>NC_088696.1:45070014-46357444 GCF_028017835.1 Emys orbicularis | reverse complement strand
CCGCACCCCACCCTGAGCGCCTTCCCGCACCCTAACTCCCTCCCAGACCCCGCACCCCACCCTGAACGCCTTCCCGCACCCTAACTCCCTCCCAGACTCCCTCCCAGACCCTGCACCCCACCCTGAGCGCCTTCCCGCACCCTAACTCCCTCCCAGACCCCGCACCCCACCCTGAGCGCCTTCCCACACCCTAACTCCCTCCCAGACCCCGCACCCCCACCCTGAGCGCCTTCCCGCACCCTAACTCCCTCCCAGACCCCCGCACCCCACCCTGAGCGCCTTCCCGCACCCTAACTCCCTCCCAGACCCCGCACCCCACCCTGAGCGCCTTCCCGCACCCTAACTCCCTCCCAGACCCCGCACCCCACCCTGAGCGCCTTCCCGCACCCTAACTCCCTCCCAGACCCCGCACCCCACCCTGAGCGCCTTCCCGCACCCTAACTCCCTCCCAGACCCCGCACCCCACCCTGAGCGCCTTCCCGCACCCTAACTCCCTCCCAGACCCCGCACCCCACCCTGAGCGCCTTCCCGCACCCTAACTCCCTCCCAGACCCCGCACCCCACCCTGAGCGCCTTCCCGCACCCTAACTCCCTCCCAGACCCCGCACCCCACCCTGAGCGCCTTCCCGCACCCTAACTCCCTCCCAGACCCCGCACCCCACCCTGAGCGCCTTCCCGCACCCTAACTCCCTCCCAGACCCCGCACCCCACCCTGAGCGCCTTCCCGCACCCTAACTCCCTCCCAGACCCCGCACCCCACCCTGAGCGCCTTCCCGCACCCTAACTCCCTCCCAGACCCCGCACCCCACCCTGAGCGCCTTCCCGCACCCTAACTCCCTCCCAGACCCCGCACCCCACCCTGAGCGCCTCCCGCACCCTAACTCCCTCCCAGACCCCGCACCCCACCCTGAGCGCCTTCCCGCACCCTAACTCCCTCCCAGACCCCGCACCCCACCCTGAGCGCCTTCCCGCACCCTAACTCCCTCCCAGACCCCGCACCCCACCCTGAGCGCCTTCCCGCACCCTAACTCCCTCCCAGACCCCGCACCCCACCCTGAGCGCCTTCCCGCACCCTAACTCCCTCCCAGACCCCGCACCCCACCCTGAGCGCCTTCCCGCACCCTAACTCCCTCCCAGACCCCGCACCCCACCCTGAGCGCCTTCCCGCACCCTAACTCCCTCCCAGACCCCGCACCCCACCCTGAGCGCCTTCCCGCACCCTAACTCCCTCCCAGACCCCGCACCCCACCCTGAGCGCCTTCCCGCACCCTAACTCCCTCCCAGACCCCGCACCCCACCCTGAGCGCCTTCCCGCACCCTAACTCCCTCCCAGACCCCGCACCCCACCCTGAGCGCCTTCCCGCACCCTAACTCCCTCCCAGACCCCGCACCCCACCCTGAGCGCCTTCCCGCACCCTAACTCCCTCCCAGACCCCGCACCCCACCCTGAGCGCCTTCCCGCACCCTAACTCCCTCCCAGACCCCGGCACCCCACCCTGAGCGCCTTCCCGCACCCTAACTCCCTCCCAGACCCCGCACCCCACCCTGAGCGCCTTCCCGCACCCTAACTCCCTCCCAGACCCCGCACCCCATCCTGAGCGCCCTCCCGCACCCTAACTCCCTCCCAGACCCCGCACCCCACCCTGAGCGCCTTCCCGCACCCTAACTCCCTCCCAGACCCCGCACCCCATCCTGAGCCCCCTCCCGCACCCTAACTCCCTCCCAGACCCCGCACCCCATCCTGAGCCCCCTCCCGCACCCTAACTCCCTCCCAGACCCCGCACCCCACCCTGAGCGCCTTCCCGCACCCTAACTCCCTCCCAGACCCCGCACCCCACCCTGAGCGCCTTCCCGCACCCTAACTCCCTCCCAGACCCCGCACCCCACCCTGAGCGCCTTCCCGCACCCTAACTCCCTCCCAGACCCCGCACCCCACCCTGAGCGCCTTCCCGCACCCTAACTCCCTCCCAGACCCCGCACCCCACCCTGAGCGCCTTCCCGCACCCTAACTCCCTCCCAGACCCCGCACCCCACCCTGAGCGCCTTCCCGCACCCTAACTCCCTCCCAGACCCCGCACCCCACCCTGAGCGCCTTCCCGCACCCTAACTCCCTCCCAGACCCCGCACCCCACCCTGAGCGCCTTCCCGCACCCTAACTCCCTCCCAGACCCCGCACCCCACCCTGAGCGCCTTCCCGCACCCTAACTCCCTCCCAGACCCCGCACCCCACCCTGAGCGCCTTCCCGCACCCTAACTCCCTCCCAGACCCCGCACCCCACCCTGAACGCCTTCCCGCACCCTAACTCCCTCCCAGACCCCGCACCCCACCCTGAGCGCCCTCCCGCACCCTAACTCCCTCCCAGACCCCGCACCCCACCCTGAGCGTCTTCCCGCACCCTAACTCCCTCCCAGACCCCGCACCCCACCCTGAGCGCCTTCCCGCACCCTAACTCCCTCCCAGACCCCGCACCCCACCCTGAGCGCCTTCCCGCACCCTAACTCCCTCCCAGACCCCGCACCCCACCCTGAGCCCCCTCCCGCACCCTAACTCCCTCCCAGACCCCGCACCCCATCCTGAGCCCCCTCCCGCACCCTAACTCCCTCCCAGACCCCGCACCCCACCCTGAGCGCCTTCCCGCACCCTAACTCCCTCCCAGACCCCGCACCCCACCCTGAGCGCCTTCCCGCACCCTAACTCCCTCCCAGACCCCGCACCCCACCCTGAGCGCCTTCCCGCACCCTAACTCCCTCCCAGACCCCGCACCCCACCCTGAACGCCTTCCCGCACCCTAACTCCCTCCCAGACCCCGCACCCCACCCTGAGCGCCTTCCCGCACCCTAACTCCCTCCCAGACCCCGCACCCCACCCTGAGCGCCCTCCCGCACCCTAACTCCCTCCCAGACCCCGCACCCCACCCTGAGCGTCTTCCCGCACCCTAACTCCCTCCCAGACCCCGCACCCCACCCTGAGCGCCTTCCCGCACCCTAACTCCCTCCCAGACCCCGCACCCCACCCTGAGCGCCTTCCCGCACCCTAACTCCCTCCCAGACCCCGCACCCCACCCTGAGCGCCTTCCCGCACCCTAACTCCCTCCCAGACCCCGCACCCCACACTGAGCGCCCTCCCGCACCCTAACTCCCTCCCAGACCCCGCACCCCACCCTGAGCGCCCTCCCGCACCCTAACTCCCTCCCAGACCCCGCACCCCACCCTGAGCGTCTTCCCGCACCCTAACTCCCTCCCAGACCCCGCACCCCACCCTGAGCGCCCTCCCGCACCCTAACTCCCTCCCAGACCCCGCACCCCACCCTGAGCGCCCTCCCGCACCCTAACTCCCTCCCAGACCCCGCACCCCACCCTGAGCGCCTTCCCGCACCCTAACTCCCTCCCAGACCCCGCACCCCACCCTGAGCGCCTTCCCGCACCCTAACTCCCTCCCAGACCCCGCACCCCACCCTGAGCGCCTTCCCGCACCCTAACTCCCTCCCAGACCCCGCACCCCACCCTGAACGCCTTCCCGCACCCTAACTCCCTCCCAGACCCCGCACCCCACCCTGAGCGCCTTCCCGCACCCTAACTCCCTCCCAGACCCCGCACCCCACCCTGAGCCCCCTCCCGCACCCTAACTCCCTCCCAGACCCCGCACCCCACCCTGAGCGCCTTCCCGCACCCTAACTCCCTCCCAGACCCCGCACCCCACCCTGAGCGCCTTCCCGCACCCTAACTCCCTCCCAGACCCCGCACCCCACCCTGAGCGCCTTCCCGCACCCTAACTCCCTCCCAGACCCCGCACCCCACCCTGAGCGCCTTCCCGCACCCTAACTCCCTCCCAGACCCCGCACCCCACCCTGAGCGCCTTCCCGCACCCTAACTCCCTCCCAGACCCCGCACCCCACCCTGAGCGCCTTCCCGCACCCTAACTCCCTCCCAGACCCCGCACCCCACCCTGAGCCCCCTCCCGCACCCTAACTCCCTCCCAGACCCCGCACCCCACCCTGAGCGCCTTCCCGCACCCTAACTCCCTCCCAGACCCCGCACCCCACCCTGAGCGCTTTCCCGCACCCTAACTCCCTCCCAGACCCCGCACCCCACCCTGAGCGCCTTCCCGCACCCTAACTCCCTCCCAGACCCCGCACCCCACCCTGAGCGCCTTCCCGCACCCTAACTCCCTCCCAGACCCCGCACCCCACCCTGAGCGCCTTCCCGCACCCTAACTCCCTCCCAGACCCCGCACCCCACCCTGAGCGCCTTCCCGCACCCTAACTCCCTCCCAGACCCCGCACCCCACCCTGAGCGCCTTCCCGCACCCTAACTCCCTCCCAGATCCCGCACCCCACCCTGAGCGCCTTCCCGCACCCTAACTCCCTCCCAGACCCCGCACCCCACCCTGAGCGCCTTCCCGCACCCTAACTCCCTCCCAGACCCCGCACCCCACCCTGAGCCCCCTCCCGCACCCTAACTCCCTCCCAGACCCCGCACCCCACCCTGAGCGCCCTCCCGCATCCTAACTCCCTCCCAGACCCCGCACCCCACCCTGAGCGCCCTCCTGCACCCTAACTCCCTCCCAGACCCCGCACCCCACCCTGAGCGCCTTTCCGCACCCTAACTCCCTCCCAGACCCCGCACCCCATCCTGAGCGCCCTCCTGCACCCTAACTCCCTCCCAGACCCCGCACCCCACCCTGAGCGCCCTCCCGCACCCTAACTCCCTCCCAGACCCCGCACCCCACCCTGAGCGCCTTCCCGCACCCTAACTCCCTCCCAGACCCCGCACCCCACCCTGAGCGCCTTCCCGCACCCTAACTCCCTCCCAGACCCCGCACCCCACCCTGAACGCCCTCCCGCACCTTAACTCCCTCCCAGACCCCGCATCCCACCCTGAGCGCCCTCCCGCACCCTAACTCCCTCCCAGACCCCGCACCCCACCCTGAGCGCCTTCCCGCACCCTAACTCCCTCCCAGACCCCGCACCCCATCCTGAGCCCCCTCCCGCACCCTAACTCCCTCCCAGACCCCGCACCCCACCCTGAGCGCCTTCCCGCACCCTAACTCCCTCCCAGACCCTGCACCCCACCCTGAACGCCCTCCTGCACCCTAACTCCCTCCCAGACCCCGCACCCCATCCTGAGCGCCCTCCTGCACCCTAACTCCCTCCCAGACCCCGCACCCCACCCTGAGCGCCTTCCCGCACCCTAACTCCCTCCCAGACCCCGCACCCCACCCTGAACGCCTTCCCGCACCCTAACTCCCTCCCAGACCCCGCACCCCACCCTGAACGCCCTCCCGCACCTTAACTCCCTCCCAGACCCCGCACCCCACCCTGAGTGCCCTCCCGCACCCTAACTCCCTCCCAGACCCCGCACCCCACCCTGAGCGCCTTCCCGCACCCTAACTCCCTCCCAGACCCCGCACCCCACCCTGAGCGCCTTCCCGCACCCTAACTCCCTCCCAGACCCCGCACCCCACCCTGAGCGTCTTCCCGCACCCTAACTCCCTCCCAGACCCCGCACCCCACCCTGAGCGCCTTCCCGCACCCTAACTCCCTCCCAGACCCCGCACCCCACCCTGAGCGCCTTCCCGCACCCTAACTCCCTCCCAGACCCCGCACCCCACCCTGAGCGTCTTCCCGCACCCTAACTCCCTCCCAGACCCCGCACCCCACCCTGAGCGCCCTCCCGCACCCTAACTCCCTCCCAGACCCCGCACCCTACCCTGAGCGTCCTCCCGCACCCTAACTCCCTCCCAGACCCTGCACCCCCAGCCCTGAGCGTCCTCCTGCACCCTAACTCCCTCCCAGACCCCGCACTCCCAACCTGAGCGCCCTCCCGCACCCTAACTCCCTCCCAGACCCCGCACCCCACCCTGAGCGCCTTCCCGCACCCTAACTCCCTCCCAGACCCCGCACCCCACCCTGAGCGCCCTCCCGCACCCTAACTCCCTCCCAGACCCCGCACCCCACCCTGAGCGCCTTCCCGCACCCTAACTCCCTCCCAGACCCCGCACCCCACCCTGAGCGCCCTCCCGCACCCTAACTCCCTCCCAGACCCCGCACCCCACCCTGAGCGCCCTCCCGCACCCTAACTCCCTCCCAGACCCCGCACCCCACCCTGAGCGCCTTCCCGCACCCTAACTCCCTCCCAGACCCCGCACCCCACCCTGAGCGCCTTCCCGCACCCTAACTCCCTCCCAGACCCCGCACCCCACCCTGAGCGCCTTCCCGCACCCTAACTCCCTCCCAGACCCCGCACCCCACCCTGAGCGCCTTCCCGCACCCTAACTCCCTCCCAGACCCCGCACCCCACCCTGAGCGCCTTCCCGCACCCTAACTCCCTCCCAGACCCCGCACCCCACCCTGAGCCCCCTCCCGCACCCTAACTCCCTCCCAGACCCCGCACCCCACCCTGAGCGCCTTCCCGCACCCTAACTCCCTCCCAGACCCCGCACCCCACCCTGAGCGCCTTCCCGCACCCTAACTCCCTCCCAGACCCCGCACCCCACCCTGAGCGCCTTCCCGCACCCTAACTCCCTCCCAGACCCCGCACCCCACCCTGAGCGCCTTCCCGCACCCTAACTCCCTCCCAGACCCCGCACCCCACCCTGAGCGCCTTCCCGCACCCTAACTCCCTCCCAGACCCCGCACCCCACCCTGAGCGCCTTCCCGCACCCTAACTCCCTCCCAGACCCCGCACCCCACCCTGAGCCCCCTCCCGCACCCTAACTCCCTCCCAGACCCCGCACCCCACCCTGAGCGCCTTCCCGCACCCTAACTCCCTCCCAGACCCCGCACCCCACCCTGAGCGCTTTCCCGCACCCTAACTCCCTCCCAGACCCCGCACCCCACCCTGAGCGCCTTCCCGCACCCTAACTCCCTCCCAGACCCCGCACCCCACCCTGAGCGCCTTCCCGCACCCTAACTCCCTCCCAGACCCCGCACCCCACCCTGAGCGCCTTCCCGCACCCTAACTCCCTCCCAGACCCCGCACCCCACCCTGAGCGCCTTCCCGCACCCTAACTCCCTCCCAGACCCCGCACCCCACCCTGAGCGCCTTCCCGCACCCTAACTCCCTCCCAGACCCCGCACCCCACCCTGAGCGCCTTCCCGCACCCTAACTCCCTCCCAGACCCCGCACCCCACCCTGAGCGCCTTCCCGCACCCTAACTCCCTCCCAGACCCCGCACCCCACCCTGAGCCCCCTCCCGCACCCTAACTCCCTCCCAGACCCCGCACCCCACCCTGAGCGCCCTCCCGCATCCTAACTCCCTCCCAGACCCCGCACCCCACCCTGAACGCCCTCCTGCACCCTAACTCCCTCCCAAACCCCGCACCCCACCCTGAGCGCCTTTCCGCACCCTAACTCCCTCCCAGACCCCGCACCCCATCCTGAGCGCCCTCCTGCACCCTAACTCCCTCCCAGACCCCGCACCCCACCCTGAGCGCCCTCCTGCACCCTAACTCCCTCCCAGACCCCGCACCCCACCCTGAGCGCCTTCCCGCACCCTAACTCCCTCCCAGACCCCGCACCCCACCCTGAGCGCCTTCCCGCACCCTAACTCCCTCCCAGACCCCGCACCCCACCCTGAACGCCCTCCCGCACCTTAACTCCCTCCCAGACCCCGCACCCCACCCTGAGCGCCCTCCCGCACCCTAACTCCCTCCCAGACCCCGCACCCCACCCTGAGCGCCTTCCCGCACCCTAACTCCCTCCCAGACCCCGCACCCCATCCTGAGCCCCCTCCCGCACCCTAACTCCCTCCCAGACCCCGCACCCCACCCTGAGCGCCTTCCCGCACCCTAACTCCCTCCCAGACCCTGCACCCCACCCTGAACGCCCTCCTGCACCCTAACTCCCTCCCAGACCCCGCACCCCATCCTGAGCACCCTCCTGCACCCTAACTCCCTCCCAGACCCCGCACCCCACCCTGAGCGCCTTCCCGCACCCTAACTCCCTCCCAGACCCCGCACCCCACCCTGAACGCCTTCCCGCACCCTAACTCCCTCCCAGACCCCGCACCCCACCCTGAACGCCCTCCCGCACCTTAACTCCCTCCCAGACCCCGCACCCCACCCTGAGCGCCCTCCCGCACCCTAACTCCCTCCCAGACCCCGCACCCCACCCTGAGCGCCTTCCCGCACCCTAACTCCCTCCCAGACCCCGCACCCCACCCTGAGCGCCTTCCCGCACCCTAACTCCCTCCCAGACCCCGCACCCCACCCTGAGCGCCTTCCCGCACCCTAACTCCCTCCCAGACCCCGCACCCCACCCTGAGCGCCTTCCCGCACCCTAACTCCCTCCCAGACCCCGCACCCCACCCTGAGCGCCTTCCCGCACCCTAACTCCCTCCCAGACCCCGCACCCCACCCTGAGCGCCTTCCCGCACCCTAACTCCCTCCCAGACCCTGCACCCCACCCTGAACGCCCTCCTGCACCCTAACCCTAATCCAGACCTTCGAATCGCTGTATCACAAAGTGTTAAACCAAGATTTTCAGAAATAATGAAGCATATTCAATCACATTGCTCTCACTAAAAATATTATTATTAATAATAATTTTTTTGTGTGAGCAATAAGGGTTTTTGTACCGTTAATAAATAAAATTAAAAAATATTTTAAAAATATTGTTTATTTCATCTTTATCTCATCCTTTTTTAATTTCTATTTTTTGTGTATGTTTTATAATGTACATCATATATTAGTACAGTATATGAATATAATTTATACATAAATAAATATACATATATTGGGGGGGGTGCTCAAAAATTTTTTACTGATAGGGGTGCGCGATCAAAAAAGTTTGGAGACCACTGATCTAGCGATTAGAGCACAGGACGGAAGCTGGGTCATTTGGATTCTGCTCCCAGCTCCGCACTATGGGCACTGGAGATGGGGGCCCCGCTTCTGAGTAATGGAAGTGCAGGGCCTCCCACCATCCGGAGCTGGGTGGCATAACAGCTGAGCCCCTTCCCTTGGCCTGGCTGCCTCTCCATCATGATGGAGGGGTGATCGCAGGGGCGGCTCTAGGCACCAGCAAAGCAAGCAGGTGCTTGGGGCAGCCCATTTGTAGGGGCGGCAGCCGGCAGAGAGCCAGCATGGGAGCTGAGAACCAACAGGGGGCCCTGGGAGCTGTAGTTCCTTGGTTAGCTCCCTGCCTATAGAGCCAGCCCTGGAGCAGGAAAAGAACTACATTTCCCAGCATTCCCTTGGCCGCTGTCAACAGGAAAGGGAGGGGGAGGGAGTGAGGTAGCTGAGCCATGCTGCAGCTTGCTGTGAATGGAGAGCTGTCATAACTATAAAGGGAAGGGTAACAGCTCTCCTGTGTACAGTACTAAAATCCCTCCTGGCCAGAGACTCCAAAATCCTTTTACCTGTAAAGGGTTAAGAAGCTCGGGTAACCTGGCTGACACCTGACCCAAAGGACCAATAAGGGGACAAGATACTTTCAAATCTTGGGGGGGGGAAGGCTTTTGTGTGGGCTCTTTGTTTTAAGGGGTTGTTCGCTCTTGGGACTGAGAGGGACCAGACATCAATCCAGGTTCTCCCCATCTTTCTAAACAAGTCTCTCTTATTTAAAACTTGTAAGTAAAAAGCCAGGCAAGGCGTCTTAGTTTTACTTTATTTTCTCAACTTGTAAATGTACCTTTTACTAGAGTGTTTATCTTCGTTTGCTGTACTTTGAACCTAAGACAGAGGGGGGTCCTTTGAGCTCTTTAAGTTTGATTACCCTGTAAAGCTATTTTCCATACTGATTTTACAGAGATGATTTTTACCTTTTTCTTTAATTAAAAGCCTTCTTTTTAAGAACCTGATTGATTTCTCCTTGTTTTAAGATCCAAGGGGGTTTGGATCTGTTTTCACCAGGAGTTGGTGAAAGGAAGGAGGGGGGAAGGGTCAATTTCTCCTTGTTTTATGATCCAAGGGGGGTTGGATCTGTATTCACCAGGAGTTGGTGAAAGGAAGGAGGGGGGAAGGGTCAATTTCTCCTTGTTTAAGATCCAAGGAGTTTGGATCTGTATTCACCAGGGAATTGGTGAAAAGTTTCTAAAAGCTTCCCAGGGTAGGGAATGGTGGCAGCGGACCAGAACTAAGCTGGTAGTTAAGCTTAGAAGTCCTCATGCAGGCCCCTACATTTGTACCCTAAAGTTCAAAGTGGGGATACAGCCTTGACAAGAGCTCACTGCTAGAACGGGGAACAAGTATGCGCAAGGAGTAGAAGGCTTTGCCCCAGACATCCCCAGCCTGGATTAGGGATACTGGTGTGACCTCACCTTGCAGCCCCCAAAGAAAGAATTGGGTGGACTAAATGGACAGTGCCCCTCTCTATCTGGAGCCTAGCAAGGGAGGTACGTGGATCCCACTAGAATTTAAAATGAAAAGTAAGGGAGGGGAGGCTCTGGACCTGGGCAGCTTTAGATACAGTACCAGGCACGTAGGAGGATTTCCACTTCTGAGCCATGGAAGCAGAAATTGACTTTTCCTTTCCAGATATAGCTAATATTCAGAAAGAGAGTCTAGTACCTGCCTTCCAGATTTGAACACCTCAAAATGCAGGAGTGCTCAAGCTCAATTTGGGCAGCTGTTACTTCATTTCTCCCAAATCAAATATACTGATCCACTGTAACTTGCTGTAGAAAAAGTAGGATCAAATTGAGCAGGAAATGCTTCCCAGTGGTTATTAGGACTGGAATTGCTATTTTCAACAGCCATTGCCTTTTTTTTATTATTTTTTTTTTTTTAGTTTTATTTGTTTAAAAGGAAGACAGTGATATTGCATTGGCAAATTCCCCATAGAAAGAAAGAGTGGACCAAAAGCATAATAAAGGCACCTCAACTTTTCCTCATTTATGGAGGACAGTCTTATAATATGCATCCAGATATCCTCCAATCACACAAGCTGAAAATTGTTCCACTTTACTGCAGTTCTGTAACCATATGGGAACCAATCCTGTCTGTGTTCTGTGCACATCCAAAATTCCTGCTGAATGACCTGCCCTGGGAGCGAGTTACCAGTGACCCAGGGCTGGAGCAGAAGGAGGGTGCAGTTGGCAGGGGAGAGCCCAGGGCTGGGGCAGCAGGGGGTGCGGGTGGAGGGGGGAGAGCCCAGGGCTGGAGCGGCAGGGTGTGTTTGGGGGGGGGCCCTGGTGGGGGGGAAAGAGGGAGCCCAGAGTTGGGGCAGCAGGGGGTGCGGGTGGGAGGGGAGAGCCCAGGGCTGGGGTGGCAGGGGGGTGCGAGTGGGGGGAGAGCCCAGGGCTGGGGCAGCAGAGGGGTGCGGGTGGGGGGGGAGAGCCCAGGGCTGGGGTGGCAGAGGGCTGTGGGGGGTAGACCAGGGCTGGGGTGGGGGGCAGCCAAACATTTTTTTGCTTGGGGCGGCAAAAAACCTAGAGCCGGCCCTGGGTGATCGGGCCAAAGCTGAGTGATGTTGTGGCCCTGTGCACCCGGTCGCAGCACCACTCCCTCAGAGCCATCTCCAGCCTGGCAGCCCCTCTGCTCAAGGCTGGATTACAAGCCGGGGAGGTGGCCGTAGGTGTACACCTCCGGACCTCAGGTGTGTGGGGCCAGGTGCAGAACAGTTGTGCTGGGTAACAATGCAGCTGAAATTTGCCCTGCGCGTAACAGAGTTGCGGCTATGCTGCACAACCGGGCTGCAGCAGGGCTACCGCGGAGAGCCCCCGCGCTCACCCAGCCATTGGGATGCCAGAGCACTCACCAGAAAGCTGCAGATGGAGCCTTCTCAGCAGCCGGCCGTAACACGGGGTGCTGCAGCCCAGAGCACCTGAGGAGAGCCGCAAAGCTGCCAGCCCACAGCTGCCCTCTTAGCAATGGCCCCACGCCCCCACGCCACGGATTCCATCAGACACACGCCCACCCACCATTGCCCACCCAAGCTCAGAGCAGGGAGAAAATCACAGTGGGGACAGGAGCTCGGTTCTGGGCAACCTGCGCACTCCCGAGCAGGGGCAGAAGAGAGGGGGAGGCCAGTTGTCAGGACAGGGCCGGCGCTAGAGCAGGGGCAACCTGCCAAAAGCACCAGGCAGCTGGGAGGATCCCTAGCAAGGCCATGATGTTGAGCCGACTGCAGTGGCTGCTTTCATGAGGAGCCAGTAGGCCTGCCTTGGGGTTACCCAGTTAGGCCCTTGGTGGATTGGCTGGGCCCTTAGGAGTCGCAGGTTGTTACCAGGGATGGCTCGTCGGGTTCAGAACACCCCTCACATCAATCGTGTGCAGAACACCCCTCTCCTCTGTCCTCCTGAGGCCTTGTCTTCCCCACGGTTACCACGTGTGATAGCTCGATGGCTGACCCGGGCCTCAGCCACACACAAACTCCTGTGCAGTGGTGGAATGACCAGGGTCAAAGGGCAGAACTTGTCAGCTGCTATCATGACTTGGACACAGGCTGGCGCCACGATACAAGGCTCAAGGGCTGCTAGTCCTCCAGGGCCTTCCCAGAACGCCCTGGGAGCCCTTTCCCAGCGGTCTTTTCTAGCCATCTTCCAGATTGGAAGTTGCCAACCCATATAATTCATATAGACCCCTTCAGTGTTTGAACCCCACATCCACCAACTGGAGGGGCTTGGATACGGTGATCCAGCAATGGACCTGGCTCAGACAGCTACCTGGATTAGACTGGTCATGCCTCCACCCTGGGGTGTGCAAGACCCAAGCCTGGGTCCTGACCCAAACGTTGGTGTTTTGCTTTATAATGGGCCCATTCCAACTCGTCCTGGCACGTAGCAGGCACTGGTCCGAGTTACGCGCTGGAGGTAGTGAGGTCTGCCTGCCTGCCATGCTGTGGATATTGCAACAGTACACACCCCTGCCAGCAAACAGGATGGGCCAGAGCAGCCCAGGGAGGGAACTAGATTTGCTGGAGCTGTGCCTGTTTGCACCAGCTGAGCATCTGGCCCCTCTGGCTTTCTGTGATTCCAGCTTGACCATCTACTGCCTGCAGCCTTGGGTCACAGGTTTGCAGAGCAGCAACTCGCCCCATCCTCTGAATGAGACCCTCCTCGGCATTGTCCATGTGGCTCTTTCATCTGATCCCAGACTCCAGGGGCCCTAAGTGCTCTGCCCGGGATTCGACTTTCTCCTGGCTGTTGAGGACTCTGGACTGAGGTTAGTTTAGCCGCCCAAAACAATGTGTCTGCACCCAGCTCTCTGTGATCCGGCTGTCAGAATATGCCAAGAAAAGAACAGGAGTACTTGTGGCACCTTGGAGACTAACAAATTTATTTGAGCATAAGCTTTCGTGGGCTACGAAATATGCCAAGGGAGGCGAAATGCTGAAAACCAGAGATGCCCCACCCAAATCAGTCTGCCTGAATCTCCTTCCATGCCGCTCCTTGGTGTCAGATCCTGCTCCCTGCATTTCCTGCTGCTGCTAAGCCCGTTGCCTCTCATCTGCTTAGCAGCAAGTTCCATGAGGAATCTGCCGTCTTTAGGGAGCACAGGGTGCGAACGCTGCTGCTCAGTGCTGCCGAAGGGGGCCCCCCCTATTCCCCCGGTGCTGAACAAAGCAGGGGTAGGGTCATTATCCCCCTTGCACGGCTGGGGGACGAGGGGCTGGGGCAGGTGCCTCACGCAAGGTGACACAGCGAGGCTATAGCAGAGCCAGGGCAGAGCTCGCATCTCCGAACAGTCTCCAGAGGCTGATCCAGCAGAGCACACCAGCCAGCATGGAACATGATCACAGCACACCAGGGGACACAGCATCATGAGGGGGCTGTGACAGGCCGGAGATGCTGGGTTCTCATTTTAATTTTCAGGCCCTGCTGAGCAGTCGCAGGAGCATCTCTGAAGATCTGGACTGAAAAGGCCCTCTCAGTTTACGTCCTGGGTTCCCCTTCCTTCTCCCCTGCAGTACAGGACTGAATTACCGAGCGGGCAGTATGGGCACGGCCAGGGAGCAGGACATGCTGCTACAACTGGGCAATTCCAAAAACCGGAAACAAAGATTTGTTCCATGTTGAGCCGAAGATGAAATTGTTCAAAACTGTCAGCAAAGCAAAACATCCAACCCAATTTCATTTCCGGTTGGCTGAACCATTTCTCTTCCATGCTTCATTTTGAGTTTCAGGGATTTTTTTTAAACATTTGTTTAAAAACTAAAATGGAAAGAAATTATGAAGCAAAAAAAGTCGCTTTGAGTAGAAGAATCTGAACCTTTCAACTTCTCCAAAAACAATTTGACTCAGCGAAACACACACAAACTCATGGAATGTTTCAGTGGGGCTGAAGCTGCGTTTTTCGTCCTCCAAAATTTTGGCTGAAAAATTTCACCCCACAGGATCGATCGCATCAGGGACCCATCCAGAGGCAGTGCTCTATATCCCCAATGGAGCAGCATCCCCTTTGAGTCTCACCCCTCTTCCTTCCCAATAGAGCCTGCGTCCCAGCATCCAGGGACCAACCAAGCTAGTGATTGTGGTTTCCTTCCCTGTACAGCGCAAATGACCTGTCCTTTCCCCGTAGCTTCCTTTTAATCAGCGCTGAAACCTAGGACTAAGAGGGGCCCCAGCTGGGGGCGTGTGGGGGAGATCAAATAGAGCTGCCTGCTGCTTTGAAAACCACTTTGTGCAAACTCTCTGATCCTGCTGGCGGTAAGAATTTGAGGAATCAGGCAGCTGTCGCAGGGCCTGGGAACGGCCATCCCTGCTCTGAGTGAAGGGAAGTTGATAATTCCAGCAAGGCTTAATGTGTGCTATATGCAACCTGCCATACCATGGGCCTGATGAACTAGGAGACTGGGGTATGATCAAATAATTGCACTTTGCAGTTAAACCCCTGGCTGTCCCTGTGCAGCACAGCACAGCCATGTGAACATCACTGCAACAGCAAGGAGAGAATCCAGATGCCCTGCTTCGTGAGCCCGTCTCCCTCGAGCTACAGGGAGAAATTTTTCTGCCCATTTTTTTGTTCAGAACAACAAAAAGGCAGATTCAGCTACACAGAAACGCTTCCTGAATTCATGGGGGTTTCGCCAAATCATTCGTGTCAAGAAGAAAGTGCCAAACATTTTTTTTGTTTTGAAAAAGTGAGAGCGTTTGGTTTCAACACATTTTGACTCTTAAATTCAAACGAAGAGCCCTTCAATTTATTTACATTTTTAATGTAAAAAAACTGCTCAAAGTTGAAATTAAACATTTCATTTGACCCACAATTTTTTTTTTTTACTTTTGATTTGCTGAAAATTTCTGAAAAAGGTCATTTCAGATTGACCCCAAATGAGATTCCCCCCCCCCCAATTTTTTGGAACTGTCAGTGAACCAAACAAATCACCTATTTGTAGAGCTATACTCTCCATCAGCTACTAGCCATATAGGGCCTATGACACACACCTGTGCAGTCCAGATTCTTTTCAATGACTCCAATGAGCTCTCTCAGGACAGGTCTCTCTATCTAGCTGTAGACAACAGCATCAAACCTTCATTTCCCAGGGCATACTATAAATCCCTCGTACAATTTTTTAAAAATTGATATATACTCTAGAGGGGTAGGAGTGTCATTTCCTCCAGCTATTAGAAACCTGCAAGAATATACTCAGTGGAGCGATGCTGATTGACCCTAGCTGAGGATCTGGCCTTGTTTCTCCCTTAAAGAAAATATTATTTCTCCACCCCAAGACTATATGCAGTAGGGAGATTAATACACTTTACACTGGTTATGTTAGTCACTATATTCATTGCAGCTTCACAAGGTGTGGAGAATTATGATGCGCTGAAAGGAAAATGAAATAATGGGAAGTAAAGACAGCACTGCACAGTTCCCACCTTGCACACCTCCCCAACACACGCACAGAGCCGCAGCTCCATGCAGCACACGCTCAGATTTCTGGCAATGTTGCAAGCAGGTGATATTCTCTCATGACAGTGGAGATTTTAGTCCTGCACCAGCTGTGATGACTGTGGCTGTCACAGTAGATCTGTGCAGTTGCTTCCCTAGCTTCGCCAGGCCCAGGGTTCCTTGCTGCTTTAAAACCCAGTGCCGTAAATATGTCTCCAGAGAGCTGTAAATTGCTAGTGGGTTTCAGTGTGACAATGGGCTGAACAATGTCTCTATGGGGCATAACTACAGGACTCACTGCCTTTGCAGAGAGGTCTAAAATGCAACCCGCAAGCCCCTGGAGATCTACGCCCTGATCCCTGGCTGCCCTCATCTGGAATGTGGGGGTGCAGCCCTGGCACAGCACAGATCTCCCCATTCAGGGCTCGTCTTCAGCCAAGCAGCCTGAATGTTAGGCTCAAGAAAGAGCACTGCATTGTGGGAATTGTAGTCTTCAGGGGCAGCACCTCCATCTCAAAGTCTGTTGCACTTTAGTTAGGGCTGGAGGCAGATTTCTTTGTTGGATGGAAAGGAGCATTTTCCATTAGGCATAAATATCCCCAAAGCATCTGCTGCCAATGGGAAATAAATTTTATTAATAAATAGATTTTATTTTTCTGGAAAATAAATGCCCCAAAACTGAAATATCAGGTCAATAGAGGGAGACTGTGGAGCATCATGGGAATGTAAAAGGCTCAGCTCCCCACTGGAGTGCCTTCTTGTGGCCAGGAATGGTATGGCAGCTCTCTTCCTGTCTGGCATCCCCTGCCAACAGCCCGCTGGACCTCTGCCTGTTATGTCTCTGAGTCGCCTGTAATGCCCCTTTCTGAAGTCTGATGTCCTTGTTTTGCTGTTCTCATGTCCTCCTTTCCATAGGATCTTGAATTCTATCAGAACACGATCACTTCCTCCCAAGTTCCTGACCACCTTCACATTTGTTCGCAACTAATTCATCCCTGTTGGTCAAAAATGGACAACGCCCTAGTTGTTTCCTCAACTTTCTGACTCTTTAGATGATTCATAGACTCCAAGGCCAAAAGGGACCACTGTGATCATCTAGGCTGGCCTCCTGTATAACACAGGCCAGAGACCTGCCCCAAAATAACTCCTAGAGCAGAGCTTTTAGAGAAACAGCCCATCTTGATTGACAAATTGTCAGTGATGGAGAATCCACCACAACTGTAAGTTGTTCCAATGGTTAATTACACTCATTGTTAAACATGGACACCTCCTCTCCAGTCTGAATTTGTCTAGCTTCAGCTGGATCATGTTAGACTTTCTCTGCTAGACTGAAGAGTCCATTGTTATATATTTGTTCCCCACGTAGGTATTTATAGACTGTAAACAAGTCACCCCAAACCTTCTCTTTGTTAGCTGAACTAGATAGACTCAAGGAGTTCAATCACTTTCAGGCAGGTTTTCTAACCCTCTAATCAGTCTCGTGGCTCTTCTCTGACCCCTCTCCAACTGATCAACAGCTGACTAGTGTTTCCCATTCTGCCAGGTGGCTGCTGTGGCCGTGGATCACTGAGGGCATAAAGGGACGCGTGAGTTCAGCTGGAGGGGGGTCAGGCAGAGAGAGCAGACGGGGACTGCCACCACTATGAGAGAGAAGGCTGGGAAAGCCTGGTACTTAGCAGAGCTACCAGAGGAAAGGGAAGAGTTTAAATTTGTATTGTTTTGGATTTTGAGTGCCCCCAAGGGATACAACTGTGGGACCTAGCCAGAGGGCTAAGTCTCTGCAACCCAGAAGGCACTGGGGGCTGGGCAGAGCAGCAGAAGACCGGCTGGGAAACTGAGGCTGAGTGGTTGGTGCACCACACTATGACACAAGGGGGCGCTCTGGAAAGGACGTGCTATAACAGAGGGTTCTCTGGAGAGAACTGCCACCTGTGTGTTTTCCTTAAACATTTCCAGCCTCCTCTTTGGCTTCCCTGTATGAAGATTTTGCCTCTGCTGAGCTTTTTGTACAGAGCATCTTGACGCTCTCTTCCCAGCCTACTCCTGGTGCCTTTTGGGTTCATCTTTGAATACCGTTGGGGGGAAATTTACATGCATTATCTTTTCTCTTCAAAAAATGCAAATTCCGGTCAGCCAAACCAATTCACAAATCTGAGTAGACTTCAGCTAATTGTGTTGGTTAAAAAACCCCAAACTGAACCCTTGCGACATTTCCAAACCAAAATGTTTCAATGTCTTGTTTCGTTTTGGAATTTCCCTCCCTTGGATTTTAAAAAAAAGTTTGAAAATGTTTATAAAAAAATCCCTTGAAATGGAAACAAAATGCTTCCATCAGCATAAAATGAATTTTTTTTGACGTTTCATTTTGTCAAAAAATTCGAAACCTTTTGATTCAGGTCGACCTAAAATTATTTTTTCGTCTCCCCCCATTTTGGGGTTCAGTCACTGACCTGAAAAATGGGTTATTTGCACAGCTCTGGCTCTGTGGTCTAAGTGTGTCAGCGTCGGGATTCAGAGGCTTGTTACAACCCCACAGCTCCTGGAGTTGCTCATTCATGCTCTTGGATTTTGGGGGACTCACAGAAGACCCTTGGAGGGTGGAAATCCATTAGCAATGTTGCCCTGTCTAATTTCCTATGCTGGTAAATCATCTCAACCTGCTTGGCTTAATGTCCTGACTTCATGAGGGCATCTGGTGTGGGACACACTGCTCCTGCTTTGTAAACTCAGAGAACAGTGAGTGGAGACCCCTCCCCTAGGACAAGGCTCCCCAAATCAGCGTCCCCCAGGAGGCCCACCTGGATTGATCCCCTCCTAGCTGGCAATTCCCTCCTCACCTCCCCTAGTGACATGTCCTGAGACCCCCACCCCAATCCTTCCCCCATGCCCAGGGCTGGTGCTACCATTTAGGCAAACCAGGCGGTTGCCTAGGGCACCAAGATTTGGGGGCGCCAAAAAGCGGTGCCCCCAATTTTTTTTACAGCCCCCTCCCCAAGCGCACTGTTGCCGCTCCACTTCTCCCGCCTCCCAGGCTTGCAGCGTCAATCAGCTGTTTGGCGCCGCAAGCCTGGGAGGGGAGGAGAATTAGAGTGGGGGTGGCGTGCTTGGGGAGGAGGCAGAGCAGAGGTGAGCTGGGGTGGGGAGCTGCCGCGGGGGTGCCTCAGGGCGGGGGGGGAGCTGCCGCAGGGCTCCCCATCCCAGCTCACCTCTGCTACGCCCCCTCCCTGAGCACGCTGTCGCTGCTCCACTTCTCCCACCTCCCAGGCTTGCTGCGCCAAACAGCTGTTTGGCGCCGCAAGCCTGAGAGGGGAGGAGAATTAGAGCGGGGGCGGCATGCTCGGGGAGGAGGCGGAGCAGAGGTGAGTTGGGGTGGGGAGCTGCCACACGGCTTCCCTGGGGGGTTGGGAGCTGCCACGGGGGGGGGGGGCGCCTCAGGGCGGGGGGGGAGCTGCCGCTGGGGGGGGCGCCTCAGGGCGGACGTGGCGGTGGGCAGCTGCCGCAGGGCGGGGCGGGGGGGCGCAAGGTGGAAGTTTCGCCTAGGGCGCAAAACTTCCTTGCACCGGCCCTGCCCATGCCCACTGTGACAACAGGGACGGTGCCCTGGTTGTCAGTTGTACCCACCCTGCTGCCATGGCCCCTAGCTGGGGAGCATCCGATGCCCCTGCAGGTGCCTTCTGGCCCTTCGGGAGCTGGGACTTAGTTGCTTCTTTATGGTGCTTTTGATCACTCATTAGCCAGATGCGTGCAGCTGGGGAGCCTGCTGGTGGCCTGAGCTCAGCACCATAAAGTGGGGTGATTTGTCCCTTCACCTCCTGCTTTCCTGTGGGTGAAGCTGCCGGCTGGGGATGGGCCAGTTGCTGAGCCCTCTCCCTGCTCTGCTCCAGTTGCCAGGCAACCCAGAGCCAAATGTGTGGGCACAAAGACTTTCCTCCCTTCAGGAGGAAATGGATGCCTGGGCTTGACATAGTATGTAGCTCCGGAGCCGCGTTCTCCAAAGCGTGCATGTTACATTGCACATGCCCTGTTGTGCCTGATGTACATGAGGCAAGCCCCAGTGCACACGCCTGGCGGGATTCTCACATGTGCAGTTTGGGCCTGGGCTTACAGAATATGCAGCTACAATGTAGGTGCCTAACGTTAGGCAGTCTTTAGGCATGTCAGGCAGTGGGCTGATTTTCAGAGGTGCTGAGGCAGTGCGACCTGCGGGTTCACTCAGCACCCTCTGATAATCCAGCTGCTCATGGTGGCGCCTAAATCTGGATTTGGCTGCCTAAATTCAGGTGCGGAAACATTGGCCCCTTAGCTGACAGTTATGCCGGTTCTGATTGCGTAAAAGCCCCAGGCTGCCTGGCTGGATACTTGGAAGGAAATTAAATAAACAAATGAATTGATTAATTGAATTCAAACTCGCAGTGCCCTATAGGCAGAAGAATCAATGAGGGAAAGAGGATCTTTAAAGGGCTAGGGTCAGTGTGGCGAGGGAGTGGGGCCTCCCTCGGAGATTGACAGGGAGGGATGGCCACACACCCCCAATGGGTGGAACCAGGAAGTCCAGGCCCGCCCCACTGGAAGCAGAAGGGCGGGATAGGAACAGGAAATATAAAAGGCGGGCCCTGCAGCTCAGTTGGGCTGGAGCTGCCAAGGGAGACAGATGCATCCCTATTCACTGCTGGAGTGAGAAGCTGAAGAGGACCACTGCTGCACCGAGAACTTGCCAGGCATAGCAAAGCTGACAGGTACCGAGGAGCTGCTGGGATTACTGTTGGCAGTGTATCCCAAGCAGGACCGGCTCCAGGCACCAGTTTACCAAGCAGGTGCTTGGGGTGGCCACTTCGGAGAGGGGCGGCATGTCCAGCTGTTCCGCAGTAATTCGGCGGATGGTCCCTCACTCGTTTGGTTTGGTTTGGTTTTGGTTTTGTTTTGTTTGGCTGCTTGGGGCGGCCAAAACCCTGGAGCTGGCCCTGATCCCAGGGGACAGAGGATGACCTCTGGATGCAGGTACACCCCAAGGGGAGGGGAGGAAGTAGCCCAGGGACAATTGACTTCAGTCTGGCTGCATTGCTGCCTGAACCCAGGTCAGTGTGTTTCCCTGCTGACCCAGTGGCGGAACACTCTGCCACTATTAGGGTCCTGCGCTGGGACCTGGTGGAGCCAGGTGGGCCTGGGTTCCCATACGCCCTGCCACCCTACCCCTGGGGTGGCAGCCTCCCCACCTTAGGCCAGGGGGCCTATGTTAGCCTACTGTCTGCCAGACCTAGGACACTAGACCCTTTAATGCTCTGGCCTGCTGGAAGGCTGGAGCCTTAGACTGTGTGGTGCCCTGCCCTGCCTGAGGGCCTGGGCTCCTAGACTATTGACTGCTCTGCCCTGCCTGAGGGCCAGAGTCCCTAAACTGTTTGGGGCTCTACTGTACCTGGGGGCTTGCGCCCCTGAGACTGATTACTGCCCAGCCCAACTCAGAGGGCCTGGACATCAGAGACCGCTAATTTCCCCTTTACCAGATTACCTTTCTAGGAAGAAGCCAGTGAGAGGGCGTGGCCTCACTTTGTGATTGACAGGGAGGGACGGCCATGCACTCCTACAGTCAGCGTCTGTCTAACTGCGTCTTCTCTGTCAGTACTAGCACGAGCTGTGCCCGGGATTCCGTTGCTCAGGGCATGGGGATGATATTTCCTTTCTCCAGATCTTTGATACTTGCTTGGATTTGTTTTATTTTTACTTTTCCCTCTGTGTGTCTTCTGTTCCTTGCCCAAGTGGCTCAGCTCCTCTTGGTTCTGAATGCCTGAGCCTTGTGCAGACTTGCGTACGTTATCAGATTAGATTGGCGCGATTGCACTATCCACAAGATGAGACAAACTGGTCAGCTTTAAAGGGAATTCTGGGCCTTATTGAAAGCCCATTGGGCAAAGACGAGATAACCAAAATACAATCACTCCCCGGGAGTGTGTTACAAGCCGTTTTTAGGATCAAAGAGGCTGAGACTGACTCCTAATTTATGGGGTGTGGAGCATGCACAAGTGATCTGAATTCTCTTGCCCCTGAGCTAACTGCAATGCTGAGAATCGGAGAGTGGCTTCACCTGTGGGTTCAGCCTGGCTTCCATACAAGGATCTCCACACGCAGATTGTGGGGGACAGGGCTGGTCAGCAAGACCAAGGGCTGGGTCTGCACAGCTCCCTGGCCAGGCTTATGGCAATCCGGGCCTTGGTAATTGCTAGGTCAAGTTCTATGGGGGTAGAAGTGATCTTTGGGCCAGATCCCAGCTGGTATAAATGGGCACAAGCTCCTCTGAAGTCCGAGGCGAGAATTGAAGTCAATGGTACTGCTGAGGCATGTCCGCCTATCACCTCCATTTTCCACAACCCGCTAGTGCGGAGCAGCAGGGCCGGATCAGCTGCTGAGCTAGGGCAATGCCAAGCCATCCCAGGGCTGCCTTGGCCAGTATCCACAGCCCACCGCAGGAGCTCATCACAGAGCCACTCAGGGTGCAGAGACCCAGCAGTCAGAGGAGGGGGGCAGAATTAATGTGGTTTTACCATCCTAAAGCTCTGGTCCCAACACTGCACTGCAAGTCTCTGCTGAGGGCCTGCTTCGAAAGCAAGTCAGAGCCACCTCACCAGCCTGCAGGTCCCTCCTCCCCCTGCTGCACTGACTTTGCTGGAAGCAAACCGGCTAGGAAGTAGAGGGGGGACTCCATGCATGGACAAAAGCCACCCTCTGTAAGCGTTAGACTATGTCAGCAAGAGCAGGCTAGGTCGTGGCATGTCCAGAAATCCCATAACCCTAAGGCCTGTAACATGGGCATGCATTGACAGAACCAGCTTGTGCCCATTCTCGAGGTACGCGGGGCACCTTGGTACCCCCTGCCTTGCTTGTGCCTGGCTGGGTGGCAGCTCCCTGACACCACCAGCCTGTCAGCCACTCCAGCCCTCTCCTCAGGGCTGTGCTAGCCCTTCCCTTGCCTTGCAGGTTAACAAGAGGTGCTCCCCGAGTCCCTTTGAAGCGTTCCTGTGTGACACCCAGCCCCTGACACTGGCTACTCACAGGACTGCCAGCTCTGCTGTTTCCAAAGGCACAGAACTCCCCAGCTCAGAAGATTCAAGTGTGGTTCATGTGCACTTTGCTTAATGTCACAGCACTGAGATACATTGACAACGACAACAAGGATACGATTCAAGAGATGGTGAGTCAGAATACTGGAAAGAAATGGTTGCATATCCAACACAATCCTAATGCACTTTCTAGAGACTAGACTTAACTATCAGGTTAACCTGCTATCTAAAGAAGCTTGTCTTACCCAAAGTTCTCACCAACATTTTCAAGCAAGGTTGGCTGAGATCCTGTTTTTATGAATGTAAACACACTGTCTGTTTACTTCCCAGGTGCAGGGCTGCCCAGAGGATTCAGGGGGCCTGGGGCAAAGCAATTTCGGGGCCCCTTCCATAAAAAAAAGTTGAAATATTATAGAATACTATATTCTCGTGGGGGCCCTGCGGGGCCTGGGGCAAACTGCCCCACTTGTCCCCCCCTCTGGGCGGCCCTGCCCAGGTGCAGAATGAGAGGGTGTCTCCTTTGCCTCCCAGATATACCCCAAAAGTTCATTGTCTTTGCTCACAGACAGGATAACCACTTGTGGCTGGTTTGCTTGCTTGTTCTTGTTCCTTTTCTGTGTGCTGCTTCCCAGTTGACTTTCCATCTCTTCATTAATGTCTGACTTTGTATGCAAAGAGGCATCCACCGTGTTAACATACAATGCTTACCTTACCTCCCGCCAGAGAGAGGGGTGAATCAATCTCTCTGGTCTGACAGAAAACATCTGATGGTGGCTCAGCCTGGGTACAGATGCTAGGAATGTATTCCCAGTATAGGTACAGAACTCCTCACGAAGTGTCTGCTCGTATGTTTCACAACAATATTAATGGCCGGTGTGACACATTGGAGGCCTCACCTGACATCCTTTGGTGAACCAGAGTGTTCTTACCAGAATCAGGACAGTCATAAGAACATAAGAAAGGCCGTACTGGGTCAGACCAAAGGTCCATCTCGCCCAGTATCCTGTCTACCGACAGTGGCCAATGCCAGGTGCCCCAGAGGGAGTGAACCTAACAGGCAATGATCAAGTGATCTCTCTCCTGCCATCCATCTCCATCCTCTGACGAACAGAGGCTAGGGACACCATTCTTACCCATCCTGGCTAATAGCCATTTATGGACTTAGCCACCATGAATTTATCCAGTCCCCTTTTAAACATTGTTATAGTCCTAGCCTTCACAACCTCCTCAGGTAAGGAGTTCCACAAGTTGACTGTGCACTGCAGTCATGTAACACCGTCTCCCTTGCCAGTTGGCATCAGGAGGTTCCTGATCACACAGTTAGAGGCGTAGCTGTGTGTCTCGTATGTATCATGGATAGCCCTCAGATCAGCTGGGGGTAGTGCTGCGGGAGGGAGGTCTGTATCAGACAGTGCCACCAGATCACCTGGGCATATAGTGGGGTGTGTCTGTATTAGCCTGTCTCCCCAGCTCACCGATGGCATCTCCTGTGGAGAATCCCACACACTTCGGGGTGCCATGAAATAAGGAGATCAGCAGAGCCCCATAGACTACCAAGGAGCAACCCCAGAAGGCTGCCAGCTCAGCTAGACTCACCACATATTTAAACAAGTCCCAGTTCAGTCCAGAGGGCAAGAGGCCTAGTGTCAGGGCTGGACTTCTATTGAGACTTGACTTGATATTGATGTCAGTGGAGATGAACATCAAGTTTGATTGTGTTGAGAGGTTGCTATTGACCAAGCCAGAGGTGTTTATTGGTCCCTGGAGGGGTACTAGATTTTGATTTTCGCTGACACAAGAACTAGGGGTCGCCCAATGAAATTAACAGGCAGCAGGTTTAACACAAACGTAAGGAAATATTTCTTCCCACAGCGCACAGTCAACCTGTGAAACTCATTGCCACGGCATGCTGTGAAGGCCAAAAGTATAACAGGGTTCAAAAAAGAATTAGCTAAGTTCATGGAGGATCGGTCCATCAATGACTATTAACCAGCATGGGCAGGGACACAACCCCATGCTCCAGGTGTCCCTAAACCTCTGAGCCCCAGAAACTGGGACTGGATGACAGGGGCTGGATCACTCAGTGAGTGCCTGCTCTGCTAATTCCCTCTGAAGCACCTGGCCCCGGCCACTGTCGGAAGACAGGATACTGGGCGAGATGGACCTTTGGTCTGCCCCACTGTGGCTGGTCTCATGAAGTCCATTGCCGCATTATTACATGCATTCTGGGGGTTTGCACTGGCTTGAGCTTAGTTTGGAGATCTCTGCCTTGTGGCTTGGGATTTCAAGGGTGGGACAGCCCTTCAATGGGCTTTTGAAAAGGGAAGTGGAGCCAGGTCTAGAAATCCCTAGTCTTCTCTTCTCCAGAGGGATGTGTATTCCTTTATGCTTGTAATTACCGGCCTGCCAGGTGCCACAAACACACCAAAGGGACGGTGTCTGCCCCAAACTGCTGCCAGTTTACATTGCAACGCAATTGCCAAGCTGACCCAGTCCCTCTCTGGGCTGACGCTGGTGCGGTCTGCTGGAGTCGATCCCGTGGGGACATCTTTAGCTCCCGGCACAAGGGCCGTGTTTGAATTGGACCTGTGTTCTTCACACCTGCTCTCCCTGTGACCCCTCTCTGGCCTGGCTACACAGCTGCAGGTGCCCCTCCCTCATGCCAGATCTTTGCACCACTTAGTGTGGAATCCTGAGTCAGTAGCTTAATTCCGTTCAGTGCCCCCCGCCCCCCATTCACCCTTCACCTGCCTTTTCCTGTAGAAATTAACTTTCCACCCAGAGGAGGGAAGCAGCACTTGTTGTCCCAGCCTATCCTCTCAAAGCAAGGCCCGATCCTAGCTTGAACTCCTCATACGACAGCTTCTCCACAGCGCTTGGAGTGGCTGGTTGGGGCCATTGCACAGAAAAGGTGCACGGTCATCATATGCCGTATAACCACAGGCCCAGGTGCCTTTGTAGGGCCACATGGGGTTGCCAGGTGTCCAGTTTACGACCAGAACGCCCGGTCGAAAAGGGATCCTGGCGGCTCCAGTCAGCACTGCTGACCGGGCCGTTAAAAGTCCGGTTGGCGGCACTGCCGGCACAGCGGGGCTGGCAGGCTCCCTATCCGGTTCGGTGCGGCTCCCAGGAAGCAGCCATCATGACCCTCCAGCTCCTAGGCCACAGGGGCTCCGCACGCAGCCCCTGCCTTGAGCGCCAGCTCCGCAGCTCCCATGGGTTGGGAACTGCGGCCCATGGGAGTTGCAAGGGTGGTGCCTGCAGGCGGGGGCAGCATGCAGAGCCCCCTGGCCACCCCTACACCTAGGAGCTGGAGGGATGTGAAGCTGCTTCCCGGGAGCTGCCTGAGGTAAGCGCTGCCTGGAGCCCTCACCCCCTCCCATGCCCCAACCCCCTGCCCCAGCCCTGAGCCCCCTCCCACACTCCAAACCCCTCGGCCTCCACCCAGAGCCCCCTCCTGCACCCCAAGCCCTCAATCCCACCCCGTAGCCCAGAGCCCCATCCTGCACCCCAAACCCCTCTTTCCTGGCTCCACCCCAGAGCCCGCAGCCCCAGCTGGAGCCCTAACCCCCTCCCGCACCCCAACCCCCTGCCCCAGCCCAGTGAAAATGAGTGAGTGAGGGTGGGGGAGAGCCAGCAACGGAGGGAGGGGGAATGGAGTGAGCAGAGGCGGGGCCTCGGAGAAGGGGCAAGGGCAGGGAAGGGGGTGGATGGGGCAGGGGTGTTCGTTTTTCTGCAGTTAGAAAGTTGGCAACCCTAGGGCCGCATGACCTAGTGGCCTTTTCCACCCTCTGTTTACTCCCCCAGCAGTCACCAGGCTGACATATGGGGTAACAAGGCCGTACCACTGGGTAAGGTGCCTGGCACAGAAGTGATGGCAGCTGGGCCACGGGAGCTCTCCACGCCCACTCACAGCATGCGCTCTCCACTGGGTGCCAAAAGGCAGGCGAGAGGACCCTTGTGCACCATAGATAGCTGGGTACAGGGGGCCTTTACGCCAGGTGCCAAGCCGGCTCATCAAGGCCCCGACAGGGGCCCCTGGCACAGAGGGCATTGTGGGGTGAGCTGGGGCGGAGTGGGGCTGGGACAGAGCAGGGAGGGGTTCATACACACCCACGCCCTGGCCCATGCTCTCAGTGAGGCCGTGCAGGGCTGGCCGCTTTCCCGAGAGGCAGGACTAACCTTTCCCCCATTTCTGACAGGCCTGTCTGCAAGTGTTTTGCTGGAGGGGCTGCTGCCAAGTTGGCAGAGCCTTGATCCTGGCTGTATTTATTTACTCCAAATGGCCTGCCCATGTGTAAAATCCCCGTCCCCTTGGCAGCCCCCAGGTGCTGAAAACCAGTGAGACCCTTTGAGTCTCTCTCTGGGGCGTCCCTGTGCATTCCCTGCACAACGGATGGTGTCCTCTCCCCTGCCAGCCGGCTTCCCACTATTGTTCTCCACTGCAAACACAGATGTGAAAGCACTATGGGTCCAGATCTCCCAAAGCCCCCATTGTTCTCAGGGCAGTGGGGCCAGCCACCTTCTCCCCCCCACCCCCCAACATTCAAACATCACAAGTCAGGGCTCAAAAATCAGGAGCTTGGCTTAAAAAATGATGAGATTTTATTTCACAAATAATGCACCTCGGGGTCGTTTCCTTCGTGTTCTGCTTTTGGAGCCTTGAAGTGTCACGTTTCCAAGCGTTTATCTGAAACCACAAGGGTGGGAAGCTTTGTTTTTATTTTAAAGGCAAGCTGAGAGTCTCACATCCTCAGAGGACTCCAGGAACTTCTCAAATATTGCAAGACGCATGATAAAGCCCGGAGAACTGGCAGCCCTGGCAGCGGGCGTGGAACGCATATAAAAATCTGGCCCCGAGGATCCAACTTCAAACCCTACAGTGTGTTCCCTAGCAGAGAGCAAACTTGGGGTCCTGACCTCCTTGAGGCTGTCTCTTTAAAATACACATCGCTGGCGTGTGGGTAAGAACCTTCAGACTAACGTCTTAGGTCCAAGCTCTGACTGGGAGCAGCACAGCCTGCCTCTCTGGGAGAGCTCCGAGGGCCGGGCAGCCTACAGGATTCCAGTTGGGATGGGCAGGGTCCAATGACAGGAGGAGCTCTGGCCACCGGGCTCCTGAAGATAAGGGAAGGGACATCCCTGCAGGGCAGGGCCCTGGGAAATTAAATCCTGTCCAGAAGGAAAGCTCCAGGGAACTCAGCATGGCAAGGCACAGAGGAACACATCCTGCTTAGAGGGTCAGCTCGGCCCTACCCAAGCTCTGTTCCTGCCCCATGATTCATGGGACCAGCCCAACTGACTCCAAGGAATGAGGGATACGAGGCTGGTCGCCTGCTTTGTATGGAGCAGAGCAGATTGCTCCAGATGCCTCTCCTGTTAGGCAGCCAGGCACAATGCAGAGACCATGTCCTCCATGAACTTATCTAGCTCTTTTCTGAACCCTGTTATAGTCTTGGCCTTCACAACAGGGGGGGAGGGATAGCTCAGTGGTTTGAGCATTGGCCTGCTAAACCCAGGGTTGTGAGTTCAATCCTTGAGGGGGCCACTAAGGGATCTGGGGCAAAATCAGTACTTGGTCCTGCTAGTGAAGGCAGGGGGCTGGACTCGATGACCTTTCAAGGTCCCTTCCAGTTCTAGGAGATGGGATATCTCCATTAATTTTTTTTTTAATTTTTTTTTAACATCCTGTGGCAAGGAGTTCCACAGGTTGACTGTGCATTGTGTGAAAAAATACTTCCTTTTGTTTGTTTTAAACCTGCTGCTTATTAATTTCATTTGGTGACCCCTAGTTCTTGTGTTATGAGAAGGGGTAAATATTACTTCCTTATTTACTTTCTTCACACCAGTCATGATTTTATAGACCTCTATCATATCCCCCTTAGTCATCTCTCTTCCAAGCTAAGAAGTCCCAGTCTTATTAATCTCTCCTCATACGGCAGCCAATCCATATCCCTAATAATTTTTGTTGCCCTTTTCTGAACCTTTTCCAATTCCAATGTATCTTTTTTGAGATGGGGTGACCACATCTGCACGCGGTATCAAGATGTGGGCATACCATGGATTTATATAGAGGCAATATGATATTTTCTGTCTCATCTATCACTTTCTTAATGATTCCCAACATTCTAGTTGCTTTTTTGACTGCCACTGCACATTGAGTGAATGTTTTCAGAGAACTATCCACAATGCCTCCAAGATCTCTTTCATGAGTATGAATAATGGGCTGGTTTCTTTGTGCCTGCAGCACGCTGGGGGTTCCAGCCGTGTGGAAAGGGCCAGCCCCTCCCTGAGGTGCTCATGGTCTAAGGCTGGCAGACAGACAGCTCTGGGAAAGGGGGCCAGCCCAGATTTCTGATACCAGTCAGCCAGGTTTGCACCTTGGAGGAGGTGCCCAGCTGTTCACATTGAATGCAATGGCAGAGCTGGGAGCCAGAGAGTGGGGATGCCGTCCTGGGCAGGTGGGGCATCTGCATCTGCCCAAGTATGGAGCGGCGGGGAGGCCAGAAGGGAACCTTGTCCTGTCACCCCACCTCCCTTCCTGCTCCGGCCTGCCCCTCACTGCCCATCTCCATTGACCCTCCGAGCCCAAAGGGGGCCAGTTCTAGGCAAGGATGTTCCCTTCCCAGAGGCCTCCCTGTGACGGCCTGAGGGGGATCCAGCCACATCCACTGATGACGCTGGCGCAGCAGGAACACTCACTAAGGTGCACTTGGCTGCACCCCTCCCTGGTCCCTGACTAATTGCGCAGTGGGGTCAGGCTGCCCTTCCAGCCAGGGGGCAGGTGGGAGAAACCCCCCCTGAATGCAGGGATGGAAGCCGGCGCTGGACAAATTCAGACTAGAAATCAGGTGCTCGCTTGGAACAACGCACCTAGGATCATGATTCCTCACTACTTTAAAGGGAGGCAGTGTTGCCTAGTTACTAGCTCACTGGCCTGGGGCTCAGGGAACTTGGGTTCTATTTGCGGCTCTGGGTTACCTTGGGTGGGTCACTTCCCTCCCTAGTGCCTTAGTTTCCCTGCCTGTAATGGGAATAACGACACCGACCTCTTCTGTAAAGCACTTTGAGAGCCCCTCATGCTCTATTAGAGCCAGGGGGTGGTCTCATTCAATGCAAGATTGGCGTCTCTTTCACTTCTGTAGCGAGGCTCCAGGCACAACGCAGGAATTACTGCACCAGCCAGGGCTGACCAGAGGATCGCACCAGTCCCTTCCGGCCTGGGGATCTCAGACTTGACCCACACAGGTCTGTTTTGATAAAGCGCTTGAACTCGTCAGCGAACGCTCTCGGACCGGAGAGGAAGTTGTGGCTCACTCGGCCTGGCTTCTGCGGTTTACCAGCTTGACCGTGGGCCTGCACAGCAGGGGATGTGGGTTCTATTCTGGGACAGGAACTCGCCAGGTCACCTCAACCAAGGCCCTGTGCCTCCCTTTGCACGCTTATAGTGCAGGGAGCTCTGCGGAGGCCAAGCAGGGGCGTTTGGAAGCCACTGGGGTGAGGTTATTTTGGTCATCCCACGTTGGCCAGTTAACAGGGTGGGGCAGCACCTGGAGGCCATAAAGAAAAGTGTGGGAGAGCCAGTGAGAAGGAGCCCAGGTGACTGGGGCCTGAAAGTGAGCCAGGGACAGGGCAGAGAGGGCAGATCTGGGGAGCAGGGAGACTGGCCAGGTGCAAGACGTCCCCTGGGAGCGACTGCCAGAGGCCGGGGGCAGGAACCTGCTGGGCAAGACCAGTGAGTCAGAGCAGACTGGGTCAGTCAGGATCAGGGGAGAGCTGCCCCATGCCAGGGAGACTGGAGGAGTCCGGGGAGGGAGCAGAAGGTGGCTCCTGGGAGAAGGCAGGAGAGCAGCACGAGGGGTTTGGTGGCTGGCGTTCCCGAGCCGGAGCCAGGCCTGCAGAGAGCTGAAGGCCGGAGGAGCGACAAAGGGAGATGTCAGCTGGCCCTGGGCCGGAGAGCGCGGAAGGCAGAGGAGCAGCAAAGAAGCTCCCCTGCTGATGGGAGCTGGCCAGGAGGACCCATGTGAGGGCTGGGGGAGCGAGGGGCGCGCCCCTGGTACAAACGATCTCCCAGGAGCCAGGCTTGGGGGAGCAGGGGAAGGGCTGTGTCCTGGTTGGAAGGGCTGGGGCAGCTGTCACGGCATGAGGACAGGAGAGGACTGACAGAGTCCGGGTGTGGGCAAAGGTGATTGGTATGTGGGGCAGCAAGGGACGAGCTGTCTTGAGTTGTAATGACTGCGCCCGCTGGACTGAGCAATGGACAGTGTGTCAGACTTTCGTTAGGTGCTCTCTGGACTGGGTCGTAATACAGCAGGCCCAAGGACGGGGAGTGTGGAGATAGGAAAGCCTGAAGTGAAGTAATGGGGTCACCTGAGAGGGGAAATTGAGGCAGGCGGGCGTGTCACGCTGCGGCCTGCCGCGGGAGGGCGCTCCCAGGGGAGCATTCTGACAGCTAGTGTAAGAATCCTCCAAGCCAAGGGGAAGGCGGGCAGCGGGTATTGATGCAGCATAGGGAATCACGGCATTGCCAAGGGCGTGGTCCCGGCAGGGCGGCCAGCGAAGGCCTCCCATGGCTGCGTTGGGCTGGAGTTGTGCACCAGGCAGCTGAGTGCAGGAGGAGGGGTCAGGAGCTGGGCCAGGCCCTGCCTGAGGCAGTGATGTCAGCCTGGCTGTGGGGGGAGGGGAGGGGAAACCATGGGTTAGCAATTTTGCCTCTTGCTAGCAGCTGGCTGGCACATAGCAAAGGTAACCCCCAAGGGGGAGATTTCCAAAGAGGAAATGCCATTGCAGGGGAGTGCACGGCTGCAGGACGAGGAGGAAAGGGGCACATTCCTGAGATGCCTGCACCAGCGCTTCTGCTGTCACACACAGCACTCGCACACACAGATCTCACAATGGCTCTTTAACACACGCACAGTTCTCATGCATACACATCTCTCACAGAGCTCTCACATGGCTCTTACACACACATTCACACATGCAGCTCTCATGCTCACAGAGCTCACACATGGATCTCACACACTCAAAGCAGTCACACACACATCTCACACATGGATCTAACGCACTTGGATCTCAGGCTCACATGCAGATCTCACTCACTGCACTCACCACATGACTTACACACACACATTAACCACACAACACACCGATTTCACACTCAGTACTCCCACACACACATGTGCTCTCTCTCTCTCTCTCTCTCACACACACACACACACACATGGAGCTTACACACCACAGATCCTACCCCACACACACAGGTCTAGGACACTTATAGCATTCATCACACATACACATAGCTCTCACACATGTGGATCTTACACACTCAGTGCTCACTGTCCCCCCCCCCGCCACAACTGTCACATGTGGATCTTACACACACACAACTCACACACCTAGTGCTAACCAAATACAGACAGCTCTCTCACATGCCCTGATCTCACTCAGCACCCCTCATGCACATGCCTGGTTCTCACACGTATACAGCACTCACCACACCCCCACCTCTCACACCCCCAGATCTTACACTGACACCCGGTGCTCGTCACATAGAGTGCGCATCCACACCCAAGTCTCTCTTGCACACAGCTCACACAGGTGGTTTGGATCCCTGGTTCATGCACAAGTTCTCACACAAACGGTTCTCGACTATGCACCCAGAGACAAAGGACTGGGTCAAGCCAATCCGGAGCCCTAGGGATGCACTCACATGACCCTGCCCCTGTCCCTGCCCCTGCCCCTCCATGGGGTATCATTGGCAGGAGCTGCCCATCCACCCAAAAGCTGTATGCAGGGCTTGCCAGCAAGGACTCCCTGCATACAGAGCCCTTGTCTGAGGAACTGTTGTTAGGTTTCAGAGTTAACTGCCTGATGAAATGCATGGGGCAGTGCCCCATCAGAGCTATTGCTGAGGCTCTCTGCAGACTCAGGCAGATGTCCCTGCATCAGCGACCCCCCCCACCTCATGTTTTCATGGCTTTGTTCACAGCCATGAGGGCTAGAGCCGTATTGTTTTTCAGTGAAAGCGAAGGTTCTGTGTGATCTGGGACTCCAGGCGCTGGGCCCGAGGCACGGCTCTGTTGTGCTTAGGTGCCTCTTCCTCACTCTGAGTTCTCCTATCTTCAGCTCCCAGCCACTGGCTCCTCTTCTACCTTGGCCTGCCAGATGAAAGAGCCCTTGGAAGCATCAGACCCCTTCTCCCCTGCAGGTACCAGCATCCTCTGAGCTTAAACCTGCTGCCAGGGGCTGCTAAGGTACAGTGACCTGCCCCTGCCATTCGCATGCCAGAGCCAAGTGCTGTTTGTAAGAGAGGCAAGTCGCAATCTCCTTTCATCCCCCAACAAGCCGCATTGGCCTTCAACTAGGGAGCAGGTTTGCTTGGCTGGTGGTGTGAAAAATACCAAGGCGGCAGATGTGAACCTGGCATCCTAAACCCTGTGGCAGGGGTTGGCTGCCCAGCACTCCCCTAGGGTGCCATGCCCTGATGTCCAAGTACTGCCAAGGAACTGTAGTTTTTCTTTAAGGGGACAGCATGTGCAATTAGGGGAATGACCTGGCGCCAAGCCACAGGCGCCACTCAGCAGGGGCAGATGTGTGGTGGGTTCTGGCAGGACCGGGGCAGGCCCTGTCTAGAGAGGAGCAAGCACTGTGCTAACCTCTGGTCCAAGCCCTCCTATGCATGCAGGAAGGTGAGGGGCCAACCAGTGTACAGTGCTGCAGCCTTTAAGAGCAACTGCTGCTCCTGGGTGTGGGCTGGAGGGTTTCTATCCTGCTTTCATCCTGTGGAACTGGCTGATGGAGTTAGGCACCAAGGAAGGGAATTTCTCTGGCATGCACCCCAGACCTCCCTGGGGCAGTGAGGAATTTGTGATGCACACAGACCTTGTGTGTTTGCTGGGAAAGTCAAACACCTTCACAAGACAAGTGCTGAGCTCAGTCATGCAGACAGGGGAAGGCTGGCCTGGCCTAGTGGGTAGGACACAGCCTGGGACCCTTGCACTGTCTTCTGGGCTCTGACCTTAGGCAAGTCACTCCGCTTCCACATACCTCAGTTCTCTTGTCTGTGAAATGGGGATACCAATGCTGCTAACCAAATACAGACAGCTCTCTCACACACCGTGATCTCACACACAGCCAATGCTGCTGCCTGCCTTTGCCTATTTCTCCAGGATCTGCCGCTGTGCTAGTGAAATACAGTGGGCAGCTTACCCTGTTTCTCTCGAGCACAGGGATTTTCTATGCGGGTGAGAATTAACCAACTACGCTCCCAGTGGCCCCGCAGAGCCATGCTCACATGCTGCGCTTCCTCTGGGACCTAGAATCTGTGTGATCACGCAGCAAGTGCAGCGGCTGGCGGGGAGCTAGACCAGCGGAAGAGAGGGAAAATTTTGTACTCAGAGCTCTGCAAACCTAAATTGTGCTGGCACCTGAGAAGTGCAAAGTGAAACTGACCAGCCAGGCGTGACTGTCCCAGCAGAGAGCAGCCAGCAGGGAAAGGAGCTGCAGAAGCCAGGATGAGGGATGAGCCTGCTGTGTTCTATAAAACTCCGTCACCTTTACTAATCACAGGTGTTCCCGGGACAGAGAGAATCCGCTGCCTGGGGGAGAGCCAGCAGTTCAGGAGGAGCCCAAGTCCATTTTAACGACTTGCTGGCCCGCACTTAGCAATCCTGCCGGGATCTGTTCTGAAACAAGAAAATGAAACTTTCTTCCACTTGGGTGCCATTGTAAACACCCCTGCGCAGCACCAGCCAGTGCTGATTTACCCACTCGGCCTGCTCTGGCATGCGTGTCCTCCTCGGCCTTTACCCACGTGGCTAAATGCAGAAGCTGTGAGACTGGGTGGTCTGTGGTGAGGACCCAGCATTCACACTAGGTACTCTGGCCAGATCCACACTGCGAATTTCTGCTGGCGCTCTGTCGGTCAGGGCTGTGATGAGGTGCCAGCTGCACCTAGGGCAGAGACAACTCTACTGGCTGCACTTCTACCAACAGAGAGGCTGGTTTGACTATCCCAGTGCACAACGCACAACCTCCATCCTTGGAGGTTTTTAAGGCCCGGCTTGACAAAGCCCTGGCTGGGATGATTTAGTTGGGGTTGGTCCTGCTTTGAGCAGGGGGTTGGACTAGATACCTCCTGAGGTCCCTTCCAACCCTGATATTCTATGATTCTAACACAGCTTTGCTGGTCTAGTATACTGGTATCGCTAGCCTGGTAAAGAGCTCCCAGACATCGCCTCTGTCTCTGTACAGAACCTAGCACAATAGGACCCTGATTTTGGTTGCAGCCTCTGAGCACTGTAATAATAAAGTGGAAGGCTAGGACAGAACAGTGTGTGACCCTGTTCTCTTGGGTTGGATATGCATCTTTGAACTGCTGGACAAGTGACCTTAAAATAAAAAATGTTCCTTGTTTGTGAGATAAGGCCAGCTCTTTTAAACCCTGCGATTCCGATCTTGACAGCGTCCCCTTTTGAAACCCTTTGCCGGCTGTTTCTTAACAGCGTGCAGTATTGTTAGAACACGTCTCGGCTCCAGAGATAAGAACCCTTTCTTACAGGCAGCCTGTGCGTCCTCCCGACCGAGCGCCCCCTTCTCATCCGGCCCTCGCAGGATCCATTTGTTGTATGGAGCGGAGTTTAGGAGACTGTTAAAACCAGGTTTAGGGGGATTTTGCTGGGAGCCAGACCTCTCGGCAGAGGTCAGGACCGCTGTGTCTCGGGGCTGTTGGCGTGGCTTGCTGCAGCCAGCTCTGGGATTTCATTCCCACTTTCCCCAGCCTTGCAGGGGGATGGTGGCATTACTGACCAAGTCCCTGGGGATCTGATTTATAGATGGCGGAGGTTCTGCGCTGGGGCAGGCTAGCTTCCTGATCGGTATCCAGATACCACTCAGCCTCACCTGGTCCCCTAGTGGCGCTGAGGCCTTCTTTTTAACCGTCCCACCAACACTCTCAGCCCAAAACATGACTGTAACTGTAACCCACATTTAAACAGGCTGGGCCTGAATCTCCTCTCGCTGCAGCATAACCCACATCACTGGAGATACCCACTAGTGTCAGTGACAGGAGACTGCTGCTTTCCAAGGACTTTATAGGTCCAGGGCTGTGGGGAACATCCTAGTGGAGGCTAGGCGCACAGCTCCTCCTGATCTGAAAGCTGAGGCCTCTGCCACTTCAGCAATTGGTAGAAGAATCTCCAGTAACGGCCAGCAGTAGAGGGCCTATGACATACAGATGAGCTGTAGGACACAGACACACCAAGTAGGTCTTTACAACAGGAAGGAAAGAATCTCGAGCAAACTGCTCTCCCAGAGCGTTAGCCAGGGACAGGCTGCCATGGGCATTTCGCCCTGGGGAAGATCAAACAAGGGGGTTGCAGAGAGGAAGAAAGAGAGAGAGAGAAATGAATGCTGGATGGAGGGGGTGGTCTGTCCTACCCCAGGCTGCAGACCTCATGATCAGTACAGCAGCCCTGTGGCTGCACTCTCCCACCCCCATGGAGAAAAAGACTGGGGGAGCTTCTCCCCCACTGCTGAGGCATGTGGGGCTTTCAGAGATTTCCTCTTCGAGGGCCACAGACCTTCAAGGGGCTTCTGAGATCTCCCCCTTTCTGTGCTCCAGTTCTGCTGCAAGCAGGAGGTGGCATGAGCGCAGTGCTGTGTCCGTGGCTGTAGTCAGAGACCTCCTCGAGGGTGAGACCAGGAGCTTCCACCTAGCAGGGCTGTAGCAAGACACCCAAACCAGGCCTGCTCATTCACAGGGGGCTGCCGCAGGCAGGGCCGGCTCTAGGTTTTTTGCCGCCCCAAGCAAAAAAATGTTTGGCTGCCCCCCACCCCAGCCCAGGTCTACCCCCCACAGCCCTCTGCCGCCCCAGCCCTGGGCTCTCCCCCCACCCACACCCCCCTGCCGCCCCAGCCCTGGGCTCTCCCCTCCCACCCGCACCCCTTGCTGCCCCAACTCTGGGCTCCCCCTTTCCCCCCCACCAGTGCCCCCCCCACAAACACACCCTGCCGCCCCAGCCCTGGGCTCTCCCCTGCCAACTGCACCCTCCTTCCGCACCAGCCCTGGGTTACTGGTAACTCGCTCCCAGGGCGGGTCATTCAGCAGGAATTTTAGATGTGCACAGAACACAGACAGGATTGGTTCCCATATGGTTACAGAACTGCAATAAAGTGGAACAATTTTCAGCTTGTGTGATTGGAGGATATCTGGATGCATATTATAAGACTGTCCTCCATAAATGAGGAAAAGTTGAGGTGCCTTTATTATTCTTTTGGTCCACTTTTTCTTTCTATGGGGAATTTGCCAATGCAATATCACTGTCTTCCTTTTAAACAAATAAAACTAAAAAAAAAAAAAAATGGCAATGGCTGTTGAAAATAGCAATTCCAGTCCTAATAACCACTGGGAAGCATTTCTTGCTCAATTTGATCCTACTTTTTCTACAGCAAGTTACAGTGGATCAGTATATTTGATTTGGGAGAAATGAAGTAACAGCTGCCCAAATTGAGCTTGAGCACTCCTGAATTTTGAGGTGTTCAAATCTGGAAGGCAGGTGCTAGACTCCCTTTCTGAATATTAGCTATATCTGGAAAGGAAAAGTCAATTTCTGCTTCCATGGCTCAGAAGTGGAAATCCTCCTACGTGCCTGGTACTGTATCTAAAGCTGCCCAGGTCCAGAGCCTCCCCTCCCTTACTTTTCATTTTAAATTCTAGTGGGATCCACGTACCTCCCTTGCTAGGCTCCAGATAGAGAGGGGCACTGTCCATTTAGTCCACCCAATTCTTTCTTTGGGGGCTGCAAGGTGAGGTCACACCAGTATCCCTAATCCAGGCTGGGGATGCCTGGGGCAAAGCCTTCTACTCCTTGGGCATACTTGTTCCCCATTCTAGCAGTGAGCTCTCCATTCACAGCAAGCTGCAGCATGGCTCAGCTACCTCATTCCCTCCCCCTCCCTTTCCTGTTGACAGCGGCCAAGGGAATGCTGGGAAATGTAGTTCTTTTCCTGCTCCAGGGCTGGCTCTATAGGCAGGGAACTAACCAAGGAACTACAGCTCCCAGGGCCCCCTGTTGGTTCTCAGCTCCCATGCTGGCTCTCTGCCGGCTGCCGCCCCTACAAATGGGCTGCCCCAAGCACCTGCTTGCTTTGCTGGTGCCTAGAGCTGCCCCTGGCCGCAGGGCCAGATGAAGAAAAGTCCCTCCCAGGCACGCCCCAGGGAGACTGCAGGCAGATCACCAGTAGCTGTTGCATGTGGCCTGTTGACTATGTCCTGAGGGGAGGGTCGTGGCCAAGCGCAGGGAACCTGGGCCGTGTTGCTGGGTGTTATCATTCTCCTCTGCTGGGACTGTCTCTGTTCACAATCCAACACCTTGCTATCTGGGTACCAGCATATACATCTTTCATCTAAGGATCTCGGTATTCTTTACAGACGTGAGTTGCTGCTGTTAAGCAGCCCACCACCCCCACAGTGTTCTTAGAGCCATAGGACAGATGGGTTGAAACTGAGCCGTGCAGAGATTTGCCCAAGGTGGCAGAGTTGTGAATAGAAAGGACCCAGAAATCCTGACTCCCAGGCGCCCTTCTCTCATCACTAGACAATGTTACAGTGTTAGCTCCTGTTCCCAGAAGCTGGATTCTCTCATGCAATTGTTTACAGCCGTGCAAAGTGGCTGTAGAATTACCACGGACCCAGTGGCATTTCACGCCCACATTGCACGGCTGTGAATGACTGCACAAGGGGCAGGGGAGCCGTGAACGTGGCCCCCCATTCTTTAGGAAGTGGTTTGATTCAAGGAAAACCCACCAACTCTCCCCCACCCCCGCCCCAGGCTAAACACATCCTCCTGTTGGCAGAGGAATCAACTCCACGGCGTGTTTTACCCAGAGATCTCGCAGCACTGCAGGAGGCCGCAGGAGGATCGTCACCCCATTTTACAGATGGGGAACCTGAGACACAGCTTTGCCCAAGGTCACACAGTGAGTCACAGAGCCATTCTGGCCTCCTTGATGCCCACAAAGCCCCATGCCAGCTGGTGCAACGTGCAGCTGCTAAGATAAGTGCCTTGCCTTTCATACAGCCTGCGCCAACCCCTCTTTGCATCTTTATGCTGGCTCCTTCTCTTGTGCTGCACCCCGTTCCAGCTTCCTGTCTTTGTCTTACAGGCCCTTCATAGCTGTGTTGTCCTTCCTTACGTGTCCTCATTTCTTTCCACATCATCCCCTCCGCTCTGCCAGTGACACTTGCTCCTCTGCACCCTTTCCTCTCTGCCACTTGGCACACCCTTCCTGCAGTGCCCACGTAGCCACTGCCCTCTGTGCATTCAGACCCATGCCTCAAGTCCCATAGCCACTGGGATGCCTACAAGGAACTAGCCATCAAAGCTTGGGGAGGTGGAGGCAGTGCTGGAGGACTGCGTATAATTCTAATATAAATTAAAAACCAACGGAGCTGTCAAGCATTGAGGGGTCTCGCCCAGTATTATTTCTTACAGATGGTCAAAAAAATTTCCATTAGAACATTTCTCCCCTTCTCCCCTGAAAATGTTTGTGGACAAAAAATCTGGTTTCATCAACAACAAAAAATCAGATTTTTGTTTAAAAAAAAGCAGCAGCAACACACATTTTTTTCTTCCGGTTTCAGTTGCCACCCCCACCCCTCCCACCCCCCGGCCTCCAAAGTCAGCTTTGGGAGTGGCGGGGGGACAAAAACCCAAATAATTTTGACAAATGTGAAAATAGTTTCATTTACATCACAAATTTTCATGTAGAAAAAAGATTCCCAGAGGGCTGCATTATGTATATTCTGGTAGTATCTAGAATCAGGGCCCAGGAGGAACACGCAATAAGACAGTCCCTGCCCCAAAGAGATCAATCAAAACAGCCGAGACAGACAAAGCATAGGCGGGAAAAGAACTTGCCCAGGGTCACACAGCAGGAAGAGAAGCCAGGTCTCCTGATGCCAGTCCAGAGCACTATTCTGTCTGCTGGGCGACCTTCCCTTTCTTTATTGTACCCTTCCCCTTACCCTTTCAAGCTCTTCAGGGCATGGGCCATGCATTCCTTCATGTTTGTACAGCACCGAGCACGCTGTGGACATGACTGTAATACAATTAATAAGAGCCAGGCGTACAGCCCACTTATCCCATCTACTGGTTCCTCTCTCCTCTGGGCCGTGCTTCCCCACGCTCATCGTCACTCATATGCATCTTTCAATATGGTCTCAGGGCCCTAACTTAGGTCTTGATCCCATCATGCTGGGCACAAAATGTGAATAGAAAGAGCCAGTCCCTGCCCCTAAGAGACGGGGTAGACACAGGCTGGGAGAAAGAATGGATTATCCCCATTTTACGGACGGGGCAAGGATGCCAGGAGTAGCTGTAAGCACACATTGAAGCCAAGGAGATTACTCCCATGTTTCAAGTGATGCCCGTGTGTAAATGGTTTGCTGAACTGAAGCCGGACATTCAGCCTCATTCAGTTCCCAGTGAGCACCACAATAAGAGGCCAATTTTTCCTAAGAGGCATCAAATCTGTCCCTAAGTGTCCCAGTAGAAACTGCTGTAGAAGTGTCCCAGTAGAAACTTTGGGAAATCCAGCTCTGATTTCAGAGCTGAGCTCTGGAAAATCCAGCCGCACATGCCAATCTGGCCCAAAGGACTTACATGCACCAGAAAGTTTTATTACTATAACAAACTCCAACTAATGTGGCCACAATTAGACTGGTATACAGGTGAGCGATTCCTGTATGAACCACACTGGTATAAGGCCCCTTATATGGGTAAAACTGGGTCCACCCCGGGGGCTTTTACTAGTCTTATTATTGAGGTAACAACTCACACCCACCTCTGACATTGTTATAGCAGTAAAACGTTGTGAGCCAACGAGGCCAGAATGACTTGCCCAGGGTTACACAGGCAGTGTGTGTCAGAGCCAAGAATCAAAGACAGATCTCCTGAGTCCTAGTCCAGTGCTTTGACCACCCAGTCCCTGTCACACACACAATCACTCACACATCCTACCTATCTCACACACACAGCCCGTCTCTCTCTCTCTCTCTCTCACACACACACACACACACAGAGTCCCTCTCTCTCACGCACACACAACCCGTCACACACTCACATACACACCACGCATCACTCCACACACACAGCCCGTCTCTCTCTCTCGCTCACGCACACACCACCCATTACTCACACATACACACACAGCCCATGTCAATCATATACACACACAAACCCCGCCCCGTCACACACACACCCAGCCGGTCCCTCTCTCACACACACACGCTTGCTCCCCCCGCGCTCTCTCCCCGGGCCGGCTCCCGGCGCTGGGCTCGGCACCGCCCCCTGCTGTCCCGGCCTCGGCCGGCGGTGGGCGGCGCTGGAGGCGGGCTGTTCCCTAGCCAGCCCGGCTCTAGCGGCCAGTCGGCCGAGGGAGCGCTGGGGTGCGGAGTTGCCGAGCCGGGCCGTGCCGTGCCGCCTGGGCCCGCGGGATGATGCGTTGACTGACAGCCTGCGCCGGGATCGCGGCTGTGCAGTCGGCGGGGCCTTGCTGGGGCCTCCCGAGGAAGATGAACTACCTGGTGAGTGCCTGGGCCGGCCGGAGCCCCCCGCTTTGCAGCCGGGGGGAGCAGACCGGAGCCCGGCTGGAGCTGGCTCTGGGGTCGGTGGCAGGGGGTTCCTGGAGTGGGGAGCTGGGCCTCTCTGCCCGCCCGCCGGGCCCATCCCCGCCGCCTCCCGGCGCCACCAGAGCGTCCGCGGCGGCCCGAGGGGTGTCGTTCCTGGGGGCGCTCCACGGAGCCGGGCGGCTGGAGCTCGGTCCGGGGACGCCGTCCGGCGGTGGCGGATTCCCAGCCCCGCCCGCCCCAGGGAGCCGGACCCAGCTGGCAGGGACGTGCCCGGGCCTGGGAGTTGCCGGGCGCCGCCCCCTGCGCCCCCAGCGGAGACAATGCGGAGCCCTCCCGGCGCTGGGAAGCCCGAGGCCGCGGCGAGTTTCCTGCTCCCGGCTCACCCGCTGGCCGGGGTCCCCAGGCTGCGTCCGGGGAGCCGAGCGCCCCGTGCCCGCGGGGCCGGCCGGGCTGTGCCGCCGGGGTTAGGCGCATGTCCCCTGCCCGCTGCGATCCGGGACCTTCCCGGCTCTGCTCTGCCGGCCCGGGATCATGCCCCTCTCGACGTGGCACAAACCGTTCCGCGTGGCTCCTGGGGATCCTGATCTGGCCCCGGGCCGCGCCCCTGGTGAAGCCAGGGACCAGGGCGGGCGCCTGGGTGGCAGCCATCTATAGCTGGTACTAGCCCGGGCGTGCGGGTGGCTGGGTTTTTTCTCGGGAGCTCTGAGGGGCAGGGCTGCGGTGTAGTTGTCACAGCTACGGACAGTGGCTGGTTTCTGTGCCCGGGTCAGGATCTGACCCAGCAGCCCCGGGGGGATGGGGGACAGTGTTTCCAAGGTGTGGAGCAATGCCTTTGTCCTTTGAAGGAGATCTGAAACAGAAACCAGTGGCTAAATCCCCTGGGTCAGGCTGTTGAGCGCCCTGTGGCTGCTCAGGGACCTCCCTGTAACGAGTTTGTTGGGTCTTAGGCCAGTTCCTGGAGGGCCTGGCATGGCCTGCTATAGAGCCCACCAGCGCTCTTGGCGCTCCCTTTGCTGGCAGGAGAGGCCGTGGCGGTGAGCTCCTCTCCGCCCAGTGTCAGGGCAGGCACGCTGGAGTTACCTGTTGCTGTGCGCTAGGATCCTCTGAGCTGGCTACCGTGGCAGCAGTGGGTGCAGGCTTGCCTGGCGCTGCCCCTGCCCTAGGGGTGTGCATGGGAAGGGAAGCCCCAGGGCTATCTGCACAACATTGCAGTTCTCTCCTGTGGATGTGGGTTTACAGCCTGAGTGCCTGTCCCAGGGGAAGGTGACCTGGCTGTGACATGGGCAATTAGTTGGGCTAAGCTGGGAGGCTAGAGGGCGTATTTCCCACATAGGATCCGCTCCCCCAGCAGCAGCATGGATCATTGCCCTGCCCCAGGCTAACATCGGCACCTAGCACTTGCCAGCCCAGGATCTCAAAGCTCTTAACGAGGTGATGGCCGCCATCTTGGCTGACAGGTCAGGGCTCGATCTGGTCACCTCCAGGGCTAACTGCAGGAGGTGGCCCATGGCACGTGTTCGCCTGTGACCCTCGGTACCTTCGTCTCCCCCATAGGGAGGGTCAGGGTCGGCACCCTGGTTTACAGATTGGGAACTGGGGCTCTGAGAGGAAGTGATCTGCCCGGAGGTTGTGCAGCACATCCGGCTGAGTGCCTTACTTCCAGGCCCTGCTCTCACCATTGGCCTGCGCTCCCTCCCTGACTCGGCCCCATCTGGGATGGCACAAGACTCTAAGCAGGGGGCATTGCTCCCTCCTCCCACCCTGCTGGCATGTTCCTGAGTCACCCTTCAATCTCTGCCCCCCGAGGAGCCATTGATGCCCTCCCCACCACTGTCAGCACCCTGTCATTGGGCTGCGAGTGCCCTCTGGTGCTCAGCACCACCCCATAATCATCCAGGAGTGGGCGCCACGATGCACTCCCAGCCCCTTCTGTTGCTGGCCCCAGGAGCAAGGGCCCAGGCCCAGCAGCACCTAGACCCTCACAGGGCCGCCCAGGCTGGCTCCCCTCAGGGCCGAGCAGGCGGGCCTGGAACCAGGCAAGCCGAGCTGGGAGTCTGGGCTCTAGAAGCATTTTACCATCTAAAACTGGGTGTAGCGGTGGCCTGGGACTGTGCTGGGCAGCGGGGCCCTGAGGCCTGTCAAGGAGGTGTGCTGGATTTCCCCCTCCCGAGGCGGGGTTTGCCATTGGTAACTGAAGGAGGAGGGAGGGAGCTGTTCCTGGGAGGAGGCTGCATGGTGCCATGAGGCCGGCTGGGGGTGAATAACTGGCATGGCTGGTGGTTAGTGTGAGAGCGTAAGTGCCCTGGGGCTGGCCCCAGAGCGTGTTGTTAATGATTCACCCGGCGATAATCAGCAATCTCCAGGTCTGGCTAATCCGGCTGTGTGAGTACAGTACAGGGCCGGGGGAGGGGAGCGACTCCTTTCATGTCAGATTACAGCATAGTGGCAGTGCTGGGTGGGGCAGCCAGAGCAGGGACCCCGGCGTGAAGGCAAGCTGTAAGCACGCCCCATGCGGCGCTAGCAACCCATGAGAGGAGATGTGCCCCTGCGTCTCCCCTGGTATTCAGGCAGCACACCCCTTGGGGCAGCGCCTGGACCGCTGGCTGGTGCTGAGCTATGCAAACCCACATGGGTCAGGGCTCGTGAGGGGGCTTCCCCCAGGGCGGTGGGTGGTCTTTACGCTCCCTTGTGACCGTGCACGCTGGGGGATCTCACCCATTCTGCACTCTGGGAGTTCGTGGCTAATACACTGGCTGGTCCCCTTGCTCTATTTAGCAGTTCTCTGTTTAACCCTTTCACACCCAGATTTGCCCAAGATTTGCTTGAGCAAGAAGGATCAAACGAGTAGCACCTAGTGAGTGGAAAGGTGGGGTGGGCTGGTGGAGGGGGCGGGAGCCTGGGTCTGCTCCTGGCTCTGCCAGCGGCCTTGGGTGGCTACGTGCCCTCTCTGGGCCCGTTTCTCCTCCCATGTTTTGCCTTGTTCAGATTGCAGGCTCTGTGGGGCCGGGACTGTCTGTCACCAGGGGTACGCCCAGCGCGACCGAGCCCCGAATGCGATTGTTACTGTAATTCACACCAATAATGAAGGGGGAGTTTGGGGCCTGTTGAGTTGATGGTGGCGGTCCCCCAAATGGCATCCATTCTCCTGCCTTGGCAGAGGGCACGTGTTGGCTGCTAAGAACATAAGAGCTGCCAGACTGGGGAAGACCAATGGCCCACCTAGCTCAGTGTCCTGTCATCTGACAGTGGACAGTGCCAGGTGCTTCAGAGGGCATGAACAGAACAGGGCCATTGAGTGATCTGTTGTCCAGTCCCACCATCTGGTAGTCGGAGATTTAGGGACACCCAGAGCATGGGGTACAGTACAGGGGATGGGAGCGACTCCTTTCATGTCAGATGACCATCTTGGCTAATAGCCATTGCTGGACCCATCCTCCGTGCTGTACTAGCCCGCTCCAGCTGCCGGCAGCCGCGTGTGAAGTGGGGCTGTAAAAGCAGGTGGCGTGTGGGGTAGTTCCAGGAACAGGGCATGGCGAGTGTGCGGAGCTGAGCTTATCTGTCTCTTTACCTTTCGCTTTCTGGGAAAGTGTCGCTCCCAGAACCTGGCTCTCCTGGCTGCCCTAAGGGAGGGTGAGGTGAGTGCTGGGCATGGGGCTGAACCACAGCACAGGCTGGGGAGGGACCTGCCGTTTGTATGCCCCCAGGGTCCAGCTGCTGCACAAGAGCCTAAAATTGCTGGCGTGGGGCCCTGGGCAGGTCCTGACTGGTGGCTGAACAGCACCCGCTTGGTCGCATTGGTTCCCCTGCGCAGCTCCTGATGGGGCTTGCTTCCAATCCCTGGGCAGGGCTCATGGCAGACCCCTCAGAGAAGGCAACCAGTGTGGCTAGTCTTCACCAGATGGCCGGAGAGAGCCAGTCTTGGTGAGGAAGAACAGCACGGTGGCTTAGGGCCCCAGACTGGGACTTGGAAGACCCGGATTGAAATCCCCACTCTGCTACAGACTACCTGGATGACCCTGGATGACTTAGCTGCTCTGTGCCTCAGTTTCCCCATCTGGACAATGAGAGTAATGGCATGGCCCTGCCTTCCAGGGCTTTGGGAGGTTAAATATGGGCTCAGGTGCTGTGGTAGTAGGGACCAGATAAATACCATAGATAAGTGAGCACTTGAGGGTTTATGCGCTGTGTTGGACCCTCACCCGGTCGCTTACCAGAGGTGGTGGAGCAGAGCTGAGCTGAGGCCATTGGGGGGTACTTTGGGCCAGTCTCATAAGGCAGGAGGTCACCTGATCAGGGCAGGCTCTGCTGTGGTCTGGGGGGGGAGGGGCAATGGCTGAAGGGCAGGTGTGGGGAGGCGGAGCTCAGTGTCTGCCATGGTGCGGGATGGGACACCCAGGCTAGTGCGAGATGGGCCCTAGTGGACCCAGTGCTGGGGGCAGAGGGTGAAGAGACCCAGATACCAAGGCCTGAGAGGTGAATGTGGCTTGCACTGCCATGGAGCAAGGGGCAGAGCAGCTCCTGGGACTGCTCCATCCTCAGGGGCAGGGAGAGGGAGAGGAGGAGGCAGCCCACTCAGCTCACAATCCTCTTTGTGCAAGACCTCCACTGCAGCCTCCTTGTATGTGCTGCTACTGCACTGACAAGCCCCAGCTGGATGGCAACATGCCTAGTTCTGGGGGGGAGTACTGTGCCCCATGCATACAGCGGGTGGCTAGGGTGCCTGGCGGCTGCCCGCTCCCATCCCCAAGAGGAACATACGCTGATGGCGAGCAGACTCCAGGCCAGGGTTGCCTCAGCCCTGGAGGGGGAAGGGGGGAGCAGCCTTTCCTAAACAAGTGTCCCGCCCTAGGGCAGCGGTGTCTGAACAAAGCCCAGGGCTCCTGGAGGGTTCAGCTCCAGGCAGTGAATGTGGCTGTGGGTGTGAGCAATGGGTGATCAGAGCTGTGTGCGGCAGCTGGAACTGGGTGCTGCTGAGGTGGGGGCGAATGGTACCTGGGCAAGCCGCCCCGGCAGACCCCCCACAGCCAAACTGCAGCCACGAGGGAGCAGAGAATCCAGGGGGATCCCAGAGCAGGAGCTGCCGAGGCCCTTCCCGCCTGGCGCTGGACTACACGGTGCCCATGGTGGGCACTGGGACCCGGCTGCCCAGGCTCCATGTGCTTCTAGCCTGCAGGGGCAGGGCGGGGCCTGTCTGCAGGAACGGCTCCTGCCGCAGCTGGTGCGCTGAGCTCCAGGGTTGTGTCTGGGCAGGACAGGCCGCTGGAAGGGGTGGGGGGGCGGCGCTCCCATCCGGCTGCCTCCCCGCTTGCATCAGCTGGGCGCACCTGGAGCTGGGCAAGCTCAGCCTGCAGTGCCCACTGGATGGCGCTCTCGCGCGGGAGTCCCAGCCATGCAGATGCTCTGGGTGGGGGGCCTATGCAGGTAGTTCTGGTGGCAGGTGTTTGTAGGGGGGGGGGGGGGAGGTGAGTGCATTAAGGAGGCAGGTTTGATGGCAGCCGAAGGGGGAAGGACAATAAATCTGCAGCAGCAGCTGCTCTGCTGGACTCCTGCCGCCAGTCAGATGTAGAAAGGACTGGGGAGGGGTGAATACAACGCTGTGTCTACATGGAGAGCGGGGCCCAGGCGGTTCTGGGAGCAAGGCGTCCGAACTTTGGCCTCAGCCCGGCTGCTGCGCAGAGGCGAGGGGCCCTGCATGGGGCTGGGATGGTTCCCCAGCTGCCGTGGGAAGAGCATGTGGCTTGGCTGCTGTGATCAGCACCGTGGGGCGCTGCTGGGGCCCATCTACCCAGGGTGGGCTGCGTTAGCCAGTGAGCCCCTGAGCCAGTGGCAAATTAATGATTTTGCTGCCCCTAGGCCCTGAAATAATTGCCGCCCCCGGCCCCATTTGAACTTGTTTTAGTTTTTTTACAAATTCGTTTGAACTAAAATAAATCTAAATATCATTAAAATAATTGAACATTTACAAGTTTTATTATAAATAAAATTACAAGTACAGCGGACCCTCGCTTGAATACACGTCTGTATAGCGCGATTTCGCTTATAGCCCGGGACCGCGCATGGATCCAAAACTGAGAACCGCTTAATTTCTTCCTTCCAGTCATATTATTAACATTTAGGATTCTCGCAGTATGTTTACTAAATGGCGTCGCGCCGTCATTGGTGGTTTCAATACGCGCTATGATTAGTAGAATCGCGGCATCACTGATGCTGCAATTACAAAAATGCTGCTATTATAAATTTGCCGCCCTAGTCCTAGGCCTTGTCGGCCTAGATGATAATACGCTGCTGCCTTGAGCTGTGCGGCTGGCTCGCAGGCTGCTCCTGGATCCCACTGGGTGAAACGCGGAGGCTGCCTTTTAGCAGGAGGTGGCATCGTGACTGTGGATCTCCCAGTGGACTAGCAGCTGGAGCCAGCCTGGTGTCTGGGGGCGTACCCGTCCTCAGCTGCCCCCAGGGAGACAATCAGGGCTTGGAGAAACCCATGATCAGACCCAGCGCATTGTTAGATCCCATCCCTAGAGCTGAGTCAGGGGAGCTGCTTACAACACAAGGAAACACTAGTGTAGATGGGACCTGGCCACGTCGCCAGCACTAGGCCAGCTTGGTCACCAGGACGTGGTTAGGTCCACGTGTGTCCCCACTGTGAGCAGGCCAGGGCACCAGTGGGTGTTCACAGGAGTAGTGAGGCCTGGCCCCTTGCAGCGGGTACCCCCTGGACACCAGCTCCTGAAGGGGGCAGATCAGTCGCCAGGGTTTGGAATGATTTGGGCCTCACTTGTCGTCATTGCAGAGCAAGACGTGCGTGAACCCACCTGCCCATGGGCGCCCCACGCATGCACCCAACTGGGGTCCTTCAGCAGGACCGGCTCCAGGGTTTTTGCCGCCCCAAGTGGCGGGGAAAAAAAAAAAAAGGCCGCGATCGCAATTGCAGGTGCTTCCCTCCAAGCAGGACCCGCCGCCGAATTGCCGCCGAACAGCCCGATGTGCCGCCCCTTCCCCTTGGCCGCCCCAAGCACCTGCTTGCTGGGCTGGTCCCTGGAGCCGGCCCTGTCCTTCAGCACACGTGTGGGGGCTAGGCGGGCTAAGTGCAGCCCGAGTCACCGTTTCTCTGAGTTTCCCTCCACTCAAGCCTGCCTGTGAGATGGACCCAGAGCCTCTGCTGCCGCCCCTAGACGGCACAATAGGCTCTTCAGTCTTTCCTCCCTGTGTGCTGTGAGCAGCCTGAGGGGGCAGGGACATCACCTGGGCGTGGTCAGCAAAGGGGTTCTCTTCAGCTCAGTGCCCGAAGGAAGGGCTAGAAACTGGCTGCAGGAGTGGTAGAGCCGGGGGGGGGGGGGGGGGGGAAGCTCCTGGGAAGCTCCCGGTCCTGCCGTATGGCTACTGTGTTCAGGGCCTGCAGCCCTGTCCTGTGCGGGGAAGGGGATTGTAGAGGCCCTGGGTTACCCTCATTAGGTTGGGACCAGCCCAGGGGTGTTGCTTGAGCTCAGAGGTGTGTAGGGGGGTCCCCCAGCAGAGGGGCTGGCTGGCTTAGCAGGTGGAGGATTTACAGCCTGTGACATTTGTCCCTGCTCTGAGACAGCCAGCAGTGTTCGGGTGGCCATGTGGCCCAGCCAGCCAGGAGCCCAGGGTGCAACGCGCTGGCTCCTCTGAGGCAAAGGAGATCAGGAATGAGGCTTCCCGGCCTCAGCTCTGCCATTGACTCACCTGTGACCTAGAGCAAGTCTCGGAGCATGTGAACTGGGCCTTGCCAACACTGGCCTCCTGCGTGGCTCTGTCCCAGGGAGGGGCATGGTGGTGTGCCTGCTGAGCATTGGCTGTGGGGGTGAAGGACTTGGTTCTGTGTCTGTTAGTGCTGGGATCTCTGAGAATTGGGGTGGATCCAGCACCATGCATCTAGGGAACAGAAAACCGCTCCGTTGCCATCCTGGGGAAAATAATCATCCCTAGCTCTTGCCCTGTGTTAATCTCAGTGCACTTTGCTGAGGGGGTCAGGGTCATCTCCATTTTATAGCTGGGGAAACTGAGGCACAGAGCAGGGAAGTGACTTGCCTGAGCTCACCCAGCAGAGTTGGGAATAGAACCCAGGTTTTCCAAGTCCCAGTCTACTGCTCTGTCCACTAGGCCAGGCTGCCTTCTTGTGTTTCCCCATTGTTGGTGTCTCAGGGAAGGGGTGCACCTGGCCAGTACCAGGTTTACCATGGCACCAGTGGCTCCATGGTGCCGGGCCCACACTCAGAAGGGGACCTGGTGTCAGGACCGTGGCCCCAACTCCCCTCCCCGCTCTGCCCCGAGACCCCACCCAATGCTGACTCCTCTTCACCCAACTCCTGACCCTCTGGGGCAGTGCGTGGGGCTTGGCTGGGCCCCTCCAGGCAAGTGGGTCCTGAGGGAGCCCAGCACAGGCAGGCCCCGCTCCTGCTCTGTCCTGGCTGATTGCGCTGCTCCCGAGGGGCCAGAGCGATCCCTGACCAGCCCCAGCTGTGCTGCTGTCTCAGCCCACGCATGGACATGGTCACTTCCCAGCGGGAGGCAGGCAGGGCATGGGGGAGTGGGTCTCTGGGGGATCTTTGGGGGGGGTGTCTGTGCATGTTGGGATTTTGGGCACTGGGGGGGTCTGTGTGGGGTACTCCTGGGGAAATGAAAACAGGTCCCCCTGCAGATTTCTTTGCTTCCCTTTAGAAAGTGAGGGAGAAGAAAAGGGAAGCGGCAGTGTGTGTGTGGGGGGGGGGCGCTGGGAACGCCCATGGACATTGCCTCCAAACAGAGGCAAGGCTTGGGAGGCACACGGGGTCACATGCCACTGCCCCCCTTTCTGTGAGTGCAGAGCTGCCCAGCTGAAAAAAGAGGGTGCTGCTCAGCTCCGCTGACTTTGCAGCTGGACCCCACCTTCTGGAGCAGTGGGGAAGGAAGGGGGTGGGATGGGGAGGGGATGGAGCAGTGGGGAAGGAAGGGGGTGGGATGGGGAGGGGATGGAGCAGTGGGGAAGGGGCAGAGGGTAGGGGAAGTGGGAGCCCGGCATGCAGCATCCCCTGCAGAGTCCCACTGCCCCTGCACCTGGAACCCCCCAACAAGCCCCTGTGCATCCAGATCCCCCACTGAGCTGCCTGCACCCAGATTGCCCCACACAAAAACCTCTTACCCCCACCTGGATCCCCCCACACTAAGTCCCTCTGCACTTGGATCCTGCTGCCGGGCTGAGTGTGTCTGTCCATATCTGGTGCACCAGGAGCAGAGGGGCAGGGCTCCAGGGTGTTTCTGGGGCAGGCCTGGCCCTTTAGCTGTGTCAGGGTCGGGTGCAGCCTCACTGCTGAGTCCCTGTCCCGGGGTGGGGGTAGGCTGTAGGGTGATCTCCCACCTCCATGCAGGCAGTGGCCTGTGCTCCCCACTGCCAGGCTGTAGCTTCCACATGTATTGGCAAAAAAAATTGCGGAATTTTAAAATATTATGTGCAGAATTTTTAATTTTTTGATGCAGAATTCCCTCATGGGGTGCTGTGCAGCTGTGAGGGGGGGGTGTTGGGCAGTGCGGGGGGCACTGGGCAGGCAGTGTGGTGTGCAGGGCGTTGTGCAGTTGTGGTCAGAGGCCAGCAAGGAAGGTCTCAGTGAGGGTGTGCTGGGCATAGGGATCTGTGGTGGAGGTCTCTGGGCGAGAGGGTGCTGGGCATAAAGGCAGAACACTGGGCGGGGGGCACGCTGGCAGCACAGGGCTGGGCGGGCCAGTGTGCGTCTGTGGCTGTAGGTATGTAAATGGTTCCCTCATGCTGGGCTGAGTGGAGCGGGGCCACTCCTGCCATGTGGTGGCCTGCCTCATGGCCCCCGGCCGGCCCCTCACCCCGGTGGACCAACCCTTCCCCCCGTGCCGTGCCATGCCCTATTGCCCCCATGGGGGCCCACAAATATGTTTGGCGCCGGGTCCACAAAAAGTTGATCCAGCCCTGCACCTGGCCCCGACTCCCTGCAGTGAGTCTGCCTGCTGGCTGCCTTTGGCCCAGCTATGTCTGGGAGTGACACCAGTTCGGTTTGGGTCGGCAACACGGGGAATCATGAAAACTGCTTAGCAAACAGCCCTGTGGGGCTCAGACGTGCCGTGGGCCTCGCCTGATGCAGCGATCCGTCAGAGCTTGCAGCTTCTCTGAGACCTGAGCTTCAGCCCAGCGGTGTTCTGCACCCCAGGCTTGTACTGGGCCAGGGAATGAATGCACCTCCGAGCAAGGAGGAAGGGGTGGGGGATTTCCCTGCAGGGCTGCTGATGCTCCTTTCTTGAGAGCTACCGGACAATCCCTGTGGCACAAACAGACCAGCTGGCTGAAGCAGGCTGGTTGCTGGTCCAGCTTGCCATGGAGAGGGGCTTCTATGGGGCCAGCCAAGGGCTGGGGAGTTGAGCTGCGTAGTGAACATCTGGCACTGCCCCAGGTGGAGCTCCACACCCAGTTTTGCTGGGTGCTGTCTCTGGGTCAGGTAGGACCATCCCTGTAAGAACTGGCCATACCTCTGGGGCAGGCTGACTTTGCGGAATTGGGATTCCGGGTGTAAAGAGCCACTGGCTGGGCCGGAGCAGCAGAAAGGCGTTGAATTGCCCGCGTCCCCTCCCTCTTCCTTTGGACAGCAGCATGCGCCCCTCCAAGGTGCCCCATGGGTCAGGCCTCACCCACTCCAATTGCTGTTGAGGAGCAGACGCGTGCTCCCCTCCCTGGGGCTCACGCAGCAGGGAGGCAACAGGCCCAGGCTTGTGCCCTGCTGTGCCTGGCGCCTGGGGGCGGCTGGCTTGCCGCAGGGCGGTGAGGCCCTAGAGAAGCCGTGAGGGGGAGCTTTAACAACACGTACATGGGTCCTGCGTCTGGAGGCCCCCGCAAAGGCGTATGGGGGACATGATGGGCAGTGGGGTGCGATTAGCGGGGGGAGAGCTCCGGCGTGACCCCGGCGTTGGCAGCGCCAGGGCTGGTGTTAGGGGCGTGCCGGTGGTGTCAGTCTCTGCAGGGCTCTAATGCCAGCAGTGCCACTCCGCGTGGCGACCGCACTGCCGGCTCCGGGGAACAGTCTCGGAGCTGATCCCCGGCACAAACGGGCATTGTTCCACGGGGCTGCGTGCAGGAGGGTCCCCCCGCCCGGGCTTGGGCCTTGTGCCAGCAAAGTGCCCTCAATTAATCCTGGGCTGGATTTTTTCCTTTCCAAGGGACCTGTGAATGGTCAGGGGGAAGCTGAAGGACTGGCAGGTTGGGGGTACCATCGCCGAGGCTAGTGTTGTGCCAACAGCCTCCACCACAGAGGGCAGCATGGGGTGTGTTTGAGTCTTCCAGTCCGGTAACCCTGGCGCGAATCCAGGGGTTTGGCTGGTGTGCAGCATTCCAGCAGCCTTTAGGAGTGGTTGCCTTTGCCGTGTGGGACGCCAGCAGGATCGGGCAGGGGTGCGGTGGCCGTGGGGAATGGAGGGGGACATGCTTTGGACAGCTGGTGGGGGGAGGATGAAATTCCCCCCATGCGGGACCTGGAGACCGCTCTGGGCAGCCATGGGAAGTCCTATTCCACTGGGAAGCCATTGTCCTCTGTGACCTCAGCCAAGTCGCTTTCCCTTGCTGTGCCTCAGTTTCTCTGTCTGTTACATAGAGGTATGACTCTTCCCTGGGGCCCAGCAGTGAACGTGAGGCTGGACTCAATGATGGCTGAATGGTGCTTTGAGATAACTGGGGCTCATCCCTTCCCCCCTCTCCCACCGTCTCCTTGGCAGAGCATCAGGTCATCCAGTTGGACCTGGATTTCTGTTTCCATCTGTTTTCATACCACGATGCACCCAGGGCAAGCTGCTGCTGCTGGTGGTGACCACCGGCTGGCATGGAGCCTTCTGCGGCTCCTAGCTCCGGCTCTGGCGGGCGCGCTGCTGGGAAGTCAGGCTGAGCAGTGGGGGGGGAGCTGGCAAGGCGCGGGATGCCCTCCTGGTGAGTGGCGTGCTCATTGCGAAATGCCTGAGTGGGGGACAGACGGGGCGTCTAGCAGGTTCCTTCGCAGCTGCCTCTTCCCAGTTTTCCATCTCGCGCCTGCCGTTCTCCAGAGAGGTTCTAGCCCAGCTGTCGCTGGGTTTTCCAGCGATCAGGGCTGGTACTGAGCCATACTGTGCTGTCGGTCTTTGGGGGGGTCTGAAAGCCCCAGCTCGCAGGAGCATGTGATTCTGAGAGACCATTAACTGTCCCGTCTTCGTGGTGACAGAGAGAGTGGGAGCTGTGACGGCTCCGAGACAAGACAAATGAAAAGAACCCGGCATTTCTTATAGTCTAAAATGGAACGATTTGTATGCCTGGTTTGGGGGGCCAATTTGTGGATTTTGGTTGGTGATACAGTGACCCCAGGGGCGAAAGGTGTTTCCGTATGGGGATGAACGCTGGCCTGCACACCCCGCTCAGGTTCTTGGGCTGCCATCAAAAGCCAGGGCCTCACGCCCAAGCTGGACTAGTTCTGGGAGACTCCAGTGCCCCAAGCGCTGCTCCCACTCGGCCACCCGCCCTACCTCCCTTGCCCACCACGCTGCCATCCCTGCTGACCAGCTTTCCGGCTGCCCCTCCCACGGTACCGTGCCGTGCTGTCCGTGGGGGAAGCGCTTGGCACTTGTACAGGCCACCTTGCCAGGAGGTTCCCAAGGTGCTTTGCCAGCATGAGTGAAGCCCCTGTGTCTGTGCAGTCTATAGACAGGGAAACTAAGGGGCGGAGTGAGGCAGTGTCCTGCCCAGGGTCCCCCAGAGTTGGCAGCAGAGCCCAGGAGTCCCAGCCCCTTGTTCTCTGCTCTAACCATTAGACACCAGTGCCTAGCGCTGTGCGCTGCTAGTGAATACAGTGCAGTCAGCCTTAGAGAGTTACTGGGGAAGATATTGGAGACACCCCCACCCCCACCCCAAAGGGCACAGGACAGGGGCAAGCAGCCAGGGGCCAGCTAGGGCCTCTGTTCTGCTCTCAATCACATGGGCACAATGCCTTGGAGAGTCAGTGAAACCAACACCAAAATCGGGCCCTTCCAACAGGAAGTCATGGGGACTGGGAGTCAGGATTCTGGGGCTCTGTGATTCTGGGGCTCAAGCGCTCCCCCAGTGCCTCAGTTTCCCCATCTGTAGCAGAGGAAGAATGATCCTGGCCTGGCTTTCTCAAGTGCCTCCTGTTTGGGGGGATTGAGAGGTCAGTGTTGCCAGTGGCCCCCCCATCCATGACCCGCCCCAGCCCCTGCTCCTCCTGCCTGTGCCCCGTTCCCATGGCAAGGGGCTGCTTTCTGCCCCCAGCAGGGGGGGCTGCTTCATGGCTCTGTGGGTCTGCAGCCTCCCCAAAGCTGCCACCAGTCCCCTATGCTGTATGCCCCCCTCTCAGGTGGCTCGGGCGATGTATGGCCTGGCACAGGGGCTACTCCCAGCAAGTAGTCAGTGCCATGGCCTTTGTGCCCCCCAGCCCTGGGGATGGCATTGCTGGGGGAAAGGGGGAGCTGGCAGGGTGCTCCAGTGATCCCCAGGGCTGCTGGCAGCCGGTGTGATTCTCAGCAGCCTTTAGGAGGTTGGCACGACCCAGCCAGCCTCGGGTCTGGGGCATCAAATGGGATTGGAGCCTCCTGCCCCCATGGGCCGTGCCCAGGCTGCCAACCCAAGGAGCAAGGTAGTGGAAATCGAGCCCCAATTCTCAAAGGGCCAGGCCCAGTGCACATGCTGCGAGCCCCGGCCTTTGACCACGTTTGATCTTCCCTCAGGACGCTGAGGCATTGCCCCCCCACCGCACCCCTTCTGGCACCATGGGCGGATGGCAACCTAGCGGGTCCCAGACGGGGTGAGCCGCGGGCCCCATTTCCGACCAGAGCTTGGCTTGGTGCGAGCAGGCTGTGTTCTCTGGGGATGCTTAAACAAGGGTCAGCTCGCTGGCTGGGCTGGAGCCGGGGAATTCTCCCCACGCTGACTCACTGCGCTGGCACTTCCTGTCCAGCGGGCAGGGGCGGGGGGAGGGGGAGCCAGGCACCTGAAATGGAAGCACAAGCCGGGTGGGAGCGTGACGCGAGGGGCCCAGCCTGCCGCCGGGCAGTCCAGCCCCTTCCCCTTCCCAGCTTCCTTCCCCGCAGGCAGATCTGGGCAGGATGCGAGCTCTTCCGAGCAGGAAAAGCAGGCGAAAGGCCATATTAGGGAAAACTCCGTCCTGGCCCACTCCCCTGAGCCAGGCCCCCGGCTCCCATGGCAGCCACTGGGGGGGAGCTCAGCAGCGCTGTAATGACTCAGCTCTCCCCAGCGGGCTGGGATCGAGGTTTACACCTTCGCCCGGGGCAAACGAGCGACTCTGTCTTTCCACCGAGCTCTGCTCTGTCTCCATACGGTCCCCCCAACCCAAGGCAGCATTGGCAGCCCTGGGCTCGGAGCCTCCCGGGGATCACGAGATGGGCTTTCCAATGGAGAATTTCGGTTGGTTTGTTGCCTGGGGTTTTTTGTGGTTAAGCATCTGGCTTTGACGCCCGGCTGTGTGTGAGTCACGTTTCCGAGCTTTTCTCCGCCATGACGCGGGATAGAGACCGGCTGGAAATAAACCAGAGCTGAGATCCTGTCATAGTCACAGGACTCCTGGAGCCGGGGCTTGGGGACTTGTATCCCAAACGGCGCTAAATGTGTGAGAGCCAGGCCCACCTGCCTTTGCTCTCCCTCTTCGGGGCCCGTTGGGCCTGGCTCTGGGGGTGGGTTTGAAGCCAGTGGGAATGGGATGTCCCAGCTGCCGGCTTTGCTTCGGTCGTCACTTCCCATTGGCTTTACACCAGTGTCGTTCCAGTGGGGTCACACCTGACGGGCCCGTCCCGCTAGGTGCTCAGCTGCCGGGGGAGGCGCTCAGCGGGGTAGGACCCTCGGTCCGGTGTCGATTCTGATCTCGCGCTAGCCGCTCCCACGTGGGGATGGGGCCTGCAGTTCACCACACTCAACGCCCGCCCAGCCATACATGGTACCAGGGGTGGGCTCAGCACCTTGCGGGGAGTGAGAGCAGGATCAGATCCCTCTCTGGGCAGCCCTGGAGTGAAGGGGCCTTTCCCTGGCTCACTTCAAATGCTGTGAACTAGCCATGCTGCAGGAGGTGGTTGGCCTCAGCCCGGCGCTGTCCCTGCTGCTTCCCCCGCTGCGCGCCTGGGCCTCTCCCTGCCCCCCTCAAGGGGCCTTCGCGGCAGGAGGAATGGCTGACCCCCGGCATCTGGCTTCCTCTGGGACTGGCTGGAGCCGCCCACCAGTCCCTGGTTCCCAGCAATCCCAACCTACCCCCCCTGCTGTCCCAGCCCCGGGCTCCCCCCAGACAGCCCTGCCAGTGCCCCCCGATCCTAGCCCACAGCCCCCTGCTCTCCCAGCCCCGGGCTCCCCCCAGACAGCCCTGCCAGTGCCCCCCGATCCCAGCCCCGGGCTCCCCCCAGACGGCTCTGCCAGTGCCCCCCGATCCCAACCCTCAGCCCCGGGCTCCCCCCAGACAGCCCTGCCAGTGCCCCCCGATCCCAGCCCTGGGCTCCCCCCAGACGGCTCTGCCAGTGCCCCCCGATCCCAGCCCCGGGCTCCCCCCAGACGGCTCTGCCAATGCCCCTCAATCCCGACCCACAGCCCCCTGCTCTCCCAGCCCCGGGCTCCCCCCAGACGGCTCTGCCGGTGCCCCTCAATCCCGACCTACACCCCCTGCTGTCCCAGCCCCGGACTCCCCCCAGACAGCCCTGCCAATGCCCCCTGATCCCAGCCCTGGGCTCCCCCAGATGACTCTGCCGGTGCCCCCCAATCCCGACCCACAGCCCCCTGCTCTCCCAGCCCCGGGCTCCCCCCCAGACAGCTCTGCCAATGCCCCTCAATCCCGACCCACACCCCCTGCTGTCCCAGCCCCGGGCTCCCCCCCCAACGGCTCTGCCAGTGCCCCCTGATCCCAGCCCCCTGATCCCAGCCCTGGGCTCCCCCAGATGACTCTGCCGGTGCCCCCCAATCCCAACCCACAGCCCCCTGCTCTCCCAGCCCTGGGCTCCCCCCAGATGGCTCTGCCGGTGCCCCTCAATCCTGACCCACACCCCCTGCTGTCCCAGCCCTGGGCTCCCTCCCGCTCTGCCAGTGCCCCACTCCTGACCCACAGCCCCGTGGTGTCCCAGCCCTGGGCTCCCCCCACACAGCTCTGCTGGTGCCCCTCAATACCGCCCCACAGCCCCAGCTATCCCAGCCCTAGACTCCTCTCTGCTCCTGCCCCCAGCTCTGCTGGTGCCCCCCAGTCCCACTTGGAACAGTCCGCTTTGCAGTATCACAGATGGAGGTGTGGCCCTTGGTGAGACGGGCAGATGGGACGTGCCCCCTTTTGAGCCAGTCGGGTCGTTCTGGCTTTACCCCATGAGGTCTGAAGGCAGCTGGGTCTGGGGGAAGGGGGGTGTCGGGGGGAGTCCCTTGTATCTCAGGGCAGTGGAGGGGCCTTGTGACAGGTGCAGCTGTGCCCCCGGGGGGCCATGTGGAGGGAGCTGCGTATGGGCTCAGTGCCTTGCGTTCCTCTTCCCGCCTGGATCCCAGCCCCGAGCCAGGCGCCGTTTGTAGCAGCAGCAAGCAGGGGCTGGCCAGGAAGCTGAGCGCCTGCCTGCAGTGCGGTGGCGTCTCTGCCTGCGAATGGCTGGAAGCAGAGTGACTGTGCGTGGCCGAACGCTAAAGATTCTTTCCGTCGCTCAGCCCCTGGGCCGGGCTGGGTTATATTTGGAAGCGTGACCAATGTGTCATGGTCCTGAGGAGCGCTGGCGAGTATTGACTATCAGCGCCCCTGGACCAGGAAGGGAGCAGGAAATGGTGGCTCTCTATGCCTGGGGCCTGATCCGGGGCACTGCCAGCCCTGCAGGAGCCCTGGCACAGGGCAGCTAGGCATCCCCATCCCCACCGCCAGGTGACTCTATGCCTCTCGCGAAGCTTGTTCTCTCCAGCACAAGCTGCGGTTGTCACATTCTCACCTGACTCCAGGAGCTGGGGCTTTAAGGAAATCACCAAAGACCAGGAGCCTCACTGTAAAACCATGCAAGCAGGCCACACCGGCTGTGCTCTTGCAATTGCTTTCTCTCTTTGGACCCTTTCCCCGGGTACCCTTCGGTACAAGGACATTCCCTGAGCTAGCGTGGCCCATGGGGAAGGAGGGAGTGGGGATAAAGCACTGCGGTGGGGCCCTGGCTTCCAGGCCCAGATCTGCCTTGGACTCCATGCAGGACCCTGGACAAGTCATGTTGCGCGGGGGTTCGAAACACGCCCAGCTCCCATCCCCACCCCTATGCACGAGCCAGATTGCCAGAAGCTCCTGCCATGCCAGGCTGGCTGCAAAAGCTGGCCCTAGCCTCTCATGCCTCAGTTTCCCTGTTTGCAAAATGTTCCTCCTCTATTCTGCCTGTCTTGGGTCCTTACTGTAGGCTCCCTGGGGCGGGGACTCCCCCTCCAGGTGTCTGGGCAGCGCCTGTGCACTGGCTGAGGATGAAAAATCTAACAGCAGCCAGGCTAATGATTTGGGTTTGTTCTGTGGGTGAGGGCAGCACCCACTGTGGGCCTGCCCCTGTCCAGCCCCCACAGGGGATGGGCTGTGCCCCAAAGGGTTTGCACTCCGGGGTGCAAATCATCGCAGCTCCTGTGTAGCCAAAAGGCCAGATTCTGCAGTGGCATGACTGTGCTTAGCTCCGTGATGGCTAGTGAGGCTCTGATCTGACCCTTAACGTCCGATTCCCCTGGGGGCGGGGCTCTAAGTTGGTGGGGCTGGGATGGAGAGGACACAGCATCTGTGTCAATGGGACCTGGGTGTCCAACCACTATGGTTTGTAAGCTGGCAGTGCCCCGTTAAGGGGCAGGCGCGACACACGCCTTGCTTGTCTCCCAGCAGATCTCTGGCACCCGCTGCATCGTGCCCGGTGGGGGTTCAGCAAAGCGCAGGGCAGGGTGGGGGGACGCAGGCAGGTGCTGGGAGATACTGGCGGAGCCCAGCCAGTGGGTTTCTGACCAGGGTCGTTCATCCACAGGGGCAGCCCTGCAGCCTGAGCGCTAGCCCGTCTCTGTCCTGCCGGGGCGTGGCTGGACTGTGTGCACAGGGGATTCTGGACCAGGGCTGCTGGCTGTGGGCTGACCCTGCAGTTCTCTCAGGCCACCCAGTGTCACCATGCCGGGTCCTCTCACGAAGGGCTGCCACAAAGGCCTTTTGCCGGCCGCATGGGCTCCGAGGATATCGCTCAGGGCGGGGGTCACCCCGGGGACCTTCCAGCTCTCAGGGGAGCCTGGCAGCAGTGGGCACCTGTGACCGCTTTGCAGGCGCTGGGGCGGGAAGCTGTAGCTGGGGATCCTTCCGTCCCAGCCTCACTGCTTTGGGAGGGGCAGGCTCAGTCCATACAGTGCTGGGGGAGAGAAGGCCAAGGTCTCTCGGTGCCCCGCACCCACCTCCCCCAGCGACGGCCTTGAGCGGTGCAGGTGGCATGGGCGGCCAAGGGGCAGGAGGGCAGGGTCCCCGTGCGGCTGACTCACCCTCCCTCGTCTGTCCCCCCCCAGAACGTGCTGGCCAAGGCGCTGTACGACAACGTGTCCGAGTCCCCGGATGAGCTCTCCTTCCGCAAGGGTGACATCATGACAGTGCTGGAGCGCAACACGCAGGGCCTGGATGGCTGGTGGCTCTGCTCGCTGCATGGGCGCCAGGGCATTGTGCCCGGCAACCGCCTGAAGATCCTGGTGGGCATGTATGACAAGAAGCAGCAGACAGGGCCTGGCCAAGGGCAGCCACCCTCCCACCAGCACCCGCTGCACCCCACCGCCCGGCCGCCAGGGGACAGCATCTACCTGATCCCAGCCCCAAGCAAGGGGCAGCCGGGCCTCTACCCGGGCTCTGCGCCAGGGGCGCCCTTCCCCTCACCTCCGGCCAAGCAGCCGCTGATGTATCCAAAGCAGCCGCTGCCCCATGCCTGCCAGGACATCTACCAGGTGCCTCCGTCGCTGAGCCACGCCCCGGACATCTCCACCAGCCCCCCGCAGGAGATCTACCAGGTGCCCCCAGCTGCGGGGCTGGGCCAGGACATCTACCAGGTGCCGCCGTCTTTGGACATGAGGAGCTGGGAAGGGCCGAAGCCCCAGGGAAAGGTAGGACGCATCCCCACATGGTCCAGGGCCCAGCTCTGCCCTGAGAATTGCCCAAGGACCCCACGGGGGGGATCCAGGCAGCTCTCCCAGTGCTGGGGCAGGAGCTGGAGGCGGGCATGATGGGCGGGGGATGTTTCTATTCTGGGTACCCCTGGGATGGGGGGGAGCTCCCCCAGCCTTTGCTTTCTGGAGAGTTTGGGGGCAATCCTTCCCTTCTGGGGCACTCGGGGTAACATCCCCACAGCCAGGCCCCTGCCCCTTTCAGGCTGGGTTTGAGCACCGTGCCCCTCACCAGGGCGTCTGGGTTCCCGGCATGGGAGGGCACAAGTCTCTGTTCCCCTGTGCCTGGGGCTCGGGGGGGAGGGGGCCAAAGTGGGCATTAATCCCCTGCCGCCCGCCTGGCCTCCATGCACGTTGCAGCAGCCTGCGGGCTGCCCTCCCTTGGGCTTATTCTGTGGCCTCCGAGGGCACAGAATAGCCGCAGGACACTCTGGGCACCCTCCTGCATGCCCCCTATGCCAGCGGTAGGGCCAGTGTGCCAGCTCCCTGACACTGGGGGCTCTCGGGGACAGGGCCGGCCCACAACATTTTGGCACCTGAGGCGGGAGTTCAAATGACGCCCCCATGCCCCCTCGCTTGGGCCAAAACTTTGAAAGGTCTCATTTCTGCCTTCTTCCTGTTCTACCTGAGGGTCCACAGTCTGGGCCAGCTCCTGCTCTATTGAGATGGTTGCGAGGCTGACCAGCCTCTCCTGTGTCATTGTGGAGCGTAGATGTGTTTTTATTAACTTCAGCTTGGAGAAGCTGCGTTCTCCACTGGCAACTGTTACAGGAAGTGTTTAGAAGTATGTGCAGAGCAACAAAAGCATTTGGAAAAAGAGTGGTCATCTTATTTGTGCACATATATTCCAGAACAGCCTTTGGAGTTGATCCTGCTGAAATGTATCTTGAAAGGGCTTTCAGTTCATCACCTAAATCACTCGCATCAATATCACGCATGTCATCATGTGTCAGCACTGTCTCTAGTGCCCGGCATTGCTGGTGTAGGTCTTCTTCAGGTATAGTGAGGAGTTTTGGAATATCATACAACATCCCAAATATACTACTGTGTTCCTTGAGCTGCATGAAACGTTCTTCAACTGACTGTATCGCACAATCTAGCACCTGGTTAAAGAATTCAACTTTGAATTGTTGTTTGGGGTCTCTTATGGGATTATCCCATGCCTCGTAATCAAAATGTCTTCTTCGGTGACTCTTGTATTCTTGAATGGGTGGGAAAATAGCTTCAGTGTGAATTTCCTCTGCCAACTTCTGTGCACTCTTCAGAATGTTTTGAAATCCCTCATCTGACCGGTAAGACTGTAGGTATGACTTTGCTTTGTCCAGTTGTTCCATTGCTCCAGACATATCAAGATCAACACCTTGGAGTCTCTTGATTACAACATTTATTTCAAACAGTATGTCATGCCACAACACTAAGCCACACAGAAATTTGAAGTTATGTATGTTTCTGGTGATTCATCATAGAATCATAGAATATCAGGGTTGGAAGGGACCTCAGGAGGTCATCTAGTCCAACCCCCCCTGCTCAAAGCAGGACCAATTCCCAACTAAATCATCCCAGCCAGGGCTTTGTCAAGCCTGACCTTAAAAACCTCTAAGGAAGGAGATTCCACCGCCTCCCTAGGTAACCCATTCCAGTGCTTCACCACCCTCCTAGTGAAAAAGTTTTTCCTAATATCCAACCTAAACCTCCGCTGGACTCTTTCCAATTTTTCCACATCCACATGCCCCTACTTATACAGCCCAAAATGCCGTTAGCCTTCTTGGCAACAAGGGCACACTGTTGACTCATATCCAGCTTCTCATCCACTGTAACTCCTAGGTCCTTTTCTGCAGAACTGCTTCCTAGGTCCCTAGTCTGTAACAGTGCATGGGATTCTTCCGTCCTAAGTGCAGGACTCTGCACTTGTCCTTGTTGAACCTCTTCAGATTTCTTTTGGCCCAATCCTCTAATTTGTCTAGGTCCCTCTGTATCCTATCCCTACCCAGTGGCGGCTCCAGGCACCAGCACTCCAAGCGTGTGCCTGGGGCAGCAAGCCGTGGGGGGTGCCCTGCCAGTCCTTGTGAGGGCGGCAGTCAGGCAGCCTTCAGCGGCATGCCTGCGGGAGGTCCGCCGGTCCCACGGATTTGGTGGCAATTCGGCAGCGGGTACGCCGAAGCCGCGGGACCGACAGACCTCTCGCAGGCATGCCGCCGAAGCCGCGGGACCGACAGACCTCTCGCAGGCATGCCGCCGAAGCCGCGGGACCGGGGACCTCCCGCAGGTGTGCCGCCGAAGGCAGCCTGCCTGCCATGCTTGGGGCGGCTCTAGCTTTTTTGTCCCTACCCTCCAGCGTATCTACCACTCCTCCCAGTTTAGTGTCATCTGCAAACTTGCTGAGAGTGCAGTCCATGCCATCCTCCAGATCATTAATGAAGATATTGAACAAAACCGGCCCCAGGACTGACTCTTGGGGCACTCCGCTTGATACCGGCTGCCAACTAGACATGGAGCCATTGATCACTAGCCGTTGAGCCTGACGATCTAGCCAGCTTTCCATTCCCTCTGCCACTGTTTTCCCAAGAACGGTTCCTGTCATAGCATTAGCCTCCATAATGGCAACTATGGCATCATCTATCTTCCCAATTTGGTGTTTGATAGGCTTTATCGTCTCCACTCGACTCATGTGGCACTCAGTGGTTTCAGTGTCAGAGAGGATGTTCCCAGATGTTGCTTCAAAATTTGCCATCGATGAGTTGATGCAGAGAAAAATACATAGATGCTTTGAATTACATTAAAAAATTCAGCAGCCTCACTAGAAGCTGATGCTGCATCACTGACCACCAAGTTCAATGAATGAGAACTGCATGGGACAAGAAAAGCCCGAGGGTTTAACTCTCGGATCCGTGTCTGCACTCCTCTGTTCTTTCCTCTCATGTTGGCACCATTATCGTAGCCCTGACCTCTCATGTCAGCTATCGCAATTCCTGTATCTTCCAGCTTTTTAAGAAGCACATTTGTCATACCAGCTCCTGAAGTATCATCAAGGTCAATAAATTCTAGAAAATGCTCTGACAGTCACCACTGCAGGGACATTTTCACTAGGTTCTGTTGTTGTTACGAAACGCACCATTAAAGTCATTTGTTCCGTATGGCTGATGTCAGGTGTGCAGTCCAGAATAACAGAGTAATATCTTGCTGACTTCAGATCTGCAACAATCTTCTGTTTGACTTTTGCTGCCAGTAACGGTATGATCTCATTTTGAATTGTTTTTCCAAGGTAGTAGTGTGTGGACATTTCTTGGGTGGTGACTCTCCTTAGATGCTCCCGGAGTACAGCATCAAACTCAGCCATCAGCTCCACAATTTTAAGGAAGTTTCCATTGTTTGGCACATACAGCTGATCTAAAGTGCCACGCAGTGCTAGGTTTTGTGTAGCAAGCATTCTCACAATGGCAATGAGCCTTTTCAGAACGTTTTGCCAGTAAAGAGACTCTGATGCAATCTTCTCTTGATGCTGATCATCTATGGTGGCCTTTAACCTTAGTCTCATCTCAAGCTCTTTCCACCTGTGGAATGCTCTCTGGTGATTTGCTGCCTTCTCATGGCATGCCAGATTTCTAGCCAGATTTTTCCAGTCCTTTGTTCCTGTAGAACCCAATGTGGCTGGAACATTAGACTGGAAGAGTTTGCTACAAAAACAGTATGCAGCATTCTGGGGTTTTGAGTACATAAGCCATGGCCTCTCCACTTTGGCATCATTGGGGATTTCACGCCAGTAATGTGTTGGATGGAAACTTCTATTTTCATTGTCTTTGGGGAACATGAAGTTTTTCACTTGCTGTGGCCCATGCAGTACAAGGAAGTCCCTCAGGCTACTGCTCAAGTGGGTCCACAGTCCTGGATCTCCTAGACTTAAGGAACTAAACTCAGCAGCAGCTGTTTCTTGCACCTCCACCACACTCTTCTCTGATCTACACTTTTCTTCAAGAATGTGCATGGTTACATCCATTTGAGATGGAGATATGGATGCTGCAGTAGCTGCCAGGTCACCTGCACTCTGACTAACTGGAAGATCAGGATAGCTCAGTGGTTTGAGCATTGGCCTGCTAAACCCAGGGTTGTGAGTTCAATCCTTGAGGGGGCCATTTAGGGAATTGGGGTAAAAATCTGTCTGAGGATTGGTCCAGGGAGTTGGACTAGATGACTTCCTGAGGTCCCTTCCAACCCTAATATTCTATGAGTCTATGATCCGGCATCTCCTCACCACTCACATCCTCACTGGGGCCGGAAGGCTCACCGTGAACATTTGTGTCTATGTATCTCAGGAGAGCTCCTTCCTGCTTAGATAGAAAAGCTTCCTTTGCTTGCTTTCTTTTTCTGAATGCTGCCCCAGAGGGGCGTTTTCTTCTTTCACTCATGACTGCGGTTCTGTGCCAGCTATAGTGGCGCTCAACACTCAGTTGAAGGGGACAAATAAGCAGGCTGGTAGCAGGGCCTGAGTGAGGGAAGATATCAGCGTCTTAAGGGCCTAACTGGCTCCTACTACTTCAGTTGACTGCCTGTTCTCCTCAAGTGGGTTCAGGGAAGCAGCAGGAAACAGGAAGCTCCCTGAGAAGCTGGTGTGAATCAGTCCAGCCTCCTGGGGGTTCTAGAGAGGTACATAAGAGGCTCCTCCTCCTCTCTCTCCCTGCAGCTCCTGCTGCTTTCTGTTATTCCGTCTCACCTTTTCTCCTGCCTGCCTGTTATATCTCTTGTGCCCTCCTTCCTCCAGCCCAGCACTCCACCATCTCTGTGCATCTAGAGCAGAGAGAATACATATGCACCAGCAGCAGACACCATTTTCGACACTCTGGGTCCTAGTGGCGCCCCCCAACAGTCTGGCACCTGAGGCGGCTGCCTCAGTTCGCCTCATGGTAAGGCCAGCCCTGCTTGGGGGTACATCTCCACCCCACGGGGCATTGCCCTGGACGGACACACCGTAGTGCAGGGGCCTGACGGTGCCATCTGGCGGTTAGAGCTGGGCACGAGGAGTGCGGCGTGGCATGGCTGGGTTAACGGCGCACCGGGCTGTGCTGGATCCCAGCTCCGGGCCATGATGGGTGTGGGGCCATGCTCTGACGCCGCCTGACTTTGTTAGACCCACTAACGAGCTGGGCAGGGACATGTGCCCCTCCCCCCAGCCCCTCTGCCCATAGTACCGCCAGCACCCACCAGGGAGCACCTCTTTGCCCAGTGTTATCTAGCAGGAGTCATGTACCACAGGATGCCCAGCAGCTGGGCAGGTCTCGGACGCTGCTGGCAGGGGCTGGCACACCTGGGCACAGGAGCCCTGACACGGTGTTTCCTTGGGCTGTTTTCCAGGCTGTCATCCTGCCCAGTGCCCCCTGGGGGTGCAGCCAGGGGGCTGGCTCCAGGTCTCTTTGGAAGGGGGGTGGGCAGCGTGGCAGCTCTGGGGAGAGAGATCACTGCCTGGGCATGCAGCACTCTCCCCGGCTGCAGGGCAGGGGGCCTGGCCTAGGAGGTGGGTCTCCTGTGGCCCGTGCTACGAGGCTGGGAGGACAGGACAGGCACTGGGAGGCTCCAGGAGGCAGAGGGTCCAGACCAAGCCGCTGGGGCAGCAGGAGGGTCTGTGTTTGGGGGCCCGCTGGTCCCAGAAGTGGGTTTGAGTCCCACCCAGTCCATGGATGCAGCTGTAGGGGGCGAGAGGCTCTCGCTGGGCTGGGCCCATCCCTCCTGCCTGTTTCTGATGGTTGTGCCAGCCGCAGGGAAGGATTCGCGGGCAATATGCTACAGAGGGAGTGAGGTAAAACCAGGGGCCCAAGCTTGCATCTCTGCTCCCAGCAGAGGCCTGGTGGGCGCTGCTGCCAGGTGCCCAGTATGCCCTTTGCTCACAAGGTCGCAGGGTGAGAGTCACGGCTCCCAAGCCCCGTGGGCAGAGTGCTGGTGGCTGGGTACAGGGCCTGCCATGTCCCAGCTGGAGGTTCAGAGGGGCACAGCTCAGTGGGTGCTTTGCTCCTTGGGAAATTCAGCCCCCTGGGCACTGAGTCACCTGGCCCCGGGCAAGGCAGAGCCCCATCTGTTGGGAGCTTTGTGGGAAGCCCTAAAGAGGGGCCAGATTAATGTTGGGGTGTTACAGACCCAGGACGTCCTCCCAGACGGGCAAGGGAGCATGCGGGCCCTGTGGTCTGACCACAGCACTGGGGAAACCTGCTGGTGCCCCAGGGCCTAGCCAAGCGCAGCTGGCACCAAGTGACCCAGGTGGCCTGGGGGAGGGAAGAAGGCAGGAGAGCTCGCGTGGGTCAGGGAACTAGGTGCCTCTCTGCCGTACACTGGCCATGTTGGAGTGCAGGACATCTCACATCTGTGCTCGGGACAAGGCCCTCAGTCAGCATCCCAGCAGTGACAAGCAACGGCTGTCTTGGGGTTGCTGGCAGCTGAGGTCTGGCCTGCTGCGCCCCGGGTCTGAGCCGGGTCTGCAGTGAACACCCGGCCCTGGGGGTGGGGAGCTCCGGGTTCTGTTCCAGGCTCTGCTGATGACTTCAGCTGCCACCCTGCCTCAGTTTCTCTACCTGTCAAATGGAGGCAGTGACACTTGTCCTGTCAAGCTCTGCAATGGGGAGTGGCCGCACCAGCCTCCTGGTCTGGGTTTACGTGCCAGATGTAGATGCATGTCATAAAATCTCTGGCCGTTTCTGTACAAGCGAGCGCGCCCCAGGGCTGGGCGGGCAGGAAAAGCCCGTCAGTTAGCAAGCTTTTTGCAGGGCCCCGTTAATGCGAATCCCTAGCTGGTGATCTCAAAGCGCTTTCCAGTGCAGGGTCAGTGTTGTCATCTGTAAGATGGGGAAACTGAGGTACAGAGGGAGGAACATGACTTGCCCAAGGTCCCCCAGCCGGCTAGTGGCCCAGGTCTTCTGAGTCATAGGCTGGGGCTGTGGCCACCAAGCCTCACTGCCTACCCTTAAAGCGCCTCTTCCTTCCACCCCGTGAGTTCAGCTGTCCGTGCGTTGTCAAGGGCCGTGTGCCGAGGCTGCCCTGGGATGGCTGGGTAGCTGACAAGCGGGGGCTGCAGCCACCCAGCAAGCGCTGGACACGTGGGGGAGCCATGAGGAGGTCCAGGGAGCGGCAGGGAGGCTGTGTCCACGCCTGAGAGCTGTTGGAAGGGCTCGCGCTTCAGGACGAAGCCAACCTCTGCTGGGAGTGGACGGGAGCCTGGCACAGCTTGTGCCATGGCTGCCTTGGGCAGGGCCTGGCACCTTCCTCTGCTGCAAGCCCCTGCCCTGGGCTGGGCTGAACCTCGGCTTGGTTGGGGCTGATCCCTGAGAGGCTCTGCCGGGGACAGGCGGGTTTAGACCCCTCCGAGCTGGGGAACATCTTGGAACCCCCTCCTGTGACCCCAGGCAGTGGGCGCTGGAGGGGCTCTGGTGGGACAGGAACCGTCTGTGTGAGGGGGCTGGATCTCAATGAGACAGAGTGGGGTGGTTCTGCTGGGCCCGTTACCGGCAGGCGCCCTGGGTGCTGAGCTCCCACCACCCTCACCCACTGCAACTGGTGCTTCTGGAACTCAGGCACTGTGCAAATCTGGCCTCATGTCCGGGGGCTAGCTAGGGTGCGGCTTACCTGGGGGTGGGTGGCCTCAGGACTGGGCTGAGCCGGTGCCGCTGCCTCCTCCCGCTTCTCCCGAGGAGATGCCCGCGCTGGCCGTGCCCATGGCTGGGTTCTGCTGGCCGTCCTGCCAACTCGCTTGCCCGGGGGCTCCGTGCCAAGGCCACGTACCCAGGGCCCCCACCAGGGCTCTCCAGCACCTGGCAGAGGGTGTCTCGGTGGGGTCGGGTGGTGTCAGCGCAGCCGTGCCTGGGGGCCTGATCCCGCTCGGCTCTGGGGTCCATGTGGCCGGGGGGGAAGGGCTCAGCCATGGGCAGGATCAGGGCCTGGATCCTGGTCCCCAGCTGTGGTGGGAGCCCAGGCCATCCCCCACCTGCCCTTCCCCGGCGGCCTGACCTTGAGGCTGGGCCTGACGCCGCAGCTGCCAAGGCTGAGCACGTGGTGCTGCAGCTTGGCCTGTGGCCAGCCGAGCCCACAGTCCAGAGTCCGTTAGCTTCCCAGCCCGCTCCCAGCCGCTGGCCTCAGTAGGCAAGCACCGGCTGTAGCGGGAGCCGGAGGGGGCCTCCTCTTCCCCCGGCTCACACTGCAGCGGGGAGCTGGCGTAAGGCCTGGCTGTGCCCGGTGGCTCCACCTGGCTGGACCACAGCCGGCACTGGGCGGAAAGGTGGGGGGCTGTCGGAGTGAGGGGCACTGTCACCCCCCCCATTGGAGATTCTCAGTCCCCAATCCCTGCCCTGCGGGGGGGGGGAGGGACACCCCTCTGCACTGCCCGGCTTGGGGGCCTGCCCAGCCCCCAGGTACGTTAGAGCAGACTCAGGGCTGTTCCAGCTTGTGCTCTGCTACCTGGGGGGCCCAGAATGGATAGATCAGGGGATAGAGGGCTGGGGATGGATGGCAGGAGAAAGTGGAGGGTGGCTGGAGGGGTGTGGATGGTTAGAGAGGGATGTGGGGGGTGGATTCAGGGGTAGTGTGATGTGTCTGGGTAGCTAGAGGTGTGTGTACGGAGGGCTGGGGGTGTGCAGTGGGGGAGGGGGACAAAGGGGTATTTATGGGGCTGGAGGGGGTGCAGCAGCGGAGTGGGACAGAGGGGTGGTATGGGGCTGGAGGGCGTGCGGGGCTGGAGGGGGACAGGGGTGTGTGCGGGGCTGGAGGGCGTGCGGGGCTGGAGGGGGACAGGGGTGTGTGCGGAGCTGGAGGGGCTGCGGTGGCGGAGGGGGACAGAGGGGTGTGTGCGGGTCTGGAGGGGCTGCGGCGGAGGGGGACAGAGGGGTGTGCGCAGGGCTGGAGGGGCGGAGGGGGACAGAGGGGTGTGCGCGGGGCTGGAGGGGCTGCGGCGGTGGAGGGGGACAGAGGGGTGTGCGCGGGGCTGCGGGGGCGGAGGGGAACAGAGGGGTGTGCGCGGGGCTGGAGGGGGTGCAGGGGCGGAGGGGGACGGGTGTGCGCGGGGCGGAGGGGGACGGGTGTGCGCGGGGCTGGAGGGGGTGCAGGGGCGGAGGGGGACGGGTGTGCGCGGGGCTGGAGGGGCTGCGGCGGCGGAGGGGGACAGAGGTGTGTACAGAGTGTTCAGGGTGCCAGGGCATGAGCCAGCCAGAGAGGGTGAGGAGCTTCTCATGCGCACCCAGACACACGCAGACGGATGGCTGCAGACGTGCCCACGCCCAGAAGCAGGCAGGCGCGCACAGACACGCTCAGACAGACACACGTACACACAGGCACACAGACACGTACATACAGACGCATGCGCACACCCAGACAGACACACGTACATACAGACATGCACACACGTGCAGACGCATGCGCGCACCCAGACACACGCAGACAGACGGCCGCAGACGTGCCCACGCCCAGAAGCAGGCAGGCGCGCACACAAACACGCACAGCGGGGCACACGGGAGGTGGGCTGGGAACACCTGCTGCTACAGGGACGCTGACCCCAGGACCAAAGGCTCGAGTGCAGGGGCACACCAGGCATAACCCTCCTCCCCCCAGCCTGGGGCAGACTCTTCCCTGGGGTTGGCCTGGGAGCCAGCCTGGCCCGTGCTTCCCAGAACAGGTGCACCAAGGCAGCAGCTACTGTGCCAGGTGCCAGCATGGGCTGATCGTCCGTGGGATGGGGGAGCCCTAGCAGCTCTGGGGCAGAGGCTGGCTCCAGCTTCAGGCTAACAGCCCATGCCAGGGATGGCCCTGGCAGCACCCTTGGCACAGGCACTGGGGAGGAGACACGACCTGGCTCCACCTGGCACTCCAGCCGGGCACGCTGGGAGCAGGGCAATTCTGCCGCCCCGCTAAGGCCATGAAGGCGAAGGGCAATCGGGATAAAATACAGCCCAGTTTTACAGCAGGTCGATCGCCAGTGAGGTGCCAGACAGCGCCCCGGGGGGCTGTTAGTCACACGGGAGGAGCTGGGGATGAATTGGGGAACCGAACAGTGGGCAAGGAGCGAATATCCCCAATGACCTGGGCAGGCTCTGAGTCGCTACAGAGAATTCTTTCCCGGCTGTCTGGCTGCTGGGTCTTGCCCACATGCTCAGGGTCTGACTGATCGCTGTATATGGGTGGGGAAGGAATTTTCCCTGGGTCAGATTGACAGCGTGGGGCAGAGTCACTTGCTGGGTTGAGTAAATGGTGGATTCTCTGTAACTTGACGTCTTTAAATCAAGATTTGGGGATGTCAGTGACTCAGCCAGACGTTAGGGGTCTGTTACAGGAGTGGGCAGGTGAGGTTCTGTGGCCTGCGATGTGCAGGTCAGACTCGATGGCCCTTCTGGCTTTAAAATTGGTGAGGAGCAAAGCGGGCTGCTGGCGCTGGGATTGCACCTGGCATGCTTCGACCTGCAAGCCGGCCCAGGGGTGCTGCAGGGCTCGCTCCCCACGGCCCAGGCCCTAGAAATAGGGCTGCAATCCCTCAGCCCAAACTGGCTATGGCCAGCATGCAGTAATGCAGGGCAAGGGGTACAGACAGCAGGCAGGAGGGCGTTGCCTGCCCAGCACGGGGCCAGGCGCTCAGCTGTGCAAACACTGTCCAGGGGAAGCTATGCCAAGCGAGCTGCCTCCTGCAGGCCTACGCCCCAGCCCCCCATTGCTCGCATCAGGGGCCGACCCATGGGCAGGGAGCACATTGCAGTGGAGGGTGCATAGGGGAGTTATCAGCCCCAAACCACTGTGGTTTCACACAGCGCCACAGACACACACACTGTCCTATCCCAGCCCTGGGCTCTCCCTAGCTCTGCTGGTGCCCCGCACTGCCGACCCATTGCTATTCCAGCCCCAGGCCCGGCTCTGCTGCTGCCCCTCTACCCACGGGTTAATGTTCTTGTCACTTGGGCCCTGAGGTGCCCAACTCCCATGGGTAGGCTGTAGGCCAGTGTGGGGCTCAGGCTGCGCGGCTGGTAGAACCCTGGCAGCACCTGCCTCAGTGGTGTGTGCAGGGGACGGCAGCCCTGGCTGCCCCTTCACCAGCGGCTGGCTGCTCCTGCCTGGGGCTTGGCTACGCCCACTGAGCCGCACTCCCGGTGGCATGGGAGCACCTAGCTCTCTTCAGTGGAGTTCTCCTCACAGCCCCTGGCGGGCTGGGCAGGGCTAGTGCTCCCACTCAGCAGTAGGGGAAACTGAGGCACATCTCCAGGGTCATCAGGGCACGTCTATGGTCAATTTGGGGTTTGAACCTGGGTCTGCCAAGTCCCAGTTTTCAGCCTAACCACTGGGCTGTCTTTCCTTCTCTGGCAGCCCCCTCCTCACAAGCTGGGCTGGGCCTGGGCGTGTCAACCACGTGCTCCCAAATGCACAGCCCCATCTCCCCTCCCCCGCACGTACCCCTTCCCCCACACAGCCCCGTCTCCCCCTCCCCTGCACCTCCTCCCACATGCAGCCCCCTTCTCCGCCTCCTGCCCACCCAGGGAGGCTCCCCGAGGAGCTGGCTCCCATCTGCCATACACTGTCCCATTCCATGGGGAGTGTCGCAGCCCCCCTGGCCCACCCCCACCCTAGCTCCAGCTGGCTCCGATCAGCAGCTCAATGATCGGACCCCACTGGCATGTAAATGTGGACCGTGTGTGGACCCTGCCATGGTGCCAGCTGGCCTGAGCTGTGTGGCGCACGGCTGGGTGCACCCGGACCCCCCCGCCGGTGCATTCCTCACCATGCCGCAGGTAGACTCCGGAGGGCTACATGAGTCTGTGCGTGCCCAGCCATGGAGAGCGACACAGACAGGCACGGAGCCCTTTGCGCTCACGCCCTTCTCTCCTCCCGCCGGCTCATGGGGCTGGGGTGGATAGCAGGAGAAGCTGGGCTGGCTCTGCCTTGGGCTGATAGTGAGTCCCTCCCATGGCCTCCAGGGAGGCTGGGCTTGCGGCCATGGCCCTCGGGCCGCCTGGGTTCCTGGCTTCGGCACAGTCTCTCTCTGTCACCCAGGCTGTGCCCTGTGGTCTCTCTGAGCCTCGGTCCTCCCAAACCGGGGCGGCGCTCCTCCCTTTGCCAGCCTGGCACGTGAGCTCTTGGGGAGGGGCTCTCCCGCCAGCCCTGGGCTGCCAACTGGGGCCCTGGCCTCGTGTGAGGCCAGTGGTGCCAGCTGCTGCTCGCCATGTGCCCAACTGCATTGGAGGAGTGCTGCCCCCCGGCCCCAGCTCCCACCTGCTGTTGACACAGCCAGGGAGCTCAGCTGCGGGCTCTGGCATTGCTGCGAGCAGGACGGGGAGGGGGAGAGGTTCAGGAGGCAGAGCTGGCTGTAGAACACCAGTGTGAACGGGCGACACCCGGCGTGCCCATCAGTCTGTAGCTGGGATGGGGCACTTACTCCGGGCACTGCCCCCCCCCCCATTCAGTGCCTAAGCAGGAACTGCTGAGACCCCCGACAATTTCTCTTCTCTGCTCCCCACAGCTGCCGCCCACTCATACCGGGGGAGACTCTGCTATCTCCCCCCCGCCCCCCGGGCCATAGCGCCTGTGCCACGTGGCAGCGCCCTGCTCCCCCCCAGGCTGGGGGGCACCTGTATCGCATGGCAGCACCCTGCTTACCTACCCTGTTCTCTCTTCCAGGTAGTAGTACCCACCCGCGTGGGGCAGGTCTACATCTACGACTCACCCAAAGGCGAGCAGGACGAGTACGACATCCCACGGCACCTCCTCGCCTCCGGGCCCCAGGAGATCTATGACGTGCCCCCTGTCCGGGGCATGCTTGCCAGCCAGTACAGCCAGGAGGTGAGGCCCTGCGCCAGCAGGTGGGCCGGCTGAGAGGCCTGTGTGTGTGTGGCCTGGTGTGGCTAGCTAGCTGCCCCTCCCACTCCCTCATCCTATAGGTGCTCTCCTTTCCACCTGGGTCTGGGGGCAGAGCTTCTTCAGGGGTACTCTGGATCTTGTCTCCTTGCTCGTCCAGCAGGGGGTGATGTGCAGGGCAGGGTCTCTCTCCTCCCGGCTTTGGGTCTGAGGGACAGTCTCCAGTGCGAGAACAAGGGATGCCCAATGATGCTGAAAAGAGGGCAGATTCCGGTATGATTAGCCTGTGGAACTCCCTACTACATGAAGTGTCCAGGGGAGGGAGGGATAGTTCAGTGGTTTGAGCATTGGCCTGCTAAACCCAGGGTTGTGAGTTCAATCCTTGAGGGGGCCATTTAGGGAACTGGGGTAAAAATCTGTCTGGGGATTGGTCCTGCTTTGAGCAGGGGGTTGGACTAGATGACCTCCTGAGGTCCCTTCCAACCCTGATATTCTATGATTCTATGACCTAGATTGTAGCAAGCTTCAAAGGAATTCATGGTTAGTGCTAGCAAAGGCAGAAGGGATACTAACCAATTAGGCTCAACTGGAGGCCATCTATAGGATGAGAGTGATGTGGGGGACAGATGACCCCCCCCACCCCATCTCTCTGTTGTGGGGTTCATGCACCTTCCTTCCTGGCCACTGTCAGTCAGGCTCCTGAGCTCAGCTTGGCCGTCCTAGTATCCCTAGGGATGGCTACGGGCAGGTGCCTGGGCATGTGCTAGCCGCAGGAACCAATGCCATTGCTCGCTGCGCTCGCAGGTCTATGACACCCCCCCAATGGCAGTGAAGGGCCCCACCGGCCGGGAGCCCGGCCAGGAGATCTACGACGTGCCCCCCAGCGTGGAGAAGGCCCTGCACCAGGCTCCCCAAACTGTGAGTGGTGCCCGGGGGGGGAAATGCGGGCAGGGGGGGATGGGAATTCCTTTGCCTGCCCAGGGCTGGCATCCAAGCCTGCACTCCCTGGCATGCCCCAACACTAAGTCTTGCCTGGTTCTGCAGCACAGTGGCACCATGCCAGCCCCCATGCGGGAGGAGGCGGGGCGCAGAGCAGGATTTCCTCCAGCCGAGCTCCCAGGTGGGGTCAGCGCAGCATTGGAGAGCTCAGACGGTGCCACAGGCAAGCAGGGGCAGGTGCCTGGGATTGCTAGAGCAGGGGGCTCAGCGGGAACTGGGGGGCAGGTCCCAGTCCCCCAGCCTCCAAGAAGTGCCAGATGGGCCCCACAACCTCCAGAGCAGCTTCAAAGCCACCAGACTTTGAAAAAATAATAAATATTGGGCAGTTTTCTGACCCATCGGGACTCCCCCACAGCGTCTGCTCCGACACGAAGAAGGGGCACAGGCAGGGCCGGGCACGGGTGGTAGGAAGGGGCGCGGGCAGGGCCAGGCGTTTTATGCAGGAAGGGGCACGGGCAGGGCCGGGCGCAGGCAATAGGAAGGGGTGCAGGCAGGGCCAGGAGCAGGCGGAGGATGGGGCTTGGGCGTGGGCAGGGCCGGGCGTTATATGCAGGAAGAGGCACGGGCAGGGCCGGGTGCTCACAGCTGCTGTTCCCCCTCCCCCCCCCAGGTGTATGACGTCCCCCCATCCGTGAGCAAGGACATCCCGGACGGCCCCTCCCGAGAGGAGACCTATGACGTGCCCCCTGCCTTTGCCAAACCAAAGGCGCTGGACCTGCCCCGGCACCCAGCAGAGCCAGCCCTACCCGAGGACGTGTACGACGTGCCACCGGCGGCGGGGAAGGGCGCCCCCGAGGCCCCCTTCCCACAGGAGATCTATGACGTGCTGCCTGGCCTGCGGAAGCTGGTGGGGCCCGCGCAGGATGTGTACGATGTGCCCCGGGAGCTGCACGCTGGCAGCCTGGATGCTGAGGGCGAGTACATCTATGACGTGCCGCCGCAGGTGGACCGGGAGGCCAGGGCGGGCGATGCCAAGCGCCTCTCAGCCTCCAGCACGGGCAGCACCCGCAGCAACGTCTCCAGCTCCTCGCTGGACGTGGGGCCGGGCAAGGATGCGCCCAAGGAGCTGGGCCTGGGCCTGGACCTGGACACGGCCATGGAGCTGTTGGCCCGGCTGCAGCTCCACATCAGCGGTTCCGTCTCCTACCTCATGTCCTTCATCAGCACCGGCTGGCGCAGCCCGGAGCAGCTGGAGCTCCACGCACCCAGCCTCCGGGCGGCGGCCGAGGGCATCAAGGGGGCGCTGCGGGACCTGCTGGAGTTCGCCCGCGGGGCCGTGGGCAACGCGGCCCAGGCCTCCGACCGCGCCCTGCACACCAAGCTCAGCAAGCAGCTGCAGAAGATGGAGGACGTGTATCAGGCCCTGCTGCGGCACAGCCAGGCGCTGGATGGCTGTGGCTGGGCCCCTGGTGCCCTGGCGGCCGGCAAGCCGGGCGGCACCGACGACCTGGACCGCCTGGTGATGTACTCACGGGGCATCCCTGACGACACCAAGCAGCTGGCGTCCTTCCTGCACGGCAACGCCTCCCTGCTTTTCAGGCGGGGTAAGCCGCCGGCGGACGGCCCAGACACCAGTCTGCTCCTTGCCAGCCACCCCCCACCGGCGCCCGCCGACAAGGCCAGCAGCATCCAGTCACGGCCCCTGCCCTCCCCGCCCAAGTTCCTGGCGCAGGACTCGCCCGACGGGCCGTATGAGAACAGTGAGAGTGGCTGGATGGAAGACTACGACTACGTGCACCTGCAGGTGGGCAGCGGGGCGGGAGATAGGAGGCGGAGGGGGCACCCCAGGGCAGAGCAGGGGCTGGGCTTGCTCTGGAGGGGGGCACATCTCGCTGGGGGCACCCCAGCCCCCCCCGACTGAGACAGGCCTCCCCCATTCACCCCTCCCCCTCACATGAGGCCTCTCTTCCTCCTGCTTCTCTCTCCAGCATTGCCCCCCAGGCACAGAGCTGGTGCCCCCAGGCGGGGTGTGTTGAAATGTGTCTGGGCCTCACCCACTCGATGCCCCTGCGTCCAGCCCCAGCAGGGAAGCAATGGGTCCAGCTGGGACTGACTCCTGGGAAGGCCATGGGGGTAGGGACCGGTGCCTGCTGCTTGCCACCCACCCACCACCTTTGCTTCCTTCCCTGGCACACTGCCCTGGCTAGGGGGTTCCCACTTCCCAAGCCGGGTGGGGGGCAGCAGGGTGCCAGGGGTGAGCCTGGGATGGGCAGGTTTCCTAAGGCCAGGATGCTGCGCACTGTGGTGGAGGTAGGGTTCCTTGACCCTTTTTGACAGCCCAGAGGCCCATGTTTGTCGGGCTCCCTCCCTCTATTTGGGGGGCTGAAGGGGGCCTTCAGTCTTCTGGGTCCTTGGGGAACCTCTCCACGTGCCCCATAACCAGCCCCGGGCGCCTCCCAGGTTGCCCATGCACTGGCTGTGCTTCCTCTGCAGCAGCCGCTCCCAGGGAGCAAGCCCGGGGGGCCATGTGGACGCAGCCCCTGCCTGGCGCTAGCCAAGCCACTCCTAGCACCAGTTACGTGGGGGGCGAACCTGCCTCCCTCCCGCCAGGCTGGGTGCCCCGGCCTGAGTCCTGTTGGGCATTTCCCCTTGGCCAGGCCACGGGACTGGGCACCCAGCCAGCCAGTGCGGTTTGACGAGCTCGGCGTGTGGCATCTGGGACCCATCTCAGCCAGCCTAGGCAGGAGTCTGGCCAGCCAGCCAGTCAGCCTTCTCCAGCTGTGAGCCTGCAGCGCCACCGCCTGGCCTTCTGCAGTACTGCACCCGGGCTGCAGCACTAAAGCCAGCTGTGTGTCTACTGGGAGGGCTGGGTGTGCTGGTCCCACCTGCCCCATGCTCAGCTCCGAGGGGTGCGGCACTGCATGCTGGAGCTGCAGTGGGGCGGCTGCCTCTCGGGTTCCTCACAGCGGGTGGCTGCACTCCGCCCCCTCTCGGGAGCTCTTGGTTCCCCCCTGGGGCTCGTGGCAGGCAGGCTGGGCTCGCAGCCCCCTCGTCACCACGGAGTCTAGGCCAGGGTGTAGGCAGCTGTTATGCAGACAAAACTACACAGGATCGTTTCAGGGGACAAGGCAAAGATGCCACGTTTATTATGATAACAATTTGATCTATAACCACTAGCTAATACCTAATACACACACACAAATGTTCTGTGGCTGCTGGATAGTTACCAGTCCTAAACGTAGCTTGATTCCGCGCCTTGCGATCGTGGCGGTAACTGGCCAGGAAAGCCAGGCACGAGGAAGGGCTGGGTCTCTGTCGGGCGCGCACCGATGCCCTCCCATGTTGGCAGCAGAACGTTACCCAAAGTCTTCCATCTCACCCATCTTTTTAATAGGCTTTTAGTCTGAATCCAGAATCTATAGGACTTGCTGTGTCATGCTGCTTCTGGAGTCGGTGTGATTGATCACCCGTCAGACTTTCAGCCTGGGACCTGGCTTTGATCTTCCTTCAATTGCACCTTCTTTTTTTTTTTTAGGGTGGACTCTTCTTACTTTGTTAGGGCTCTTGTCTGCATTTTCAGCCGTTGGTGACTGGTGACGGGCTGGGGCTGGAGGTTGATTCCATCATCCATACATACCTCATTCACACATCTAAACTAAACTAATAAGATTACATTAGGGTTTTGCAAAATGAAGGTTGCAGCAGGCTTTTACAAAATGGAGTGAGCATTTTAAAATGGAGTTTGAGTTACAATATGGACAAGTATAATGAATGGCAAACAGTGAGCAGAAGTTACAATGTTGAAACAGTGCAAGTTTCAGTGATTTAAGCAGCAATTGGATTGAGAGTGAAATTTACAAGGGCAGCTGGCAGAACAGCTATGGCTCTTAACAAGCATCTTAATTGTCAATTAGCCAGTTATTGGGGTAACCGGTTTTATGAATGAATGTTTCATTCATAAAACTTTACTTATGAACAATATCACAACCCCCCAGGGGTGAGTGGCTGGCAGCTGGAGAGCCCGTTCTGGAGGGGAGGGGCATGGGGAGGGGCTAGGAATGGGCTAAGCAGGGCCGGTGCAACCCATTAGGCGACCAAGGCGGTCGCCTAGGGTGCTAGCATTTGGGGGGTGGCATTTCGGGTTCTTTGGTGGCAACCGGATCTTCAGCCGCCCCGGTCGTCGTCGGCATTTAGGCGGAGGGAGCTGCGGCGGGGGGTGCGGGGAGGGCCGCCTGCAGCAAGTGGGGGGGGGGGGGCGGCACACAGGGGAACTCCCTGCCCCAGCTCACCTCTGCTCCGCCTCCTCCCCTGAGCACGCCGCCCCACTCTGCTTCTCTCCCTCCCAGGCTTGCAGCGCCAAACAGCTGATTGGCGCCGCAAGCCTGGGAGGCGGGAGAAGTGGAGTGGCGACGGCGTGCTTAGGGGAGGAGGCGGAGCAGAGGTAAGCTGGGGCGGGGAGCTGCTGCATGGCTCCCTGGGCCGGGGGGGGGGGGCGCCTCAAGGCGGAGGGGGTGGTGGGAAGCTGCCGCAGGGGGGCGCCTTAGGGCGGGGGGGGCGGAGAGCTGCCACAGCGCTCGGGAGCGGGGAGGCACAAGGTGGAAGTTTCGCCTAGGGCGCAAAACATCCTTGCACCTGCCCTGGGGCTAAGAGCTGTCTCCCAGGGCGAGGGCTCCCCAGCCCGGGAGGGGGTGACTCCTCCTGGCCTGTGCCAGGCCAGCCCCATTCATTGCTGTGCTCCGCGCCGGAGAAAGGGTGTCCCAGATCTCTGCCCTGGCATGGGACAGGCTCCCACCAGGGGAACCCCCCAGTGGGCTGTGATGAAGGGACCCTCCCCCCCCCATGGCCATTACTCATCCTCTGGCCTCCCGTCTTCCAGGGCAAGGAGGAGTTTGAGAAAACCCAGAAGGAGCTGCTGGAAAAAGGCAACATCATGCGGCAGGGCAAGGGGCAGCTGGAGCAGCAGCAGGTAATGGGGCCCAGCCCTCGGGGGGGGGGGGGGAAGGCTCCCACCCCCACAGCACTCTGACAGGAGCTGGGGAGCACAGGCAGGGGCTTAGCTAGTGATGGGGGGAGGCTGGGAAGTGTCCTCTACTGTAGATGGCTCTCCCCAAGCAGGGCCCGGCTGTCTGCCCAGGCCCCTCCTGTCCCGACATGCACGGTGCAGCCTCCGTGTCAGGCAGATCCACACTCGTGTATCCGACCCAGCTCACCCTGTCTCCCGAGGGAGATCCTTTGGCTTTGGGAGGAGTCCTCCTGAAGGCAAGAGGGGCCTGAGGCTGCCCAGTCCCAGGGGCTGGGTAATACAAATAATAAACAATAATGGGATCCGGCCCTGGGAAGCTGAAGGATGCTGTCAAGCCAAGTCCAGACTCCAGCACACACAGCAGTTCCCTGCTCTGCTCCTTTGACTTGCTGGGGGTAGCACAGACATTCAGGAGGCAGGTTTAACCATTCTGCAATTGGAATTAATGCTGTGGACAATGCGTGAGGCAGATCAGACTCCAGCTCCCTCCCCCGTGGCCAGGCCAGACCCCGCAGGGCCCCCAGGGACAGACTCCGGCTCCCTCCCCCGTGGCCAGGCCAGGCCCCGCAGGGCCCCCAGGGACAGACTCCGGCTCCCTCCCCCGTGGCCAGGCCAGGCCCCGCAGGACCCACAGGGACAGAGTCCGGCTCCCTCCCCCGTGGCCAGGCCAGACTCCGCAGGGCCCCCAGGGACAGACTCTGGCTCCCTCCCCCGTGGCCAGGCCAGGCCCCGCAGGGCCCCCAGGGACAGACTCCGGCTCCCTCCCCCGTGGCCAGGCCAGGCCCCGCAGGGCCCCCAGGGACAGACTCCGGCTCCCTCCCCCGTGGCCAGGCCAGGCCCCGCAGGACCCACAGGGACAGACTCCAGCTCCCTCCCCCGTGGCCAGGCCAGGCCCCGCAGGGCCCCCAGGGACAGACTCCGGCTCCCTCCCCCGTGGCCAGGCCAGGCCCCGCAGGACCCACAGGGACAGACTCCGGCTCCCTCCCCCATGGCCAGGCCAGGCCCCGCAGGGCCCCCAGGGACAGACTCCGGCTCCCTCCCCATGGCCACGCTTTTATCTGAGCCTCGCTGCTCCCCTTTCCTTTGATGCCTAGGGCTGGGGCTCTGAACACACTTGCTTGCAATGGGGTGTCTGTCTGTGTCCCAGTCGGTGAGTAGAGCCAGGTCTAGGCGTGCTGACCCCACTGCCATCAGCCAGGATGGACCTGGGGCCTTTGACACTAAGAGATTTTCAAGAACAAAGGGAGTTGGCGCCTAATCCCCTTGGGCAGCATTGACAGTGCCAGACTGCGGCACAGGTGCGTGGTATTGACTCCTCTGGCTGAGTCAGTAGCTGTTGCGGGAGCCAGCCACGGGGGGAGCCCGCAGGGGCACTTTGTCATACTCAGCCAGGCCTGCCCACGCCCTGCCCCTAACCTGCTGTCCGTCTCCCCCCAGCTGAAGCAGTTTGAGCGGCTGGAGCAGGAGGTCACGCGCCCCATCGACAACGACCTCTCCAGCTGGACGCCGCCGCAGCACTACGCCCAGGTGCGGGGCAGCAGCGCCCTGTGCCCCTCCGACCGTCAGCTGCTGCTCTTCTACCTGGAGCAGTGCGAGGCCAACCTCACCACACTCACCAACGCCGTGGACGCCTTCTTTACTGCCGTGGGCACCAACCAGCCACCCAAGATCTTCGTGGCCCACAGCAAGTTCGTCATCCTCAGCGCCCACAAGCTGGTGTTCATCGGCGACACCCTGTCGCGCCAGGCCCGGGCGCAGGACGTGCGCCACAAGGTCACCCACTACAGCAACCTGCTGTGTGACATGCTCAAGGAGATCGTGGTGACCACCAAGGCCGCCGCCCTCCACTACCCGTCCCCCTCCGCTGCCAAGGACATGGTGGAGCGGGTCAAAGACCTGGCCAGCAGCACACAGCAGTTCAGGATGGTGCTGGGGCAGCTGGCGGCCATGTGACGGCCTCACCAGCACACACCGCGCTGGGAACTACTCGGAGAGTAGTTAACGACTACTATTAACGACTGCCTCTGCACAGCAGAGCACGAGACGAGTGTAAATGGGCTTGTAAATATTTAAAGACTCCCATGGTGGGGGGGGGTAGAGGCGGGGCACAAATGACAATGCTGGGCTCCTGTTCGCTCTTCCCCCTTTCCCCCGAAGAGCGAGGTAGTTTTTAGGCCGCGCTGGCGATTCGTTAAGGGCGCTTTGAGGTGAAAGGCTGGAGAGCCAGGACAGAGGCTGTGGCCTTGGAAAGAAGAGGGGGCCCTGGGCTTCCCGTAACGAAGCCACAGAGGCAAATTATCGTTGTCCGTGATGGATTCAGAGCGCTTTAGGCCAATGGGCGATATTTAAAAAAAGAACTCGAATTTGAATCGGAGCAATGCAATTAGAGCGGGCGCGAGCAATTGAAGGGAAGTCCAGTAGTGTCAGCTGACGGGCAAGTGTGATTTCCATTGACTTTGGGGCCTGATCTAATTAATGAGCTCTCTCTCTGCTAATTGACAGCCGTTTAATTGTGCAGAACGAATCAATCCAATGGTATCTGGGTGGAGATGAAAAGGAAACTGACAGAGTCCAATGGGGGAAAGGTTTATATAAGTACAGTCAAACTGTAAGCTAGAGGAGTGTCTGTGTGTCCATTGCCTGGCCTGACAGACAGCCCCTGGGGCCGGCAGGATGGACGCAGGGAGGTGTGCCTCACCGTGGCATGTCATGGTTGGGTTTTGCTAAGATCGGCTGTAGCAGAAATGCGAAACGAAATTGGTGCCTTGAAATGTGTGGGTTCCCGGCGCTCTGGAGTACCTCACGGCCTGTATGGATACTCGTTGCTATGGAGCCTGCTGGCATGGCAGCATAAAGGTTTGCCTAGAACCCCTCTGCCTTGTGGTTGTGTTTTGGGGGGGGGGGGGTGTTGGTGTGTGAGCGTTGCCCGGAATGCAGAGGAGATGGGATCCCATGTTCCCATGGCAGATGGAGATGTGAGAACTCATCCTCTCCCAGCGGGAGCTCCTAAGGCATGGGCTGGAGTCAGAAAGCCCCCAAGTACCTGGCTGATAAGGCCGTTATCTCAGTGCCCTCTGTGGTCCCTTGTTGCTCGCCAGCTAAGCAGTCTGGGGCTGGGTCACTATGAATGGAAGACCCACTGGCAGTGTTGGGTCCCTGGGGGTTGCCCATCCCATGGAGTCCATACCCCAGCCAGCAGGCACTGTGCTGCTGGGTCAGCTCTCATGAGATGCAACACAGGGGCTCTGACTAAGGGGCCACTGAAGCTCCTGTTGCACCCAATAAGAGATGGGTGCATTCCACTTGCCTCTAGGATCAGCCCACTGAGGTGTGGCATTCCAGCTGCCAGGTTCCACCCCAGAGGTGGCTGCATGTTGCTAGCAGGGAAGCAGAATGCTGCATAGAGCTTGCCAAGGGTTTTGTGGTCCTATGGGGGTGAAAGACACTGTGTAAATGTCGGGTGGTGGTGTTCTCCATCCCTAACTCCTGTGCCCACAGCACTCGGCTTGGGCATCTCACTGAGGTTTGCCAGCTCCCAGCACTCTCCTCAGCTGGGTTCTTTCCTGCCCATGGTTAATCAGGATCCCCTTAGCCCATACAGTGTCGCTCTGGCCTACAGGGGGCGCTCCGTGGGCACAGGATTGGCATGCTGCTGCTGCCTGACAGGGAACTGAGTGAGCCTGCTTGTTCATGGCGCTCAGCTGAGGAAAATGGGGGTGAGCAGGAAACTCAGCGGGAAAGACCAGGGCACCCTGGGTAAAGATTTGGGGGTTGTGGTGCATAATCCACTGAAATGAGCTCCCCATGCAGCGCTGGGGCCAAAAGGGCTCATGCAGAAACGGGGGAATCTCGAGTAGGAGCAGAGAGGTTCTTTGATCTCTGCATGTGGCCCTGGTGCGACCACTGCTGGAATTCTGTGTCCAGTTGTGGTGTGCACAGTTCAAGAAGGATGTTTGATAAATTGGAGAGGGTCAGAGAAGAGCCACGAGAATGAATAAAGGATCAGAAAACCTGCCTGATAGTGATAGACCCTAGGACCTCAATCTGCTTATCTTAACAAAGAGAAGGTTCAGGGGGACTTGACACAGTCTGTAAGTACCCACATGGGGAACAAATATTTAACAATGGGCTCTTCAGTTTAGCAGACAAAGGTCTCACACAAGCCAATGGCTGGAAGTTGACACTAGACAAATCGAGACTGGAAATAAGGTGTCAGTTTTTAACGATGAGAATAATTAATCACTGGAACAATTTACCAAGGGTCCTGGGGAGTTCTCCGTCATTGACCATTTTTAAATGGAGATTTGCTGCTTTTCTAAGAGATCTGCTGTAGGAGTGATAGTGGGCAGGGCTCTGGCCTGGGCTGTGCAGGGGGTAAGACTAGATGATCACACTGGTCCCTCCTGGCCTTGGCTTTAGGGATCAGTGGGGACAGTCAGGGGCATTTTACTAATGACGTTGGTGGCCCCAGGATTTCGCCCCACATGGAACAACGTGTGAGCCTACCTCAAGTGGCTATTTTTGCGGGGTCACTTTCAATAAAGCATGCAGCCTAGTGTATTGCGCATGCGCCTGGGACGCAGGAAAGCCGGGCTTCATTCCCGCCTCTGCCCCTGGCCTGCAGGATGCCTGTAAGCAAGTCACTTCCCTAGTCTCTGCCTCAGTGTCCCCAGCTGTAAAATGGGGGGGATGTACGGTGCTGAGAGCTCCGGTGCCGGTAAGCACTGTGGAAGATCTGGGCCTCATTACTAAAGTGCCACTGACAATTAATTGAACAATAGGGGTTTTGTAGGGCCACCACTGTCATGTTGCACAATGGGGCCTTGATCCTGACTGGGTCTCCGGCCACTAACCCCATACAAAGCCCTACTGCTAACAATCTTTGGGGCTAGACATCCCCACTCCCTTCCCCAGTAGCTTGGCCGGCCCCGCTCAGTTTGTGTACAGTGCAAACGCCAAGGAGGCAGCAGAGTCGATCATCTATGTTGGCCCACCAGGGTCTCATGGGGAGCGGGGGCAGGGGCAGGGCTGTTTGCAACATCCCCCCAAAAAATTATATGAAAAGGAAACAAACTTTTATTTTTGTTGTTTATTTTTCGGGGCCGATTGTCAAAACGCTGAATTTCCTGGAAACATTCGCCCAGCCGGCCACCCAGCGCGGCACCGGAGTTGGAACGGCAGGAGGAAGGTCCCTTCCTTCCAAGGAAGCCCTACCAGGGAGCTGAAAGGGGCCCTGTCACATGCTGCCAAAACAGCCCCTTTTTCCATCCAAAACCAGTAGTGCTGGGAACCAGCAGGGAAGGGGAAGCTGGGGCCCAGCGGTGCAGGCTGCTGGGGAACCACTCTTGTTTATGGCCCCGGGCAGGGAGGGGGATAATGGGTCTGGGAGTGCATTATGGGGTTGTGTCACTGGGACGAGTGGATGGGCTCAGCAGACCAGAGGTGGAGAAGGGGCTGTGGAGGGGGTAGAGACAGTGACTCCAGGGGTGACCAGAAGCTGGATTGGTTATACATGGTACAGCACTGGGGAAGGGAGGAAACAAGCAGCCAGCCAAGGACTTGCATTTCTAGAGGGCTGTTCCTCCCAGAGCACCGGCTGCTAGACATGGATCGTTCATCCAGCCAGGGCCGGCTCCAGGCACCAGCTTAACAAGCAGGTGCTTGGGGCGGCCAAGGGAGAGGGGCGGCACCTGCGGCAATTCGGGGGCGGCAGGTCCCTCACTCCCTCTGGGAGCGAAGGACCTGCTGCTGAACTGCCGATCGCGATCGCGGCTTTTTTTTTTTTTTTTTTTTTTTTTTGCTTGGGGCGGCAGAAATGCTGGAGCCGGACCTGATTGCAGCCACCTCGGGCGTGGAGCGCTTTGGCTGGGTAACAGCAGACAGGAACGCTAAGTGCCGGTCCAGACAAGGAGGACAGAGCACGGTTTTCTACGGAGGGCTCCGGGCTGCTTGCAGAGCTGGGCAAACCACACAGCTTCCACTACACTAGTGCCCTGAGAGCTAAGGGAATCTCTCCAAGTGGCTGGGTCTGAGCGCCACAATCCTGAGCAAGATGCCCACAAGCCATGGGGGCTGCACTCTGGCGTGCAGACCCAATCCCGTCTAGGCCACCTGCTAGCACCAGCTCTGAGTTCAGCCCCTGCACAGGGCTGTGGCTGGAGCCATCACGGCTCTTGGAGATGCACCGTTGCACCTGCGTGCAGCGTGGCTGTGTCCCCCACCAGTGGCTGCACCAGGTAAGTGCATCATGAGGCTGCGACTGTAGCCATGGGGCCGGCTTTACGCGGCGATGGCTTCTCTGGGGCATCATTAGGTGGCTGGGGGCGCTGAACAGCCTCCACAGCCAGGTGTGACTCACCCGCTACTGGCCCTGCCAGGTACGCAGCTGAGGCGTCTGCTACCCCGAAACTGACCAGCTGGTGTTTAGCTCCGGCAGTGGAGGTGCCCAAACACGGCCCAGCCAGCAAGCATGGCACTGGCAATGTGTGGCCCAGGCCTGAAAAGGCAGGATTGGGCTGCCGTGCTCACGAGAGGGCACATGGGAGCCGTGAGCTCCACGCTGGAGACACGGCCAATGCCCCGAACCACTGACCTGGGCCCTGCGCTATGCAGTGAGCTACCGCCCACGCCAGACCTTGAAGCCAGCATGGGCGCACCCTGACCCTCAGTTACCCCACACACATGGCGGGGGGGGGGGGGGGGAGAATCTCCCAGCATGCAGTGCATGGCGGGAGCTGTGGATAGCTCCGTGTGGGGGAGGCAAACCTGGGAGAGGGCTCAAACAGCAGTTTGGCTGGTGGGGATGCACTAAGCAATGGGGGCTAAGCCCGGTTCTTGTCTCTAGTCCATCCAAGACCTAGGTGGCCCCTGATAACCCTGTGCCCCGCCGAGCTCTCCCTGGGGGGTGAGGGGGGTGGCCCTCCTAGCCAGGCTGGGGCTCATGCGATGCTGCTGGAAGTTTCTTCCCCCATGCCGGGGTGGGGAGGGGGGCCTTCCCTCATGGATCAGCTTCCCCAGCTCCACGCCAGCGGCCACAGCCTGGCTGGCCACCTGGCCATGGGCACGAAGCTCAGTTGAGGGGCAGGGAACTTAAAGGCGGCTTCACCTGGTGTGGGCCCTGCCTAGGCGTGGTGGGTGTGAGCACCCCCTGCTGGGTCAGCTGCAGCTGGCATGCGGTGCCCAGGCTGTGCCCGGTCCCGTGAACACAGCGTGCTGGTGCCCTGAAGACGGCAGGAACTCAGAGGCCCAATGCTGCAGAAGGGTTTTATTGGAAGGCCGCGGGGCTGAGTCTGAGCCAGGTAGAACTAGGTCACCCGCGGCGAGAGAAGGATGCAGAGCTGCAGCCGCTGAGCTGGGGCCTAGCCATTAGGAGCCCCCCGACAGGCTCAGTTGTTGGCCATGATGCTGTCGATCCATGGGCGGAGCAGGCTCACGCGGGCGTAGACGCCTGGCGAGGTAGTGGCGCAGCGGCTGCTACCCCAGGACACGATGCCCACCAGATACCAGACTCCGTTCTCCTGGCAGACAAGGGGGCCGCCAGAGTCACCCTGTGAAGCAGATGGAGATGCAGGCTCAGCCGCCAGGGCTTCAGAGAGCTGGGCACCATGCCCTCCAGTGCCAGCCCCTTGCCCAGACACCCTACCAGGGATCATCCCAAAGTGGGGCCCCTGCTAGCCTGGATCTCGCCCTCCTGTGCCACGCTGGGGAGGAGCTCCGCTGGAGAGATCAGACCAGGAGCACCCTCCCCTGCCCAGGGCAGAATGCCTGCCTTTGCTGCCAGAGGGACAAGGACCCTGTCCCTGGATTGGCACATTCTCCCCGGCCTGGTGCCCCCAAGATGAGGAACCACGGCCGGCCAAGAGCTCACGCTCCCCTGCTTCCCACCCTGGGCCACAGGCACCGTCCTAGCCAAGCAGCAATGACTGAGCCAGTCAGTGCTCTGGACAATGCCTCTATGGGCCCGTGCAACAGGCATGAGGGTCTCGCGTCCTGCGTGGGATCACTGTGCCCTTCCCCCACACACACCCAGACTGGGGAGCAGAAGACCACAGCAGGGCTCAAGCAAGGTAGCCATGTGTGGCAAGGCCGCAGGGCTAGTAGAGGCGCAGAGCGGCCAGCAGAGGGTGTGAGCCTGCGCTGGAGGTGGAAGGAGGTTGGCCAGCGGGGCAGCCCCAGCCCTGGGGCTGTACCATGCAGGAGGAGGAGCCGGCTGCTCCAGCGCAGATCATTGAGTCTAGGATGTTGCCGTCCCAGTAGTTTTTACACTCCTCATTAGTCAGCAGGGGCAGCGCCGTCTGCTGCAGTTTGCTTGGGGTGCCTAAGGCTGGAAAGGGAGCAGAGAGAGGGCAGGGTCAGGGCCGCGCTCCACGGAGCTGCCACCTGCATTCCACATGACATGGCGCACGGCCTGTGTGGCTTGCATGTGCCGCACGTGGGAGCTGGGTGCGCTGCCGAACACACCCTATGGAACGGGTGAGCTGCACAGGAGCCCCCCGCGACCAGCCCGTCCTGCTACCGAGGCACGGCCCCTGGCTCCCCACTGGGGCTGGGCATCCCATGCACCCTGCTGAAAGCTGGGGCGGGCGGACGGGCAGCCCAAGAGCAGGCACTGGGTTCCCAGGTCCAACTCATTGCAGAGCCACAGGCCGGGCTCTCCAGGGACTGGAGATGCCAGAGGGCTCTGGCCCCGGGCGGAGGAAAAGGCTCTTTCACCAACAATCCCCCACTTGCCCTGGCTCGCGTTCCCCTGCCCACACATGGTGAGCTAGCCAGGCCTTCTCAAGCAGCATCCCCCAGCCGCCTGGCAGCGGTGGGCTCACAGGCTGGCCTGCCAGCTGGCCAGTCAGTGCTTTGCGTGCTAGGAGTTAGATCCACCCCCACCCACCCCCCCAGGGCCAGCTCCAGCCCTGCTCTGCCAATGCCTCAATGCACAGCTCCCTCAAGGTCCGACCTGTGGATCCCCCGTGCCCATGGGTGGCTCTAGATGGGCACCAGGCACATTGGGTCTAGACCAGACACATCACTAGAGAAGGGCCACAGCCCTGGGCCTTACCACCTGCGTAGAAGGGGCTTGGTCCAGGCCAGGCTGGTGACAGGAACAGAGCCCAATGGTTTCTCACACCTCCCCTCAGGGAGTGCTCTGCGCACGGGGGGGCACCAACACGCCCCGATGCCAATGAGGGTGTGAACCCCAGGGGGCTGACAGCTCAGTACTGCCACGTGGGAAAACTCATGTCCCCCTCCGCCCCTGGGGCGGGGCATCCCTCACTCCCCACGCTGAATGTGCTTTGCAATCACCAGTGTGCACTGCCTCTCAGCATTACTGTCCCCCGCCTACAGGTGGGGAAACTGAGGCATGAGGTGGGTAACTAACTGCCCTTGATCTCGCGATTCCCAGCCCTGGGCCCTACCCCACAATGCGTGTGAGTGACCCAGCTCTAGGGGCTGTTACAGCCAAACTGGCCGTTGAAGTTGGCCCTAAGGCCATGCGGGCTCCACTCCCCGCGGCGCCAGGAGGACGTACCGTTGTAGCGGGTCTTGCCCCAGCCGGTGGTGACGCAGAGCTGGCCACTCCGGTACTGCTCCCCGGCAGCTGCCAGGCACACCGGGGCCACAGTGCTGCCCAGCTCCGCGGCCGTGGCCAGCTTGATGAGCGCGATGTCATTATTGATGGTGTTGGAGTTATACTGCGGGTGGGTGAAAACCTGCAGCAGAGACACGGGCCCATGAGGACAGGTTCCTGCAGCTACCCCTCCCCCACGGCGGGGGTACTCACATGGGCCCGGGGGCCATGGCGCCTGGTCAGGGTACATTCAGCGGGCACTGAGACCAGCCGGCATCACCAGGCCTGGGGCAGCCGCTGAGTCTGCTCCTTAGAGCTAGCAGGCAGTATGTGGCAGGCAACCTCCCAGTGCCCGCTGCACCCAGAGAGGGCTGCTGGGAGCTGCAATCTCTCAGGAGGGCACCGGGTCCCATGGGGCGCAGGCTGTGGGCGGAGGCAGCGGCTCTCCATGCATGGGGCACTCCCCGCATGGCTGGAGCAGGGCAACAGTCAGATCCCTCGGGGGGCCAGGCTGTGCCCAGCAGAGGGCAGGGGAGACAGGGCCATAGCCTGACACTGCAGTGGCTGGCACAATTGGGTGGCTCTGGAGGGGACCCCCCACTGCACCCCTGCAGGGGCAGCTGCCCCAGCTGAGCTCCGTCAGCTGGCTGTGGTGCTGGCACAATGCCCCCAGGCCTGGAGCAGATACGCTCACACAGGAGTTCACAGCTGTTCCCCATCTCACCCCCCGGAGAGCTCACTCTGTAGAGCGGGGCTGCACAGGGGCAGCGAGCAGACAGCAACCCTGGGGGCTCATGGCACCCACCGGGGGGTCGTACCCAGAGGCTCAGCGTCTGTGTCAGGCTCCCCCGCCTGCAGTGGGTCGGCACCGAGCAAGCACTCACTCACCTGCTGGATGGCCAGTTTCTGCACTTTCTCTTGGGAGGAGCTGCGGTCATGTTCCCCGAGCACCACCACGTTGGATTTTCTGGGGCCGGAAGAGAGGGCAGTTAGTGTCCAGGGAGAGCTGGGATCACCCCCAGCGAAGGGCGATGTGTGGGGCACTGTGGGATGGGGAGCTAGCAGCCAGTGGTGCCAAGCTAGCCCCATCCCTGCTGATCCTGTCGGCACTCACTGACGTGCCATTGGGCCCATGAGTTGTAGCTGGTGCATTTGGCCATGCACCGGGGGTTCCTGCCTGACTGGGGCTAGTGCCCAGGTGCACCCGGGGCTGTTCACCCGTGCAGAGGGAGCCTTCCCCTGACATAGCTGGGGCCTTCCATGCGGGCAGCGACCTGGCTGGACCAGGCACAGTTTTCCCCTTGGTCTGTTTGATGGGTTAGCCCATGCAGCCTGGCATGCTGGGGGCAGCCCAGCATTACCGGGTGGGGGGCTGGAACAATCGTCCAGGCGCTAGGTGTGATCTCGAAGGGCAAGGGGAAGTGACATCTCCATGGCTGGGGCTGGAGCCTGACCCTGGGCTAGCAGTACCCAGCTGCCCCACAGGGCCCATCGCCCCCTTCAAGCGGCATCAGACAGGCTGCTAAGCCATGTGTCTTATCTACCCTCCTCCCCCGCCCCAGCCCCTCCCCAGGGCGGTCCCCACTCACGTCACTCCGCAGTGCGCAGCTGTCACCACCCAACGCTCGCTGACCAGGGAGCCGCCACAGAAGTGCCAGCTGCTCGTCTGTGACTGCTGCAATTGCCAACCAGAGGGAGACTGTAAGGCCCTAGAAATGCCCCCCCGCCCCCGCCCCAGGGCCCATGCCCCCCGGATATTGCCAGCAAGGTCGAACCACACTGAAAACAACTGCAGTGCCCAGCTAAGGCATGGCCCTGGGCAGCTAGGAGGGCACCTTCCCTTGGCTTCAGCCACAAGCTCCCTGCAGCCTCCCCAGAGGGTCACTGGCAGCAGGGACTGAATCTGGCACTTCTGCTTCTATGAGCAGGAGCCACACGGGCCTGTGCTTGTCATACCCCATGGGGTGGGGGTAGGACAGCCCAAGAGCCGCCCTTCCCACGAGCTCATCCCCAGCGTCTGCGCTGCAGGAGTACGGCCTCTGGGAGCTGAAAGGGGGGCCAGGGCCGGCTCTACCATTTTTGCCGCCCCAAGCGAGAAAAAAAAAAGCCACTCGGACTGTGCCGCCCCAAGAATGGACGGAATGCCGCCCCTTAGCATGTGCCACCCCAGGCACGTGCTTCCTCCGCTGGTGCCTGGAGCCGGCCCTGATGGGGGCAGGGCTTGGAGATGGGACAGAGCCATGGGGGCAGAGCCAAGGGGGCAGAGCCAAGCGAGGAAAGAGTTCGGGTCACCACTGGGGCGGGGCATGAAGGGAGTAGCCAGGGCACCCGGCACCAACAGAGAGACTTCCCCACCCTCCTTACCTGCAGGGAGACCTGCCAGGGCCAGGATCTGGGAACCGCCTCCTCACCATTCACAATGCGGGCGTAGCCGCTGATGATGGGCTGGATTTCCTGCACACCACAGCCTGGCAGGGAAAGGGAGTCAGCCTGGGTCTCCACCCACTCCCCACTGGCACCCTGGGGCCACAGCGCCAGCTACCCCGAGACAGCTCCAGCCCATCTCCCTCCTGCAGCCTGGCGAGAGCATGGGCAGTGCCTGGCGGAACAATTGCCAGAGCCTGGCCCAGAAGGGGTTATGCGGAGGAGTCTGAGATTGTGGAACCTTCCTATTCAGAATGAAAACCCAGAGATGCTGTCTGGGAGTCATGGCCCTGGGGCAGCCTGCCTGGCACCCTGCAGCATCACCGACCCCTGTGGCAGCCGTGCATTTAGTGTATATACATACACAATGATGGGGTCTAACTTAGCTGGTCCACTCATGAAAGAGATCTTGAAGTCATTGTGGATAGTTCTCTGAAATCATCCACTCAATGTGCAGCAGCAGTCAAAAAAGCGAACAGAATGTTGGGAGTCATTAAGAAAGGGATAGATAATAAGACAGAAAATATCATATTGCCTCTATATAAATCCATGGTACGCCCACACCTTGAATACTGCATGCAGATGTGGTTGCCCCATCTCAAAAAAGCTATAGTAGAGTTGGAAGAGATACAGAGAAGAGCAACAAAAATGATTAGGGGTATGGAACATTCCGGATGAGGCTTGGAAAACAGATGACTGGGGTGGGGGGGATATGCTAGAGGTCTATACAATCATGACTGGTGTGGAGAAAGTGAATAAGGAAGTGTTATTTACCCCTTCATTTAACATATGAACCGGGGTCACCAAGTGACATTAATAGGCAGCAGATTTAAAACAAACAAAAGGAAGTATTTCTTCACACAGCACACAGTCAACTTGTGGAACTCTTTTCCAGGGGATGTTGTGAAGGTCAAAACTATAACAGGGTTCCAAAAAGAACTAGATAAGTTCATGCAGGATGGGTCCATCAATGGCTATTATCCAGGATGGGCAAGGATGCAACCCCATGCTCTGTTGGCTAGAAGCTGGGGGCTGGCCAACTGGGGGTGGATCCTTTGATAATTGCCCGGTTCTGTTCATTCCCTCTGAAGCGCCTGGCCCGGCCGCTGTCGGAAGACAGGATACGGGGCTAGCCTGACCACTGGTTTAACCATGTACGGCCGTTCTTATGTGGAAATCTCACCCGATCAGAATGACAGCATTCCCCGACCCCACTAGGCACAGGTGTCAGTGACGACACGAGGGCCCGGGCCAGGGAGGATAAGAGCTGCTGGTCAATGCCCTAGGCTGGATGGGTGTAGCTAGGCAGCCCCAGAGCACCCTGTGTCACGTGCCTGGGGGTCAGCCAGAGCAGTCCCTCTCCTGGCAGCCGAAGGAGCTTGACTGGCCCAGCTGCAGAGCAACTAAGAGCACAGCTCCCGTGACAAAGCCCAGCAGCCCCCATGCCACAGCCGAGCAGCAGGTAGCTGGGCCCTGGGAGGCCCTGCTCAACTCAGCACGCCCAGGCACTCCTGCCTTAGCACTTTTTAATAGTTCAGCGGGGAAAGTAATCTCTGGCACACGCTCAGTGCAGGCCGGTGTCCACCAGCCTCATGTGCAGCACAGGCTCCCCTGTGCACGTGGCTGCCTCCCAGCTGCATTCACGCACTTGAGCGCAGTATTTGGGCATCGGGGCCACACAGCTGATGAAAGGGGAGCGGGACCCGGTTGCCTGTGACTCACACACAATCATGATTGGCTCCATGCCAAGCCCATTCCCAGCCTGAGTGCTCTCAGCCATGCTAGAATCATTCCCACTGGTCCACTCCCACCACTGCTGCGTCACCAGCAATAGCAGTGCTGGGGGAGCCTGGATGGTGGCATTTTAACCCTCGCCCAGGTATTAAGCACGATGCGAGTGCAGACACGGCCAGTGGGGAATATTTCACTGCCACGTTTCACCTGCCAGCTCCCAGCCATTCGTGCTGGTCACATAGAAAGGCCGTTTACAGCAAGAACCTTGTATTTATACCCCACTCTGCACGCCTGAAAGCAGCTGAGCCACTTTCCCACAATTCACCACAAGGCAGAGGCCAAACCTAGGCTATTCCAGCTGCCCAGAGTGAGCTCCAGAGAGTTACTGCACCAGACTGCAGGCAGGTGGTGAGAGCGGCAACCTTATCTACAGCACTCACTGCCGCTGTTACAGCAGACATTACCCATTGCTTGGCCTGCTGCTGAAATGCAGCCAGCTCTGGTGTGGAATGTAGCAGCTGCTTAACAGCCCACAGCAACACCCCCCACAACATTTTAGAGACGACACTGAAGACTATTGTCTCTCTTAAGCACACAGAGGGGCACTGAAGGAGGCACAAAGTAACTAGCCAAACTGGCCTGGATTAAACAACCCTGGTCTGGCAACTGGTGCAGCATTTTGGCTGCTGGCAAGTGCAATAGCAGCAGATTCAGGACTCAAGGGCTTTTAATCAAGCAAGATCAAAGCCCTTTACAAAGGAGATCAGGATCATTAGCCCCATTTTACAGAGGGGAAACTGAGGCACAGGGCAGTGCATTGCCCAAGGTCACCCAGCAGCGCAGTCAGGAATAGAACACAGATCTCCTAGGTCCCAATAGAGTTCCCTGTCCCCTATGCCACACTGCTGATGAAGGTAAAGGGGATTCCTGGACACAGCCAGCCCCGGGCGTCTCTCTAGTTCCCAGCCTGACCAGCACAGTCTGCGCTGCTATGTCCCCACACAGGGCCTCCGGAGCCCGGATAAGGCTGTCGCTTAATGGATTATGCAGCCCAAGCAGAGAAGGGCCCGTCTGGCTTACCATGAGCCGAGCCGAGGAGCGCCAGGCAGGAGAGCAGCCACAGAGCAGCCATGCTAGCAACGAGGCTGAGGCGTGCAGACAGGGCGGACGAGACGAGGCTGCAGGTCTTTTATCCCCAGTGCCAGTGTGGGTCAGAGTAGGGCCAGCGAGGGGGCTGGGGGCCATGGGAACATCCGCTGCAAGGCAAACATGCCCCCCCCCCCCCCGTGATACCGCGATTGATTACTGTATTGGCAGGAGTTGTGGGCACTTTTTTCGTGAAGTGGATGTATTTTTAGAAGCAGGGCAGCTGGTTTGCTTTCCAGGCTGGCTCCAGTGGCGAAGCGAGGGGTTAGCCGCCATCAGGAAGGGCGCCGGACGTGGCCCATTTCCAGGAGGAAAATGGGCTTTTCCTCTGCATTGGTATGAGACACTCTGCATGTGCCCTGCTGTGCAAAAGGGGACACCAGAGCCAGGGGTTAGTACAGCCTCCCCCCATTCCGCTCCCCCCTGCCATTCCATTGAGCATCACAATCAGCTGCTTCTGGGGCCCAGGCAGGGCCTGGACTCATCTGGGTGGGCAGGGTTCTCACAGCAGGAAACTAGACGCCCCGACCCGTGCCTGGAGAGAACAGGAGTCGGCGCTGAGGAGCCCCCTTGCATTCTGTTTACAGCACTGCCCCTCTAGCAGGCTGCATTGCACGGGGGTGCCAGCGGGCAGTGCGCCCCCCAGCGCCTCTGACAGGGGCAGGCCTGGGCCAGCCCCAGGAACCTTTTGGGGAGCTCTGCCCAGCCTTCATAGCGCCCAGGAGGGGAAATGGTGCCGGTTGATATCACAGCCCCGGCCAGCAAGGTCAGTTCTGCAGGGCTAGGCCAGGATGCCAATGCCCCAGGACTGTGGCTTGAGCCCGTCCCTGATGGGGGGCGTTTGGGGGAGGGGAGCTCTCCTCCCTTTCATGCCAAAGGCCGTCATCTCCAGCAGCGCCCTTCCATAGCTGGTGGCACCTCTGTCACCCCAGTCCCCCCCCCCTCCCTGTGCCCGGGTCACCAAATTACCATGGCCGATAAACTCTTCTCCTGTGCTGACCCCGCTGCTGTCGGAAGCAGCTGCCTTTCCCAGCCTTATCGAGCGTGAAGCGCACACCTGTGGTCCACAGGCAGCAGGGATGAGATACCGCTTCCGGCCTTCACACCAACACCTGCCTCCCTGCACAGTGCTTCTCACACCCAGCAGGCCTGGCACAACAGCTCCCCGCCAGCGGGAATTAGCCAGCAGCCCTCAGGCTGGGCCTTCCCCCGGCCCAGACATGCTCCCTCCCAGCCTTCGATGGGGCAGCCGTGGGCACCACCCGGACGCCGCAGACTTGGGATCTATCCCTGCTCAGCCACCCACCTGCTGCATGGCCCAGGGCAGTCCCTTCCCCTCGCTGGGTCTCCCTTTCCCCTCCCACCCTTTGCCTTGTCTAGTGAGCCCCGTAACGCTTCCGGCTCTCGGTGCATCTGGCCTGCACCCAGCACAATGGGGCCTCATCTTGGTCCGGGCAAGATTCTATTGTAATCTAACTGACAATGCTCGCTAGTACCACAGCACACCACTTACACAGTCTGTTCCTGGCTCACTGCCACCCTGCGTGCAGGCCCCTAGGCTGGGAGGACGCGGGAGGAGGCATTTTACCAAAGGCTGCAGGGATTTTTCCTATCATGAAATAGCCAGGTGATCTCAGAGGGTGACGCTATGGCAGCTTTCTGGGGCAGAGACTGGCTTTTTTTTCTGTGTTTGTACCTAGCGCAACGGCGCCATGGGCCATGGCTGGGCTCCTAGGAAGTACATCTCGTAAATAATGTACAGCTCCCAGCACAGTGGGCACCCAGCCCATGGCTGGGCTCCCAGGCTCTACTGTAATACAACTAATAAGTAATGTACAGCACCCAGCACAATAGGTGCCTGGCCCTTGGCTGGGCTCCTAGGCACTACTGTAATACACCTAATAAATGAGGCTGCGAGTTTGTCACTGAAGTCATGGATTCTGTGACTTTCCGTGACCTCTGTGACTTCTGCAGCAGCTGGTGTGCCTGGCCTGGGGGCAGCTCAGGCAGGAGTCAGTCGCACTGGCCGCTGCTGGGGCAGTCTTGGGCCACTGTGTCCCTCTCCCCCAGCAGCAGCAGGAGTTTGGGCGTAGGAGGGGGCAGGGGATTGGGGCACGGGATGGGGTGAGGAAGGCTCTAGCAGTACCGGGTTAACAATGGCGCCAGTGGCGCAATGGAGCCGGGCCCATGCTCAGAAGGGGCCTCAGCCTGCTCTGTTTGCCCTGCGCACCGAGACCCCACCACCCCGCTCACCACTAGCTCCTCTCAGCCAGCCTGCCGGCCGGCCAAGGCTACCCCCTGGCCCCACCCGCCGGCTCCTCTCTGCCCCCTGGCTGGATCCCAGTGCACCTCTGGCTCTGGGCAGTCTCTGCTCCGACCACCTGTGGGGCCCTGCCTGGGACTGGGGCAGAAGCCTGGCCAGTCTCAGCCAGTTGCAGGGAGGACAGTGTGGGGGGCTTGGCTGGGCCCATCCAGGCAATTGGGTCCTGAGGGAGCCCGGCTGGGGCAGGCCCTGGCCTGGCTGATGGCGCCGCTCCTGGGGGGCCAGAGCGATTCTCCGCCTGGCAGACACAGTCTGCGATGGTGTTGTGCAGGGCACTGGGCATTATTGGGGGAGTCTGGGGGGGCATTGGGCATAATGGGTCTGGGGGAGGCTCTGGCCCGGGGGGGGCAGAGGTGCTGAATTTCTGATTTCCCCAGGGGTGCTTGACCCCACTCTGCCCCAGGTCCCACCCCCACTCCACCCTTTCCCAAGGCCCCACCCCTGCCCCACCTCTTCCTGCCCCATTCCGCACCCTCCCCAGAGCGCCCCCAACCTCCCTCTGCCTCTTCCTGCCCTTGCTCCTCCCCCTCCTCCCCAGACTTCCTACCAACCGCTGAACAGCTGATCAGCGGCGGGCGGGAGGTGCTGGGGGCGAGGGGGAGGAGCTGATCAGCGGGCCTGCCAGGGGTGTTCAGCACACACTATTTTTTTTCTGTGGGTGCTCCCAGAGCACCCATGGAGTCGGCGCCTATGGGGTGTTGTGGGGGGGGAGCTGTGTGGTGTGGCATGGGCCTGCCCCCGAGACGAAGGGGCATGCTGGCAGCACAGGGCTGGCAGCCCACTGCGTGTCTGACAACTGCCAGTTTGTAAATAGTGCCCTGCACTGGGCTGAGCAGAGTGGGGCTGCTCCTGCCATGCTATGACTCCTCGCGCTGCGGACCGACCTCCCCGCGCCATGCTCTGGTTCTCGGCCAATGGGAGCTGCAAAGCTGGCATTCTGGGTGGAGGCAGCGTGCAGAGCTGCCTGGCCACGCCTCCGCCTAGAAGCTGAGCGAGAGGGGTGTCCCCACTTCCCGGAGAGCCATGGAGCCATGTAGGGAGCCTACTGGCCCTGCCAACCGCCGCCCCCTCCCCGCCACCAGCACCAGTGGGGTCCCGGGTCACCCCCCCTCCCCGAGCACCCACAGCACCCCTGGGCTGCCCCTCCCCCCCAGTTTTAGATGCGGGTATATAGTAGAAGTCATGGACAGGTCACAGGCCGTGAATTTTTGTTTACTGCCCATGACCTGTCCATGACTTTTACTAAAAATACCTGTGACTAAAACGTAGCCTTACTAATAAATAATGTACAGCACCCAGGACAGCGGCCCAAATAATGTACCCACCTGGCCCAGGGCTGAGCTCCTAGGCACTACCATAATACAGGTAATAAATAATATTAGCAATAATAAATGGTCCATCCCGAAGTATTTTCCCTCCTTGCAAACTATCTCGCTGGAAAGGACAGATAGGAAGACTAGTAAGATGCCACGGAGCTCTTTAATGACCTGAGGAAAAAAGGAATCCTACAGAAAGTGGGAACATGGACCAATTGCTGGCTGAAAGGCTGTATTCAAAGAGTAGTTATCAATGGTTTGCTGCCAAACTGGGCCAGTGTATATAATGGTCCTGCAGGAGTCAGTCCCGGGTCCGGTACTAGTCAATCTTTTCATTAATAACGCGGAGAGGGGTCGCAAGCACGCTGAAGGACAGGGTTAGAATTCAAAATGACCTCAACAAATTGGAGAATTGGTGTGAAATCACCAAGATGAAATTCAATAAAAACAAATGCAAAGTGCTACACTTAGGAAGAAAAAAAATCAAATGTACAACTACAAAATGGGGAACAACTGGCTATATGGTGGTACTGCTGAAAAGGCTCTGGGGTTCTAGCAGATCACAAATTGCATAGGAGTCAGCAGTGTGATGCAGTTTCAAAAAAGGCAAATATGGTTCTGGGGTCTATTAACAGGAGTGTCGTATGTACGGCATGGGAGGCCATTGTCTCACTCGGCACTGGGGAGGCCTCAGCTGGATACTGGGTGCCGTTCTGGGCACCAAACTTTGGCAAAGATGTGAACAAATTGGAGCGAGTCCAGAAGAGAGCAACAAAAATGATCCAAGGTTTAGAAAAACTGACCTGTGAGGAAAGGGTAATAAAACCTGGGCAAGTTTAATCTGGAGAAAAGACGACTGAAGGTGGGGACCAGATAACAGTCTTCAAATATGTTACGGGCTGTTACAAAGAGAACGGTGATCAATGGTTCTCCAAGGCCACTGAAGGTAGGACAAGACGTAATAGGCTTGATCTGCAGCAAGGGCTTGTGACGTTATTGACATAAACTATGACCATATAGATCATTGTTGCAACCATTGTTATATATTTGCAGCAAATATTATACAAAGGTTGTCGTGTAAGGTGTCTATAAAAAGGTTATGCTTTGCTGGTTATGATTATGCTATCTGTATGTGTGTATCATTTTTGTAGTACCACCATATAGCCAGTTGTTCCCCATTTTGTAGTTGTGCATTTGATTTTTTTTCTTCCTAAGTGTAGCACTTTGCATTTGTTTTTATTGAATTTCATCTTGGTGATTTCACACCAATTCTCCAATTTGTTGAGGTCATTTTGAATTCTAACCCTGTCCTTCAGCGTGCTTGCGACCCCTCTCCGCATGATGTTACCTGCAGATTTTATAAACATACTCGCCATTCCATTGTCCAAGTTATTAATGAAAAGACTGACTAGTACCAGACCCAGGACTGACTCCTGCAGGACCATTATATACACTGGCCCAGTTTGGCAGCAAACCATTGATAACTACTCTTTGAATACAGCCTTTCAGTCAGCAATTGGTCCATGTTCCCACTTTCTGTAGGATTCCTATTGGCCATGTACTTGTATCTCAATGTGTTTTGATTCTAAGTAGCCTCAGTGAAGCATTTGGTCAGATTCTTGAGAAGGGACTATTCTCAGTAAGTGCCCAGTCAAGAAACACTTAACTGACAATGGACTTTGGGAGACTCCAATCCACATCAGAAGTCTTCCTGGGAACGTTCAAGATAGCATGTGAGCAATGGCTGCCGCCTGTAAAGAACTGAGTCAAGCATGGACATGTGACTTGCCCATGTGACTCCAGACTCTATCTTGCTGCTGTGATTTTCCACAGTAAGAACAAAGTGTGTCCTTCCATGGGCAGAGGATATAAAAGGCCCTGAAAACTCCTCCATTTTGTCTTCAATCCTGCTTCATACCTCTGGAGGGACTTTGCTACAAACTGAAGCTCTGAACAAAGGACTGAATGACCCATCCCAGCTGGGGATGTACTTCAGAGACTTGATTTGAACCTGCAGCTTATTCCATCACTGCTACAAGCCTGAACCAAGAACTTTGCCATTACTGTATGTAATTGATTCCATTTAACCAATTTTAGCTATCATCTATATCTTTTTCCTTTTATGAATAGACCTTTAGATTTTAGATTCTAAAGGATTGGCAACAGCGTGATTTGTGGGTAAGATCTGATTTGTATATTGATCTGGGTCTGGGGCTTGGTCATTTGGGATTGGGAGAACCTTTTTTCTTTTACTGGGGTATTGGTTTTCATAACCATTTGTCCCCATAACGAGTGGCACTGGTGGTGATACTGGGAAACTGGAGTGTCTAAGGGAATTGCTTGTATGACTTATGGTTAGCCAGTGGGGTAAAGCCGAAGTCTTCTCTGTTTGGCTGGTTTGATTTGCCTTGGTGTGCAAAGGAACCCCAGCCTTGGGCTATAATTGTCCTGCTTTAAGCAATTTGTCCTGAATTAAGAGCAGGAGTACTTGTGGCACCTTAGAGACTAACAAATTTATTTGAGCATAATTTGTTAGTCTCTAAGGTGCCACAAGTACTCCTGTTCTTTTTGCGGGTTTTCCAACTTTTTGGCACACCTCACAAGACCGGACATAAGTAGAAACATCCTTGCCCATTCCCTCCCAGTGGAATGACCTCCCCAAACAGTCTTTGGTCCTGTTCACCCCAGCATGGCCACTAAGATGATTGTGGGCTAAGCTCAAGAGCTTTATCCGGTACTTAGTTGGAACTACCAACTGTCTCTGAGGATGCCAATTTTCCTGATGCCCACCAGAAAGAGTTTCCTTGTATAAAAGTCCTCTTTCTACAACAAACTGGGATTGATTAGAAGAGCTGAGAGGCGGTGGGTTGCTCTGTGCCGCCGTCCAAGCTCCCTGGAGGCTGTCATCTGCTTTCTGTTTGGCCTGGAACTGTTCCCTTGATGCTGGAGACATCAGTTCCTCACTGGATTGTGGACCTGGGCTTGGTCCCTCTGGAAGTGATGCAGGTGATGGGGCTGTTTCTGTTGACGGTGAAACGCTCTCTGCTGGTGCACTATGTGGTATTTCAGTCTCTGGCTGAGCCTCTTGTGTAGGGTTATCTGCTGCTGCTGCCAGTGCAGGCTCAGTAGTGCCTTCTGGTGTTGAAGTTGTAGATGGGTTTGCAAGCGCGGACTCAGTGCTGGCAATCGTTCCGGTTCTGGGACTGGCTTTGTTTGGGTCTCTGGTAACACAGGCGAGGCCCTGGTGGAAGGCTCAGGGACAAAGCTAGGTGTGAAAGCTTGCTTAGCCTGGCTGCGAGTGACCATTCCCACCCTCTTGGCTAGCTTCACATGGTTGGCCAAATCTTCCCCCAGCAGCATGGGAATGGGATAATCATCATAGACTGCAAAAGTCCACATTCCTGACCAGCCCTTGTACTAGACAGGCAACTCAGCTGTAGGCAAGTTTAAAGATTTTGACATGAATGGTTGAATCGTCACTTGGGCCTCTGGGTTGACGAATTTGGGGTCCACTAAAGATTGGTGGATAGCTGACACCTGTGTCAGCTCCAGTGTCCCTCCACGCGATAACCTTCTTCCCGCCCACACTCACAGTTTCCCTTCGCTCTGAGGGTACCTGGGAGGCATCTGGACCTGAGGACCTTGGGTGTGACTCCGGTGTAATGAACTGCAGTCTGTTGGGGTTCTTGGGGCAGTTGGCCTTCACATGCCCCAGCTCATTACATTTAAAACATCACCCAGCTGACTGGTCACTGGGGCGAGGTGGGTTGCTGGAGACTGGTGTGGTGGGACGATAAAGTGTCTGGGGTTTTCCTTGGGATGGAGGTGGGGCCTTGGGTTGCCTCTGGTGATAGGGTTTTGTTTCAGGTTGCCCCTTCTGATATTCGCTCCAACTGCTACTAGCTTTTTTCTTTTCTGTCACCTCCACCCATTTGGCTCCAATCTCCCCCGCCTCGGTTACAGTTTTGGGCTTCCCATCTAGGATGTACCTTTCTATTTTCTCAGGAACACCCTCTAAAAACTGCTCCATTTGCATTAGGAAGGACAACTCTTCCGGAGATTTAACACTTGCTCCTGATATCCAGGCATCCCAATTTTTCACAATGTAGTAGGCATGTCGGGTAAATGACATGTCTGGTTTCCACCTTTGGGCTCTGAACCGCCGACGGGCATGCTAGGGTGTTAGCCCCATTCTGATTCTGGCCTTGTTTTTAAAAAGTTCATAACTGTTCATGTGTTCCTTAGGCATTTCAGCCGCCACCTCTGCTAAGGGTCCACCTAGCTGTGGCCTCAGCTCTACCAGGTACTGGTCTTTAGAGATGCTGTACCCAAGGCAGGCCCTTTCGAAATTTTCTAACAAGGCCTCGGTATCATCACCTGCCTTGTAGGTGGGGAATTTTCGGGGATGGGAAGCGGTACCTGGAGAGGGGTTGCTAGGGTTGTCTGGTATATGTTGCCTAGCCCTTGCCCTCTCTAACTCCAGTTCATGCTTTCTCTCTTTTTCTTTCTCCTCCATCTCTTTTTCTTTCTCTTCCATAGCTCTCTTGTGGGCAGCCTCGTTGGCTTTCTCTGCTCTTTCAGCAGCTTCTTTCTCGAGTTGTTTTAATTCGAGCAGTCTCTTATGATTCTTTTCATTCTCTTGTGCTTCCAGTCTGGCCAGCTCTAGTTTATTACTCATAGTTTAGTACTCATTTTCCTGCTTTCTTGTGCTTGGTCACACCCCCTCTGCAATTCACTGAAACTGGGATGCACTCAGCACAGGGGCTGCTTAGTTAACAGAGACTTTCACAGCATGCAGTGTTCAGCCTTTCTGGGTCTAAGCTAGCTATACCCGAGAGTTAGAAAGAAAAAAAATTCCAGCTTGTAAATTCCTTTGTTACTGTAACTTGACCCCTCTGCCTTCAGGCAGAGAAGAAAAAAAAACTCTAACAAGAATCCTTTTAAAAATCCTGCTGTGCTTTTGGTTCAACAATGATCCCACCGATCTGCCACCATGTCAAGGTTCCCTCCCCACTCTGAACTTTAGGGTACAGATGGGGGGACCCGCATGAAAGACCCCCTAAGCTTAAGTTAAAAATACGCTGCCACCACCAAGTGTTTTAACCAAATATTTATGGAGAGCCACTTGGAACTCTGCCTTTCCCCAAATATCTCCCAAGTCCCTAACCCCCCTTTCCTGAGCAGGCTTGAGAATATTTTCCCCCAAGCCCCTACACCCCTTTTCCTGGGTAGGCTTGAGAATAATCCTCCCCATGCCCCTACACCCCTTTCCCTGGGAAGGCTTGAGAATATCCCTTCACCAATTAGTCCTGGTGAACACAGATCCAAACCTTTGGATCTTAAAACAATGAAAAATCAATTAGGTTCTTAAAGGAAGAATTTTATTAAAAGAAAAGGCAAAAATCATCTCTGTAAAATCAGGATGGAAAATAACTTTACAGGGTAATCAAATTCAAAGAGCCCAAAGGAACCCCCTCTAGCCCTAGGTTCAAAGTTACAGCAAACCGAGGTAAACCCTCTAGCAAAAGGAACATTTACAAGTTGAGAAAACAAAGATAAAACTAATATGCCTTGCCTGGCTGTTACTTACAAGTTTGAAAATATGAGACCATAAGAACATATAAGAACATAAGAACGGCCATACTGGGTCAGACCAAAGGTCCATCTAGCCCAGTATTCTGTCTACCGACAGTGGCCAATGCCAGGTGCCCCAGAGGGAGTGAACCTAACAGGTAATGATCAAGTGATCTCTCTACTGCCATCCATCTCCACCCTCTGACAAACAGAGTCTAGGGACACTTGTGCAGAAAGATTTGGAGAACATGGATTGATGTCCGGTCCCTCTTAGTCCTAAGAGCGAACACACCCAAAAACAAAGAGCACACAAACAAAAGCCTCCCCCCCCAAGATTTGAAAGTATCTTGTCCCCTTATTGGTCCTTTGGGTCAGGTGTCAGCCAGGTTACCTGAGCTTCTTAACCCTTTACAGGTAAAAGGATTTTGGTGCCTCTGGCCAGGAGGGATTTTATAGTATTGATACAGGAGGGTTGTTACCCTGCCCTTTCTAGTTATGACACCATGGGTAGTCACTTGGCTCTCGGTTCCTGGACAATGGCCCTGTGTGCATCCCCCAGGTCAGAGGGATGCAGGAAGAGGCATTTTACCAAAGGCTGGATAATAAAGAACAATAATAACTAGTCCATCCCCCAAATTTTTCCCTCCTCACTGGACAACCGGCTCAAGCCTTTTGGCACTGGCATAAAGAGACTCTACTTGTGTATAATAGACTTTGGTGCCAGGGGATTTCACTGGTTATTTGGCAAAACAGTTGCAAAGAAACCATTTTTCAGGCATTTAATCTCCAAAAAACGAAAACCCCAGACCCCTTCCTTGCTGCACGTTTGGGGGAGAACTTGTCCCTACTGAGATGTTTGATTTAAAAAAAAGTTTCTTTCCAAGGCTCTGATGGGGGCAGCAAACTGGGCTAAAATGGGAGGGCCCCTCTGCCCAGCCCAGCTGGCTTGAGAATCGATGTATTTCAGAGAAGCTGAGAGTGCTATTGTCTGTCCAGAAAACAGACCCCAGAAACTGGGCCAAGAGTCCTGAGCCCTGCCCCAGAGACGCTAAGAGACAATGGGATGACCCTGCTCATCATCGGATAACAGTTGCATTGGGGCTCTAGGACTTCACACCTGATGCTAAAATGGACCTTGGAGGGACCTAGCCTCTGCCCAGCGTGGCAGGGAAAGGAGGGGCGTTCTGAGTCAGAGCAATGAGGAGAGGCAGAGGCAATCTAGAGACTGTATTATGTTCTTTCAATCAGGTGGGGTAAAGCAGCAATCAATTAAATGGGGACAAATCACAAGGAAATCAGAGTTAGTTGTTTTAGCAGGAACTACTTCTTAAGCTTACACCATAAACTATTACTGTTATCGACTATGTATTAATGATTGTCTTAATTAAACTCACTTCATAGGTAATGTGATAAAAGAAGTGGGGGGTAGCTCCCTTTTATGGACACCCAGCCAGCCAGTAGCTATAAAATCCCTCTTAATAGCTGTTTCCTAATTGCTCTACCTGTAAAGGGTTAAAAAGTCTCACTGCTATGCATAGGTAAAAGGAAGGGAGTGGGCACCTGGCCAAAAGAGCCAATGGGAAGGCTAGAACTTTTTAAAATTGAAACAAAGACTCTCCTATTGTCTGGCTGTTGTCCTCCCCGGGAGAGGCAAACAGGACAGAGCTATGCTGTGAGAAGCTTGGGCCAGGAATGAAAAAAATCATCAGTATCATACTAGAAACTACTAATTTAAAACCCCAGATATGTAAGTAGATCAGGAAATGTCTAGGAAGACGCGATTAGGCTTATCTCTTTTTATTTCTTTATGTCTTGTGGCCTCCTCTGTGCTAACCCCAGATGCTTTTGTTTTGCTTGTAACCTTTAAGCTGGACCTCAAAAAAGCTATTCTCGGTGCTTATTTCGTGTAGTTGCTCTTTTAAAATCTAGCAATAGCCTGAGTTCCCAGATGTATTTTCTTTCTTTTTTTATTAATAAATACCTTTTTTGGATTGGATTTTTGTGTCTTAAGAGGTTTGTGCACATGCTTAATTAGCTGGTGGCGACAGCTGATTTCCTTTGTTTTTCTTTCTCAGCTCTTCCCCAGAGGGGGGTGAAAGGGCTTGAGGGTACCCCACAGGAAGGAATTCCCAAGTGCGCCTTCCTGGGCTCTCAAAGGGGTTCTGCACTTGGGTGGTGGCAGCATCTACCAATCCAAGGTCAGAGAGAAGCTGTAACCTTGGGAGTTTAATACCAGCCTGGAGTGGCCAGTATTAATTTTTAGAATCCTTGCGGGCCCCCACCTTCTGCACTCAAAGTGCCAGAGTGGGGAATTAGCCTTATCAGGTAACAATTTTCATGTATAAAACAACAGCATTTTGAATTAGTGAATACAATGCACTAGAACAGTGGTTTTCAAACTTTTTTTCTGGCGACCCAGTTGAAGAAAATTGTTGATGCCCGCAACCCAACGGAGCTAGGGATGAGGGGTTTGGGGTGTGGGGGGGCTCATGGCTTGGGCAGAGGGTAGGGGTGAGGGCTGTGGGGTGGGGCCGGGAATGAGGGGTTCAGGGTGTGGGAGGGGGCTCTGGGCTGGGGCAGGGGTCAGGGCTCTGGGCTGGGGGTACAGGCTTTGGGGTGGGGCTGGGAATGAGGGGTTTGGGGTGCAGGAAGGGGCTCTGGGTTTGGGGGGGCTCAGGGCTGGGGCAGGGGATTGGGGCTTCCAATCAGCGGCGCAGCAGCGATGCTAAAGCAGGCTTCCTGGCACCGTGGACCATACTGTGCCCCGGAAGTGGCCAGCAGCAGGTGGAGGCATGCAAGCTCCTAGGTGGAGGCATGCAAGCAGCTCTGCACGGCTCTCACTCATAGCGCCCCCCCCCCCCCAGCTCCCATTGGAACCAGCCAATGGGAGTGCAGAGCTGGTGCTTGGGACAGGGGCAGTGCGCAGTGCCCTGTGGACACCCCCCCCCCCTCCAGCCTAGGAGCCAGACCTGCTGCTCGCTACTTCCAGTGCTGGGTCGCAACCCACAGTTTGAAAACCACTGCACTAGAACACAAATTCCATGGTTCCACATCCCCTTGTCAATTTCTCGGTTTGCAGCCTCCATAAGCCCAGAGGTCGGAGAAAAAGTTCTTAAGCTGTTTAGTTATCTTGGGCAATCCTCTTGTGCAACCTTGGTTTACTGGTTTGAGTTCCAGCCTAAATTCCTTGATGTGATTCCTTGGCTGAACTGTTATCCCTCTGCTCCTTTCTAGCTTACAGCCCCTTTGCTCCCTGACAATTTCTCTGTTCCTAGCGCTTCACCTTGTCTGCCTTAGGATGCTGTTTGGATGGTTTGTTTTACAGTCCTTACTATTTTCTTACTTTCACTACAACTCTCTTCCACCTTATTTAGATAGACTTATGTGTAGTGCTGGGGAGGAGCCGGTGGTCGTGGTACATGTAGGTACCAATGACATAGGGAAGGGTAGGAGAGATGTCCTGGAAGCCAAATTTAGGCTGCTAGGGAAGAGACTGAAATCCAGGACCTATATGGTGGCATTTTCAGAAATGCTCCCAGTTCCACGCGCAGGGCCAGGTAGGCAGGCAGAGCTTCAGAGTCTCAATGCGTGGATGAGACGATGGTGTAGAGAGGAGGGGTTCACGTTCATTAGGAACTGGGGAAACTTCTGGGATGGGAGGAGCCTATACAGGAAGGATGGACTCCACCTAAACCAAAGTGGAACCAGACTGCTGGCACTAAACATTAAAAAGGTTGTAGAGCAGTTTTTAAACTAGGAGATGGGGGAAAACCGACTGCTGCAGAGGAGCGTGTGGATCGGACACAGACTTCCCTTAGGGGAGAGTCTGATGATAGAGAATCTCCAGGTTATAGTCAGGAGCAGAGGACTGAAAAGTATAATGTAAGGGCCGGATCAGATGATAAACAGCCACATAAAAAAGAATCTGGCACATCAGAAAAAGACAGGCTAATAAACAGGGACAAGTTTTTAAAGTGCTTGTACACAAATGCCAGAAGTCTAAATAATAAGATGGGTGAACTAGAGTGCCTTGTGATAAAGGAGGATATAGCTATAATAGGCATCACAGAAACCTGGTGGACTGAGAGCAATCAATGGGACACAATCATTCCGGGGTACAAAATATATCGGAAGGACAGAACAGGCCGTGCAGGGGGAGGAGTGGCACTATATGTGAAAGAAAGTGTAGATTCAAATGAAGTAAAAATCTTAAGCGAATCCACAGGTTCCATAGAGTCTCTATGGATAGAAATTTCATGCTCTAGTAAAAATATAACATTAGGGATCTATTATCGACCACCTGACCAGGACAGTAATAGTGATGATGAAATGCTAAGGGAAATTAGAGAGGCTATCAAAATTAAGAACCCAATAATAGTGGGGGATTTCAATTATCCCCATATTGACTGGGAACATTTCACTTCAGGACGAAATGCAGAGATAAAATTTCTCGATACTTTAAATGACTGCTTCATGGAGCAGCTAGTACGGGAACCCACAAGGGGAGAGGCGACTCTAGATTTAATCCTGAGTGGAGCGCAGGAGCTGGTCCAAGAGGTAACTATAGCGGGACCGCTTGGAAATAGTGACCATAATACAATAGCATTCAACATCCCTGTGGTGGGAAGAACACCTCAACTGCCCAACACTGTGGCCTTTAATTTCAAAAGGGGGAACTATACAAAAATGAGGGGGTTAGTTAGACAAAAGTTAAAAGGTTCAGTGACTAAAGTGAAATCCCTGCAAGTTGCGTGGGCCCTTTTTAAAGACACCATAATAGAGGCTCAACTTCAATGTATATCCCAAATTAAGAAATACAGTAAAAGAACTAAAAAAGAGCCACCGTGGCTTAACAACCATGTAAAAGAAGCAGTGAGAGATAAAAAGACTTCCTTTAAAAAGTGGAAGTCAAATTCTAGTGAGGTAAATAGAAAGGAGCATAAACACTGCCAAATTAAGTGCAAGAATATAATAAGAAAAGCCAAAGAGGAGTTTGAAGAACGGCTAGCCAAAAACTCCAAAGGTAATAACAAAATGTTTTTTAAGTACATCAGAAGCAGGAAGCCTGCTAAACAACCAGTGGGGCCCCTTGACGATGAAAATACAAAAGGAGCGCTTAAAGATGATAAAGTCATTGCGGAGAAACTAAATGGATTCTTTGCTTCAGTCTTCACGGCTGAGGATGTTAGGGAGATTCCCAAACCTGAGCTGGCTTTTGTAGGTGACAAATCTGAGGAACTGTCACAGATTGAAGTATCACTAGAGGAGGTTTTGGAATTAATTGATAAACTCAACATTAACAAGTCACCGGGACCAGATGGCATTCACCCAAGAGTTCTGAAAGAACTCAAATGTGAAGTTGCGGAACTATTAACTAAGGTTTGTAACCTGTCCTTTAAATTGGCTTCGGTACCCAATGACTGGAAGTTAGCTAATGTAACGCCAATATTTAAAAAGGGCTCTAGGGGTGATCCCGGCAATTACAGACCGGTAAGTCTAACGTCGGTACCGGGCAAATTAGTTGAAACAATAGTAAAGAACAAAATTGTCAGACACATAGAAAAACATAAACTCTTGAGCAATAGTCAACATGGTTTCTGTAAAGGGAAATCGTGTCTTACTAATCTATTAGAGTTCTTTGAAGGGGTCAACAAACATGTGGACAAGGGGGATCCGGTGGACATAGTGTACTTAGATTTCCAGAAAGCCTTTGACAAGGTCCCTCACCAAAGGCTCTTACGTAAATTAAGCTGTCATGGGATAAAAGGGAAGGTCCTTTCATGGATTGAGAACTGGTTAAAGGACAGGGAACAAAGGGTAGGAATTAATGGTAAATTCTCAGAATGGAGAGGGGTAACTAGTGGTGTTCCCCAAGGGTCAGTCCTAGGACCTATCCTATTCAATTTATTCATAAATGATCTGGAGAAAGGGGTAAACAGTGAGGTGGCAAAGTTTGCAGATGATACTAAACTACTCAAGATAGTTAAGACCAAAGCAGATTGTGAAGAACTTAAAAAAGATCTCACAAAACTAAGTGATTGGGCAACAAAATGGCAAATGAAATTTAATGTGGATAAATGTAAAGTAATGCACATTGGAAAAAATAACCCCAACTATACATACAACATGATGGGGGCTAATTTAGCTACAACGAGTCAGGAAAAAGATCTTGGCGTCATCGTGGATAGTTCTCTAAAGATGTCCATGCAGTGTGCAGAGGCGGTCAAAAAAGCAAACAGGATGTTAGGAATCATTAAAAAGGGGATAGAGAATAAGACTGAGAATATATTATTGCCCTTATATAAATCCATGGTTCGCCCACATCTCGAATACTGTGTACAGATGTGGTCTCCTCACCTCAAAAAAGATATTCTAGCACTAGAAAAGGTTCAGAAAAGAGCAACTAAAATGATTAAGGGTTTAGAGAGGGTCCCATATGAGGAAAGATTAAAGAGGCTAGGACTCTTCAGTTTGGAAAAGAGAAGACTAAGGGCGGACATGATAGAGGTATATAAAATCATGAGTGATGTTGAGAAAGTGGATAAGGAAAAGTTATTTACTTATTCCCATAATACAAGAACTAGGGGTCACCAAAAGAAATTAATAGGCAGCAGGTTTAAAACAAATAAAAGGAAGTTCTTCTTCACGCAGCGCACAGTCAACTTGTGGAACTCCTTACCTGAGGAGGTTGTGAAGGCTAGGACTATAACAATGTTTAAAAGGGGACTGGATAAATTCATGGTGGCTAAGTCCATAAATGGCTATTAGCCAGGATGGGTAAGAATGGTGTCCCTAGCCTCTGTTCGTCAGAGGATGGAGATGGATGGCAGGAGAGAGATCACTTGATCATTGCCTGTTAGGTTCACTCCCTCTGGGGCACCTGGCATTGGCCACTGTCGGTAGACAGATACTGGGCTAGATGGACCTTTGGTCTGACCCAGTACGGCCTTTCTTATGTTCTTATGTTCTTATTTCTTAAGTCGGTTTCACTTTAATTACAGTTTATTTCCTTCACATTTCATTTGGGCTGTACTTTTCTCACAGTTTTCTAACAATGTTTTTCTAATAGTTTCTTAGAGACTCTTTGTTTATTTTTCCTCTCGTTTAACAGTACTGTTCTTCCTTTAACTTTCCCTCTTTTCCCCTTACACCATTGTCTTTCCTCTTTCTAGATACTGCCCCTTTTGTGGCTAGCCCTGCTGCGCCTGCTCTCTCTGGCTTTTCTGTTCCTCCTGAACTGGACTTTCTCCCTTTGAGCTCTGTCCCTGGCAGACCTCTGACAATGGGGGCCTAGCCACTGGCTCCCCACTCGCTGCAGCCAGTGGTAAGCTGGAGCTGGTTCGCACCAGTTCGCGGGAACCGGTTGTTAACTTTAGAAGCCCTTTTAGAACCGGTTGTCCTGCGCGGGACAACCGGTTCTAAAAGGGCTTCTAAATTTAACAACCGGTAAGTTGAAGTGACCCAGGAGCGTAGCTGGGGGGGAGCAGCCGCTCCCCCTGAGCACATTATCCAAAAGTGGCGCCTTAGGTGCCAACTCCATGGGGGCTCCGGGGCTGGAGCACCCACGGGGAAAATTTGGTGGGTACAGAGCACCCACCAGCAGCTCCCCGCCCCGCCCCCCGACCCCAGCTCACCTCCGCTCCGCCTCCTCCCCTGAACGCTCCGCCCCACTTCTCCCCCTCCCCCCCGCGAATCACCTGTTCGTGTGGGAAGCCTGGGAGGGCGGAGAAGCAGTGCAGCGGCTTCGCGCTCAGGCCCAGGGAGGTGGAGACGGAGTGGAGGTGAGTTGGGGCGGGGGGGGGGGCCGCCTGCGCTGCAGCAGGTAACCCGGGGTGGGGGCGCACAGGGGAACCGCTCCCCACCCCAGCTCACCTCCGCCTCCCTGGGCCTGAGCGCGAAGCCACCACTTGCTTCTCAGCCCTCCCAGGCTTCCCGCGGGAACAGCTGATTCACGGGAAGCGGGGGGGCTGTGAGCTCGGCCTGACCTGAGCGGGGGGGCTGTGAGCTCCAGGCACTGCGCGGCGGCGGCGTGGCCCGGCTCCAGCCGAGCAGCATGGCTGTAGTGCCGCCAGCCACCTCCAGGCAGTGCAGTAAGGGGGCAGGGAGCGGGGGAGGGAATTGATAGAGGGCAGGGGAGTTCGGGGGGGTGGATGGGGTCGGGGCAGTCAGAAGGCAGGGAACAGGGGGGTTGAATGGGGTCAAGGGTCCCGGGGGAGCAGTCAGGAAGTAGGGGGGGTTGGATGGGGCGGTGGGAGGCAGTCAGGGGCAGGGGTTCCAGGGGCGGTCAGGGGACAGGGAGAAGGGGTGGGTGGATGGGGCAGGGGTCCCGGGGGGCCATCAGGAATGAGAGGAGGGGTTGGATGGGGCGGCAGGGGGCAGTCAGGGGACAGGGAAGGGGGGTGGATGGGGCAGGAGTCCTGGGGGGCAGGGGCGGGCCACGACCCCCTTGTGGGGTGAGGAGGGAACCGGTTGTTACGATTTTGGCAGCTCATCACTGGGCACACTGCCCATCAGACTGTGGTGCTTGGCTCCAGAACACTCACAGCCTGTGGCTGGTGACTCTGCCAGCACTGCTCCCCCAGGGACCAGCAGCCCCACGGTCTACCCTGCGGATCCTCAAAGCCCCGAGGCCACAGGATGGGGCGCCTCCTGCAGTGAGACCAGAAGATCCTCTGCAGTGGAAGCCTCCAGCCTCTTGGGCAGGTCTTGGCTGGTGACCACGTGGGCCCACGGGAGTGCAGGTTGGTGCAGGGCTGTGTGTAAATGAGTGACACCCTTCCCCAGCGATCAGTGCACCCCAGAGCGGCTGACACAGCACATAACAGCCAGTGCACGTCGACTGACACAGCGTGTACACACAGGCATGGCCCCAGAGCGGCTGGCACAGCACATAACAGCCAGTGCACGTCGACTGACACAGCGTGTACACACAGGCATGGCCCCAGAGCGGCTGACACAGCACATAACAGCCAGTGCACGTCGACTGACACAGCGTATACACACAGGCATGGCCCCAGAGCGGCTGGCACAATGCGTACAGGCCAGAGTGACTGACACTGTACATACAGCCGGTGCGCTCCCAGAGCGGCTGACACAGTCTGTACCGACCAGCACATGTGAGTGGCTGGCACAGTGTGTAACAGCTGCCACACCCTAGAGCAGCTCACAGATCACGTACCAGCAGTGTGACTGACACAGTGTGTACAGGCCGGCGAGCCCCCAGAGCAACTGGCACAGCACATACAGGCTAGTGTGCCCCAGAGCAATTGACACGTGATGTACAGACCAGCGTGCCCCCAGAGCGGCTGGCACAGCGCGTACAGGCTGGCGCACCCCCAGAGCGGCTGGCACGGCGCGTACAGGCCGGCGCACCCCCAGAGCAGCTGGCACGGCGCGTACAGGCCAGCACGCCCCCAGAGCGGCTGGCACGGCACATACAGGCTAGTGTGCCCCAGAGCAATTGACACGTGACGTACAGACCAGCGCGCCCCCAGAGCGGCTGGCACAGCGCGTACAGGCCGGCGCGCCCCCAGAGCGGCTGGCACGGCGCGTACAGGCCGGCGCGCCCCCAGAGCGGCTGGCACGGCGCGTACAGGCCGGCGCGCCCCCAGAGCGGCTGGCACGGCACGTACAGGCTAGTGTGCCCCAGAGCAATTGACACGTGACGTACAGACCAGCGCGCCCCCAGAGCGACTGGCACAGCGCGTACAGGCCGGCGCGCCCCCAGAGCGGCTGGCACGGCGTGTACAGGCCGGCGCGCCCCCAGAGCGGCTGGCATGGCGCGTACAGGCCGGCGCGCCCCCAGAGCGGCTGGCATGGCACATACAGGCCGGCGCGCCCCCAGAGCGGCTGGCACGGCACATACAGGCTAGTGTGCCCCAGAGCAATTGACACGTGACATACAGACCAGCGCGCCCCCAGAGCGGCTGGCACGGCGCGTACAGGCCGGCGTGCCCCCAGAGCGGCTGGCACGGCACGTACAGGCCGGCGCGCCTCCAGAGCGGCTGGCATAGGGTACCAACTGGCGCGGCCTGGAGCTTCAGTGAGACGCTGGGGCTGTGCTCAGCAGCATGGTTGGGAGTCCAGTCCAGCCGTGTGTGGGACCAGGTCTGGGCCCTCTGGGGCCTGACTCGCACAATGAATCGAGCTTTGGGGATGGGGTCTGTGGAAAGTGCCAGGCTGCTGCTGGAGCAAACCTGGGCCTGGCACTGGCACTGTTACACTGTGTTGCAGCCCCTGCTGCCGGCTCAGAGAAGCGGAGGATTGAGGCACCTCAGCTGAAGCTGTGCTTTGCTCCCCAGCTGGGCAATCCCAGAGGGATGGCTTGGCTGCTGAATTCTATTGGGTGGGGACTTTGAACTACTAGGACCTGCCCGGCCTGCTAGCAGACTGGCTCTGCCAGGCTGTGTCTTCACTGCACAGTTCCCCCAGGTTATCTGCACCCGGCGTAGCCTAGCTCAGCAGTGAGCATCCCCACGGCCAAGCGCACCCCTCGTTACTGCGCCCTCCCTGCTTCTGCCCTCACGCGGTGTGGCTGGGGCATGGCCTGTGGTACGCTGGGCTGAGACGCACAAGGATTTCTTCCCAGACTCTCCTTCGAAGGGAATGATGGGGAGGCACTGGAGGGTGAGCAGCACCTGTGTGATTTGTGCCAGCATCCCCACTGCAAAGTGGGTGAGTTAATGTCAAACTGCAGCCCGTGTCCAACTACAGTCTGGGGATAACTGGCTGGCAGCAGCACTGCTGACGGGCTGGAGGTTACAGTGCATCACAGACTGAATAGGGGTCAGCAACCTGACGTAGCTGCGAAAAAGGCGAATATGGTTCTGGGGTGTATTAAAAGGAGTGTTGTGTGTAAGGCACGGGTCACTGTTCCACTCTGCTCAGCACTGGGGAGGCCCCCCTGTGTCCCGTTCTGGGCACTGCACCTTTGGGAAGATATGGACAAATTGGAGAGTCCAGAGAAGAGCAACAAAAGGGATCAAAGATTTAGAAACCCCCTTGTGAGGAAAGATTAAACCTAGTCAGACATGGACATGTTTAGTCTGGAGAAAAGACGGCTGAGGAGGTACCTGGTAACAGTCTTCAAACATGTTAAGGGCTGTTAGAAAGACCGATTGTTCGCCGTGTCCGCTGAGGGAAGGACAAGATGTAATGGGCTTAATCTGCAGCCAGGGAGATGTAGATCTGATGTGAGGAAAAACTTTCTAACTCTCAGGGTAGGTAAGTTCTGCAACAGGCTTCCAAGGGAGGCTGTAGAATCTGTCATGAGAGGTTTAAGAACAGGTGGGATAAACCCCTGTCAGGGCTGGTCTAGGTTTACTTGGGCCTGCCTCCACGCAGGGGGCTGGACTAGATGATCTGTCCATGCTATGGGATGACTTGGCTGGTGGTACCATGTGCTGCAGTACATATCCATGTGCATGATCCACCAGGGGGCGCAGATAGACAGGAGAAGACCAGACACCATGTGCCTTAGGTCTCGATTGTACCCCACCACGTGAGCCCTGTCGCGGCCCAGGAGCCAAAGACCACAGGGCACAGGCATGGCCAGTCTCTGACGTTCCTTTATTGACCCGTCACGCTGGGAACGTGCGGCTGAGTTAATCGGCTACGATGGTCTGGTCGATCCAGGCCCTGAGCTTGGTGACGCGGGTGTAAACGCCGGGCGTGGAGGGGGAGCAGGTGCTGCTTCCCCAGGAGACGATCCCCACCAGGGTCCAGGCGCCATCCTTCTGGCACACCAGGGGGCCGCCGGAGTCACCCTGCAAGCAGCAGCAGCAGGTTGGTGGGGTGTCTCCTCCTAGGGGAGCGCAAAGGGAGGGAGACCTGCTCATCCACTGGCTGTTCCCCAAATGCAAATGAGTCTGCGCTTGTCTGGATGGGGCCCTACGTAGCCACCGCAGGCCCCAGGGCTGGGGAGAGAGATGGGGAGGGTGGATCGCGGGCAGGGAAATGGGAGCCTAGAGGAAGGGAGGGAGGGATGCACAGATCCTTGGTTAGATCAAGGGGGGCTGCCTGGACGGATGCAGGGATGTGGTGACAGGCAGGCAGGGAGGGAGGGATGGCGAGAGAGCGGAAGTGGCTAGCAGGACAGGGTTCTGAGCAGTGGCTAGGAGTGATGTATGGCCAGACAGGCGGGCACTGAGGCAGACAGGGGGGCTGTGGTGCTGCAGAGCTGGGTACCATGCAGGAGGAGGCTCCAGCGGCGCCGGCGCAGATCATGACGTCAGGGATGTTGCCCCAGTACCTCCTGCACTGCCTGTTGGTCAGCAGGGGCAGGGCCACCTGCTGCAGCTGGTCTGGGGTGTTCTGGGCTGGAAAACAAAGGCAGGCAGGAGATGGTGGTGTCAGCCACGCAGCATGGGGCAGCCCCCGATCCCAGACACTGCAGCCCCTGGGCCTCGCCTGGCACCGGGACCTCAACAGGGAGGGAGGGGACTGGAGAGCTCCCCCTGGGGCCCCTCTGCAGAGGAAGGGGCCCCAGTTGCACCTGCCCTGCCGGGGCACTCACAGGACAGCTGTGTCCAGTCAGGTGGGGACCCCACGGGGGCCTCCCGGTCAAATTCTCTGGGTTTGGCCTGGGCCAGGAAGAGAGGCAGGGCCTGGAGGGGGCTAGCCGGAGGGGGCAGAGGGCTGTCCAGTGCTGCTGGGGCTCAGCTGGGCCCCATTTCCTAGTCCATCATGTGCCCGGGAAGGTCAGGGGGCAGGGAGCTGAGGAGAGGGGTTGGGGAAGAGTCAGATCAGTCGGCTAAGCTGAGTCCCCCACATGGCCGGAGATATGTTACCGCTGGGATTGGTCAGGCCCCAGCCTGTGGTCACGCAGGTGAGGCCTCCAGGGAAGTCGTCAGTGGCTGTGGGCAGGCACACAGGGGACACACGGTCCGTCGTGTTGGCTGGCGTGGCCAGCTTGAGCAGGGTGATGTCATTCTTCAGGGAGACTCCGCTGAATTTGCGGTTCTTGAAAACCTGCCACGCGAGACAGAGGAGCCGGAGATCACGTCCAGCCCCCATACGAGACCCCACCGAAATCACGTCCACCCCTTAGCAGGACCCTTGTAGGCCACGTCCACACCCCCTCCAGCAGGACTCCCCGGAGACCGCGTCCACCCCCTGCAGGACCCCGTGGAGCTCTGCCCATGAGACATGACACAGGCTGACCTGTGAGTGTACTGGGGGTTGAGGTGGGCACGAAGGGTCACTGGGGGACCGGTGTTCCAGGCCCATGGAGGGAGGACATGTGCAGCCCCCGAGGGGACCCCGCGCCAGCCAGACCCCTACCTTGGCAATCTGCAGGACTTGCACATCCTCAGCCGGAGAGCGTTGGTTAAATTCCCCCAGAACCACACGGTGACTTGTGCTGCGGGGGGAAGAAAAGGAAGCCCCGAGTACAGGGAATGGTGGGGCAGGCCTGGCTCCCTGCAGCTCCTTCTGTCCCCTCCACTGGGCCCTGTGCCCAGGAAGTGTGGCAGGGGAAGAGCGAGCCCCTGGTGCCGGCTCAGGGCCCGGGTGGCTGAAGAAAGCAGCCAGGGCCATGCGAGCCGAGTGGAGCTCTCTGTCAGGACACTGATGCCCGGGCCCCGGGCCTAACAGTATCTGCCAGGACAACTCAGTGCAGGTGGCACATCCATCCCCTCTGTGTCCCATCGCCCGCTCCGTCCCACTCTAGTGCCTGCACCACGGCGCTCCACAGCTCCTGCCCCAGTTCCTACCTGACACCGCAGTGAGCAGCGGTGACCACCCAGTTCTCGCTGATCAGGGAGCCACCGCAGAAATGGAAGCCGGTGTTGTCCTGTGGGGAGGGGGAGAACAGGTGGTGATTGAGCCGGCCAACGACAGCCACGTGCCGGGGACCCCCCCACTCTGCCTGGCAGGGGCTGCCAGGAACCAGGGGAGGGGAATTGGGGCCAGAGCATCAAACTAAGGGGGAGCAGATGGCTGAGACCCATCCCTGGGAAGTGGGCACCCCCTCTGGGCATCCAGTGCCCTCTGCCCCATCTGCCAGGCCCTGCTGGGCACAGACTGCAGCAGGGACATGCCTGCCCCACCCCGCAGGGATCACTGCTGAGCCCGTGTGCTTGGAGGGGAGCCAGGGCCTGTGATGCCCAGCAGGGGCTGGGAGCAGCAGGAGAGAAGGCAACTTGGGGATTCCCAGCAGGGCCGTGCGCCGGAGCTGAGGCTCTCTGGGGGCAGGGCTGGGGGAAGGCTCCTGGCAGGTGCCCTTGGAGCGCAGAGAGGCCAGGTCAGTTCATCCCACTGTCTCGGGCAGCGCTGCCCATCGGTGGATGCTGCCCTGGGGTAACAGGCCCTTGCCCCACAGCAGAGCAGGCACCGATCGGGGGCAGGGAGGCAGGGAATTAGGGTAACCAATTTTCCAAAGGGAAAACGGGACACCATGCAGGTCTGCCCAAGTCCTTCTCCCCAGGCGGGGCTGGCCCAAGCCCTGCCTGCCTGCCCGTCCCCCAGCCCCCGTGAGGCTGTTGCTACCTGCCAGAACTCTGCCTCCCCCTGCATGGGGCTGGCATCACAGTTCGCCCTCTGCACTGCACCCCACTTTTTTTTTTTACAAAAGTGGGCATTTGTCCTGTTTGCACTTGCCAACTGGATCAGTTAGCCAAGGCAAACAGGACAAATGCCCATTTTTGCCAAAAAAGTCAGGACACCCAGGACAGGGCTTAAAAAGGGGACTGTCCTGGCCAAAACGGGATGTATGGTCACCCTACTGAGAATCCACCTGCATGCCAGAGCCAATCTAAACAGCAAGGGGCAGCCAGTGCTGCTGGGAAATGCACACAGAACATGGAGACGGGTGCTGCAGGGAGCAGCCGGGGGCCCAGATACCACGGTGAATGGCGTGTGCAGGACCTGTCAGATGAATCCCCACTAGCACTGAGATGCTGCCTAGCTGCCCTGGGACACCATGAAATCACCCCCCCCCCCCAGGTTCTCTAAGGGCCAGGCCTTCCTGCCTTTCCCCCCAGCTTTGCTCCCCACAGGGGCCCTGGCCTGGCCGAAGGGGCTGCTGGGCTCTCACCTGTAGGGAGACCTGCCAGGGCCAGGATCCAGGAACCGCCGTCTCACCGTTCACGATTCGAGCGTAGCCGCTGATGGCAGGCTGGATGGCAGGGAGGCCACAGCCTGGGGGAGGGAAGGAGAGGAGTTACAGCTCCCAGGGTCCAGCGGGGAGGGAGCACAGGGCTAGGGCCCAGGCTGCTCCATGGGGCACCGCACCAGTGGGGTGGCAGCTGGGGGAGCAGTTGGTAGCTGGGGGCCTTTGCTACAGCCATGGGCATACGCTGCCCACTCCAATTCACCTGGGCACATCCCCCAGAGCCAGGGCCAGGGCTGTACAGCTGCCATGGGGGGCAGGATGGGCTGCGGCGGTGGGTGGCAAGCGCCGTCGAGCACAGCATGGTGTAGGCTGCATCCGTCTGTGCCATCAGCAGGGCCTCTCCAGCTGGGGCAAGTAGAGACAGGGCCAGGGCCTCGGGAGCTCCCTGTGGCAGAGAGACCCTTCCCCAGCTCTGGGCCCTCCAGCCCCTGCTGCCAATCGAAGGAGGCCAGTGGTACTTACCATGGGCAGTGCCCAGGAAGGCGAGGCAGGGCAGGAGCCAGAGGAAAGCCATTTTGCTTCTTACGTGGGTCCTGGAGACCGAGTGGGGTCAGCAGCCCTGTATACTCCTGCCAGAGGCAGCTCTGGGGAGGTGTCAGCTGAGAAAGAGATAGGAGCCAATTTTTCACCCTGCTGTCCGGGGACCTTGGGGAGATAAACTGGGCAGCCCTGAGGGGCCATGGGCAAAGTGCCAAGGGGCAGGCTGGCCAGGGGGCAGGACTTGGGCCAGGAGCTGGGACCGCAGCAGCTGCTCCCTGGAGGCGTGTGGGGGTCCAGGGAGCTGCATGGGAGCCAGAGGGCACAGACCTGGGAGCAGGGAGCCCGTGGGAGTCTGTGACCCTCTGCCCTCAGGGGAGTGACAACCCTGGGGAGCCGTGCGCCACGTCAGAGAATCATAGAATATCAGGGTTGGAAGGGACCTCAGGAGGTCATCTAGTCCAACCCCCTGCTCAAAGCAGGACCAATCCCCAACTAAATCATTCCAGCCTGACCTTAAAAACCTCTAAGGAAGGAGATTCCACCACCTCCCTAGGTAACCCATTCCAGGGCTTCACCACGAAGGAGGTCATCTAGTGCAACCCCCTGCTCAAGGCAGGACCAATGCTGTGCGTGATGCATGCTTCCCCTCCCCTCTCAGCATCCTGCAGGCTGTGCAGAGGGGACAGCAGAATGCCCAGGGCTCTGCGAAAGCTGTCCTAATGCTCAGGGGGCTGCTCCTTTGGTTTCCCATCCATATAGTGTCTTATCAGCCACCCTGTGACCCTGCCTCGCTGTGCCATTTGTGTGGCTGTGCCCCAACTTGGGGGCGCTCACTCAGAGACTCCAGACCATGAGACCCCCAATCAGAGACCCCCGCTCTTGCCCGGTGGGTGTCACTGGAGGCCATTTGGAGCTAAGCTCTCCAGGACAGGGGTGCCATGTCATACCAGCAGGTATCTCTGCTGCTCTGCACACTGCATTCACAATGCCAAAGCTACTCCCTCAGGCCACCCTGGGGAGCCTCTTTGCTTTGAGAGATGCGGCTGGCCCTGAGCCTCCGCAAGCAGGCCCAGCCTGTTACGAAGGCAGCAGGTATTGCTCCTGGGGGAATTCTGCGCCACTGCGCAGATGCATAATTAATGTGCCATGCATAATTTTTTTCATAGAAAATAACTTCTGCCGGAAAGTTGCTGCAGTTCCGCCTTTTGCCCACCAGGGACCACTATGGCACTAGAACAGAGCAGGCGCTCCCAAGTGGCAGACTGCGGCAGGGGCTGAATGGGAGTGGAGGCGTGAGTATGGGGGGGGTGCGGGGACACGTGGTGGAAGGTGGGTGGCTGAGTGGGGGCACAGAGACACATGGGAACAGGGGGAGGGGTGTAGGGACACATGGGGATGGGAGGAGGAGACTGGCTAAGGGGTGCAGGGACACCTGGGATGGGGGAGGGGGCTGGCTGATGGGGTGCAGGGACACGGGGATGGGGAGCAAGGACACATGGGGATGGGAGGAGGAGACTGGCTAAGGGGGTGCAGGGACACCTGGGATGGGGGAGGGGGCTGGCTGATGGGGTGCAGGGTCACATGGGGATGGGGAGCAAGTACACATGGGGACAGGGGCAGATGTGCCTGACCGAATGGGAGAGGCTTGGGGTCAGCCAGGGTCTGCATCAATCCCTAACAATGCCTCCCTGCTTCCCGGCCCCAAAAATCTGTTCTATATTTCTCCCACCCACACCCAACAACCCTCCAGGTTCGCTCCCAGACTCCTTCCCTCTCCTCCATTACCCCTGACTCCTCCAAGCCTTTGCATTGCTTCTGAAGGGGCAGGAAATACATTCCTGTACTGTAGTTTAAATGAATTACTCAAAGTTATGTATTAATATGCCTAGTGAGGAATCTATTTGACAAAAAACATTTCCTGAACCATTTTCATTGTCTGTATTGTTACAGATATACTCGCTGACATATTTTGAAATAAATTACCAAAATAATTGAAACTGGCATGATTATATTATGTTATTTTGACAAATAAAATATGCAGAATTTTAAAATATTGGGTGCAGAACTTTCAGGCACAGAATTCCCCCAGGAGTAAAGTGTGCAGCTAAGGTACCACCTGTTATCATAGGGCATTGAACCTAGGACCAGCAGAGCCAAGAGCATAAGCTGCTACAGCTTGAGCTAACAGGCTCTCTCCGTAGGCTAGTAGCTGTAGCAGCCCTGTTCCCTGTGGCTCAGGCGAGTCCCACAAAGTGACCAGAGAGGCACAAAGCATCTCCTCTCTCAGTGACTAGCAGGGGCTGTGGCACCCCCGCCAACCCGAGTCCAAATCTCACTGTGGTCACCTCCATCTGGACTCCACAAGCACCCAGCCCTCGGCTGGTGCAACTGGCCAGCTCATTGGCAATGGGAGTCAGCAGCAAGCAGGGCTGCTGCAGAGCGGGCCTGGAGTCAACTGGTCAAGGGAGATGTGGGGGCTCCCCCCAATTAAAGGGGAGCTGAAGCAATCCAGTGAGCTCATGGAATTCACACCCAAACCCTAACAATTCTGCAGCCAGTTCTTAGCTGGGCTTAAACCTTGCACCGAGTTGGGGCGTCCCCTGCGCGGAGGGATTTGGCTCTCCCCAGCCCACAGTCAACAGACCCGTTGCACTTCCGCCCCCCTTCAGAAGCCGAGTGGCTTTCCTTGACACCTGTTCAACTCACCAGAGTGCCCTCAGATCGGGGCGCGGGGCTTTCCCCGCCTAGTGGCTTTTCCCCACCTGTGGCAGGTGCCAGAAGGTTTCTGCTACGCATGAGGGACGGCCAGCGCCCTGACCCAGACACATGTCCACCTGAAAGTGGGGGATGGGTTGGGCAGCAGGAGGCACCTCAGCTGCTCTTCTCAACCCCAGGGCTCTGCTGTGAATGCCCCCCATTGTGCTTGGATGCTGCCGCCAGTTACCTGCTCAGCTGCCAACTGATGACTTTCAAGATTTTCCCTCCAGAGCCCTCCATCTCCTCCCTGATCAGTCGGTTCCAGGCTCTTCCAGGCAGTGCATGTTCATCAGTTGCATTTGTTTCCTCCATCTTCTCTGGGTTGCCTTTGCATTCCCTGGCCCAGGCACCTAAACAACCTCAAACAACCCACTCCCCCCACCCCGAGTTTTTTCTACAGCGGCTCCTTGTAAATGCCAATCTGGCATCAGTCAAAGATGCAGTTTGAAGCTATGAAAAGCAACATTTACAACCCCTCCCCCCCCGCAAGGAAATATCCAGGGTGGGCTGGGCTCCAATCTCCATAGGTCACAAATACTTTTAGGGGAGTCAGGGGAAGCCTTTTCATCGGCTTTCCTAAGCTGTGGCTCAGGCCCCAAGTGGATCTATTTGAACAGTTCGCATGAGGCTTCCAGCCAATGTGCTGATCACCGAGATAACCCTGGGCCGGGCCTGCACAGTATTGCTCCCAAACGTCGATCTGGGTTCATGGTCCCCAGGTTGGCTCCCCCTTGCTCCTCCTGGGTGTCCCAGCAACCCCGTTTACTGGCAGGCAGCACGGACGCTGAGCTAATAGTGCAAGTGATTTATGACAAGCAAATTTCCAATTTGTGACCTATCTTTGGGGTCTCCCCTGCTGCCCACGTCAATCCGAAATCGCACGCGTTCTCCCCAGCGTCCTGGCTCGGAGGATCACACTCATCAGGATACCAAAGCAGACTGTGCTTCCCGCACGGTCCTTCCAAACAGCTGTGGATTACCTTGGACAGGCTATGTTTTGCTCCAAAGCCGTTGGCAGAATTCACTCTGTGCATCATTCTGGATAATGGATACGGGGCAAGGAGACTGCAGCGGGTTGCTGGGCCAGCTGCCGCCAGACAATGAGGATCAGTCCCTCAGCCGTCACCTCTGGGCCTTGGGGGGAAGCTGTATTGGGTCCATTCTCAGCTGCTCCACCTTGCACCCCTTTCTTGCCCTTCTATAGCACTTGTCACCCCGAGATCTCAGCGGGCGTCACAGGCGCGTCAGGGAAGACTGAGGCATGGAGAGGGGAAGCCAGTTAATGGCAGAGCCACGGCTCCCGCATCCTAGTCCTGGGCACAGTGCTGCCAGCCCTTTGGGAGGGGGGGGGGAGATCCTGACTCAGCCCAAGATACCACGCATTGCTATAGCAACCACAATTCCCTCTTACCGCACAGGGCTTTGTGCCTTGCATCAGTGCCAAGAGCTTTTCCCCATTCCGTCCATTGCTTTGCCCTTTAATCCCAGATGTGGGAGATCACACAGCTGGGAGCGTCACACGCTGCTGAGAAAACTGTCTCCTTACCCAGCGGGAGAGCTACAAAGCGTGTGATTAAGACATCAAAGGTCTTATCAAGAATAAATCAATTCATAGGCACCAACTCTGTGGGTGCTCTGAGGCTGGAGCACACACGGGGAAAAAATGGTGGGTGTGGAGCACCCGCTGGCAGCCATGCATCAGCTCCCCCCATCCCCGAGTGCCTCCTGCCTGCCGGCGGGCCCGCAGATCAGTGCCTCACCCTCCTTCCCAGCGCCTCCTGCCTGCCGCAAACAGCTGTTTTGCGGCGGTCAGGGAGGCTGGGAGGAGAGGGGAGGAGTGGGGACACGGTGCGCTCGGGGGAGGTGGCAGAACTGGGCAGGAAGATGCAGGGTGGGGGTGGGCAGAGGCGGGCCGGGGGTGAGGCCTTGGGGGAAGGGGTGGGGTGGGGGCGGGGCCTGGGGCAGAGCCAGGGGTCGAGCACCCTCCAGCAATTTGAAAAGTCGGCGCCTGTGAATCAATTAGAATATAAATATAGTCCATACATTTCAGTGTATAGTATATAGAACAGTATAAACGAATCATATGAAATTCTAGTTTGTACTGACTTCCCTAGTGTTTTTATGTAGCCTGCTGTAAAACTAGGCAAATCTCTAGATGACTTGATGTACCCCCTGGAAGAGCTCTGTGTACCCCCAGGCATACACATACACCTGGTTGAGAATCACTGCTGTAAAACAGCTCAGCCCTTCTAGAGGGGACATGATTCCCTCCTGCTATGGAAGCACTGTCCCTGCCTCTCTACTGGCCATTTCATGGCAGTTGCTGACGTAAGTTATCTGAACACAAGAGAAATACTCATCTGAAGGAAATAACCCACCTGGGAGCAGGTGAAGGTTCAGAAGGGCCACACCCACTCTGACGGGGGTCCTTCCAGCTCAGCGGCCTGTCTCCAGCTGGGCCCAACCCCAGTGCTTCGGAAGAAGCTGAGCACCGTCCACAATTCACCTGGCCAGTTGTGAAGCTCCATCCAAGGAGCTACTACCCCAGACTCCCTCTGACAATCGTACGTTCTCAAGTCAAAGACAGGGTGACCCTGCACATGCATCCTAGCTAAACACCTTGCTCCAAGTCAGGAGATTAATCAGCACTTTGGAAATCCAGACTCGGTCCTTAATGCCATGATGTCCTGTGGCAATGAGTTCCACAGGTTGATTATAAATGGTGTAAAGTATTATTTCTTTTTATTGGCAGTATACATAATATTGTTATGCAGATAGACACTGATGGCTGCCAACAGGAGTGTCTCTGATCCGAAAACTATCAGACTTTTTCAAACCATTGGTTGTCAAGCACCCTTGCTCAGGCTCAGCAGAAGGAGCAATTAAGCCCCTTGATGTTGCCTGGCACCAGGTTGATGGCATGTCAGAGTTGAGGCAAGTGGACGGGGGGGGGGGGGTCCCCTGGGCACAGACACATGGGCTAGGAGAGCAGGTTGCAGCCTGGAGAAGGAGCTGGGAGCGTGGCCCTGAGAGGAAGCAGCTGGATGGGGCTTTCCTGGGCATGGAGCTCACTGCAGGGGCAGACTTGGGGATGTCTGAGCTAGTGCCTGCTGTCATTCAATCCTACTGTGCCCAGGGGAGCAGGACTGTGTGTGCTGTAGCAGGGCAGCCGCCACCCGAGGGCTCTCTTGTGGTGTGGGCAAGCTGTCCCTGCCTCAATTTCCCTCTGCTGCAGTCCCCGTAATTCCATGACACAGCACATGCCATGCGCTGGCATCTTCCACTACACTGAGGCTCTTCCTCAGTCCTCTCCTGTCCCTGCCATCCCTTCCCCTGGCAAGCCAGCATGCTCCTCCAGCGGGATCCCCCCCCCCCAGCCTCTCTGCTGGGAGATTACTCTCCCCCGGGCAGGTCCCCTGACTCCAGCTCTCCACCATAGAGACATGGGGGGAGGGGGGTAGCCTGCTCTGCTACACCCCTGCCTCTAGCCAGCCCACCCCTCTGCTGCCTTTGGCCCTCCCCCCAGTGACCCACTCCATCTCTGTCTCCCTGAGCCCTTGTAGTGCCAAGTGCTGCCCCACCCTCTTAACTGACCAAAGGGGCGCTGGACCTGCCTCCTATCCAGGCCGCCACCCTGGGCCAAGGCCATTCTTTGTGAGCAACTAGCCAAAGAAACTCCTGACGCGCATCCTCCATTCCTCCTCCTCCACAGCAACTGGCCAGGCCTCACTTCCTGGCCAAAAGGGGCAGCACCCGCTGCCACCGTTTCCTGGCCTAAGAAAGGATCAAAGGTGACATTCACAAAGGGAATAAGGCGCCTATTCCCTTGGGAGTTGGGCACCTATGAGCCTTCGTGATTCCCTCAACTCTGAGCCTTGCATGGGGTCAAGTATCGGGGGTAGCCGTGTTTGTCTGTATCCACAAAAACAACGAGGAGTCTGGTGGCACCTTAAAGACTAACAGATTTATTTGGGCATAAGCTTTCGTGGGTAAAAACCCCACTTCTTCAGATGCATGGAGTGAAAATGACAGAAACAGGCATAATTATATATTGACACATGAAGAGAAGGGAGTTACCTTACAAATGGAGAACCAATGTTGAAGGCCAATTTAGTTAGGGTGGATGTGGTACACTCCCAATAATTGATGAGGAGGTATCAATACCAAGAGAGGGAAAATTGCTTTTGTAGTGAGCTCTCCAACACCACATTCTACAGGCCACTATCCTCCAATCCCACTGAGGGTTACCAAAAGAAACTACACCATCTGCTCAAGAAACTCCCTGCTATAGCACAGGAACAAATCTACACAGACACCCCCCCAGAACCCCGACCAGGGGTATTCTATCTGTTACCCAAGATCCATAAACCTGGAAACCCTGGATGCCCCATCATCTCAGGCATTGGCACCCTGACAGCAGGATTATCTGGCTATTTGGACTCTCCTCAGACCCTACGCTACCAGCACTCCTAGCTATCTTTGAGACACCACCACTGACTTCCTGAGGAAACTACAATGCATTAGTGTTCTTCCTGAAAACACCATCCTGGCCACCATGGATGTAGAAGCTCTTTACACCAATATTCCACATGAGGATGGACTACAAGCTGTCAGGAACAGTATCCCTGATGAGGCCACAGCACGCCTGGTGGCTGAGCTTTGTGACTATGTCCTCACCCACAACCATTTCAGATTTGGGGACAACTTATACCTTCAAGTCAGCGGCCAACAGTATGCCAACATTTTTATGGCTGACTTAGAAAAACACTTCCTCAGCTCTCGTCCCCTAGCGCCCCTCCTTTATTTACGCAACACTGATGACATCTTCATCATATGGACCCACGGGAAGGAGGCCCATGAAGAATTCCACCTGGATTTCAACAATTTCCACCCCACCATCAACCTCAGCCTGGACCAGTCCACACAAGAGATCCACTTCCTGGACACTACAGTGCAAATAAGTGATGGTCACATAAACACCACCCTATACCGGAACCCTACTGACTGCTATACTTACCTACATGCCTCCAGCTTCCATCCAGGACACATCACATTGTCTACAGCCAAGCCCTAAGATACAACCGCATTTGCTCCAATCCCTCAGATAGAGACAAACACATACAAGATCTCTATCAACCATTCTTAAAACTACAATACCCACCTGGGGAAGTGAGGAAAGAGATTGACAGAGTGAGCTGGATACCCAGAAGTCACCTACTACAGGGCAGGTCCAACAAGGAAAATAACAGAACACCACTGGCCATCACGTACAGCCCCCAGTTAAAACCTCTCCAGCACGTCATCAACGATCTACAACCTATCCTGGAAAACAAGCACGTGCTTGGTTTGCTGGTTCCTAGAGCCAGTCCTGCTCCTCATTGTTTTTCCTCAACTCTGAGCCACTCGGCCAAATCCCCTCCAGTTCTTCTCCTCTGGAGGCGACACAACCTTCCAGGGGCCCTCTCCTCACATGGGGGCGACCTCTCCTCTGCCCCTTGGCAATCTCCCACGCTGTGGAAACCAGGGCTGCCTCCGGTGCCCAGTGGGGGAATGAGCCTGTCTTGACGCTTGCTAGGTTGGCATCTGCCACACCAAGGGCTCAGCCCTACGTGGCCTGGGGAGGTGTGATGGATGCTAGAAACTCCCATGGGGTTAAAGCCAGGGCTGGGCTGGTGTCAGGCTAATCATACCACCAGCTCTGCTTAGCCTAGGGCACAAACTGATGTCACAGCAGGCAGCCGCTTTCCACTCCACTTCCTCGCATGCAGCAGCAGCACCCCCATGACCCCAAAGCCCATCCTCCAGCCCAGAGTGTGCATTCCTGCAGGATTAGGCTGGGCAATCCCCCTCCAGGGTCAGCAGCTCGGCCCAAAAACCAGTTCTCTGGGGGACCCAGAACAAAGGAACCCTGAGACGGGCTATCAGATGGAGGCCTTCGGCTGCATCCCAGCCCCTGCCCTGGGACAGCGCAACCAGCCAGTGCGAGGAGGGAGTCGGTCCAGGGCAGGGGTGGCAAAACCAAAGGCACTCTGGAGGAAACCGCACCACGCTCAGCACAAGGAGAGAGGGAATAACGGGTATAAATGGGGCTGTTATTGCCACCACATCATGACAATATGCACTGACGCGGGCGGGTCCTACTGCAGGACTGGGGCTCAGGACTCCTGGGTTCTCCATGCAGCTACATCACAGACACACTAGAGGACCCTGGGGCTAGTCCCTGCTCTGCAGTGGCCCACCTGGCTGGGGTGGGGGCCACAGGAGGTGGGGGCCACGGGAGGGTGCTGGTTCACCATGCACGGTGCTGGGAGGATTAGGCAGTGCCAACTGTAGGCCAGAGCAATTTGCTCATAACTACCAGAGGGGGGAGGGGCAGTGTGAGGGCAGAGGGTCACTGACTCCCTACAGGTGAGAGCCCAGCAGCCCCTTCGGCCAGCTCCAGGCCTCTGCCCATTGGCTCTCTGGTTCCCATGTGGCTCCCCACACTCCTCCGTGGAGCAGCTGCTGTGGTCCCAAGCCCTGTCCCCTGGACCTCTGCCCACGGCCCCTTGGGGCTGCCAGCTTATCTCCCCAAGGACAGCAGGGTGGAAAATTGGCTCCTGTCCCTTTCTCAGCCACCTCCTGACAGGGGTATATAAAGGGCTGCTGACCCCGCTCGGTCTCCAGGACCCACGTAAGAAGCAGAATGGCTTTCCTCTGGCTCCTGCCCTGCCTCGCCTTCCTGGGCACTGCCCATGGTAAGTACCACTGGCCTCCTTCGATTGGCAGCAGGGGCTGGAGGGCCCAGAGCTGGGGAAGGGTCTCTCTGCCACAGGGAGCTCCCGAGGCCCTGGCCCTGTCTCTACTTGCCCCAGCTGGAGAGGCCCTGCTGATGGCACAGACGGATGCAGCCTACACCATGCTGTGCTCGACGGCGCTTGCCACCCACCGCCGCAGCCCATCCTGCCCCCCATGGCAGCTGTACAGCCCTGGCCCTGGCTCTGGGGGATGTGCCCAGGTGAATTGGAGTGGGCAGCGTATGCCCATGGCTGTAGCAAAGGCCCCCAGCTACCAACTGCTCCCCCAGCTGCCACCCCACTGGTGCGGTGCCCCATGGAGCAGCCTGGGCCCTAGCCCTGTGCTCCCTCCCCGCTGGACCCTGGGAGCTGTAACTCCTCTCCTTCCCTCCCCCAGGCTGTGGCCTCCCTGCCATCCAGCCTGCCATCAGCGGCTACGCTCGAATCGTGAACGGTGAGACGGCGGTTCCTGGATCCTGGCCCTGGCAGGTCTCCCTACAGGTGAGAGCCCAGCAGCCCCTTCGGCCAGGCCGGGGCCCCTGTGGGGAGCAAAGCTGGGGGGAAGGCAGGAAGGCCTGGCCCTTAGAGAACCTGGGGTGGGGGTGATTTCATGGTGTCCCAGGGCAGCTAGGCAGCATCTCAGTGCTAGTGGGGATTCCTCTGACAGGTCCTGCACAAGCCCTTCACCGTGGTATCTGCCCCCCCACCCCCCCTCAGCTGCTCCCTGGGACATCTGCCTCCATGCTCTGTGTGCATTTCCCAGCAGCACTGGCTGGGCTGCCCCTGGCTGCTCAGATTGGCTCCAGTGTGTAGGTGGATTCCCAGCCTCCCTGCCCCCGTTCGGTGCCTGCTCTGCTGTGGGGCAAGGGCCTGTTACCCCAGGGCAGCATCCGCCGATGGGCAGCGCTGCCCGAGACAGTGGGATGAACTAACCTGGCCTCTCTGCGCTCCAAAGGCACCTGCCAGGAGCCTTTCCCTGGCCCTGCCCAGGGCCGCCCAGAGGATTCAGGGGGCCTGGGGCAAAGCAATTTCGGGGGCCCCTTCCATAAAAAAAGTTGCAATACTATAGAATACTATATTCTTGTGGGGGCCCCTGCGGGGCTCGGGGCCTGGGGCAAATTGTCCCACTTGCCCCCCCCCCTCCGGGCGGCCCTGGCCCTGCCCCCAGAGAGCCTCAGCTCCGGTGCACGGCCCTGGTGGGAATCCTTCCCCTGCCCCGAGTCCGCTTCTCTCCTGCCGCTCCCAGCCCCTGCCGGGCATCGCAGGCCCTGGGTCCCCTCCAAGCACACGGGCTCAGCAGAGATCCCTGCGGGGTGGGGCAGGCCTGCCCCTGCTGCAATCTGTGCCCAGCAGGGCCTGGCAGATGGGGCAGAGGGCACTGGATGCCCAGAGGGGGTGCCCACTTCCCAGGGATGGGTCTCAGCCTCTGCTCCCCCTTAGTTTGATGCTCTGGCCCCAATTCCCCGCCCCTGGTTCCTGGCAGCCCCTGCCAGGCAGAGTGGGGGGGTCCCCGGCAAGTGGCTGTCATGGGCCGGCTCAGTCACCGCTTGCTCTCCCCCTCCCCACAGGACAACACCGGCTTCCATTTCTGCGGCGGCTCCCTGATCAGCGAGAACTGGGTGGTGACCGCCGCTCACTGCGGCGTCAGGTAGAACCGAGGCAGGAGCTGCGGGGCGCCAAGGCCCTAGGGTTGCCAACTTTCTAATTGCACAAAACCGAACACCCTTGCCCCTTCCCCGAGGCCCTGCCCCTTCTCACTGCAGCCCCCCTCCCTCAGTGGCTCACTCTCCCCCACCCTAACTCACTTTCACTGGGCTGGGACGGGGGTTGGGGTGCGGGCGGGATGAGGGTTCTGGCTGGGAGTGCGGGCCCTTGGGTGGGGCTGGGTAAGAGGAGTTTGAGGTGCAGGAGGGGGCTCCAGGCTGGGGTACGGGGTTGTGATGCAGGCAGGGGTGTGGGCTCCTGGAGGGGGCTCAGGGCAGGTGGTTGGGGTGTGGGTGGGGAGTATAGGGTCTTAGAGGGAGTTAGGGTGCAGGAGGGGGTTCTAACCTGGGGCAGGGAGTTCAGGGTGCAGGAGGGGGTTCAGGGTTTGGGGTCTGGCCCAGCAGCACTTACATTAGATGGCTCCGAGTCGGTGGTGCAGTGGGGCTAAGGCAGGGTTCCTGCTTGCCCTGGCAGCGGCTCCACGCTGCTCCCAGAAGCGGCCGGACTAGACTGAGGTGCGCTGCCCACGCCTGCAGGTGCTGCCCCCACAGCTCCAATTGGCCGTGGTTCCTGGCCAATGAGAGCTGCAGAGCCAGCGCTGGCGGCAGGGGCAGCACACGGAGCTTCCCTAATCGCTCCTGCGCCAAGGGGCCGAGGGACATATCGCCACTTCCGGGAGCCACACGGTGCCAGGGCAGTCAGGGAGCCTGCCTTAGCCCTGCTGCACTACCGACCAGACTTTTAATGGCTCAGTCAGCGGCGCAGACCGGAGCCACCAGGGTCCCTTTTCGACCAGGTGTTCCAGTCAAAAACCAGACATCTGGTGACCCTACGAAGCCCAGGCACTAGAGTGGGACGGGTGGGCAAGGGGACACAGAGGGGATGGATGTGCCACGTGCACTGAGCCCTCCTGGCAGATACTGCTGGGGATGGGGCCCGGGCATCAGTGTCCTGACGAAGGGAGCTCTGCTCAGGGCACACATCCCTGGCTGCTTCTTTCAGCCCTGCAATCCTCTGCCTGGCTGGCAGTACCCTCAGCTGGTTCCAGGGGCTCCCACCAGCCCTGCCACAATTCCTGGGCACAGACCCCCCACGCCAGGCCTGGGCAGTGCCCAGCGGAGGGGACGGAAGGTGCTGCAGGGAGACAGGCCTGCCCCACCGCTCCCTGAACTCGGGGCTTCCTTTTCTTCCCCCCGCAGCACAAGTCACCGTGTGGTTCTGGGGGAATTTAACCAACGTTCTCCGGCCGAGGATGTGCAAGTCCTGCAGATCGCCAAGGTAGGGGGCTGGCTGGTGCGGGGTCCCCTCGGGGGCTGCACATGTCCTCCCTCCATGGGCCTGGAACACCGGTCCCCCAGTGACCCTTCGTGCCCACCTCAACCCCCGGTACACTCACAGGTCAGCCTGTGTCATGTCTCACAGGCAGAGCTCCGCGGAGTCCTGCAGGGGGTGGACGCGGTCTCTGGGGAGTCCTGCTGGAGGGGGGGTGGACGTGGCCTATGTGGGTTCTGCTATGGAGTGGACGAGATATCGGTGGGGTCTCGTACAGGGGCTGGACGTGGTCTCATGCTCCTCTGTCTCCTGTGGCAGGTTTTCAAGAACCCCAGTTTCAGCATGTTAACCGTGAAGAACGACATCACCCTGCTGAAGCTGGCCTCCCCAGCCAAGCTGACAGCCCGCGTGTCCCCCGTGTGCCTGCCCGAGGCCACTGACGACTTCCCTGGAGGCCTGACCTGCGTGACCACAGGCTGGGGCCTGACTGATCCCAAGGGTAATGTCTCCGGGTGTCTGTGCCACTCTGTGCCCCATCCCCTCACCTCAGCCCCCCGCCCCTCCCGGGTACATACTGGACTAGGAAAGGGGGCCGTACTCAGGACCCCCAGCTCTGGGCAGCCCTCTGCCCCCTCCGGCTAGAGTCCCAGGCCCTGCCTCTCTCCCTGCCCCAGGCCAAACCCAGAGAATTTGACTGGGAGGCCCGAGGGGTCCTGCCTGACTGGACACAGCTGTCTTGTGCGTGCCCCGGGAGGGCAGGTGCAGCTGGGGCCCCTTCTTCTGCGGAGGGGCCCCAGGGGGGAGCTCTCCAGGCCCCTCCCTCCCTGTTGAGGTCCCAGTGCCAGGCGAGGCCAGGGGCTGCACTGTCTGGGATTGGGGGCTGCCCCATGCTGCGTGGTTGACGCCATCTCCTGCCTGCCTTTTGTTTTCCAGCCCAGAACACCCCAGACCAGCTGCAGCAGGCAGCCCTGCCCCTGCTGACCAACACACAGTGCAAGACCTACTGGGGCTTCAGGATCGCTGATGTCATGATCTGCGCTGGTGCCGCTGGAGCCTCCTCTTGCATGGTACCCAGCTCTGCAGCACCGTGGCCCCCTGTGCCCACCTTTCTGGCCACACATCACTCCTAGCTGCTGGCCCCCACTTTAGAACAATCTCTAGGGGGAACCCTTGCAATGTGCCAGACCCCCAGGGGGTCTCACTCTCCAGCCATGACCCTGAGGGCCCCCAGATTCGCTCTTTCCCTGGAGCCCCCAGTCCGGTCTCCCAGGAGAGGGCTCCCCGGTGTCCCACTGCATGTGCCTCTTCGCTCACAGTCCTGCCCCAGATCCCCTCTCCAGCACCAACCCTCATGGTTCAGGCTCAGTGCCCCCTAACCAACCCAGTTCTTCCCCTTGTTCCTAGGGGTCTCTGCATAACAGCTCCCAAAACTCAACCGGGCTCCACAGCTCTGGGCCCTTCTCCCCAAGAACGGCCTGCACCTTTAGCTAGTCCCACCAGCTCTGTGATGTGATGTGATCTACCTCTGACCCCTACCTCTCTTTTTGCCCTGCCAGGCCCGCCCCCAGATAGCCTTTCTTAAGCCCACGTGGGAGGCAGCTGACCAGTTACAGGGGCATGGGCCTCTTCCCTCTTAAAGGACCAGTCTTCCTGCAACACCCCTTGTTTTCTTGCCCGCGATCCCCGCTCCCCATCTCTCTCCCCAGCCCTAAGGCTCGCAGTGGATACGTAGGGCCCCATCCAGACAAGCGCAGACTCGTTTGCATTGGGGGAACAGCTGGTGGATGAGCAGGTCCCCTTGCTTTGCGCCCCCCTAGGAGGAGACGCCCCCCCCAACCTGCTGCTTGTCCTTGCAGGGTGACTCCGGCGGCCCCCTGGTGTGCCAGAAGGATGGCGCCTGGACCCTGGTGGGGATCGTCTCCTGGGGAAGCAGCACCTGCTCCCCCTCCACGCCCGGCGTTTACGCCCGCGTCACCAAGCTCAGGGCCTGGATCGACCAAACCATCGCGGCCAATTAACTCAGCTGCATGTTCTCAGCGTGACGGGTCAATAAAGGAATGTCAGAGACTGGCCATGCCCGTGTTCTCCAGTCCTTGGCTCCTGGGCCGCAACAGGGCTCATGGGAGGGGAGAAAGCTGGGGCAGTGGGGACCCCCTGGCGTCGCCTGCTCTCGTCCCTGGGCTGGGAGAGTTTCACCTTGTAGCCCACTGTCCCTGGGGGTTCTCCAAAGCCCTTACAAGCTCTCTGGGATGCTGCGGGCTGGGCGCCCCGAGGGCACCTGCAGAGGGGTCACGATGGGCTTGCGCAGGCCAGGGTAGGGCTGTCATGCCAGGCGCCGCTCAGATGGGCAGGCAGCACCAGCGGCCTTCCCCCGAGCCAACCCCACCACCTCACGCAGTGACAGTCGCTTCCCTTGTGGGCAGGAGATTGCCCGCTGCCCGGCCCTCGCTGCCCTGGCTCTGCCAGTCGGCGCCACCTTAATAGTCGGTTCCACCTTAACATGGGCGGCCTCCCCGGGTGCCCCCAGCCGGGGCCGGGCCAGTGGAGAGGCTGGTTTCGCTTTGGGGAGCAGCGGGGGCTGCCCTGCGGACACTGGGAGACTGAGCGGGGGGGGGGGCCCAACAGCCAGGCCCGGCTCCTGACCCCTGCCCGCCCCCATGGCTCTGCAGAGGCTGTGCCGGGGCGTCGGGGCGCTCGGCTGCAGGAGGAGCTCCGGCCTGCAGGTACTGGCAGGAGGCCAGCTGGGCCCTGCCCATCACCCGCGCTTCGGGCCGGGTGTGACTCCGACCCAGCTCCCCGCAGGGCAGGGCCAAGCCCCGAGCCAGCGGCGGGAGCCAGACAGGCCCCTCTGTGCCCTCCCGAACCAGCTGGGCTGGCACCGTGCCCGTAGGGTGACCAGACAGCAAGTGTGAAAAATCGGGACGGGGGGGGGGGGGAATAGGAGCCTATATAAGAAAAAGCTCCAAATATCGGGACTGACCCTATAAAATCGGGACATCTGGTCACCCTACGTGCCCGGCACAGGCCTGGCTGGGGCAGGGTGGGGAGAGTCCAGGGGCCGACGGGCATAGGTGTTGTTTGACATCTATATTGGGGGCTGGACCCCAAACTTTCCTCCGCCCCCTTTAAATTGTGCCCCCCCATCTACGTACACAATTTGGGGTGGCAATACCTCCCCTAGGGTGACCAGATGAGATGAAAAAAATATCGGGACACCGGTGGGGGGGCAAAAAAAAAAAAAAGCTGAGTGCTGCTAGTGGCGCAAAATATCGGGACAAAAATTGCGTCCCGACCAGAGATCGGTCGGGACGTGGGACGGTCCCGATTTCATCGGGACGTCTGGTCACCCTAACCTCCCCCCATGCCACCCCATCTCCGCCCATGCTGGGGAACTGGAGTCTCCGCCGGCCACGTTCTGGCCTCGGCAGCTGCATCCAGCATTTTTGTCTGAACAGCCAATTCCACGCACTGGCTTGAGAGCAGCGCACTGAGCCCCCCATCTCCCCTGGGACAGGCAGTGGCTGGGTCTGCTCACCCCACCACCTTCCCAGGGCACCTCCAGCCTGACCCACAAGGGCCACGTCTAGGGGTGGGAGTGTTTGCTCTCCATGGGGCCCACTACCAGGACCCCATCCGTATTGCCACTCAATCCCATTTCACAGAGTCCGTCGCCGCCCGCGGGGCTGGATTTGACCTGCACAGGCTGTTAGCAGCCCAAGAGCTCACCTGGCCCAGGGTGGGGAGGGCAGGAAAGACACCAAGTCAGCGCTGGGAAGGTGGCTCCTGGGCACAGGAACCCTCACTGCAACGCCCAGACCCTGCCCTCCTGCTGCGCCCCCAGCACTGCGGGCACTGGGCAGAAGGGGGGATTTGGGGATGTTAGTAATGAACCTCTGATGAGTTTCAGCGGAAAGGGAAGGAATCACACCCCAAGTGAGTGAACCCCCAGCCGTGGTCAGCAGGGGAGCAATGTCAAACCACTGACAAAGGCAGCCCCCAGGAGGGAGAAACCCAGGGAGCGTTGGGGGGGCTCAAAAACCCGCCTCCCTAGGCCAGGAATGTGCGGGCCAAGTGGGGAGAGGGGCGGCTGGGCCAGGGGGCAGACTCAGCAAAGTGGGGCTCTGCTTCGAGAAGCGGCAGTGGGCCCTGAAGGCTCCCTCCTTCCCCTGAGGCTGGGCTGGCCCCGCAGGTAAAACACAGCAAACAGCTTAGCCGCTAAACTCCGCAGCTCCGACTCCAACTCCGCTAGCTCTGCTGCGTCAGGAGGAGCCATTGTCCCATTGATGCTTTGCCGAGTGGAGACCCCCTGACCGACCATGGGGCAGCTCTTCCCCGACTTTAATTTGTGCTCATTTAGAAAGAGCTTGTTTGCATGGAGCAGCACCACAGTACTGCAGAGCGAGAGGTGGCCAGAAATCAAGAAGCAAGCCTGGCTGCTAAGCCCAGAGTCTTATGTGTCTTCTGAGAGTCTCTGGTGACGCTCACGGCCAGCCTGCACCTCAGGCCAGGGGCGTATGAGCCTCTCTTCACCTCAGCCCTATTCTGTCCTAATGCAGCCTTCCTTCGGGGCCTTGTGGTTTCTAGAGGTCTGGCGTTTCCCCAGCTCCCTGAAGGCCAGGCCTTGGCTCCACATGGAGGAGTTGTTTCAGATCCAGTTGCAACCCACCCAACCATTATCTCCTCGGATCGTTTGGAAGTGTTGCACTAACCCTTCAGATTTCCTTTCCAAGCCCCTGGATTTGGGTCAGGAAGTGCTGACCAGAGGCGTTGCAGGGCCGATGAGGTGAAACCAGGCACCTGAGATCTCCGGTGCCGATAATGTTGGCTAAACAGCTGAACTGCACCCTTAGCCAACCCATCTCTTGCCGGGGGTCCTTCTCTTTCACACATCCGGACAAATCTGTAGTGGTGGTGAATGCCTCTGGGGGAGGGAGCTCTGGTAAGGCAGGTCTCCACCCAGACAGCTGTCCAGCTGCGTTTGGCTCCTGTGCTCCAGGTCCCTGTGCATGCCAGAGCCTGGCATCCACGCGTAGCGCTGGATCAGCTGGGATGGGGCCATCCTCGCTGAAGGGTGCCACTGGGAGGGGACTGAAAGGAAATCTCCAGCCCTTTTGATACTGAAGACACAGCACATATCTGTGTGTCTGTGACAGACCTCTTAGGGACAGCAATGGTAGATGGTGGGAGGGACTTTCCCACCTAGCTCCACCCCTGCTGCCCATCATGGAAGGTATCAGGCCTTCTCCTGGAGCAGCCAAGCCACCATCCCAGCATGGGCACCATGTCCTGTGCCCTTCATCCCTGGGGAGAGACAGGTGTCTGTGGTTGAGCGCCCATCTCTCTGCATAGGCTTGGGGTTTGCCTGCACACTATGGGGGGAGAGATAGCTCAGTGGTTTGAGCATTGGGCTGCTAAACCCAGGGTTGTGAGTTCAATCCTTGAGGGGGCCACTTAGGGATCTAGGGCAAAATCAGTACTTGGTCCTGCTAGTGGAGGCAGGGGGCTGGATTTAATGACCTTTCAAGGTCCCTTCCAGTTCTAGGAGATAGGATATCTCCATTTATTTATTTATTAGGAGAAGCTGAGGGAACTGGGGTTGTTTAGTCTGCAGAAGAGAAGAATGAGGGTGGATTTGATAGCTACTTTCAACTACCTGAAAGGGGGTTCCAAAGAGGATGGATCTAGACTGTTCTCAGTGATACCTGATGACAGAACAAGGAGTAATGGTCTCAAGTTGCAGTGGGGGAGGTTTAGGTTGGATATTAGGAAAAACTTTTTCACTAGGAGGGTGGTGAAGCACTGGAATGCTTTACCTAGGGAGGTGGTGGAATCTCCTTCCTTAGAGGTTTTTAAGGTCAGGCTTGACAAAGCCCTGGCTGGGATGATTTAGTTGGGAATTGGTCCTGCTTTGAGCAGGGGGTTGGACTAGATGACCTCCTGAGATCCCTTCCAACCCTGATATTCTATGATTCTATGAGCTCGTGCCCGGGTGTTCTGCTGCCGCCCAGAGAAGGGGAGTGTCATGGCAGGTGCTTGTAACGCGCCGGCCCTTTAACTCTCTCTAGGGCCAGCTGCCGGGAGAACTGGTGGAGGCCCTGCGAGCTGTGGTGGGGAGCCAGAACGTGTCCACAGCCCTGGCCGTCCGGGAGCAGCACGGGAGGGATGAATCCATGCACAGGTACCTGGGGAGCTCCCAGCACACGCCACACACTCCCCAGAGGCCGGCTCATACAGCCCGTGTGGACTGGGGAGCCTCTTAGAGCATCGCTGACCCGGGCCACTGGGCTCCCTGGGGGGCTGTGAAGGGCTTCTGCTGGCTTGGCTCCCTCGTGCCCTGGGAGGAGCCCATCCCCCCAGCAGGACGGTGATGTGTGTGCAGCACCCAGCATGATCCAGGGATGCGCAGTGACATGACCACGGGAAGGACGGGCTCCAGGGATAGGGGCTCTGGACCTCAGCGGCCATTGGGGTGCATAGGCAGAGCAAGCCCTTCGCTGGGCTCAGGCCGGACACCCACAGGGAATCCGCCCCCCCATGTCGCAGACGCTGTGCAGTCCCATTGCTGCTGCAGCAGTGCCCAGTGTAGCCCCAGCAGGTGCAGCCCTGCCCGGGTTCCCCGCAGCTGTGCCGAACAGTTGCTTCCAAGGCGCCGCTGAAATCCCAGTTTCTCCCCCCATGCCCTGCCAGCTGGTGCACACAGGCCCTGGAGCTGAGCCCTTTGGCATCCTCCGTATCAGTGTGTGGGAGCCAGCCCGTGGGGCTAGGAGCCAGTGCCCTGCTCAGCCCTCAAAGCCCCTCTTCCCCCTGGCTCATCAAGGCCTTGTCTGCCCGCCCTGTGCCCTGCCCCGCCCAGCCTGGCATGCGGCTGGCTCCCTGCTGTGTTCTCGGCCCAGGTGGAGCTGCACACGCTGTGTGCAGAGGCAGCCTGCCCCCCCTCCCCTGCAGCTGGCATTACACAGGGCTCTCACCCACCTGCAGGTGCAGCCCGCCGGACGCCGTGGTCTGGCCCCAGGACGTGGAGCAGGTCAGCAAGTTGGCGGGGATCTGCTACAGTCACGGTGTCCCCATCATCCCCTTCAGCACCGGCACGGGCCTGGAGGGCGGCGTCAACGCAGTGAGGGTATGGAGTGAGGGGACATTGGTGAGGGAACAGAGCGGGGGCAGCGCGGTGAGGGAACAGAGCGGGGGCAGCGTGGTGAGGGTACGGAGGGGGGGCAGTGCAGTGAGGGAACGGAGTGTGGGGGCAGCGGTGAGGGTACGGAGCGGGGGGGGGCAGCAAGGTGAGGGTACGGAGGGGGGGCAGCAAGGTGAGGGAACGGAGAGGGGGCAGCGCAGTGAGGGTACGCAGCAGGGGGCAGCGCGGTGAGGGTATGGAGCAGGGGGGCAGCGGTGAGGATACGGAGCAGGGGGCAGTGCGGTGAGGGTACGGAGGGGGGCAGCGCGGTGAGGGTACGCAGTGGGGGGCAATGGGGTGAGGGTACGGAGCGGGGGGGCAGCGCGGTGAGGGTACGGAGGGGGGGCAATGCAGTGAGGGAATGGAGCGGGGGGGCAGTGCGGTGAGGGTACACAGCAGGGGGCAGTGCGGTGAGGATATAGAGCGGGGGGGCAGCACGGTGAGGGTACGGAGCGGGGGGGCAGCGGTGAGGGTATCGAGTTGGGGGCAACACGGTGAGGGTACGGGGGGAAGCGTGGTGAGGGTACGGAGCAGGGGGGCAGCGTGGTGAGGGTACGGAGCGGGGGGCAGCGCGGTGAGGGTACAGAGCAGGGGGGCAGCGGTGAGGGTATGGAGCGGGGGGGCAGCACGGTGAGGGTACGGAGGGGGGGCAATGCAGTGAGGGAATGGAGCGGGGGGGGCAGTGCGGTGAGGGTACACAGCGGGGGGCAGTGCGGTGAGGGTACGGGGGGCAGTGCAGTGAGGGTACGGAGCGGGAGGCAGCACGGTGAGGGTATAGAGCGGGGGGGGGCAGCACAGTGAGGGTACGGAGCTGGGGGGCAGCGGTGAGGGTATTGAGTTGGGGGGCAACACGGGGAGGGTACGGGGGGAAGCGTGGTGAGGGTACGGAGCGGGGGGCAGCGCAGTGAGGGTACAGAGCAGGGGGGCAGCGCGGTGAGGGAACGGAGCGGGGGGGCAGCGTGGTGAGGGTACAGAGCGGGGGGGCAGTGCGGTGAGGTACGGAGTGGGGGGGCAGCAGTGAGGGTATCGAGTGGGGGGGCAACATGGTGAGGGTACGGGGGGAAGCGTAGTGAGGGTATGGAGCAGGGGGGCAGCGCAGTGAGCATTCCCTGCCCCATAGGGTGCAACAGATCCCATCCCCAGCTGGCGTAACCCAGTGGGGCTCCAGTGCCGGTGGCGCTCTGCCCACTCATCCAGATGAGGTGCCAGCCCAGACCCTTGCCACCCCCGTGCTGGCCCTTTTGCAGGCGGGGCTGGCACAGCGAGTCTTCCCCTCTCGACTAGAGCCAGTGGGCCCAGCCCCCGGCTGCTGCCCCGTTCTCCCCAGCAGGGCAGTGCGTGGAGAGGCCGGTGGGCACGCGGCCCAGCCAGGGCTATTCTGGGGAGGTTCCTCACAGGCAGGCTCCGCTTCCCCTCGTGCCAGGAGGGCAGCCCCTGGCTCCAGCCGTGCTGGGCTCCGTGGCGACCGTGAGCCTTGGGGGATCAGTCCTGGGGGGGTCAGGGTGGTTCATCTTTGCCTGGAGCTCTGACGACCCCCCCGGCTGGGCAGCGATGCCAGGGCAGCTGTGGTGAGATACCACTGGGGCACACAGCAGGGGAACCCCAGCGTGGCAGTGTCCTGGCCCTGCTCCGCCTGCCTGTGTGTGTTCAGGGGGTGACCCAGCAGATCTCAGACCCTTTCCAGGGAGCGCTGTGGGGCTAGCTCCGATGTCTGCTCCCATCTCTCTGGGCCAGGGCGGCGTGTGCTTTAACCTGACCCGAATGGATCGCATCACAGCGCTCAGCACTGAGGACTTCACTGTGGCCGTGGAGCCAGGGGTGACCCGCAAAGCGCTCAACAATTACCTGCGGGACACTGGCCTCTGGTTCCCTGTTGGTATGATGCCATGCACGGGGCGAGGGGCTCCCTCCAGTGGTGGGGGACGAGGGGTCCCAGCTCCATTCCCAGCACACAGCCAATGCCTAGGCCTGCAGCTGGGTTCAGTGGTGTCAGAGCAGGAAGCTGGCACAGGTTGGCGAGTGGCAGCTGTGCTGGGCGACATGCCTGGGCTGTGGGCTGTCAATGTGCTGATGAGCTTCGCCCCCAGATCCTCCGCCCCAATCCAGCCCAGTGCAGTGGTGCTGGCTGCCGGGAACAGAGCAGCTGGGTCCCACTCCAGTGGACGTGCCATGAAAATCAATCCTGCCACAGGCCCCTCGTTGGCCACTCAGCATGCAGGCCACGGCCCGCCTGGGCCACGGGTGGGCAGTGCCAGGCAGGGCATCGTGGGCACAGTCTGTGTTGCAGCCACGCGGGGTGAAGGGGCCTGAGCTCTGACCTGGCCACTCCCTCCATGTCCCTGTGGCCACGACATGCTGAGCTGGGTGCTGGCAGCTGCCCGAGGCTCCGCCTGGACCAGCTTTGGGAGCGCCCATGGCACAGCAACCCGGGGGTGGGCGGCTTTCTGTCTTGGGCCCAGCTCTGCCCTGGGCGCAGGGGGGAAGGTTCCCCCGGGTGCTGGTTCTGCGATGCCCCATGACCACTGACTGCCGGCTGTGCCCTTTCCCTCCGTAGACCCTGGCGCTGACGCCTCCCTGTGCGGCATGGCGGCCACCAGTGCCTCAGGCACCAATGCCGTGCGCTACGGCACCATGCGCCACAACGTGATCAACCTGCAGGTGGTGCTGGCCGATGGCAGAGTGCTGCACACGGCCGGCCGGGGCCGCCACTTCAGGTACCGGGGGCTGCGGCTCGGGGGCGGGGGGCACCAGAGGACTCCTGCCCCGAGATCTCATCCTAGCCCCTTCTCGCCCTGCTGCAGGAAGAGCGCTGCCGGCTACAACCTGACAGCGCTGTTTGTGGGCTCCGAGGGGACGCTTGGCCTCATCACCCAGGCCACACTGCGTCTCCATGGCAGCCCTGAGGCCACGGTGGCGGCCGTGTGCGCCTTCCCCAGCGTGCATGCGGCGGTGGGCTGCACTGTGCAGGTGCTGCAGGCCGGCATCCCCGTGGCCCGGATCGGTGAGTTGGCAGCCCCGTGCCCTGCAGAGCATGCCCTGGGGAGCAGGGGGCATCGCTCCCGAGTGGACTGCGGAGCCCTCCAAGGCTCTGACCCCCAGCCTCTCTGCTCCTCCAGAGTTCCTGGACGACGTCATGATGGCCGCCTGTAATCGGTTCAGTGGCCTGAGCTACACCGTGTCCCCCACACTCTTCCTGGAGTTCCACGGTTCGCCTGGCAGCGTGGAGGAGCAGGTCCGGCAGGCAGGTACGTGCACGACGCCAGTGGGGTGATGCCTGGGGGGGCACAGGCTGGGGGCCTGGCCCTGCAGGGGGCCCTCTGTCCTGCTGGCGCAGCGGGGGAGCAGCAGCCCTGGGGCAGGTGGGCACTGCCAGTGGCACCAGGGGTGTATTTGGATGGCGCCTAGGGGTTGAGTGGAGCTGGGGGGTGGCTGGCTGCCCAGCTCATGGCTGAGGTGGGATGTTGCTGCCCTTCCCCTTTTCTGTAGGGGGCAGAGTGGCTCTGTCCTGCCCTGGCCAAGTCCCTTGCCCATGCCAGGGAGTGGATCTCTCACCTGGTCCCACAGCCCTCCTGGCCTAGGTCTCCAGCGACAGGGGGGAAGCCAGGCCTCTGCCCTGCCCCAGCCTGCCTGGCAGAGACGGCTGGCGGCCAGGCCCCGCTCCGGGGGGCAGGGGGCTGACAGCGAGGGGGTCTCTCCCTCTGCAGAGGAGATCGTGCAGCTGAACGGTGGCTCGGACTTTGCCTGGGCCCGGGAGCTGGAGGCGAGGAACAAGCTGTGGGCCGCTCGGCACAACGCCTGGTACGCGGCCTTGGCCCTGCGCCCTGGGAGCAAGGTGGGCTAGCGCTGGGGCATGGGGAATGCCGGGGGGAAGGGGGATCACTTGGAGACAGGGTGGAGGAGTGCCTGAGGAGAGGGGGTAGGGGGAGGCTGAGGGAAGAGGGGGTCACTTGGGAAGAGGGTGGGGGAGTCCCCGGAGGGACAGGGGGTCTGGGGAGTGGGTAAGGGGTGCCAAGGGAAGGGACTGGGGGGCATCAGGGGAGGGGACTGGGGAGTGATATTGGGGCTCTTGGTGGGCCAGGAACAGCCCCTCACCCCATGAGACTCTGGGCTTTCCCCAGGTCGGGGGCCAGTGCCCACCCACAGGACTGTTCTGCCCCAGCCTGACTGCTGAGAGCCGCTCTCCAGCGGGTGTCCTGGGGTCAGTGCTCCCCAGGCCTTCAGGGGACCCCGCTGAACAGCACGTCCCGAGCCCCAGGCCTGGGAGGGCTTAGCAAGGGTTTTCCCAAACTGAGCCAGGTCCCACCAGTGGGGCGCAGGGGGAGCTGGGATCCTCCGGGGGCCCAGGCGAGGCCAGTGTGCGCCCCCCGAGTGAGGCGGGATCGGGGTGCCCAGATGTGTCCTGTCACTTCTGCGGGGGGGATCAGTGAACCCTCTGCCATGTCCCCCTCAGGGCTACTCCACAGACGTGTGCGTCCCCATCTCCCGGCTGCCCCACATCGTGGGAGAGACCCACAGAGACCTGCAGGAGTCAGGGCTCACAGGTGGGTCTCCACTGAGCCTGGGGTCAGGGCCTGTGCAGCTGGGGGTCACTTCACCGGGGTCAGGCAAGGCAGCAGGAGAAGGGATGACATGACGGGGCTGGCGCTGCTGCCATCCCCCTGCTGTCAGGCCTGCCTGCCATTGTCCTGTCTGGGTGTGGGAGCCACGGGGCTGGGTGCTGCAGACAGAGGGGGCAAAGGCTCTGCCCCCCATTGCCGCAGGGGTTGGTAATAAATCCAAACGCGGCCCCTAAACGCAAACCACCCACAGTGCACCTGTCTGGGGTGAAGGCCTCACCGGCGGGAGGGCCCGACAATGCCCACCATCGCAGAGAACAGGGCAGGTGGACACGCTTCACACACGCTTCACACTCATCAGACATGCATCAGATGCTTCAAATGCACTTGACATGCTCCACCCACAGCTCTGGCAGTGCTCCTCGATCCCAGGTATCCGAGCCCTGGGGCTGTGCTGAGCAGGACCTGCCAGATGTTTCAGTGGGGCTGCAAGGGGACCAAGCCAGCCTGGCTCCCCAGAGCTGGAACTAATTAGCCTTGGGCCTGCCATGACCCCCACCTGTCAGGGAACGCGCTCCCTGGGCCGTGCGGGTTTCTGGGGGACATTCCTGTGCCCCCATGCTGTGACCTCATCCAGTCTCACCCCCATGCTGGGGCAGGATGGACGGGAGGAGCCAACGGCTGAGCCAGCCGGTGCCGGGGCACTGCGCTGCTGGAGATGCCATCCTTCCGAGGGATCGGGACGTGCGGCCCCTCGTGCCCTGGCCAGATCCCGATGTGGGGGATATCCCTGCTGAGCTAATCCCCCCCACATTTCAGTGGGGCAGGGGGCTCCCTCCCCAAGCCCCGGGGCACAGCCCCCTTCTGCCAGAGGGGGCTGCATTTCAGGAGTGGGCAATGACTCTGGCGTGGGCTGTACAGGGCAAGGGGCTTCGCTGGAGGGGAGGTGGGAGGGAGCCAGGCAGTAGGTGTCTGGGGGGCGGCTGGGAAAGGCTCCCCATACGAGCAGCTGGTCTGTGTCCCCTCAGGCCTGATAGTCGGGCACGTGGGCGACGGGAACTTTCACTGCCTCCTGGTGTTCGACCCAGCCGACCTGGCCGAGATCCAGCGCGTCAAGGAGTTTGCAACCCGACTGGCCAGGTAGGAAGCCAGCTCTGCCCAGCCCTGGTCTGCCTTGTCCTGCCTGGCCCAGCCTAGGTCTGCCCTGCCCAGCTCTGCTGAGTACTACCCACCCTGTCCAGCCCAGCCCAGCTCGCCCCTGCCCTGCCCAGCCTGGCTCTGCTCTGCCCTGCTCCGCTCAACCCTGCCTGGCCCAGTTCTGGTGTTGAAGGGCAGAAGCAACTCATGGGATCCTGCAGGGGGCAAATGGGGCCCGCCCTGACTGGCCTTTGGGCCCAGACCTGAGGGTGGGGCTGGGGGAGGGCACAGACCTAACGGTGTGGGGGGGGGGGGGCACACCAGGGAGGGGCCCAGAGCTCAGGGCAAGGGTGGCAGGAGAAGCAACCAGAAGAGTTCCCAGGAGCCACCTGTCCTGGGCCCCTTGCTGAGAGCACAGGCAGCCCCCCCAGGACACACGAGAGACCGGAGCTGCCTGGCACATGGGGAGCGGTCCGGTACTTGCTCCTCGCACGGGGCCCTGCAGCGCAGCCATGCTGGGCAGGGCCTAGACGGGGGCAGTAGTTGTCCCAGAGATGAAGGGTGGGGGCTGCACACGGGGTGCACCACGCCCTGGGGCTGCACCCTGCCCTTTTGCCCCCTCACCCGCTCCCCTTGGCATGCTCCTGGCAGTGCAGCATCCTCTACGGGCAGCTGGCACGCGGCTGAGCCCTCCCCTGCCCCCTGCGGTGAATTCACATGCATGGATCTGATCCTGGGGTCCCTGAACCCCTGAGCACCCCCTGCCAGTTGGTCTGCAGCCCCCACCCCACCCCCAGCCATGCTCCCCGCAGCTGCCCTGTCCTCCTGCTAACACATCCTGCCTCCTCTCCTCCCAGACAGGCCCTGGCCCTGGACGGAACCTGTACAGGCGAGCATGGCATCGGGCTGGGCAAGCGCCATCTGCTGTGGGAGGAGATCGGGGAGCTGGGACTGACCATCATGAGGCAGATCAAGGCCACGCTGGACCCCAAGAACCTCATGAACCCTGGGAAGGTGCTGTGAGCGGCATCTCCCACCCCTGCCCAGCCAGCCCAGAGCACCCAGCGCTGGCAAGGCAGGTTCCCTCCCAGGCCTGCAGCTGTCACTCCCCTTCCCCATGCAGACAGTGACTCGGAGCAGGGGCAGGGGGGAGCCCCCAAGTCTCGGCCCTTGAGCCCAGTGGATTGTTTGTGCCACGGGAAGGAAGGACTAGAAGCACTAGAAGGCAGCAGGCTTAATGTCAGCAAACCCCTCCTTGCCCCCCCTCCTCTCCTGGCCCTGGGCTCCCCCCCAGATCTGCTACTGCCCCCCTTCACCTCTCCCAGCCCTGGGCTTCCCCTTCACCTCTCCCAGCCCTGGGCTCCCCATTCACCTCTGCCTCAGCCCCCCCACCCCTGCCTCTCTCCACCCTAGGACTCCCCAGCTCCCCCCACCGCCTCTCCCAGCCCTGTGACTCCCCCTAGCTCTGCTATTGCCCCCCCTTCACCTCTTCCAGCCCCATGCTCCCCACCCTCAGCTCTCCCTGGGTCCCCCTGCCTCTCCCAGCCCTAGGACCCCCACCCCGGCTTTGCCTTGTGGCCTTGTGACAATGTGGGGAATTTTCTTAAGAGTTTGTATGAATACTGTGTGGGCCTCAGTTTCCCTTGCGTGCTGCTGTTTAACCAGGGGGTGGGCGAGGGGGTTTGGTGTTGCAGAGGCCCAAGTGTGACCCCGCCTAGCAGCCTGGCCTGGACACTGTGTAACTTGGCCACTGATGCCCAGACGGCCCTGCCCAACTTGGAACCCACTGGGTCCAGCCCGTGGGAGAGCAAAGGACTGGAGAGGGCCGAGGGGATGTGTGTGTCTCAAACGAAGACAAAGGACGGACTCGGCCAGACCCAGTTGGACTGTGCGGTAACTTCCTACTCTGTGTTCCCCACTTCCAATAACCTGCTGCTTTACACGTTGACTGAGTCAGTGCAGGCTAAACAGGCGGGGACTGCATTGCCTGCATTGCTCCCTTGGGGTGGGCAGGCCGAGGGGACGCTGACGGGAGCTCACGGGGTGAGGCCATGGGCTGGCGGTGGAGGCAAAGGGCTCACCCCAGGGAGAGAGCGTGACCCTACCGAGGGTAACACTGCAAAGGGGCCTTCCCAGGGATGGATAGAGGAGTGGGAGAGCACTGGAGCACTGACACCCCTCAACCCCCCATTCTGCCAGCACCTCTCCCATGAGAGGACAACGCACCCCGCACAGCAGAGCCGTGGCTCTGGCTAACGGAAATCCAGCCCCCACCCAAAGCCAGGTGTAAAGCTCGCTGTGGGCGGAGTGACCTCCTGCCCGGGGGCAGGGGCAAGGGGCTGTGTGGGGGAGGGTATTCCCCTCAATCCTCAGTCAATAAACTCACCTTCTGCAAAGCAGGTCCCCAAACCCGGCAGTGCCCAGGGCCCACCTGAACGGCACCTGGAGCCCAGCACGGCTTTATGCCCTTCTATGGCTCCGGGCATCCAGCCTAGGTGCTGAGAGCCTGGCCCAGCGTGGCAGCCACTGTGCCAGCTTCCCATGGCAGAGGCTGGAACACCTCCGCCCTGCTCCCCCCAGTGCGAAGCTCCAGCCAGGCAAGGGCAGGGCATGCTGGGCAGGCACAGGGCTGGGGGGGCACATGTGCCATGCTGTTCATGGGGCCTGCTGGGCATGGAAATTGGCCCCTCTCCAGTCTATGGGGGCCTGGATGGCTCCCCACTGCCCCTGCAGCCTGGCTGCCCCAGGGCTCTGCTTGGAGCACAGCCTAGGGGCAAGCCCCGTGTTCAGCCTGCGGCTTGTAGCAAATGTGGGAATTGTTTGGAATACAGCTTTAAAGCCAATGTCTGCCTCCGTTTTAGTTGCCTGGCTACCCAGCGGGTACACAAGGGTCAATGCTGCACCTGGCCTATGCTGGCTGATGAACCAGCCCCAGCTCCCTAAGGGGACCAGAGACAATGGCAGCCTCCAAGCTGGAGCAGCTGACAGCAAGGCCCAAGGGGTTTCCCTGCAGGAAGAGTCGAGCCACCCCCCTGCCCCAGGATCCTGCTGGGGCCCCCAGCACCCTTCGCTGCCAGCAAGCTCCTGCCTCTCCTTGCACCCCCAGGGGACTGCCTGCCCCAGAAGGAGCATGCACAGCCCCCACCCTCCACTAAGGGGGCAATGGGGTGGGGGAACTGCTCCCCACTGGCACAGCATGGGGCTCCCCTGCCAGCCAGCACCTCCCTGGGGACTGGCCCTGAGGGGCTGCAGGTTAGCTGGGCTGGCTGGGAGCCCATCCCGCCCACTGCCCAACAGCTACATGTGCCTCCCTCAGTCCCCAGGAGCCCAGTCCTGCAGCCCTCTGTGCCCATCCCACCTGCCCCAGCCTCCAGCGCTGCCCAGCAGAGAGAGGACACCACCGCCCTTGGCAGCTGCACGCGCTGTCTGTGCCGGGCAGGGGCTGCAGGTGCCATGTGGCCTTCTCCACCATCACCTGTGCCTGGCCCACTGGGGCACTAGCATAGCATGGCTCAGCTGGGCCCCCTACCCTGCTCCCCAAGGCTGCTTGGGAGCCTAGGGTCCAGCCCCAGAGCCTGGGCCTGCAGAGCAAAGCCTGGTGGAGACCCATGCTGCAAGGTGGGGGGTCCTGCCATGGTTCCCCACAGTGGCAAGCTGGAGCCCCCGACCCTGCAGGGCAGGTTCCTGGTGCTGGAGCTCCAGCTGCGAGCAGTAGCCTGGCCCAGTGACGGGCCAGTCTGGCCTCAGCCCCAACCTGGGGAGGGAGGCCCTGGATCAGCCCAGTGGAGTCCTCTGTCCTTGTGGCCCCTCCCTGCATCTGCCAGGGAGCCCCTGGGGCCCCAACACCACCCCAAGGCCAAACGGCCAGGGCCCTTCACCCCCAGGACAGTCCTTCACGCGGTTGGGGGCAAGGAGGCAAAGCAAAAGCCCCCCAGTGCATGTGGGAAAGGACATGGGCTGAGCGAAGGGGGAACTTATATATACTTCTACATTAGTGCTCCCAGCTGTGGTAAGCGAAGATGCATGTGTTTGGCCATGTGTGGTGCCCGTGAGCCGTGAGTGTGCACACACATGGCTTTGTACATGTGCCCATCCTGCGTCTGCCCACCTGCGTAAGCACTTTGCATGAGAGTGTTCCTGTGGGTGCCCCCTCACTGCAGTGCCCTCACTGCAGCATGCAGTGCCCGGAGCACCCTCTCTCCGGCAGGCACAGCAGCACGGACCCAGGGCCAGCCATGGGGCACCCCAGGGCAAGGCTTGGCTTGCTCCCGCCCAGTGGGAATTCACACACAGCCTGGCCTGGAGGAGTAAACCCCGCTGGCACTCAGGGTTGGCTCCAGCTGGCATGGGGCAGCACCACCATGGTGCTGGTTGGTGACTGTGGGGCCTTTTATTGCATCCAGCCCTCCCCCACCCCCCCACTTGGGTAGCGACCAGCACCCATTCTGGCCCTAAATTAGCACTCCCAGCAGCTGCACTTGCAGCCCCCTGGCTAGGGGTGTAGGCGAGCCCAGCACGATGGTCCCTGGGGTGCTGAGTACTATTATGGGCTGGCGCACACACACACACACACACACACACCCGGGGGAGTGGGGCCCTCGGCGACCTGGGCCCTTAGAGTGCAAACGCCGCAGTGCAAGGACCCCTCATCATCTTAGCTTGCGCAGGAGCCCAGGCAGTGGGGCCAAGGCCAGTCTGGGCTGAGCCCTTCGATTCTGACAGGTGCTTTCCTGAACCAAATGGCCCCAGGGCCCACCCCTCCCACTCTGGGGGCTCACCCTTGCAATCCCGGAGGTTTCCAATTGCCAAGCCTGAGAGCTGAGAACCTCACCGGGTTCGTGCTGCCTCATGTATCAGCAACTGGAACAAGCCACCAACTGAACCATACCTGAGACTCCGGTGATGATGTTAGACCAGCCTGTGGCTCTCGCCCTGTAGCCAGGCCCCACAGGGACAGGCCCCCACTCCACAGGCCTCACAGGGACAGACTGGCTCCCTCCCCGTGGCCAGGCCGGCCCTGCAGGGACAGGCTCCAGCTCCCTTCCCCACGGATGGGCTGGCCAAGCTCAGAGCACCACAGCAGTAAATCCCATTCCCAGCACCTCCAGGAGCTCTTACTCCACTACAGGCGGGGGCAGATTTATTACAGAGGGGCCTTTTGTAGCACAGTCACTGTTCAGAGCATGCCTGTTTTCTAGGGCTCCTGTGGAGCAGGAATCTCTGGCAGTCCTGGCTGCTGCCATGGGACAGGGGGTGACCTAGAGATTTGCCAGGGTGCCATTACAAAGAGGAGATAAGATCAACTCATGTCAGAAATGGATTCCCAACCTGCCTGCCCGTGAGAGTGGCACCACTGCCCCGACCTGTCCTGTGCTGAGCCCTGCGGGCACACGGGAAGCTGATCAACCGTAGCAGCGATTACAGCCCTTGCTCTGAAATGGACAGGCCTTGCTGTGCTCACTCGCCAGCCCTGGAGGAGGGTGATGGGTCTCACTGCAGGGCCACCAACAGGATCAGGGCCACATTTAGGGCAAGGTCTGACTTTGATCCGGTGCGCAGCTCCCAGCACCACAGTGCCCCACTCATTCTGGCAGCTTCTAGGTGCTACTGTCATCAAACTCATGAGCCCCCCTTTGCACTGCTGCTTGTGGGAGCAGAGACAGGTTGCTGGGCAAGCTGATTTAAGGCAGAGTAGGGGCAAGGAAGGGCCTGTCATCTTCATACCACCACTCTGATCTTCTCTAGAAGCCAGGAATCCCCCCCCACCACTATCACTGCAACCTTGACTGCAGAAGCAGCCACAGGGCAAGGGGGCTGTTAACATCGCATTGTGTTAGAGTGGCACAGGTGGCATAAATCAGGAGGGTGCTCACCATGCCACCTACCTTAAGGCATTTCATGCAGGTCTGCATGGGAAATTAGTTAAATTGGAGAAAATTGTGATTAACACAAGAATGGAAAAACTGGATAAAGAACTGGTTAAAGGGGGACTACTGAAAGGGGAAAGGCTAGTGGAGTTCCTCAGGGATTGGCCTTGGGCTCAGTCGTCGTCAATATTTGCATTAATGACCTTGGCACAAAACATGGGACTGTGCTAATAAAATTTGCAGACGACTCAAATTTGGGAGGCATTGCCAATACCGAGGAGGACTGGAATATAATACAGGAAGAGCTGGAGGACCTTGAAAACTGGAGCAATAGAAATGGGATGAAATTTAATAGTGGACAGTCATGCACTTAGGGACTAACACCAAGAGACTGAGGACATACCAGCTGGAAGTGAGAGGAGAAAGGCCTGGGCGTATGGGTCGATGGCTCAGTCATCCTGTGATCAATGTGATACACTGGTAAAAGGCTAAGTCAAGCCTAGGATGCATCAGACGAGGTATTTCTAGTAGAGACAGGGAAGTATTATTGCTATTATACCAGGCACTAGTGAGACCTCACCTGGAATACGGTGTGCAGTTTCTGGGCTCCCATAATTAAGAAAGATGAATTCAAAGTGGAAGAGGAGCAGAGACGGGTACTAGGATGATCAGTCGAATGGAAAACCTGCCTTGCGACAGGAGAGTCAAAGAGCTCGGCTTGTTTAGCCTCACCCAATGAAGGCTGAGGGGAGCTCTATAAATACAGCAGAGGGATAAATACCGGGGGGGGGGGGGGGGGGGGAGTTATTTAAGTTAAGGGCCAATATTAGCACAAGACCAAATGGATAGAAACTGGCCATCAACAAGTTTAGGCTTGAAATTAGATGAAGGTTCTGACCGTCAGAGGAGTGAAGTTCTGGAGCAGCATCCCAAGGGGAGCAATGGGGGCAAAAGACCCAACTGGCTTCAAGAGCTTGATAAGTTTAGGGAGGGGGATGGTGTGATGAGATGGGACGCATGCCATTGTAGCCAATCTGTGATTGCTAGCAGCAACTATCCTCAATGGCTGCAGACAGGACACTAGATAGGGCAGGCTGAGTTACTACAGAGAATTCTTTCCCAGGTGTCCGGCTGGTGGGTCTCGCCCACATACTCAGGGTCTAACCGATCACTGTATTTGGGGTTAGGAAGGAATTTGGGTCACGGGTCACTTGCTGAATTGAACTAGAGTAAACAGTGGATTCCCTGTAACTAGACCTCTTTAAACCATGATGTGAGGACTCCAGTGACTCAGCCAGAGGCTAGGGGTCAATCACAGGACATGAGGTTCTGTGGCCTGCAGCATGCAGGTCAGACTAGATGATCATGATGGCATGTTCTGGCCTTTGGCTATGAGCAGTGTGTGGGGGGGGGATCTAGTGCCCTTAGCCCCACCCCCTCACCAGCACTGTCCAATCCAATGCCCCGAACAAGGATGCCCCACCCCATACCCAGCAACTCCCACATGTAAGCTGCAGCAACTGAAAGGCATCTGCCACTCCAGCCCCACGCACCTGGTGCCGGGGCCCCGGCAGCATCCGGTTCCCATGCCACACTGCTTCACTAATACCATTGAAATAAAGCAGCGAGGAGGTTATTGAACAGTATTTTAATACCATATCAAAACACCTGGACTAATGAAGAAAGCTCCCCTCCCCCCCAAGCTCTGAACACATTTTTTTTTTTTGTTAAATTTAAAAAAAAAAAAAAATTTTTTTTTAAAATATATAAATACAGAAACCTTTCCGGCAGGGCCCAAGCCCACCGCCGGGGAACTTTGCCATGGCTAAAATGCTCCTCCCATGTGCTGCTCTCCTCAACAGCGGGGGGGAGGTTTGCTTGAATAAAATCCCACCTCTTTCCTTTTTCTGGCTGGAACAAAAAAAATCCACATGGGTCTAATAAAAAGGATCCTCTGCAGGATGCTTGTGACTTAGAACCTTTAACTGTAATGAACCCCCCCCCCCCCCCCCACACACACACACACCCATACACACACACACACACAAGTTCAGTGGAGACTCATCAAAAGAAATAAGGAATCCTTTTTTTGGCCACTAGGTATCATAGGCTGAGTAGGAGGAGGTGGGTGAGGGGATGAAAGCTTTTTGGGTGGCATCTGGCTATTTCAGTCACTGAGTGGTAATAGCCCAGTTCAAGAGCGGTCAGTCCGTAAACATCACCAGGCAAACACACCAGTCGACACTGAACTGTTTTGGTTTTTTTGTAAACACTTTAAAGACAGACCTACACCACCTCCTGCAGGTGAACAGAAGCTGCCCCCGTTGCTGGGGGCCGTTCGTCTCCTGTCATGTTCGGCTGATTACAGTTTGGTGTCCTCAAAGGGAAAAAAAATCCGTAGTCAGTGCAAAAGTGAGCAGGGCTCGCAGTGCCAGGCCCGGTCCAGTGCGGAGGCGCTCGCTTGGGATACAGGAATTCACCTGGGTTTCAATAGGAATAAATAACACGTGCTCCATTTGGCCAGTCGGCCCATGACAGCTCTGTCCCGGGTCAGCTTTCCTTTCACGGCTGGAAGAAAAGGCCCTTAAGCCAAACATCATGACAGAATTTCATTTCAGGGTCACAATTCACTGCTCCCGCTTCCTCTCCCTTGCTTAGCAGGTTCTTCTCCCCCCAGGTCAGTGGCTGTGGAGGTGAAAGTACGGAGAGAAGGCAGCTCTGCTTGCAGGGACAGGCTCACCTGTATTGATTTTTCCTTTAAATAAAAAAAAAAAAAAAAAAAAATTGGCAGCATCCAAGTGGATTCAAGTTTCTGGTTTTTGAGGAGTTGAAGAGTCAGCCCGAAACTCCGGCTGGGGCGGGTGGGAAGGGGAGAGGATGAATGGCAGGTACAGCAAGGTGCCCTGTAGAGAGAGACACAACCCAATGTCACCACACCCATCTCGCCTGGCCAGGCCAGCTCTGTGGGGGAATGCACTGACAGCACCCCATGGCTGCGTGCCCAGAGTGCATGCAGACGGGCCTTCAGACCGACCCGCCGCCCCCAGTGCATTGCAACATCCACACAGCGTGTGCATGTCTAGCTTCCACCGCCCCGTGCTGCAGAAGGGACACACTCCCACAAGCAGGGAGCTGTGCAGTGACCAGGAAAGGGTTAAACTCGTACTCGCTGAGCGTTCCGATCCCTGGAGGACAAGGAGACATTAAGGGACAACGTCGGACTTCAGGCTACGTCTATACGGCCCCGCAGTGCGCATCGCGGCAGCCAGCCCCGAAGTGTAACTGCCCTGTGTAGACCCTGCTCAAGTGAACTAAAAGGTACCCAACTGGTGCTAAGCTAGCCCTGTTTCAAACAGGACTAGTGAACGTGATCTTGGTGCCGTTTAGTTCACTCTAGTGGAGACGCCATGGAGCGGTTACAGCGCAACACTTCAGCGTGTGCTGCAATTCGCCCCCGTAGTCCCTGCTGCTGGGCTGTGTGGACAAACCCTGAAACACAAGGTGGGATTCTCCAATCTGCCTAGGGAAACCGAGTCCTGATTTCTTAGCTGTCTTGGATCACCTCAGCCAGGAGGGACGTTCTCTCACTTGCATTAGTCAGAGCTTTGGAACCTCCCGCTGAACGTGTCCGGCCTCATTTACAGTCGCCCAATTTCAAGGGTCGGCCCTTTGCCCTTCTCCCAGCCTGGCTAGCGTGAAGCCAGGTGGACCCTGCCCTGCCTGCTGGCAGCGCTGCTTGGATCCCAAGTGACACAGGAGATGGTTCAAGTGCTAGCCCTGGTACGGGGAACTCCGGCTGTACTCACTCAGCCATTCCCTAGCAAAGTGGCTCACTGGACAAGCCGAAGGAACAACTTTCTCCCTGCCAGCCCCTTCCCCTCTTGGACATCATCACCGGGAAGGCAGGCTCCGCAGGCCACGTGCTGCGCCCGGGACCCCTGCGCATGCACCTGCAGTGGGCTCTGCACAGGTGCAGCTGATTAAAACATAGGGCTCAATTCTGGTGCTGATGCACAGGAAGGAACAGCCCCCATTCCCTCCCCCGGGGCAAGGCTGGCCCCACAGAGCCAGCAGACCTGTCTCTTAGCCACAGGAGTCAGCAGCTCTGACAGATGCCCCCAGGGAGATTAAAGAAGAGGCAGCTATTTTTAGTGTCATTTTGAGCAGCAGAACTGCACTTAAAACGATGACACTTTGCTTTTGAATGTTAATAAAAACAAATGACCCCCAATTTGCTTTTCATACTAGGTCCGGGTTATTTCAAATCACACTGGCTCAGCGCTCTGACACTGTCACTGCAAAACAAAGCATTTTCTTTACAGCTCAACCAGAGATCAGCCTCCCACCCTGGGGGAGAGATTTAACACTGCTCTCATCTGGCCCCAGGGAGGGGAGATCCTGAGACAGGTGAATACTTGCTTTGGGGTTGGTTTACTATTCAATTTCAATGACACACACACTTGGAAGAAAGGTAATTTAAAAAAATTCATCCACTCCTGCCTCTTCAGTGAAGGTGTATGAGCTTCTACTAACCACCTCCAAGACCTCCTAGAGATCCTCCAACATCCAGACTTGACACCACTAAGGTAAAAGAAACCTATAGGACATACATCGCTCCAAAGCCTTCTTTATCCATCACAGAGCTGCACAACAGAGCAGAAATCCAGAGGCTACAAATCCCTTTGGCTCCACACCCAGAGGCAGGGTGGGGTATCCTACGTTAGAAAGAGCCTCACCTTAGAGAGAAGTCAGCAGGCATGCCCAGCAGGTCAATCAGAAGGATGCTCTGGGCAAGATCTGTTCACTTCAAACCATGAATCTATACAGCTGGGGAGAGAGAGACGACAGTCATTTTGTACCCACGGAGCAGGCAGTGAGCTCGCTCTACCAGGTGCCTCCTTCAGCTCAAACTGCTTCATAAGGCAGCTTCTCTAGATGAAATGCCCAGAATTCTCACCCCAGCGCTGTCAGCTGAGTGCCAGGAGGGAAGGACTTGCTGAGCAGGTGGGAGGGGCACCCTGCATCATTGCACCTGAGGTAGAAAGCTGGGGTAGAGGAGACTCTGCTATAGGTTTGTGAGGTGGCCCGGGGGATGGCTCGCTCAGGCCATACCAGGAGTCCTGGTTCAGCACCCAGGGTAGCCAGTGTTAGGAGAGGAAGAGTGGGGCTGTGGTCAGGGCACTAGCCAGGCACTCGGTAGAGCAGGTTAAATTCCCTGCTCTTCCACAGACTCCCTGGGTGTCTGGACAAGTCCCCCAGTCACTCTGTGTCTCAGTTTCCCTTTCTGCCCAATGGGGGCCTGCCCTGCCCCCCAGGAGGATAGATCTACTGAAGCCTGGGAGTTGCTCAGATAACCCAGCGATGGGGCTCAGATAGACAGAAGGCTGCCAAAGAGGCCATGTTCCACAGCCTTTCACTCACTGCTGGCAGATTCGTTCGCGCTGTTGCTTTGTCTCAGCGTTGTGGGGACAGACGGTGAGCTCTGTGTACACCACATGCGCGGCTTGGCCTCGGCACAGCACCCACCATTGCCATGAAGGCAGGTCCTTGGAGCAGGCTCAGGACAGGTGCCCCCTGGCCTGGCTCACAGCCTCCCCTGCATTAGTGGCCTGTCCTCTTCCACTCTGGGGAAATGCCAGACATTGGAGGGCTCTCTTCCAGGCACACTACCTGGTGCCGCGATGCCAGCAGATGTCACGAGCTGAGCAGGGTCAGGGCCTGCCTGGACTGGGGGCTTTATGAGAAAACCAAGGGTGCTGTCACTTGTGGGGGTATGCTCCCTTCTAGCCCAGGGCTCAGCCAATAGCCCAGCACGGTGCTAGGGGCCGCCGTGCCACTGGAAGGATGTCCAGCTGAGGGGCTGAGCTCTTGTGGTCTAATCCCCTAGGATACCTCTAGCATTAGCCGGCGAACCAGGAAGCCCTTTGAGAGGCTTTGACTGCACTGCTACACCCAGGAGCAAACAGGGCACAACCGGGCACTCCGCAGATGTGTGCGGGAACATTTGCTTGGTAGCCAAGAGCTCAGCATTGAGCAAAGGGGTATGGGAAGGGAAATTGATTCCCGCTGGGAATGCAACAGACCCCACTCATCTGTCCTATCCATTTCCCCCAGGTCCCTTCCCCAACAGCGCGGGGCAGCAGCCGCTCCCCACAGCCAGCGTGGGACTCTGCCCAGCTCCCGGGGGTGAAGCCAGAGCTCCCCAGCACTTTGCAGCCATCGAAGCCTGGCAACGAACACATGGCGCGGGGATCATCACCACTGGCAGCAAGGGCAACAGTAGCACGGGGAGGGGAAGGACCTGAGGCCACCCAGTTAGTCAGTGGCAGTGCTGGGAACAGAGCTCTGTTTGAGATGAGGCGGAGGGGAAAAGGGGGCTGCAGGCACACGCCCTGGGCAAGTGGGAGGGTATGCCCAGGGCTTGCCCAATAGCAGCCGTTCTGCAGAGGAAGGCTGAGCCAGCCCTGTCCCTTCCTTCAGCTCCCCAGGAAGTGACACATGCCTGGCCCGGTACCTTTTGTGATAAATGCACAGGCAGGGCAGCCTGGCTATCGTGTCCCCCTGTAGAAGTTCCTCCAGGCAGATCACGCACTCGCCCGCGTCTTTAGTCAGCACGTCATCTAAAAGGGGCCGAAAGAGGAGAAATGAGGAGGGAGGCAGACAGCATGCCGGGCAACTGCCATCCCCAGCGAGCAGCTCCTGAGGGCCGTGCACCAGGCCCCCGCGCCACCCTGCAACTCTGCCTGCTCACCCCCCACGCTGATCACTACAGGCATGGGGGACTCCGGGCGCTAGGGCCCCGCGAAGGCTGCTGCATGGGGTGGGTGGGGGACCAGATGCAGGATGCACACAGCTCGCATCGGTCATATCTCCATGCAGGATGGATGTGAACAGCTCCCCCCCAGTAAAGTGACAGGGCCCCCCAAATTGGAGCTGGCCCGATGGCCAGGCTGGGTGCAGGGCCAGGAGCCTCTCCCTTTCCCCACAACCCATCCTATTCCCCTCTGGACTGGCCAAGCAGCTCCTGGGCCCCTTACACAGACAGGTGGCGATCCATGTCCCCACAGAATGCTACATGGTCCCGATCATTGGGGGCGCCAGGGGAGTCCTGCACCCCTGGAGGTGCTTACTGAGTAACTGTCTTTTTACTGCCCTGTGCAGATACAAAGAAAACCTCAAAGCACCCTTGCGAGCCAATGAACCATTGTCCCTGGGTCACCAGAGGGGAAACTGAGGCACAGAGTGCCCTGGCCAAGGCCACACAGGACAAAGGTAGATAAACAGACTCCCCAGCTCCCAGCCCATCCTTTCTACCCGCACAGTGCATTAGACACAGCCACCCGCAACACGAAGGCTCCTCAGCCAGCTTTAGCAGCCATGCCAGAGCCAGGCCCAGGCCCAGCAGGAAACGGAGGTCACCAGCCGCTCCTTCACCCCCAACTGCCTGCCCTGCTGCCCAAGGGCCCTTCTATTTGGCAGGCCAGCGGCTGATCCAGGCTGCACCTGGTCTCTGAAGCAAATCCAGCAGCGAGCAGGGAGCCTTGCCTTGCGTCACCTGGACACACGCCAGGCAGGGAAGCGGGTCTATTGCCATCGCAGGGCCCTGGCTAGCTCTGAGAAATGAGCACCTCCTGCCCCCGAAGGGCTGCTTTCTCCAGTGGCCTGGCACAGCAGCAAGAGCACGTGGTGCTAAATGGTTCTGGGAGGAGTGTGCTGGGGGGTGAGGAGGCCCCCAGCATTTGGGCACATGAAGGCAAAGCTGTTGGCCCTGAGACTGTGCCAGCAGCTCCCAGGGCCTGGCAGGAAGAAAACAGGATTTCTGCGCTCTGCCCCCCGGCACAGACAAAAGGTGCCTAGCGATGGCACACCAGCTGCTCTGTGCTCAATTCCCCAGCCCATCTGGCCACGAGGCAGGAATCCGACTGCCAGCTAGGCACAGTGCCTGCCCTACAGCCAGGCAAACGCCAGCGAATGAGGCAGAACTACCCCCAGAGAGAGCCCACACACTGCCCGCTTCCAAACCTGCGCTGCTTTTTCCATGCCCAGTGCACATCAGCTGGGCCCGCCGTGCGGGCTCTGCCCATTAGAACTGGCTCTCCGAGTCATTCAGGAGATGAGCTTAGGAATCGCAGACTAGTTGGCAACTCGGGCCATGGCTCAGTCCCATGCAAAGGGCCAGTTTTTCCCTTGTGGGAGGCGGGTCTGGACTGGAACGACAGGGGGCTGGCGGAGCTGTGTGGGGAGCCCCAGCATGGCAAAGGCTGCTCAAGCAGTGCACTGCTTTTTATGCCTGCGTTATCGGCGCCACACTTTCACAAGGGCCAAAACCAGCCTCTGAATTCACGCGCTCCATGAGCCAGCAAAGGCATCGCTGTGTCCTTGCGGGGAGTGGCCGGGGTTGGCGGAGACCATGCAGATTGAGTTGTTAGCAAGCTGGGAGCAAGCCGGCTGCCCCCTCTCCTGGGACTGCAGTCTCCTTGCTGTCCCCCTGTCCTGCCTCCCAGAGTGTGGACAGACAGCCTGCTGAGACCCATGGCCATGGGGTTCCATGGCTCTGACACAAGGAGCCCCCGGGCATGGACTGAAGGCGCCAGCTATGAGTGCAGGGCATAGACCTGCCGGCCTGGGCTGGGGCTTTGCAGAGCCAACCCAGCCCCGGCTTCAGGAAGCCAGAGCCAGCCCTACCCCACAGTGCACCACCGGAGGGGGGGGGGGGGGGAAGGGAGAAGCACAGGGACTAGTGCTGGAGCAAGGGCTGCAGGGGCTCCCAGTGCCTCCCTTCCCAGCCACCCCAGCAGGAAGCACACGAAAATGCTACCTCCACTTGGGCGCGGGGGGGGGTGATGCTGGCCGGGCTGGGGAGGGAGCTCAGAGCTGTGCCACTTCAGCAGGAGGTGCTGCAAAGAGCAGGGCAGACGAACACCGCTGCTCCAGCCCCAGCTCTCGGAGAGGAGCACTGCCGGGAATAGAGGCAGAAGCGCTGGCTGCTAGAACAGGTCTGGCAGACACGGGCAGGGGACATGCTTGCTTGGCTGATTCCCAGAGCCCCAGGAGGGGAGGGGGCTGCTCCAGGGGGGTGGCAGGGTGATGTGCCAGAGCGGGGAGCTGCCCAGCAACAATGAAAGCGCGCTCTCTAATCCGTCACACTGGGAGGAGGGGGACCCAGCCTGCGACGCAGAGACAGTCTCCTCCCCCTGACCTGATTTCCAGCTCCCAGGGACCCAGCCCCGGCTCACAGCGTGCCAGACTCCCCCACATGACGGGGAAGGTGTGGTGCCAGCACAGTCCTGACACGGACAGCTGGACCAGATTGCACGGCACTGGCGGGAGGGTGCGGAGGGGAAGGTGGCGCCTGACTACAGCCTCGTGCTCGCCTGGCATTTCATCCCAGTCCTAGCAGGGGGCTAACCAGAGCACAGCCTGCCCAGCTGTGGCCCACTCAATCACCGAGAGGGGGTAAGGCTGCTCCTATTTCCCATGGCAGGTTCCCTCCCCCAGAGCTGGGAGGCGGCACCAGCAAGGAGAGCGCAGGGCTGGCACCAAAGCAGCCCCATGCTCGTACCTGCCAGCTGCCCTGAGACGCACCTGGTCTCACCTGCTGCTGCCCCTGAGATCCCTGGCACTGCTACCCCGCTAAGATTAGGAACACTCCCAGTGCCTGTGCAGCGACTGCTTTACTCAGAGCACTGGGCAGCTGGCACCAGGGCCACCCCCCAGCACAGAGAGTGCCAGCCCCATGCCATTCTGCCATGCAGGGCTCTGACCTGGGCTGTGCAGAGGCCTTGGATGCAGATCAGGGCCCTGGCCCTGCCTGAGGGAGCTGAGCCACCACAGAGCTGTGATGCCCTTGCCAGCGCGGCTCCTGCTGCTGTGCCCATGGACCCTGGGCGAGGTGCCCAAAGCCATACTGCCCATGCCTGAGCCAGGATTAGAACTCAGGACACCCTGGTTCTCAGCCCCGGGCGCAAGCCTCCTGTCACCTCTGGCCCTCATGTCTAACTCCCAACCCCGCTCCTCTCGAGCGCACCCTTGCCCTGGCACCCACTGCCTAGCTCCTCTCCTCACGCTCTAGCTGCCAGGAGCCCATCTTTATCCACGGGGGTCACCACAACAGCAGGGTAGCCCCTGGACTGGGCCCTGCCCATGAATCCCCCCCAGCCTGCCAGCATCAGCTCACAGGCCAGAGCCACTGCCAAGCCAGGCCACTGGTACCATGGGAGTGACCCCAGAGGAGATCACACTGGCCTCTGCGGGCCGCAGCACTGTTTGTTCAGTGACCGTCGGCTGGCTGGTTCCCCACCCCACACACTGTTCAGCTCCCTCCTGCCCCAGTGACGGCTCACCCCCGAACCTCCCACAGCTCCCAGGCCAGCCCGCCATGGCTAGCAGGCCTCGTAACTTGCTATCGCCTTCCATGGCTCTGCCAGCGTGCCCAGCCTGGACAGCCATGCCAGAACCTGCGTCCACCCCTTCCCGCTTTCACCGCAATATAACCTGCACAGCCGCTCCCTTCTCCTCCAAGCAACCCCTCCCGGGCGCTGGCTACAGCTGGGCAGGTGCGGAGCCGCGGCTGCCCCCGGCCGTACCCCAAGTACGGACCACAGACAAGCAAGCCTCCGTAGCTCACCCAGCTGTGCCAACCCCCCATTTCCCTGGGCAGGCTGTTCTTGCTGCCCCTCAGCTCAGGAATAGGCTGGACAGAGTCCAGGTGCAATGGGGCCCTGCTCCCGCTGTACCAGAGCATGGGCTGGCACCACTGCCCCGGGCTCCACCTGGCCTCTGTGCTCAGGACTACAGCCGCAGGGCAGTCAAACTGGCAGGGTTCACCGGCCTGAAAATGAAACAGATGCACAGGCCCAATGCCCAGAGCTGGGGCCCCAGGCTGCCCACCTTGCGTGGGGAGCGAAGCAAAAAACCCCTGTGTTTAACTCAGCTTTGTGTGCCAAGTGCCAGTGTAACCGCACTTTGCATCACCTCCTGCCCTTACCGGTTGGGATGGTGCCAGTTGGCAAATCCCTGGCGTTCCTGGGGTGGGGGGGGGTTTACCTCCTCGTTCGCACAGCAGCAGTGCCAGTCGTGGAAGCCAGCAGTTTACGCGAGAGACTCGGGATGCTGGCAAGTCCCTAGTGGGGTCCCTGCGCTGGGCTCTGGGGGCCTCTGATTTAACGGGAATAGTTATAAATCCCAAGGCCATTTCCCTGCTCGGCTGCAGAGCCAGGTCCCAGTCAGGCTCTGAACGGTGGGGCAGGGAGCTGTGCGAGACCAAACCACAGGGAGACAGCTCAGTGTAAGCACCACAGAGAGGGAGGGTTGGCCAAGGGTCATTAAAGGCAGGCCCTGCTCTCCCGGCCAGCCCCCCTTACCCGTGTCTAGCAGGTGTGGGTCCTGGGGACAGGGCCTGGAAAGCACCAGGCCCACCTGTGCTGCAGCACGGGTGCAAGCCAACAACCACACTTGGCCTCCAGGGCTTTAGGAGCCATGCTGAGTCCAGTCTGGAGGGGCCCTACCCACCCTCTGCTAGGACCCATAGAAGCACGTTTCGGGGTCTCTGGGCAGCAGGGAGACAGCCCGGCTAGTTTGCTTCCATGGCAGAGTGGGGGCTGGCTGCAGCCTCATCCCAGCTAGAAATGGGTGTGTTCTGGCACAGAGGCTCTGCTGCCAGTCGCCCCACTCCTGCTCAGCCAGTCGAGTGCGCTCACAGCTGTTAACAGTCTGGACGAGGCTCCGCCCAGCCCAAGACCTGGGCACATCCTGCCAGGCACTGCAGGCTTCTGCGAAATTCCTGAATGAGCCTTGGGAAGCGTGGAGTGCAGCTGGGCCCCTCCGCATGCTGGCTGCCCTGTGAGCTTTATGCAAGGGGCTGCTCGCTCCAGGTCTGGTTGCAGCTGGGGCCAGTTTCTGCTAGGATTTCACAGCTGTGCGGTGTGCCCAGAGGAAGGTTTCCCATACCCAAGCAGGTTGTCTGGTGGCCACTGTGCTCTGTGGGGACGGGGATACACGGGCACATCCAAGTGGAAGAGGACCTCGCTGAAGAGTTAGAACAGGGGTAGGCAACCTATGGCACGCGTGCCGAAGGTGGCACGCAGGCTGATTTTCAGTGGCACTCACACTGCCCAGGTCCTGGCCACCAGTCTGGGGGGGGGGCGGGGGGCTCTGCATTTTAGTTTAATTTTAAATGAAACTTCTTAAACATTTTAAAAACCTTATTTACTTTACATACAACAATAGTTTAGTTATATATTATAGACTTATAGAAAGAGGCCTTCTAAAAACGTTAAAATGTATTACTGGCACGCGAAACCTTAAATTAGAGTGAATAAATGAAGACTCGGCACACCACTTCTGAAAGGTTGCCGACCACTGAGTTAGAATATCGATGCCCAGGTAAATAGGCAAGTTGATTGCAATGGCTCCTCTGGGAAACAGTGCCCATAGAATGCCCTCCAACTCCTAGCGTGCCACACAACCTCACCCAGCATGGCACTGCGGCCGCCTCTGGGGTGGAGCACAGCCTAGCAGTGCACAGCCATATCAGTTCATTCCTGGACACGAAGTGAGGACTACCAAATTTAACTGAAACTGCAGAGGGTTTCCAGCTGGAGTGTGGCCAAGATAACTGGGCAATGCCAATTGGAAAGGCGGTACCTCCTGCAGCGCCGAGCCCCTAAAAACATGCTCTGGCGCTGGGTCACTCAACTCCCGCTCCCTGCTTGTTCACCAACCCCACTTCCCTGGAAGTCTCCTTGCGAGTACAGAACAGGATTGACACTTGTGAGAGCCCCCGAAATCCCAGCCCAGGGCTGCAGCCACTCCTCCAGCACCCACCACACTGTAAACTGCTTCAACACCGTTACAGTGGCAGCTGAACAAACCCAACGGCGCTGCAGTGAGCAACCCCCCCAAGGAGAGGAGTTCAAATACACGTTAACTGTACGTGGGCAACACCACACCAACAAGCTACAGGAGCGGAGAAGCAGGCAAATTACTCGGGCCCAGGAGTATGGCCAGATCCATTCCCCCAGTCCCCTTACCACCTTGGTTTCCAGGCAGCTCATTCCATACCATTCTGTGCACTCCAGCAATCTCTGCACTACATTATTTTGCCTTGAGTTCCCCACCATGGCTGTCAGCAGGGTGGAGAGATTTAAATCAAAGCAATTTAAATCACAAATTTTAATCATGATTTAAAGCAGCAAGTGGGAAACCTGGGCTTAAATAATTAATTTTAATTGTGTTTTAAATTTGTACTTTTAAATTATTTTTCTAAGGAAAGGTTGAGTCTCATTCACTGGTGACCACTGAAACTTGGATCTGCAGCCAGATATACGCTTTACACTGATTTTGAGGTTCCTTTTTGCTAACCCAGAGGGTAGCACTAGCTCTGTACACATGTAACTACTCGTGGGGGAATTCTGTGCGATTGCATGCATGCATAATTAATGAGCCTTGCATATTTTTATTTTTTTGTGCAGAAAAAAGCTTGTCAAAATGTTGCTGCAGTTTTGCCTTTTGCCCACCAGACGGCGCTGTGGCGAGAGAACACAGCAGCAGCTCCCAGCCAGCTAGGGAAGAGAAAGAGCCTGCCTTCTTCACAGAGCCTGTCACACCAGGTCAGGAGACATGGGCTATGGGGAGACAGTGTGGGGCTGCTGGGGGATTCAACCAGCTGCTAATGGGCTGAATGGGAGTGGAGGCACAGGGCCACAAGAGGGAGGGAGGTGCAGGGCCATATGGTGATGGGGAGGGGTGCAGAGCTACATAGGAAAAAGGGGAGTGGCTGGGTGGGGGCACAGAGACATATGGGGACAGGGGAAAGGGTACAGAGCCACATAGGGATAGGGGCAGATGGGCCTGACTGAAAAGGTGAGGCTAGGGGTCAGCCAGGGTCTACATGAGGGAAGCTCCCTAATAATCCCTCCCTGTCCCCCCTCAAAAAACCTGTTCCATACTTTTCCCACCCATACACAACAACCCTACAAGTTCACAACCAGGCTCCTTCCCAGCTCCTTCCCTCTCCCTCAGCTCCTCCATTACCCCTGACACCCCCAAGCCTTTGCACTGCTTCTGAGGGGTGCAGGAAATACAGTTCGGTATTGTAGTTTAAATTAATTGTTAATCAGAGTTCTGTATTAGTATGCCTAGTACGGAATCTATTTGTCAAAAAAACATTTCCCGAATGTTTTTTGTTGTCTGTATTGTTATAGACATACTTGCTGACAGGGATTTTGAAATAAATGACCAAAAATAATTGAAACTGGTGAGATTATATTGTGCTATTTTGACAAAATATGCAGAATTTTGCAGAAATTTAAAATACTGTGCACAGAATTTTTAGGCACAGAAGTCCCCCAGGAGTAATGACATTCATTTAAGCAACTTACATAACTTATCCTAAAATTTATTCCAACTCTTAATTTTTACATTTATTGTGTTAGAAAATGCTGAATGATGTGTTTCTTATTCACTAGATTAATTTTTTAATTTGTGATCTGGATAGAAATTCAAAGTTAAAAATGCACAAAACCAGCATTTTAAGGTTCTGGTGTTGTTTTATTAACAACTAACTACCGCTACCTTAAAAATGCTGGCTACATAAGAAGAAAGATTTATTGGAAAGTTTATCAAAATATGTCTTGCATTTAAAACTGACTGATCTGCAAACAAAGGCAGGATAATCTGTAGTTAAGGAATTGTACTGATTGTTTCTGGTCACCAGGTCCTTCAAGATTTTAGAACTAGCAGAACTCATCCTCTCATCCTCAGGTTTTATTCCTGGATTGGAAGAAGAAAACAAGCCTTCCTGCCTTTTCAACTGCCAATTGGTTTCTTCATTTTGAATGAACTGGCCCTTGAACTGACCAGGTCGAATAAAGTGAAATGAGGAACATATTCCTGCTGCACTTGCAGAAGAGGCTATTGCTGTCAAAAGCTGGTTTAGCACTTCAGCAAACTCTGGTTCCAGGTGCTTCGCTGATGATTTCCAGCAGATCGGGGGGGGGACTTGCTTTAAAACTTGGCAGCAACCACGTACCGCTTAATATTATTTATTGTATTTAATTTAAATGACAATAGATATAAACACATTTAGGCCTTGATGTAGGTTGTCAATTTCAAATTTAATTTGAAATTGTTTTATCAAAATTGAACTTTTTTAGTTTAAACCTATGGGATTTTTATCCTCCTGGGCTGGCAGCAGTGGGAGGGGCCAGTGCAGACAGCTCCAGATGGTGGCTAGAAGTTTACATATCCCTGCCCCCACACACAACGGTGGTGATTAAAGCACCCGGCCCCTTGCTCACACCCAAGCTCTCCACCTGGGAGCTCTGCTCCAGGGCCTCATCACTGGCTCCCCTCTCTGTGCCCATGCTCCGGCTTAGAACCATGCCCACTCCAGCTGAGCCAGCTGGCACACAGGAGACAGCCCCTTCAAAAAACCTGCTGCCATGGAGTCGGCCCGGCTCATCACAGGATATGGCGGGGACGGAATCCCTACCTGCTGCTGCCACGAGAACACAGACTGGGGAGCCCGCCACGCTGGGGAGAGACTGTGCTGAGCGGGAGCTGCTGTTAACAGACTCTCTGCCTCTGCAGCTGGCCCTGATTTCGCAAGGATAAATGCCACACTGGCAGGTGAGGGTGCTCTCACACCAACCTCCGGAAGCATGCAGGCTGCACTGCTGGGTCACCTGTCTCTACTCACACCTGCCAGGGCCCTGCTTGCCTGCAAAGTCCACCACCCAGGCCAGACTCAGGGCCCTACTGAGTGTCAGCCATGTGTGTTGCCCTCACCAGCAGCATAGCTTTGCCAAGGGACAGGAGCCCCGCTATCGCCACTGCACAGCGAGGAGGAGTGCCCGATGCATGGGCATGCAGACCATGGCAGAGCAGGGCAGGAACGGACGTGCACACCTTGGAGCTTCCCCCCTCATGCCCACGGTGGTACGCAGACACTGGAACAGAACCAGGTCTGACTCTCAGCTCACTAGGCCGAGGGGGGGCAGCACGAGCTAAGCAGCAGAGTACGTACCCGCACCTCCTGCAAAGGGGCACGCGCCGGAGAGCCTATTGCTTGGCTGGACAGAACAAGCTGGGCCTCAAGGCACCATGAAGAAGGGGGAAGCTCCAGGGCCTGCGTGGCAGGCAGACCTGGAAGGGCTGGGCATGCATGGAGGCAGCACACAGGGTAAGGCCATTGGCAGAGCCCAGGACGCCAGCAGTTGAGATAAAGAAAGAAAGTGACTGAGGTCAGCGGGAGGGAGAGGACACCCAGCCAGGGCCAGACAGCTGCTCTGGCGGTGTCAAAACCCCAGCGCCCTAAGCAGACTGCCAGCAGGGTGAAGGGCAGGGACATGCTGAAACCAGAGCTCCTGTCTCAGGTCGGGAGCCAAGTGGAATGCAGGAGCTGTGCGGGATCCAGAAGTGGGAGTAGCAAAGGGTAGTATGGCAGCCAGGGCACCGACCGACCTCAGGAGACCACCACCAGATCACAGCCTCGCCCCGTCCCCACCCATGGACTGACACCAGCTCCTAATACTCAGCGCCGCACCCAGCACCCCCGCCCCGGGTGAGAGGCCAAAGGGGCAGCTGGAAGGAAACGGAGGGCTGCAGGACTAACAGCAGGAGGCGACGGAGCACTGACAGAGCTGCTCCCAGCTCCTCATTCGTACAGTGACTTACTCTAGGCCTTGTGTCACAGGTGGGCTGCAGGAAGTGGCACATCAGACTATCGGAGGGACATGAACATTTAACACATTTCGATCGGTCCCTCGACCCATCCGCCGAGCCCCAAGCTCAGCACCCTGTGGCTCCCTGGCTAGCTGACATCACAAACACATAGCCCAGCGTGGGGAGCACAGAACAGCCCGGGGGCTCCAAAGTCACAGGGCAAACACACCCCCATGAACATGGTCTCGGCAGGGGAGCAAAGGAGAATACAGGGGCTGCAGAGTAACAGCCTGAAGCTGTGAAGTCTGCGTGACTGAGCTGAAACAGTTTTTGCACTGAAAAAGCATCAGCTTCTCAGCTCGCCTTGAACACGTATTAACATCATTCCCCCACTGCCCAATCTCCGCAGAGAGATGGCTTGGAGGCTGATCGCAACAGAGACTGCAGCACAAATGCTGCGCTGTGTCTGTCTGCAGCACCCCGTCTGCAGGGCTCTCCCCTTTGTCACACTGCGCCCAGCTCCTCCACGCTCCAGACTTCGCTCCACCTACCACAGCTGCTCACTGCCCCTGTTCACCTGCTGCACTAGAGAATCTGCGCAGGCAGCTCTCTGCTGCTAACCCCTCTGCACATTGGGATGGGTGGGACCAGACAATCTACGTTGAGTGCACTCTGCCCAAGGGCACGGCCGAGACAGGGGCAGCTCCTGTATCCAGCGGGTGGGGCTAACTCAGAACCCAGGAGAGCGTTCGTCTGGGCATGCTCCCCCGTAGCAAGGCAACTCAGGCTGACCCCTCCAAGCCCGACAGCTGAGCCCTCTCACCCCACAGCAGCAAGGTGAGCCAGCGGTCTCTCCTGGAGAGACGCAGCACGTCTCACTACAATGAGGCTTTTCTTCGTGGCCTGTGCTGAGCTGCCTAGCAAACCCTCTGGCGTTTACTGGCCCTCCCTCAGGCTCGCGAGCCAGCAGCTGCGCACAAAGGGAGCCCTTACCGTTGTAGGAGAGGCGGGGCTTGCTCAGACACATGATAAAGTGCATTTCCATCTCGTCAGAAGCCACAGATTTGGAGCAAATGGGGCACTTGAAACCTGGAAAGAAGCAGAGGGAACCGCGATTAGACAACCTGCACCCCAACCCCACACATGGAGCCGGGCTGCAGGCCTGCTGCTGCCAGACGGCAGGCCCTGGCATGCAGTAACCAGCCTGCTCCGAGCAGACAGCCAACACTGCCCAGGTGTTAGCAAAGGCTCTTGCCAGGAGCGAAGACACCCCTTGCTCAGTACCTACAACTCTGCTAGCACCCTGTGCCCGGCCCGCCGCTGCTCCCCGCATGACACACAGGCCAGAACCCGCCTGCCAGCTGCCAGACACAGGAAATGCAAATGTATTCTGTGAGCAGTGGTGGTGCTGCCATGTGAACGCAGGCAGAACAGAGGCAGAGACCCCCGTCTGGAGCATGACCACCATAGAACGCTAACTATTGGCCAGCTCACCTCCCTAGCGAGCACTGCCCACAGCTTTCTCCAGCCTAGGTTTAGACACTACAAGTAATGGAGCTCCCACCTCTCCCAGTAGGCCTGGGTCAGAAAGAGCCACTGCTGGAAGCTCAGATCCCCCCTCCTGGCAGCCAGAGTGTTCGTTCCCCTCCCTTCTGGAGCATTTGTATTGCCACTGCTAGCACACAGCACATCTGTGCGGACACGCAGAGGATCCACGCTGAGGAGCTTACACGCTAACCCAGCTCACGTAATGAACGGGCGCAAAGCCTCGGGGGGGGGGGGGGGGAGATGATGGGGGGACACCAGCAGCACAACATGGCTGCTCGGCTAGGGCTGGGGCACAGCTGGTGCTCTTGCCCTTTTTCAGACCAACAGACAGGTAAGCTGGGTTACAAGGGGACTCGAATGAAGAGTGGTGCAGGCTGGGCTCAGGGTAGGCAGGGCTTTCTAGGTGCAGGGGGTCACGGGTCAATTGGGGTATCAAGGCTAGTGCTGGGGAAGGCAATGCAAAGAGACAGAAAGTGAGCTCTGGTGTTTGCATGTCCGCCAGCAGGGGTATAGCCCCTGCACCGTCTAGGTCACCTCCATGCCAGGCAACACTCAGGAGGCCTGGACTATGTGAGCAAGTGGCACTAACGTGCTGTGGGGACGTGGTTCCGCGTCAGCGGGCAAAGGAGCGGGCTGCACCAATTTCCAGTTGGTTTCTAAACCAATCTAGTAAAACCGGAGAAATTTTCTTATGTAGATGGGGCCCAATTCACTCAGTCTTTCCTCCTACGCCAATCCCTCTACCCCCGTCAGCCCTGCTACTCTTCCCCAGCCACTCTGCAGTCTGTTAACCTGGGGAAGTTCCCCCCGAGCCATGTGGAAAGGGACAGCTCTCTGGTCCATGGCACCACTAGGGTTGCCAATGCTCCAGGGCTGTCCTGGAGTCTCCAGGAATTAAGAGAGTATGTAATGTGATGGAACCTCCAGGAATACATCCCACAAAACTGGCACCCCTAGATGTGACACCTCTGTGCTCTGCACCCAAAGTTGTGTTTGCTGCCACATCTCATAGCAGATGACTCTCCACTCACCCCCTCAGCGCTCTGCTTGCAGCTGTCTCCCCGGCCTGGCCCTTCCCCTGGAATCTCCATCACAGCCCTCCCCACCAGATGCAGGAGCTTACCATTTTCAGCTGCCGCTCCTCTCATTAGCACCTGCCCGTGTTTCTAATCTCTCTAGATCCCTTTGTCTTATTTCTCTGTTAGCAATTCAGACCAATTTGGTACCATCTGGGAATTTCATTAACACGCTGTTTTCTCCTTCCAAGTAATTAAGAAATATTTACTAAGAGGGGATCTAACCCAGACCCTTGCAGTGCTCCATTAGACACCCATCATTACCCCTTGTTTACAACCCTTCAGACAGAAGTCAACCTATGGGACTGTGTTCCTAGCAGCCGCTTTGAACTTGTGAGCAATAGATGAGGCGACAGTTGCAAAGGCTTCACTACACTCCATGCCGATTACATTCCATCTAGCGTGCTCCCCGCATGCGCCAGGACAGAGCCATAGAGAGCAGGCCGGGTCCGTGCTGTGAACTGCCCCAGGCTCGGAAGATTTAATCATGTTCTCTCTCCATAGTTATCCATTCCACTCGCTCACTAGGGACAGGAGTTAGACTGGCCGGGCAGGGACCGCCCCTCTTCCCCTCAGAAGAGGCCGGTACTATAGTCTCTAGGGCTTTCCTAAAAACACCCCCGTTTCCAATGATTTTTCCAAAGCAGTCATCACTTGGACAAATGTGTTTGTCAATTCTGTCAATTCCTCCACCTCCAAGCCCTCTGGCCCAGCTGAGCTGGATGCATGCATACAGGTAACCCCCCTCTCTAAATTATCTCAACTTTAAATCTGCCTGAGGAAAATACACATACCCACTCTTCTCAGGTCCCTCGTCAGTGATCAGTGGGACGACATCCCCTCTAGTCCTTCCTCTCCTGCTCTCCAACAGCTGCTCTTCATCCCTCTGACCCCCTTTCACTAGCATTAGTGCATTTGGCTTGCTTGCAGCCTGTACCTTTGTCCTGCAAGCCTCGAACTAACAGCCCTGTGTGGCTGCTTACCTCACCCGTTGCCAGGATAGCGAGACTTCTGCCTTCAGACCTCTAAGCTGCCCCTCATGGAGACCTTGCCAGCTTCTCCTGGAGCGGAAACCTAGCCTGCTGGGCCTTTGGTCTTCTTTCCTAGGCTGGTGGGGTGTCAGACCTCCTCCCACTGCACCTCACACACGAGATCCCTGAATTCCTCAAACACGCTTCCCGGGATCCAATACCCCACATCCCAAGAGTCCTTCCATAACCACAGAACTCAGGTGCTTGGGAGACACCAATGACATTTCCCTACCTCCCTCATAACCACAGTCTATTCCTTCCTGGGGGTAAGAAGCAGATCGAGGACCTTGCTTTGGATCATAAAGCTGCCCCCTCTCCTTCATTTAGGAACCTCCGTGGATTATGCCAGTTTGAATGCATGCTGTCCAAAGCTCACCCCCAACAGGCAGAGAATGCAACATGGCCTCAAATATCTCCTGACTTTCCTAGCCACGGCTCAGGAAGAGATCTTGACTTTGGATTCCTGGATACGGACCCAAAGGAAGGGAACTAAGGCGTAAAATGTTTACCCAGAGAGTAATTAGCCACTGGAACAAGTTACCAAGGGTTGAGGTGGATTCGCCATCAGTGGCGATGTTTAAAATCAAGACTGGTTGTTTCTGGAAGATCTGCTCTAGGAATTACAATGGGGCGGGTCTCTGGCCTGTGCTGTGCATCACCACCATGGTCCCTCCTGGCCACGGGATCGACGAATTTCACCACTGCCCTCTTTAGTGACAAACTGTAGCACGTTCCCACGGGCCATACTTCCGACATACCATTCACCCTCCCCTCCCATCCCCCCACCTTCCTGATCTCTCCATGTCCAGACTGAAGCCATCTCCACAGGTATTCCGGCTAGGAGAATTTCTCTCCCACTAAGTGGCATCAACCATTGTTTAATAACTCTGGCATTCCCATGCTCTTTGCGTTTGGGTGCACACAGATTAGCCTAGTGCCACAGCAGCTTCCTCTTCTGCTTCATATATATGCTGGAAGCTCCAGCTGGGTTACTCCCCGAGAGTTAAGCAGAAGTTCCCCTCCCACCCTGCTCCAGCCTGGCGTACGGCACACGAGCTAGATGCAGCTCTGAACACAGGTGGTTGGTGACCAATGCTGCTTAAGAGGAGACTGAACCTTAACAGGTGTCCCCCAGGAAAGCTCTTCTAAAGGGGTGGCTTTAGCATGGACAACGGGTTCAGCTGCACCCACAGGAATCATGAAACCATGGGGGCAAAACGAGGCACACACTTCTCCCGCTGGGTGGTGGAGCAAGCCCGCCTCCCACTCACCCCACAGCAGTGGCTCCTGTCCCTGCCCCCAGCTCCCCATGCCAGCTGTTGCAACCTGGCACAAAGCCATAGAGACGCTCGTTCAAATTTAACCCATATGGCCCTCTGTCATGGTAGAGGGGCAGTTGGGCCAAACCTGAGTGGCGCTGCCGCTCCGTGCACCAGGCTGCAATGCCAAGAGCAGGGAACCAGGCCCAGCCCCACAGGACAGGAGCACTTACCTGTGGGGCGAGTGGGGGGCAGACTCATTCTCCACCCCCCAGCTTTCCCCTCCACACCAGGCCAGGATTAGGATGCTGTGCTCTGCTGCGAGTGGTCCATGCCCCCTCAACAGTTTAGTCTAGTGCACCCACTGAATGAGGAGGGTGCGTTCACCCCTACTGTAGTACTCCATGGATGCAAGCCCCTCCTCTCCCCACAGATAAGTAGCCCGTGGGCTGGTCTCCTGGCTTTGCTCACACTTGGTACCACATAGCTCTGAAGAGATCACCCGCATCCGCCCCAGTGCAGCTCCCTTCCCAGGTACCTAACACGATTCTTCAGTGCGCCATGTCTTCCTGCAGGGGCGTCACTCCTCCTCACATGGACTGTAACTAGCTCGCTGAAGGACCTCTGGGGTCTTTAGTAGATGCTTTATCCTGCCACCTGGCCCAGGTTACTCTATTGGAGTCATCCAGCAGGCTTACTGCACTGCCTTCCTTGCTGGTGGCTTCCTCTCAGTGCTCAGCTCCTGGTTTGGCTGCTCTTCTCGCTTGGGCGGGAAGGGCTTTCCTACGGTGCTCGCTGGCTGAGCTTTGTTCCCATTGGACCTACTGAGTTCCTGGGGGGCCTAAGGGGAGGAGCCCAGGGCTCAAATGAGGTCAGGGGACATCTAATGAAAAGCAGGAACAGTGAGGTCATAGGGTCAAAAGCAGGGAGCCAGAGGGGGACACTGAGCAGAGACCCCCGGAGAGTGCCCACTGCTCCTCGGTGTCTAGGAGCCAGCGGACGCAGTACAGAGGAACTCTGCCCGGACGCAGGAGAGACGGGAGAAACAGAAATAGGCCCCAGAGTCACAGAGCACCTCTCCGCCCAGCATCCTCCTGGTATGGTGGATGGCCACTTTGGCCAGAGCCACGAGAAGGTTGACGAGGAGTTCTCGTGACTTGGTGGGGCTATGGATGGGGTGTGCATAGATCAGGAGGTGCGAGGAAAAGTGCAACCAGAACCCAAGGTTCCCACTGCAGTTGATGGGAAAACACTTGAAAGATCAATGGAGCAGAGATCGGTCAACACCGAGTGTTGCTGAACATCCCCCATTGTCTTCTCCTGCTGGGTCTCCTGGAGGGCAGTACTCCTCTCGCTGGGACCCAGGGGAAATTGCTCAACCATTTGCTGTTCCCCATGGCTGGTTTCCCCTCACAACTCATTCTTCCATTTTCCTTCCTATTTGCGGTTTCAAATTGCAGCATCTTCCCTCTGGGACCGGTCTTTGGGACAGGATTCCTGTCCAACTGGCTACAGTATCTTCTCCATCCAGTTTGGCTTCTTAAAATTCAACTGCTGCCCAAGTCCTCTCTACCTTTTCCCCCAAAGCAGAGATTAGCTTGCATTTCACACATACGTACGGTTTGCCATTCGTAATAGGAATGTTCGCATGTCCCCCACTGGCCATGCCTTGGATCCTTTCCTAACAGCAGTTATTTCTCCCTTCAGAATGTCATCTTGCTGGTAGGAACCGGTGAATGCCAAGGCATCTGCTGCTGCCAGAATTCCCCCTTGGCAGCCTTCTGTTCATGCCAAGGCTCAGTTTCAGGATGGCTTCATTAGCAGCTCTCCAACCTGTTCCAGATTTAATCACCCCTCTTTTTCTTCACTATGCTGCACTTCGTGCTCTCAGCACCTAGCCGCCAGGGATTCCAAGTCCCTTTTTTGCTGGCATTCCTGTTCCCATCTTACTTCCCACCAAGACATGGTTTGTACCCTGATACCAACTGGCAAACCCAGAGTGCTTCACAAACCTCTGCTGACACCTCGGTGGTTTTATCCCGTCTGTACATGGAGGTAATCTCAGTCAGAGAGCGAGAGTAAGTGACTTGCCCAAAGTCAACCAGTCTGCCACAGGACGGGGTCCTGGGTTCCAACCACCACCTAAATCTGCCTCAATTCAGCACTGGAATTTTACAGTGGGCACACAGAGACACGTTTCTAACATGTCCCCTGGACACACAGTGTGACAGGCATGTGGAATCTCAGAGAGCACTGGGAGGAGTTGCCGCCTAAGATGAAAAAGTTAACAGCTCTCTCCCTAGGGAATGGCTCTGGTCAACCCAAGCCCCAGGTGGCAGGCAAAGGGGGCCAACAGGCACGTGAACTCTGCTCAAATGATCCAGCCCTGCCAAAGACACCACCTAGCTCTCACAGTGCCTGTCTCTGCTAGCACCAGATGTAACAGAGCTCTCAGCCTGCTTGATCTGGTTCTGATTGCTGGAGCCCTGAACAATCCCCATGGGTCTGCGAGGGAGGAAGGGGGGGGGGAAGGAAGCAACTCAACACAATTTTAGAGAGCTTGTTTGTTTCCAAACACGGCAGCACAAGGTCAGGGCCAGCCAGGGCCCAGGCTTTAAACAAACACTGTGTTAGCTGGCCTGTTAACCCCAGAGCTCCCAGCAATGGGACTGGTCCCAGCAGAAATGGAGAAAGAGAGAGCAGGCAATGAACAAGGTCTGCACTGAGAGCTAACCCCAGCAAACGGAAACAGGAAGTCTCTTGGGGGGGGGGGGGAGAAGAGAGATCTGTGACCCCACTGTGACAGGAAAGCCTGTCCAATACCAGCCCCTCTGGGCCATTTCTCCTTCAGTGGTAGTGGCTCTGCAGCTGGCCTGAGATGCTGACGAGGGTGCCGTTGCTGGGTAGGCCCCAGCACAATCCGAAGGGCTGAGGAACTGGCTGGCTCAGAGAGTTGATATGATGCTGTACAGTCTTCAACATCTAGGCTTCCCTGCCAGTCCATCCTAGGTCAGCAGTGATGGAGGAGTCTTTGAAGGGTTGTTCAGGGCCTGTGGGTTTCAGTCCAGTTCCTAGCACAACAGGAGTCCAAAGGCCATTTTTGCTTTGGAGGGACTCAGCAGGAGGTGTGGGGACAGTAACTCCCTCCTCCATCAGCCAGTCGGTCCCATCGGCCCAAGGCTGTAGTCTTGTCAAGCAGCCCAACATCAGAGACTCTACCAAACCCCACACCAAGTGAAACCAGTGGCTTCCAGTCGCTTGCAAGGCTTTGCAAGTTCCTAACACCTGTTGCTCAGAACAAGCACGTCCATGCGCCATGCTGTGAGTTACCACTTCACAGTTTGGGTTCTGAGCTTGTCCTCATGTAACAAGTGAGCAGTAGACTCCCTGGGGCAAAGCTTCTAGAGGCTGAGTTCTTGCAGACATCTGCATAGAAGGGGATGTGATCATTCCCCTCTATTCGACATTGGTGAGGCCTCATCTGGAGTACTGTGTCCAGTTTTGGGCCCCACACTACAAGAAGGATGTGGAAAAATTGGAAAGAGTCCAGCGGAGGGCAACAAAAATGATTAGGGGGCTGGAGCGCATGACTTATGAGGAGAGGCTGAGGGAACTGGGATTGTTTAAGTCTGCAGAAGAGAAGAATGAGGGGGGATTTGATAGCTGCTTTCAACTACCTGAAAGGGGGTTCCAAAGAGGATGGATCTAGACTGTTCTGAGTGGTACCTGATGACAGAACAAGGAGTAATGGTCTCAAGTTGCAGTTGGGGAGTTTTAGGTTAGATATTAGGAAAAACTTTTTCACTAGGAGGGTGGTGAAGCACTGGAATGGGTTACCTAGGGAGGTGGTGGAATCTCCTTCCTTAGAGGTTTTTAAGGTCAGGCTTGACAAAGCCTTGGCTGGGATGATTTAGTTGGGAATTGGTCCTGCTTTGAGCAGGGGGTTGGACTAGATGACCTCCTGAGGTCCCTTCCAACCCTGATATTCTATGATAACACTTCCCCGTAGAGCTTTCCTGGGAAACCACAGAACTTTCAAAGTTCACTCTTGTCTGGCCCATTGTTTCAAACAGTCTTTTGAGGCTCAGAATACTTCCCAGAGTTTACATTAGTCATGGCTGCCCCCTACGGACGTTACACAGTCTCACTACAATACATAACCATTTGCATTTTGAATACACTGAACTCCTAAAATACTTAAACTTAATTCTTTTAAGGTTTGTCCAGGAAATTGCCATCTCTGTCACAATTTACCTGCTTGCATGCTGCATTGTTGCTGCACTGGTCCCAGGATCTAAAAGAGACAAGGCGGGTGAGGTAATATCTTTTACTGGGACAACTTCTGTTGGTAAAGAGACAAACTTGAGTGCCCCGAAGCTCTCCTAGTCTGAGGAAGGGACTCAGAGTGTCACAGCTAAATACAAGGTGGACCAGATTGTTAAGCATAAGGAGTTAGCATGCCTTGCAAGAGACAATTCCAAATGAAGTGGCTATTAACACCTCTGCAGGATAAAGGAGAGTTACTGGGTTACAGGTCCTTGTAATGCGAGCTAAAACCACCATCTCTGTTGAGTCCATGATTTTTGGTATCCAGCAGAGTTATGAATTTCAGCTCTCAGGTTCGTCTTCTGAAGATGTTGGGAAGGTTTCCTTTGAGGAGGAGGACTGAGAAGTCAGATATGGAGCAATCATTTTGTGGTGTTTCGGTCTTATTTTTCTGCGTGACTTCATTCGAGCGCACACGGATTGTCTGATTTCACCCACGTAGTTGATGCGCTGCGTGAGGTACACCATGTGTTGTGATAGGCATGCGTAGGACCCCTGGATCCTGAAAGGCATGTTGTGGGGAGTGTTGATCATCATAGCAGTGGAGATGTGGCTGCAGGGTTGGCATCTGTTGTTCCGGCAGGGTCTGATGCCGCTATTAGTTGGTGTGTCGTGATCTGTGGGGAGCTTGCTTCTGATGAGCTTGGTGAGGTTGTTTGAAGGCCTGAAGAGGTGGTTTGGGAAAGGTTTCTTCCAGGACATGGTCACCGTCAAGCGTGGGCTGTAATTGTTTGATGATACCCCACAGTGATACTGGCTTTATGTCTCAGTAGCACAACTGGTAACCCATAACTCTCCTTTAAAGGTGTTTCTTGCAACATGTGTTAATTCCTTATACTTAAGGAAGTGTCCTGCCTTGTATTTAGCTGTGACACAGAGGACCCTTCCCCTTCCTCGAAAGCTTGTCTCTCTCACACACAGAAGTTAGTCCAATAAAAGATATTACCTCACAATCTACATGGAAAGTTAGTACGCTGCAAACAAGTGTGTGAACATACAGCACCCTAGCCCACCTGCGCACCCCAAAAGCCCTGTGCAGACCCTGCTGCCGCGCTCCAAAAGCTCCCTAGTGCACTTCGATGTACTCCCATTTCAAAAAGCAGGACATCAAAGCACACAGACGCAGGGTCCATGCAGCCACTTAGCCCGCGGCAGGCCAGTGCGCTGTATGTTCACACCCTGGCTCGCCACGCACTAACTCTAAGGCTCCTGGGAGCCTCATGAATGGGGACCAGCACTGTGTCAGAAGCAGGGGCATGTCCTACCTCCCCAGCTTTGCATAGGTCTATATGCTCGCTCCACTTTTTGTCCCCCACCCCCTCCAGACTTTGCATATAATGTGTCAGCATAGATAACATTAGATGTGATTTACAACTTTGCATCCCCCCCACCATTTTTCTGAAATGATACCTCAGCTGGGAGCACGCACGCTGTCATGCCAACATGCCACCCTGGAGCACTCCAGCTGCATCAGAGACTTGGATTCATTTCTATGAACATAACCATGGGAGAGAGGGGAAGGGACAGAAAAGGAGAGAGGGAGGGTGTTGATGTTCTGCTCTAAGGGCTCATCTACACAAAGTTCTTCCCGATTAACTCCATGTATGGACACACTTATTCCAGAGCAAAGTCTCCACACCTGCAGCTAACGAGGAACAAGTCTGTGTGTAGACAAGCCCACAGTGAGCAACAGCACTGTGTGCAGTGTGTACTACCAGGCACCCAGGCTGCAGCAAAGGTCGAGGCTGATTGAGGGCCAAGGAACAGCAGCTTCCCCTCCCCCTCCAGTGCAGGCCTCCAGGAGCAAAAGCCACATCCCAACAGCTATTCTTGCTCCAACAGGTTTCCACCCCCACCTGCCCTTGGGGCCCCTCCCCCAGCCTTTTAGTCTCAAACCGTCTCAATCTCACACCCCCTCCTGGTTAAAGGACAGGGAACAAAGGGTAGGAATTAATGGTAAATTCTCAGAATGGAGAGGGGTAACTAGTGGTGTTCCCCAAGGGTCAGTCCTAGGACCAATCCTATTCAATTTATTCATAAATGATCTGGAGAAAGGGGTAAACAGTGAGGTGGCAAAGTTTGCAGATGATACTAAACTACTCAAGATAGTTAAGACCAAAGCAGATTGTGAAGAACTTAAAAAAGATCTCACAAAACTAAGTGATTGGGCAACAAAATGGCAAATGAAATTTAATGTGGATAAATGTAAAGTAATGCACATTGGAAAAAATAACCCCAACTATACATACAACATGATGGGGGCTAATTTAGCTACAACGAGTCAGGAAAAAGATCTTGGCGTCATCGTGGATAGTTCTCTAAAGATGTCCACGCAGTGTGCAGAGGCGGTCAAAAAAGCAAACAGGATGTTAGGAATCATTAAAAAGGGGATAGAGAATAAGACTGAGAATATATTATTGCCCTTATATAAATCCATGGTTCGCCCACATCTCGAATACTGTGTACAGATGTGGTCTCCTCACCTCAAAAAAGATATTCTAGCACTAGAAAAGGTTCAGAAAAGAGCAACTAAAATGATTAAGGGTTTAGAGAGGGTCCCATATGAGGAAAGATTAAAGAGGCTAGGACTCTTCAGTTTGGAAAAGAGAAGACTAAGGGGGGACATGATAGAGGTATATAAAATCATGAGTGATGTTGAGAAAGTGGATAAGGAAAAGTTATTTACTTATTCCCATAATACAAGAACTAGGGGTCACCAAAAGAAATTAATAGGCAGCAGGTTTAAAACAAATAAAAGGAAGTAGTTCTTCACGCAGCGCACAGTCAACTTGTGGAACTCCTTACCTGAGGAGGTTGTGAAGGCTAGGACTATAACAATGTTTAAAAGGGGACTGGATAAATTCATGGTGGCTAAGTCCATAAATGGCTATTAGCCAGGATGGGTAAGAATGGTGTCCCTAGCCTCTGTTCGTCAGAGGATGGAGATGGATGGCAGGAGAGAGATCACTTGATCATTGCCTGTTAGGTTCACTCCCTCTGGGGCACCTGGCATTGGCCACTGTCGGTAGACAGATACTGGGCTAGATGGACCTTTGGTCTGACCCAGTACGGCCTTTCTTATGTTCTTATGTTCTTATGTTCTCCTATCTAGAGGACAAGGGGGTGGCAGAACCTTTGCTCCCCCAGGGCTGGTGAACTGCTGTTGAGCAGTGCAAGGGACTCATGCCAATTGAGAACTTTGCCTTCACAGCCCCACCAGACCCCAGCCCTCCTGCATTGAAAGGGCAAGTGCTAACCCTAGGCCAGGCGGGCTGGCCCTGTCTCTCCCCACACCCCCGTGCAGTCATGCTCAGTACTGCCCAGTCCAACCCTTTACCAACCAGCCACCTCTTCCAGCACAGAGCTCCAGAAGGCAGCGTGCTGAACTAGCGCAGGCGTGGCCAAGCTACGCAGTCAGTTACCGGTTTGCCCGCCCTGGGCTCAGTGGAGCAGAGCACTCTCTGATGCAGCCGGCGCTCATAAGCTACTGACGCAGATCTGTATCAGAATATTCGTGCACTTCAGGAAATTCCCTGCCTGCAGAGAGGGAGAGGATAAATAGCTTTAAGAAGACAGGTCCTTAGATTAGGTGTGACTGCAGTGCTAAGAGCCTTCTGCATAGCCCGTAGAGGTGAAGGAACGTATACAAATTGACTAAGGATGAATCCGATTTTTCTCTGCTACCAAATGGCTTTAGTTGGGTCATTTTCGCTCTTGAAAGCGGGTCTCAATATGCAAATGCCCCCTGGTTTAACTAGAGTGAGAGAGTTCAGACTCTTGCTGTGCACAGAGCCAGAATAACGATTGTAAACTTAAACTGGCCTCAATAGGAATGCAAAATATACGTTATTTAGCACTTTTCAGCATGAAGGCGGCCAAAAGAATTACAACACACACATCACTCATCCACCACTGAAAGGCGGCCATCTCTGGGGTGCCACACAGGGCTGTTGAACCGCGCACAACGCCGCACTGGTCAGGACAGGAAGTTAAGAATCTTGTCTCTGGGGGACAGGGCAGGAGACAGAAGGTACTTGCCTGAGCTGACATTAGGCCTGGAAATCTGCAGAGAGAATCATGGCACCTTCAGTGGTCATAAAATGGATAGGGGCCTGTGTGTTGGGTCTCATCCCGGCACCGGGGGGAACGCAAAGGGAGACCCAGCACTCCATGCAGCACCATTGGGGTTTCTACGGTTGCCACACGATGGATGTACATAGGCCACTAGTGCAGCTCTCTGTGGGGCCATCAGGAAACTGCCAACAACATAAATCAAAGATAAATCCCAGGACAGGGCAGTGAGACCTCAGCCAGACGGGCCCACAGAGGAGGGATCTGTGGTGATTATCGGTATTACCAAGGATGCGATCAACATACCATCCTTCACCCCTGAAACTCATCAAGCCTCCCTGAGAGCTAGGTATGTACTTACAGACAGGGAAAGAGATGAACTGGCTTGCTGAGAGGCAGTGAAAAATCAGGGCCAGACCTGGATTAGAACTATAGGAGTCCTAGTTACCAGTCCTGCGCTTAGACCAGTACACCAAGCCCCACAGCAGAAGCCACAACCACTCCCAGTTCTCAGATTCTCTAAGCAAAGCGGCTGGACACTCTGAAATGGGCATTGAAAGTTATTGGGGACCTCTCCACAATGAGGGAGAGGGCAGACTGGTGACCTGAGGGCTAGGTAGTCTTCAGGGATCAACAGTCACACGGAAGGCCAGTCTGCACAGGGCAGTTCTCCCGCAATGAGCAAGGTGGGAATTTAAACAGAGTCCTACCGGCGTAGCCCCTCACACAGACACTTATTTTGGAATAATAGTGGCATTTTCCCATTTACCTAAGTAAGCTGCTTAGGAAGGAGCTTAAACAGAACCCGGAAAAGCCGCTCACACCAGAATAACCCCACCCCTGCGTGGACACTTTATTCCTGCATGACTGGTTAGGCCTTCCTGTGTAAGCAAGGCCTGCAGTAATCCGCTCTTCTTCACAGAGGCCCCTAGTACACCCCCCCACTTCTGGGGCCGAACACCCCAGGGCTACCTTTTAAATAGAGCAGGAGCTTGCAGCTTTGTAGGAAAAAAAATCGAAAGCTGCTGCAACTGACAATGAAAACAGGATGTGGAGCAAGACTCGCAAGCATACCGAAACCACAAACAGACGGTTTTAAAGGAACAATGGCAAGGGCTAAGGTACATGCAACAACCCACCTACGGGGGCTGGGGGGGGGGGGAGAAGAACTGGAGCACCCCTAGCCCAGGAAGAGATCCGTAACAGTCCTTGAACCATGTTTGCTGTGAGAGTGAGTCTTAGCAACAAAACACCGTCCAATGGCTACCTTGCAAATCTTCTGCCTAGGAATGGATTAGAGGTTGGCTGCAGAAGCTAACCTCCTCCCCAGGCACCGGGTAGGTCTACACTGCAATTAGACCCCTGTGGGTGGTGTGGCTTGGGCAAAGGAGCGGTTTACTGTAGCAGTTCCAGCTGCAGCCTGAGCTCTGGGAGGGTCCTAGAGCCTGGGCTCCTGCCAAGCCTGGATCCCTACCCTGCAATTAAACAGCCCTGCATCCCCGAGTCAGCTGACACGGGCCAGCCACAGGTTTTTAACTGCAGTGTCGATATTCCCCCCAATGTGCTTTAGACATGACCTGGAAGTTGCAAGGCTGCTATGGAGCAGTGATCACATGTAGACAGGGCTTCTCCTGGACAACGAAGGGCTTGCTGAGCTAGGGTGCAGAGCGTTCATATCCTAGGTGAGCTTTAAAGGCTATGGACCCCTGCAGGCGGAAGTCAGGGGAGTTGGTGGAGAAGGGGCTTGCAATAATGCCAGCATAAAGAAGGGAGAAATCCACCAACGTCTTGGGGAAGAAGGTCAGTCTCCCTAGCACACTGTCCACACAAGCGGAGTGCCCCAAGAGTCAGTCCTGGGGCCGGTTTTGTTCAATATCTTCATTAATGATCCGGAGGATGGCGTGGACTGCACCCTCAGCAAGTTTGCAGATGACACTAAACTGGGAGGAGTGGTAGATATGCTGGAGGGTAGGGATAGGATACAGAGGGACCTAGACAAGTTAGAGGATTGGGCCAAAAGAAATCTGATGAGGTTCAACAAGGACAAGTGCAGAGTCCTGCACTTAGGACGGAAGAATCCCATGCACAGCTACAGACTAGGGACTGAATGGCTAGGCAGTAGTTCCGCAGAAAAGGACCTAGGGGTTACAGTGGACAAGAAGCTGGATATGAGTCAACAGTGTGCCCTTGTTGCCAAGAAGGCCAACGGCATTTTGGGCTGTATAAGTAGGAGCATTGCCAGCAGATCGAGGGACGTGATCACTCCCCTCTATTCGGCATTGGTGAGGCCTCATCTGGAGTATTGTGTCCAGTTTTGGGCCCCACACTACCAGAAGGACGTGGAAAAATTGGAAAGAGTCCAACGGAGGGCAACAAAAATGATTAGGGGGCTGGAGCACATGACTTATGAGAAGAGGCTGAAGGAACTGGGATTATTTAGTCTTCAGAAGAGAAGAATGAGGGGGGATTTGATAGCTGCTTTCAGAACAAGGAGCAATGGTCTCAAGTTGCAGTGGGGGAGGTTTAGGTTGGATATTAGGAAAAACTTTTTCACTAGGAGGGTGGTGAAGCACTGGAATGGGTTACCTAGGGAGGTGGTGGAGTCTCCTTCCTTGGAGGTTTTTAAGGTCAGGCTTGTCAATGCCCTGGCTGGGATGATTTAGTTGGGAATTGGTCCTGCTTTGAGCAGGGGGTTGGACTAGATACCTCCCGAGGTCCCTTCCAACCCTGATATTCTATGATTCACACTAGGGTCTGACGCTGGCTCACTGAGCAGCGTAACTGCCAGCAGGAAAAGTGACCTGCTGGGTAAGAAATCCCAGCGTGGAGGAGAGTAGCCCCATCACCTTTGTATGGCATCCTAGCACCCCCCAACCAGGCCTTTCCAAGGATTGTGTCAAAAGCAATAAGCTTCTCCACCCCAATGGCTAAGGGCAAGAGAAACGGGTCTGCCTCCTCTATGATCGGGGACGCTGAAGCAATCACTGCCTATCCTTGGAGAACATTCATAACCAAACTCCACCAGCTTGAGGGGGTACATTGGGCAGTCTGATGTGGGGCACATGCCAGCACCCACCTGGGCCTTCTGCACCAGGCCCCAAAGCTTTCCCACTCAGTTCGGCTCCTTACAAGCTGTGAGGAGGGCATGCTGTCCGGGAGGGAGTCCCAGATTGGGACAGAGACACATCCTGGTTCCGATTGCGCCCGCATGGTCTGACTCAGACCAGTACAGAGCATGTATATCATGGGACCGGTGCCTTTCCAGAGCTCCAGATACAGGAGGTTGGGGGCCAGACATACTTAGGGAAGATGTATGTGAACCTCTCCTGCCCACCCCTGCAGGGAGAGTGTGTCTCTGGCTGCGACAGGCTGTGCTTACTACCTAGTGCAGAGCACTGTCAAGCTGCGCTTCACAAAAGGTGGCGACAGATCTCTCCAGAGCCCTTTCCTGAGAAGCCTGGCCCAGCACTCCCCGATCCACAGGACGCCAGTGCGAATCTATCCATTGGCTTGCTCTGCCTGCATTTTCCTTTGTCGAGCTGCCACTGCCCTGGGGGGAATGTCTTGCCAAAAGGGGGGGGGGGGGGTTCCTCCAGGAAATGACAGCAGGCAGACAAGAGGAACGGGGCACTCTGCAGCTCCTCCACACAGCAGCGCCTCCTGCTGGAACCGAGTGCCTTACACCTTACAACTATGATTATCCCCTGGAAAGTGACCAGAAATAAAGGCATCTTCTTACCCAGACACTCAGGACCGAGTCAGAGCAGCTTACTTCAGTGACTAAAATAAGTTTTTACTGCTTCCCATTTCTGTTAGCCCTGCCCAGCCAGCCGAGCCCCAGGAGAGGGAACTGGAATCTGCAGGCTCGTGCTTTGCCAACAGACTAGTTAGCCAAGCTCTGATTGCAGACTCTTTACTGTTGATGAGCCAGAAAGAACCCAGCTTGATTCTCAGATCCCAAGCAGGGGTGGCAGGAGCTGCCATGTAGAACAAACAGCATGAGCTGTAAACTGGGCAGATTTAAAACTGGAATTCACAGAGAGAGGACAGATACCGAGTCCACAGTGGCACTGTTATGGTTACTTCCCATAACGTAAGAGGCTGTAAGCGATGGGTGTGTTCCTTGCCATTCCTGGGCCAGGAGCACTGATCCAAGAGTGGTGACATATTACATGGCAGACTGGGGGCAGGGGAGAGCGACCCATTTCCATGCTGTTCCATTCAGATACAAACTCAGGGGCACCCCCAGGCACAAAAGGAGGAAAGGCTGAATGGAAGTGGCAGAGTCTGAGGCACTCCTTCCCTGGAAGGGCAGTTTAAACTTCGGTTGGAAGAGGCATTAACAGGAATCAGCAGCCCAGCGTTCAGAGGGGTGAAAATACCAGACCAAACAAAGAGCAACCTAGACCACAGACACATCCTGTCTGCCAGGCAACCAAGGGGCATGCCTTCCCAGTTACCTAGCAACCAGGCACACGTTGCCCTGCCTTCAGCGCCCTCTTTATCGCATGCCAAAGTCTCTTGCTTTCTTGTGGGGACAAACAAGGAAAAGCCACTTGGAGCACAGGGCTCCCTGCCGAAGCTGGGCGAGCTCTTCTAGCAGCACAAAGAGCTCCAGCGTGCATCAGGGCTCCAGCAGGCTGCATCCCCACCGCTCCATCTCTGTCCTCTGCACGGACTCCCCTACAACCCACACTCTCCATGGCCCTTGTTTCTGCACACCCCACTGGGTAAGCACCTGCAGTGACTTCAGCCCATCAGGGGCCCCCCACCTGCCCATGAGGAGGGATTCTGGGAGTGCATGGGGGGACACCCCCACACCCCTGGCCATTTCAGTCCGGATTCCACACAGCCACAGAGACATCGGCAAGAACGGCAGCCCCAGGAGAGGCTGCAGCACCCCTCTGGGTGCAGGAGACAGATGCAGGCTGGCCCAGCCTCCCTCCCCATGCGAGGTGAGCAGCGGCCTGGGTCAGCATTGATCCAGCTCTCTGATACAGGAAGGTGCTCCACTGCTCCCACTAAAGCAGAGCGAAGGTCTCCCATTGACTGATCAGTGCTTTGGAACGTCCCAGGCAGAGCGCGCTGGATGGGGGCTGGGCTGGCCACCCCCTGAGGATGGGGCCCGCCCGAACCCTATGGCGATCGGCAGAGGCTGATGGCAGCAGCTGGAGCCTGGTTCCAGCGAGCAGTCTTGCACACTCTGAGCCTTTTAGCCCTTTCTCCCATTTTAAAGTGAAACAGTCCAGGGACGACAACTCCATATCCGGTTCAGGGCAAGATTCCCAGCTAAGGGCTGGGACTGCAAATCACCCTCCCTGCAACCCATGAGAGTCGCCCCGGGGCCTGTGGGTCACAGGGAGGGAGAGGAAGAGAAGATGGTATGTATCTAGTCTGCCTGTACATCACAGTGCATGCAGCTGGTGCTGTCCAGTCCAGGCCTCCATTGGGAGCCCACACTGGTATCTGCATGCCAGGCCAACGGGCACCCTCAAAGGCTGCAAAGATCCTCTGTTTGCTGCATGAGTGCCAGATCCCAGGAAGAATAGGAGTACTATTTTTATAGTATAATTATATACTATAGTAAATTGATCCCAGGAACAATCCTTTGAGCCCATTCCAGTCAGTGCCCTACAAAGTGACCCTGTGCATCGTTAAAAGCAGCATCAGAACAAGGCAGCTCCATGCAGGAGCTAACAGCGATTGGCTGACAGATGGGCATTCGCCGTCCCTGCAATGCGTGTCCACTACTCACAGGCTTTTAGCGTGCCAAGCCCAGAACAGGTACGTGTTCCTTTAAAGCCCTGATTTCTCACTGAACTTGGCAGTTGCTAAACAGCGTTTCACAGCCCCAGCCCCCCACCTGACGTGCTATTTTAACAGCTGCCCCAGTTCTGCCCCCCTCTGGGATCACCTGAAGGGATCGGTCAAGCGGCACAGCAAGAGGAAGAGCTCAGATGAGATCTTCTGCTTCCGATCTGCTAGAGCCACAGCCCTTGCGTCCCTGCCAGGCCAGCGAATACGACAGCAGGAGGTTGGCTCGCTGTTCTCCAGCCTCTGCCTTAAGGGCAGGAAAGAGACCAACCCCCTCCCTATAAAGCGATTCCAACTCCTTGGCTCTTGATGTCCCAACCACACGCTCCCGGGGAGAGCAGCCCCTTCTCTGGGGGATTCGTTACAGCTAAACTAGCAGGGTAAAGAGGACAGCGAGTGCACACGTGCTATGGGGAAGGAATTGAACTCGAACATGGCACAGGAGGACCATTCTAGGAGCTGCTGTGGAGCTAGTGCAGTTTTGCTGGTTTGGGAGAAGATGCTGGAAGAGGGTGTGATGTCCTTGGATGGCCCTAGCAGCTGCAGGGCAACCTTTCCCTACACGGACATGCCAACGTGCCTCCTCTCAGACTGGCAGGGACTGCATCTAGGGGACAGCCCAGCCCAGGCCTCTCCACTCAGCTGTACCCATCATGCTGGAGGGGTGCATGATGGGGGACGCAGGAGCACAAATGGGACCCAAAAGCTCTTTTCCAACAAGCCGGCCTCCAGCTCCCTGGCTCCTGATGCTCCAGAACAGCAGGCTGGAGTCAAACCGGTGCCTGAGGAGTGGGACTGCACAGCTCCCTTGTCAAAAGAAGCCACTGCTACATGAGAGGCCCGAAGGCTAGGAGATCCCACCGTTCACCCTGCCCGAGGCAGATCCCACAGCCAGTCAGCCCTTTGGGATCGAAGGGCCAGGTCCAGAGCCCCCTGAAGTTCTATGGATTTCCACAGGTTCTGGGTCAGATCCAGTATTCCCTTTGGTTTTCAGCTTGCCTGCTTTTGTCCCTTTGCAACAATCCCTTGCATTTCTGTGAGCCCTCTGAAGTCTTACCAGCCCCAGCCTGGTGCCAAGACTCTCTGGCATGGCAATCCATAGGGTAGTGCTCTGCTCTAACATCGGCTGGCCCCTGATTGGTACTCTGCCGCTGCTCTGCATGGACAAGTGTCCATGCTGATGTCACAGACACAGCCGGGGTGGGGGTGGGAGTGGAACTACATAAGGCATGCTCCTATGGGGCTGGTTACAGCAGCAAAGCAATTTCCACCCCCCACAAGCCAGCCGCCAACGATCCTGTGCCTTGTCCTCGAAGCGTTATCGATCACAGCCTGGCGACAGAGAGACACTGCAGCAGCGCAGGGAGAAGGCAGGGGAGTCCCTGGAGGAGGCTGCAGCCCCCGACTGTTTGTTAATACAACAGGAACAGATGAGAGCAGTTAAGTGTTACTCAGAGCACACTTTAAGATTGCCTCAACCCCTATCCAAAGTCAAGCAACCAGTCGGGAAGGTAAAGAGGCTGGGGGGTGGGGGGGGGGGGAGGGGACCGCAGCACAACCTCATTCCTTACCCCTCCCAGGAGGACTGTGGGCATGCATTGCAGGCATATTTGGCCTCAGAAGGAAGAGGGAGGAATAGGGAGGGAAGGGGGAAATGGGGAACAGGGACACAGGCAAGGCTCTGCGGTGTGAGAGCTGGGAACGGAACACTGGGAAACAGACTCTGCCGCATGTAGAGCTCTGGATATGTTTGCTTGGAACTAACCCCAAAAACCATTGCATTGTCCGCACTTCGGACTTCTGCTTTCTGTCTGCGTGACAAGAACCAGGGGAGGGGGTGAAGGGAAAGTCCTCTAACACCCCGCTAAATATACATGGAGCGCGAGAGGGGGTAGAGGTCAAAGTGCACCTCACAAATCATGTTGCCAACAGTGCCAGGAAGGACGCGTCAACTTTGGTAGCTCTCTGGGATCGGGACTGCAACTGTCAAACTCCCTTCAGATCCAGGTCACCAAGCAGTCTTCTGATTGCACCAGGAGTGGTTCCTCTCGCAGCCAGCATCAAATGGGGAAGCAGAGGGGACACGGCAGCCTTATAGGCAGTTCGCATTTTGTTTAGGCCACATTAAGCCTGAAGAGCGCCCCCTGCAGCTGCCCATGCGGCACTGGCCGGATGTGCCAGGAAGGGCTTATTCTTGGGAATTTTCACGTTGTCAGATTGTTGGGAAAGCCTCAAGGGTACTGGGCTACTCAGGCCTGTAGCAAACAACAGGTGTTTCTAAGCAAGCAACAGATCCCAGGCGCCTTCTCCTTTGCCCTGCCAGGAGAACCCCTTGCCAACTGCCAGGTCACTAGTCCCTTTCCTCGCACCATGCCACCGTCTGGGACATGCTGAGGGCACCTGGCAGGAGCAGCCAGCTACCTGGCCCGTTCTGCAACAGCTGTTATTTCCAGGGGCAGGAAAATTTCGGAGGGGAGGGGGCAGAATAAAGCAAAGGTGGTGAGACACAGAGCTAAAGAGAGCAGATGACACAGGTTCAAAGCCAGGGCATGACCCCAGCAGGTTTATTTTAGAGATTTACTCCAGTAAGTCACATGGGACACATCCTGCTCCATCAACATGCTCCATACGCACGTTAAATAGAACCCACAGACTCCAACAGGTGGCTTGCCTGTATTTTACGTACAGTCACTCACACAGCCCTGCACTATCGCAGGACCCCTCGGCAAAGGGCTGGCCACCCAGCAGGCAGCAACTAAGACAACATACCAGGCAACCGAGTAACGAGAGAAGAAATACATCCCCAGACACTAGACAGGCAGAGGCTACTAGAGGCCAGAGAAGCACAGAGTTTTTACCCTGGACCCCCTCACACAAGAGGGCTTAGTGAACGACATGTGTGAGATAGCGCTGAGGGGTCGTGGGGGGGAATGAGACATGCCAGCCCCCACAGGGCATGTCTCTGTGCACTAACAGCGCCACTCCCAGAAAGGGCAGGGTCGGGGGGCTGTTCTGACCTAAGCCCCCAGCTGCTGGCACAGTCTTGGCATGCCCAGGCAATTCTTTAGATTTGTATGAAAACTAGGCCAAGGTATGTCAGCATCCCATGCTTCCTTCAGCTATACTGACCCTTCCAGGGCCCGGATGGTGATCTATGGTTAGGAACTTAGCCAGACGAAGCTTGCTAGCTGAAATACCCACCACGGTGGCCACGTGGGAGAAGAGACTGACATGGTATTTAATCATCAGTGTTTATGTAGGGCTTTCTATCTCAGGAGCTGGGACTTACCAGCCTCCTGCAAGAAGCAGCCCCATTTTGTAGACGGGGAAACTGAGGCACAGGGTAGGGAACAGACCTGCCCAAGGTTAAGTGGCAGAGCTGGGACTAGAACCCAATCACCCAACTCAGCCACAAGGCCATGCATGGCATGGGGCTGTAAGAACAAACGGATCAGACTGGGGGAGCTTAGGACTTCAGGTGGATTTCCTGGGTGATCCCAGCTCTGTTGATTTCACCCTGAAGCCAGTTCCCAGATACAGGCTATTTTCACACAGTGGAGCCAGCAAAGAGGAAGATCAAGAAACCCGACATGCCAACTGCTCGCTGGCTATTTTGGGATCCTGCTCTTCAGCTGGTGCTCAGGTTCTGACTGCTGTTGAGCTCAGCGAGGCCTGCTGGGACTTTCAGGCACTCAGGCGTTCTAGACAACCAGCCACGAGCTGCCAGAAACATGTCAGCACAAGCTGCTGCCTCCTCCAGCTCTGAACAGCTCCATCTGCCTTCGTCTCGCCCCGCCCCTTAATTCCAGGGAGACCAACCGGATCACTGCACATGGATGGGTCAATTCAAACAACTCACCTGGGGTAACCCAAGGTTCAGTACTTCAGCCTCCAGCTGCTTGCATGGAATCCCCCAGCAATTCCTCCCCAGCAGCAGGAGAGTCACCCCAAGGTAGCAAAAGCCCATCTGGCCTCTGGGGCTATGTCCATGGAGTCCCAGGCAGCTAGACAGCTGCTGCATGCCCAGCCCCCTCACTGACGATAGTGCCTGACCCGTTCCATATTGCTCTGGTGCAAACCAGGTTGGCACTTCCTCAGGAAATAACACTCTTGGCACTGGCAGAGCCCCAGGACACCCCAGACCGTTCTCCTTTCTCAGGCTCCCACAAGACCCTGCACCGTGGCCACTGGCCTGGGGGTGCTGGCTGGGACAGGATGTGAGGCGGCCCTAACAGAGGTGGGCAAGGGGCTCTATTATGGCGGGAGCTCCCCAACCACACCCCAGCTCAAGGCTTGCTTTCCAGTCCTCCCCACCCCAGAAAGCTGTCCCATGGCAGCCCAGTTTTCAATGACCTGGCCCCACTTAGCCAAGACCCCTCCACACACCTGGGACCGGGATGTGCTGGTGCCATTAAGTGGTTTGAGATACAAAGTTTGCCAGCCCCAGACAGCGAGAAGCAGGATGTGGGACAGGGACACAGGACTCTTGTGTAGGCGGCACAGAGCACTCGGCTTGGACACACAACCGGCTGGCCTCCCGCTTTGTTTGAAGCAGGGTTCGTTACCTGGCTCAGCCCCTGCTTTATAAAAATCAATGAACACTTGGCTCAGGCACCAGCCATGCACGCTGTCCTGGCGCTGGCCGAGCTGTGCCGGACACCGCAAGCTGGCTAGCTCCCTGCCCAGCTGCGAGCAGCTCGCATGCCCAGCTGTACCTCCATGCGGGAGGGAAGAGCCCTACCCCCACATGCAGTCTCTGGGTACTCAGAGAGGGGAGTCCTGCTGGCCCGGCTGCATGGTGCTTTGCTGGGGTCGAGGTAGGTGGATGAAGCTCCTAGAATCCATGAAGATTTCCTCCCAAACACATCCTGCTTCTGCAGACACATTCCCCCACCACCACCAGAGCAAACCCCAGCCCTTCTGGCTTGGCTGCCAGATCTCAAACTAGCCTGTGGGGACAGCAATGGAAACGCTCCCCACGGTACTGGTGACCCAGCAGGGGGCACTCTTCCCTCCCAGTCAGTGCTGAACTATGTCCTGGAGGGAGCTGAGACAGTGGCAGTGCTGTGCTTTGGGAGACAACCATAGGATGCCCTGGCTAGCAATCCCGGGGCATTAACCTTGGTGTCCAGGGGAAATCCCAACTCCAATCTACCAGCCTCAACACCCCCAGAGGCTATAGTGAGTAGGTTACTTGTCATTTACTGCCCTGAACCTCCGCATGGCTGCTCATGCCAGGGCTAAGCAGTTCAAGACATGCTGAAGAAGACTGGCAGCAGCAGCCAGCACCCAGAACTGAGGGTCACAAACCCCTCTCTGTCCATCACTTCCCCCAGAGCAGAGTCCAGGACAGCTCTTTGGAGGGCAGGGGACTGGGTGGGCAGAAGTTCTGCAGGTAGAGACCTGGCCTGGCTGGCAACTGCAGTGGGTCTATTCTAGCATTCCCAATATGGCCAGCTGCTCTGGCTAGCCACACTGCCAACACACAGACACCAGTGGTCATCCTCCACCAGGCTGTCCTGACTGGAGAGCTGGCAGGTATCCGCCCTTATCCCGGTCTTAGACCAACTTGGGGCTTGCCTGCTCCCTCCCTGGGCAGCAGGAAAGGCGGTGGGTGTGGGTGTGGTGGAGCATTTGGGGGCTGGCTGATTACAGCAGACAGGCTTGGGGGTTGGCTTTGTGGGGCCAGATATGAAAGGCTGCTTGATACCAAAGATTCCACAGCCAACCCGTCAGTTCAGCCTCCCGAGGTAGATCAGTGGAGCGCCACAGTTTGATAGCTCTAGTGTCCTTCGCCAAAGCTTCTCCTGCTCCATCTCCTCACTCTGTTCTACACTGCAATGCTGCCCGCCTGCAGCCTTCCACCCCAGACACAGCCGCATTTCAGCAGTGCAGGTTGCAAATACCTTGGCTCTATATGTGTACGGACATACATTACAGCCATTCGAGGAACACATGGTGGGGAAGTTACGTCTGACAGAGGATGCTTCCACGCAAACAGCAGCTGGCAGAGGTGGGTTCCCCCCCCTCCACTGACATCAATTTGTAATAATTTTGCTAATCTCAGTCAATCAAAAAAGCTTCAAGGTTTGTTTGGCAGGATGGCCGTGGAGGATACCAATCAGGGCAGAAATTTGAGGGCTCTGAATTTTTGGGGCTAGCAACCCATGGGACAGTTCAGAACAATTTACAATGTTCAATTACCATCAACGTGCTTAGATTACCCACATAAAGCAGAGATTAAGAGAGGGGAAGTGAACCTTAACTACAGGGTATTAAACACCAAATCAGTTCAGAGCTGGCCCTGGAAAGTGGCCAGGCAAAGCATGCAATTTGAGGCTTTCCTGGCTTCCAATTTCGCAAGGAGAGAGAAAACCTCATGAAAGTGCAACATCGAAAATTCCCCAGCCTGAGCTGGAGTCAGCGAGCCCAGGGCATGGAGCAGCCAGGCAGCCACCATATGACACAAGCAATGGACAAGCCTTCCAATAACTACAAGGAGCTCTGCACCCCAGCTGTCTCCACAAATACTTGGCATCGCAAGAGCAACTGGGCGTCTGCCCCAAACAAGAATGGAAGGGAGTTAGCCAGATTACAATGAGGAGAATGGCCTGTATTCAGGGCTGGAGACAATGGGTTTCAGAACTGGAGGAAAGGGGAAAGGTTTGAGAATAAAGATAAGCTTTCCCTCCCTCTTTCAATACTGTTGAATGTGGAGGAGAGGAGAGGGTTAAACCGAGGCTATGAGACTGCGAGCTGTTAAAGCAGGATGTCTGTTCAGAACCCACAGAGGTCACAGCTTCCGCAAGGCCCGGGGTGGGTAGGCTGCAAACACTGTTCTGCTTGGGGGGCTCCCAAGCTGCCCAGCAGAGCACCCTCCACTGTCTCACAGCCCCTGCAGCAGGCTGGGGTGCTAGCAGGGTTGGATGTGCGGAAGCAGTTGGGTAACCACCAGCGCCCCTGTGCAGTGAGTCAAGGGCTTTGGCTGGAAGAACCATCTGTGCGCCTGGACGGGTCAGCGTGCGTGACCTGCACCTCTCACCACGGGGCTCTGCAAGGAAGGGTACGAGAGCGGGGCCTTGGGTCACAGGGCAAAACCATCGATAAAGCTCTCCGGGGAATGAACAGTACAAGGTAGCAAGAGACCATTTAGCGAGACGCCTCAGTCCCTTCCCCACCCCCGACATACCTCCTTTCCACACAGTACCAAGTCCTGGAATACCACCCTGAATTCCTGCCTGCCCACTGCACACCCGAGTCTCTGGCAGGCAGCAGGGGAAGGGGTGAGGCACATGCCATATATGGCTTAGCACATGGCCCAGGGGATAGCAACCACAAGATCGAGGCTCTATTCCCACTCTGTCATTGCCCGTTGGGTGATCTCAGGAGAGTCACATCCCTCAGTGCCTCCGTTTCCCTATCTGTAAAACAGGGCTAGGAACACTGACTTTTCTCCCTTGGGCACTGGGAGGAGAAACCCTGCAGTACCAGGAGGCAGTCAGCCATGGGAGCCAGAGAGATTTATACTCCGGCTCCCCAGGCAGAGGAGCTGGTCACAGAAGCACCAGGGGTCAAGGGCACGTGGGTGCCCTGGTACCAGACTGCAAATGGCCAGTGAGAAGGGGTCCTGAACATCCAACCAAACCCCTCTCGCCAGGTGGGAAGGGCACCAGAGCTAGAGGGGATGGGAAACGCTCCTGGCTCTCTGCTCACCATTACACACCTGGGCGCACAGACACAGGCATGCAGGGTACACGGCAACATGCAAAGCCACATGACGACATCCTGCCTGAGCCTCCCCGCAGCCGAGAAAGGAAACCAGGGTCAGCCTGAGCTAGAGAGCAACATGACACACGCCACACCTCACCCCCTCCCCCAGCTGAGCCAGGAACAGGAAAGGGGTGGGGTGGGGTGCAGACTCATTTGCATGGTTGTTGGGGTGGGGGAGGCAGGGAAAAACAGTCCATTTGGGATCTGATCCTAGGTGGTGCTGAGCCTTGAAACCCCCACAGTAGACGTGGGGGCACAGCCCTCAGCGAATGGTCCATCTCCTGGGCCGGGTGATGCTCTGTGCCAGGGGAGTCTGGGCACCCCCAACAGCAGGAACAGAACACTGCTGTTCTCAGGAGCGGGGGGAGGCAGAAGGGACATCAAGATAGACAGTTACATCTGGGGGGCGCCAGCTTTGCTAGATTCCAGGGACCCAGCCTGCACTCATTCTATCAGGCTCCTGCCCCCGGCCACAGAGCAAGGTGCAGCATGTTTTGTTACTCCAAGAGCAGCAATATGAACCCACCGTGTGCCGGCAGTGGCAGACATCTCCCCTGGCTTTGTGTGGGCCCAGTCATGGCCAAACGCCAGCTCTCTGCTTCCCAGCCCAGCCAGGGGGTTAGGGATTCCAAACGGCTGAGCCAAACCCCAGGGCTGGCTACTGGAGCAGGAAACACACTGGCACGCAGGGCTACCGCGGTGGGCAAACAGCAGAAGCTTCCCCAGGGCTCAGCTCTCCAGCGGCCTCTCTTGGATCACAGGCACGGCAAGCAGGCCAGGCCCAGCCTTCGCCAGCAGGACTGACTCTGGCTGGTGCCCGCCTAGAGCTCTTCCTGAAGCCAGAGGAGTTCAGATGCCTATATCCCCTTGAGCCCATTCCAACTGTATGGTGCTCAGGCAGCTCCCCTGCGCTCCCCCAAGGCAGCAAGCACGCTCCCAGAGAGCAGCTACCCGCCCTCTGGGCCATGGTGGGTATTTTCCACACTCCCGGAGATCTCCAGTCAGTTTAAGCTGCCAGCACGAGCTACGCTGTAGATTACACTGACAACTGCTTATGGAAAATTCGCCTGCCTCGCGCCCTCCTCCCCCATGCTTTAAACAGGCTTCCCAGAGAGGAAGGATCTGCCCAGCCGTATGGAACGAGACTCGCCCTCCTCACTCCGGCCCTGTAAACTCAGATACAGGGACCACAGCAGGCTCCCAGCTCCTCCCCACACCCAACCACGAGCACCGAGGCAGCTGGCTATGCCCCAGTCACTCAGCCCTGCCACGTAAGCCCCAAAGTGGCCCCATTCCCATCAGGCCCCCTGGGATACAGGAGAGGCAGCAGAGAGCCTTGCCACCTCTCCGCCCTCCACGCAAACCCCATCCCACCCGCAGCTGCTTTCGGACGCAGAGGAGGAAGTGAGGAACGAGGTATCCAGGGGCCACCAGCCCCCCGTGGATTCTCTGCCGGCAGAACAGCAGGCACTGGGCTCAGCCCAGCAGCTCAGACAACATGGGAAGAAGCCTCACTGGGGAGCACTGGAAAGGAACGTCCCTAAGGGGCCAGACCTCCCAAGGGCTGGGGCAGAGTCCAAACCCCAGGCACCCGCCTTGTGGTGCACAGGACAGGGAGTAGCATGACCTAGTGGCTAGAGCACCAGACTAGGACTCAGGAGAGTTGGGGTCTAAGTCCTGGCTCTGCCACCGACCTGATGGGTGACGTTAAGCTCGTCACCACCTCCAGGCAGTTGGGGAAAATAGTGAGATCCAGTGCTGTGCTCAGCCACATCCCCACTTTCCAGGTCCCCCCCAACACCGAGAGAGGCACTGTGTGCCAAGCCTCTCATGCTTGCTCGTCCCACCTCACCCACCATCTCAGCTGACCCATGCGGCTGGCACAGCAACGGGAATGGAATGGACAAGGAGTTCCTGAGAGAACAGGCTTCCCTCAGCGCAGACCCAGGGATGAAGAGACACAAGGCCAAAGGTGCAGGGAAGAGACACCAGGCGCACTTCAGTGGGGCTTCAGCCACAGACCCCAAAGCGCTTTCCTCAGCTCAACAAGCAGATCAGGAAATGGAGGCACAGGTTGGGGAAGCGACTTGCCAAAGGCTTCAGCAGGTCAGAGTTGTGACGTTAGCCACCAAAGGCAGTGGATACTAGCATGCCGAAAGCCCAGGTCTCCTAAACTCCAGGACAGCACATGAGCCACTAGGTCGCCTTAAGAGTGGGGAAAATACAGTCAGTCAGTCAACTTCACCAACATCGAGGCAGGAGCCCTGGCCCGGAAGCCATGTGCTGGGCAAGCCAAGCTAGTACAGAGGCTGGGAGGAGGCACAGTGCTAGCGCCAGTGCTGATTGTTTACTGGAGACACTAGAGCAGCCTCTCCTCACACTGTCCCGCGAGCCTGCCTGGCCATGTGTCTGCATTTGAATCCATTGCATTTGATCGTTTCTCTTTAGGAGTCTTCACCTCCTCCTAGGTCATGGCAGCTCTCAAAGCTTCATTCCCTGGTTATCAAGTCTCTTGGTAGACAGAGAAAGGAACAAGCCTGGTCCAAGGATGAAACGGCAGCTCACCAGATGGGGAAATTCCCGCAGAGCTGATTTCCTTCCACCCCTGCTCTACCTGCTGGGGGTATGTCAGTTACCTGGGGTGACAACGCAGCCTGCGTTGGAATACAGCTACCCCCTGGATCAACTCAACTGAACCCAGGGACACCTTCCCCCTGGAGCTGCTTAGTGTTTAGCTACATCCAAGAGCCCTCTGCCCTACTTTGGTACTTGCAGGGAATCCTCCCAAAGTTCGGGGGAGATTCCTAGACAGCCCAGATCAGAGACGGATGAGGACGACGAGGAACAAAGCATGCTCACCCCTTGCACCAGGTGCGGTGACAAAACGGGACATTCCCCAGCTGGCTGTCATGTAACCCAAGGGACTGTCTCCCCAAGACACACGCAGCTGAGTCACGCTGGAAATAGCCAGCTTCAGATAGATTCATTCCAGTTTCCCTTTGCTGCGCTGCTCACTTAGCATTTCCAGCCGCCCACCGGACTCCTCGGCGCACACACCTGGAGGAGGCGGGAAGTTGCCGCAGCAGAGGAGAGCGCAGGATGCTGGGTGGAGATGAAGAGCAGATTAGAGCTTGCCCAGCTAAGACAGAGGCACGAGACTGAACAGATGGGGCTAGCACGACACACCTGTTCCCCAATTATGGGCTGAGATGACAGGCTTCACTGGACGTTTCACCCACCCACCAAGTACCTCTGTCGGGACTGGAGGAGGAGCCCAGTTCTAGCCCAAGGTCTGGACACTGAAGGAGAGAGTCTAGCTCAGACTTCTACAGCGCAGAACGCTGCCTGTCAAATTTGCTTGGTCTGCAATAGGCTGGCCAAAAGAGTCCCACTGTGACCCACCACATCCCACGATCCTTTGGGGGCACTGGGATTATGGGATGACTTTGGGCCATCTGGTGGGAGGCAGATCGCTAGTGGGGTGCAGCTGCTGCTGTGTGGGTGCCCCCCCCCCCCCCGTGAGCCAGACCAGTGCTCATCTCCAGAGCAGCACTGACCCAGCAGCTCACCTTCCATCCAGAGCATAGCCCCGCTGCTCTCGGACCAGGGGAGGACAGAAGGGCAGACAGCCAGGCTCACTGCTTCACCCGGCACATAGTGTGCACAGCGCACAGTAAAACCGAGCCAGTTGCACTGGCTGAACACCATACACTCCTTCCTAACCCAAATGGAGCCCCACGGCCACTGCCCAGTTGGCCTGGGCAGAGCAGAATGCTGTGTCCCAAGGGGGCTGCCAGAGGGAGGGAGGTGCCCGAACGCCAGCCTGACTGCACAACTAGCTTAGCCCTGCATGTGTGGGTGGCCTTCCTAGACCACACACAGAGCTCAGGGAAGGCAGGCGTGCAGCGCGCCCTGCGCCCAGCAGAGCACCCACCTCGAAGGCTGCTGCTGGGACACGCGCAGCACGGACCATTTCCCTTCCAGGTCGCAGCACGTGCCCAGCTGAGGTCTCGCCCTGTGTAAAGCCTGTCTGGCTGCGCTTTTGCTGTGCGGAAAGCATCATCCATGGGAGGTACTTATCTGGTCCCCCTCACCACAGTATCTGAGCGCCTCTCAACCTCTATCCTCGCTACACCCCTGGGAGGCACAGCACTGCTGTCAGCTCCATCTGACAGGGTGGGAAAAACAAAGCACAGAGAGGCTAAGTGACTTGTCCAAGTTCACCCAGGCAATCTGTGGCCCAGCAGGAAAACGAACGCAGGTCTCCCAAGTCCCACGCTGGTATCCTAACCACTGGACCATCCTTTGTCGCCTCCTCCGCAACTTTTCAAAACAGGTCACCTTTGGGCAGAGACCAAGGCAGGATGTTGTCCTGTCTGAAAGGGAGCAGATGTGAGCAATTGGAGATAGGGACTTAGAATGGAAACGCTCATGTAACCTCAACTGTCACTACCAGCTTCCTCTAGAGACATGCCAGGAAGAGCCAGCCAGTCCCAAGAACCGCCTGCCATTCTCCTCCTGGGTGCTCCTCCCCTCTCCTGCCAGGGGCCCCAGCAGCAGCAGCACAACACCTGGAAAGGGACACTACTACACTGCCTGAGGGATCTGGAGCTAGGAGCTTTAAGTGAGGAAAGGTGCCACCTGACAGCCCAGGAGATGGAGGCGCTCTTTATTCAGAGCATGCACTGAGGGGCAATAGCATGCACACTGCCATCCCCCCCACAAGGAGCATGCTGCGTCCCCATCCTAACGGGACCAGCTCTGGGGAGTTCGGTTTCCATGGCACATTCAATCCTCAGACCTCTGCTCAGCCTGTCACCAAGGGACCAGTTGCTGTCAGATGAACGCTGTGTGCACCTGTTGAACTCCCGACTGACCTGGAAAGCCACCCTCCTTTCCCACTGGCCACCGCCCATCGCTGGAGGGTAACTGGGTTCACAGCCAGACTGGTGAGCTGGGGGTCACAGGCTCCATCACCCTGAGCCACCTGCTGCCCAGTCTCCTCCAGCTCAAACTTGGCAGCTGCAAGGACATGGCTTAGAACACCCCCGGGGCAGACAGCTCCAGCCCCTACCCTCAGGGAGGGGCCATTGCTCTTCGCTGTCCCCCTCCATGGGCTGATGGAGGAGGCACGTCCAGCCCCCCAGCCTCAGTTCCAGCTGCTCTAGCCCCCAGCCTGATTGTGTTGTTCACCAGGGCTGCCCTGCCCTTGGAGCTCAGCACACTACTGACTCTTCCTTGCACCAACTGCCCAACAGGGATTAGCTGGGGCTTCCCTACACCTTCCACATTACAGGGGACCTTCAGCATGCTGGAGACCGCTGCCAGCCTCCTTTGCCCCACAGCCAGTGGCACAAGACAAGCAGGACCCTCTGCCCACCAGGAGTGGGTCACGCAGAACTGGGATCCCCCCCACCTCACTGTGTCTCCTGCTAGGGCCGGACCATGCCACTGCTTGCTCTCCCCCAGGCACCAACGACAGGAGGCTTTGCTTCCACACCCAGAAGAGAAGCAGCAGCAGAGGTGTCTAATGAGCCTCACAGTTGGATGGCTCCCAATTCCCACTGGCAGCTCCCGCAGAACCTCGCTTTTCTACTTATAGATCAGCTCAATAATCGGCCACCCACAAGCCTCCTGCTAGGCCTCAAATGTTACCTTGCATGCCCCTCCTTGATTTTATCACAGGACCTACCCCAGCCCCAGGGCTGCCTTCACCCAGAGGTGGACGATAGCGCACAGGGGAAACTGGCAGCAGCGCACTGCCCCAAGATGGGGCGAGGAGACTGGCCCGTGCACATGTTTAGCCTTTGCAGGAAGAGGGCCAGAGGGAACCCACCAAGATGTCAGGCAGCTGGGTCTCTATGCTCAGAGAGCAGGCTTTCCACCCCTCCCCTGGGCATTGGTAGCATCTCCCCCCTGCCCAAGGGCTGTAGTCATCCTGCAGAGCACAGGCACTAGACAGACCACGCCAGCTACTGAGTAATTGGACCCATAGCAAGTGGGGGTTAAACCCCTTCCCTACAGTTGCCCTCGGCCCTGCTAACTGGTTACCTACTTCTCTAGCTACCACCTGGCAAATCAAATCACTCCCTGCTCCACTTCAACTGCCCCTCATGTCTGCCTCCCCTGGAAGAGTTTCCTCCTTTCCCATGCCCCTCCCACACCCAGGTCCTAAGATGGGAGCCAGCTACTGGCCTCCCCACCTATCTCAGCCCATCAGGCCTCTAGCTCACCTATGGCCTCACACACTCCATTCATCAGCTGCCCAGAAAAGCCCAGGGCGTCTGCTCTTCACCCCCGAGTCTCCCACTCTGCATCCTTCTTGCACAACTTAACCCTTCCACGTGCTGCAGCATCCAGAATGCTTTGGGAATTGCAATGGCTTTGGGAAGCAGACTGCTGCCACAGCAGGGCTCCAGCGAGCCATGGATCAGAAAAGAAGTGTCACCTGATGGTTTGAGCACAGGCCTGGGAGTCAGGAGTCCTGGGTTCCAATCCTGGCTCTCCTCAGGCAAGTCTCTTCGCTTCTCGGTGCTCCAGGTGTAAGAGGGGGTTGACAGCACTGACTGCTCCCTGTAGGTGCTTCAAGCTCCCTTGCGGAAAGGCACTGTAGACATGCAGAGCGCAGCCAGAGCAGGGGGAGAGAATGAAGCAGAAGGATGACCAATAACCAGGGATGCAGCAGGGAAGCTAACAGAAGCAAAGGCTTCTGTGCCAGCTGGCATACAGATGGCCCGGACTGTCTCTCCTACCCCCCACCTCCATACCCATTAACCCTTTCCAAGCAGGCAAAGCCAGTTCTGTTAGACCAGGGCTATTTACACTGCTTCCATTAGCAGAGACACCAAGCCCCTAAGACAGAGCAATTACCCGTGTTATAATAGTTAACTACCCCTGCCATGCACATCCCCCAAACAGCAGGGCCTGGATCGAGAGCCATTACAGAAGAACAGACCCAGAATCCCACAGCCCCCGCTCAACGCTCACACCACTACAAACCAGCTCAGCCACTTCACTACCCCCATGGAGAAACTCAACAAGCCTAAGCTTGGGCTCCCAACGCAGAGGGAAGGATAACCAGGTCGGGCTCCGGGGCATTCTGCATGACACTCCCACACCGGAGCCTGCATACTGGGTTGTTTGTTGGGGGGGGGGGGTCCCTGCTTTGTCCCAGTCACAGCACCGTCCCACTCACTTGCTCTGCCCAGTCTGACTCATGGTAGGTGGTGTCCAGGCAACAGCTCTGATCTGCAGCCAAGACAGAGGGAGCAGGTGTGACCCACCCCTCTGCATCATACTGTCCATTGATAAGGGACAGTGACAGTCTGTTAGTGCTGGTGAAAGTCACTGGCTTGACTGCCCTGGAGACTGATGCCCTCTGTCCACAGAACAGGTGCAGCAGAGATGCAGCAGGGTAAGCGTCCCCCACCCGCCGCCCCGTTCCCCAGCCCGGACCGGGCAGGGCGCATTTCTAGAGATGGGAAACAGCTGAGCCTCACTCACCCAGGTGGCTCTGCTGAGCCTGCAGATCCAGCCCCCACTCCAATGGCAGTGGGCAGCTTGGGAACTAGACCGAGCTCCCCTTCCATACAGGAACAGCTTCTGAGCACTGCTGACAGCCACAGGAGGGGTTCCCCACACAACGCTGGGCCCTCGAGAATCCCCCGTCCCCCACATACACGTAGGGATAAGATGCTCATCACAACTGGCTTTATGAGCAGCCTCAGCAAGCAGGGGAAATAAGCCTCTGGCCCCACTCAACACCAGAACTGCCTGGAAAAGGTGCAGAGAAACCTCCCCCACCCCACCTCCGACCTGCTAGCCTCAGATGTTCAGGGCCATGGTGGTGGTAGGTGAGCGGTACCTAGAGGCCCATTCCAAACCAGGGCACCATACAGATTTTGCAGGGACATTCCTGGAGTTACTCCCCCTCCTACTGCTGCTGCACACACCCCCAAGGATCCCAGGCAGCCCCAGCATGGGGTGCAAGCCAAGACAGAGATGCAAATGATAAGCAACTGGAACAAATGGCCAAGAACTGTCATTGTGCCCGGTAGCCCTACACTATGCCCCACACACCTTCACCTCGTCCATGCTTACCTGTGTTTTACCCAACACGTTGCCATCTCATTACCTAGGCTGGAGAGCCAAGCTGGTCAGTGGGCTGGGAGGGACGGGGGAGCTATACAGCTATGCTGCAGGCAGGGATCTCTACTGGCTCGTGCAGCCTCTCTGTATTGCTCCCTCCAGCAAACACTGCCTGCCCTGGGCCCAGTCTGGCACAGTATTGCTAGCTACTGTAAAAAGTGCCAAACCTCTGCCGGAGGTGATCGAGGGTGTGACTTGTCCCTCCGCTAACCACCTCCAATAGAAGTCAGGCTTCAAAGGCCAAATCCCTCCCAGACTGGAACTGTCAAACTACAGAGAGATCACTTAAGAGCCCCCAGATTCAACTCCCCAGTTCCTCTAATAGGTTTCCCACAGCACCCTCTGTTCTGACCTCCCCACCCAGCTAATAATCAGAATGGCTGTGAAGTTCTTGTGCAGTTCCTCTAGCCAGAGAGCTCTCCTCGTGGTTAAGCAGAGTATGAGGAGGCCTCTTGTGGAAGAGGCTTTGAAAATCCAAGGGCTTGCTGCTCTTGGAAAGGTTTGACTCTGCTGTGATGTCATCTCCCCAGTGGCCTGGTCTAGAAACGCCGAGCACGCTGTGCTCTGAGCCCTCAGAGTATTTTTAGGAAGGTTGGAGGATTAATTTTAGAGCGCTTTAATCTTCCAGGTGCCAGGGCAGAGTTAACCTGGGGCTGGCTAGTCTAGGGTGGGGTGCAAGCATCCACACTTGTACCATATATGGGTATGTGGCGTGGTGATGATGGTTCAATCCAGCCACTAGCTGCGCAGCTCTTAGGCCTGGTCTACACTGGGGGAGGGGGGGGGGGGAGGGGAAATTGATTTAAGATACGCAACTTCAGCTACAAGAATAGCGTAGCTGAAGTTGACGTATCTTAGATCGACTTAGAATCACTTACTTCGCGTCCTCGCGGCGCAGGATCGACAGCCGCCGCTTCCCCCATCGACGCCGCTTCCGCCTCTCGCCGTGGAGGAGTTCCGGAGTCGACGGCAGAGCAATCAGGGATCGATTTATCGCGTCTACACTAGATGCGATAAAACGATCCGCGATAAATCGATCCCCGATAGATCGATCACTACCCGCCGATCCGGCAGGTAGTGTAGGCGTACCCTTAGTCCCCAGCATCTTCCCATCCCTAGAGCTCCCACCAGGAGGGCTGGAGAGCAGGAACTGGAATGGGGCAACCTTGGCCAGAATCACCACCACTCTGTTAAGACAAGCGTCACACAACCTGGAGTGACTCTTGGCTCCCGGTCTCACGGCCTCTTGTGTTTTCATGACTAAGTGCAGTGAAAGCAGCACCACCATTGCTCTGGTGTCAGGAACAGGGAGCCTAGCAACACGACTCACTGGAACAGACTTCTCCTGTCTCCTCCACAATCCACTCCCCTCTGCAGTGGCTCAAGGAGGGTCACCCACACCAGTGACAATGCAGTTCTGCCTGGCCATTGGGCTTTCGTCCCTTGGAGAGGAGCAAAGCACGCATCCTACCCTCTCTGCATGGTAAGTACTAGCACATAGCCATGACTCCAGATTTCTGTCTCTGCAATACACCAATGAGCTCTTTTAGACAATGCAAGACTGAAGACAGACTCAAGGACCTGGTGGTCTCTAGGCAGAACTACAGGGGCAGCAAGGAAGGGAAAAGGAGGTAAATGAGGAGTTTGCTGCACAAACTCTTCCTTCTCTTTGGAGTATTTACTCTTGTTGGTAGCATGTAGTAGTTAGGCATGCCTTAGACAGTTCAAAGATGTGTTATGCGGTTGAATTAGTTGTTGCAGGATGCTTGTCTGCCTCCACTTGTATGCTACTTTCAAGCGTTCCAATTGCTAGACTTCTGTCCAATTAAATTATGACTAAAGGGCCTGATCCTGCGCTCTTTACTCTCCATTACAATGACTGCGTGCACAAACCCGCACCAGTAGCCAGTTATGCATCTAGCTACCTGCTAGCAAGTACAAATGCCCAGTTTAAATGAGTAGTTATGTTACCTGCAGGAGAACACTCGCTGTGGGTAATCCGGGCTGCTAGTTTAACCCATTTAGGGACAACATAACAGGAAAGCAAGGACCACAGGCTTTGGAAAGGGATTTCTTAACCGTACTGACTTCACTCTTAAATATCTGGAACTTGAGTGCTTGTCACCCCCAAGTCTGATCTCACCCCTTCTAGGAGTCCAAGGGGTGTCAGCACTTCAGGCTGGGCAGAGTCCCTCCTACCCAGCCTCCTTATGTGTGGTGATGGTTGCTGGCTGCCTGCATGCTGCTCTTAAATAGTATCTCTTCTTGCCACATGCTTCATTGGGATGCTCCAACAGCCCCTCCCCCAAACCCCAGTCATGGGTGCCCCACTGGTCCATAGAGGTGGGCCAGCCAATGAGAGACAATCCAACTTGCTGGCTCTGGGTAGCTTCGTGATGGCTCTTCCCACTGGTCCTTGAAGGAAGTGCCAGACCCCTTCCCCAGGCAGGGCTGCTGTCTGGAGTGCAATTCAATAGGCTTTGAATATAACAAGTTCTGACATGCATTCACCACAGTGCAAAAGGGAGTTCGGCATCTGACACCCCCACTCCGTGCCATAAGGTTCTGCAAATACTGCTGGTGTAGTTATTTACTTCATGGTACCCATCCCAAGAGCTCGCCTCCTAATTCGTACCTCGTTAATACAGTTCCAGTGCAGCCAATGTAAGCGTAGGGACTTTTGGGGGGGGGGGGGGGGTAACACACCCACAAACCACAGCCAAAAAAGTTGCTTGCAATCTCAACTCCCTCCACCAGCTGCAGTGCAGACACAGCGGCCCAAGTGGTTCAGAAACCTGGCCAGCACTCAGCTGAGCAATTGCCACAACTCACCACCTCATTTATACTCTCGAAGCCCACCTTCCCCAGCAGCTCTCTGAGTTACTCTTAGCGACATTTCCAGCCTTATAAAACCCAACAAAACCAAGCCTGCACAACAAAGACATGCAAAATCTCATCTGTTCCTATGGAGAGAAAGGCCCAGAAAAAAAACAAACAGGAGAAACCTGACAGCCTGTCACCTACGTGACACCGATTCTGTAGTGGAAAGAGGCACCAGACAGCAGTGACAACAGGATCAGAGCCAAAGACAGAAGGCTGATATGTTTGCCACAAGTGCTTAAAAGCCCTTGTTGTGTCTGTATATGTAACCGGGGGAGGTTATATGAACAGAGCACCATTTCACACCCTCCCTGCTGAGCAGAGAGATGCTCTTTGAATGGCTTCTTACTCTCAACTGTGGAGGATGGAGCTTATTATATTCCACTGCCCATCACACCAGAGATGTCACTGCTCTACTAGTGCCTCATGCTGCAAGCAAGGCAGGGAAAGGGACACACAATATGAGGCACCATGTACCTTGGTGAAATGACTCGGAAGAAAAAAGTTAAGCAGGAGTCAGCAAGGTCTTCTCCTCAAGACAGAACATGTACTTTAAGAAAGCAAAGAGAGTTAGAGTTACAGGACGGGGGACTCTATCCTGGGAAGAAGCTACTCTGATCTGGGGGCCGTGGTGGATAATCAGCTGAACATGAGCTCCCAGTGCGACACTGTGGCCAAAAGCGCTAATGTGAACTTGGGATGGGAATCTCGAGTGGGAGCAGAGAGACTATTTCACCTCTGTATTTGGTACGGGTGCGACCGCTGCTGGAAACTTATGTCCAGTTCTGGTGCCCACAGTTCAAGAAGGATGTTGATAAATTGGAGAGGGGCCAGAGAAGAGCCACGAGAATGATTAAAAGTTTTGAAAACCTCCCGTATAGCAATTTAGCTGAATGAAGTAGTTTAAGGGGTGACTTGATCAATAAATACCTACATGGGAAACCAATATATAACAGGCTGATCAATCTAGCAGACAAAGGTCTAACATGATCCAATGGCTGGAAGTTGCAGCTAGACAAATTCAGACTGGACATAAAGGTGGGTATTTGCCCACAGGAACAATATACCAAGGGTCACTGGTGGATTCTCCATCTCGGATGGTTTTTAAATCGAGACTGGAATTAATTTTATTAGTTTTGGAATTAATTGATAAACTCAACATTAACAAGTCACCGGGACCAGATGGCATTCACCCAAGAGTTCTGAAAGAACTCAAATGTGAAGTTGCGGAACTATTAACTAAGGTTTGTAACCTGTCCTTTAAATCGGCTTCGGTACCCAATGACTGGAAGTTAGCTAATGTAACGCCAATATTTAAAAAGGGCTCTAGGGGTGATCCCGGCAATTACAGACCGGTAAGTCTAACGTCGGTACCGGGCAAATTAGTTGAAACAATAGTAAAGAACAAAATTGTCAGACACATAGAAAAACAAACTCTTGAGCAATAGTCAACATGGTTTCTGTAAAGGGAAATCGTGTCTTACTAATCTATTAGAGTTCTTTGAAGGGGTCAACAAACATGTGGACAAGGGGGATCCGGTGGACATAGTGTACTTAGATTTCCAGAAAGCCTTTGACAAGGTCCCTCACCAAAGGCTCTTACGTAAATTAAGCTGTCATGGGATAAAAGGGAAGGTCCTTTCATGGATTGAGAACTGGTTAAAGGACAGGGAACAAAGGGTAGGAATTAATGGTAAATTCTCAGAATGGAGAGGGGTAACTAGTGGTGTTCCCCAAGGGTCAGTCCTAGGACCAATCCTATTCAATTTATTCATAAATGATCTGGAGAAAGGGGTAAACAGTGAGGTGGCAAAGTTTGCAGATGATACTAAACTACTCAAGATAGTTAAGCAGATTGTGAAGAACTTCAAAAAGACCTCACAAAACTAAGTGATTGGGCAGCAAAATGGCAAATGAAATTTAATGTGGATAAATGTAAAGTAATGCACATTGGAAAAAATAACCCCAACTATACATACAACATGATGGGGGCTAATTTAGCTACAACGAGTCAGGAAAAAGATCTTGGCGTCATCGTGGATAGTTCTCTAAAGATGTCCACGCAGTGTGCAGAGGCGGTCAAAAAAGCAAACAGGATGTTAAGAATCATTAAAAAGGGGATAGAGAATAAGACTGAGAATATATTATTGCCCTTATATAAATCCATGGTACGCCCACATCTCGAATACTGTGTACAGATGTGGTCTCCTCACCTCAAAAAAGATATTCTAGCACTAGAAAAGGTTCAGAAAAGAGCAACTAAAATGATTAAGGGTTTAGAGAGGGTCCCATATGAGGAAAGATTAAAGAGGCTAGGACTCTTCAGTTTGGAAAAGAGAAGACTAAGGGGGGACATGATAGAGGTATATAAAATCATGAGTGATGTTGAGAAAGTGGATAAGGAAAAGTTATTTACTTATTCCCATAATACAAGAACTAGGGGTCACCAAATGAAATTAATAGGCAGCAGGTTTAAAACAAATAAAAGGAAGTTCTTCTTCACGCAGCGCACAGTCAACTTGTGGAACTCCTTACCTGAGGAGGTTGTGAAGGCTAGGACTATAACAATGTTTAAAAGGGGACTGGATAAATTCATGGTGGCTAAGTCCATAAATGGCTATTAGCCAGGATGGGTAAGAATGGTGTCCCTACCCTCTGTTCGTCAGAGGATGGAGATGGATGGCAGGAGAGAGATCACTTGATCATTGCCTGTTAGGTTCACTCCCTCTGGGGCACCTGGCATTGGCCACTGTCGGTAGACAGATACTGGGCTAGATGGACCTTTGGTCTGACCCAGTACAGCCTCTCTTATGTTCTTATGACTGGATGTTTTTCAAAAACATGTGCCGTAAGCATTATGGTGGGCCAGGTCTCTGGCCTGTGCTATACACTAGGTCAAACTAGATAATCACAATAGTCCCTTCTGGCCTTGGAATCTCTGAATTAATAGCAGCAGAAAGCAGGGGACACAATCCTCAGGCATTTCATTTTCCAGCTTCTAAAGAGGCCATTTCACTCAGTGCCTTCCACGGCAAGGTGGGTCCAGGGGAACAAGCTCATGCTGAGAAAGGAGAAAAGCAAGGATAGAAATATACAAGCTGCCGTAACTGTAATAGGCTCTAATTTTGAGCCAACTAATGGCAGCAGCAGCAAACCTCAATCCAGAGTGGAACTGGGCACTTCATTCTAATCTAACAGCAAAGCAATAGTGCAAAACAAAGAGGGATACATTACAGTAATAAAAGAGAATGAAGGTTGAAGAGAGATTGCCAGGCACTAGTAGAAATACCACCAGACCTAAGGTCAGGGATGATAGGCCTGGCCTGACTACCCTTTCAGGCAGACCTCCTGCAGGAATGGATCTCCTCAGCCCTACAAACAGAAGCAACAAGTCACTTCAGAAGGCATTTCAGTGGAGCCCAAGTAGAAATGCTGACTGCCAACTGTACTGTAAGCACTAAATGCCCCAGCTGGCACATGCATGTCTGAAGGACACTGTGCTGCTGTTCTCAGGGCACGTTGTCACTGCTCTTATCCAAGTGTTGCCACAAGCCTCCCTGCTGGCCACACCCAAAACCCTCTCTCCTGAGTTAGGTGATGCTTTCAACCCAGGCTGGAACCTGTCCACTTTGCAGCAAGGATGCAAGTTAAATCACTCGAGTGCAGATAGTCCTCCCATGTCTTCCCACCATTCTCCCCCTCCCTCCACCATGTGCCCACAAGAGCAGAGGAGCTTTCCCAGCAAATTGTGGGAGAGAATCCAAACGGCCCAGCTGACTGCAGCACAGAGACCGATGGGACGTGGCCTCAGCAGCTCTAGTGAGCTACATGTGGGAGCGTGGCACCAGAGAGGATGCGGCAATTTGGACAGGGCTTTGCAATGTGGCTGCTTACTCTCCTGGAGCAGACTCTGCAGTGAAGACATCCCTGTGAGGTGAGCTAAGCACAACAGCCGGTGAGATCTCCACATTCTGTCCTTCAAAGAAACTGACTTGTCAGGGGAGCCAATGGCAGCCAGATACAGCAGTAGGCAAGGCCAACCCAGGAGATGCAGCAGACGGTTCTAACAGCAGTTGAAGATGGATCTAGTATTAGCCAGAGGTGCTTCACACCCGCTGTGAATCATTTGCTAGTAAAGCGTATGCCCTGATGGGCTAAGTGTAACCAGATGCCGTATATTAAAAATTCCCCCCTTTTCTGATACCATACTAGGTTACTCCTAAGATGCCAACTCCTTCCCCTCCCCCCAAACTAGACCGGTGCTAAAACACACCAGTTACAAGCAATCTGCTTTTGCTGTTTGTAGAGATCGTTCCTTTAGAAGAGGCATGTATCCAAAGGAGTCCACAGGGTGCTGTGACAGCAATCGAAAGCATGTGCACCTGCTGGCTGCTCTCCCATCCACAGTGTCCCTACCACCTCCTGGAGCAGATGTGCCATCGTACGCACGATGAGCACAGTGAGAGACCTAGCACTGGGTTGAACAAAAGCCTCCCCAGACACCATACAACCCGTTGCCGCTGAACATTTAACACAACCTGCGCTAACCCTCACAGCTGTGGAGCTATTCCAGGCTGCACAGAATCTCTTCTGACAGTAAAAAAAGAAATGCTCCCAAAGTTTCCAGCTTTTTCCACTGAGCCCAGAACTTTCATGCCGTGGACTGCTCATGACAGAGACCTGGTTGCTTTGGGGTATGTTGGGAGCAAAACACAGCGGAGCGGACTGGGCAGTGTGGGTTCTACTCCGGAAGGACAGCCCACCTGTGGGGAGTGACGCATCTCCACCTTTGCAAAGCACTTCCACCTCTGGATGCCAAGTGCGCTGATCTTTCAGAGCCAGCAGCAGATCAATGGGCTCCAGCTTCCCTTAAGGAAGGGGGAAGACAGTGACTGGAGGGCTTGGGGACCCGAGGGGGGTGTACCTTCCTTTAGCCAATTGTGGCCCTGGAGAGCTAGGGAAGGAAGGCTGACCCCATTCAATGAGACTCTCTGGGCATGGCTTGATCGCAGGCTCAGGAGATGGGGACCCCAGCACAGGCCATACCAGGGGTCTGGTCAGCCCACAGCACTGGCTTTTCCACTGCTTGCACCATTCCTCCTCCCCCAGCCCAGGCTCCAGAGACGGTCACGGAAGGGCCCAGTAAAGAGGTAAATGGCAGCACGGGCTGAGGAAAGGGACAGGGAGAAGATGGGAGTCATGCCCCATCTCCCCACCCACACCCCTTCCTCTTTCCCACGCCTCTGTCCCTCTCTTGCCCACTCCGACTCCAAAGTGTGAGGGAGGGAGGGGACAAGGAGAGCAGCTGTCAGACTTTGGGGCACTTCGGCCAGGACAGCTCTAGCCCACTGCATGTGATTGTCATTTTGCACTACAGCTCCCTCGAATTACAGAGACAGAACCTTCTCATACATGAGCGTCCCCAGGACACCCTGCAGCCTTGTGGGCAGGAAAGGAGAAGCAGATTTGCCCACCTTTGTTCAGCCTCCACTCCCTTGGATACCTTGGGCAATGCAAAGAGCCCTGCCCAGTGCCCTCCCACTGGGAGCCAAGGGCAATCTAAGTGCAAGCCTTTTTGGAACCCAGGAGTTAGTGCACAGGGTCTCTGCCCTCCTGAGCCTGGCCCTTCTCCAGAATCTGTTGGGAGAAGAGAGACTGCCAGAGCAGTTTAGGGGAGAGCTGGACTCAGCTATGCACAGCTTCAGCAAAGGTATTTCTTGCTCTTAGAAGAGCTGCTGGAGTCTCTGAATCTACTGCTCCCGGATGTCTCTACCCAGCTCTGCTGTATCGGCATGCGCAGGACGTTACACCTTAACAATTCAATGCAGAAACAGAACAGAGGGTAGTATTTACAGAAGGGATTACCGCCTGCATAGAACTCTGCAGCATCCTTCTAGCAAAACCCAGCACTGTCCAAAGCTCGCGCAGGTCAGCAGCAGTTGACAGTGTTCCTATGCTTTACAATATTATGGCTCAACAGGCTTTGAAACAAGCAGGTCCCTCTCTGTGCCCACGCTGATCTGGGGTCCGTCACAAAACCCCTCCTTCTCACCTAACCTTCTCCACAACACCTAACCTATCCCTGAGCCCCTTGGCAGCCCCAAGAGGTATGGGGACTGACAGGTTGGGTCACACAAACCCCCTTGGGACTGCCACCTGATGTGCTGAGACTACCTCTAAGCCCGTTTTCCCTGGCAGCTTGGCACTTCAGTACCTCACCTGGTTGTGCCAGACACGCTAGCTTGCTACAAACACAGACCCAGGTCAGAACCATGTCCCCCAAAAGCTGCAGGCTTAACCAAAAACAGCTTAAGAAGTGCTCCTGTCTCCAACACCAAGATACCCAGTTCCCAATGGGATCCAAACTGCAAATAAATCTGTTTTACTCTGTATAAAGCTTATACAGGGTAAACTCTAATTGTTCACCCTCTATAACACTGATAGAGAGAGATGCAAAGCTGTTTGCTCCCGCAGGTATTAATTACCTACTCTGGGTCAATTAATAAGCAAAAAGTGATTTTATTAAATATAAAAAATAGGATTTAAGTGGTTCCAAGTAATAACAGACAGAACGAAGTAAGTTACCAAGCAAAATAAAACAAAAACACACAAGTCTAAGCTTAATACAGTAGGAAACTAAATGCAGTTAAATCACCCTCAGAGATGTTCCAATAAGCTTCTTTGACAGACTGGACTCCTTCCTAGTCTGGCTCCAACAATCACTCAGACCCCCGTAATTACTGTCCTTTGTTCCAGTTTCTTTCAGGCATCTCTTTGGGGTGGAGAGGCTCTCTCTTGAGCCAGCTGAAGACAAAATGGAGGGGTTTCCAAGGGCTTATATAGTCTCTCTTGTGGGTGGAAACCCCTCTCTTCTCCTGTGTAAAATCCCCTCAACAAGATGGAGTTTTGCAGTCACCTGGGCAAGTCACATGTCTATAAATGATTCAGCTTTTTGCAGGCCAACGCCATTGTTTACATGTTAGTTTGAATGTTCCCAGGAAAGCTTAGATGTGGATTGGCATCTCCCAAAGTCCATTGTTAGATAAGTACTCCCAATTACTTGAATAACCCCTTCACACTATGTTGACCAAATCTGTCTTATGTGCTTCCTACAGCAAACGCTTTAAATACGAGCAGAGCCAACACTCAAATTCAGATATAAAAATGATACATGCATACAAATAGGATGAATATATTCAGTAGATCATAACCTTTGCAAAGATATGTTACATTGCATATCTAGCATAACTGGAATATGTTTTAAGTCATTTACACTCATAAGCATATTTCTATAAAGCATTATGGGGTGCAAGGTCACAGGGACCAAGAGTCCATTACATGGGTAATGGAGCTGCCCTTCCTGGAGCTGTTTTACACCTGGTCAACTAGCTAGTTGTTACTACTGACCACTTGGGTACCAGAAGCACCTGGGTGTCCCAGTGAAGACTGGGCCCCACCGGGTCCAGCGCTGCACGCAGAGTCCGACTGCCCCGAAGAGCTCACAGTCTGAAAACAAAGGCCAATTATTTCCGTTGTCCAGATGGGGAAACTAAGGCACGGAGGGAGTCTTGTGGCAGAGCCAGGCACTAGAGTCCTCCTCTATCCCAGCCTGGAGCTTTAACTGCAAGGCCACCTCGTCCAGCCTTGCCCCTGCTAGCAAGCTAACCCATGTTCACCCAAAGCGGCTGTGAGCAGCGAGCTGCAGGCTCCCTGACTTCACTTGAACCGGGCCGACTGACACCAGCGGAGGACGAGGCCAGAGGGTTATAGCCAGTGGCGAGCTGGAGCCGGTCCGCGGGAACCGGTTCTTACATTCAGAAGCCCTTTCAGAACCGGCTGTCCCGTGCAGGACAACAGGTTCTAAAAGGGCTTTTAAATTTAACAACCAGTAAAGCTCCGGCAGCTCCCCGGCCCCAGCCCCAGCTCACCTCTGCTCCGCCTCCTCCCCTGAATGCTCCGCCCTGCTTCTCCTCCCGCTCCCCCCCCCCCCCCCGCTTCCCGCAAATCAGCTGTTTGCACGGGAAGCCTGGGAGGGCTGAGAAGCAAGCAGTGGCTTCGCGCTCAGGCCCAGGGAGACAGAGCGGAGGTGAGCTGGGGCAGGGGGCGTGAGGAGGGCCACGCGCCACGGCAAGTAACCCCCTGCTCCCCCCCTAGCTACACTACCCCGCCCCTAGGAGCCAGGGGGACCTACCGGATGCTTTCCGGGAGCCACCCCAGGTAAGCACCGCCAGGACTCCCCACCTCGCCCCCTGGCAGGTCCCTCTGGCTCTTAGGGGCAGGGTGGGCACCCACTACGGTAGCCCACGAGACCCTCCTGCCCGGCCCCTGAGCTCCCAGCCAGGGAGGCTAGTCCCCAGCTGTTCCCCCTCCACTGCAGCTTCAGCTTGCCCCACAGCTGGCCCGGCTCCAGGCGCTGCGAGGCGGCCCGGCCCTGGCCCCAGCCGCCAGCGCGGTAAGGGAGCAGGTGTTGGATAAAGAGCAGAGGAGTTCGGGGGGGTGGGGGGGTGGATAAGGGTCAGGGCGGTCAGAGGGCAGGGAACAGGGGGGGATTGAATGGGGGCAGGGAACAGGGGGGGATAGTCAGGAAGGAGCAGGGGTTGGATGGGGTGGTGGGAGGCAGTCAGGGCACAGGGAGAAGGGATGGTTGGATGGGGCAGGGGTCCCGGGGGGCCATCAGGAACGAGAGGAGGGGTTGGATGGGGCAGCGGGGGGCAGTCAGGGGACAGGGCAGGGATCCGGAGGGGGGGCGTCAAGGAATGCGGGGGGCTGGATGGGGCAGGAGTCCCAGGGGGTGGGGGCGGGCCACGACCCCCTCGTGGGGTGAGGAGGGAACCAGTTGTTACGATTTTGGAAGCTCATCACTGGTTAGAGCTACTTGAGGAAAGACAGGATTTCAAAGAGAAGACACACCTGCAGGCATTTCAGCCCATGTGGCCTTTGCCCCTCCCCCTCCCTGACACAGGATCTCCTGCCCCCTGCAGCTGCAGCGCTGGCAAACCCAACCACACTTCATTGTCAAAATGTAACAATTCCCACCCCTCCCTTCGAGACTCACCTTGCTCCCTAAGCTCTTCTACTGGTGCCACACGAATAGGGGCTGCAGGATGGATGCTGAAAGAGACAGATTGGCTTTAAAAATCAAAGCCAATATTGGGGGGGGGGGGGGAATCTTTAATTCAGGCTCCAGTCCATCAGTCTGGGAGGGAGACGTGTTAATGTAATTAAAAGCCTGGCCTGGACTCTGCTGCCTTTCAGACATCCTGCTGTTGCTGGAGAGAAGTCGGATGGGCTGGGGGATGGGGTGTGGAGCAAGTTCTTCCCTGCCCCAGGGAATAGATTTAAAATTATCAAAACTAATGTTAAAAATAAATATATATATTACACAGGTTAAGAAAAGAGTGTCTGTACATATGGGTATAGTGCTTAGATTATCCACAATACAAAGTTTGTTTTAAAAAAAGTCATAGGATACATATAGTGCATAATCAGCAACCAATTTAGGTGAATAAATGTAACAATACAGGTTAGATATTAGAATCCGAATACTCGGGTACATCACTCATGACAAGTTCTACAGAGAGTTGTACTACACAGCACATTTACCCCGGCGGGAAGTGAGGAGGGTCAGCAGACTAGAAAGAGGGAGGGGATTTCTGCAGCCTTATGCACTTTGGTCCTGGCTGGAGGTCCCTCCCAGCCCCACATTTCTAGGATTCTCATAGCCACCTGCAACTGTAAGCCGTGCCACACGAATCCCTCCCCCCAGCACAAACGCCTCAGGGTCCTACAGCCCTGACCCACAACACTGCTCATGCTCTGCACACAAGGGTGGCTCTCCATATTCCCCAGACTGGGTGCATTAGAGAGGCAAAGCTCCAAGAGCGAAACCCCACCTCCCCACTGCCATCTCTCCAGGCATTTCCAGGGAATGTGCCTCTCCTCCCATTCCCCGCCCCACGTGGACAGCAGTGCATCCCAGGGCGCACTCAGATGGGGGATTCTAATCCCAGACCCAGAGTTCCCTGCCTCTAAAGAGTATAGGGAAGGTGGGAAACATGTCCAAAGAGGAAGCGCGTTTCCCTCCTATGGGGAACCTCCCAGCATGGAGGTTTAGTCGGATACTTCTGCAGCTCAGGGTACAGGTGGGAGAAAGGAGGAAGATGGCGGATTTACACTGCACACATGGAACCTGCGTTCACAGCATCAGGGAGCTGGCTGACAAGGCCAAAGCCTCAGTGGGTCCATGCAGGGCTAGTAGGGAGAAGCAGGGCGGGGTCACTGCCTTTATGGCTGGGGGAAGGAAGTCTGCAGAGCAGAGATCTTCTATCCCCTGTCCCAACCTGGTAGTGCATGGAAAATGAACAGTCCATTACTGCCTGAAGGCAGCCTTGTTAGGGCAGTGGTCCTCAGTCGGTGCATGCTGCACGGGAGAAGGAAGGCAAGCACACTGTGCCTGAGTTGGTCCATTTGGGGGATTGTTTGGCAAGGTAGGATTAAAATACTGAGGAGCCCACAGCTGAGGACCTATGGCAAGATGCCTTTCAGTGTTCAAAGAGAGTGATATAGCATAGGCAGAACAGGAGGCTGCAGAACATAGGAACTGCCTGATAGGATCAAATCAGCACCCCATCCAGGGTGATATTTAGTACTGGCCACTGTCAGACAGCAGATCTCTCACTGGGAGGTCCAAGAAACCCGCTACCGAGATCAGCAGGCCGCTCCAGCACTCAGAAGCAGTCTATTGCTAACCCCTGCCGGTACCAGGTCTGCTGTAATGCTCAGAAGCAGCTGGGTTTCCATCCCTTACAGCAATCTATCCTAGCTAACAGAACTGTGGATTTCGCACTTGTTCAAAGCCTAAAGCGCTCATTGCCACAGGATATCCTGTGGCAATGAGTTCCACAAGCTAGTTGTATACTGTGTACAAATAAAAAAGGTATTTCCTTTTATTAGTTTTTAAAATGGTTTCCTTTCGACGCCCCCTTATTCCGTATTAGGAGAGGGGATTTGCCACCTCTGTATCACTTGCTATTGTGCACACGATCACGTTCCCTCTTACCCATCTCCTCTCTAAACAAGAGAGTCCAAATCTTGCCTTATGTGGAAAGTCTTTCAACACTTCCAATCATTTTCATTGCCTGTTTCAGGGCCCCATTCCTACTGTCAGTTTCTGTATAGGCCTCAGCGTGGCCCTGTTTTGGTCACATATTGGTTTGAAGAGGCCCTGCCAACTCTTTGTGTGTGGTATTTCCACAAGAATTAAATGGTTCACGGTGCTCTAAATAAAACCAAGATATCATATATACATTCAATAGTCATACGGCAGCCCTATGATAACAGATACCAGCATATGCTTGCAAACGAAGAGGGGAATTCAGTAGGGGAAGATGGCAGTTTCGAGTCTGGGGAGTGGATAGAGGAAGAAAAAGAAAGAGGGGTTTCTTAAAAACATTTTCAAAAATATGCACTCAGCGTCCTTGTAAGCCTCCTTTCTGGGGTTTGTTTTCCAGTAGCTAACATATTGCTAAGCCTGAAAATACCAAACTACACTCTGTAGGAGCCAGCTATTCGGGGAGGTGGCACAGTAGCTCCAAACCAGCGAGGCGCTGTTGGGCAGCGATGGGAACCCCAAATGCAATGTGTTTGGGACAGACTTGGTCTTAGCTCATGCCATAGGCTGCCGCTTCATCTCCTGGAATGAGCAAGAGACATGAAATTCACCTTCACATCCTCACCCTAAGGCATGCATACACAAACATGCTGCTGGGCTAGTGTTGCACAAGTGCCCAGAGATGATCAAACTTGGTAGTGTAGACAAGGCCTTAGGTCGCCAAAAACTGCCTTTTGGTGACAAAACAGCAAGAGCGTACACACTACAATGGGACTTTTGGCAACAAAAAACTTCCACTCCTACGAGAGACTTTTGTCTTTTCCCCTCCCTTCACTGTTGACAAAGAGCCAGTGCAGACACTGAAAGACACTAGCAGAAACACAGAGTTTTGTCAACAGAACTGGCTTCTGCCAGTATCCCACAATGCCTGCGCTGATTGCTCTGCTCAGTGTTTTGATCTCTGCTACCCTGCAGGTATGTGCCCTCCCCTTTCAAAGCTCCGGGAAGTATCTGCGTGCTGCTCCGTTTGGGAAACAAAGAGCAAATCATTGGACTGCTCCTGTTCTGCCCGGCACTAGGAACACAGCAGCAGGCGGAGGGGGACAGACTGCTGTGCTGCTTTGCCATTCCTCAACATGGAGAGCTCACAGAGCTACTCGGGATGCTGCTCTCGGCAGCGGAGGGGGCTGTGGGAGAACTCGGAGAGAATCCCAAGATGCGCAGCGATCAGCTCTTCCTTCCCACAACACTGCACTGTGGGATACATACCCACGGTGCATTGCTCACCCTGTCGATGATGGTGTCCCCATTGTGCACATGATCTGTCGACACAGGGAGCAAGTGTGAACACCCTTTGGATTTTTGTTTTGTCGACTTTTGGGTATCAATAAATCTTGTCAACAAAACTTGGTAGTGTAGACAAGCCCGAAGAGTCAGTCCCACCACAGATGGGAAGCTCAGGTGCATTTATACTGACAGAGCCAGACAAACATGCTTGTTTTCTCAGATGAGCCAAGCATCTACACGAGATGAGCGAGGCCAGCCAGCCTGAACACACAGCATCTCAACAGGATTAAGAGATACCAGTGTAGCAGAACCCACACCAGTTCACACTTACAGCTACATTCTGGATGCTCAACCCCCCCCCCTTCCAAAGTTGGATTGTTTAGCAGAAAAACTTCTGGTCTATTTCAACTATGAGATTTTGGGGGGGGGGGAGAGAAGAGGAGAAGCAGCACCAAGTGTACTGGGGAAGTGTGTGTATGGGGGGGGGGGAGTGGGGGGAAGAGTGTCATGAAGCCACAAATGAAAGGAAAAAAAGCAGCAGAAAAACCTGTCTGGCACCCTGTCACCTACACAAAAGGGGGATGTCAGAGCAGAGAACAACTCCTAAGGGTGCCACACTGCACACGTACACCCCACCCAGACCGAACTTCTCAGCACCGCGCTGTGTACCCAATGCTCATGTAATGAGGGCGGTGGTGTAGCGGTTTGCCCTCACGCAGCAAGGTACATACTACCGCAGCCCATCTCCCCTTCCCATCTCCCCTTCGCAGCCAGGCTGCAGAAAGCAATGAACAGCTGGCTCCAGCCAACAGGGAAGCAGGTCACACTAGAGTCCTAATTCCACAAGGGGGAGGGGGAGAGCTCAGCCAATTATGTTTAATTATAGTCTAACCTAGCTTTGCATCTCCTCCCTCTGCTGTATCACCAGTTGTACCGGAAAGGCCGGCAGCCATGCACAGAGAGGCAGCAAACAGCAATCGCCACGTGTCAGCCTCCTTGACTGTGCAGGGAATCCATGGACATTCAGCAAGGAAAGGGAGCATTCTGCTGACCGCTCCTCAGTCATTAACTCCTCTGGTAGCTGCCAGTCTCTCCAAGAGCAGGCTCCCAGTGAGAGACAGTGCATTCACACCACCACAACCAAGCTGGAGCGTTTGCCTAGGAAGCAGGCCAGGAGGAGGAGGGAGAGTTACCAAGAAAGACGCTAGCAGAAACACACAGGTGACTTCCAGCAACTGGCTCCAGAGCTGTGCTACCCATGACAGAGGCCGGCGTGGGGTCTAGTGCCTGGGACACAGCTCCCGCGTTCCAGTCCTGGCTGCTCCGAGCTGGGAGGGTCACTTCCTTTCACCACACCTCTGCTCCCTGCTCCCCCTCCCACACTTGGCCTGTCCAGACTGAGCTCTTTGGGACAGAGGCTGTACTGCAGTTGGCACAAGGGGGCTCCCATCCTGGCTGAAGCCCAAGTGCATAAATAGCACCATATGGGCCCCAGTTCACCTCCCAATGGGAGCCCATGCGCACAAGCAGAGTCAGGTAGTTGGGGGTCTGACTGGGCAAGCGGTAGCATCAGATTAGACTCAAGCCATTCACCCAGGCACTGGCTGAGGGCAAGCACTGGAGGAGCAGGGTGAGCAGCCCTTGAAGGAAGCGAGGGCAAGAGCGGAAAGTGCCTTCCTTCCCAACCCTTTGTCTATTTCAGTAGCCATGCTGATGGCCCCACAGAAGTCGCATCTCGCCTTTCAAAGCAGAGGGACTGTCACTCTCTAGCAGTGGCCAAGGGGTGGGCAGGATCCTCGAGACAGGTGATTAGAGGTGCTCTACCCTGCAGGCAAATCGTCTGCAAGCCTCAGAGCACTTGGGAGGAAGAGAGTTTAGCTAGAGGAGAAGTGAGATTCTTTTAGAAACATGCTACTGAGGCCAGATCTGCTTTGCAGTGAGACATCTGGAGCTGCAGCGGTAAGGGACAGGCAGGCAGCTGCACGGTGCTCAGCACTCTGGTCCCAATCTGGCAAAGCATGTGCCTAAGCACTTGGCTGGTTTGGGGCCAGAGGGCTCTGCGCCTTGCAGGATCCAGCCTTGCCCTGCAGCTTATCCCATCTTCCCCATAGCTCCTTCTGCTCTCCCATGGGAACGCCTAGGGAGCAGTCAGTCTAGAGGCATGAGCACATACCCAGGCCTCCTGTAAGAGATCACCATGAAGGACAGAGAAGCAGTCTAACATTTTGTGACTATTACCTGCTCTGTCTGCCTGGCGATTATTCGTGTGTAGCTGGCCACACGATTACACAGGGGTAAGTCCAGCACAAACAGGAAAGCAGCCCACACCTCATTTACTCGATACTTAAAGGGTAAATGCAGAGCTCATTCCCTTTGACATTCATCTCTGAGCATGCTGAGTTCAGCAACCTGTCCTAGCACCAGAGGGGAAATCCAGGACAGAAACAAAGAACTCTGGGGTGGAAAAAAACCACAGCCCCTGAAACACAAGGGAGTGAGAGGCAGACTGCTGGGGAGCAGGCTGAACCCCATGCCCCAGAGTTGAGATGCCTGGGATAAGCTGGGCCTATCTACGCCTTTGGGAAGACTGGGACGTGAAGAGCCCTTTTCTCTGGTTCTGTTATGTTCCTGCTCAGTGAGGCAAACCCCAAGGGGTGGTCACCCACTTGCAGATCAAGTGTCATGTGGACCAGTCTCTTGCTAGGTCCTTATGACAATCTGGCAGGCTGTTCAGCCTGGCAATCATTGGCGATATTCCTGCACCAGTGCGGCTTCTGGTGTCCACATGATCACCGGCCAGGTAGTGACATCCCTTGGTGAATGCACTTCTTCATTTGCTGATCTTCCACCCTAACAACATACCAAGCAAGCCATACCAAGCAAGCCGCCGACAGAAGTGATGCTGATGGAGTTGTGTTCCCATGGTCACGACCTCTTTGCGCAGCACTCAGATATCAAAGGATGATAAGGCTTAATACGAGCTGGGTGTTACTCATTTGGAGAAGGCTGGTTTGGGTCACTAAGTCAGCGCTGCTCAGAGCTCTCATAGGGAAGACATGCAGGTTGCCAAACCCAGCCAGGTCTGCTGAGCCAACAGTTTGTGCCCAGACACTGCATCACAGGGACCCGATCTGAAACTGGGAGAATCAAGGGATTCCACCCCAGGCCAGGGAAAGGCAAGAGGCCCAACACCTGGAAGGGTGGGCTCAAAAGAGATTGAGGGGTCAAAAGTGGAGCTAGCTCTGGACCATGACAGTTTCAACTCCACTGACACCGGTGCCAGCTTGGCTCACCGTACACAGCAGCAAAGATCTTACATTGCACTGTTAGTATCCTACTCAAAGAGCCAGAGTTACCAGGCAAGAGTTAGTCGAGTGCCAAGAACTCCACCAGACGAGCACCGCTCACTGCCCCTGCTGCTATCCCACATCGATTTTTACCCCACGCTCATCACCATAGTACCCACTATCCAGCAGTGAATCAAGCAACATGACCAACATCTGTCCCATGTTTGTTCTCTCCTCCTCACCCCAGAGGACGAGGCATGTGCAGTGGAGTGTCTTGTTTGGTAGGGTTTGGGGGGTTAACAATACATTGCTCTGTATTTACATTCAAGAAGGCCCATTAAAATGAAAGGCGGCTTGCACTTGGAGTAGAAGGTGGTGAGGTTTGCGATCACCGAGAGGACTCTTTCAGTGGTGTGGGGATACACAAACATGTGGAAAGAGGGGTGGGGAGTCAGCTTTACAGTCATTTGCTTTAATTTAACTCCATGATGCCACCCCACCACCCGCAGATTGCAGAGAGAAGACGCCCTCAGCCAGGATGCCCTCCTCTCCACTGAGCTTGGCCGGAACAGTTCTGTCCCTGACACCAATTTCCAGGCCAACCCTCCTCCCCAAAAAGGACCCCACCCTTAAAGCTTTAACATTCAAACTGAACAAGTGATACGCAAGTGACAGAAGAGGGAACCAGCCATCCCAGGACATCACCATGCGCCACAGGCACAAGGGCCTCTGCTATTTATTGCTTGCCATTTATTTTAGGATTTTTTCTGCTTGCTCCTAAGGGGAGAAAAATAGACTCATCAAGAGGGCTGGGGGAGGGGAGACTCACGACATGTATGTGCACGCGCACACATGGGCACACTAGTTCTGTAGCAGGGCAGAATGTTAAGGCTCTTTGTGCAGCCACTCTTCTTTAATAACTTCTATTCAGAGGCTTTTCTGATCCCCATGGCAGCTAGGCCCATGGGACAACAATGGACTCCTCCCACAAGAAAGGGAAGGGCTATTCATGTGCTACAGGAAGGGAAGTTGAGGCATAGAGGGATTAAGTGACTTGCCCAAGGTTACACAGAGAATCTGTAGCAGAGCCAGGAATCAAACACCTCCTAATCCTGTGCCTTAACCACAAGGTCACCCTTCCTCTCGTCACAGGAAAGAGATTTCTAGGACAGCTTGGAGATTTCTAGGACAGCTTGGAGATACTTTAGATATTTTGTGGCAGCTACTTTATTGCAGATTGAGCCAAACTATCAGCTATGCAATACAATATGTTCTGCCTGTAGATTCCCTTCTCACAGGCTCTCTGTTTTGTTCAAAGGTTGGCTAGGTGTCCAACTGCCCTCTCTGCCTTTGAACATCTCCCCCCTCCCCCGGTTTATGGGTGCAATCTGCCACCTACAAGTTCCCACACAGCCTGGATCCTGGGGATTTTAATTCACATGCACCAAGGAGGTGACAGTGCAGTCAGGAGGCTACAGCTAGCGGTTCCCAGACAGGAACTCTGGGGAGCAGCTGGCAGGCAGGTGGGTGGGATTTGGACCTGGAATTCATGTCCCATGCAGCCCCAGCTCAGTACCTCCAGGGCACGTTGCAGCACTTTGAACGGAGGGAACAGGGCATACTTTCCTGCAGGAAGGGTTGTGTCAGTTTTCCACTCAGTCCCATTTAGGATTCTCCTTTAATCAAGTGAATGCCCCCAGAGGCTCTTGGGAAACAGGCGTTTTAAAACAAAAAGTTACTGGGAGCACACTGCTAATGTGACCATCGGGATGAGCAGCAAGGCTAAGCGGAGGGGCAGCCGGTGATGGGAAAGAGACTGGATTGACACCAGAGATTCTCACCATGGGACGGCTGAGTTCAAGTTTATTCTGAGTCACAGGTAAGTTTCGGGACTCACTGGAGCCACGAAACCCTGGCATGATGGGCGGTGTGGACATGTCCGTGTGGGAGGCACCGCGGGAGGCGGAGCAGCACCTAACAACCAAGTCACTGAAACGCACTTTTTTTTTTTAGTCACACCTGCTGAGCACATGAGGATGAGAGCGTACAGGGGCAGAGCCAATCTCTCTTTCCTGGGCCCTAAGCACCCAGAGATGCTGGCCTGACTTTCTCCCCTTCTCCCTGCAGGGCTGTCAAAGCCACCAGCAGGCAGGAGGCCCAGAGCGCTCACCGGGAGAGGTGTGCTGAACAGCAGCAGGGCAACAGGCTGCCTGCCAGGTGGTTACATCTGTATTTATATTGCAGGGCAGTTGTAGTGAGCCTGGCACCTTCTCACCTTGCTGGTCATCTCTGCTTACTTTGCAGTGCCAGCAGGAGAGCCTTGCTTATCTACACACCACGCATGGGAGATTTCACACAAAGCAGGTGTGTTTGAATTGGCTTTGTTGTACTTTCTCCTCCCTGCGTCTCAGCCCAGCACCCAATGCATTTGCACAGACACCAGGACTACTACTTTTGCTTGTTTGCTAGATTCACCATTAGTACCTTAGCGGATTTCCAGGGGGTAGAGAGTTCAGTTTTTACTACCAGCCCTTAGGGGAGAAGCCGGCCACGGCTCAGCAAGAGGAGTGATATACTTAATCTTGGCTTGTTAGAGGGCGGAAGAACACACTGGGTTGGCAGGTACTGGAGGGCTGTGCTCTACCAACACAGAGATTTTGGCTTTGAAAACTTGGCAGAAGGGGACTAGAGGAGATTGAGATGAGACTTCAGCACAGGGAACCATAAGATGAGTCACTTTTCTTACTATGCCATCCTTTAAAAAGCCTACTGTGCACACTTCCTGTTTTAGAGGCCAAGCCATTTCACAGCCTGTTACAGTAACCCAGCATGAACAGTTAACCCCCTGACCAGGAGACAGACAGTGCGAATGTTCCAATGGGTAAGATTTGATCAGGGTCAGGAATCCACCACCAGGACACATGGGCAACTCTGCCCGCTGAGACAAAGCTCATTCTGAAGGAAGGTGCCTCGTCAATCCTCAGATGCAGAAGTCCCCTGCCCTGGTCCAGTGGGCACTTTTGCCTCCAAGCTTAGCTAAGTCTCAGGCCGTGCATTAGAACCCTGCAGTGACACATGGGATATTGCTGCTTTGCTGGCACTCGCTGCTCATTCAGGGCCTAATGCTGCGGTTGATTCAGCCACAGAGATCTGCCACTGATATCAACGGGAGCAGGATCAGTTCCTTAATCCCTGGCCATTTGGCTGACATGCCTCAGGACGAAGGGGACAGTTCACCAGACACACGACAGGCCACAGGGAGCAGAGCTCAGGATACTAGCCAGCAATGGTTGGACACAGGTGCCCTCTCCCTGCAGCAGTCTGGCGAATCTGCTCCGTAGGCCAGGAGAGAGGAGGTTGTTTGGAAGAATTCAAAGCAGCAGCAGCAGCAACTGCATAGTCTCAAACCAAACGCGAACGAATGCCATCCCATCTGCTCCCTAAGACACGTGCTAAGCAGCCACTTGCACACTAGGCTCAGGCTCCCGACCCATTCGGCCCAGTGCCATTCCAGATTACACCAATCCTCCACTTTGAGCAGGGAATAAACCCAGCCTGCAGTCCCAGCATCACTCCACCAGGCATCAACCCTGGGCTATTCCAGGGAACCATGCCCCCATCGCTGGCTTCTGCCCACCTGGGTCTGTATCCTGGGATGATGCTCTTTGGTCCCAGCACTCGGCAAGCTACCCAGCCGCGTCACACTTTACCCGACATACGACAAGTAACTAATGCCATACAGACGAGTCAGCCCTCCTCCCCGCCTGCTCTGGAGGTGTATTGATGGGCATTACCGCCCCGAGACAGGGCACGGCTGGCTGGGACAGGTGTTTCTGCTGCTCCTACACACACTGCATGCAGGTGGACAGCGAAAGGCCTATGGCTAGAGTTGCCATGGCAACTCCTGACAGCTGTGAACCACTCCAGCATCAAGCCTGCAATACGCAAAACAAGTGCCCGAGGGAGGAAACACTGTTCCCAGGCCAATCCGATTGCAGCTACAGAGCAGACAGCTGGACACCCCCTGGGCTGGTTCCCACCAACCAGTCCCAAACCAGACACTCCTTGTTTCAGCGCCAACTAGTGGTTATCAGAGCGCACATCCTGTGGGCACGGCTACTGCCAGGTATGGGAACGGCGAGGAACCAACAGCTCCCAACTGCAAGGTAATGGCCCACCACCCCATTGTCTCAAGGGTCAGCCAACGCCAAGCTTCTCCAAAGCAACGAGACAGCACGTGAGCATGCTCATGGGACCTAGGATTTGCTGAACAGTTCCAGAGAGACTGACAGTATAGAATCATAGAGTATCAGGGTTGGAAGGGTCCTCAGGAGGTCATCTAGTCCAACCCCCTGCTCAAAGCAGGGCCAAGCCCCAGACAGATTTTTGTCCCAGATCCCTAAATGGCCCCCTCAAGGATTGAACTGACAACCCTGGGTTTAGCAGGGCAAGCTCAGTGGTTTCAGCATTGGCCTACTAAACCCTGGGTTGTGAGTTCAATCCTTAAGGGAGCCATTTAGGGATCTGGGTCACAAATTGGGGATTGGTCCTGCTTTGAGCAGGGGGTTGGACTAGATGACCTCCTGAGGTCCCTTCCAACCCTGATATTCTATGATTAAAGACAGTAGACCAGAGGGGTGCAGCCACATGTCAGGCCCAAAATCAGATGCCCCTCCCCAGCAGTCCTTCCCTCTCTTAGCAGCCTTGAGCAGTTGTGTGTTTTAACACACAGATCACTGTTGTGACTTAGAAATATCTCAAGGGTCCCAGGAGAACTCAAAGGCAGCAGACCACACCATCATCCAGCAGCAGCCTGCACCCACGAGTCCTGCAGCACTGCAGGCCTGAGCATTTAAAACGCACAACCATTTGAGAGAAGCATCTAACTGCCTGGAATGCTCAAGGAGACACCAGCAAGGTGACCGGGCCCACAATTAAACTGGCACAGGCAGGCACACCAGGCTGGGTGGGGGAACTTCCACAGACAGAGCAGAGGGGAAGGTGTGCATGCATGCATTTCAGGGAGTGGAGGAAGTGGGGTTGTGTGGGTGTTTCAGGATCAGGAGGAAAGTTGGGGCACTTTTAGAGTAGATTCAAATTTGAGGCCATGGCAGTTTTGTGCTCCTTTAAAAACCCAACCCTGGGCAGAGAGAGCAGCGAGGACTCAGAGCAAGCCAATCAGCCAGGCTGGCATTCACAAAAGCAGAGGAAGCACAAAGCAGTGCTCTAGTGCCACAGACCCCCCCTAAAGGCACCCTCTGCAGCCAGGTTATTTACGAGGCTCTCTGTAATTATAAGAGCATAAGAACATAAGAACAGACGTACCGGGTCAGACCAAAGGTCCATCTAGCCCAGTATCCTGTCTACCGACAGTGGCCAATGCCAGGTGCCCCAGAGGGAGTGGACCTAACAGGCAATGATCAAGTGATCTCTCTCCTGCCATCCATCTCCATCCTCTGACGAACAGAGGTTAGGGACACCATTCCTTACCCATCCTGGCTAATAGCCATTAATGGACTTAACCACCATGAATTTATCCAGTTCTCTTTTAAATGCTGTTATAGTCCTAGCCTTCACAACCTCCTCAGGTAAGGAGTTCCACAGGTTGACTGTGCGCTGCGTGAAGAAGAACTTCCTTGTATTTGTTTTAAACCTGCTGCCTATTAATTTCATTTGGTGACCCCTAGTTCTTGTATTATGGGAATAAGTAAATAACTTTTCCTTATCCACTTTCTCCACATCACTCATGATTTTATATACCTCTATCATATCCCCCCTTAGTCTCCTCTTTTCCAAGCTGAAGAGTCCTAGCCTCTTTAATCTCTCCTCATATGGGACCCGTTCCAAACCCCTAATCATTTTAGTTGCCCTTTTCTGAACCTTTTCTAGTGCCAGTATGTCTTTTTTGAGATGAGGAGACCACATCTGTACGCAGTATTCGAGATGTGGGCGTACCACCGATTTATATAAGGGCAATAATATATTCTCAGTCTTATTCTCTATCCCCTTTTTAATGATTCATAACATCCTGTTTGCTTTTTTGACTGCCTCTGCACACTGCGTGGACATCTTCAGAGAACTATCCACGATGACTCCAAGATCTTTTTCCTGACTTGTTGTAGCTAAATTAGCCCCCATCGGATTGTATGTATAGTTGGGGTTATTTTTTCCAATGTGCATTACTTTACATTTAGCCACATTAAATTTCATTTGCCATTTTGTTGCCCAATCACTTAGTTTTGTGAGATCTTTTTGAAGTTCGTCACAGTCTGCTTTGGTCTTAACTATCTTGAACAGTTTAGTATAGTCTGCAAACTTTGCCACCTCACTGTTTACCCCTTTCTCCAGATCATTTAGGAATAAGTTGAATAGGATCGGTCTGAGGACTGACCCTTGGGGAACACCACTAGTTACCCCTCTCCATTCTGAGAATTTATCATTAATTCCTACCCTTTGTTCCCTGTCTTTTAACCAGTTCTCAATCCATGAAAGGACCTTCCCTTTTATCTCATGACAACTTAATTTACGTAAGAGCCTTTGGTGAGGGACCTTGACAAAGGCTTTCTGGAAATCTATGTACACTATGTCCACTGGATCCCCCTTGTCCACATGTTTGTTGACCCCTTCAAAGAACTCTAATAGATTAGTAAGACACGATTTCCCTTTACAGAAACCATGTTGACTATTGCTCAACAGTTTATGTTTTTCTAGGTGTCTGACAATTTTATTCTTAACTATTGTTTCGACTAATTTGCCCGGTACCGACGTTAGACTTACTGGTCTGTAATTGCTGGGATCACCTCTAGAGCCCTTTTTAAATATTGGCGTTACATTAGCTAACTTCCAGTCATTGGGTACAGAAGCCGATTTAAAAGGACAGTTTACAAACCTTAGTTAATAGTTCCGCAACTTCACATTTGAGTTCTTTCAGAACTCTTGGGTGAATGCCATCTGGTCCCGGTGACTTGTTAATGTTAAGTTTATCAATTAATTCCAAAACCTCCCCTAGTGACACTTCAACCTGTGACAGTTCCTCAGATTTGTCACCTACAAAAGCCAGCTCAGGTTTGGGAATCTCCCTAACATCCTCAGCTGTGAAGACTGAAGCAAAGAATCCATTTAGTTTCTCTGCAATGACTTTATCGTCTTTAAGCGCTCCTTTTGTATCTCGATCATCAATGGGCCCCACTGGTTGTTTAGCAGGCTTCCTGCTTTTGATGTACTTAAACATTTTGTTATTACCTTTGGAAATTTTGGCTAGCCGTTCTTCAAACTCCTCTTTGGCTTTTCTTATTATATTCTTGCACTTAATTTGGCAGTGTTTATGCTCCTTTCTATTTACCTCACTAGAATTTGACTTCCACTTTTTAAAGGAAGTCTTTTTATCTCTCACTGCTTCTTTTACATGGTTGTTAAGCCACGGTGGCTCTTTTTTAGTTCTTTTACTGTGTTTCTTAATTTGGGGAATACATTGAAGTTGGGCCTCTATTACGGTGTCTTTAAAAAGCGCCCATGCAGCTTGCAGGGATTTCACTTTAGTCTCTGTACTTTTTAACTTCTGTTTAACTAACCCCCTCATTTTTGCATAGTTCCCCCTTTTGAAATTAAATGCCACAGTGTTGGGCTGTTGAGATGTTCTTCCCACCACAGGGATGTTGAATGCTATTGTATTATGGTCACTATTTCCAAGCGGTCCTGTTATAGTTACCTCTTGGACCAGCTCCTGCGCTCCACTCAGGACTAAATTTAGAGTTGCCTCTCCTCTTGTGGGTTCTCGTACCAGCTGCTCCATGAAGCTGTGCCTTGGCCCAAGCACCAGCCTGTGAACTGCCACCCAATACAATACAGATCCTACACAGACTGACGGCATTTGTGGCTATTTACTACACCTCTACCCCGATATAACGTGACCCGATATAACACGAATTCGGATATACCGCACTAAAGTGGTGGATCAAAACAAATTCAATATAACACGGTTTCACCTATAACATGGTAAGATGTTTTGGCTCCCGAGGACAGCGTTCTATCGGTGTAGAGGTGTATAAGCCCTGAAAGCTCTCCCCACATCAGTATTGTCCTTACAGTGTACGGACAGCCATGGCGCAGGGGAGATTGACTTTTCTTCGCTTTCTGGGCTGAAATGGTGCAAAGAGCTACCCCGCTGGCCTACGGAGGCAGTCCCACTGCAGTGGTGGATGAACTAGTTTCTATATGTTGTAAACATGCTTTGCACTTGGGATCCTTCAGGATGAGGGGCATAGGTCGGTGACTGCCTCCCCTGAGCACCCCTCGTGGCCTGGGGTGGCTCTATGGAGTCCTGCCTCAGTCTCCCCTCAGATCACAAGAGAGCTACACAAATCCAACAGCCCTTCTTGGGATCTAGTCTATTAACATAGTTCAAAACAATTCATACCACCCTCAAAGTCCTGCAATAACTCAAGCAGCCACTCCTAGACCTCTCCTACCTGAGGTCCTGCCACAAGCCTCAGCCAAGTCCAAGAGATCAGCAGGCAAACCCCTTCTGCTCAGGCATCCCCCTTACTTATCCCAGAGGGCCTGACTGGGTCACATGACCTGTTTTCCACACCTCAGGCCCAGTCCACCTGTGAGAAGCCCATCTGCCTTGAAGGGGCCAGCCACCCCATGACAAGGGGCATTACAAAAAGCCAGATTTCACAGAGCAGAATATAAACTGTGCTGGGTTTAATCTGGATGGTCTTGAGGGATCATTGGGGTGTCTGAGTCCAAACGGACAGACACTGCAGGTCTCCCCAGAAAGGTACCTTAAAAAATAGCTTTAGGTGGGAGAAACGGCAGAGTTAGTTTCCAGTCTTGTCTTTCCCCCAGTCCCACGCCAAGTACATATCCTTCTATCCATCCCTCGCCTTGGGACATCCTCCTCATACATAGCAAGACAAAACCTGTTGCTTGGTTCCACCCTCCCAGGGGGTTCAAGGACACTACAGAACTGGGATCACCCTGAGACAGTTTGGCTAAAGTATTGGCCAGCATCCAGTTGCTTTCAGATTGCATTTCCCCCCCATTACGTTTACAGCAGGGAGAGGGACAGCTTCCATGGCACCTTTCACCCCAGAGCGCTGTACCAACCAGCATACAGCAGTGGCTTCATCTACCCCATCCAGGGAGGAATACAGCACAACAATGCTACACAGCTGTTCATGACAAGCAGCAGAGGGCTTCTCCCCCAAAGGTGGATACCATTTCAGCTGGTTCCCCCTTACGGCTGCCAGGGCAAGGGGGCAAAGGAAGCACCCAGGGAAGCTAAGCACACGCGTTACACACACCGGCTGCACATTCCAGACTATCACTGTTGTGCTCACTCTTCCAAGGCTACTTTTATAAGTCAGAAAAGCCCCCTCCACCTCCCGCCACACAGGGGATGTCACGGGGTTGAAGTAGCATCATGCTCTTCTGCAGTGACTTTTCATCTCTAGGGAACTGGGTTCAAACAAGAAGTCCATCCACATCATGCAGCTGCAATGATATTTTAGCTAGTTCAGAGCCCCAGCACCAGGGTAGTGGGCAGTGAAGCACATCAGGGTTGAGGTGCACCGGCAGGCCTGTGCAAGGAGCCCAGCACTGGACTAGCAGGGCACTGGCAGAGGGGCAGGCTGGACCGAGGACTGGAGGAACAAAGTGCGCTGCAGGTCAGGATTGGGGGCGCAGTGCTAAGTGGAGGAAGCATGCACAGAGCTGGCCTGCATGCTAGGTCTGGCTCCAGCTCCTTCTGCCTCACTTTCAGGAAAGAGGCAGATTTTACATATATGGGAGATGGAGCCTCTGGCCACTCAAAAAGCAGCACAGGTGCTTTGTAGGAAATCCTGTCCCCTGGCCATCAGTGAGGAACGTGATGTTGGACATACTAGCGAGGTGCCAATCTACAGTCAGCACTTCCACAGTTTACCATAGATACAAGCCTGCTTCTTCCGGATGCAGGGAAAGCATATGTTCCACATGGGCCGGGCAACAGCATTGCAATACAATACCACCTGATGGATGGGTGGGATGGGGGACACATACTCCCCACAGACGTGTCACCTTGCTGGTGCCCATTCACATGGCTGTTCTCCTGGGTTGTCAATCCCCAGTCTGCCCACTACGCTCCACCACTTGTATTGTGGTTGCACCTCTGCAGTCCAATGGAGCCACACCAGCCAGATTCACACTCTGGCTTTGGAGCAGCACTGCCAGCTGATTTCCTGCTGGCTCTCTCAGCATAGGTAAGGCTGCTGGAGGTGGTTTAGCTAAGCCTGGTTTTCAGGAGACACCCAGTACTGCAATCGAAGCCTCAGGAGTATGAAGCACTTCTCCTCCTCCTCCCAGGCAGGCACGGAGGAGCTATTCAGGGTCCCGCCTACAACAGATCCACCAGTCTGAAGGCAGGGAGATGCTGCCTTGGTTAAGCAGCAGCAGCTGGCTGGCTATGCAGCCAACGCAACACTTACTTGTAGGGTACGGTTACGGTTATTGTTCAAGCAACACTTGCAGCAGCTAAACCAACACTTTGCACATCAGTCACCGGGATCACTTTGCCCTTTTCTGTAATGGAAATCCCTTGCCGTCTCTCCCCCACAACTCAGTGCACTGCAATGCTTCTGCCCAGAGCACCAGCCTATGCCTAAAATAAACACAGTCATAAACGCTGCTATTCCAGAGTGCAGAGATCTCACCACAAAACAGTACCTGATAGCAAGAAGCCTTGCTTGGGTCAGATGGCTTATTAGCTGCCTGCTGAATCACTATTAGAACCAACCCTCCAGATACAGCCCTGTCCTGCTGTTCCCATCTTGCCCTCTACAGCAATCATGGCTTCCTCCTAGGCCATCTTCTCTGTGCTACCTGAGCCCAAACCAAAGGGCCAGGAATCACATGCTGAAGCAGGCGGACCTGAAAGGAATCCAAGATCCCCTGCCAAGCTTGTTTCATTGGGCTTAGGATACCCTCATACTGTCCCATTTAGGGGTAACCTGCACCCTCCTTTTTATGGGTGCACGGGTTAGCAAATACCATTGTGTATGAAAATACTTAAAAAAAAAAAAAATCACACAGAAGGAAGTGTACACTTTAGACAAAAAAAAGTGACCTACAAAGAAAATGGTGAACAGTAACTATTCCCAACGAGACAGACAAAAGCTGTAACTCATTGCAAATTCTTAACAGGGACCAAAGGACAATTGCTTAGAGGCAGAGAGATTAGAGTCAGAAAATAAACTGTGCCCAGATAGCACGGCAATATGGATATTACCTGTTCTTCAGGGCAGCAGGTTGGGAGGATTCGCCACACATGGCTGAACTGATGCTCATCGAAGGAACAAGGGGATTATGCCACTGGACTGCAGTCAAATGAAAAACTGGAGGTGGGAGGGAACTCAGTTTTTCCTAGAAGGGACAGTGCCTCCGGCAACTGGCAAGAGCTACACAGCAGGGTAGAGCGCTCAGCCTGACCCGATCCCACACAAGTGCCAACTAGAATATTAAAGAGTGGCCAAAAGCCAGTCCTGATCCGCACTGACTGTCTCCCCTCCCCACCAGCCACCATTTATTTAAGGGCTGTGCATGCAGAGCACCTGTGTGTGTTTGGTATTCGTGCCTCTTTCCCATCCTTGGCTAAGGGAAGTGCAGGCGCTTTGATGAATGGTTTGAAAGGTTGGGCTAGCTCCTCTGCAGCATACTTCTGAGGAAATGCAACTCCATCACTTCCCACAGAGAGACTCCAGCATGAATCACAGACACAGCCCCTCCTCCAGCCTTCTCTCCCCAGTGGCAGAGGCATACCCAAGAGATTGTGCTAGATCTGTCCATTCACACCTGGACTGATTCCCACCCCACGCTGATGGGAAGTGGGGAGAATTTCAAAGGCACAAATGGTCATGAGGTGCCTAATTCCCACTGACTGTCCATGGGAGTTAGGCATCTACATCTGTCTCTGAAATTCTCCTCCTAAGCGCCTAGCACAAACCAAGCCCTCCCTGACCCTGATCACGGCTCTTGCACACAAAGGCAAACTCGAAATTCAACGATTAGCTCCTTTATTAACAGCATATGGGAATCAATGAGACTGTAGCCAGAAACAGGGGGCATCAGACACCAGGTTGCAGAGCACCCGTGCTTAAGGGCACAAGCCTGCAAAACACAGCAGGTGCCAACAAACAGCTATTCAACCTGGACATTGGTTCACCATCTGGACTGTCCACAAGCCAGAAGAGATTCCCCTGGAGTCACTGCCCTGTTCCAATTCAGTGTGGCCAGTGCTTTGTCTGCTTGAATATTTGGTGTATTTTAGTACTGCAGAAAATGGGACGCTGCAGCCACCTTTGACGAAGTAACAGCCTTAGAGCTCCGGGGCAGGGAGAGCTCCCAGCACATAGCTCTGCTATTGCACCCCAGACTACAGAGTCCTCACAGCTCTAACAACATCCTGCAGTCCTCACCTGACACCACCCTGCTATTCCAGCCCTGGCCCTGCTGTCCTTCTGCACCCACACGAAGAGTTCTGCCAATTCATTCCCATTTTGCCTCCAAGCTTTCTGCTCAGAGAATGGCCACCCCATTGGTTAGAGCAGTGTTGGGAGAGGGGCCCAGTGTCTTCTAGAGAGCAGGAAAGACCAGTCTCAACACTGACCAAAGGCACAGCTACCCAGGTGCAGACGTTAATCCACTAGGGCACCTAGCGATGGCCCCCCACTAGCCCACATGCCAAGCAGCCTATCCCTCTCAAGCTGTACCCAACAGAAGTGCTGCTGCCTTTGCCTATAGGTCCCAGATTGCTGGGAAGGGCTCCCCATTGTTTGAAGCCCAAGGCATGCCATAAGAATCAAGCCAGTTAGAAACTGAATTGGGGAGAAGAGCCCAAAAGGGCAAAGGAAGAAAGGGTATTTAGAACTGATGCTCCCCAAGGAAGGCCCTCCAGAAATGCTCTGTTATTAAACTGCTCCACGCTACGAAATCCCAAGTCTGATCTACCCCAGCCAGCCACGCAAGCAAGCGAGCCAACACAGCCAGCAGGCTCGTTTTAATTCAGGTCAGTGGCTGCTGACGGAATGAGAAAACCAGCAGGCAGCCGCAGTGGGGTGCCGGATCCTTAACTCCACTGCAGAGCTCATTAAACACCTTTGGCCCTGAACAACAATTACCGGGTTTCAGACATAGGCTGCTCTCACCTCACCCCACCATAACCTTCTCCACTCCCCTTGGCCATCACCTCGTGTCAATACCCTTGTTTGGAGACGCTCAACAAAAATTCACAGGCAGCTCAAGCTTCACACCTCTCAAGAGGGCAGAGTTACCAGATACAGGAACAAATGGCAGGGCAGCAAGAGACTCTGGAGGGCTTCCAGAGAGCAGTGAAGAAGCTGGAGCGTGAGGCCACTCACTTGTAAGGGCTGAAACAAAGGGACCACATTACCTCTTTGTAACACGCCACGTGTCGCACCGGAGCTTCACTGTACTCCCAGCTTCTGCAGTCTGGAGCGAATGCAAGCCAGAGCTGGGCATGCACATCTGCGGCTATTGCCAGCACAGAGTGGCTACACAAACCAGGCTGCTACGAAAGCTTCTCCACGCTTCTCCCTCTGCCACGCTCCACAGACAAACAGCCTCTAAAAATAGCCGGCCATTCATTCGACACACTCCTGCCCTTTCTCTCTGAAGCCAGGTAAGACTGGTTAAGTTGCATTTAATTATATTCTTCATGTGCATCTACTCTCCTGGTTGTGCCAAGACCTGTTTTCATTCTTTACTAAATTCAAGAACAAGCATTGAAGTAAGTCCAATATTCTTATGAAACTATGGTTACACACCTGAAGTAGTCCTGACAAGGAAGAATTATGGGTGTTGAGTGGGGCAGTGGTTCTCAACCAGGGGCACGCGTGCCCCTGTCGGTACACAGGGTCTTCCAGCCGGGTACATCAACTCATCTAGATATTTGCCTAGTTTTATAACAGGCTACATAAAAAGCACTAGCAAAGTCAGTACAAACTAAAATTTCATACTTGTTCATACTGCTCTACATACACTATATCAGTGTTTCGCAACTTGGGGTCTGCAACCCCCAACAGGGTCATGGGATGGGTTTGGGGAGGGTCACAAATGCAGGGCGGGTGTTAGAGGGTGGCAAGCAGAGCAAATGACTGGGGCCCCATGCCACAGGGGGCCCCCAAAAGCTAAAATACATGCTTCAGCCCCCCAGGCAGCAGAGCTCAGACTTCGGCCTGGGGCTGAAAATCAGACTCCTGAAAGGGGTACAATAGTCTGGAAAGGTTGAGAGCTACTGGAGTGGGGGGAAATACAGAATCCAGATTTTGGCATTTTCTGCTACTGGTACTAACCTTGCAACAGGGTAAAGATTTCCATCATCATTCTGAGCTTTTAGAGGATATGTCATTGTGGCCTCACCACAAGTCATGATCTCTAGAGGTGGCAGATAAACTGTTTATGAACCAGTCTCCTGGCCTAACGAAATTCACGCTGCGTTGTGGGACTATCTGCCAGAGTATAGACACAGAAAAGGAACCCCAATCATCACATTGTGAGGTTCGCTATTTGTTCCCTATCAGCAACTTCCATAGAAAGCCTGTCTCTGTATGCTCAAAACCGTTCCCAACCCGGCTAGCTCAGGCTGGTAGCTATAGAATGCCATCATAAGGCAGAGACCGGGGTTGTCCAAGTCTGGAATGCAAGCTTGCCTAGCAATTGTGTTGATGTGTGAAGCAGAGCAGAACACAGCTCATTCTTCTAGCAGCAAACCAAAGTGAGGTGGCCCAGGAGACACCTTGGGAGCAGGTAAGTGCAGAAACAAGGGGATACTCAGAGTCTCCTCCAGTTCAGAGCTCTGCATCAGCCTCTGTACCGGGCCTCCATGTTCCATACTGAGCTCAGTGCTTACAAGCCTGGTCTCCTGTGGAAACGTCTCCTCTGCACACAGGATGCAAAAGAGCGTGTTGGGGGTGGGACAACGCAAGTCACTCAGCAATGCCTGCCTGTGCTCGGCTGGAAGGAACCAAGGCAGTTTCTAGGAGTGGGCCTGGCGACGGATCACTGCAAGCTCTCTTGCCAGCACACAGGTGAGCACTGGCATCTCTGCAAGCATTTAAAGGGTCGGCTGCTATGCGAGACAAGAGTTTTTAGCAAGCTGCAACAGGCTTTGGGGTCCCTTTTGGATTCATTAAACATGGAAATCCCTCCCTTTCATCGCAGCTCCCTTCAGATCCCCTACAAGTCACCGCGCTCTGCTCAGAGTAGCCCCATATGCCAGCCTCCCTTCAGAAGCACACCACACGAGTGTCTGCACAGCCAAGTCACACAGGGTACTTAGACACTGCAGCTGCGAGCGAGCGAGCTGCTCAGCTCGGGTAGACAGCCTCGCAGTATAGCCAGCCATGTGTACTGGAGCTCAGACTCAGCTGGGCGCGTAGATCCATACTCAGGCAACTAGCCCAAGATGCCACTGGTGCCACAACATCTACACAGCTATTTTTAGTGTGCTAGCTTGAGCCCTGTCAGTGAGTCTGTGTACCTGTGAGTTCAATCCTTGAGGGGGGCTACCTAGGGATCTGGGGCAAAATCAGTACTTGGCCCTGCTAGTGAAGGCAGGTGGCTGGACTCTATGACCTTTCGGGGTCCCTTCCAGTTCTAGGAGATCGGTATATCTCCATATATTTATACCTGGTCTGGGAGGCTTCTGTACCCAGAGAAAGTGAGCAGCACTTTACACAGCCACTAACACAAGCAGATAGTCACTGGCTCCTGACCTGGATCATCCAGAGATCTGGGTGGCAGCCACCCAAACTCCTGCATCTTCCAGTCTGTGCCCAGTGGATGCTGACTACGCAGGTGTCACCCGAGCTCTTGGATTATGGTTACTATCTCAAAATAGTGCAGAATAAGCAAAGGTCCAAGCAGTCTCCTCTTGAAAACATCCACTGCCACTGGTGCCTTGGATACAAGCTATGGGCTCAGGCGATGCCGACCATCTTGAACTCCCTCTCTCTCGGCTAGGATCTGGGTGCTCAACACCTCACAGGACCAGCCCTCTGCACTACAGGCACCAGCACTGGGAAGCTGTCCAGTTTCGAGGGGGGGAAAAAAGGACTGGTGTTTCCTCTTAGTGTTCATCTCCCCCTCCCCCCACCCCCGCAGGAAGTCTGCTAAGCCCCCTCCCACCCCACACTTCAGCAGAGCAGCACAGGAAACCTGCAGGCTCTTTCTTGCTTTGCCCAAAGGAAGTGGTGCGCAACTGTACAAGGATCAGGTGGTGTGTTTTTACAGAGGCCAAGCCACCATGATCACTGACTTCCTGCAGCTGCTCCCCAGACTCCTGCTTGGCCCTCCATTTCCCCTAAGACATTCCTCCTCTTTACAGAGAACCAGTTGATCAGAAGAGTTTGGAGGGGGACAGTTTGAGCAGTCAGACTAGCCACAGGCAAGGGAAGGGATGGGGTTCACAGCACTGCACACTCCAGGCAGCCCAAGCAAAGACTCCAGAGAAGGAAGGAGCGGACAGCCCATGGAACTCCTCCAGGCACATTCCAGAGACTGGGCCTGTTCACTCACGCTCCGGCAATTCCCAGGCACAAGGTCTGACAAACACAAGCCACTCCGACTGGCTCACAGGCACAGCAGCAGCATGCCAGGGAGTGAGCAAGCTTCCAGAGTTACTTTGGCCCTCCAAAACTGGAGTTAGTGCAAGCCCCAAAAGCACCCGGCAGCAACCCACTCTGGGGCATCTCTTTGATGATGCAGCCACAACATCAGCCCGAGAAGACAGCAAAGGTACAAGAAAGTATTGCTTCGGTGTTCCCCATCGCACTCAGGTCTGACAATGGAGAAGGGACCCACTGCTTCTGTTATGTGCTGCACTCTTCCAGACTCCGTCTCCCTGCAGCAAATGGGCAACTTCTATTGCCACCAACACTTACTGGCATTCGTCTCTTTTAAAGAGTCACTTTCAAAGAGGAGGAGTATATTAGCAGTTAGAGCAGGGAACTTGAGTCAGGGCTCCTGGGTTCTACTCCCAGCTCAGTGTCACGGAGTGTGGGGGAGTCAGGGCCCTGCACCCTCACTTCCTGCGATTCACCATGACTCTCAGCCAGCCAGTAAAACAAAAGGGTTATTAGATGACAGGAACACAGTCCCAAGCAGGGCTTATAGGTACAACCAGGACCCCTCAGCGAGGTCCCTCTGGGGGGCAAGGAGCTTAGAGCCCAGACTTGGGGTTCCCTGCCTCTTCTCAGCCAGCCCAAAAGCAGCCCTTTGTCCAGTTTCCCCGGGGGAAAGGTGTCACCTGGCCCCAACCCCCTCCTGGCTCACGTTACAGGCTCAGGTATCATCCCTCAAATAAAGACATCCCCTGCTCTCCCATCCCCCATACAGACAGTCCCAGTAAAACATTGTACATTGGCCAAACTGGACAGTCTCTACGCAAAAGAATAAATGGACACAAATCTGACATCAGGAATCATAACATTCAAAAACCAGTGGGAGAACACTTCAACCTCTCTAATCACTCAGTGACAGACTTGAAGGTGTCAGTTTTGCAACAAAAAAACTTCAAAAACAGACTCCAAAGAGAGACTGCTGAACTCGAATTAATATGCAAATTAGACAATTAACTTAGGTCTAAACAGAGACTGGGAATGGTTGGGTCATTACACTAATTGAATTCTCCCCCCCCCCCATGTTAAGTTCTCCTCACACCTTCTATGGGTCATCTCGATTATCACTTCAAAGTTTTTTCTTCTGCTGCTACGGATAGCTCATCTCAATTGATTGGCCTCTTACAATTGGTATGCGTACTTCCACCTTTTCATGTTCTCTGTATGTATAAGGCCTTGGCTACACTGGCAATTCACAGCGCTGCACTTGCTGCGCTCAGGGGTGTGAAAAAACACCCCCCCTGAGCACAGCGAGTGCAGCGCTGTAAAGCTCCAGTGTAATCAGCGCCTGCAGCGCTGCACGCTCGCTCGCAGCGCTGCAAGCTATTCCCCTCGGAGAGGTGGAGTACTTGCAGCGCTGCGAGAGAGCTCTCGCAGTGCTGGCGGCGCGACTACACTCGTGCTTCACAGCGCTGCCGCGGCACCGCTGTGAATCCGCGAGTGTAGCCAAGGCCTAAATATCTTCTGTCTGTGTTCCACTCTATGCATCTGAAGAAGTGGGCTGTAGCCCACAAAAGCTTATGCTGAAATAAATTTGTTAGTCTCTAAGGTGCCACAAGTACTCCTGTTCTTTTTGCGGATACAGATTAACATGGCTGCTACTTTGAAACCAGTAAAACTAGAAGACATTCCCAGGTCAATCCGCCCCGCTCCCTACTGCGTCACACTCAGCCATTACCTGTGCTATTGTGGGCAACCTATTTCACCTCTCCATCTGCAGCTCCTGCATCTCTTAGGTTAGCAGATTTAACCCTGTCTATCCCACAAGGGCACTGAGAAATAAAAAAAAAAAAAAGGGAGTTGGGACCTAATTCTGACCACACTTATATCCGGGTAACTCAAGAGTAAACCCACGGACCTCAGTGGAGTGACAGACATCTTGACTGCAGTATTTTAAGGAAAGCTAGACCTTGGGCTGTCTGTTTTACAATGTTCCTCTAGCCTTTCTTTCATGTGGTTTTCAGCAGGTGAGTTAAGCTTGAAATCTCTTGTACATTACTCATGAGTCTCTGTGATCAGAGATATTGGCTCAAATCCAGTGAGAAAAACTGGTGCATATATTTGTTCTAGCAAAGGGAAAAAACTCACATTGTTTATTGGACACATCTGGAGGCTACCACAAGTTAATGGCGAGTTAATTAGCCCTATCTTGTGGTAGCCCACTTGGCTACTATGGTGCCAAGAGATTTGTTCGCCATCTCAGAGGTATTCATTAAACGAGCTCTCTACAGCCTGTCTGGTTTGGCACAGAGGAGACTAGATCTGTGGGAAAAGGCACTCTCTTCCAGGATTGAAATTCATGTTCCCCGTGTAACTGTATTTCCTCCTATTATTTAGGATCATCTCCTCACTGAGGATGCTTGTGTTTGACTGACTCACAGAGCAATGAATGAGACACACAAACCCTACCAACACGTTAATAAATAAGCGATACGCAAAAAGCCTTTACAGCATTTCCAGGCAGTGGAACATAAACAAAACAAGTCTGGAATAAATCTAGTTCATGAACAGGGACAGGGAAGACAATTCAGACAGGGAAATGGGTTGGCCAGATCTCTGATAAGCATGACTGGAGCGTGTGTGGGGTGCGATGAATATGAAAATCTCTATATGTAGGGAAAACATGGAATTTAGGAGAGAAACATGAACCAATCAAATCCATCCACATGTGAAGTTAGTGCCCTCCTCAGTGGGCTCAGCAAAAAGGCCAAGGGACCATCTCCAGAGCAGCAGCAAGACTTACTGGCCAGCAACACAGAGGAAGCTAGCCCTGCCACTCCCAGTGCTGTAAGCTATTCTGGAAAGAGAAGATTCCTGTCTCCAAGACAGATAATCCACTGTGAACTTCACACACAACTTCAGTATCAAGTTAGACACCCTAACAACACTGCCATCCCCGATCCACACACACAAGAGAACTATGGGGGAAGGAAGAGAGTGACAAAGCAGTGCAGCCAAGCCAGCAGGGCTGAGCTGGGAGAAAGGAGGCACTAGGGTGGGGTTTCGTGGTGGGGCAAAGCTGTTGGGGGTGGGTCAAGATCAGACCTTTGATTCTCCCTCTACAAGTACAGTCCCAACGGCCAGGTTGGAGATCAGACCTGTAAGCCCCAACAGATAGCTAGCAAGAGTAACAGGCACCGTGCTAATGTACGGTGGCCCAGATACAGCCCCCCAGACATTTCCACTAATAAAGATGAATTCTTGGTGGTGACTGCCTCCCGACTTGGAGACACTCTTCTCTAACTTTGGCTGTGGAGGCTGAGGGGGCGAGCAGAGGGAGAGGACGAGTGGTTATATTTATGTACTGGAGATCTGTACAAACCAACCAAAACAGCTGCATTCTGGGCTCATCAGCAGCTTGCTGACCTGCAAGTCAGAAGGAAGCTCTCTTTTTGTGACTGGGCTGGTTTCAGGTCTTGAGTCAGAGGGTTCAAATGCAGACCAGGATCTTGGAATAAAGTCACTCAGCAGCTATGAGAAAGCTCTGGGACTTCAGGCCCCACCACATCCAAGTTCTACTACTACAGCTCATCATCCTATGCCTCCTCTCTAGCTGTAGGGAGCAGGACTAGAGGGAGGATATGCTCTTCCAACACAGACACACACAAGCTGGGACTCTCAGCTTGCCTTCTGAAGAGCCGACCAAAAAACACATACATGTTCCTTTGCAAGAAGACTAGAATCAGCAGCTTCCTGCATATTGGGCTTTCTACCAAACCTGCCACCACCCTGATCTTGGTCTGTCGCCTCCAGACACCCATTCTCAGATGCGCATAGTGCACATCTGTAGCCCCTCTGTGCAAGGGTGGGAGAAGCTGCAGAGAACCCATTGGTTCACTTTGAAAATACAGGGTGGAGACTGTCACAGCAAGAATGGGTTTAAATGGCTCAACTGCTTACAATGCCCAAGACATTTAAGACAACAGTTTAACCACACATAATGTGTGTCCTGTCAGAGCTGATGCCTAGAAAGCTTATGATACTCCTAACAACAAGACACAGCAAACCAAAACAAATGTCTGGGCATCTCCGGAGATCAGCAGAGGACTATCATATAAAGCGATCTGGCTTTTCAAGGAGCTTCAGACCTTCAAGGACTGGGAACTCTGGGGCTGCTGCTGGTGGATTTTCCAGGTACATTTAGCGCATTTACATCTTGTACAATTCTCACAACCTCCTGTGATGAAGCTGTGCGTGCGGTCAGCATGACATGGATTGAGGTACGCATGCCCAAACAAGGCTGGGGATATGTCAGCCAGCCATACATTCCTCATTTTACTGTGGCCCTTCATAATTATATATTAGCACTGGCTTCTGTGAAAAGGCCTAGAGGAGTTATTCCCTGCCATTTGTTCTCCCTCACAAAAAAAAACCAAACAAACAAATCATCCCCTACTCGATCTTATGAAGAGCCAATGTCCTAAAAGCAAATCCACACGTTATCAGAGACTTTGTGGCCTCCTAATCAAATGAAGCATAAGAAAGGCCATGACCACCAAATAAGACCATGACTTTCCAATCACAGCTCCAGTTAAAAGGACAACCACAGTTAACTGTGGAGCTAGACCCCCCTAAGGAAACCCTCTAGGAAGCAAAATTCATTTTAGTAAACAATGGAGACTCCTTCCCTAAGGAGAGGACACTCAGTCTGACAGGAAACTCTAACCAACCCACTCGCAGGGCTGTTTTCTAGAATCATTCTGTCTGCAGTCTCTTCACATCTCTCCTAGGAAGATCTAGAGGCTGTTAAGAGGTAGTATTGTTCTTGTGTCACTGTACCCAAGAAATAGCAGTACAAGGAAGGCAGCTGTTCAGTAAAAATAGCCTGTCTCTTCTGAGGAGTATGCCGAGTGCCTAGCACAAGGAGGCTCTGATCTCATTTGATGCCTCTTGACACTGCTGCAATATAAATAAGATCCTCAGACAATCAGTTGTGTTCTGCAAGGAGGGAACATGCTCTGAAGGTTCCTCCTTGCAGAAGGAGATTAAAATCTATTCTAACAAAGGACCAAGTGCATTTAGGACCAAATGTATGGACTCCAAATGCAGTTCAATGTATCAGCAACTCTCCCTGTTCTCATTTTCAAGTCCCCCTAACAAATGAATGGTAAAGTCACCCAAGCCAATATCAAGGCTCCTCTTCATTTACCAAAGCTTTGTTGTTTCAGCATTTTACTGTGGCTAATAGGGAGTGGTTTAGCTCCAGGCAGCAGTGGGACCACAGAGGAAGAGGAATGGCAGAGGACGATCTATTGTGGTGAATTGAATTCTCCCCCCCCCCCCACTCCATTCTAACCATGGACAACAAAAGGCTACACTAGCCAGATAGCTTGCTTCCCCCTCCCTCAAACTGCTCCTCTACAAAATTCCCCACAGACATGCCCGCACATGGAAGACATGGGAGGTGAATACCAAAAAAATCAGACAAGTTTCCAGAATTATTAGTTTTTTGTGCTCCTGTTTTCTCCTCTTATCAGTAGCACAGGGGGCACCACCACATGGAGGGTTATTGGCTTAGGCCAAACAGTGCAATGCACTTCTTAGAGCAAATCCACAACATCCTACAGGACCCTGAAGCAGACACCAGAGAGACCAAGTGCCTAGAGTGTCACACAGACAGCAAAGCATTTCATATGCAATTTTTAGAGGGCAGTAGTAGAAGCACAATAGTAAAAACAATGCAACAGTGATACATATGGCCTAAAATGGAACAATTCAAGGCTATTTGATCTAGACTTTGCTGACAACAATCGCTCTTATCAGTGAAGATGCCAATGGATTACAAAAATGTACAAGCCAAGTAAAAAAGTAATGGAGAAGATAGGTTTGAGATTCAATGCAAAGAAATGTAAAGTTAATGGGGATAGGGACAGAAATCAAAACTGAAAAAGAGAAAGTGGAGAAGGTGGACAATTTTACATATCTTGGAAGTTCCATCAACCAAGATGGTACTAATTCCAAGGAAAGAAGAAGAAGAAGGAAGGCAAACGCATTTGGAAGACTCAAAAACATCTCCCTCAAGACAAAACTGAATGTGTACAAAGCAACTGTTATTGCCATCACAACATACAGCAGTGAGACATGGCAACTTATGAAGAAAGACATGCTGGATGCATTTCATCACAAATGTCTGAGAAGAATATTGGGAATAACATATAGAGATAGGAAGATGAGTGAAGAAGTCAGAAAAATTACTGGAAAAGGTACCCTCTCACAAATAATCTACAAAAGACGACATCAGTGGCTGGGACACGTGCTGAGAATGGAAAAAGAACACTTACCAAATACCGCCCTTGAATGGAAGCCAGAAAACGCAAGAAAAAAAGAGAAGACTGCACGTAACATGGAAACTAACAGTTCTGAACAACATCAGCACCTCAACACGAAATAGGAAGATTTGGAGAGAAGGGCAGTTGACAGGCAAGGATGGCAAATGTGGGTAAGCCCAGTGTGCAGCAAAGCACGGGATGGACTAAGGTCTAAGTAAAAGCACAAACCTTCACTAATTCACACTAACGACTGGGAGACCCAGGAGGTTTTTTAAATCCATTTTTCAAATTAGCTAGTAAGCGAGAAAACATTTCAAAAGTTCAGATTCTGCCTCTCAGAAAGATACTTTGAGAATGGTACTTAGCTCTAATTGAACTAGTGCCATCACATACAGAGAATGCTATCAAGAATACTGTAGTATATTCTGTATAATGAAGCCTTAGGAATACAAGGCCTACAGTACCATCTCTGCAATAAAATCTTTGCTGGGAGGTGCAAATCAGTGAGATTCTACTGCAACAATTATACTTTGAACTTCTGTAGCAGCTTTCAGGAGATCACAAAATGCCTTATAGAAGTATCTTCTTTTTAAAAAGAGAGATGGAAACAGAGGCAAACACAGATGATGTGTCTTGCAGAAGGTCACACGCCAATGCAGCTAGAACAGACCCCAGGAGTACTAACTCCCAATCCTGTGCTCCAGCTACTTGACTTAACCCAGATAATCAGGCAGGCAGTAAACAGCAGTAACTGTGCTTGTGGCACTCTGCAATCTAGGACTTAACACAGGACACCAGACAGCATCCATCTGAGTGGCTGCAGCAACCCCTATGAATTGGGAGGAGTGGGAAACAAGTCCTATGAGTCTTGCTTTGTACTCAATTCCCCTCTACTATGTTTTGCTCCCTTGTCTCAAGCCCCTCTTGAAATGAGGCATTTTCCCAAGATGTACAGAGATTCCCAGAACCATGTCACATAACAAGAACATTTACAATATTCAGGAAGGGGGCGGAGGAAAAGAGAAGTCCCAGACTATTCCAGGAAACAAGACAACATCCCTGAAATGACTTCATAGCAGGGAGGGCTCCCACCTCTTCCCCTGTCCCAGGTCAGAGACAATCCCACTGGGAGAGCCAGGTTCTTTCCACCCAGCCCAGCTAATGGAATGGTTCAAGCGTGGAGGTCAGGAACAGGGGAGGGAGCTTCCTCCCTCCCCTCAGCCTAGCATATTTCCTGTAGCAGCGCCCAACTGGCTCCCTAGGCTAGTCAAGCAGGCCAAAGAAGCCATTTTCTCTTTCTCTCCACTTGCTCCAGGGCATCATGACCATAACAGGTAGTAGGATGGGAAACCCCCCTTTGGCCTCTTCCTGGCCTTTTATCAGAAGAAATGAGAAATTCCTACTTCTTGTTTTCTGAGGTTCCCGTGACCCTCTCTTCTCCTTCCTCTTTTCTAAGGATATTTGGACAATAAGGACTGTAACCAACCCCCTTTCACATACAATACCAAAACCCATTTCAATCCTTCCAAGCCAATGGCTTGAACTGTAGTGAGTTTACACCAGCCTCAGCCCACTTTTGTCAAAGTTGCCAGACCCCCACTTGACACTTCTAGAAGGCAGATCAAGATCCTTTCTCTAGGGAGCCTCCCCCTTTCTCCTTCCCCTCCTGCCATGAGACAGACCACAAGAGTTAATGCCAGCCTCAACTCTTACACCAGGCACTCTAAGGAGGTAAAGGGCAGGCATTGCCCTGAGTCAGGCGTGGCCCATGTGCAGTTCTATACCCCAGCCAACCAGTGGCGACAGGTCCCAGCCACTGATCATTTATTTTATATTTTATCATCTACCTTGGGGAGAGCCCCTGGGGCCCAATCTCTCCGAATTTAAAAGCGTGGCTGCAATCTGCTCCTTTCCAGGTAACTCCAATGTGCCCCTCGGACCCCCAGTGAGCTCCAGCGGGCCCCCCGTTTCCTTACACATGCCAGAAAGCCAACTGAATAACCCCCCTTCCGGTTTCCAGTGCCGAGGCAGGAGGAGACCGGGGAGCCCGTAGGAAGCCCGATCCCCGAACCCAGCCCGGCCGCGCCCCCCGTCTCCCCGCCGGCCACGGGACTCACCGCTGTGCGCGCTGAACCAGCGGGGCGCGATGTGCAGGGGCAGCGCGTCGGCTAGCGAGGCTCGCGGGCCCAGGTACAGCATCCCGTCTCCATGGCGACCGCCTCCCGTCTCCTGGTAACCATTGCCATGGGCGTAGGTGGAGTCTGCGCCCGAGCCGCCGCCGCCGCCCGGGGCCCGTTCGGGGTCGCCCGCCGCCCGGGCAGCCGCAGCGTAGAGGCCGAAGGGGACCCCGCCGGCCGCGCTCGGGTCCATGCCCATGCCAGCCACCGAGCTGACGGAGCGACTGCGCAGCCCCATGGCGGCGCCGCCGGCCCGGTAGTGACCGAAGTGGGGCGCCCCCCCGGGCGGGGGCACGGCGCTGTCGTCGGTGGAGACCCCCGGGAAGGGCCCCCGCGAGCGGGCCGCGGTACTTTGCTTGCCACCCATGGGCAGGCCCGGCCCGGCCTGCCGCCGCCCGAACGAGAGCGCTCAGCACCTAGCCCCTGCAGACACCCCCTCGGCGGGGGGCGGGGGGGGAAAGGGAGGCTGACGAAAAGGGAGGAGGCGGGGACGACAAACTAGGAATTAAAATTCTTCCGCGCCTCCGGCATGTTCGCCCCGCCAGGTCCCGAGAGGCCCCCAGCCGCTCATCCACAGCCGGGGCTGGAGGGAGGGGGGGAGCAGGCAAGGTCCGCCCACCTGGCTGCAGGCCGGGGGGAACAGCAGGCAAGGTCCGCCCGCCTGCCTGCCTGCCTGGCTGGCTGCAGGGCCGGGACTCGGCTAGCAGCCTACAGAGACAATCTGCGCTAGCTCCTCCACGCCGAGGCGGCAACCGCCGCCGGAGCCCGCAGCGAGGCTAGCTCAGCCTCCGGCCTGCTCAGGCCCGCAAGGGGCCTTTCCATGGAGCGGAGCCTCCCGCCGCTCAGCCCAGCCCAGCCCCTCGTCCTAGCAGCCCGCTCGCCTCCGCCCCGGGCCGTTCTCTCCAGCAATACCTCGCTGCTGGGGCCAGCGGAGACAATAGAAGCTGCCAGGACGCATGCGCCACGGTTCGCTCCGCCCCCGCAGTCTGCATTAACCCCTTCACTGCCAGCCCCCGCACCGCCGGCTCGGTTCCCTCGGCCCAGGGGCGGGCGGCAGGAGAGGTGGCGGGGGCAGACCGCGGAGTTAGGTGGGGATTAGAGATGCGCTCTCAGGGAGGCGAGGCCCCACCTTCCCCTGCACATATTGGGTTCCGGGAAGTGGACGGGCAAAGCCCACCCACTGCTAAAGGATCCCTCCCCCAGCCTAAGGGGAGGACCCACAGGGCCTAAAACCCAAATGATTACGGGGGACAACTAATGTAAAAACAGGGACAGGAGTGCGGTCAAAGGGTCAAAAGAAGGGAACCTGACGGGGACACCGAGCAGAGAACCCCGAACAGCGCCCACTGCTCCTCAAAGGTGTCAAGGGAGCCAGTGGATGCCGCCCAGAGGAACTCTGCCCGGATACGTGAAAGGACAGAGGATCTGAAACAGGCCCCACAGTCACAGGAACCTCCATCGGCCAACCTCCTCTCCCTGGTTTTATAGATGGCCTGTTTAGCCAGGGCCAAGAGGAAGTTGACCAGGAGGTCCCGTGACTTTGCGGGGTCACGGATAGGGAGTGCATAAATGAGAAGGTGAGGGGAAAAGTGTAACCAAAAACGCAACATAATGTCGGTGAGGAGCCGGTGTAGGGGCTACAACCTGGCACACTCTAAGAAAACGTGAGCCAGGGTCTCCCTCACGCCGCAGAAAGGACAGGTGTCTGGGACGGGTAAACCGCGCCAAGTACACTCCCGTGCTCACGGCCCCATGAAGGAGCCGCCAGCTGATATCCCCAGCGGGCCTCGGGACCAGGGTGGAATAGAGGCTGGCCCACCAGGGCTTCTCACCCTCAACAGGTGGCAGGAGGTCCCGCCACTTCACCTTCCCCTGCAGCTGGGAAATGCCCCTGCTTCCAGACCCTACCTGAAAGTTCCCCCTAGGGCTCACGCTTCGAATCACCACATCAGTGCCACCAACAAAGGGGAGCGTAGACTCATCGCTGTGTGCTGAGGATGGACAGTGTTATGTGCTGGAAAAGCCGCAAGCCTCTGCTGCTAATTATAATGATGTGTGAAGCGCTGACAGTGTGCTAAGTGTGCTATTATGGTGGAACAGTCGTGGGACCATAGTTAAGGTTGCATCATAGATTTCAGTTTATTATTAATTTCACAGTAATGCCTAGTTCCCTTGGCAGAGATAGGGATCCATTGTGCTAGGCACTGTACAGACACATAATACAAGACAGTTTCTGTCCCAAAATGCTTACAACATTCAAACAGGACAAAGGAAAGATTAATATCTCAATGTTAAAGTTGGGAAGCTGAAGCACAAACAAATTAGTGGCTTTACTCGTGAGTGGCCTGGTTCGTTGACTTAATTAGATATGCGTCTGACGAAGTGGGTATTCACCCACGAAAGCTTATGTTCCAATACGTCTGTTAGTCTATAAGGTGCCACAGGACTCTTTGTTGCTTTTCGTTAGAACTGTTGGTGTGAATACATTTATGCACATACACATGCATAACTTTGCAGATTTTTGGAGCAGAGACTGTATTTTGTATCATGCACACACAGAGCACCCTGTGTCAGGTCATAATGCATCCAGACCATTGTAAAAATGTCCTGTCCTTGTGCACTTCCTCCACTCTGCTGGAGATTCTAATAGATTTTACTGTAAGGAAGTTTTTCTTGATAGTCAGCCAGAAAGTTTCCATTTGAATTCATACCATTATTACTCTTAGGTCTTATGTTCTTTGAAATAATTCCTCTCCCTTCCTGTCACTTACACCATTCAAGTATTGTCATGTCCTCCCTTTGTCCCTGACTGTGCAATTGTCAGTACGGTGCCATGTGGATGTAGAGGTCTACTCTCTATATATCTCTCATTGCAGAATTTGGGGCCTCAGATTGTGACGCACAACCAGAAAAAAAACCCAAAAAACAGTGACTTGGTGATTTGATATGGTATGACTGACTGAAATAGTTTTAACTTTCTCAGATTCCTTAAGTGCAACAGGGCTATATTGAAAAATTCCCAAATTAGCACTAGTAGGACCATTTTAGAATATTAACACCAAATAATTGTTACAAACTTATTTACTTTTAACTATTTATATTTATTGCTTAGTTTTTGCATTTTACTTGGCTTCCACTATGAAAATAAACTACTCAATTTTATTTAAAGTTATTTCCTAGTTAGTTTCACTTTCAAGTTCTCATATACTAGCAGAAATCTTCAGCATTGCAGTTGCAAACATTGGCCCTAATCCTGCAAACATTTAAACACATGCTTAACTTTACTATTGCAGTAGAATCTCCAAGTTACGAACACCTCAGGAATGGAAGCTGTTTGTAACTCTGAACAAAATGTTATGGTTGTTCTTTCAAAAGTTTACAACTGAACATTTAAACAGCTTTGAAACTTCAAGGGGGGAGAGATCACTCAGTGGTTTGAGCATTGGCCTGCTAAACCCAGGGTTGTGAGTTCAATCCTTGAGGGGGCCACTTAGGGATCTGGGGCAAAATCAGTACTTGGTCCTGCTAGTGAAGGCAGGGGGCTGGACTCAATGACCTGTCAAGTCCCTTCCAGTTCTAGGAGATAGGATATCTCCATGAATTTTTTTTTTTATTATTTATTTATTTGCAGAAGAGAAATGCAGCTTTTAGCCATATTAATTTAAATTAAACAAGCACAGAAACAGTTTCCTTCCCTTGTCACAATTTTTTTTAACTTAAGTTTAACACAGTACTGTACTGTATTTGCTTTTTTGTTGTTGTTGTCTGTGCTGCTGCCTGATCATGTACTTCCGGTTCCAAATGAGGTGTGTGGTTGACTGCTCAGTTCATAACTCTAGTGTTTGTAACTCTGAGGTTCTACTGTATGAGTAATTCCATTAACCTCAATGGACATACTCATGGTAGTAAAGTTAAGCACACACACATAGACATTTACAAGATCAGGGCTGTGAGCAGTTTTTTTAATTTTAGTGGGACTACTAATTTAAGCAAAATGAAGCATGCGCACAAGTGTTCACAGGATTGGGACCATTGTAAGGTAATGTTGAAATCCAAACACAAAACTATTTTTATTTTTAATTCCATTAAAGCAATTTTGTAAATACCAGCTTTTGTAAATATTTTTTATTTTAATATTTTTTACCGTACTTAAATTGAGGGCCTAACTTACCAGCCAATATCTTCTTAACCAATGGCAAAATAATAACTAAAGAGGAAAATGTTTACATAAATAAAGAAAACTTCCTTGCTGCTCCTTCCATGAGCTTAGCAAGGGAGTACAGGGCTGGGGGAGGATAATTACACAGACAGCTAGAGAGGAGTGACAACTTGGACTCTGAGTGTGTCTCCCCCAATAGTCGGTGTTTTTTCTTAAAGCCCCAACTCCTGGAGTCATGGGATCACGTGAGCGCTCCCTCCCATGAGCGCCCAGGCCCCACAGGCTGGGAGGGAGGAGCCCGGCTGCCCGAACGCTTCTCCCAGCCCGGCCCTACGGCACCGGGACTACATCTCCCAGCAGTCCTTGCGCTTCCCGCCGGGTGCGTGCGTAGTTGCGTCTCCAATCCTACTCCCCTCAGCTGTGTCGCTCAGGGCGGCCCAAGATGGCGGCGCGCTGGAGCAGCGAGAATGTGGTGGTGGAGTTCCGGGACTCGCAGGTAACGAGCCCCCGCAGCCTGGGGGAGAGCGCATGCGCCACGTCCCCCCACCCCCACGCCCGCCGTCTGGTCTGTGTGGGGAACTCCCTGCTTTTTTCCGGGGGCAGGGGCCCGCTCCTCTCGCCTCCCATCGGCCGAGCGGGGAACCTGCCTGGGGGAACTGCCCCCAGCACACGGGCCCTGCCAGGGGTGGGATGGATCGCCCAGTCTGTGCCCCCCCCCCCCCCCCCCGCGCTGTGCAGCCCTCGCACCGGGACGGGCGCCTCTCCCAGCTCCCTCCGGGTCGGGCGGGCTGCTGTTTCTACAGGGGTCCTTCGTCCAGCGCTGAGATGCAGCCACGTCTGGGGCGCCACCTAGCAGCGCTTGATGGCGACGTTGCTCCTGCCAGCGCTGGCCAATGCAGCCCCTCAGGGACAGGGAAGGGCTCAGTTGTTTCTGCAGGGGTGGGCAGGGTACTGGGTAGCTATTTAACAGCCACAGTGATGCACAAAATGTAGGGCAGGTAGTGAAGAGCTCTGTCCAGTTGAAGCTGCTGGGACACTGTGAACTTGAAGGCATGCTGCCATAGACCTTGTCTACACTGCCACTTACTTCGGCATAACTTACGTCACTCAGGCGTGTGAATAAGCCACCCCCTGCGCCCCCCGGTGTAGACAGCACTTTGTCGGCCGGAGAAGCTCTCCTGCTGACATAGGCTATGTCTAAACTGCATACCTTACAAGGGCATGGCTGTAACGTAGCCACTCTTTGTCGCTGGGAGAGAGCTCTCCTGGCGATAAAATAAAACCACCCCCAACCAGGGGCGGTAGCTTCATCGACGGGAGAGTGTCTCCCACCACTGAAGCGCTGTCCGAATTGACGCTTTTTGTCGTTAACACTTTTGTTGTCAGGGGTGTGTTTTTTCGCACCCCTGAGCAACAAAAGTTTTAATGACAAAAGTGCCAGTGTAGACAAAACCAGAGCTACCCCTTCTTGCAAAGGAGGAGTAATTAAGTGGATGGGAGAGCTCTCTCCCATTGTCTTAGAGCATCTTCATCAGACATGCTACAATGGCACAGCTCCATCAGTGCCGTTGTAGCACTTCTAGTATAGACTAGCTCATAGAAATAATAGAAATGCAGGAATGGAAGGGACCACATGAGGTAATCAAGTCCAGCCCCCTGCACTGAGGCAGGACCAAATAAATCTAGACATAGCTGACAGTTTTGTCCAATCTGTTCTTAAAAATGTCCAATGACTGAGATTCCACAGCCTCTCTAGTTAATTTGGTCCAGCGTTTAACTACCTTGACAGTTAAGAACTTTTTCCTAATGTTTAACTAAATCTCCCGTGCTGCAATTCAAGCCCATTACTTCTTGTTCCATCCTCAGTGGCTAAAGAGAACAATTTCTCACCCTCCTCTTTAGATCAACCTTTTATATAGTTGAAGGCAGTCGTCATGTCCCTGCTCAGTCATCTCTATTCCAAACTAACAAACCCAGTTTTTTCAATCTTTCCTCGTAGGTCATGTTTCTAGACCTTTAAACATTTTTCTAGCTCTCCTCTGGACATTCTCTGATTTGTCCACATCTTTCTCGAAGTGTGGTGTCCACAGCTGAACACAATACTCCAGTTGAGCCCTTATCAGGGCTGCCTAGAATGGAGTAATTGCTACTTGTGTCTTGTTTACAACACTTCTGCTAATACATCCCAGAACAATCACTTTGTTTGTAGCAGTGTTACATTGTTGACTCTCATTTAGTTTGTGATCCACTATAATCTCCAGCTCCTTTTCTGCAATGTTGCTTCCTAGAGAGACAAGGTGGGTGAGGTAATATTTTTTTTTACTGGACCAACTTCTGTTGGTGAGAGAGGCAAACTTTCAAACTACACAGGGCTTTTCAAGAGCTCTCTCTCACCAACAAAAGTTGGTCCAATAAAAGCTATTACCTCATCTAGCTTTTAAAGTTGATTATCCCTTTAACTTTTTCAAAACCAGTTCTTATTAAAGTAAAGTTGAATAAAAATGTGAACAGTAAATTGGGTTCCCCAGGTACTTTTAGCTATGTTACTTTGTTTACAACATATATTTTTAAATTTGTTGGTGTCTCTTTAATCCAGGATTTAGGCAAGATCCCAGAATTAATCCTATTTTTTTTGAGAAATGCCCTGGAATCATTTATGACTATGTGTTCAAGGCCTTGGTTTTATGTTTTCTTCCAAACTACCAGAAAACACATACTTGTGTCATTTTCCCCTTTTACAACATGCTTACCCTAGGTTTATTTTTTAACTCTAGACTCGCCTGCCTATCCCCTTTACTTAACTGCCGAGTGAGTGACTGACTCCGTCAAAGTATTTTCTGTTTCTTTCTCCTGAAATGGATTTTGGCAATCTGGACATTTGCTGCTGGTTTCAGTGTTAGTGACCATCACAGCTACAACCCTTGCAAGGTGATGGGGATTTAAGCATGGCTGCAATCTGTAAAAGAGATTCATGGTGAATGGAAATGAATGACCAAGTTGATATGTAGAAATCTGGCTGCTTTCCTCTCCTGCCTGTCTATTGCATTTAAGGTTCCTTTAATAAAATAGTAGAAAGATCTCTGGCAATAATCATGGTAGGAAATCCTCTTAGCTTCATTTCCTTGAAATCCTTGTGTGAAAGTGTAGTGACTATCAAATATCTGAACAGCCAAGACAGCTCTGGGCCTGCTAAGCAACATATTTTTAAAAAATCATAACCTCTGTTGCCAAGAAAATGAACATTTTAAACTGAAGTTTGGTGCTAAGCATCCCATGTTTTGCTGAATGCATACAGTGCATGCACGTAAACAATCAATTGAGAATAACTTTTTTATTGTTTTTGCTCAATTGCTGATCATATATTTATTCCTCTTATTAAAGTGACTATACCAGGAGTTCTAGTATTTTTGTCCAGCTTAATCCTCTAAAATCTGATGTGCAAATTATATCTTGTTCATATAACCATGACCCATTTAAAACATTTGGGGAACAGACCCATGTCTAACGTGCTGATATATTGTTTTTGTTACTGCTTGGGTTGCTGGGGAAAACAACATTTACATTATTTTCTATGGTGGTTTATTTCTAATCTACATCGTTCAGTTGGGTTTGATTGGAAGAAAATTGGGGGACCTCTTTTCAAGAAAACAATAAGGCAAGCTTATATTTTGGAAGCTGCTGCTTACAGTGAAACCCTCTTACAAGTGCATCCAAATTTAGATGTTTTAAAATATACTAAATAAGGAAACGTGCTTAGAAGAAGCACGAGCAATTGCAACAGCAGTTGAACACAGTAGCTCTGTCTGTTACAGTTCAGGGCACTGCACCTGTATTCTCCCTTTGTGGTCCAGCAAGAGTTCCCACTTTTAACCTCTAGCTCCCCAGCAGTCACCTCTTTTGGGTGGAGACTCGTGCCTCTCTCTCTCCTGAGCTGGGTATTTCCAGGCAGCCTACACTGTGAATTCCCCAGTAGAGCCAGGCTGCCTAAGCAGGGCCTGCTTTACTCTTCGTCTCAGAGACAGAAAACAGTGTAATTACCACAGTTAAGTTACCACACAGCTCTTTCTAAGCAAGCACATTTACTCTTACGGTAAAAGGATTACAGAGAAAACATATTAACACAATAAAAGAGCCTATACTACACATGCCAATAAGCATACCAGAGAGCACCCCAATTCCAACAAGGGGTCTGGCCAGTAAACAGTCCTTTAAACCCCACCAGGGATTATTTCTGTGGTTTCAAATTCATAACCCTTTTTGCTCAGAACAAGGCAACCCTTTCAAGAAAGGACTGCCCCTTCCCCACTTAGACAGATGGTCCTGTCCATTTGTAGGATCAGAAAGAAGGCCCTGAGTCTGTTTTAACTCCGGCTGTTTAACCAGAAGTCCTTTCTTTGTCTGTTGGTCCATGGAGAATCCAGTTTGAACCTTTATATGCAAGCCTCCCCAAGTGGTGATACTGCTCTGGAGGTGTTACAGCCGGAGTGAATTTGCCTAACCAGCCTCCCTGTTCTTAGCTCCTGTTAGAACTGTGATACCTCTCCCCCATGGAATTACATGCAGTCCCTGGACGCAATGACAGACCAACTTAATTCAGTCAGGGTTGTGCAGGATATTGCAGGAAATTACCATCTCTGTCACACTACTTCTTTAGGAACAAATGTGTTGAGTTAATATGTTTTCACTGTAATGAATCCAGCCTACAGCCTTCTTCGTTTTACGTCTTACATTCCTCCATCTCTTCCTCTAATCAAAATATTAAAGAGATCAAGTTTTGAGAAATGAACATGACACCACGGTGAAGAATTGCTTCCAGAGAATTGATAATGAGATGAAGACGTTCACCTCTAGCTCACTTGTTCAGATCTGGTCCAGATCAGGAGAGATCAAATCTTACCACTTGACAGTTTATGTGAAATGTCGGGGGTCTCAGTCCTCTTCCTTGCAGTTAGATTTCAACATGACAATTGTCAATCTTAATAGAGAAGCTGAGGATTTAAAAGACTATGGAGGCTGAACCTACTTCCTTTCTCCTAGAGCTGTTTCTTGCAGGTCAGCTGCAAGGCCCACTGGTGGATTTAGGAACTGGCACTGCCTGTTCTAGAAGTAGAGGACTTCAGTTCCCAGAGCTGGTAGGCTAGCACCTTTCACTAACACTGAACACACTCATATGTTTGGGTTTGGGTCTGTGTGGAGAGGGCTAATTGAGAGCTCTGCTTGCAGCATATGGTAAAACACGAATACTCCCTAGCTCTTACAAAGCATTTCTTAGCAGTAGATCTCCAAGTGTTTTACAAAGGCAAACCTCAGTATCATTATCCCCATTTTACAGCTGGGGAAGCCGAGTTTCACAGAGGTGAAGTGATTTTCTGGGTTCAGCCTTCAGACCATTGACAGCCTGCATCTCACCCATGTTCTATCCATACTGCCTCTGTAACATGAACATTACACAGATGGCTAAAGAGCAGCCTACAGACAAATAACACTCAGCACTTACAGCCCATAATGCTCCTCAATGCAGCCAACCTAATGTTTAATACCAAAACATTACTTGTGGAAACTCCAGGCCCCAGTCTTCAATACTGTATCTCTTAGCAGAAGGCCGAATGGCTGATTAAAACCTGGAGTGTCTACAGGTTACATCTCCTCACTGAAATTGAAGGAGGTTGTAATCTGTGCTCTTCGATCAAAATGGATGTGGCCCATAGGTTCTTGGCAAGCTGTCAGCGCAGCCCAAAGGTGGGTTAAAATAAGCTTATGTCTGATTAGCTGTCAGTGTGCAAGACAGTGAGCTATGCTAAACAAGTAACTGGTCTCTGCCCTCCAAGAGCTTACAATCTAAAGATAGTGCAACCATGGAAAATCAAGTCTGTCTGCTTCCTGCAAAGTGGAAAGCAATAGTTACGGTACACCCAAAAGCAGATAGCATTCTGGGGTATGAGAAGGTGCTTTCTGAAGGTAGAAGAGCAGTAAACCAAAATTAATTGCCTAATGTAGATGTTTGGGAGGGTTGGGGATACTGCCTGTGCTAGTGACTCAGCATTCCTTTCAAACATGCAACAGTTTGAACATACCTATCCAAATAAGTGTTAACGCTAATTGCAGCAATTACAGGTAACCTGAGAATTTAGTCTAGAGGCAATCTGTCTTAGTTTTGCTCAGAGCTGCATTCTGAAAGGTCATGTTGTGAAGAAGCACTTCTTGGCATGCAAAACCTCTGCAATGAATTTGACAGTGAAATTTTTACACCCAGATTTGAGCCTGTAATGCTGGAGCAGCCATCTTGCTACCAGGTGACCTCATTTGTGACACTGACAGAACGGTCGCCCCGCATGTGAGACTGTATACTGGTGCTTCGTCCTGTTCTCGTCAGTAATTAAGTTTTATGGCATTGACATTTGTCCTAACAACACTTACTGTCTACAACTGCAGTATACCGATACATAAAGCATTAATTACAACCATACATGAACGGTTACAAAATTGCAAAGTGCTTTTTAAAACAGGAACAGCTGACTAAACCTATTTTAAAAACCTTTGTATAAGATGACTTGAACTTTGAATTATTGGCTTTCTCCCATCTCCTGGGAAAGATGGACAAAGTACCAAGAGCATAAAGTTGCTCCACTCTAGCTGTATTAAATACCCGACAGTTGACTAGTTCTTCATCAGACTAAAAGTGCTTATGTCAATAATGGCTTCAGCTATTTTCCTCTTCATTTTTCATAAAAGGAGCTATTCTAACTATTGTGATAGAGATGGCAATTTCCTGCTATATCCTAGGGAGACCTTACTAATTAAGTTTAAGTATCTTTGGAGTCCATTGTATTAAATGAATGGTTCATATGTTATTGTGGGTTGGGATTGTATGTAACCGCTTGAGGGGGGAGATGTGACAGCTGTGAGTCCTTTGAAAAGTTAGGTCTGTCTAGAACAATGTGTCAGACAAGAATGGGCTTTTGTAACAAAAGTGTCAAGTGGATTTCCTGGGGAATATCTAGGGCAGACTTTTTGGCCCTAGGGCCACATTGGGGAATAGAAGAAATTGTATGGCGGGCCATGAATGCTCACAAAATTGGGGTTGGGGTGCGGGAGCGGGCTCTGGGGTGGGGCTGGGTATGAGGAGTTTGGGGTGCAGGAGGGTGCTCCTGGCTGGGATCTAGGGGGTTGGAGAGTGGGAGGGGGATCAGGGCTGGGGCAGGGGGTTGGGGCATGGGGAGAGGTTCAGGGGGTGCAGGCTCCGAGCAGCACTTACTTCAAGCAGCTCCTGGAAGCAGAGGCATGTCCCTTCTCTGCCTCCTACACAGAGGCATGGCCAGGCGGCTCTGCACGCTGCCCCATCCACAGGCACCACCCCTGTAGCTCCCATTGGAGCGTGTAGGAGCAGAAGCAGGGCTATGCACCCCAGCAGGAGCATTAATTACAACCTGCATCCGGGCTGGAGCACGGCCAAGCCGTGCGGTGCGGCCCCCGACCCAGTGGCCTGGCCGGAGCAGGGCGGTTTGCGGGCCGGCTCAAAACGGCTCACGGGCCGTATTTTGCCCACCCCTGATCTAGGGGTCGGTGAATGCAAATTCCTCACCTCTGATTATGCGAAAACTCAGCCTTTTGAAGCTAGGCCCTGAGGGGCAGGCCACTGTCTGCTGATTACCTGTTACATGAGGCCAAGATCAAACTATTCATGGTGGTTCTTGATTCTGAATCTGTGCCAGTTATGAACCTGTAACCATGGGGGGAAAAAAACCAGTTGTGAGGTTTGAAGGACAGACACCTACCAGAGCCCTTGTTGGAGTTGGGGGTGACCTCTGATGAGCTTTTTAGCTTGTAAGTAGGTTCTTTTAGTCTTTTAATATGTTTTCTCTGTAATGCTTTCACCTGAAGAATAAAGATGCTTGCTTATAAAGAGCTGTGTGGTAACTTATAACTGCAGGCTATCCACAGGGCATAGCCTCTGGAGAGAAAGCAAAGCACAGATGCTGGCCTTTTAGGCAGACTGGCTTGCTGGGAATATCAGAGTGTAGGCAGAAAATTGTGCAGCCTTTAAAGAAGGGAAAGTAATGCAGATCTCTACCCAAGAGAGGTGACGGCTGAGGAGCTGGGAACTTAGAGTGGGTGCCCTTGAGGGACCACTCGGGGGAATACAGGTACAGTTGCCCTGAACTGTGACAGAAATATCGTGGCAAATCCTCCTTCCCTTTGTTATGTTGCTGTAAATGTAATAACGCACTTTATACTAGTAATTCTGTTTGCAGTTCTTAACTGGAGTCCAGGAGGATAGCTTTAGCCCTTACTATTTAGGGTCCTAAATAAGGGAGTAGTTTTAAATTCTTAGCTTCAGGGTTTGGAGACATGTATGAGACCCCCTACTAGCCAGAACAAAACAATACCAACACTAAAAAATGTAGGGAGGGCAGCCAGCACTACCCTGCTCATAGGTTTTGCCAGCCAGGCAATAGAGTAAAACCGACATATATATTTATTCTTTTTTCTGCTGCCCAGTTAGTAGCTGTGAAGCTGACCAGAGTCTTGTTAATTTCACGCTGCTACTGCTTGGCAAAGCTCTGATCAGCAGTAAAAGTACTGAAGCTACCTAGCTGTCTGCAGACTTAGGCTGATGGCACTACGTTGCTTTATAGTCAGGTCATATTCAGAAGCTTATCTTTGCAACCATGAGAGCTAGATTTTTTTTTTAATTACATTTAATTATATGTAAATTGATGGCTTAGGCCCTTGGCTTTCCAGATAAAGCTTCCCACGCACCGTTAGCACATAGATGTCAATTTTTCAAAACCTTCCTAGTTTTCTCTTCCTGCAGAATCTTATCTGCCAGTCTGTTCTGTCTCAATCTCCTGGAGGGACTTTGGGGGTCTCTTAGTTTCCATCAATAGGAAAGTCCAACATAAATAAGACTCTGATATATCTTCGCCATCTTCCATTTGTGCATGTCTGGCCTACAGAAGTGGTCACACTTTACACATGTGCAGGATTGTAAAAGAGGTCTCTGGAATAAAAGCAGGGTTAAGATGTTTTTAAAAGCTACTTCACAACGGGAATAGAACCACATTAATAATAATCATTATAGAACAGTGATGAAAAGGTTTCATCTGTGGTAGCAGAGTTAAGGGAAATGAAGTAGGCTCTCAGTGCTTGCAGCTGTGTGTGTCATATCTATTCTTCAACCTACACTAAAGAGACAACATCATCACACTACCTTCAACCTTCAGATCAGCTCCCCATCCCAGATTCTGTGATTTGTGGGGGAAGATAATTCTTCTATCTCTGATGTCAATCAAGCTTTGCTTCCACCCTACCAGCTTGGGCCTTCTTGAAGATAAGTGGGCAGGCTTTCCTTCAGGATTTCAATCTTGCACATAGTTTTGTTTGACTGGAAACTTAAACTGATGGGTGTAATTTAGTTTTTTTCTCTTTGACAGGCAACTGCTATGTCAGTGGATTGTCTTGGACAGCATGCGGTGCTCTCTGGGTGAGAAATTTGTGGAAATCACTTTCAGAAGTCAAATCAGTGGCCTTCAGGCTGATCTTGATTGAAAAGCTCATGTAATGTTGAGGAGGGTGAAACTGAATTCTGTTCAGAGCTTTCTGGGTCACGTTTCCAACGTGATAGAGAGGTAAAAGACAGAAACATTAACTCAAACACTGCTGCTGTTTCTGCAGTGGATGCTTTCCTGATGACACCAGTGGAGTCTTTGGAGTGTCACTTAACTAGTATGGCCATCTGGAATTCTATTTGAAGTACAGATCACTGATGGTTTTCTTTAGAATCATAAATTGATTCATAGGCTCTTAAATTATGCAAGTGGGTGGGAGATTCTGCATTTTACTGTCAATTCCCCTGCCAGGTAAATCCATGCAGTATGGTCAGCTACAAAATTAATGCCCCAGTTTATCCTACCGTAGCTTTCCAAAGCCCATCTCCCCGACTCCACTCCCTACCCCCCATTTCCTTTTGTATAGGACCCTGGTGTATCACTTCCTTGTGTGGCAAGGTATGTGTGAGGAACTGAAGGGAGTGGTCTGAGAGCACCTGACCCCTATGTACATTGGCCCTTGCCTTCTCTGTCTCTGGATCCTGAAGGGAAACATGAGAGAAGAGTAGACGTTTTTTTATTTATTTATTTATTTTTAAATGGATCCCATCTCCTAGAACTGGAAGGGACCTTGAAAGGTCATCGAGTCCAGCCCCCTGCCTTCACTAGCAGGACCAAGTACTGATTTTGCCCCAGATCCCTAAGTGGCCTCCTCAAGGATTGAACTCACAACCCTGGGTTTAGCAGGCCAATGCTCAAACCACTGAGCTATCCCTCCCCCCAAGAGAGACGTGTCTCTCTTATAAATTAGGACCTAGGCTGAGCAACCCTTGGGCTCTGACATTCCCCTGAGTGTGCACCACAAGGTCAGGCCTCCAACAAATGAATTACATATTTGAAAAGTGCAAACCACTGTGCTTACGCACTGGAGCACCATCACCAAGATATGGAGGGACTAGGCAGGTTACACCAGGCCCAGAGGAGGACAGGACAAGGATGGGGAGCAGCTACCATCATGGTCCTCTAGTGATGTGTGAGGGCATAACCCTGCAGAATGCATGCATGGTCTTGCAGTTCCGGGTGTTGGAAGAAACCCTCTAGATTGGTATGGCATGTTAGCAGGTGCCATAGATATTAGGCTTTCAAGGCACCTGCTCCCTTTAGCACTGTGACTCTGAAGCCTCCTGAGTGGCTGGTGTTTAAACCACTCGGGCTGCATGTGCTTTGCTCCCATCTTTCACATTACTGTGAGCTAATAACTAATTGCCATATGCTAATGGCACATTACGAGCCATTAGCATGTTCTTTTCAAAATGAAAGATGTGGCTGCAGCTGTCTGGCTGACTCCATGGTTGTGCTCAATGGTCGTTCCTCCCTCTACTGCTCCTGTCTCTACCTCTTTAGAGCAAAAAGACAAAGTCTTTGGATACCCATCCCCAAGCCTGCCTGTCTCCTCCTTGCAGTCACATCCCTCAGTGCCACTTTGTCCACAGCAGTGTCTGATTTGAACAGGAACAGCAGGCCGGGCAGTCAGTGTAGGTCTAACTGGATACCATTCCCACCTGCATGTTTTGATTTGCACATGTCAGTAACACAGCTAGCTTGCCTGGGTTTATAACCGCTTAGGGGGCAACCCTGCAATTTTGAAAATCTGCTGTGTGTGCCACGCCCACAGTTGAGCCCATTCCCAAGCCTCTGTCTGCCAGCATGCTCAGCACCCTTTGAAAACCCTGCACATGTCTGTCTCCCCCACGTAAGAGAGGCTCAGCAGCCTTACGCTTCTGAGAATGTAGCCTGAGATGATTTTAAAAGGCTTGGTTTGCAAAGGAAACCCAGCTGTCTTCCTGTTCCTCCTCTTGGCAGTGCTGTCAGAGCACCCAGAACAGCTGCCTGCTCACTATACTTCTGACCCTTGTGTGGTCAGTAATAAGTAATTCAGAACATTCCAGCGCCAGCCTTTTGTAGAAGTAACTTTAACAGTCCTGTTATCCTCTTATATTTTCTGTCTCTCTTTGGATCCTCTCTAACTTATCAGTGTCTCCAGTCTGATCCTTTCTACACTTTTGACTTCACACACTTAACAAAAGGGGATTGAGGGAATTCAGCGTTTGCAGGAGTAACTTTTATTTCTGCTTTATCAAATGCTTCTCTCTTTTTTTTTTTTTTTTTTTTTTTTTTTGCATGGTAGGCAGATTATTAGCTCAGCTTGGTTTCAGGCCAGTCGTGATAATGCAGGCTCTTTGTGTGTATGTGCCTTGCAGTCGCCGTTTCCTCTACATAGTTAACCTGGACGTGCCGACGGAAGGTCACCGCAAGATCTCCCGTCAGAGCAAATGGGATATTGGGGCCGTGCAGTGGAATCCACATGACAGCTATGCACACTACTTTGCAGCTTCGGTGAGCTCACTCTCTTTAAACACTTACATCTCCATGAATGCCCTAGTTCTGCAGTTGGATCCACACAGGTGGAACCTTTGCCTCTACAAGGCTAGTGGGGCTCAGGAGCAGCAGAAGCAGGGGGGGTCACTGGCTCCCGAACTGTGGCCCAGCCCCCTGCTGTCCCTTCCCCCATCACTCACCTTTATGCCACTCTCAAAAGTGATGGGGCCATGCCTCCTGACCCCCTCTGTTCCAGCACCCCTGGCAGGGCTCTGTGCAGGCACAAGAGTAGTGTCTGTATGCCTACCTGTGCAAATCATATTGCAAGATCAGGGCTTATGTTTGGTTTATTGCTGGCAAGGTGGTAGTTCTTAGTTATGGGTCTGTGAATGGTGATTCTAGACAGCTCTTACTTGTCTTTTCTAAAGAACCTTCTCAAATATATTGGGCCCACAAATTATCATTATCCAATAGGGAATGATGGGCTCTGCATTTTTTAACCCCTCCATTTTGTTACATGACTTACAAGTGTGTTAAATTTCTTGCTCTGTACTTGGCATTGCTGATGGGATGTGGTTCTTGACCCAGCCTGTAAATAAAGCTGATCAATATTGGCTCACCTCCATAACAAACACAGGAGGGTGAAAAAAGAGTTGGGGTTTGCAAATGGGCAAAGGACCTAGTTAGCAAGGAATGAATGGTTTTGATATAAAGAAGTTAATAAGGTGGCACATGGACTAAAAAGCAATAATGTAAAACTGTATCTAAAGAGGGCTGGCATGGAGATCCACATGCACCCTAGCTTCGATTTCCAGCCCTGATCCTTACGGTCTGCACAAACCAGGTCCTGCAGTGATAGAGGGAGTGTGCTGAGCCCCTGCTAAGCCTGTCTTCTGCCGCTTTGCAGAGACCCACTGGTTGATTGGTCACAGGCTCTGAACAGACGTTTTCCCATTCAGCTCTCAAGATGGTGGCTGTGTTGGCCTGATCCATTTCCTGGCATAGTCTAAATGATCCACCTTGGAGAGCCCAGGGGTTATTTATTTATTTCTCTGAACAAACTCTTAGTTGGAAGGTTTTTCCATGTTTTGTCCTGAGGTGACTTTCACATTGAAAGTAAAGGTGGTTTTAAAATAAAAAATGGAGACGCGGAGGAATCCTCCTACGTTTGTTGCTCTGACCCATGAGACAAATGACAGGCGTCTTATCAGTGCCTTCAGGCAGCTGGCTCTTCCTAAATGGCTTACAAAAAGGTGCCCTTTACTACTGCTTTTTGATACTGACAGCCTGTGATGATCACAGGCAATAATACCTGGCAGCCCAAAAGCAATGTTAGTTGCAAGCCAAGGAAGAGGCTTCTCTTCAAATGCAGGCTGACAAAGGAATCCAGTGTCCTCGCAATGCTGGTTCCAGCAGCAAGCCAACTTCCTGGGAATGCTGTAACTAAGCAGCGTGAGCTTTGCTAACTCACAGTGAACCAGGGGGTCCCTCCAGGCAGCCTTGCCTTCAGAAGAGCAGTGCTAAAGTTCGAACCCAGCGTCTTCGAGACTCAAAGAGCATCCTTTTGTTCCCCCATAATAAGCTGTAGTTTGCACCAGTGTCATCATAATAGGTTTATAGGTATCCTCGCTGCTGAAGCAGGTCAGGGAAGGAGTTTGCATTAGGGATCATGTGGTGGCATCCCCATCTCCAGGCCAGAGGACCGTCCTTTTTTCCCCTTGTTGTTGTTGGCTGACGTTCCAGTGGCAGTGTGGAAGAAGGCTCTCCATAGGCTAAAACTTACCCTATCTAATTTGGAGGCAGGAATGCTAGAGTCCTTTCCCTTGAAGTCTGTGCAGTGTTCTCAAGACACTTCTGAAGTCTTCAATGGTTTTCAAGTTTCTTTGGAGACAGTGGGTCAGCACTCTCTAGTGAACTGCACCTTCGGTGGCCCTTTATGGCTGTGCGCAGGGGCTGTGAAACACCACCACTGACTTGGGAGCGATTCACATTTCATTTGCATGCTGTAAATGACTGCAGATAGTGCAGGCAGAGAGGAAATCCATCCCAGGGTTGCTGGAGGAGGAGTTCTTATTTTTTGGTTTCTTCCCATAGGAATCCACACACACATTCTCTCCCTGTGCCTGGCTCTGACTAGAGTCTGGCCTGGGAAAGTTCATGCCCTTCTGTCCTGGGACCCTGTTATTCCCCTGCCTTCAGGATAGTCACAAACATTCCTCCAAGGGGGGTGAACAGACCCTTCTGAAGCCATTGCTCATGCTTGCCCTGAGGAGTGGTTGCTGGGAAGCACTCATGGAGTGTGCAGCTGTCGCTCTCTGGAACCAGGGGCTGTGCTACCGGAGATGCCACCTTCCGGCTGACGTGTGCCACTGAGGTCCTGAGACACCTGCTGACACATCCTACAAAGAGATGAGGTGGTGCCCTGACCAAATTTCATTGTGGTACTGGTACTCCATCTCCCCCAAATCCCCTGACGCTTTCAACTGGCTGTGGGAGTCTCCCTGTTCTAAGCCCATGTACAGCATTGCTGTCACTGTTAAACAGCTGCCACATTCCATCACAGAGCTGGAGGGTTGCGTTTTAATGATGGGGAAGTGTGTTATCCATCTGTAAATACAGAGCTTTGGAATGAATAGTGCTGCATAAATGTAAGCTGCCTGTACTCTGCACTATTATTGTTTCCATCAGGTGTCTGTACTGTTAAAACAAGCAGATAATGAAGATAATTAAATGGCAAAAACTTTAACACAATTAATGTTCTCCAGAATGTCAGGTTCAGTGAAGCTCAAACTTCTGAAAACCGGACAGTACAGAGTTGAGCTTGGGTCATGTTCAATGGACTGCTGCTTATCCACTTGCACTATCCAGCTGCTGGGAAACATTGAAGCTAACAATTCTGTTAACTCCTTTGTCCGTGCATGCTCAGTGTAATCAGTTAGACGCAAGAACAAGCGCAGGAGGCTTTCAATGAGCCCTTTTTGAAATAGCATTTAATTTAATTTCCCCCAAAGAGCTGGGGGTGCTGTGGAGATCCTGGTGTGATGAGCTGAGCCCTGGTTTTATCTCTGTCTGTGAGTAAAAGGAAGGTTGCCAGAATCTGTCAGCTCTAAGAAAAGCTGTTTTTTCCAGGAGCTTTATTTTGGGAACCCCTTGGCCAAATGGGGCCAAATTTTGATCACTAACAAAACCCCACAGCCCCTGAGGCACACTGAATTTCAAGGCAATCCGATTCACTGTTCAGATTTTAGAGTACTTGGAGTCAAGCTTTAAACAGAAAACTGCTCTTAACTCTAGCAGAGCGGTCACTGTGCTGTAACAGGAATGAGTCTTGGAACCACACTATTATTTATTAGATGTATTACGGTAGTGCCTTGGAGCCCTAGTCATGGACCAAGACCCAGTTGTGCTAGGCACTGTACAAACACAAAACAAAAATACACTCCCTTCCCCAAAGAGCTTCCAATCTAAGTAACAGTTCCAGGGAGATACTTACCATAGATACACCAGGGTCGTCCTTGTGGGTCTCCAAATAGCAATGTGAGCTAGGGCCTTCATTCCCAAGCCAGAAGGAGTAGGGAGCTCCCTGAAATGCTCCTACTGTAGCAGTCACTCCTTCCTGTTTGGCAGTGGCATGAATGGGTGTTGGGGGACCTGTCATCCACCTGTCATTTAAAACTCCAGGGTAAATCTGAAAAAATGCAAAGGAATTCCTGCAGGCTGACTCGTGGCTGCTGGTAGTTTGAATGCCACACTCTGGGTACAGAGCCCAGAAAAGGACACTTAGGAAAACATTTGACCTTGGGATTTTGTCTCCATTCTTATTCACCTCTAATTTTGAGTGAATTGAAGCAAGATTTAGGCCTTGAAGAGAGTTTCAAAAGCTTTATCTGCCAGTCAGGAATGGGTTCATCTTCATTCCCCTCTCAGTCTGAGCAAAGCCTCTGCCATGAAGGGTTTGACTCACCAGTAACTGATACCGTTCCAATCGCAGGGACCCCGAACCTGACAGATCCGGAGCCCTGTACTGCTCCAGGGGCCTTTCACCACCTCATTTTATCCATTTAATTTCAGAGCAACCAGCGAGTTGACCTGTATAAATGGAAAGATGGTAACGGGGAAGTTGGCACATCCCTGCAAGGGCACACGCGTGTGATCAGGTATGATAATGAGGAAGTCAGCATCACTCTGAGGTACTGTGAGGAAAATCTTCATAGCTGGTGTACATTGAAGTATAGTTATCACAGCCCCTTTGCTTGGAGAAATTCAGACTATTTTTAGCCACTTCCTTAGCCCGTGCTGCCACCACCCCACTGGGAGAAGATGTCTGATTTAAAGACAGACCACCCTTCCATGGCTGCAGCATGCACATCTGGTTCAGATCAGCCTCTGGTGGCTTCGGTGTCATTACATTTTCCCATGGCAGTTCTCCTAAAGAACAGCAGCCACCATCAGGGAAACAGACAGCAGTGGGGCTATTAAACTGAATCCCACCTGTGACTTGGACTGACGCCAGATATAGGGAAGTAGGCACAGGCTGTCCTTAATGCACTAGTACACGGGGAAGCTCTGGAGTCTGATGCATGCCAGCGGGCGGACCTGGGATTGTCACAGGACTAATGCTTTCATTCTGTGTTGGGGACGGGGTGAAGAAAGCATTTCTCTTTTGCATGTGGATTGTGAAGATTAATTGCAGCCCTTCGGAAAGTTGCCAGCCCTCTCTGATTGAGGGCTGTGTTTGTGTCGCACATACAGCTGTGATGCGCCTGGCAAAATGGAGGGCTGGGGCTAAGAAATGCCTGGCAATCTGGGGTTTGCTGCTAAAATATCCCCTCTCTTTGTGGGGCTGTGGGCAGAAGTAGTAGCTATAAGGCAGAGTGTGGCGAGGATCGTTTACTTAAAGAAATAAGGTAGGTCCTGCTTTTATTCATGAAGTCTTTAGGAAATCTCAATGCAAATGCCATGGGTTTGTTACGGAAAGGTGTGGAGGGTTGCTTTATAAACTGCTGAGAAGAGAATGCCAATAGTGTGATATGTGCGTAACTGACAACTGTGTTCTCCTTTGGTTTTGGATTTGCAGTGATTTAGACTGGGCCGTGTTCGAGCCAGATCTGCTGGTCACTAGTTCTGTTGACACGTATATCTACGTTTGGGATATCAAGTAAGAACAAGAGCCTCCACTCTTACGCTGTGGGAAGATTACGGGGCTTCTCTTTTCGGTGACTGGCAGCTTGGAGGGAAAAGTGCTCTCGTACTCTTTCAGCTGTGCTTGCAGAAGCCAGAACCAATTCCCTTAATCTCAACGGCTCCCAGTCCTTCACGCAGATTCAGAATCTGCACAGTTGTGCTGTTCTATAAAGTTATGTCATGGTCTCATACTGAACAGGAAGAGGCACTGATTGATTTCCCCCCCCCCCCCCCCCATCTTTCCATCACCACTTTTTTAATAGAAAACTGCCTTTTTTCCCCCTTGTGGGGGAAAGAAAAAACTCTATTATTGTCAAAAACCTTCAGTTTTTCAACAGCCTGAAAAATTGCAAAAAAACACTTAAATTTTTTTTTGTTTTGTTTTTATTTAAAGTATTTCATTAGAGTGAAGCATTACTTGACCAGTTCCATCTAAGAGTGAGTTAAAGTCCTAAGGTCGGAGTGTCCGCTGCTGTGAGTTGTCACAGTGCTGCATTGACTTACATCAGCTCAGCATCTGGCCCATCGGGACTGCCCAGCTTTATTAATTCCTCCTAATTTTATTATTATAGCCTGGAGACAGATAAGTTGTCTTTACTCTGGGGCTATGATTTGCTGTGAATTGGGATCATCAAAGGCTTTGATAAATTGTTGGCAGGTTGTCTAATTTTACTGTAGCTTCTTCGTATACTGCTGAATCTTCTTTGGAAATGTTATGTTGTAACGTCCACCGGTAACGCATAAGAATGGCACTAGATGTCCCTTTATCTCCCACAATAGCCACATGCCAGAGGGAGCATAGTTTTTCTCCCCCACCCTATCACAAAGACTGCTAAAAAGCTCCCAGTTATAAATAAATTAAATCTATCTCCTAGAACTGGAAGGGACCTTGAAAGGTCATCAAGTCCAGCCCCCTGCCTGCACTAGCAGGACTAAGTACTGATTTTGCCCCAGATCCCTCAGTGGCCCCCTCAAGGATTGAACTCACAACCCTGGGTTTAGCAGGCCAATGCTCAAACCACTGAGCTATCCCTCCCCCCTTAGTTCTGCCTATAGTCTTAGACTCATAGAACTGGAAGGGACCTTGAGAGGTCATCTAGTCCAGTCCCCTGCACTCAAGGCAGGACTAAGTATTATATTTAATCTTAATGCTTTACATGTTAAACCACAGGTTAAAATCATGATCCTTCTCTGGCTGGTGCCCCCTTCCATTAGACTTGTTTGAGCTCAGACAAGTTTGTGTCACATCTGCCTCCTGGTTAAAAAACAACAACCACCCCTCAGAGATAAATAAGATCCAGGAGCCAGTAATAAGTTCAATTTTCCATTAGAAAGGACCTCCCAGGGGAGAAGGGGTTGTCCCATCTCAGGAGAGATGAGGGACTCATACTGGTAATGTTGTGTTTCAGGGACACCAGGAAACCTATAGTCTCGCTCTCTGCAGTTGGTAAGTACTTGTTCCTGTTATAGGCATAACCTCTGCCTGCATTGTCATATGCCTCTGCTATTCCATCCTCCCTGCTCACTCGGGTTTTCTTTTGCATTCAGACCCGAGGCATGAAAACACTAGCGTAGGTGACTGTCCCACACAGCAGCACCCTGGGCAGTGACTGTTCCTTGAAGGTCCAAAGGCTCTTTTCAGAGATGCTGTTTAGAGCAAAATTGAGGTGTATGAAGAGGAGAGGCCTCCTTGGGTTGCACGCTGCCATTTTCCAGTGCCAGAATCACCACTAGGGCCAAGAGTCGCAGCGGTTTGGGGCGGAGCAGTATTGAGTGAGTGGGCAGGAGGCTGGCTGGTTGGCCTGCACGCATTGAGCAGCTGCGAGGCAGCCTGAAGGAGCACCTGCGGTGCAGTGCGGGAGTGGCGTGGCAGCCAGCTGGGGGCAGGGGAGGGCGTCGTAGAGATGGCTGGCTGGACGAAGGAGGAGGACTGGCTTTAGCAGGTAAATGAGCTATGCAGAGTGGTTGAAAGCACAGAGGGCGAGGGTGATAAGAGGGAAGGGTCTGGGCCTTCTCTCGCTTTGGCTGTGATTATGCCTCAAGCACACACCTGCTCCATATGCAGGAGGCGCTATGCTCATTTGTTCCTGTGCTGAGAGAGCCATTCATGTGCATGTCTCATGCTGGCAGGCTTGCTAGGGACTTTGTCTTGTAGCAATGGCTGACTATGACAAAAGGGGAGGAGCTAAAGCACGAGAGCGGAGTTCTAGTCCTGCCTCTGCCACTGACTTTATCCCAGTCGCCGCCTCCTCCCCATAATACTTACTCCCCTCTAGGTGGGCTTGGGAGACTGAATGAATAGTTGGAAAGCTCTTCGAGATCCTTGGGTACAGGACCCTGTGGTGGTGCTAGGACAGCTGCTCTGAAAGTGGGGTGCTAAGCTGTGTGGCATTTGTGTGATTCAGACGTACAGAGCCTTGTTCCTTCCTCATCACCCTGCTACACGTGTCTGTTCTCTCTAAACCATGCCTCTCTTTCCTAGCACAATTTTTCTGTCCTCTTATACTTGACTGAACCAGTTGAGAAACTAAAGTGTATCCTAGGGGTGTCACTGGAATGCTGCTGACTTCCCACCCTCAGTCCAGTTACTGAGAGAGGGGTTCTGGGCTGGGTACACTAACATGCAGTATCATGCTTCCCTCCAGCATCTTAAACCAGCTGGGGATCTGAAAGGATGCCATGGGTGTCCTCCTTTGGGTTACACATCACGCTCTCGTCAAAGCGATCGGCTAACACTCCTTTTGCTGGACAGGCTCTTGTCAGGGACCCCAACAATGTTAATCTCCACCCATCACCCTTAAGGGGAAGACCTAATAGGTTCTGTGAATGAGTTACTGCACATGGACAACGCTAGAATGGAGACAGAGGAAGATAGAGCACAGATGAGCAAACGTGAAAGTGTCCTTATGGGTTGCTGTTTCTTCTGCCCCACTAATCTCCGTGTGTGTGTGAGTGTGAGAGAGAGAGAGAATCAGCCTTGCTAATGGCCCTTTAGGATCTGTACCAGCAGCAGCCTTACTCACAGCCCATGAATTCGCAGTGCTACAGAAATGCAGAGGACCTCTTCATCCACAGCAGTCTCCTGTTTTATGTCTCTGTTTGGAAGCTGGAGGGTAGAAGTTGGACGGGTTGTTTTCTAATAATTTTGAAAGGAGTTTCAAACTAAATCAGGGAGAAGAGAACCTCAAGTAGCTTTATATAACTCCCTTAACATCTGAACCTTCCATGTCAACGCTAGCTCATTATTTTTCTATTAAAAACTGGGAACCAGAAGGGAGATTGTGAAAAGTAATGCACGTTGGAAAACATAATCCCAACTATACATACAAAATGATGGGGTCTGAATTAGCGGTTACCACTCAAGAAAGAGATCTTGGAGTCATTGTGGATAGTTCTCTGAAAACATCCACTCAATGTGCAGCGGCAGTCAAAAAAGCTAACGGAATGTTAGGAACCATTAGGAAAGGAAAAGATAAGACGGAAAATATCATAATGCCATTATATAAAGCCATAGTACACCCACACCTTGAATAAGCATTCAGTTCTGGTTGCCCCATCTGAAAAAAGGCATATTAGAATTGGAAAAGATACAGAAAAGGACAATACACATGATGGGGGTATGGAACAGCTTCCATACGAGGAGAGATTAAAAAGACTGGGACTGTTCAGCTTGGAAAAGAGACAACTAAGGGGGGGGGTATGATAGAGTTCTATAAAATAATGAATGGTGTGGAGAAAGCAAATAAGGAGGTGTTGTTTACCCTTTCACGTAACTCAAGAACCAGGGGTCACCTAATGAAATTAATAGGCAGCAGGTTTAAACCTGCTAAAAGGAAGTACTTCTCCAGACAACGCATAGTCAATCTGTGGAACTCGTTGCCAGGGGATGTTGTGAAGGTCAAAAGCATAACTAAATTCTAAAAAGAAGTAGATATGTTTGTGGAGGATAGGTCCAACAATGGCTGTTAGTCAGGCTCTGGATGTCCCTAAGCCTCCGACTGCCAGGTGCTGGGACTGGACAACAGGGAATGCATCACTTGATAATTGCCCTCTTCTGTTCATTCCCTCTGAAGTATCTGGCACCAGCCACTGTCAGATGACAAGATACTGGGCTAGATGGACCATTGGTCTGACCCAGTATGGCTGTTCTTATGAACTAAAAAAAGTCTGTTTAAGTTGTGGTCCCCTATCTTTGGCCAGATCTCAAGAGAGCCATATATTTATAGACGGGGACAGGGAGGTGGGCTGCAGAAGGAAAGATCTGCCCCTTAGTCTAGTTACCATCTTATTTGACCCTTATTTTTTATGTCTCTTATGATTTGAGGTGAGCAAACCATTTTCATCCATCAAGCATGGGCTTTGTATGCCGGAGCCCTGACACAGCAGACCTGTGTGTGTCTGCTGCAACAGCTTTCTTCCTAGAGCTGACACATCCTCTGTGTCTGTGAACATTTGCTGAGCAGCAGGCTTTGCAGCTGACTGAGTTCCTAAGTATTGGCGGAGCTGAGAAACACAGTGGAGCCGTACGCTGCATCTGTTGTCCCTATCCCTTAGCAAAATGCATTGTCTCTGACCTGTCCTTACCTTGGAGAACGTAGAGCCCCAAAACTTGTCTTGAGCCTTGGCTTCTCTGAGGATCCCATGCACAAATTTTACCTCAGAGTTAAGGCTTCTGAAGTGCATTTCCTGTCAGTCTCTAACAATCCAAGAGTTCTCTAGATAGGCCAACACGAACATCCACCACAACCTTAGCTCATCTCCTGACACTCAGATACCCTTGGACTCCCCACCTCCATGATGAACTCCCCTTCACTTCCAACAATGAGCCACTTGCAGCGCACATATCTAGCTCCTTGGTCACACACGAATGCTCAGCCTTCACTCCAACCTCAGCAAGATTAAAGTCCTGGATGTTAGTGATAGGCGAGTAATGTTAAAATCTCTATAGTGCATTACTGATGCGGGTGAGAGGGGGGGGGGGGGGGCTGAGTTAATCACAGGGCACCAGGGAGCCGGCAGAGGGAGAGGGTTGGCGCTAAAGTGGTGAGAGATGCAGAGCTTGTAGCTCCCCCATAGAGGCACTTGCTCCCTGTGACGAGCTAATAGTGGCTGGAGGTTCGAAAAACCATCTTTTGACTTGTAAATGGAGCACATTGGATCTGAGCTCCTTGAGACACATGCATGGAGCCCCCAAAGCCGGAGTTAGCCTCTTTCCGAAGGAGAGCTGCCCTTTAACTTTGCTGCTGCCTTCCCATGAAATGTCTCACCATGGTCTTTCACGCTCGCTCCTGAGACGTCTCTCCTCTTGTAACAGTGCGGGACTCACCCCTGCGGCGCCTCCTGCTGGTCATTGGGAATTAGCTCTCCAGCCTTGGACCGCCTTCTGCAGGCCGGTGTCCCACTGCCGCTGGGCCCCCGCATCCCTCCCTGGACTCCAGTGCCCCGTTATCTGGGGTGCTGCCCCCTGGCAGTAACCCCTCAGTCTTGGGGTCTCCCCACCTCAGGGAACCCCCACCCCCTATCCCCACCTCTCCTCAGTCGTAGGCTACTGCCAGTCACCAACTAGCCCCTGCTCCCTGGGGTAGACTGCAGTATAAGCCACCCATTGCAGGCAAGGTTGGATTTGGACCTGCTGCCTCTGCCTAGCCTTGGGCTGTCCCCTGCAACCCCAGTACCTGTTTGGCCTTCTGCTAGGCCGCAGCCTGGGGCTTTCCAGGTTGGAGCTCCCCAGCTCCTCTGCCATTCTCCAGCCCTGCTCCACTCAGGTACTCTGCTCAGGTCCCTGCAGCCAGGTCCGTCTCCCTCTACAGCTAGAGAGAGACTGATGAGCTCCTGGCTCCCAGCCTCTTATATAGGGCCAGCTGAGGTCTGATTGGGGCGTGGCCCAGCTGCGGCTGCTTCCCCAATCAGTCTAGTAGCTTCTTTCCCCTGCAACAGCCCTCTCCCAGAGCTGTCTTTAAACCCCTCAGGGCAGGAGCGGGTGACCACCCCGCTACACCTCTTAATTGTATGTCCTGTGCAGACCACAAGTGGTCTGAGATGCTGTGGATCTGCCCTACATTTCACATCCACTTCCTGTCTTGTTGGCCCACCTGACTTTTAAGCTATTTGTAGATGTTGTTCGCTGACCCTTTTCTACTCCGCTCCTTCTGCAGCTGGAGCCTCCCAGGTCAAATGGAACAAGAAAAACGCCAACTGTTTAGCAACCAGCCATGATGGGGATGTCCGTATCTGGGACAAGCGGGTGAGTTCCCGTTAGTCTTTTGAGTGGCCTCTGCATGTTCCCTTATGTGGGATCAAGGCGCCATGCCAGTCCCACATTATTTCTCCTTACTTCTTTGTTTTCCACCCCTCTGAATGATCAGTTTAAGGTGAACGTGGTGCCAGTGGAGTCTGAGATTGAAGGAGGACTGTATAATTGGCCTCCCTCTCTCTGAAAACATACCCCTTAGTACCTTGCTTTTGGCTTCTTAATGGATACTAGTTGCATCAAATATAAAGCGCCCCCTTACCCAGTGCACTGATGTATTTGACTCCTATGGAACTTTACCACTGCACTTCACAGTAACTTTTCTGTAGCCTACAAGCCATTGTTTATCTTTCTCTCTGGCTGGTGACCTCTACTGAGTATGTGTGTGTGTGGGGGGGAAGCGCCTTCTTTACCGGCAGGATTGGGCCAGATTTCTTGCTCCTAAGAACTAGCATGGTGAGAACTAAAAAGCCTCTGATTGCAGAAACCCAGCACTGCAGTGGAGTACTTGGCAGCGCATCTCTCTAAAATCCATGGCCTGGATTGGCATCCGGACAACGAGTACATCCTGGCCACTTCCAGCCAGGACAACTCTGTCAGGGTAAGTGCCCAGGGCTCTTGGAGGGAATGTACCAGTGCCATCCTATGGGCCTGACCCAGCTGCCATTGAAATCACTGGGTATCTGTCCATTGACTTCAGTGGGAACTAGATCTGGTATTAGACATTACCCGTTACGGCAAGTCTTGTGAGGGTCAGTGCACGCGTGTCGCCCCGAGTCACTGTGTCTGAAGCTGATAGCCCCCCCTTGGGGGCAACTCAGCTCCATTAGTGCAAGGATGTCTCTAACGACACTGTGGAGCACCTGGCGTGTGTCTGGCGCTTTGTCGGAGCTGAGTTGCACAGAAAATCCCCCCCGAGAGCGAAGCTCACTGGCTTGTTTTCTGTTCTGTTGAAGTTCTGGGATTACCGTCAGCCTCGGAAGTATCTCAATATACTCCCCTGCCAGGTTCCAGTCTGGAAGGCGAGATACACGGTGAGTGTGAACACCTGTCCCTCTGCCCCATAGCCTTGCTAGAGCCTGGGACGGCCAAGGGAAATTACCTAGCGAGGCATTGCTGAAGGGGCCCTCCCTGGGAATCATTAGCACTGTTTTTTGCCATTGGCTTTTATTAGTCTGACTTAAAAACCTCAGTTACAGCACTATCAGTACGAGTGGGAGAAAGCATCTTCCGTGAGAACCAGGCTTATGGGAGGAGGTGCCTAATAATGTGAAACTTGGATCTTTCCCAGAGGACTGTAGTGGAGACCCACATACATGGGGCTTGAAGCTGGTGTCTAAAACCTAAAGAAGGCCCTGCAGCTTTGGCTCAGCAGTTCCTTATACCCTCTCTCTGCTCTGTCACTAGCTTACATTGCACAGATGGAGACAACGCGCTAAGAGTGGCACTATAGCAGCCTGTCCATGCCTCTTTCACAATCTCTACTAAGGGATTTTATCACTTGAGTCTCTTCTATGAGGGCTTTTTAACAATGCCCATGTATTTTAATGGGCTGTCGCAGTTTTTGTGTAGCTAAGAATGCACTAACATGCTGTCTTTGTGGTGTGAGCTCCAAGGCATTTAAAGCACAAGTTGTTCCTCAGCTTTGGGTATGTCTACACTCAAAACATAAAAACCACGGCAGTGAGTCACAGAGCCCAGGTCAACTGACTCGGGCTCACGGTAGGGGGGCTAAAAATAGCTGCATAGAAGTTCACGCTTGGGTTGGAGCCCAGGCTCAAACCCAGCAAGGGAGGAGGTCTCGGAGCCTGGACTCCAGCCTGAGCGGGAATGTCTACACTGCTGCTGTTAGCCCAGTAGCGCAAACCCAAGTCAGTTGACCCGGGCTCTGAGACTCGTTGCTGCAGGGTTTTTTTTTTTGCACACAGCCTTTGACACCTAGCCATTCAGCATCAGGTTGTACTCACTGTCTTCCCCAGACACCAGAATGAGCCTTTCATCACCTCTCCCTCCCTTCGGCCCTGTACCATGCCTGGTGTGTATGCGCAATACATAGTTGTAATTCAGTGCTCCATTGCAGCGTCAGGACCCCAAATAACTGCTAGTGTACAAGACCCAAAGAGCAACACTCACCCGTCCAGGTTGCTTGTACAGGCTGAGCCAAACAGCAAAGAGCAGCAGGAATGGTGGGTGAAGAGGGAGTGCTAAAATCCCTGGCACTGGTGCTAGGTGGAGTTAGTAAGAAGCAGAAGGAAATGGCTAGTTTTAAATGAGCTGTGGTGAATGCCTCTTTCAAGCACGGTGCATCCCTCTCCTTTCAGGGCATGTTGAGTCCTCTTGCATGGTAACCCCCTTTGAAAGCTCCTCATTGTAGGATTGGCTCCTGAGCCCCAACAGTCCTCCTTGAAGTCAGCCCGTGGCAGTGCCAGGACGTGCCCTTGTGCCAGTATGAATGGGAAGGTGTTGGAAAGTACAATCAGGGCGATATGGGGGAAGTGAGAGCTGTCAGGCTAACCGTTGTGCAGCTGAGCAGCCCCTCTCTGGGTGTGCTTCTCTCCCCCAGCCTTTCAGCAATGGGCTGGTGACCGTGATGGTTCCCCAGCTGCGGCGAGAGAACAGCCTTCTCCTTTGGAACACCTTTGACCTGAACACGCCGGTTCACACCTTCGTGGGACACGACGATGTGGTGCTGGAGTTCCAGTGGAGAAAGCAGAAAGAAGGTGGGCGCAGGACTGTGACTGCTGATCTCATGCAGCTGCCGTTGGTGCATGGCGGCGGCTGGAGTCTGCCTTGCGGCTGCCGTACTCAAGCAATTGCCTTTCTACTCTTGCCACTACTTGAATTAGCCTCTATCTGCCTTCCAGGCCACACAGAGCGTAGTTTATTGGTACGTGTCCTGTTGCATGAGGCCAAAAAACCATTTCCAGGCTAACGGAGCCAATCGATATGAGTGCAGAGCGGGTCAACAGTGACTCTCTCATTTCCCACTATCCCGTCGGTCTGTTTTTAAATGGATTTTTCAGAATAAATTGTACAACAATAAGAGTGTTGCATAAAGTGAAGGAAAAAATCAAAACTGTGAGTGAACCCCTCCAAGCTTCACCGTTTCTTGCACGGAAAAAGCAAGTCCACAAATATCAGGAGCATCACATGCAATAAAAGCTGCATTTTCAGTAGTACCCACGTACTCAATACACCAGCTAAGGGAGGTGGAGCCTGGGGAAAGGAACCCACCTGCCAATTTTCAGACCCTAGTCAGTCATTTTCAAATATAGAAACCTCCCCAAAAAGGTCAGATAACCAAACAGAGCAATGAGAGCACACACAGGGCTTTAACCTGCACAGCTCCACTGCTGTAACTCCTCTCTTGCTGTAACCACAGGCCCCTGGTCCTTGATTCACACCCAGGGTCTTATGGTACCACTGCCCTCTTTGGGTGCAGGGCATGGACTTTATATCTGTCACACCATTTCGTTTACCCTGCTCAGTGATGAGGCTGGCAGCACTGGTGCAAACCACCTATCTACACAGATTTAACCAGGACTAATTTCTTCTCCAGAGCAGGTCCCCAGACCCCCCTCCCAATCATTTAATGGAATTTTTGTAATGGCACTTAGGAAACTTCTTCCTTTGGTTTTGCTCAGAGGGATGGGTGTTTGGCTGTTCTCTTCCCGTTGAACCTACATGTTGACCAGTAAGCCCTGTGGCCTAGTGACTAGAATACTGTCCTGGGACTCAGGAAACCTGGGTTCTTATCCCTAGGTCTGCCACTGGCCTGCTGGGCAAGTCACATCCCTCTCCGTGCCTCGGTTTCCCTTTCTGTACAATGTGGATAATGACACTGACCTCCTTGGTAACACACTTGGAGATCTACTGAAGAGCTATGCAAGGGGTGGTGTTATATGTTTGAATATTATTAACTTCTTACTGTGTCTGCATGCCCTTGTAACCTCACAGAGGCTGGGGCTGCAGACAAAGGCTTAACTAAAGGTGTTGTTTAGTGGACACTCTTATGTAGGTTTAAACCTGGTCTTTCTCAGTTTAATTACATTGGTAAATTTACAGGTACAAGCTAAACCAGCACAAGCCAGTTTTAAACCTATTGAAGTGCATCCACACACAAAGTTACACCGGTTTAACTAAACTGTTTTGAAACTAGTTTAAGTGAAATCCGTGCTGTGTGTAGGGCAGTCCCTCATATGTTTGTGTCAGCCAATTGAGAGCTGGGACCTCTGTAGCATTACAGCCTCAGGTCCTCCAGAGATTCCCAAAATCCATGGGGGGAGAGGGTGGGAGCCAGGATTTGATATTCCAAATGTAGAAAAACTGTCGTGCTCTCTGCATCATAAAGGAGATGTTACAGGTGAAAACCTTTTTTTTTTTCTTTTTTTTTTCTGCTTTGCAATTCACTTTTACGTTGTTACTTGCAGCAATGTGACACGTTAAAAGTAAGTGCCTCCTAGTAGATCTGATTCATTTCCCATGTGAAAACTTTCACTGCAAAATGTATTTTTACCTGCTTTGCAGTTTTCTCCTCTGTAACTCCAGCAGCATTCTTATCCCCATTTTACAGATGAGGCACAGAGTGGCACAGTGACTTGACTTGCTATGTGACCTTGTACAATATCAAAGGCAGGAACAGAACCCAGGAATTCTGACTCCCACTCCAGCGTCCTATCTACTGGACCTAGCTACTTGGTTCAGTCCACTTATATCATAAATATAGTTAAGTCTGTTTTCTGTTACTGCTAGAAATTATTTTCTCTTCTTTTAGGCTCCAAGGACTACCAGCTGGTCACGTGGTCTCGTGACCAGACGCTGCGGATGTGGCGGGTTGACTCCCAGCTGCAGAGGGTATGCAAAGCGCTTTTGGCGTTGGACTGGGGACAGCATTCTGAAGTGCTAAATTTACCATCGTTTACTTGTATGAAGTGCGACTGACGGCACAAGCTCAGGCACAAGGTCTCTAGGTGCCATCCAGCCTTCTCACTCACAGCTCAGCCCCCCCAGGATGTGTCTACACTGCACCCTTCTTTCAGCGGCGTGGAGTGTACACGCACAGTCCCCCAGCACAGGTATAGATAGCAGAGTAGACAGTGAGGCACAGCTTAGACCAGTACACACATACCGGGCTGAGTACATACCGCACTTGGTGCTCTACTCACCATCTACACTACTGTTTATACCCATGCTAGGAGGCCTACACATGTCTGAATGCTGCATGCCTCTCCCGGGGCCCTTCCCCACTGTGGGGAAAGATGCTGGCACGGGGGGAAAGCTCTGATAGCTCCCCTGTGCTGGAGCTCTTTCCCTCCTTCAGGGAAAGACTCCAGCCGCGGGGAAACCTTTCCCTGCAGCTGGAGCCTTTCACTCACATGTGGAGCTGTACACCAGTGTGGATGTGGTGTGCTTTCTCACTGCAGCGTATGGCTATCCGTATGGTGTGTAGTGTAGACGGAGCCTAACTCTGACCTGTAATGTACAGCAGGCTGCACTGTGCTCCAGACAAATGTTTGCTAGGCAGGAGGTTTCCCACTGGACATACAGAACCTCGAAGGCTTCACAGGAACAGCAAGGCTGAGTCCTGCTGTAACAGCAGGTGCACTATGAAGTGGTGTTGTCCAGTATCAATGGGAAGGGTTACCAACTACCCCAAGCTAACTGCAGAATCTAAAACTCTCCAGCAGGCATTGCCTCTGCAGTCCCCCGCACACCTGGGCACAGATGGCTCAGTGCTGCAGGAACCCAACCCTCCTAGGGAGTCAAGGCTGAGGCTATGTGCACCCTCTTCTGGCTTGGAATACTAGGTGCAAAGCTCTGACGGGGACCTTGGTCCCAGCTGGCCTCTCTTGCTTTCCGACTTGCGAGGGTAGTGGCTCTTCGACCCATCGCCTCTAGCCAGATCATACTGTGTCCCATCACTCGTTAGCAGGCAGTTTTGCATGATTTCTGTTAGTTTTCTCCTATGTCCAGACCTGTTGTTTGTATCCCACGGAGATGCCCATGAGTAAGTCTGGTAGTTGCCATGGCAGCACGCTTGTTCGGTCATTACTGTGTCCTTCCCCACATTTGTCTGTCCACTCTCTCCTGTGTCTTGTAAATCCAGGCAGAGAGTTCTCTGGGCCTGTTGGCTATTTGTCTGGGCGTTGCCCAGCCCAGTTGGGTTGTGGCCCTTAATTTGGGGCTGCTAGTCCTGACCATAGTGTAAATAACAATGGCAAAAATGCAGAAGTCCTAGTACTGGCTTTAAAAAGCAAAGCAAGTCATGGCACATGATATTCTAGCTCGTACTGATCAGTTTGTCATGGGATGGTATTAGAAAAGTCAAATCTCCTTTATTTTAGAATAAAACTTGGCTAACCACTCGTTAATCTATCCCCCTGCTTGCTACATGGGCATGCACACAGAGCCACGTTTGCAAGTGACGGGGGGAAATGTGGTCGAGCAGGCTGGGTGACAAAGGCCAGGCCTCTTCTCTGATGAAAAGCCATGTCTTTCATTGCAGGGCGCCGGCAGGAAAGCAGTGCCAGGGTCTTTGAGATGTGGCTGTTGCACACACGCCCACCTGGTTAATTTAAGCTCCCTGGAGAGATGAGCTGCTGTATCATTCCTCATGTATTTTGGGCTGCCTTTGTTTGATCCCTGTGACGCAGCATGTGGGTGTGCTTGTTCTTTTCAGCTGTGCGCTAATGATATCTTGGACGGGGTTGACGAACTCATTGATGGGATTGCCCTCCTGCCTGAGCCGGATAAGACCCTCCACACCCAGGACTCTGAACCCCAGCATAGCTCCGGGCATGCAGACGAGGACGGTGAGAGAAGTTCTTTTGCTATTTGAAACGGAAACCTTTTGGAGGTCATCTCTAAGCCAGTGGTCGTTCGTGCTCTGACTAAGAGACAGACGCATGCCTGCTTAACCGTCCTTGTGGGAGGGTGGCTGCCACGACCCTGGCAAGAAGGGGTCATCCACCTGTGAAAGGAAAAAATATCCCCAAAAGCAAACCGGTTCCTTGTCTCTATTGTTAGTAGCATTGATTTGTATGGTGGTATCGCCTCGGGGTCTTGGGCATGGATCATGGCCCCATCATGCCAGGCCCTGGGCAAAGGCAGACCTAGAAAGGTGGTTCCTGCCCCATGGAGCCTACAATTGAAGTGTAAGACCAGAGACAGCAGGTGGATGCAGACAGATGGGGAATCCAAGGAAGTTGGTCAGCATGATGGGCAGTGGCTCGGCACACCGACAGGCTACCCATTGTCAGTGTTTTTGTAGGTATGCTATCCAAGGGGCATTCTAAGAAGGGATCTGAAGGAGGTGAATTAGGTGGCTTGTGGATGTTTGCTGGGAGTGTCTCCTATTCCCAAGGGGCAGCACGAGAGGGCACAATGGCATTTTTCTGCATATGGAACAAATGAGCAGCTGAGGCAGGCGTCAATGTCTCAGCAGGATATAAGTGGTGGTGCTAGGATGGGTTTAGACCGTGACAAGCCCTGCAAGTGAAGACAAGGAATTGGTGTTTTCAGCAGAGAAGGGGCAGCCAGTGGAGGGACGCTAAAGGAGGGGGTGACGTGACCAAAGTGACAGGCTAGGGAAAAGACCTGCGCAGCAGCGTTTTGAAGGATATAAGTGAGGGCAGGGTAGGGTTTGCCAAGGCCAGAGTGGAGGAGGTTGCAGCAGTTGAGATGAGGGGCAACACGGGCCTGGATGAGAGATGTAACTCCTTTTGGAGCTCCCCTCCTCCTAGGCAGGCAGTCTAGAGCCCCTGCAATGGGCATTAAATAACCGGTTCTGTTTCCTTGCAGGTAGGGAAAATGGCAGGGGCTCCAATTCAGCAGGGTCCCAAAGCAGCAGGCCTGATTCTCCTTTTGCAAAGACCAAAACCCTTCTGGGCAAGCTAGCAAAAGGGCAAATGCAAACGCCTGTCCCCATGTCTCACCTCAGCCAGCTAACCCATGCAAAATGTATTAGCAGGAGTATTGTAAGCAAGACACAAGAAGTAATTCTTCCGCTCTACTCCACGCTGATTAGGCCTCAGCTGGAGTATTGTGTCCAGTTCTGGGCACCACATTTCAGGAAAGATGTGAACAAATTGGAGAGAGTCCAGAGAAGAGCAACAAAAATGATTAAAAGTCTAGAAAACATGACCTATGAGGGAAGATTGAAAAAATTGGGTTTGTTTAGTCTGGAGAAGAGAAGACTGAAGGGGGATATGATAACAGTTTTCAAGTACATAAAAGATTGTTACAAGGAGGAGGGAGAAAAATTGTTGTTCTTAACCTCTGAGGATAGGACAAGAAGCAATGGGGTTAAATTGCAGCAAGGGAGGTTTAGGTTGGACATTAGGAAAAACTTCCTAACTGTCAGTGGTTAAGCACTGGAATAAATTGCCTAGGGAGGTTGTGGAATCTCCATCACTGGAGATTTTTAAGAGCAGATTGGACAAACACCTGTCAGGGTTGGTCTAGAATAGATAATACTTAGTCCTGCCACGAGTGCAGGGGACTGCTAGATGACCTCTCGAGGTCCCTTCCAGTTCTATGATTCTATGAAATACAGCACCTCTTGTCCTAGTCTAGAGCACCCTTAACGAGCTATGGCCATGGCTCTCTCCTCCTGACCTGGCAGCTCATGCACTTTTATGTGCTCTCTTGTCTCTCCCTGCAACTAAGAGTTAACCCTTCTGCTGCCCAGCTGGGCATGGGATACGTTCACCCTGTCAAAATTGCTGCATCAGTTTCCATTTGATTCAAGTTTTTAAGCTTTCCTTTGCAGCCATGAGGGCTGAATTTTTTTGTTTTAAGCAGAGAGTAGATTCTGCAGTAAATGCTGTGGCCACAGGATCAAAGAACATGCGAGTCCTGGCTGTTCTGTTTGGCCCTTCCCAGCCTAAAACTGTTGTGAAGCGTTGATGTGTGCAGTTAAACACTTGCTGCTGTTCACCCCGACGCAGCTGCATTTCAGCAGTGGACGAAGCAATCCATATGTTAACATTTGTACAGCGTTTTGGGATGCTTGAGGAGAACAATGCTCTGTAAATAAGACCCAAGCCCTCCTCCCTCAATATAAAACAATGTCCACAGTCTGTTTGACAATTCGAGGTCCTTAGGAATCCAGATGACTATGCAGGCTCCTGAGGATTAGACACTAGACCAACGGGGAGGCGGAAGAGAAGTCATCTCCCCTCCCAAACTTCCCATGCCAGGGAACCGCAGTGGTGATGTGTTAGAGGATTAGAGGAGTGTCTTCTGTTCAGGAAATGATCACCTTCTTCCTTGAGAGCCACTGGCCTTTGTTGAATCCATTTCTCAGGCCCCTATTGCAAGGCATCTAAGCACTATAATAAAATCCCAAATACTAATTAACAGCTAAGAGACCCACCCAGCCAAATACAACAGCCAAAAATATCTGGTCCAGAGGCTAATCCAAGAATTCTCATGGAAACCTCCCACAAAGGGAGCAGTTCCCAGCATGGGAAATGAAAGGGGGAATAGATGAAAAAAATACCAGGGACAAGAATAGGCCAGCAGAATTAACTAGGACTTGCCTCATGCCCTAAAAACAGCCTCTGGCAGAGACCACAGCAGATCTCTTGTGAAGGTCATTCCACAATCAAGGTCTGGCCATCATGTGGTACCTACCCTTGATGCGGTGCTGACTAAGTGTACAGTCGACCCAACCCAGACAACCATAATGGTCAGGAAAGGCCACGGGAAGAGGTACAATAATATATCGCCAAAGCCTCTGAAACTCTCACTGAGTTTTGCCTTGCCCACGATTCCTGATTTCCCATTGTGTCACCTCAGTCGTTTAAATGTCTTCTGGCCTTGCAAGGCTATTACTGGCCTTCAGGAAAAACTACCTAGAGTGCTTACAGGCGTATAGCCCACCCTCCTGCTGGGAGAATGAGTGAGGTGTAAGAGTCTGTCTCCTTTCTAATGGACAGAGCCTGCTCTCTGTGGCTGCCTGCTGTGGGGAGTGGCTATCTCAGAATGGTGGCCAAGCTAGCGCCATCCCTGTGTAAACATGGAGAGGCAGGAGGCCCCAGCTCAGGAGAAGGGAATCTTCCTCCTATTTGCATGCTTTAGCTGTCGGACAGGCCACGTGAGCAGTAGAGCTGGCTGCTAGATGTATGCGTTTAGATGTGCACACTTTACAGTGTGTCCTAAAGCCATCAGACTTGGTCTCTCTTGGAGCAGGTGCAGGGGTGAATACCAAAGCGCAGAGCCCTTGCTAGGAGCCAGGAGCTACAGTTCTGCTAATATCATGTGAGAGGGTCTCTCTTGAGTAGGCAGGGCCCAAGCAAGTTAGGCCTTTGTAGATTAAAACCAAGCCTTAAACTCCACCTGGAAAGTAGCGGGCAGCTGGCCATGTTTTGCAAAGGATGGGCTCTCCAGGGCCCCATCCAGCCTGCGGTCCTTCCCACTGGCTTCAGAGAGTGTTGTCCGTCTGGCCCAAGGGCTGGACCCAGCTCCCAGACAGCTGAGTGGTACTCATGGTCACATGCTTTTTGATGGGTGTGTGCCTGTTGCCGTGGGCACCTTGCGCACTGGGAGATGGCAGGTCCCCTGAAGCTTTTCTTTCACATTCTGCCTCAGCCTGTTTGTTTTCCGTTTCTCCTGCCAGCTTTAAAGGAAGACTTCCAGAACGACCTCCTGGTGGGAAGAAAATCAGACCAGCTGGGGTTGCCGCAGACCCTGCAGCAGGAGTTTTCCCTGATCAACGTGCAGATCCGAAACGTCAATGTGGAGGTAGAGGGAAAATTTCCTCCTGCTGACAGCAGGGGACGCGGGCAGGACTGGATCGCCCAGTGTCTTGTGCTGGGGACCCTCTCCGAGCACTATGAGGCTGATTGCTTTAAACAACACTTACGTTGGGCTATGGATGCAGGACGTTCCCCAGGCCAATGGTAGGATAATCCCAGGTCACGGTACAGGGGGTGGGAGGTGCAGGTATTTCTAGGCCACAGATGCACAGGGTGGCAGAGGGGTGGGGAGGTATTTCCCAGGCCACAGCTATGGTCTCGCTGTAGCTGTTAAGTGGCAGACTGGGGAAATCTCTGCCTGGAAGGAAGTCGCTGTAAGAAGTTCGCCAGTGCTGACGTTGGATCCCAGGTGGGGTGATGGGGTGATTCCGAATGGCTGAAGCCCTGGAAGTGCGCTGGGAGCTCATTCTTTTGCTGGGAGTCAGTGTTGCCCCTCGTGATGTTTTGTAAGCGTGAGGCACGAGTGCCGGCCTGAGCTCAAGTTTAAAACCTATGATTGGGGGTCCCTAATGAGGAGGAAGGCGGGGAGCCCTGGAGCTCCTTCTGCCCCACCTCTCCCACCCCCCAGTTGGTGGTTCTGGAAGCAGCCAGGGAGAGCCTTGGGGTCCCTCTCTCCTACCTAGCAGGCCAGGTGCACTGAACTGGATGAGCCCCAGAGCCCAGCATCATCATTACTTGCATTATAGTGGAGCCCGGAGGCTCCAACAGAAATCAGGGCCCCATTGTGCAAGGTGCTGTATGTGTGCACCTAATGAAAGACAGCCCTCATCCCAAAGAGTTTATCATCTTAATAGACAAGACAAAGGGCCGGAGGGGAAACCGAGGCACAGAGTGACTTGCTTCAGGTCTCATATCAGGACAGTGGCAGAATCAGGAGTAGAGCCCAGGAGTCAAGTCCAGCTCTGTGCCCTAGCCATTGGGCCACGCTGCCTCTTAGGGATTGGACTCTCCCTTACACAGCAAGCTCCTGTTTGTATATGGTGCCTGCCAGGAGGGGAGACAGCTGTGTGGCTTAGGGGAGAGCTCTGGAGCAGCTGACTTGGTAGGTGGTGGTTACAGGATTTGTCTGGCAGGTGCTGCTGTTGCTCTCTTGGAGCCAAAGGGCCAGGCTCTCCGGAGGAGGTGCATAGGGTTAACCCACTAAACGAGGAGCTGCCCAGTGACATGGGATGGACTGAGAAGGCCATATTTAGAATGGATACTCCCAATTCCTGCCTGCAGCTTCCACCGCAGAGTGGGCTGTCTCGGTGCAAAGCTGGGAAGTGCTGAGCCAATCCCCCATTTGTGTCTGGAGTTTCTGCTATCTCCGTGTTAGCAGCCCCTGTGCACAGTGTGCATTGCAGCCTGGCGGGACCTCTGCAGAGGGACCAGCCCCTTGTGGCGGATTTCAGCCACCATATGGCTAAAGGCCCTGGGAGGTCTGCATCAGAAGTGGTTGCTTTTCCTTTCGCAGATGGACGCTGTGAATCGCAGCTGCACAGTGTCTGTGCACTGTGGCAACCAGAGAGTCAAGATGCGGGTGATGTTCCCTGTGCAGTATCCCAATAATGCTGCACCCTCCTTCCAGTTTGCCCCCACTACCACTATCAGCTCCACAATGAAGGCAAAGCTGCTGAAGGTAGGGATGTGTGCGTGCGCGGGGGGGAGAGGGGAGGTGCACTCTGCATCTGGTATGTGGAGCCCAGATGCAGTGATATGTTCGACTGCTCAAGTCCAGGAAGGGGACACTGAGGGCTGAATGTGACTTGCAGATGTATTTTAGGCCTCCTGGGTTGAGTTTTCTTGACCGTTTCACATGAGTAGTTCAGGTCCGTTTTCACCTGGTGTGTAACTTGCACCAACACAACATACGTGCTGCCGGATTTCATCGCGGTGTGTGTATGACCCGAGGAAACCAACAGGAGGGCTTCCCCAGGCTCTCAAACAGATACACCCCACACCCTGCTGCTACAATAACAGCCCAGAAAAATGCCCTCCATCCCAGCTACCCAGAGATTATAGGGCTTAGCTGGGATATTGCTACCGATCACTTTGGCCGCTGCTTCCTCATTAAGCCCTTCTAAAGCTCAGCTGGGCTCGTTTTTTACCCGCTGCCCTTTTTTAAAATGTAGGGTTGAGCTGAGTTTTCTGGATAATTTTTGTAGGGCCCCTACTAATCCCTCGTCTTCTCCCTGCTCCAAGGCTGGCTGCTTATGCGGGGTCCGCACTTGGCTTCCAGCTGCTGAAATTCTTTTTCCAGAAGCGAGAGCTGCCTTCCCCCTGGTGCTGCTGTAAGGAGCAGAGGTCTGCGTCCCAGGGGTCACTGTCCTGCCTGGAATCTGGGAGAGGAGGAGAAGTAGAGGGGGCCCAGTACCAAAAGGAAGCAGATCTTAAACATGCCAACCTTGGCCTAGATCTCCCAGATCTTTGTGACAAAGTGAGGAGGGCCAGGTACTAGATAAAAGTACCACTTTACGTAGGACCTAGAGGAAAAACAGTGATCCAGATGCAGCCCTGGTGCAAGTGTATTCATTGACTTCATTGGGCATACACCAGGGATGCTGTTGGCCCATGGCAGTGTGCTCTGCTGCCAGTGTTTGAAGCCTCACTAGGGGAATAATCCATGTTTGCTGAGTGGAGGGGGCAAACTAGGGACGAGCGGTTATTATCAAAGGGTAGGCTGAGAGCAGTAAGATTTAAAGGATTCCCGGGCTTGTTAACGTCTGTCTGTTTTAAGTACTTCTCTGTCCCCCATCAGTGTAGTATCTGAGCACCTCACTGCCTTACTGGACTTATCCTCGCACACCCCTAGGAGGCAGTGGATCTGCAGCAGAACTAGGAGTTGAACCTAAGCCTCCCAGCCATGTTCATTTATTATAGCACAGGGATTGGCAACCTTTGGCACGCGGCCCCTCAGGGAAATCCGCTGGCTGGGATGGTTTGTTTACCTGCAGCATCCGCAGGTTTGGCCGCTCGCAGCTCCCACTGGCCGCGGTTCGCCGTTCCAGGACAATAGGGGCTGCGGGAAGCGGTGCGGGCCGAGGGATGTGCTGGCTGCCGCTTCCTGCAGCCCTCATTGGCCTGGAATGGCGAACCGCAGCCAGTGGGAGCCGCGATCGGCCAAAGCTGCGGATGCTGCAGGTAAACAAACCGGCCCGGCCCGCCAGCGGATTTCCCTGACGGGCCGCGTGCCAAAGGTTGCCGATGAAGCCGGATCCCACTGCATTAGGCACTGTACAAACCCAGAACAAAAAGAAACTCTGCCCCAAAAGGCTTCCTTCCCAATGAATAGCACGGTGTGTTTCTGTAGCACCTTTATTGCAGGGGTCTGCAGCATGAGCTGATGTAATCTTTGTCACCACTGGGCGGTGGGTTAATATCCCCCCCTTGCTTTATGGACAGGGAAATAAGCACAGAATAGCTGTGACTTAGCCAAGGCTACACAGTACATCCGTGGCAGAGCCAGTAACAGATTCCAGTGATCTAATAGCCAGTGCTGTGCCTTAACATGACAGTCCTTCTCAAAGCAGAGCGCGGGTCAGTTTGCCTGTATTGAGGGCTCCAGGAGGTGTTCCTGGGCCTCCAGACTCACGGTATGGACTCTGGCAGCCCAGCTGCTTTGCAGATGAAGAGCTAGTGGGGAGGTGTGGTCATGGGTAAGATGACCCAAGCTGCATCTTGTGCCTGTTCCAGATTTTGAACGACACTTCCCTGCAGAAGGTGAAGCGGAACCAGAGCTGCCTGGAGCCTTGCCTGCGTCAGCTGGTCTCCTACCTGGAGTCCGTTGTGGTAGGAAGGATTGCACGCTTTTCCTGCTTTCCTCCTCTCCCTACACCTTCTGCCTTTGCAGAGCTCCCAGCCTTGTCAGACACCCCGTGTGCCATTGGTGACTTCTGAGACGTGGCCTGTGTAGATGTTTGGTAAATGGGGTGGGGGGGGAGGGCAAATTGAGCATGTGATTGAATGTACGCAGTTCTCAAAATCAGACCCTGAGTATTTGCTCCCTGAGTTCAGAAGTTTGAGGTGTCTCCTGGCTTTGTACTCCCAGCCTGTGCCAGCACAGGTCGCTGCAGGGAAGTGTGGAGGAGGTCTAGCTGCGGGGGAACTTACAGCTACTCTCCTTCCAATAGGTGTCACTGGGGGGCCTGGCAGAGGAGTACTGGTTGCGGAGGGAGAGCTGGCTCTGGGAAATTGCCATGCAGGAGAAGCTATAGAGAGCTGAAATATTAACTCTTGTTTGGGCTGATGGCTTCAGGACATGGGGTCAGTGGTGCAGGCTGGGCTCTGACTGAAAGATCCTTCCACCCTTCTTCAAGGAACCTACAGGTTTTTTCTTTAAACAAAGCTAGTGAGTTGGGTTTGAGCTAAGCATGCGCTCTGCAGAGCCCATGTCCTCACATTCTCTAGGGACGTCATTACAGGCAGGCTGGCCCTGTGCCAGGTGCTGTCCCCCCTTGGCTCGGCCAGGGCACATTTGTCTGAGGCCCCTGGTTTGTCTGCATTGCAATGCTGGGAGCAGGTTTTAGTCCCTAGGGAAGCTTGGGGGTTTCTTCCTGGGTTTCCGCAGGTTTGGGTTTTATTTATTTCTTGGTGTCCGATGCGGCTTGGGCCAGACAGCACCATCTAGAACAAATTATATCAGTCCTCATCTGCAGCAGCCCTGCTATCCCATCCCTGCCTCAGCCTCCACCCCATACACACAGCGCTCGGTTCCATTCCTGCCCTCCCAACACCCAGCTCTGCCGGTGCCCCTCAGGCCTGACCTGCGGCACACCTGCTGTTCCAGTGGTGGTCCCCCTTAAAGAGACATTGGTCATGTTGAGTTGTGTGGCAGCATGGTGCATGGGACATGTAGCTAAGCCAAGCTCCCCTGTCTGTTACATGTTGCTATAACGGAGTCCAGAGTCTGAAGGCCAAACCCTCTGTGCCTCTGAGACCGTTGGGTTTTTGAGCTCTTAACCTCCACTTCCTTGCTCAAGGCAGCCATGAAACCAAAGGAAGGTGGGTCAGCAACTCTTCAGAGGCTCTGTGAGCTGAGCAGGGGAAGGAGTCCAAGCAGTGAACACACCCACCGCAGAGCAGAAACCACTCCATGTGCTTGGCCTCTTCGGGCTTGCAGGACAAGAGGTTGCCATGGAGCCAGCCTGTGTTGCGGTTCACTGGGCTGCTGCCGAGTCACAGGTCTGTGAGGAGAGCTTTCCTCCAAGACTCGCAGCATGATCTTGGGTAACTTCTGTTTCAGAACCAGGAGGACAGCACCTCCAGCAACCCCTATGCTCTGACAAACACCGTAACACCACCGTTGCCCACCTTCGCCCGAGTATCTAATGCCTACGGCTCCTACCAGGATTCCAACATCCCATTTCCACGGACCTCTGGAGCCAGGTTCTGTGGTGCAGGTTGGTCTGACGTCTGGTTTAGAACCATCCACCAAGGGATCAAATAGCTGATCTGCCTGCTGGAGATCCCCCCCGGACAGTGGGCACTCGCCTGGAGCAAAGGCAGGCTTTTGTCGCTGGCCCCCCAGCCGATAGGGGGCGAGATTAGAGTGCTGTCAGAGTTCTGTAGGAATCGCACTAGTTCGCAGCTGCTCTTGGGCCATGTTGTGGGTGGTCTTTGGTATGTGAAACTGGGAGACAAAGAGCGGAAAATATCTAGAGCCACCTGCTGGTCTGGAGGTGCTGCTACCTGTCAGGGATAGGGGGGTTCTGGCCATGTCTTGGGCATGAACACAACCCCCTCTCCAGCAGCAGGTGGGCATCTGCATGCCTCCCCTGCCCCATCTGTGGCACAGCACCCTGGCTCCTCCCCACGGCAAACTGCTGCGTGTGTTTTGGCTCCCTGACCTACTTGTCACCTAGCTCCTGTGACTGGGGCTGGTGGGAGAGCTGCCCTTCCCCTCCCCCGGGTTGAACCCTTGCACACTGGTACCTTCGTTCCCAGCAGTAAGCTCCCAGCATGCCAGCTGGGAGCCTGTCTGTTAGTAACTCCTGCTGCCCAGTAACCCCTCACTCCTCGTCGGGAAGTGAGGGCACGGTCATTAATAACCAGCTTTCCAGGAGGGTGTGTGCCAGGTAATGACCTTCTCAAGCAGCAGATTAGGGCCTGTTTAAGCTCTGGAATTCTGAAAAGTTGCTTCAGATGCAAGAGCAACTCTCCAGGGCCCTGCCTGCATTCCGGTTTGAAAATCTTGTGTGGCGGGGGTAATAAAACCCATGTAACACAGCCACACTCGTTTCACAGGACAAAGTGAAGCAGGTTAATCCAGGCAGGTTGGATCTGCTAAGCCAGCTGTGCCGTGCTGGCGGGCAGGGTGTACTGGGCTGCAGAAGGTTGTCGGGGGCACTACCAAGTGGGCGTAGACTTGCACGTACTTCACATGTACCATCTCTCTCTTCATCTTGTGCTGGGCCTACACTGCAAGTCTGAACAGTGAGAGCAGCTCCTCTCTGTCTAGTTATTTATACCACACTCCTCACTGGGGTATCCAAGTGCTTGACAAATGACAGTGCAGAGTTACAGCTCAAGGACAGGGCTTCGCCTTCTCCCTCTCCTCTCCTTGGAGCCAGCTCTTAGGAGTTGACGGATTGAAAAGCTCTGACATAGCTGGGCTCTTTATTTTGATGGGTTCAGGGAAGTAGATTTGGCTTGAGAAAAATCAGATTGTCTGGATGGGGTTTACAGACGAGGGGAAAGTGGCTGGGCTGGTTTGTGGGCATCCCGCCACATGCCTCATTACTGTTGGTGGGGTTTGTGTGCCTTAAATCCACAGGCATCACTGTGAAAGCTACCCCTTAGGGCAGGGGAAAGGGCTGCGAATGTTCAAATCCTATCTGCTCTGAATGGGGTTTTATGTCCTGTCTCCACAGGTTACCTGGTATATTTCACAAGACCCATGACAATGCACCGTGCAGTCTCTCCTACAGAACCTACTCCCAGGTGAGCACAAAGTCATGCACTTGAGCAAAGCCTGTAAAATCCCCCTAGATTACACCGGTGAATGGATTTGCCAGTGACTAGAGCTAAGGGCTAGAGACTGGGAGGACAGCAGCTGCTGAGCCACTGGCTTTCAGTAAGTCCTGTCGCTAGTGCCTTGGTCTCAGGAAGTATAAGAACTCAGAGATGCTGGCCGCTTGCTTCAGCTGAGCTTTCCCGTGTTAATACATGCCAGAAATAACAGTGGTGCCAGGCTAGTGACATGCTCTAGCTGGAACTCTCGTGGTGGTTTGCCAAGGGTAAGTTACTGAAAGCTTGTTCTCTTCTTGGGCAGATCTCTGTCGGCTTTATCGGCCTATCACAGCGGCCTGATCACACCGATGAAGATCCGTACGGAGACCCCAGGCAATCTGCGCTTGTACAGTGGGAGTCCCACCCGCAGTGAGAAGGAGCAGGTCTCCATCAGCTCCTTCTACTACAAGGAGAGGGTAAGGGAAAACCTTTCCCAATGCCTGTAACAACTTGCCTTCCTTCTCTCTAGCCCATTAGCATCACTGCCCTTAACCACATACATTAGTGTCCGCAGAGCTTCTTCGTTCTACCAGGGAAGCATTCCCTTATGAGCCGCTCCGGTAAAAAGTCACCATGGCTTGGCTCCTTTGTGTTGTTTCTCTGTTCATTGATTGCTCCTCTGTTTTGACTGGCCCATTTATTTCAGCTTCCCTCTGAACTTGCTGTTCGTTGGACTGATTCCCTTGCTGTAGGTAGGCCTAGCGTAACTAAGGCGCTCCCTGTGCTGCTGAACGCAGAGCTCCTACTAGCAATGTCTGTGGAGGCTGCAGAACAAATGGGGACTGTTCTAGAGCCTCCGGAGCAAGGATCTCCGTAACCAGTTGGCCTGTGTCTGCTTTCCCTGACATACTCCAGGGTAAAGAACCAGGCCTCTGGCACTGGCTCATTGAGAAACTCCAGGAGGAGCTGCCTCCACTTCTAGATGGGTTGTCGGTGGTCGCATCTAGATGCCCCAGTTGGCAATGGTGGCCCATTTGGCTAGCTGCTGTACACACAGACCGTGACAAGACGTCCCTGGCCCAGCTGGGTAGGTTAAGTAAAGCACCTGTTACCATTGCAGAGTGGGCTAGTCCTGACTCAGCAAACCTTTTGGGGATAGTGACCTGTTTTTTCACCATTGTGTCCTGTTACATTGCGGGAAGAAGGGCTGAATAAGTGAGGCTGCAAGAAGTCCTAAAAGAGCAATTTGGTGGCAGGCCCGGAGGTGCCTGTTGTGCAAGTGTTGTTGTGTGAGTAACCAGCCTTGCAGTGTGTTCCAGGGTGAGCTGACATGCTTGAAACAAAGAACTCAAAGAACTGTATAAGCTTATTCACAGAATGCCTTAAAATTCCAGACTTCCAAAGTAAACGGCCCAAGGCCTGTGCTCAGGTATGGAGTTTCTCCTGCAGCAATGGATGGCTTCCCAGATGCCTAAAGCAGGGCAAAGAGATGCCAGCCATTGGCTGCCTAAGAGCCTGAGTTTTCCTCAGCATTGGCATGGAGAGTTAGAGCCCTGGCCTCTGGTCCTGGCAGGGCAGCAAAAGAGGAACTGATTTTCCAGCAGCCTGCTTTAATGTGTATTTCCTCACGGACAGAATGTCCGGCAATCGCCAATTTGGGTCTGCATTATGCTCAACTGATAGGCAGCAGAACGGTCAGCCATGGGCGGAGCCTCTAGTGGGACCTCTCCTCGTCAAAAGCTCTGCCTCCATATCGCCCCCAGTAGGCTCTCTTAGAGTAGCGGTTCTGCCCATATTCCCCTCAAACTTCCTTTCAATGGGCACTGCCGTGGTGCTGCCTGATCATTAGCATTCCACCCTGTCCCTGCCTTCACATGAGTCTATTTGAAGAGCTGCCCCTCTCTGTCCTCTGCAGTGTGCTTGTCCCTGACACACACCTTGCTAACATGCCAGGCTAGTCTAAAAATATGCACATAAGCATCTGGGTGTGATTTTTATGGGACCTGCCTCTCCAGCCCATAGACTTATGGCGACACGACCCTAATATGTCCAGGAAAAACCTACATGACCAAGCATGTGTGTGTTGTTGTGTTGGGTGAAACACAGATAGACTCTCATGTCCTCCCTTCCCAGCCCTGCAGGCTTTCCTTTGTCCAGGCTACTCTAAGAGCAGGGCAAGAAAGTAAGAACCGCGCACAATGTCGTTGCAGGTGAAAAAGTCAGACACTTTTCTGAGTGAGTCAGAGGAGTCATGGAATGAGATTTCCTGACTTCAGAGTTTGATCTCACAGCCTTCATGTTACATTAATGGTTTGGGTTTTTTTTTTTTTTTATCATTTAATTTCCAAGATTTTTAGGGTTAGAAAAAATAAAAATCTGGATCTTGTCAACTCCTTGCTCTGGAGGATTGATTGGTTTTAATACAAATGTAAATGGGCCATTTAAACCATCAATTTAAATCACCAAGTGGAAAGCCTGAATTTAAATAATTGATTTTAACCAACTTTTCCCTTTGTAGTTTGGTTATTTTCTGAAGAAAGGTGCTTCCTCATTGGTTGATATAACCATTAAAACACGTTTCACGTTTACAACTAAATGATTTATTAAACAGAGGGTTTAACTGTAGTCAGCGAATTAAACTGATTATTTCAGGTCAGCCTGGGAACATTTTTAGATATGCCTAAGAGAAAGTGACCTAGTCCTAGTCCTACATTCCTAGTCTTCCCCTAGTCTCTTGAAAATGAGACAGTCTCCTAAATTCTTTAGGCTGATTTGTGCCATATTTATAAAGTTTAACCTCAAAAGCCAAAAAAATGAATACTTCAGAAAGATAACCAGATGTTTTAAACTGCAAACACCTCTGCAGCCATATCCATAGCAGTCACTACCAAAGGGATGGCTGGAATCAACAAATGAATGAAATCTATACATTGCCAGACAGAAAATATACTCTAATGTTCCTGGAGAGGCAGTTAAGCTACTGAGATCTCCAAATGAAAATTGAAAATGGGTCTCTGAGAATTAATGTGCCACCCCTACCCTCCACCCTCAATCCCTAAAAAAGTGACTCTCAATTATTAACCAGGAAAAGTTGGGTTTCTAGTAGAAGTCCCACCAGCCAACAGGGTTTCAGCAATATGGTTAGTGTCAATGGAGAGTTGTAACTTCCTATTGTTTCGTTTGTATAATGCTAGTACCCAAAAGCCTCTGGGACTCATAGCACCCAGCACTGTGTAAACATATAGTAAAAGGCAGGGCCTGCCCTGAATTGTTTACAATTCAAGGTCCTGATCCTGCAAAGAACTGCACAGCTCTGTTGACTTGGATGGGCTCCGGCCTCATGATTTTCTCTGAGGTCGGAGCTTAAGTAATTTCAAGAAAAGAAAGCAGCGTTTGGGAGTTCTCTCCAGGCTCATGTACAGAGCACTGCCTCCTTTCCTGGCTCAGGAACTAACACCATCAGTTTCTTGCCCAAATCCGTTCCATGAGAGAAACATGGCATCCCCTCCATGGTAATAGGACAGTGGATGGATTTTCCTGATTTCTCTGATGTCCATGGTCTTGTTACTTTGCACTCACATGCTGGTATCAAAGCTTCAGAATCCACACTACCTGGCTGGCAGATCTGAACATTACAAGCCCAAAGACTGAGATCTCAGTCCAAGAGGGAATCATCCCTAATAGCGCTGCTGCCCATACGCTGCCACAAGATCCATACAGCAAGGGCATATGCCAGACTCAGTACTACTTTGAGGCACTATAAATGAGACCGTCCAATGGTGCCTTCAATAGAACAGTTCTTTGAGTGAGGCAGAGTAGGGGAATCTTCTCTTTCTCTGCTTGTCTCAACTATATTTAATTTCTCACTGCTCGGCCCGTCCTCCTCCTCTTGTGAAGATTGTTGGAGGTGCCCGCAACCGAAGGAAGGGTAGTTCTCCTGGTAAGCCTTTCTCTGAATCCTCCCAGCATGACTCTGTCCTGCTTAGCCATGCAACAAGCTGAATATGAACAACTCTCTCATGGCAATGCAGTTTACTGCATCGTTGCTATTAAAGTTCTTTGTGTGGGGATGATGGTGATGGAAGAAATGTCACAGCAATGAGACGCAGGGGCAGGTTGTACCAGAGGCTCAGACCATGGTTGACAGCTCTGACTGTCCTTTATCAGCTGAAAATGGCTTGGCATGCTATTGCAGACAGCACAGATGAGCAAGGTCTCCCCTTTTGACTCCAACCCATTTGTACTCAAAGTGGTTTTGAATCCAGATCAAGGTTTTGTATTTATTCAGGAAGCATACAGTTCATCCTTAAGGCTACTGGAAACAGTCTGTGTTGAATATTTTTTTATAAAGGCGTATTTTGACTGCATAACACGCGTCAGTGAACGTGACCAAGATTATGCTGATCCAACTCAAATGCAAAAAGGAAGGAAAAATAGAGAGTTGGGGAAAAGGAAAATCTGACCGGCTCCGATCTGCCCCCATAGTCCCTGGGTCTGGGGCAGGACTGCTCCTTACCGTCTGTTCACCTGTCCTTTGGTTCATTTCACTATTAAATGGGGGTTAGTGCACAGCCTATAACATCTCACACCCAGGGAGCTTTTCCTGATGGACTAAATTTGTCTTTCACCGTTACTCCTAGTTACCTCCTCTTGCCCGCCCCAGCCTTGCTGGCCCAAAGGAGAGAGAACACAGCCATAAAGAAACCGGACCATTTGGCAGCTCCCACAAGGGCATTGTAGTAAATTAGGTGTCAATGAAATCAAATCAGTGCAGAGCTTCTGGGTCTGCCGTTCTTTTCTCAGCATCTCTAATTGCAGCTCCTGTCATTGGTCCATCCATTCGATTGAAAGTAAAAGGGGATCTTTAGCCCATTGTAAGATCCCCGTTTTGGGATTTTACCATAAACACTGTGCCAGGTTCCAATGGCCGACGTTCCTGCAGGATCCAAGGGAGGAGCAATGTGAGCAGCTGGGTGTCTGAGGAGCCTGCGAGAGAGCTCCTCACCTGGCCTAGTACCTCCAGCCCAAAGGCAAACAGCCTGGCTCTCTGCTCAGCTTGGGCACGGCCCTGCTATGGAGTCAGCTGAGCCACAAGTTCATGGGCTCTGTTAGCAATGGCCTCTTCTTTAGTGTCAAGGCCTATACAATAAATAAAATAAATTAATGGAGATATCCTATCTCCTAGAACTGGAAGGGACCTTGAAAGGTCATCGAGTCCAGCCCCCTGCCTTCACTAGCAGGACCAAGTACTGATTTTTGCCCCAGATCCCTAAGTGGCCCCCTCAAGGATTGAACTCACAACCCTGGGTTTAGCAGGCCAATACTCAAACCACTGAGCTATCCCTCCTCGCATGCTGGAAACCCTTTGTGAGATCTTCATGTGGGCTGCCTTCCCCGCAGCATTCTTGGTCTGCCTTCGTGGTCCTGTGAACACACAGGAAAGCTGCCCTTTCACCACCCATGACTGCTCTCCATGTAGCACACCAGCGGTCTGCCACAGCGTTGTGGGTTCTGGGGCCATGGCAGGCACCAGCTATGTTAAATGTCATGTGATCAGTCTAGTGCTTAGCTCTGTGCTTCCAGCACCCTAGAGAGGAAGCATTGTCTAGTGGCTAGAACGGGGGCTGGGACTCAAGAGATCTTGATTCTGTCCTCGATTGCGCTACTGCCTTGCTGTGTGACCCTGAGCAAGTCACTACACCTCTTTGTGCCGGCTACAATAATATTCCTCCACCTCGGTGGGAGGCTTAGCTCATTAATGCCTGGAGAGTACTGAGGTCCTCCAAAGGAGCCAGTGACGGGCTGAGAGACAGCAGCCCCCTCCCTGCAGAGCCTATGGCTAATGTCACACTGTGCAGAAGGAATGGGGGATGCTTCCGATTGGACCTCGTTTTGAAATGGCCCTTTGGGGAATGCCATGGAGTAACAAACTACAGGCCACAATGCCCCTTGCTCCCTTGGTCTAGGCTTTTTTGGATTTTAGTTATTTATTCTTTTCTTTTTCTTTTAATTTTCTCGGTGCCTTTCTTCCTTTCTCCTCTGGGGTGTAACGTTTTCACGCGCAGATGTCTCTTCGCTCTGCCCGGCGGCGTTGGTCCATACAAGCAATTAACGACTTCCCGGTACTGTGCATTGTGCTAATGCTCTCCTTCCCTTACCCTGTCTTCTCCCCAAGAATAAAGCACTCCCTGCCTGACCTAGGATAACCTGAACAACAGGCTGTTCCGTTATTAGACCCAGTGCCAGGAAGTGGGAGATGGGGTCATGGAGTAGGGGAGTTGCACTATACACTGTACCTAAAAGAGTCCAGAGAATCAAATGTGGTAACACTTCCGAATGGGCAGTAGCATCTGTAGGGACACAGATCCCAAATCGTAAGAGTATAATAGTGGGCTTGTGTGACCCAGCATTCGGATCACGAAAAGGCTGCTGAGGGAGATCAGAGAGGCTAATAACATAGTAAAAAAAAGGATGTACTTTACTTTCAAGAAGTAAAGGGAGCAATTAAGGAGGCTAAGGACATTGAAGAAAAGCTAAATGATTTCTTTGCACCAGTGTAAGAGGATCTGTGAGTCCTGAACCCAGGCCCATGGGCGCTCAGGCCACTGCTGGATCCACACCACCACCTAACAGCTCTACTACTGACTGGAGAATTGGGAGCCCTCCACTAAAGTTACTGCCCAGAGGGACCTGACGGGAGGAGCTCATGAGTACGCTATTTAATCTAGAAAGAGACACAGGAAGTTGTCTGTGCAACAGGATGGATCCTGGCTTGCTGCTACAGACCCTGCCACCTGACTCCGGCCTCGTCCCCAGTTCCTGACTTTGACCCTCCCTATTTCCAGCCCCTTGCTCCAGTCCCTGAATCCTGTCGCACTGGTGACTGACTGCTCTGGCTCCGACGGCTATGGCTCTCTGGTTTCTGACTGAGCACTGGTGCACCTGTTTCCTGTCTGACCCTGCCTCCAGCTTTCAGCTCTGACACCTGACTCCGACATACCCATTGGCCTCTGGTTCTTGAACACTGCAGTGATCACCAGGCCAGACCGCCCACATCCCAGTCACTGGTACCAGTCTTCCACAGGCCCTGACAATCAGTCGAAACAACCGAGGAGGAGGGGTCACACCTGTCCCAGGCCTCCCCTTTTCTGATAAAGACAAGGGGTCACAGATGGAGATTTCAAAGAGGTGCCGGAACAAATTGCTAAAGAGCAGCAAGTCTCCTGGACTTCGCAGCATCATCCAACCATATTGGAAGAAAAATTCACTTAAAAAGGAAGTGGTTAAAACACCTACCATCTCATGAAAATCAGCTGCTGGTTTTTAATTCAGTAGATTTGCTACCCTTCGGTCATAGAATCATAGAATATCAGGGTTGGGAGAGACCTCAGGAGGTCATCTAGTCCCACCCCCTGTTCAAAGCAGGACCAATTCCCAACTAAATCCTCGCAGCCAGGGCTTTGTCAAGCTGGGCCTTAAAAACCTCTAAAGATGGAGAATCCACCACCTCCCTAGGTAACCCATTCCAGTGCTTCACCACCCTCCTAGTGAAAAAGTTTTTCCTAATATCCAACCTAAACCTCCCCCACTGCAACTTGAGACCATTACTCCTTGTTCTGTCATCTGCTACCACTGAGAACAGTCTAGGTCCATCCTCTTTGGAACCCCCTTTCAGGTAGTTGAAAGCAGCTATCAAATGCCCCCTCGTTCTTCTCTTCTGCAGACTAAACAATCCCAGTTCCCTCAGCTTCTCCTCATAAGTCATGTGCTCCAGCCCCCTAATCATTTTTGTTGCCCTCCACTGGACTCTTTCCAATTTTTCCACATCCTTCTGGTAGTGTGGGGCCCAAAACTGGACTCCAGATGAGGCCTCATCAATGCCGAATAGAGGAGAATGATCATGTCCCTCGATCTGCTGGCAATGCCCCTACTCATACAGCCCAAAATGCCGTTGGCCTTCTTGGCAGCAAGGGCACACTTCAGACTCATATCCAGCTTCTCTTCCACTGTAATCCCCAGGTCCTTTTCTGCAGAACTGCTGCTTAGCCAGTCAGTCCCCAGCCTGTAGCGGTGCATGGGATTCTTCCTTCCTAAGTGCAGGACTCTGCACTTGTCCTTGTTGAACCTCATCAGATTTCTTTTGGCCCAATCCTCCAATTTGTCTAGGTCCCTCTGGCCCCTATCCCTACCCTCCAGCGTATCTACCTCTCCCCCCAGCTTAGTGTCATCTGCGAATTTGCTGAGGGTGCAATTCATCCCATCATCCAGATCATTAATAAAGATGTTGACCAAAACTGGCCCCAGGACTGACCCGCGGACCGTGGGGCAGTCCGCTTGATACCGGCTGCCAACTAGACATTGAGCCGTTGATCACTACCCGTTGAGCCTGAAATCTAGCCAGTTTTCTATCTATCTTTAAAAAAGCAGTAGGGATTATTTTGGGAATGACAGCAGTAATCCGTAGTTCAGTACCGGGTACCTGGTTGAGCTCTAGTTAAAACTAATTATGGTACACCTAGAAGAACATGATATGATAGTGACAGACCAGCATGGCTTTTGTAAAGGAAAATTGTACCTCCGTAATCTACTACAACTCTATGAATGTGTCACCAAAATAGTGTCTGAAAGAGAATAGAAAGACATAATTCATTTGGACTTTCAAAAAGCCTTTGACAGAGTCTTTTGCAAGAGTCTATTAAGGAAACCAATGTTCTGAAAGGGTGAGAAATAAAGTTTTGCCATGGATCAGCAACTAAGACAGAAAACTGAGCTAGGGAAAAATGACCAGTTTTCAACATGGCAGAAGTTTTAGTGAGATGCTCCAAAGTTCTATCCTCAGGCCAGTGTTGAATTTATTTATCAATGATCTGGAAAAGGGAGTGAGTAGTGAGGTGTCAAAATGTGTGGATAACCCATCATTGTTTAGATGAGTCAGGACAGGAGAAGAGGAACCTAATTGAGTGAGGAACTACAGAGGGACCTAACCAAGCTAGGTGCCTGTTCAGCACAACAACAGGTGGAAGGAATTTTATGATGAGAGAATCAAAGTAATGCTCACGGAAAGGAATCCTCTGAACTGAGGAGTGCGGAGTGAAATATAATCACTCAGGAAGCAGACCTGGGCGTCACTGAGGACAATGCAATGGAAACCTCTGCTCAATATGCAGCAGTCGCAATGTCTGGATGCGTAAAGAATAACGCTATCCATACTATTAAGGCATTCTAGAAATCAGTCTACCAAAATGATAAACAGAAAAGTAGACACCTTCGAAAATAAGTGTCTCTTTAAAAATTCTGAGCGTTGGTTGGAAAGACTTCATCACCAACGTAGAAATCTGAGAAATTACTCACCATCATCTCATTTCCACTAGAATTAGAAGAAAGCCCTGGTTGTATTTGGGGCATGTACTTTGGATGCCAAGAGACAAACTCCCCTGGGAAGCTGTTAAGTGGAAAGCAGCTGGTATGAGGAAACGCGGGCACCCTAGGGAGAGCAGACCAGTCAATTTTACCACCATACAGAAGACCATGACCGAGCGGAATAGCAGAGACTAGATTCTACACTGTGCACCAGTATTGGTACAGGAAGGATGTCATGTAATGATTGTATAAATCAATAGCATGCCGTCACCTGGAAAATTGTGTTCCGTGCCAGTCACCCTGCCTCAAAAAAGATACAGAAGAAATTGAAGGGGTTTTTGAAGACAGGCAGCTAAAATAGTTAGAGCCATGAGGGGAATTCCATATATGTTTAGTTTTAGAGAGGAGACAACATGATGATGGAAGGATACAAAACAATGCCCCATATGGAAAAAGTGAATTACTTTGTTTCATAACCAAGAGCTGGGGACAGTCAGTGAAACCCCATAAGCAAATGTAAAACTGATAAAAGAAAATACTTTTATGCACTACATAACTATCGTGTGACCTTTCTTGCCACCAGAGATCATTGAGACTGAGAGCTTATTAGGATAATGAGACTATCCACCGATTAAATGAGAGGCACCAAACCCTCCTGCTTCAGGGCAGGAACCAGCCACTAATTGATGAGGGTCAGGAAGAAATAGTCCCCAAATGGACAGGTTCTTCCGTAATTGCCCACTTGGGATTTCTTGCCCCTTCCTTGGAAGCTGCTGGGACTGGCTACCAGGGCAGATGCTGCAAACAGCAAATCTTAATGTTGCAGAGAACCTTGTTCTAAAAACCCTGGCAGTGTGGTGGTCAGGCAGGGTTCGGACACCTGTAATTGGAGTTAACTGGGGTTTGTTGTTCAAAATACCAGGAGGACTTTTCAGCAAGAAAGCCTTGACAAACACACTGCGCCCCACTGGGGATTTCATGAGAAGCAGCTTGAACCTGATCTGGAGTCGGTGAACTTAATCCTTGGCATCGTCTGCATTCTCCCCCCTTTCTATCCCTCTACTCCATTAAAATAAATGTAACCCTTGAACCTCTCTCTCACATGCCCCTACATTTCATGGGGCTACCTAAAACACTGCCTGTGTCAGGAGGATTCTGAGGGGAGACATGAATGTTCAGTAGCTAAGAATCCCCGTTCCAAGAGGAGCATGCAGGATTTTGTAACCCTCTCTGCTGATTATGCAAGGATAATTGTAGTTGCTACAAGCAGTGGGTGGCTCATTCTTGGGCTGTCTGTTTCCGCATTGAACCCATTTACTGCCATCATCACCTCAGATTGCAGCAAATGGTGCCCTCAGGCTAGCTGTGCAGTCATTTCTCAGGGCTGTTCCCCACAGCCATCCCCCTCCCCGTGACTGTCTGAACACTCTTGGTTCCTTCCTCCTGATGCTCAGAGGAGCTGAAGAATCTCAATTCACTGTCACTGGCTATTTCCTTTCTCTCCTGCCTCTCCTCTCTGGCTCTCTGAAGCAGCTGAGGAGATGCAGTTCCCACTGGCTTGGATTCTAGATTGCACGAAGGTAGAGCTAGAAAGGTTGGGGACAAATGACCCACATTTTCCACTTGCAGTTTCAAGTACAATGGGGGCAGGCTCATTAATTGACAGTTGAGCGCCACCTATTATGTTCCCAGCCGCTTTAAACCCAAGCAGCCAATTGCTGGCTGGCGTGTCATGAAGGCGGTGGGGTGCCATCAGGCAGTGGCAGAGCCCCAGGGAGAAGCACATTTCCTATGCCTCTTGAATGCTGAGGGAAGAGGGGTGTCTTTAAACCACAGAGGAAAATTCTCCCTGGGAAACAAGTTGAGCAAAAGGGGAGATGGAACCTTGTGTGTCTTTTCCCCAAGCCCCTGTGGAACGACAGACTCAAACACAGGACACTTCTGGCCTCGGGTAACCCTGCCTCAAAAGTGTCCAAACTTTGCCCAACTGAGGACTACTCTTGTGGTTTGCCAGAAATCATTTGGACCAAGGTGAAACGTCACCTGGGACCTGCTGTCTCCATGGTCTTCACCTCCCTATTAAAGGTGAAGGTTGATATGGCTCATGTTTGGCCGCCCACGCCAAGGCTGACATCTCCTGCTGGTTCCTTGGCTTTCTGTCCTACTGCCACTGGTTGATTGAAGCAAACAGGACTTTTAATTGGACCAATCTCACAAAAATGGGGCTGCGTGGATCTCCACAGGCGCAGCTTTGGGGTGGGGGGTAGCAGTGGCAGAATCTGTAGCGTAGGCAGGGTGTATGGTTTTTTTTGTAACCCCCACTAGTGAAGCTAGGCCAGTGACCAATCCTGGGTCCAAATTTTGCGAGTATGTAGACAGCCCTCATCCACGGGAAGGGGGAAGATTTGATTGCCAGGCCCAGTAATCAGTTAATGTCGTCATTGTTTTGCCTGGTGCCCTGTTGACGCCTAGCAGTGTAAATGATCCATTCGTGGAATATTCCATTCTTCCTTCCTCATCCTCCCCTTCCCCCCCAAAGTTACTTGTTTACTTGTGGAAAATGCTGTGTTTTGTCCATGTTCTGAGTCTCCAAAATGCCCCTCTAAAGGCAGGGGGGTTTGAATCTGCTTTCAGAATGTGTGTGTGTGTGTGTGTGTGTGTGTGTGTGTGTGTGGGTGAATTGTCCATCTGTGGGTGCTGAGGAGCAAACGGAATCCTCTCCCCTGCTGGGGCCAGCTAGTAAACAGGTGGCCACTAGGTGGCGCACTGCTCTCCAGAGCATTCTGCTGGCATACTTCGGCCGGAGTCAGTGGCATTACACCTGCAGAGAACGGGCCCTGCACCTGCAAACCTGAGTTCAAATGTCACTCTGCTCCCTTCTGACACAAAGGAACGGAGTTTCCTGGCCAACGCTGCATGGGGCACAGAGTGGGGAAGCATGCTGGCCCTTCAAAGTGCACCTGCCACTCTCGCTGTGCATAGCATGCTATAGCACAAAGCACTTTCTCAGTTTCCTCCCCTCTCCCATACACACACTAACGGCTACCTGCTGTAAAACATTGATACTTCTGTGGGTATCCTCCAACAGATCCAGCCTGCTCTGGGAAGTCTATGGGCATTTCCCATTGACTCCAATGAGAGCAGCGTCTGGCCCACAACATATTATTGATTAGTTTCAGGGAGCAGTTCAAGGAACTAGCGGACTGAAGGCAAGCCCTGCGTATCAGAGAGGACACTGGCCCACACCCTACAGTATGATCCCACTCAGAGATTAATTCTGATGCTTTTAGGAACAAATACACAATGCTGTCGAATATCAAAACTTCTGCTCCAATTCTCTGGGGTTTGCACAGCTGGACGTGAGGGCAGAGCCCTTGTAGCTGGATTTTCAGAGGTGCTGAGCAGCACCTACAGCCCCCTTTGATGTAAATGCTCAATGCCTCTGAATATCAGATCATACCTGTGCAGGCTACAGAAGTATGGGTGGGGCTTTGAAAAGCACCCATGTCCGCCTCATTGAAAGTTAATGGGATATTTGTTCCTATGTCACCCTGACCTTAAATCCCATCCTAGACTCTCTTTTTAAAACAAGTCTCTCCTTCACTTACCTGCCAGAGCCCAGGTCCAGACCCTCAGGGCTCTGTCTCACCTGTGCTATATCAATCAGGTAAGGAGCATGTATTCCTTCTTGGTTCTGTGTGGCAGGTTCTAGTGATGGCCTCAGCTGCTGCATGGCAAAACCCAGAGTCAGTAAGGGAGGAATTAATTTTAAATGACCTTTAAAAATCAAGTGCCTGTGTGTGTAATTATTACGCCTGCCCAGTCTGTTCCTGTGCAGTCAGTGCGCATTCAGCAGACCCTTGCTATTTCACTCTGTTCACCAAGAGACCTGTTGCCCATATCGGATTTGCCAGGAAGCAAAGGCACAATCCGAGAACATCGCAGGATGTACTTTGTTCACCTTAGCCCTGTGTAGCAGCCAGTGCCTCCTGCAAGACATTGTTCCAGTCCCTTAGGCTGGTTGGGCCACTGCATGCACTCACTCCCCTCCCTCAAGTGGTGGGCTAACAAGCTGAGGAGCTGGAAGAGGCCAGGAAACTGGCCATCTAAAATAATTGATGTGGGTGGCCTAAGTAGTTTTATGCATCTTGGCATAAAGGTGAAAACTCTATGGCCATTTGGGGGGAATGCTTGGCTTCCTCGCTCTGTCTCCTCACCAGCCTCCCACAGCAGTGGTTTGGGTACAGCTGGAAATTAGCTGGTTAGAGTGGCAACTGCCTACTGCTGTAGGAAATTCCCGGGCTCCTTTGATTGAGTGTTGCCATCAGGCAGCCAGCTCTTCTTGTTCTCAAACAGAAGCATTGGCAAATGCTGTAGACAAGGAGGCACTGGAATCCAATTCAGTCCCACCCTGGTCCTAGACAGTGACACACAAAGGACCCATTAGAACTAGTTGGAAGAGACAACATGGGCATGTCAACTTCTCCCTGTGACTCCGGTCTGAAGCTAGCAGCAAATACAGGACCTCCTCCCACACACCTCTGCTCAGAGCTCTTGCTGAAGTCAGTGGTAGTCCTGTGTGCAGTGGGGTCAGACCCAGAACCAATAAAGATATTTTTCTGGTCCTTCTGTCAGCCTTTCTGCATATTATTGGCTTGCTGGGTATTGATTTGTTTTTACTGCCTACCCCCCTATAATTTGTAAAATCCCTCTCAAGCGTGTGTGTTTGCCCTTGAGCTTGCTGACTTGCCTGCTTTTCACTTCCTAGAGACAGAGACACTTGTTCTCCTGGGCATGTCGTCATTAATGTTCTTCGGGGGTAACACCTTTGGAGGGTGGGTGGGTGATGCTTGCATTACTCCTGATGCTCATGCATTGTTCCTGCCCTGATAACAGCTGCTGTCTTCCTCCCTCAGTAACTTGTTGCCATCTATTCTGCAGAAATCAAGGAGATGGAAAAGCAAGCGTGAGGGGACAGATGCCAACAACCGACCTATTAAAGCTGCTGGCAAAGTCATCATACAGGATATCTCCTGCCTGCTTCCTGTGCACAAATCGCTAGGGGAGCAGTACATGTGAGTACACAGCCTTATCTCCAAGGCCGGCTCTAGGCACCAGCATCCCAAGCATGTGCTTGGGGTGGCTCTTTTCAAGGGGCGGCACTGCGGTTTTTGCTTTGGCGGCGACACTCTGGCTTTTTTTGCTTGGGGCGGCAAAAAACCTGGAGCTGGCCCTGCCTAACTCTAGCCGCAAACTAAGGCGACCCTCAATGCCACTGCTGTGCTCTGCAGTGTCAAAATCAATCAACATCTTGTTCCACTGAGCACCCATTCTTCACCTCTTGCATCATTCCCATGGTGTCCCTGTCTACCTAGGAGAGATGGCTTCTTTCCCAAAAACCTCTGGAAGGGATGTGTGGTGAAGGAAATACGTAGGAACATATTTGATTGTAGGTCTACACACCAGCTCCAGCCCTAGCAGCTGAAGATTGTATATATAGCTGTTGGAGGACTTCATCATTTGAAACAAACATTGTGAGCATGGGCCCTTTTCACAGGGGTGCATGTTAAAGGAGAACGCCAAAGGGTTGGTTTTGGAATGGGCTTTTGCCCCTTTTTGTTTCATTACGATGGATGATGAGGCCTGGAAGTCTCTATCTATGCGTGCATATACACTCAAACACACTCTTCCTCTTTCTTGCTCTCAAAAAGGTTTTTTCAACTTTGTGTGTGTGTGTGTGTGTGTGTGTGTGTGTGCACGTATTAATTTCAGGGCTGTGCATCTGTATTGTGCATCTGTATTGTGAGTGCTTTCCTCTTAATCAAAAGGATGGAGGTGCTGAAGCTTTATTAAAGACAACTTTTCTCCAATGTGCTAATTAGTCATTGAAGTTCTAAAGCAAACAAAAAAACAGATGGGAAAGCTCTTCTTTCAATTGCTCAACTTTCATTTCCATTCTAGTGCTATTGTCATTCCACTGGTGTTCTCGTCAGCAGAGGGCCTTTGAGGCAAGACAGTCCGTGAATGTCATGGGTTTTTAAAAAGGAAAAAAGCCACAAAATCCCTTCCCTGCCTTTTCTATCCATCATAAAGAAGTAAAAATAACCCAGCCATTGGCCAATTGTTTCATGTTTGCAGGTGGTCTTAAGGGGGGTGGGGGGGGCATTTATTTGTAAGGTCTTATGCAGCCTTTTTCCCAATACTCCCTGATAGGAATGGAAGCAGATGAAGGAGAAAATCATGGGGGTGTTTGGGGGAGCTATGTTGCCGCCAGTGAGTGGGAGATCTGCCAAGTAACTGTGAGGTCCACATACTGCCCCCCCAATCCCTCAATGCTGTTGGAGGCTAGTCAGTGGTGGCATGTCATCCCGCCCAATATCACACCTGGCTCTCCCTCAAAGTCTAGTGCTGGCTATAAAATTAACTAACTGGTAGACTGAATGGTAACAATAATTTGTAAATGGGGCAGCCCCAGATGGCTATCAGCTTCTGGGTACAAGAACAAATCTCAGCTTCACATTGCACCAGTATGTCACCATGGTAATAACTCTTTGGTGGTGGACCATCTCAAGATGACTGTCAGAGCAGATCCTGCTATTCGCTGTTGGATTGGAATGGGACATTATGCAGTGGACTGTCTGGTAGGGCAGCTGGATGGTATGCAGTCAGGTGTCTCTTAATGACTACGGAGGAAATGCTGATCGGTCTGACCCTGCAGTGTGATTAGGGAGTTCTGTCCAGTGGTGTGAACCATAACCAACCCTCCCTTGGTAAATTAGCGTGTCAGAGATGAGCCCTCTCTTTCTTTTTCAGTCTGAACGTCAGTAACATTCAGGAGACCTGCCAGAAGAATGCCTCCTCAGCCCTGGCAGTTGGACGTAGGGATCTCGTCCAGGTATTGGGCTTGCCCTTTATCTAGAGCACAGCAGCTGAATGGGACGCCTTAGCGAACACATTACTCTTGCCTTGTCATTCTCATGCCATGATCCTGGATTTCAAGGGCATGGCTGGGTCACTGGGGTGCAGCAGTCACTCCAGAGACCATCTGGAAGGGTTACAACGAGTCCGCCCTGGTAACTGGGGCAGAAGCACTGACACTTTGTAACCTCTCATTGAGAAATCCCTGGCCAGACCAGCAAATGGTTTGTTTCATACCCTTTTCCAAACCAGCTGAGATGACTAAGTGCTCTGAGAATTTCTCATAGGCCAAGCTAGACACAGGGCATGCTACTTTGTCAGTGACTGGAATGGGCATGCATCAAAATCACTGCAGCCACTGTAATCATTTTGGCAAGAGGAACTCTCTCTTTCTTCTACCTGTGGGGTTCGTAATAATAGGGACGATTATGGCTGTTCTGTGCTGGAACCGAATACAAAAGGCGGACAGCCTGTGCCCCAAAGACCTTACAATCTAATACTGTTTTGGGTATTGAGACATTTTCCTTTTCTCCATCATGCTGCTTACATTGCATTGGATTCCACTGGGGCAGTGAAAACAGACTAGTTTCCGTTTCATTTTGTTTGTACTCTGTTATTTTCTGATTCTCCTACTTTAGCAGGATGGTCTGAAGTTTGTGTTGCAAACCCTGCAGCAAAATGTTATACCTTTAAACAGCTACATTATTTCATTTGATTCTCTTTAAGTTCATACAAATGTTTCAATTAATTTTCAGCTTTTTTAAAAAAAAAGTTTTAAAAACCTAAATGGTGTTCCTTAAATATAAACCACAAACACTTTCTGATTCACTTTATGTAAATATTAAAAGGATCCAATAGCACGTCATAGGAAAGGCTAATTCCTAGAAGGGTTTACCAGCTGATTGCTGCAGTGTTTACACCACTTTCCCATTTCATTCCTCCACCTGCACTGCAACATTACAGAAATGTCCTGCTCCTCAGCTGAAACCTGGAGCCCTGAGCTGCAGCATGACAATTTCTCAATGTCCCCTTATGAGCCTGCTTTGTACAAATTACCCAGCTTTCCCCTGGCCCCTGTGGTCTGCTGCTTCGCTCAGGGCATGCTTTGCTTCTGTACTTCAGTTCCCCTCCTTTCCAATCTCTCCTGGTCCCACAGTGCTGCCACGTTCCTGAAATTCACTGTCTGTGTTTCTTTGCACTCTGTGTTCTCAGCTCTCATGTCCTGTATCTTAGCTGCCGCTGCCTTTCTAACACCTCCCTCCCTGCCCTCCTCCTTTTCTGTGACATTCTGTAATCAGTGGTTCACCCTCAGCTAGAATACTGTGTGCAGTTCTGGTCACCCCACCTCACAAGGATATAGCAGAAAACCTAGTGAGGGGTTAAAGACTGGTGATAAGAGTGATTGCGTCCTAGAGAGGTGTCTATGTGGAGAGAGACTGAAAAAGTCTGGGACTGTTTAGTTTAGAAGGGAGACGAACCAGAGGGGATGTGATAGAGGTATACAAAATAATGAATGGGGTAGGTATACAGATGGTAAATCAGGTGCTCCTCATGCATAATAAAAGAACAAGAAGCATTCAATAAAACTGAAAGGCAGCAAATTTAAAACCGATCAAAGGTCATGTGTGTGTATATGTTATAGTTCACCTGTGGAACTCATTGACACAGTGTCACAGAGGTCAAGAGTGTCATCAGATTTTAAAAATCAGATTAGACACTTACTGATAAAGAAAACCTCCCACTTCCTGGGATAAGCCAACCTCAAAATGAGGGGGGGTTAAGAAGAAACGCCTTCTATCAGCCATTTATTCCATAATTGTCCCCTAGGGAGCTTCTTGCATATTGCACTGAAGCATTTGGTGCTGGCCGCTGTCACAGACAGGCTAATACACTAGATGGACCCCAGGTCTGGTCTGTCCGTGGGGATCCCTCCCCAACAGCTAACACTGCTTTCCTGCAGCTAAGAGGTAGCTAGTTGGTTGATATGACTGATTGATTCTCCATTATTATGGAGCCCAACTCCAAAACCATCAGGGCTTGGCTGATTCTGGGGCCTCTAGAAAATCAGCTGTACCTATACCTGAAAGAATTCTGCCATTATTGAACCTTGCATGCGTGATTGCAATGCGGGGTCAGAGCCCTCAGTGCAGGTGAATTTCTGTTTCTAGTTGTCTTTCATGCTGTTTCTCTTGTGTCTGTCCAGGTGTGGTCACTGGCTACGGTAGCCACGGATCTCTGTCTTGGACCGAAGTCTGACCCGGATTTGGAGACACCCTGGGCCCAACATCCATTTGGACGTCAGCTCCTGGAGTCCCTGTAGGTCTCCAAAAGCTCAAAGCAGGAGCAGGGGTAGTCTCTGGAGCAGAGCTGTTCACAGCTGCAAGTTGTAGGGTCTTGTTTCAGACTTAGATGAGAGGAGCTGCTTGCTAAGCCCAGCGACTTTGAGCTAGAAGATCCTGCCTAAAGGCTTATGCAGGGATAATCAGTGCATAGCCTCTGGTCGTGGAGTTCTCTAGCACTTCGTGTGACTGCCCTCACCTTTAATATGGGGGGAGACTGTCCAGCTCCATCATGAGATGCACGTTCATAGGACAAAAGAGGGAAGCCACAAATCTGTTTATTGCAAATAGGAGGCAGCCCTGGCACTCGTCAAGTGACCCCCTGCCCTTTGGCTGAGCTAAGATTAGCTTCTCCTGCTCTGATGTGATGTTTATGGTACAGTATGTGGTGCTCCAAGACATCTGGATTGACTAGCATGGAGGAGGCCTGATGTAAGAGGGAACTGCCGCTTTTATCCAGGATTCTTTCCCTCGCCTGTCTTGATTTGGCTGCCAGTTTAACAATCAAATTCCCTGCTGTTGCTCCAAGTGCAAACTATTTCCTGTCATCCAGAGAGTCTTCTGGTAGCTACCTCCATTAAGGCCTGATTCACACTCAGCCCTCTTGCACAACACATTACCTACCTCTTGACATTGATCTGAATCTGTTCGGATAGGAAGAGTTGATAGCCAATGCTAATCTGTTCCGAAGCTTAGAACCTGCTTTGAGTTGCTTTGCTGACAGCTCTGCCAAACCTGCTACATGGACTCTGCCCTAGTTCTGCCCTGGTGTGAGGCAGGGATGGGAAAGAGGGACAGTCCATTCCTATAGCCATCCTCTAATCAGTGCCAGTCTCCAACCTATGCCTGCCCTTCACCAAGACGGTGAAGAGAACTCCCTTTGGTGGGGCTGCTCTTATGTTTGGCGAGGAGGAAGCGTCTGTTCTTTGTATTGCAGCAAAACCTGTGGATGCCGATCAGAAAGCAGGGCCCTGCTGTGCTAGGCACGGTACAGATACACAGTCAAAAGATAGTCCCTGCCCCAAAAGAGCTTGCAGTCTACGTTATCACCTGACACAACAGGTGGATGAGGCAAACAGGAGGAGGGAGAAAGGAAGTGGAAGATAACTACATCAGTCAAACTATAATAAGCAGAGATCTTGGTTCACTGTTTGCCTTGCCATGAATAGTTATCCCTACTAATTCACCTCATTTGGCCTCTTGACAGTGGCCAAATCTGTTATCTCTGTCTTGGGTACCAGTGTATTCGTAGGACATGGCACAATCTCCGCATGTCAAAATAGATAAAATTCACCTCAAACCCGCATTCATCACCCATTAATTCTCCTGCATGTAGAGTGCAGAGTGCACACTTTGGGTCTTCTATTTCCAGAAAGCCCCATCTCCTGCCAGTGTTGCAGGCTGCTCTATATTAAATCCATCCCCAACCCTCCCTATCAACTAAATCTCTTTAGGAATCAAACTTTGGTCTAATCCCCATTGCTCTGGCCTATAAGCTGGGGTTGGGATCTGGGCTGGGAATGGCCCCAGGAGCCTGAGAAGTCTGAGTATCTTCACCAAAATGATCAGACAGCGAGTCTCATGGCTCAATTTAACCTTGCTCCTGCAGAACTGCTCTTTGGAGCTGTGCAGACCCCAGGATCCTTGGGCATTCCCAGTGTGGATGGGGTCCTTAAACACCCCGCAGTAAGGGATTAGATACCCCCATGCAGAGAGGCACCATCTCTTGATTGTCTTGAGGCCTTGATTGTCTATCCAACTGGAAGCTCTTTTATCTATTTATTTGTAAAGTAATGAAAAGGAGAGTCTATCCCCCCAGAACCCACACATCCTCTGAGCAGCAGGGCATAGTTAGTTCCATAGGGTCCCCCAACCCCTGGCCTGCTGTGAGTGTTCCCTTTGGCTGGTGAACTCTGCCTCAGCTCCTGCTCTCTCCCTTTTCCTCCTCCCTCAGGCTGGCTCACTACTGTCAGCTCCATGATGTTCAGACCCTGGCCATGCTCTGCAGTGTGTTTGAGGCGCAGTCCAGGCTGCAGGGGTGCGTGAGTTCCTCGGGACCCTTCCCTCAGCGCTCCTCCAACGTGCTCTCCCACAGCCGATACGTATGCACAGTCATTTCTTTCCAACTGCTTTTCTTGAAAGTCTGGAATAGCTTTGGTTCGTGTGTGACACAACTCCCTCTTGTTTCCACCCAACAGCCTAGCTTTACGTCTTCAGGCTCCTGTTCCAGCATGTCAGACCCTGGACTCAACGCTGGAGGCTGGAACATAGGTATGGAGAGGCAGCGGAATGGACAGATAGAGGAAATGACTTTATTCGCATAAGCCCCCTCGGCATTAAATGGCTATCTGTGGTGGTGATGGTGGTAAAGAATTGTAAGTGGTTGTGGAGCTGAGAAGCAAAGAGCAAATTTCCATGGTTTGTTGGTGGGTCAGGTACCATGGCTGGAAATGAGCCATGTGCCATCTGCCCTTGTTAATGGTTTAATGTTGATGTTTCTTCACTGGTGGAATGAGTCTCCCTGCAAACTTCACCCTGATGTGCACAAGGACTCCAGTTCACTGTCAGCCCGCTGGGTGGGAGCTCACACCGGAGCCAAAACCAGCTGTGTCTATGGCAGTCTCTCTCCCCATGGCAGATGGGTGGTGGGACAGACCACTCAGGATGACCCTGTTACTAGACAACATGTCTCTCTGATCTTGGACTACAGGGAACCGAGGCAGCTTGCTTCGTCTAATAGAGCAAGCTTTCCCCAAACCCCATTCAGCTTTCAAGGACTTGATTCCAAATGCCCGTCCCATCCCTTCTATTTCCCCGGGTATTTGTGTCCCAAGATAAGTAGGTGGCTGTGGCCGGTGATATTTTGCTCCTCTCCTGGCTTGGCAGACGCTCCAGGTGACACTGTCTTGTTGCTGTGCTGGTCACGTGGGGTGATGTAGGATCATTGCTGCCAGAGCACTTGTCCAGTTTGAGGCCAGTCATTCTGTGCACCGCAGCCATTGCGAGTTAGGACACTTCAGATATTTGCTGGAGGGGCTTTGACCAGGGACTTCCTGTTTTCTCTCTACTCCAGAGTTGCGGGAGAGGCGCTCACTCCTTTACTTTGTGATGGTCTAGCTAGAATAGTGGCAGTTGGGAAGGCTGGAGTGTCAGTGGCAGCTCTTACAAGTGACCCAAATACTTGGGATCCTACAGGCATTTCCCACCAAGTTAATGCTTTTCAGAAAAGTCGGAATTCAGGGCTGTCTTGTGTCCCCAGGGTCCAGTGTAATGCCATTTGCATGATGTTTGTCTCACAGTGGCCTACCTGGCTGAGCACAATATTGGGCCCAAGCAACAGCAAACCTGTAATCACTCAGTGCAGTTTGCAGCTATCTTTGGAACAGGGAAGGGAGCAGAAGCAAGGACAACCCCACTAATGTTGGTTGCCACTCTTCTCCCTGCACCCAGGGGTCATGCACTTCTCTGAAAGATTTCCCCTGTGAGGCCCCTTTTCATACCAGCATCCTCACAGAGGAACAAGAATCCTCCCCTCCCCCAGCCCAAGGTGTGGAAGCCCTGACACCAGCACGCTCCCAGCCACTGGGAATGGAACTGTACTGACGCTAACTTTCCTACCAGCACCGAGCTGTGCAAGTCTCCTGTGGAGCAATCTGCGTGTTTTCATATGGGGCGGAAGACCAGGTGCAGCCTTCTGAATCCAGATTTTCTGCGTCCTGGGAGCCTTCTCCCCATGCAGTCATTGCCTGGCCCCTCTGCTGGGGAGCTGGAGGGACGATCTCAAGAGGCTGATGGCAAATGAAGGGGTTGGCTCTTGGCTCCCTACGATGTAGGAGTCTTTGTAATGGTGTAGACCAGGGATTCTCAGACTTTTTTTTTTTTCTGAGGCCCCTCCCAACATGCTATAAAACTTCACGGCCCACCTGTGCCACAACAACTGGTTTTCTGCATATAAAAGCCAGGGCTGGTGTTAAGGGGTAGCAAGCAGGGCAATTGCCCGGGGTCCCACATCACAGGGGGCACCGTGAAGCTAAGTTGCTCAGGCTTCTGCTTCAGCCCCAGGTGGCGGGGCTCAGGGCCCTGGACTTCAGCCCCATGCAGTGGGGCTTCAGTTTTCTGCCCTGGGCCCCAGTGAGTCTAACACTGGTCCTGCTTGGTGGACCCCTGAAACTTGCTCATGGCCCCCCAGGGGCACCCTGGACCCCTGGTTGAGAACTACTTGTGTAGAAGACAATACTAACACATTCAAGGGTGGAAGGGGCGGGGGGGAGAGCACATAGCCTCACATGCTTCCATCTAACTTTCACATCTCCTCCCTGAACCTTTCGCACATCACATTGCCCCATTCATAGCCCACTCGTCACTGCATCTCGGGGCACACTAACCATCTTTTGACTTTTGCAGCAAGCAAAGAGACAGAGCACGCATTCACCCCCTGGTGCGAGTCTTCGCCTGACGACCTCCGCTACGGAAACCTGACGTACGCTGACCACCGGGAGCGCGAGAGAGATCAACATGACAAGAACAAAAGGTAGCACTCAGCAACTCCCGTTTGTGCAGTTTCTGGGCAGTTCTCAGAATCAGCTGGAAGGCTGTCTAGCTAGCTGTTCCGTGGTGGCGTTACAGCTAATCAAGGGAGAGTAGGCAAGCCCTTAGCCCAAACTTTCACTCAGTTAGTGGCCCTGAAAGCTTAATGCTCCAAACTGTGGAGATTAATGGAAGGAGGAGGCACACATCAGAGGCTTAGGGGGGCTCACGTCAGGGCCCTACTGGGGCTCTGGGTGATCGCTACTTCCCACCACCCAACACAGATGTAATGAGATTGAGTAGTGTCCGCAAAAGAGAAACTAAACAACTAATTATTCCTCAAGAAAGGTTTTTAATGACTTATGACTATAAAGGCAACAGAGACAGAATGTGCCTAATGACTTTACGTGTACTGTAACCATCCCCAACCAACACAAATTCATATGCAATACCGATACATTAATCAACTATAGTTTACTAATTTTAACCTACCTATTAACTTATTTAACAACTTATAAACTTTTACTGACTTTTATGATAAACTTGATGGTAACTTATACTGGAGACAGGCACAGCGACTTGCAAAACTACTATGATTTATAACAGGGGGTCTCAAACACGCGGCCCGCGCATGCGGCCCGCAGGGCTCTTGTGTGTGGCCCGCCAAGCTCCCCGCGCCCCCCCCCCTCTGCCTACCCGTGGGATTGCCTCCTGATGCTGCAAGCGCCGCGCTGCTCTCTGAAGCAGCCGGCAGCACGCCCCTTCGGGCCGGGGGGGAGGGGGGAAGGAGGCAGAGGGCTCCGGCATTGCCTCCTGCCAGGCACCGCCCCCCACAGCTCCCATTGGCCGGAAACAGGGAACCACGGCCAATGGGAGCTTCGTGGGAGGTACCTAGAAGAGCGGCTGCCGCACAAGCAGGGAAGCCTGAGCCACTCCCCCTCCCCCAGGGGCTGCAGGGACATGGTTCCAGCTGCTTCCTGGAACGGAGCAGCATGGAGCCGGGGCCAAGGTAGGCAGGGAGCCTGCCCTGGCCCCAGTGAGCGCCGCTGCCACCCCGGAGCCACTGTAGGTAAGCGGCACCAGGCTGGAGCTCACACCCTGAACCCCTCCTGCACCCCCAACTCCCTGACCTGAGCCCCCTGCAACATTCCACACCCCGCCTGCACCCCAACTCCCTGCCCTGAGCCCCCTGCCACATCCCACACCCCAACTCCCAGCCCTGAGCCCCCTGCCACATCCTGCACCCCCAACTCCCTGCCCCAGTCCTGATCCCCCTCCCACTCTCCAAACCCCTTGATCCTAGCCTGGAGCACCCTCCTGCACCCAACTCCCTGCCCTGAGCCCCCTGCCGCATCCCGCACCCCTCCTGCACTCCCTGCCCTGAGCCACCTGCTGCACCCTGCACCCCGACCCCCTGCCGCACCAACTCCCTGCCCTGAGCACCCTGCACCCCAACTCCCTGCCCTCAGCCCCCGCTGCACCCTGCACCCTTTCTGCACCCCCTGGGGGCAGCGTTGGGGTGGGGACTTCAGGGAAGGGATTGGAATGGGGCAGGGAAGGGGTGGGAAGAGGTGGGGCAGGGGCGGGGCCTAATTGGAAGGGGTGGAGTGGGGGCTGGGCCAGAGGCAGCAGGGGGGGGTTCAGTGATGCGGCCCTCGGGCCAATGCACTAGTCCTCATGCGGCCCTCGGGGTCATCTGAGTTTGAGACCCCCTGATTTATAACCTACTAACTTTACCAATGCTGTACCTGTTTCCAGAAAGGCACAAAACATATACAGTTACTATATATTGATTAACTATTGACTATTACTATTTTTAAACAACTTAGACTTAACCTATAGTATTAATACAGACTTAAGATTAACCAGGTCGAGCATAACCAGACCTTTTTAAAATCTTACCCTGCCTTCGTCCAAAGATGATACATTACCTTCAGTTGACCATTTCCTGCGCTGGCCAGGCACAGATAGTCAGTGAAGCGCAAGTCCCTTTGGTTCAGGGGGTGCATGTGAGCCTGACAAAGAGCGATTTCTTTTAGGTCAAAACACACACACATGCGCCTCTGCATCTTATTTATACGGTATTTGCTGGCCGTGCTTCAAAACAAGTCAACTAATCAAGGTGGCCAAATATTCCAGGGTGGCATTTGCGGTTGTTTTGAACTAATGAACTGTGCACCTGTGCCCAGCTCATCTCTTCTCTATGCGGTTAATTGTGGTCAATTTGCTAGACTCAAAAATGCTCGAATCAGCTTAAAGAGGTGTCTGGTTACAGAGCATAGTAACCACAAGCCTGTATCTATATTTACAAAGTTTCCTTTTCAGTCTATGAAGCTTCCTAGATAGATTATGCTTATGCTTGCAGGATTCTACTGTACTCGCTTCTTACAACTTCCGGAAGTTTTAGGCCTAACACTGCTTAGCCTGACACTACTTGACAAGGCTTGTGCACATTAATCACACAAACCAATTCTGCTCAGTGATTGGCTGACTGCCTGTGAAATCTTTCCATAAATCAGCTGCAGTGAGGGCCCCGGAAGAGAACCTGACCCTCCCCCACACACCCTAGTTCTGATGACAGATGTGGTCCACTCAGGCTCACTGTGACATTGCCATTCAAAAATTATAACACTTTGTCTGAGAGACTGGGAAAATAATATGTTGCTCCTGTAGCTACCTAAGAATCAGAGGGGTAGCCGTGTTAGTCTGGATCTGTAAAAAGCAACCGAGGGTCCTGTGGCACCTTTAAGACTAACAGATGTATTGGAGCATAAGCTTTCGTGGGTGACTGCCCACTTCGTCGGACGCATGGCATTGCTGCTGGCTGGGTTAAGAATTGCAGCCAGAGCTGCGGTGAGTGAACAGATCAAGTGACTGGCTGTGTGGGTCCCTCCTCCAGGCTCCTGGACCCTGCCAACACTCAGCAGTTTGATGACTTCAAGAAATGCTACGGGGAAATCCTTTATCGCTGGGGTCTGCGAGAGAAACGGGCTGAGGTTCTGAAGTTCGTTTCCTGTCCTCCCGACCCGCACAAGGGAATCGGTGAGTGTGTAATTCTGCCTCTTCCAGCTACCCCTGCCTGAAGGGTTTGGGGATAAATATTCAGCAGACATGATGATCTAAGATGTATCCATTCAGCCAATCAAGAGACTGGCTGTGGCAGCAAATTGCTTGGTAAGTACTCAGCCCCCTGTTGGCAGTTCAGAGTGGAGATGAGATCTTTAGATCTTGGCCAAGTGACTTTGTATGTGGGACGGAGGGACATTACTAGCTGGAAGTGTGTTTACCACTGTGTAGTGATGGCCTCTTGACAGTGCTGGAGGCTATTCCTCCTCTGGGGTAGTATGGGGAGCCAACCCAATCACTGACCATGGATTGAGAGGTTCTCACAATGTCTAGTGGGTAGAATTACAAAAACCTGGTTTCTGGCTTTAGGAAACCCAGACAGAAAATGGGTGGGCAAGACATTCCCCCAAGCCCTGTGGCTGCCCATTGCAGTTCTCCAGCAGGCCTAGCAAGAGGAAGGCACACTGCACTTCTGGGTGGGCGTAATGTCGAACAGGGAAGCAGCATTAGCAGCAGCTGTGAGGAAGCTCACTTTGCCCCGTCAAGGTGTTGTTGGTCTGGAAGAGCAGAGCAGCCTGGATCGTGGCTGCTCTTCTCCAGGTAAACAGCAGCCTCACACTAGAGGTCATCTTTGCTCCCGTTGACATGCTGGGCTTGGCTTGTGCCTGTTTGTTTCTCACGGAGGAGATGGATGCTAAAGACAAAACTCTACCGAAATGTAGAGAGAGAGAAAAGGGCAGCTGGAGGAGTTCACCTCCATAGCACCTCTGTCCAGCCCAGGTTAGTCATGGCTAAAAGCTGTTCCCTTCTCCTGATGCTGTTCAGACGGGTTGTGTTAATTGGTCTCAGTCCAGCACCTCATGCTTTGATGTCTCAGCCTAACTGGATAGCCTCAGGAGAGGAGCAAAGGAATGTAACAGGCCCATGAGAAGAACTCTGCTCTTACTCAGGGAGGTGGGCTCCCTAGGTCAGGTCTGAGGCAGGTCAGCAGAGCTCGGGGGAGAGGGGGGAGACTCTGCTATACCTGCCCTGGGGATGAATAGAGAACTGCGGTCTCCAGGACTATAGGAGCCTGCAGTAACTGTTTTGCTCTCCATTTCTTTTCCCTCTCCCCCACTGCCAGAGTTTGGGGTGTACTGCAGTCACTGCCGCAGCGAGGTGCGGGGCACCCAGTGCACCATCTGCAAGGGCTTCACTTTCCAGTGTGCCATCTGCCACGTGGCAGTGCGAGGCTCCTCCAATTTCTGTCTGACCTGCGGACATGGAGGACACACCAGTCACATGATGGAGTGGTTTCGCACCCAGGAAGTGTGCCCCACCGGCTGCGGGTGCCACTGCCTGCTTGAGAGCACATTCTGAGCACAGTCAGCGAGAGCAGAGAGCATCCCTAGTACGGGATCTAATACTTCAATACTTATTCCTAAACCACGGTCAGTCAGCTTCTCTCCACAGTATCTACAGAGGATGCCTACGGCGCCTGAAGCAGGGTTTACTTGCTGTGCATTGCACTGGTATTACCAAATGCTTCCAGTCTTCCAACAGCTTCCCAGGTGGCTCCAGGTAGAAGTGGCCAAACTCTCTGTGCCATTGCTGGTAATGGATGCCGTTCTGGGAAAATCAGGCTCTGCTATAAAGGATACATGACTGGTGGCTCGTCTCCATGAGGCTGAAAGGAATGTGTGAAAGTTCCTTTGGAGTGTTTTTCCAAGGGCCTCCTGGCAGGAAGACGACCGGTCAAGAGATCAAGTCACATGACAAAGACAATCCTCTTAGTTAAGTTAAGGTGAAATTAGTTTCCAGACAGGAGAGGAGTTCCAAGCTTAACTCAGTCTTCGAAGAGCAAATAGACAATGGGCCTTTGGAGCCAGGGGAGATTTTTTTAAATGTTTTTCTGAACTGCCATTTCTTGGTCTAATAAAATTCTGTTAATCACACAAAACAAAAGGATCAAGCTACCTTTTAAAAGATCATTTCCTAGTTTCCTATTCAGTTGGTCAATAACTGTAGATGGTATAAAAAGCCCCCTCCCCCAGCCCAGTGCACTAGAATCACTTGTTTCTTTCTAGAGATTTAAAACATATTACTCGGGGGGGGGGAGGGGCTTTTTTTTTTTTTTTGTTCTGACTGGGTGGAACGATTCACTTTAACCCCTTGTCAGTGACACAGCCTGTTGACTGGACAAAGGACTGCTGCTTATCTGGGTCTTGGATCAACTCTCAGTCTCCATGGAATGATGTTTCTGCCACTGGCGGTCTGGGATCTGCTGTGATGGGTGGGTTCACTGTGTGAATAGGTCAGTTAACTTGGTTGAGAGACTAGGCTTGCAGAGAGCAGCATGGCAGTGATTTTGTGGAGTGGGGGTTGTGTGTCTCCTATGAAATTGTGAGATGTGCAGAGATGAGACACTCAAGGCCTGATTTTTTTTCTCAACTGCATATGCATTTTCACATATAAACTTATCAGCTTCCTGTGCAAATGAGGAGGTCCCTAGCTGATGCCTTCCTGGTGCAGATGCTGTCAATGTCTGTGCAGTCATGTAAATCAGGTATGCAGCCTGAATCTGATGCTTAGCTTTCTGTGTCAGTCTGACATGCCTAGACCCAGCCTTGATCGTGGCACAGGATTCCTTCTGCACCCACAGGGCGGGTAGGAACATGTTTCTGCCTCTCTGAAACACCTTGTGTCTGAAATCAGGCCTTGGAAATCTTGGAATGGAGGAAACTGATCATGTATTTTCAGTACAGATTAAATTATTTTTTTAAAAGTTGGGAGCTAGTAAATTCATTTCCCCATTGTTTTGTTTCGATGTATCTATCTGTATCCTCTGGTCCTCGCTGCCGGGCCAGGGTCCAGGGACTGCTCCCTTGTATCAGGTTCAGATGTGCATGGCAGGCTCCAGGCCCTGCTAGCTGACTTTCTAAGGAGGCAGTGAAGTGTTGCTTCTTTTAGCCCTAGGCCAGAGGTGAGCAAACTACGGGCCACATGCGGCCCGCGGGACCGTCCTGCCCGGCTGCTGAGCTCCCGGCCGGGGAGGCTAGCCTCCACTGCTCTTCCCTCTCCCCCGCAGCCTCAGTGAAACGCGCCACCAGTGCTCTGGGCAGCATGGCTGGCTCTGCCCGGGCCGCGCAGCTGCGAGCTCCTGCCACTCTGAGCGGCATGGTAAGGGGGCAGGGGGTTGGATAAGGGGCAGGAGGTTCTGGGGGCAGTCAGGGGACAGGGAGTGGTTGGATGGGGGGGCGGTCAGGGGATGGGGAGCATGGGGGTTGGATAGGTGTGGGATTCGGGGGGGGGGTCTGTGGATAGGGGTCGGGGCAGTCAGGGGACGGAGCAGCGGGGGTTGGATGGGGGGTGGGATCCCAGGAGGGGGCAGTTAGGGGACAAGGAGCGGGGGGGGGTGGGATGGCTCGGGGATTCTGAGGGCGGGAAGTTGGGGCCAGGCTGTTTGGGGAGGCACAGCCTTCCCTACCCGGCCCGAGGGATGCTCTTGTGCGCAAACCCCGGCCGCGCGGTCCGCAGCGCATGCGCCGGGCAGCCCTTCGCCCCCGGCCCGTTTCGGGCGGATCCCGGCTCAGACATGACCCGGAAGAAGCTCTGTGTGAACCGGAAGTGCCTGCTCTCCAGGTTGACTAGCATGGAGGGGATAAAGAGCGCTCGGCCGGCGTAGGCGGTAGGTGGCCGCGGGCTACCCAGGGAGAGCGGTTGGGCCCGGGCCCGTCAGAGGGAGCACGCCGCGCTGCGCCGCGCCCTCTCCTCTGCTGTGTGCTCGGCCGCCCTTCCTTGTCCCCTTCCCCACCGCCTCGCCCCGCCCCGCCTTCACCTCAATAGCCAGACTGGCTGGAAACGTCCCGGTCTCGTTCTTTCAGCGCGGCCTGAGTGAGCGGCTCCCCCAGGGGCCGGACTCCAGGAGCCGCCGGGGCTCTAAGGAACAGCGCAGCCTCCTGAGCTGGCGACAGCGAGTCAGGGCGCGATGGGCCGCGCCGGGGCAGCGAGAACCGTTCTCTCCAAGCAGGGCTGTCTGAGCCCGGTACGGCCCTGGCCGGCGTTCGGGGGCGGCTGAGATCTGCCGCCCTGTCCGCCTGTAACCAAACATCAGCTACTGCAGAATGGACGGGTCCCGGTCCTGGTAACTCCGCCTCGGGGCACCTCCCGGCCTGTACTGGCTGTACGTGAGGACTAGGGGGGGGCTGTTCTGGTTCCTGTGAGCCCCCCCGCGAAGTCTCGCTGACTTCAGTAGGTTGTTCATTACAGTGCTTTCGTGAATCTGGGCCACACTTTGTCGGGATGCTACCAGTATTACCTGTCCTGAAACCACGGCTGCTGGGATCTCTGGGTGCTGTGCACCCACAGCTCTCTTGGAAGTCAGGGCAGCTGCTCAGCTGAAATAATTTCCCGCTCTGCTGTTTTTAAGGATGCAGGACAGGACAGAGTCACGTGTCTGTGATTTCTTCCTTATTCTGTCACTGACTTTCTGTGTGACTTTTTTTTTTTTTTTTTTTAAGCAGGAAATGGCACAGAAGTTTTATTAGAATAGTTGTTTTTGCTTCTCAAATAAATACTCAGCGCCAGATGCAGCATCCCACTGAATTCTCAGTGCCCTCTTGGGGTTGCCCTTGAATACACCCCTCCTAGTGTTACAGCCCCTTGTTTCTTTCGTTGCTGTATAAACAGGGTATTTAGGTAGGGCCTATGTAAACAGACCTACCAACCTAGGGGGTTGGTCCCTTGGTCAAATCATGTGGCAGGTAGTTCCACAGGTTAACCACTCCCCATTCTCCTCTGCTAAATTCTCCATGCCCCTGGGTCAAAACGTGTGGTCGTTCAAATGATTACCCAGCTCTCAACCCCTCACTGGGCTCCTGGGTCAAATCATGTGGTGGGGTAGTTCTACAGGTTAATCACAGCTCATCCTCCTCCTGTTAAGCTCTCCAGGCCTGAGTCAAATCATGTGGTTGGTAGTTCCACAGCTTCCTTCCCCCCCCCCTAAACTATCTGGTCCTCTGTTTGCCTTTCTGTGCCTCAGTTTCCCTGTATAAAAATGCAGCTGTGTATCCACCTTTATCAACTGTTTTGAGCTCTCCAGCTGAAAAGTCAAGCCCCCTTCTTTAACCCAAAGAGGCTGATCCCTAGACCTACAACATAAAAAGAAAGTTTAGGAGAATTGGGTGTTCCAGGCTAGACTCCTAAGCACAGTATAAAGCTGAGTGCCACAAGATGTCAGCAGAGCATTGTGTTCAGAGACAGTCCAGGTTGGTGCTCTTGGAAAAGAGGCTTCTGGTAAACAGCTAGTGGGTCAGAAAACTACTTAGCTTGTCACGTTTCTACACAGCATTTGTCTCATGCCTGGAGGATCTCACCTGGTTGGTGGCTTTTCCCTTGTTGATTTTGCTCTGAGCGATTTAGGTGGATGTGGTCATAGCTAGGAGCTGATAAGGGTGATCACTTTTCTCCAGGAGCTGAATGTAGATGTGTCCCAGTGGTGGTCAAAAGAGGTTTTTTTTCATTCCTGAAAAACTCTGTGGCCGTGACCCTTCCTTCTGGGTGTAGACCTTGCCATGGTAACTCTAAAAATGGAGGGGTTGGTGAATCCCACATCCTGCAGTCTGCATTGGCTTCAGATAGGGATATTTACACTAGCAATCTTCAGAGCTTTACTGTTGATAGGTTAGGACAGCAGCCAGTCTCTTAGGAAGTCTGGTCCTATCTCCAGTCAGCACTTGAGATCAGTGTGGGTGGAACTTCTGCCCATCCCAGACTATAATCTCAACAAGACAGGGCCTTCACTGTCATAAACCCGAGTGCTCTCCCCTAGTTTTAGCAGTCCTCCAGGCCAAGTTGAAGCCGCTTTTATTTCTGTGTTAGTTTGTGTGTGGGCAGGAGAAGGGGGATTATTAGTTAAGGCTGTTGGGTCAGGGTGTACTAAAATACCCATCACCACAATAACTTAGCACTGTACAAAATGAAAGATCCATCAATACATACACTGCTACCTCAATATAATGTGACCCGATATAACACAAATTCAGATATAACGCAGTAAAGCAGTGCTCCGGGGGGGCGGGGCTGCACACTCCGGTGGATCAAAGCAAGGTCAATATAACACAGTTTCACCTATAACGCGGTAAGATTTTTTGGCTCCTGAGGACAACGTTGTATTGAGATAGAGGTGTACCTCGCAGCAGTTCCTGGATCCACTGAGTAATGGGCCAGCTTGCCTTTCCAGCAATTTAGTTTGACTTTTATCAAGGTGCTCTGGGGGCTCTGAGCATGAGCACTGTACAAATCCAAAGTTGTTGCTGTACTGAATCAGACCTCGGGTCCATCCAGTCAGCATCCTGCCTTGGCTGCTGCATGATGTTTCAAAGGAAGGATGAAAGGAACCCATACTGGCTAGCTGTGCAATTCTGTATGTTGGGTGGAATTGCTTCCCGATGCCCGTGGGCAACAGTCTTCTGCCCTGAAGCATGAGCTGTGGCTTTCTTTATTGTGGTCTTAGCCTTGCTTAATGCAAAGTTGACTTTTTAAAAAGGAAATGTGAATGATTTATTCTTCTCTAGACTCGAGTGGGGTCCATTTTTTTGATGGAGGTTTGCTCTAGATCAGAACTGAGGTGTTCTTAGTATAGCTGTGGGTGGAGACCCAGGAATAAAATTGCAGAGGACACTGCAGATCAGAATTGCAGTGTATTAGTCCAGCTGTGTGGGGGACACATGCACAGTACCTACCCTGTACTTTGACTGGTGCTGCTGTTTACCTACATGAGTCCTATTTATCAAACTGTCTCCTATGATGATATGTGCCTTTAAAGTTGGGCCTCATTTTGTGCTTTTTACGCCGCAGGCTTTGATGAGTAGCAGCACCGGGATTTGCCTGAAGAAGGATAATTGGTGATGTCCAAGCAGGCTCAGCGGAGCGGTAAGTTGCGGCACGTCACCAGCTGTTGCAGGGGTGGCATTCCCAATACCTAGCCCAGCAGGAGAGGCAATTGCCAGGCTGAGTTCTGTACACTTAGGGCAGGGGTGGGCAAACTTTTTGGCCCGAGGGCCACATCTGGGTATGGAAATTATATGTTAGGCCATGAATACTCACGAAATTGGGGGGTGGGCTCTGGGGTGGGGTCAGAAAAGAGGAGTTCGGGGTGTGGGAGGGGGCTCTGGGCTGGGGCAGGGGGGTGGGGTGCAGGTGGGGGGATGAGGGCTCCAGCTGGGGGTGCAGGCTCTGGGGTGTAGGAGGAGGCTGGGACCAAGGGGTTCGGAGGGCGGGACAGGGATCAGGGCTGGGGCAGGGGGTTGGGGCACAGGAAGGTGTCAGAGGTGCAGGCTCCGGGCGGTGCTTACCTCAAGCAGCTCCCAGAAGCAGTGGCATGTCCCACCTCCGGCTCTTACGTGGAGGCGCAGCCAGGAGGCGCTGTGTGCTGCCCCGTCCATAGGCGCCACCCCTGCAGCTTCTATTGGCCATGGTTGCCGGCCAGTGGGAGCTGCGTGGAGCCACGGCATGCGCGGAGCGGGGCAAGCCCGGACTCCGCTCACCGGCAGGAGCTCGAGGGGCTGATTAAAACATCTGAAGGGCCGGATGCGGCCCCCGGGCTGTAGTTTGCCCACCCCTGACTTAGGGTATAGAATGCCAGTATTGCAATGAGCCAGCACCCAGAGTAATATTCATCCATGAGGTCCTCTCTTCCATGCACCGACATTCTGTCACCAAAAGAGCACTGTTACTGTAAACAGAATACATTTAATCCCCTCCCCCCGCCCCCCTTAAGAGTTCATTAAGGTTGCAGAGTCAAGCACTTAGAAATCTGGATATGCCAGAATTCAGGTTGCCTGTGCAAACTTAGTTCAGCCTCCTTGTGTGCATGAGTTAAGATGTGGTCTTTAATGACATGATCACATGCTAGCTTTTCCCTAGAACCCCTGCCTCGTTCAGCTGACAGTAGAAGAATGTTGAGACTCAGGAATCCTGGGTTCTAATCCACATTCAGGGGGATGGCTACAGACCGTTCTGTACTGGTTCCCTCCCTCCCCCACCTCAGGGCTTGGATCCTGACTCTATGTTCCAATCAGGTGGCTTCTTCCTTCTCATTGCTGCAGGGAGAGCATTTGAGATCACAGGAGAGACCAAAGGGCCAGTGAAAAATCAGTGGTCTGGCTGAGGGGACCCGTAACTGGTATTGGTAACTTTCCGTGTACAAAGAAGTCAGTTGCAGCACAGGGGGGAAAAGCCTGGGACTTTTATTTTCCAGCCCTGTTGGTTCTTGGGGCAGTGGAGGGCAGTACTGCTTAGGAATGCATCTAGTGCTTTATAGCTACTAGTGGCTCCTCACAGCCATGGGGAGGAGGCAGGGAAACCTCTGTTACCCATCCATGTCTGGCAGTCTCTTCCAAGTAACATGGCTATTGCAGGAGCAGGCTCTCTCTAGCAGTTTCCCTGCCCAGATGTAAGGGTCCTTCTGCTTTGCCTCCTCTCATGTGCAGGCCTGGGCAGGAGCTTGGAGCATGATATCTTGGTGTGCGGGACATGTCTGCGCCAGTTCTCAGAGATAAAGCCCTTCATTCTGCACAAGACCCACCGTAAGTCAGGCACGTCTACACTGAAACTGAGTTGATCTAATTTAACTTACATCAGCATACTGCCGCCACAGTTATTACATGGCTTGTGTGTGTCTCTGCTTTGCTCCTGGTGTTAGCAGTGCGCGTCCCCACCAGGCATGCTTGTACCAATTGTACTGTCAGTGTGGGGCAGTGTGGGATGGCAGTGTGGGATGGCTTCTGAAAGTCAGCAACAGTCGATGAAAGCAACGCAATGTCTGCACTGACCTAACTACATCAACATTGACTCTACACCTCTAGTGGAGGGGGAGTTACTAAGTCAGTGTAGCGGGGGAGTTACATCGTCGGGAATGAAATTTCAGTGTAGATGCTTATGTCGTTAGTTAAGTCTTATGTCTTCCCACTCTGTAGTGTGGAGCCAGATGTTGTTCACTCAGTTCAGAGCACATGCACTATCAGCCCTGCATGCTCAGTCCCAGAGCTGAGAGTCACTCTGGGCTTTTTTCTTCTCATGCTGCATCGCTAGTAATGAAGACTGGGCTCTACTGCTGGGGGAGGGGCTGCTGCACAGTCAGGGGGTGTTAGTTCAACCCCCCCTGGGTTCCTGCATACTCCTCTCCCCTGGAATCATAGAATATCAGGGTTGGAAGAGACCTCAGGAGGTCATCTAGTCCAACCCCCTGCTCAAAGCAGGACCAATCCCCAGACAGATTTTTGCCCCAGATCACTAAATGGCCTCCTCAAGGATTGAACTCACAACCCTGGGTTTAGCAGGCCAATGCTCAAACCACTGAGCTATCCCTCCCCCCAACCCTTAAAAACATCTAAGGAAGGAGATTCCACCACCTCCCTGGGTAACCCATTCCAGTGCTTCACCACCCTCCTAGTGAAAAAGTTTTTCCTAATATCCAACCTAAACCTCCCCCACTGCAACTTGAGACCATTACTCCTTGTTCTGTCATCTGCTACTACTGAGAACAGTCTAGATCCATCCTCTTTGGAACCCCCTTTCAGGTAGTTGAAAGCAGCTATCAGATCCCCCCTCATTCTTCTCTTCTGCAGACTACACAATCCTAGTTCCCTCGGCCTATCCTCATAAGTCATGTGCTCCAGCCCCCTAATCATTTTTGTTGCCCTCCGCTGGACTCTTTCCAGTTTTTCCACATCCTTCTGGTAGTGTGGGGCCCAAAACTGGACACACTGCTCCAGATGAGGCCTCACCAATGCGGAATAGAGGGGAATGATCACGTCCCTCGATCTGCTGGCAATGCCACTACTTATACAGCCCAAAATGCCGTTAGCCTTCTTGGCAACAAGGGCACACTGTTGACTCATATCCAGCTTCTCGTCCACTGTAACCCCTAGGTCCTTTTATGCAGAACTGCTGCCTAGCCATTTGGTCCCTAGTCTGTAGCAGTGCATGGGATTCTTCCGTCCTAAGTGCAGGACTCTGCACTTGTCCTTGTTGAACCTCATCAGATTTCTTTTGGCCCAATCCTCTAATTTGTCTAGGTCCCTCTGTATCCTATCCCTACCCTCCAGCGTATCTACCACGCCTCCCAGTTTAGTGTCATCTGCAAACTTGCTGAGGGTGCAGTCCACGCCATCCTCCAGATCATTAATAAAGATATTGAACAAAACCGGCCCCAGGACTGAACCTTGGGGCACTCCGCTTGATACCGGCTGCCAACTAGACATGGAGCCATTGATCACTAAAGTGGAAAGTGCCTGCCTCTTAAATTGATTCAGAGTGAAATAGTTCATGACCTTGACTGCAAAGGCTAACGAGGGCGGATTAGATGGCAGCACTTGGCTGCCGTGAACAGAGCAGGTGCAGTACCTGCCTCTGAGCAGGGGAAGCACAGAAGGAACATTGCCCATAACCCTCCATTTTCCAACCCTTCCCTGACTCTCCTTGGGCCGTGTGTTCCCGTGACACCAGCTGAGTCCTCGCTGGGCTGCCGCCTCTGCTGCATCATCCAAGTAGCCGCTTCGTAACCAGCCCAGCTTGGGAACCCCTGCACAATTGATCCCCTGGAGTCCAAATTGCCTTTTCCGCATGCGTAGGTTAGCCATAGGCGGGCAAATCCCTGCTGAAGCCTTGGCTGCCCTGGGGCTGAGACACCCTCTATTCAGACACCCCCATGAGCCTGCTTAGTGCTTCCCCTTTAGTGTGTCTGACTCTCTCCCCTCTCCCCCAGATGTGCAGGGTGGCATTGTCTACAGCTGTGAGCTGTGTGCGAGAGCCTTCTCCTCCCACACCGTCCTGCTCTACCACTATCGAACCCTTCACCAGCTGCAGACGTGGGACCCCAGCACATGGGGCAGCACCTCTGCCAGCCCAGCCTTGCCTGCTGGCCCTGAAACGGTGCCAGGCCCTGAGATCCCAGACACCGAGCCAGCTGATCCGGGCATGGACGTTCATTTCATCCTGACCACAGAGACTGTCAAGGGGAGAGCGTTTGATTATGGCCGGATGGTCTTAAAGTGCCTGCACTGTGCCCAGAAGTATTACTCCAAGGAGGGGCTTGTTGGCCACGTGCATGCCATGCATCCTGGCACTGAAGGCCTGCCGCTGCCCCAGGTGGCGTTGCAGGGGTTGGAGAGAGTCATGAGTGTGGCTGAATACGAGGTGTATGTGAAATCCGTGGGGCGCAGAAGTGGCTCCCAGAAGCACGAATCTGGGAGGCCTCTGGAAAGACCCCATGGGAAGAAGTTTGTTTGCCCAGTTTGCAAGAAGGGCTTTACTAGAAAGCACATACTCCAGCTTCACACCAGCACCCACCAAGCCAGCTGCAGCCCCTTCTGTGGCAGGCAGTGGGCAGCCTCCCATCGGCGACACCACCAGTGCCAGCAGTGCAGCTTCCAGTCGGTGGTCAGCGCGGTGGCATGGCTGCACCGGCAGGAGCACCGCCAGGGGACGGTGACCTGCGGGGTCTGCCACTGTGCCTACCCGGACCGGTCCACACTCAACAAACACATGAGGGTGCATGATGCGGAGCGGCCCTACGGCTGCAGCTTCCCACACTGTGGCTGGAGGTTTAAGGTAAGGGCGTAGATCCCCACCCAGTCCCTGTGACGGGGGGGGGAGGGGTGTTGCTGCTCCCTTGCAGCCATTTGGGGAACAGCAGGGAAGCTCCAGGCAGCGAGTGGAGGCCCGAGGCCATATGGTCTCACTTTTCCATTGCTGATGGCCACTCCAAACCTCCTTTATATCCACGGGGGTTGGGAGGGGAATCTCCAACCCTGCTGCATCTTGAGGTCTCCCCAGGTCCACAGCTGCCCACTCTGAGGCGCTTTCCTGCTAGCTGAGGTGTTCTGGGACCATTGCTGGCAACGTGGATGGCTTGTGGCCCAGACAGGCTGCATTTCTCACCTACTTTCACCCATTTGTGCCTCATGGGGCACTATCACTCTTGCCTGGGAGCTCCCTGATCTCATCCACCTGGCATAGTGAGCTCCCTCTGTGCTTATCCCCATCCCTCTGTGTCACAGAAGCAGGCTCCGGACAAAGCCCAGAACTAAGCACCTTGCGGAGCACTGCTCATACCCCCTGCATCCAGTAGAGGGCTGGATGGTGTGGGTCACTGTCTCCTTCCTCCCTTCCCTCCCAGAGCTGACAGTACCCCGTTCTGGGAGGGCAGGAGCAAAGGGCTGAAGGATGGAGCTGCTGTAGAGCATCTTAGCCCTTCAGAACCAGCACTGGGCTGGGAACACTTGGCCTGGCTCAGGCAGAAAGCTAAAGCTGCACACCCAGGTGCTCTGGGGTAGCAGAAGTGGGTGGTGCACCCCGCGGTTCTCACAGCCACTGCCAATCCAGGCACTCACCTGTCCTGCTCCAAAGGACGTGGCTTCCGAGAGAGAGAGAGACAGGCTGCGGGGAGCGGAGGCTCAAACAGGCAGGGCTTGGAACTCCCCTTCAGTGGCAGCCAGGAGACTCTGGATTGGGGTAGACAAGACAGGAAGCTCCGTCCTTCTCCCAGCAGCTGATGATGGAGGGAGAGATTCTGGTTTGGCGGATATGGATGTCCAACACCCTGCTAGAAATTCTAGCTCCCTCTGCCTTTCCTGCAGCTATGGTTTGGGGGAGTGGGGGGCCTGGGCTTCTCCTCAGCACGTTACCCAGCCCTCCTCTCTGCGCACCTCCAGCTAGTAGGTGTTGGGTAAACGCTTGCAGCCCTGAAAGGAGCTGTTGTTGAATGAGTTCGAGGGTATTTGCAGTTAGGATGGTTTTCGCTCTAGCTGGGACCATGCTAATCCTACTTCTTCTCTGGTGAAGACCGAGGGCAGCAGAGGTAAGGGACTCCCCGGCAGGCTGAGCGCTGGCTGCATCCCAGCTGCCTCACATTCAGAGCCTCGGACAACCTGGGCAGTGCAAGCCAAACTCCTGGGTCTTTGGGGGTGCAGGCTAGTAACCAGATAAATGCAGCCTGACACAGCCAGCAGCTCCTAGTCCAACTAATGGCAAGGAAAGAGCCCCTTTCTCACGGCAATAGGGAATTATCCTGGGATATTTGGGGCCTCGCCTCCTAGCATCTCTGGAGACTGAAGCCCTCTGCCTATAGAACAGGGATGGCATGGCCCGTAGCAGTGCCAACCTCCCCAGGATTGCTCTTCCCCCGCCACCGTGCTCCAGCTCTGATGTAGAGTTACGGCTTTTAGTGGACAGATGGAAGTTCAGCTCCGTCTGTCCTAGGCCTCTGTATCTGGGCTGCCCAGCCTATTGGGTGCTGGTTTGGGTCGTGTGGGCCCAGCACTCAGTTCACACAGGCCACCAGCCGCTAAGAGGACAGTGGTGGCTCGTCTTAGCTGGATTCACACTAGCCACCTGGAGGTGAAAAGCTCCAAATCCATCACCTTGTCCTGCCCAAGGAGAGACCCCTGGGTCTCTTCAGTTTGAAGGCAGTGTCCGTCCCCTATTGATCAGCCCAGGTGCTGGCGCCCTGCCCCTGCCGTTCGGAGTGAGGACACAGCTCCTCTTTACTCGGGAGCTAAGAAGCGATGGCTGCTGCGGCTGCTTTTGTCCTAATGCATCACATCTGCCTTTTGCCTGCAGAGTGAGGTGCTGCTGAGAGCGCATCTGCAAGCCCACGTCACTCCAGGCCAGTTTGAATGCCCCTCCTGTGGCTACGCCTTCCGCCACAAGCATCACTTGCAGCGCCACCAAGCCAGAATGCATGTCATTCCCTCCAGCAGGGCGAAGAAACCAGATGTCCCCCCAGTGGCACAGCTCAGGTGAGATGCTGCCTGCCTTGAAAGGACTGAGCCTTGGGTCTGATCGCCCATCACTAATTCCTAAGCTGCAGAAGCAGCTTCCCTAGAAAACTAAGCATGCTCCTTCTCCCTCCCCGGGGCAGGCTGCGCCGTCCTCGCTCACACAGTAATGCAGACCTAGCTGCATTGCATAGACAGTGAACAGCCAATGGCTCTGTTCCCAGGGCATGGGACATCCCAGCACTCCCCTCCCATCTTCACCCAGAATAAAAGCTGCAGCTCAGACCTAGAGCCTTCTCCACTTGGGTCAATGCTCTGCGCATGCTGCTTTGTTCTCTATGCTACTTCCTAGCCATTCTCTGGGCTTCCTGCTCCGTGCACCTGCGGAGCCTTGGCATTAGCCCCTCAATAAACAGCATCGTAGCAGCGGCTGGAATTCTGCCTGCTGCCGCGGAGAGATTCCATCTGCAGTGGGACGCCTGGTGCCCACCAGGGCCCAACCACATCCAAGGGAGTGTTGAAGCTACTGCTGATGTCAGAAGCAGACCTTTTGCGTGCCATTGACCTTGTAATACCAGGGCTCATGACTCCTTCAGGGTTAAGTGTGTGTGGAAAAGTGGAGAGAACTCCTGCTTGTGGGGCCCTGGAACAACATCTTAGTCTGGTGGATGATGGTTTAGAAGCCTCCTGCTGTTATCCAGAGGGCAAGCTGCTCCTCAGCGGAGCTTCCTTATAGAGACCATCCACTCTGGGCCCCATCTGGCTAGTGGCTATTGGTGAGCACTCAGCCACTCTGCTTCACTTAAAGGTGTCCTCTGAGCAGACCCAGCTACATTAAGATGCTGTAGATGGAGCTGTGTTTGAGACCCCCTCCCTCCCAAATGGCGCCCTACTAGACTGGTTGTGACCCCAGCTGGCAGGCTCGGGGGACTGGGGCCATGCCTAAGGTCAGGCTCTCCCCGCCCTCTAGTAAAGGTTGCTTCGAACACGTCACTGTGCATTGGCCGCCCAGTTCAGGCTTGTCTAGAGGGGGTCAAGGCTGGTCTGGTGAGGTTCATCTATGTTTTCAAACATAGCTCTGTCCATGGTGAGCACAGGACCCACCAGCTGGTAGCCATGCAGCAAGTTCTTTCATGCCAGTCCCAGTATGGGTCGCTGACTTGCTGGCTAGGCTTTCCTTGGGCTCAGCTGCAGCATGTCCATCCCTGCGGGGGACCAGCTTGTCAGGGAGTCCTGGAGACAGGAGATAATTTCCTGCTTAGCTCTCGCTCAGGAATGTATCGAGGCAGAGTGAGGGACAAGAGGCCTGCTAAGGAAATGCAGGAAGCTTGCTAACCGCAGCTGTGTGGTAGCTGGCGGGGAGAACACTCTGAGAAGGCAGCACTCTGCACCCAGGGAGCCCAGGGTGGGATTGTGCCCTGGCTCGGGTTTGCCACTTCTGCCTCGTGGCATCACCAGGGCACTCAGATTGCGGCGTTAAGGCTCCCAGAGGAGAACTGGCTGTCTCAGCGCCTGCAGATCCAGTCTGTTGGCTCCCTGACTTGGCCACTGATGTCTGCAGTCAGGGCCGTCCCTTGGCCTCATGCTGAGTCACCCAGCTCCTGGTGAGAGGGAATCAATGAGGTGCTGCTAACGGCCTCTTGGAGGGCATGCTTGGGATCTCTAGGGAAATGTTCCAGAAATGACAGTGCTGGTTCTTTGGGGCCACTGCTGCCTAGCCAGGCTCAGAGCACGGGGGCTGTATGCCCAGCTAGAAGGGAGAGCCAGCTGAGTTTATCTCCTAGTCCTCTAACGCTGCTGTCATCTGGCAGTGTTGTTGTCACCGACGTGCTGCTGTAACTGAGGATGGCAGCTCAGATAGCCACAGCTCAGAGAGAGGCCGCTGGCTGTGCCTCTCCAATTGTTTCAGAGGCTGCAGTGAAATCCTAGAGGAGCCTGGGGACCGAAAGAGATCCCTGCCATGTCTATGGAGAGGGAAGGGGCGCTGACGGAGCCCTTCCACTCAGGCAAAGGGAGACTCAGCCAGTGTCTGTCTCCTGGCTGTGCGCCGAAAAGTAATTCTGGTAGAATCATAGAATATCAGGGTTGGAAGGGACCTCAGGAGGTCATCTAGTCCAACCCCCTGCTCAAAGCAGGACCAATCCCCAGCTAAATCATCCCAGCCAGGGCTTTGTCAAGCCTGACCTTAAAAACCTTTAAGGATGGAGATTCCACCACCTCCCTAGGTAACCCATTCCAGTGCTTCACCACCCTCCTAGTGAAAAAGTTTTTCCTAATATCCAACCTAAATGTCCCCCACTGCAACTTGAGACCATTACTCCTTGTTCTGTCATCTGGCACCACTGAGAACAGTCTAGGTCCATCCTCTTTGGAACCCCCTTTCAGGTAGTTGAAAGCAACTATCAAATCCCCCCTCATTCTTCTCTTCTGCAGACTAAACAATCCTAGTTCCCTCGGCCTCTCCTCATAAGTCATGTGCTCCAGCCCCCTAATCATTTTTGTTGCCCTCCGCTGGACTCTTTCCAATTTTTCCACATCCTTCTGGTAGTGTGGGGCCCAAAACTGGACACACTGCTCCAGATGAGGCCTCACCAATGCCGAATAGAGGGGAATGATCACGTCCCTTGATCTGCTGGCAGTGCCACTACTTATACAGCCCAAAATGCTGTTAGCCTTCTTGGCAACAAGGACACACTGTTGACTCATATCCAGCTTCTCGTCCACTATAACCCCTAGGTCCTTTTCTACAGAACTGCTGCCTAGCCATTCGGTCCCTAGTCTGTAGCAGTGCATGGGATTCTTCCGTCCTAAGTGCAGGACTCTGCACTTGTCCTTGTTGAACCTCATCAGATTTCTTTTGGCCCAGTCCTCAATTTGTCTAGGTCCCTCTGTATCCTATCCCTACCCTCCAGTGTTTCTACCACTCCTCCCAGTTCAGTGTCATCTGCAAACTTTCTGAGGGTGCAGTCCATGCCATCTTCCAGATCATTAATGAATGCCTCACTTCTCCTGCCCTGCCAATGTCTGTGCCCAGGCTGGCAGTGCTGACTCCGGCTAGCCCCACTGAGCCTGTGTGGGGAGAGGGATTATATTCCTGCGTATTCCCATAACAGAGACTCCACACACCTGGCCCCATCTGTTTTAGCGCTGCGGAGCCAATGCAGCTGCAGGCGGAACACAGGAACTGCCAGACTGGATCAGAGCCAAGGGCCAGATATTTAGTGCAGTGTCCTGTCTCCAAGAGAGGCTGGTGTTTCAGAGGAAGGTGTAAGAACCCAGCAGTAGCAGATGTGGGATAATCTGCCCCCACATTAGGTCTCATCCTGCTCTCTCTAGGGAGGTTGGATTAAGCCCTGAAGCATGAAGCTTAACATCCTTTCCCACCTTTGTTAGCATACGTATGATCACTCTGGCTGGTCTTGTTATCCCTATAAATAGCCATTCCCTTTCGGAATCTTGCTGATTTCATGCTCACAATTCAGTTTCACCATCCAACTATGTGTGCTTGTGTGAAATAATATTTCCTTTTCTCCATTCTGAATTTTGTTGCCTTTTAATTTAATCCACTGTCCCCTGGGCCTTGTTTTATGAGACAGGGAGAACAGACATTCCTGAACTACCTTCTCCAGACTGTTTGTTACAGGCAGGGCTGGTAGCCTCACCTGTTACAGTGGCCTGACACTTTCCAGGAGAAGACCCATCCCGGTTGCTTATAACTTTGCCAAACTATAATTTGAGCTGGAATTTTCCATGCTGGGTGTCTGCCTCCGGCAGAATTCTTTTGGAAAATGTCAGCCAAAACATTTTGACCATTTCGGAGAGCAAGACTAGGGGGGATAGGTTGTTTTCCCTATTTTGGTGACCTTTTCTTTCAGATGCTCTCGTGCCTCCATGCTCTGGAGCAGGGACTTCGCATTCGGCAGGAGGGTGACCTTTGTGTCTGGGATGTGCCTCTTGCCATCCCCATGAAAATCCATCCAAATCTGGCCAAGTTATAAAACTGAAACAATTGCAATTTGCACAAGTTAGAGATTTGCTAGTTCTTAACAGCTAAAATCTCTGAAGAGGCCATCCACGCTGAGCAGGACTTTCCCTCCATTGTGGTTCCTGGCTGCTGTAGGCCGTGTTTGGTCCAGGTCTGGGCACAAGAACTGAGAGCAAGGAGCCTGTCTCCCTTCTGTGCTCCATGCTCCCCTTTGCTTTCAGCGCTCCCCCGGAAGGAACCAGGCAGCATGGAGGAGGAAGCTGCCTGAACCTAATGCAGAGAGGTCAGGAATTGGATCGAGAAGACAGTGGAGTAAATTGGGACAAAGAGCCTGAGGGGGGACTGAGACTGGAGGCCTGGGTAGAACAGGGAAACCGGGAGTTGGGCTGGGGAAGACTGGGACTGGCTGGGCAAGGAGATTGGGAGCCTGTGAGGTGAGAGGAGGGGAGGCAGATCTGAGGAGTATGCAGGTGCAGGGAGAGATCTGGCACTGGATAATAGAGACCGGAAGAAGGAGTTGAGTATATGAGGACACTGAGATTGGATGAGGATGGGGAACATTGGCGTGGGGGAAACTGGAGGCCAGCGGGGAGGAGACAGATTGGATGAGGAGCTAGGAGTGGGGGGACTGGGACAGGGAGCCAGTGGCGGGAGGGAGACTGAGATCAGATAGGGAGACTGGGACTGGGATGAGAAGCTTGAGGAGTGGGGATTGGGACTGGAACAAGGAGCCGGGGTGGGGAAGATACAGGATGAGGACAGGGATGGGTTGGAGGGGATGGGACAGAAGGGGTCAAGCTAGGGGCAAATGGGCAGAAGTCTGTGTCCACTAGATTGCAATCCCCTTCTCGTCGTCCCCGCCCTGGGTGTGGTAGATGGAGAGTACATTTCCCCTTCATTGGAGAGGTGACTGATTGTTGCCCAAGCACAAGGCCTCTGTCATCAATTCCAGCAACTGTCAGCACCTCAGTGATTGGGGCACTTGATGAAGTTTCACCCCACAATCGATGCAACCAAATTTAAGCCCCGTCCCAGCAGCTCAGGTGGAAGAGCAGGGCTGAGCAGTGAGGCCGTGGCTTAGGCTGTTCTGTAGTGCCTTCGAAAAGATCTGTAACCGGAGTCACGCTGATGGTCTCCGGTTACTGGCCTGCCCTGTAACTATGTCACAGGAGCATGCAGCTACATACCCGCCTCCTGCATCTTTCATGAACTCCAGTGACTTGAGCCTGAGCCTTGCCTGTGCCACAGAGCCCCTTGTACTCTGGAGAAGAGCAGCTGAATTGGATCTGGGCCTAGAGCACTTGTTGCGGGGTGGATTGACTGGAAATCAAGGCCATTTAAATCACTGATGTTAATCAGCTTTTCTATTTGTACTTCAGTTATTTTCTAAAGAGAGGTGCTTTCTCATTGGTTGACATAACCATTACAACGTCTGGATTTTACAATTAACTAGAGCTTTGCACTGGCTTTGGTACATTTTTTTGCTACCTAGGAGGGCTCAGTATAACTATACACATTTATTTAAGCAATGATCTAGATTAATATTTTCATATTCTTATTGTACATCTTTAGCACATTAGAAAATGGTGAATGAGATACTGCTTATTTACTAGATAATCAGCTGTTTGGTCATAGATTGTGTCAAGCTGCATTAGGATGGCAACTGGAATTTAATGAAACCCACAAACACCGCTGGCCTCCAGTTTCCCCCATCACCACCCTGGATTTGTTCTTTATTCAGAAAAGCAGCCTTTAACTCCCGTGTTTTTGAGAGAGGCTCGTGGATTCAGCATATTTCTTTTTTATTTAAATGTTTTTCAGGGTTGTAATAAGTTTAGGCTTTAACATGTTTTATATTAAATTCAGATTTCATTTGAAACAGGTTTATTTTTAAAAAGAAAAAAACGTACTTAAATAACATAAAAAAATCCCCCGAAAATCAGAAAAATCATCAGTCTGTATCCACCTGGCTTGTTGTTTCAAAGGACCCTTCCTAGCGGGCCGTGCGTGGGACGCTGGCCGCCCTGCTGGCCTTCAGTAGGATGCTCTTGCTTTGGCTTGGGGAGTCGTTGGGAGGAGCTCAGTGTTGTACAGCATGGTCAGCAGTCCAGGTGCTTGAGGGAGCTGCGGGGGATGACTGCACTGCTTGTTCCTAATCTCGTGCCATAAATGGCCCTGCCTGGAGCAGATCCCTGACCCGCGGAGCTATCTGAGATAGGACAGGAGCAGCAGGTGGTGATGATGCGGGGTGCTGGGAGGCTGAAGGTGAAGGCAGTAAGATCATGTGGGCACCAAGGTGACTGGTTCATATGGGTCCTTGATGTTCCTATGTCCTGGAGAGGCTGGTCCCAGCTGCTCAGAGTTTTTTCTGTTGGGGGTTTATGGGGAAGCGAGACTATTTTTGGTAGCAAAGAGAAGAAACTGGGTATTAGTGGGAGGGATAGCTCAGTGGTTTGAGCATTGGCTGCTAAACCCAGGGTTGTGAGTTCAATCCTTGAGGGGGCCATTTAGGGATCTGGGGCAAAAATCTGTCTGGGAATTGGTCCTGCTTTGAGCAGGGGGTTGGACTAGATGACCTCCTGAGGTCCCTTCCAAGCCTGGTATTCTATGAGAGACCTAGCATGGGAGCCCCTAGATTAGGTGCTTGGAATAGAGCCTTCCAGATTGTAGGGCTCAGGCTCCACACGGCTCTTACTTTGGTTTTGTCTACACTAGGGCAGTTTGTGGGACCTTTTCTGTACCGGTACAGCTCCACCAGAGGAATTGCTGGGCAACAATGGAAGCTGTAGTGTAGACAGTGCCCAGGGTTAGACAACATGCTGGTGAAACTGCCTGAGCCCCATTGCAATTTTCCATTCTCCTTCCTCCCCAGCAACTAGCCCTCTGTTAAGGTCACCTTTTTTTACACCTACCTGTGGGGTTTTGTCACTTGCCCCTTCACCTTGTAATGCCCTCCTCACTTTGGCTTGTTAAGATCCCATGCTTCCTGGGCACGCGTGGCAGCCGCCCGTGCTCTGAGATTCCTGCAGGGTGCTGTGCAGACAGGCTGTTTCTCATTTGGGCTGTCGTTGTCTGCAGGCGCACACAGCAGGGAGATTCAGTAACAGAGCCCAACGCACACCCTCTCAAGAGAGCAGAGAGCAGGATGCGAGCCTCCGAAATACAAGATCCTTCTGCAACGTTAGCTGCAGCGTTGGCTTGAGAGGACAGTTCCCCCTGGCCTGGGCGCGAGGCACCAAGTACCTGTTGCTCACTGGGGCTGGGTGCAGAAGCAGGGTTGACAAATGGACTCTTTCCAGGTAAGCTGGCCCATGCTATGCGGGGTCTGCACTGAAGGGAAGCTGACTCATTGGAATTACTGTCCCATTAAAAGGCATCTGGGACTGTGGCCAGCAGCATCCAGTAATGCTAATAAACCTCGTTAGTTTCTGTTGGAGATGACTGTTGCATTCCTTCTGAAGGGCACAGAGTGGCCCAGGGGGTTAATACATGAGCTGCAGACTCTGATCCCCATGTATCTTGGACCACGAGTGCAGGTGAGATTCGGGCCCAGTCCAGTCCCTAGCAGTCACTCACCCGTCTCTCCGAACCACCTTGCCTGCTTGGCCCTGTGGCTTTACAGCAGCGGACACTAGCCAGCACAGGGCATTCCCTGTGTGTCTGTGCGGGCATGGGGTGTATGTTCTTCTGGGGGCTTTGCTGAGGGGCACAAGGACAAGGAATTTCTAGATAGTGTTAGTGCATCCATGGTACATGCCAATACCCTGAGCTCTTCTGTGCAGACTGGGTACCAGCATAAACCTCATGAGCCCGAGGTCAAGTTACTGCCTTAGAAACCAGCCTCTCCCGGGAGGGGAGCCCAGGGCTCAGCCTTGCCTCTGCCCAGAATGAAAGCTTTCCGGCTATGTCAGGTGCAGAGTGCGTACTAGCCAAAGTCCGACCCAAGGCCCAGCTAGCCCAGTGGCCAGCTCCAGCTGCTTCAGAGGGAGGTACAAGAACCCCACAGGACCAGTTCCAGGATGACCTGCCCCTCAATGGCCAGAGTTTGGCTTGGGCCCTGCAGCAGGGCGCTTTAGAGCCCTTGTGTAATCCTTGGGTTTTTTCAGTCCTTCTCCCTGGAGCTGGATATGCCCCGGAACCAAGTGGGAATCCACTGTAATATTTTTATGATGCTGGTGTGTGCCTCAGTTTCCCTCTGCACTTTGCATGGCTGCCTAGTGGAGGGAAAGGTATTGAGTCTGCTCTTGGGGCAGCACAGGACATGAGGGGTGGGTGTTCCCTTGCTGTCTGGGCCGCAGCCAATAGGACCAGTAAGGAACTGTCAGAAACTTGCTGTATCTATGCAGACCCCTGAAGAGACAATAGAAAGCCCCAATGCCCCAAACCATTGACACCTTGGAAACAACGACTGAGGTTGAGCAGAGAGCAGCTCAAGAACGAAGGACTTCTGGCGGAAGCTCTCTCTCTCTCTCCTGAGACTCCTTCCAGCTCAGAGCAACAGAGCCGAAGCTGCAATCCCACTGTGCTGGCTTGGCCCTAATGGACTGTGCTAGCCCAAGGTCTTCCCGGCCTGTGTCCCCTGCTGTGTTTGGGGTCACTGCAAATACTTTTCTGGCTGTGTCAGTTCCTGAACAGCAAACGTGTCTCTGCTCGGGGCCTGACTCGTAGGGCAGAGCTCGGGGTATGAAGCAGGAGGGCCAGAGGCTCAGGCTAGGAGGCGGAGGAAGAGTGGGGCTCCTGGGAGGGGGGGAGTCTGGCACACTGCAGGGGACCCTCCAAGGGACTCTGGGGCATAGCACTGATTGAGGGGATCCAGGGCAGTTTGAATCCTGCTGTGCTCTTTGATTCAAAGTGTTGGGCTCCCAGTCTGTTCGGCTGGGCCTGCAGCAACTTGCAATGTACCGAGCCCCGCCCCCAAAGAGCGATGCGGCAGTGACCCCTCTACCTGGCCAAGGAACAGCATGGCCAGAATCCAGCTGGAGCCCTGGCCAGAGGGCTGGGTTGGTGTCCTTGGGGCACCCAGAACTGTGATCTCCCATATAGCATCGTTCTAGGGACCTGCCAGCAGCTGAGGATAGCTGTACTTGTCCGGGTAGGATCCCACACCTGCCTGATCCTGGGGGGTGGTCCTGGAACCCCACAAAGGAAGGTGGCAGGGAGTTGGGGGGGGGGGGTAGGAATTCTCTTCCTGATCCTACATCTGGCAGTCACCTCAGCCCTGAGCACATGAATCTCCAGGGTTCTGTGTCCACTTCCCTTTGGCCCCTGAGCCTTTGGGCCTTGTCCTTTTCTCCTGCCATCCCATAGTGTGGCTTATGCTGGCACCTCCTCCTATGGGGAATCCCAATGTGTACATGCCTGCCTGGGGGGGCAGCCATGCCACGTGTGGGAGGTCAGTGTTTGATTAACAGCTGTGGAGAGCACCCTGTTCAAATAGCTCCAGCGCCACATCCACCCTGCAGGACCTGCCCCCCTGGGAGCTTTACGCCAGGCTCTGCCAGAGCTTGGTTTAGTTAGCAGCTCTTCTCTGTGAGGTCAGGGCCCCAACGCCAGAGGCAGGCCCTGGTGGAAGAGTACGCCAGAGGCAGACAGCTGGCGGGGGAAAGGGAAACTGGGTTGGTACCATCAGGCTCTCATCGTGACCATGTTATTTACAAGACTCTTCATGCAGCCTATTGGCCTTCCCACTCCTGCCCCCACATGTTCGCTGGGTACCAGGGATTTTCCCACCCAGCCTCCTCAGTCGCTTGTTCACATACGACTGCCAGCTGTTCCTACGTCACTCCGCCCATGGCCCGGCTCTGCCCCATCTGGCTGCTGATCTCAAAGCTCTTTATGACCTTCACGAATTTGCCTTTGCACCCCCTCACAAGTCTTTCAATTTTGTTCCATATTTACACATGGGGAAACTGAGGCATGGTATGAGTAAGGCTGAGATTTTCAAAGGAGTCCAAGGGAGTTGGGCACCTAATTCCCTTAGGCTTTTTTGAAAATCTCTGCCTGGGTGGCTTGCCCAAGATTGCAGTCAGTGACAGAGCCAGGGATCTGGGCCAGAGTTTGTTCACTCGGAGTGCATGGTCAGTGTGTGTGCACGGGTCCTGGGTCCAGTGGGCACAAATCAAACTCGGCACGTGCACCTTCCTTTGCAGTAACCAAGAGGGCAGCCGAGTTTGGTCGCTGTGAGAGTAGTGAAGTGAGCGAAAAGCTGGGACATGCAGTGAGTTACCCGCTGCAGCAACTGAACGGGCACGTCTCTGCCAGCCCTCGTGTGAGCATCTCCCTAGGCCACTGTGCGGTGTCATCCTGCTGCTGGGGAGCCAGGGCTTTGTAGGGCAGGCCTGAGGGGGAATGGCTGGGCTGGGATAACCAAGGAGCCTGCAGGGCAGGAGCAGCGGTCACTGGTGAGCAGTGTAGGGGGAGAACAGGGATGGAATGGCTCCTCAGGGGGAGCAGAGGGCAGAGCTGGGGGTGGGGAACAGGGTTGGAATAGCTAGGGGACTGCAGGGCAGGAGCAGGGGGCATTGGCAGAGCTGGGGGGAGATCAGGGCTGGGGATTGCAGAGGAGTACGGGGGGTGAATTAGGGGAGCACTTGCGGAGCTGTGGGCATTGGTAGAAACTAGCCCTTCTCCCTGCACTAGGTCAGTGTAATTAGGCCGCTGGTTAGACAGGGTCACCAGCTAACGAGTGTTCAGCACTCCTCTGCCTCCCGCCTGTGTCCTATCCATGCAGTTTAGCTGCTGCACCGTGCCCGCACCAGGTGAACGTCCGCTCCGCGGTAAGCACAGGCCACGCCCACAGCGTAGCAGTGTCCCCTTTATTTGCAGGGGTAATCAGTGGGAGGGAGCAGCAGCATCAGTTTGCCCTGCGCTCCTTCTGCACTGGCCGCCCTTGGGCTCTCGGAGAAGAGACCCTGCCTCACGGCAGGAATGCAAGGCCTTGTTTTATAAATCACCGGAGCCCAGCCCTTGAGTGCAGCAGCCACAGGCAGGGCAGGGCCATGGGTCAGCGTAGGGAAGCTGAGATGGCTCCGGGGGGAGGACTCCTGCTAACCCAAGGCCAGAATCCAGCCACACTGGGGGAATTGTGCTCTGGTGACAAAGCTACGGGCATGGGGCTCCCAGGCTGCAGGTGATGGGGGTGACTCAGCAATGCCTGCCCAGCACCAGCCGGTGATGCCAAATCAAGAACCTCCCCCAGGGTGGGGATCGGGGGGGAATTCCATTTTCAGAGGGATGTCCCTGTGCCAGCATGGCAGTGGGGGCGGGCGATGCCTGTGGAGACCCCATTCTGCCAGAGAGTGGCCGTGGGGCAGGGTGATTGGCCCAAGGAAGGACACACCCTGTGGCTGGGCCAGCTGGAGAGCCCCATGTCTATAGCTAAGTGGGGCCCTTGCTGGGCATGTCATTGCTCTGCTGCTGCCAGGCTCCCAAGGGGGACATGGCTACGCCAACCCCTGTGTCTGGGGGGCTGGGTCACCCCCATCTAGAACTGGCCCAGCCCCTGGGGAGGGTCATTGCAGCCAGCTAGAGGCCAGATCCCCCCAGTCCCTGATCTGGATTGGCAACACTGCGAGGCTGCAGCCCCAGGAATGGGACTATGGGAGTGCTGGGGGTTCTGCGGGACAGGGGTTCCTCTCCTCCAGGCCAGTGCAGAGACATTCAGGTTGTCCTGTCGACTGGCTCCTTCCCCTCAGCCCACGCAGGGTGGGCTGCAGCTGCGCCGTCTCTGGAAGCAACACAGGCAGGGGTTAGCCCAGCCCCGGGACTGCTGGGATGCCGTGGAGACGCTGGCGGAGCGGCTTCTGCTGAGAGGGGGAGAGGACAGTAGGGTCAAACGTACGCCATCCCCTCTGGGGCAGACTCCTGTGCTGCCAGCCTGCTGCTACCCAGCCTCTCCACACTTGCCCCCTTGTGGTGTCTCTCCTGCACTCTCACAATCCCCTTTGCCCGCCTGCTGGGCTAGAAGAGGTGCCCCAAAATGCGCCGGCCAGCTCACTAAGGGTCCTGCCAGGCGGGGCTGGCTCCAGGGCAAGGCTCCAGAGCAGCTGGGAGAGCCCCAGAGGGGTGCTCTTGTGGGCACCCATCTGTCCCACTCCAGGTACCCTGCCTAGTTGGGGTTTGGCTCCAGTCAGGGGAAAGGCCTGGGCTGCAGCCTGCTCACAGCTGTTCTGGTGTCAACCCCCCAGGGTCCATGCAGCGACTGCCGCTGCACACTCTGAGTCAGAGCAGAATCCCGCCCGAATGCACAATCCATGGCACCCCCAATGCTGTGCCCCAAAGGTATTTGCACCACATCACTCCCTGCTGTCCTGGCTCGGCTAGTGCAGAGCGAGGGCTGTTAACTGGCCCCTTCGCCTGCCATGCAGGGGCGGAGAACTTGCTGCTGCCAGGATCCACAGTGCCCCCCAATCACCCTTCCTGCTTACCTCGGAGTGGGGGGGAGCTGGGCCTCTTTAGCGTCCCGCAGTCTCAGCTGCCTCAAGACCCGGATGAGCTGGCTGATCTGGCGCAGGGTCATCTCCGGGGCCGGGCATGCCAGCCGCTGGCGCTGGCTGATCAAACACGGGGGGTTGGCAAAGAGAGAGAAGTAGCTGTTCCTTCCCAGCAGCTGCACTGCTTGCTTGTTCCCAGAGCAGGAGGCATACTGCAGGCAAGAGGAGGAGAGACCTGGGATCAGCGCCAGCCTGCTGCCAGCTATGCCACCTGGGGTCCGTGCCAGCCTGCTGCCAGCTATGCCACTTGGGGTCTGTGCCAGCCTGCGGCCAGCTATGCTAGCGGGGCTGCATCTGCCAGCGCTGGGGCAAGCAGCAGCACTGTGCCATGGTGCAGTGTGGCCAGGCCAAGACACTCCCAACTCCATCCCCCCAGCGCTCTGTGGAGGATGCCCTGAGCACTGGGGTCAGGCTCCTGGGGTTGTATTTCCCCTTGGGGACCTCGGGGTATGTCCCTGCTCTATGCTTTGGTTCCCCCAGCCATGAAGTGGGGATGATGCCATGGGGGGGAAGTTGATTTAGCTCATGGGTGTCTGGGCTGTGGTTTGCCTTCCTGTGGTGCAAGGCACAGGGGGCAGGGAACGTGCCGCTGTTTGGGAAATCCAGGGAAATCGCCCATTGCAGGCGCAAGCAGCCAGACTCCCCAGTTTGCAAGGGTGGTCGTTGGCCCCAGTGAATGCTCCTTCAGAGGCCAAGCTTGCACCAGTGCAGGTGGAGTTGAGCTAGTGGGAGCGCCAGGTGGGATATAGCCCAGCGTTCGTACCTCGGGTTATACCTAGGCCGATCGGCCAGGGCGTGGCTTGCCAGGTGAGAAGCTGTGTGAACAGCCCCTTCCAGCTGCTGGAACATCGGTTCAGGCTTGAGCAAGTTGAATGAAAAGCATTAACACCAAGCAGCCGTGTGCTGCATCCTGGGCCGTTACCGGCCCCAAGGGAATTGTTCCCAGTGGTCTCCTGCTTGGGGTGGCTGGCCCTGCTGTTGGCACCTGGGGCTGCCATTCCCTCTCCACCCCCTGGTCAGGGTTGCTGTGCACAGCTCTGTAGTGCAACCCGCAGCCTTCGCGCTGCCCGTCATCAGAGGAGGGGGAGGGGAGTTATGTAACAAGGGAGATGGAGCAGCGTGTGCAGGGAGAAAGGCACTACACTGGAGTCAAAGCAGGAGACTGGGAAGAAGGAACAACATTCTTCAGAGCTCAGCCTCTAGTATTGATTTCATCACCTGGGACTGGGCAGAAAAACCCTGCCATGGCTGCAGGTCATAAAAAAGACCCTTGTTAGGAATATTTTCAAGAAATGCCAGTACACCTGGGTCGAAAAGGAACACATGGCCAATGCAAACAGGGCATCCAAGAGTTCCAAGGCCTGGTGGCCAGAATGAAACAACATTCTGAACAATGCACCTCCGAAGGCAATGACTTCACAGATGGTGATGTGGGCATGTCTGAATAATCTGGCTCAGTTTGTTAATAATCTTATTTTGGCACTATTCTTACAGACGGCCCACCATGGCTTTCCATGCGAGTAAATGATCACGTCGCTGATTGGCGTCAATTTGTGGTTTGGGAGGATTGCTCATGAATTTTGAACCTTTTGTGTACAAAATATAATTGGCAGGCTAGTTTGCTGTGGGAGTACAGGAACTCCTCACTTAAAGTCATCCCAGTTAACGTTGTTTCAATGTTAAGTTGCTGATCAATTAGGGAACATGCTTGTTTAAAGCTGTGAAATGCTCCCTTCTAACGTCGTTTGGCAGCCACCTGTTTTGTCCACTGCTTGCAGGAAGAGCAGCCCGTTGCAGCTAGCTGGTGGGTGGTTGGAACCAGGGTGGACCAGCAGCCCCCCTATCAGCTCCCCACTCCCCTAAGTTCCCTGTGCAGCAGCTGTCCCTCCCCCCACTGCCATGTGCTGCTCCTGCCCTCTGCCTTGGAGCTGCTCCCAGAGACTCCTGCTTGCTGTGCGGGGGGAGGGGGGAAAAGGGGGCTACTGTCAGGGTGTCTCCCCCCTGCTCCTGCACCCCGCCTACCCCTATCTTCCATAGAGCAGGGGGGACACACGATGGAGGAAGGGGGCTTCTAGGCAGTAGCTGCGATCTCAGGTCTCAGCAAGCTGATTTAATTAACAAGGCAGTGTACTTAAGCCTGGGGTCAGCTACTTAAAGGGGAAATGCGCATTTTTTCTCTCACACACAGGGAGTGTGTCTCTGTCTGCCCTCCCTCCTTTCCTGCTGCCTTGCAGAGTGTTGTGAGAGTTAACCCTTGAGGGCTCAGCTGATTGCTAGTTCATCATTTAGCAGTAAGGCATTCCCTGGGAAATATCCCACCCTCTGTCTCCTCCACCTCAACCAAGCTTCAGAATCATCATTACTCTGTGTGTGTGTGTGTGTGTGTGTGTGTGTGTGTGTGTGTGTGTGTGTGTGTGTGTGTGTGTGTGTGTGTTCATTATATAGTCTTTTGTCTGGTGAAAAAATTTCCCTGGAACCTAACCCCCTCATTTACATTAATTCTTATGGGGAAATTGGATTCGCTTAACATCGTTTCACTTAAAGTCGCATTTTTCAGGAACATAACTACAACGTTAAGTGAGGAGTTCCTGTATTTATCCATTACATTTTTTACTCTTCCTGCTGGACTTCTGAAATTATTTTTTATTGCTTAATATAATCAGATCTCCTACATGTAGATTTCCAATTTAAAAGTAAAGCTTTATTAGGCATTTATGAATTTTAACATTTAAAAAAAGTCAAGCTGTTTGGTATATTGCTAGCGAAAAGGTTTTAAATAGTTGTAGATAACCCTTATGATGTATTAATTATTTTCCTCTAAAACTGGGTTTAGAATAAATTATATCATTTAAACAGTGGAAGAATAGAAGGGATCTCTCATCAGTCTTATAATCTCATTATTTTCAAGCAGCGCACTGAGTAATACTCAGTGAGAGAATGACTTTTTTTACTATTTTGTTTCAGTGGCCAGCTTAGACATAAGGATCCATGAACATCCATCATCTGCAATTCCTACAACTTCAGAGTGATGGGCTGGTCCCACCCGCAGTGCTGCAACTAAACATACGTCAGATGGTAAATTACCTGGATAATAAAAAGACTTTCTTCATCGTCCAATAAAACCAGGGATGAGTTTGTAATCCGAACCAACCAATTCCAGCTAGACTCACAGATGAAAAGATTGCTCGGTTCATTTAAACAACTAATTCTCCCTTTTGTCTTGTTCAGAGCAAACATTTCATGGACATGGTTCTCATTATAACCAGACTACACTCCACCCAGCAGAGCAGACATTGCTGGGAGGTTGCTGGTACAATATATGAGAAGGAAATTAAACAGTGTGCAAAAAACATTGACAGAAAATTCATTAATTTTGAGTCTTGATGGGTGGAGCAATGTACACAGTGATCCAGTAATATGTGCTGGTGTGACAACAGAAGATGGGGTTGTATCTTACAAAAACAATTGATATATCAGGAAATGCCCATATAGCAGAATACTTAAAAGAAGTAGCAGTAAAAACTCTAATAGGGTATGAACAAAAATTCAAGTGTCAGATGTGTAACTTTGTCACAGTACAGCAAATGGAACAAAGATGAGAAGAAATCTAGAAGAAGATAATGAAGGGCATCTGAAACTTATAACATATGGGCGCTGGGCTCATTTGACATATGTTTTAGCCCAAGACTTAAGTACAACTCCAAGAATAAAGGAAAATGTTGTTGAAATTGCAAAATCCATCTAACAACCACTTTGCTTCAGCTTCCCTGAAGAGAGCTGGATGGTCCAAACCAATTCTCCCCCATGATGAACGATGGCATCTTCGGAGCTGTTTATTAAGAATTGGCCTATGCTGATGACAATTTTTGAAGAAACAATGAAACAATCGCAGCCAAAATAGACCACATCGGACTAAAGAGAAATGTAGACGACATGCTAAATATCTTGAGCCCTAGTTCCATAGCCTCGGACAAACTGCAGACGGACCACTGCTGCTTGGCTTATGCCCTTGAAATTCGGAAGGTGCTTCAGGAGAACTTGAAGAAAGAAAGACCCACCAACAAAGTCAAATTGCAGGCAGTAAAGAAGCAGATGGATCAAGCACTTTCTCCACCTCATTTTCTTGCCAATATTCTAGATGCCTAACTGCTGAAGAAGATGCTGCTATGAAATGGACATCTAATAATCACCTGTCAATCAGGCCATCAATAAATTTCAGGGTGGGGAAGGATCAGTCAAGTAGTACATGTTTGCTGATAAGAACATAGGCAGGGCCATACTGAGTCAGACCAATGGTCCATCTAGCCCAGTATCCTGTCTTGTGACAGTGGCTGGTGCCAGATGCTTCAGAGGGAATGTACAGAACAGGGCAATTATTGAGTGAGCCATCTGCTGTCATCCACTCCCAGCTTCTGGCAGGCTGGTGATGTTCTAAAGAAAGTCAGTGGTGGAAGGCACTAGCTGGAGCCAGAGCTTGTTGAAGGGCTAAACCATCTTTTGACAGCAGTAGCTTCTTCTGCAGGCACAGAAAGAATATTTTCTTCATTTGAACTAATTCGGTTAAAGCTGAGAAATTGGTTGGCAGTTGAAAAAGTTGGGGATCTCGTCTTTCTCTTCCAGTCATGGAATAAAAACAAAGAGGGAAGGGATGAGATCTACTAGTTTTAAAAGTTTGAAGGACAGCCTGAGTAATGTAGGAGATTATTGTCTCATTTTCAAGAGACTTAGGCAGGTAGGAATTTAAGCTCCAGTCACTTTCACTTAGGCATATCTAAAAATGTTCCCAGGCTGACCTGAAATAATCAGTTTAAATCTCTGACTACAGTTAAACCCTCTGTTTAATAAATTATTTAGTTGTAAACGTGAAACGTGTTTTGTCAGAGAAGTGTACGTATCCCCAACATTTTAGGTTGTTTTGTTTAATAAAAACATATCGTATATGCTGTTTTGTGTATTTAATTAAATTCCAGTTACCATTCTAATGCAGCTTCACACAAATCATGAGCAAAACGTTCGTTAGTGAGTAAATAAGGAATATCTCATTTGTCATTTCCTAGCATACCAAGAATGTTCAGTTAATGAAAATCAGAAAATATTAAGCTATATAATTGCTTAAATAAATGTGTACAGTTATAGTGCACCCTCCTAGCTAGCCAAAAGATGTACCAAATCTTAGTTGTAAATCAAGTTGTTTTAATGGCTATATCAATCAATGAGAATGCACCTTTCTGTAGAAAATAACTGAAGTGCAAATGGAAAAGTTGATTAAAATGGACGATTTAAATCGAGGCTTTCTGCTTGGTGATTTAAATCAACCCACCCTAGCTTGCACTCTGGGCACAGTGGGATCTGCTGCCCCATTCAGCTAGTGCCTGGTTTTTCTCTTTGCAGGAAGAAGGGGTGAAAAGGGAGATCCGAAGGTTCTCCAGGTTGCCCATGGGTCTTTTTCCCCAGGCCAAGGAGCAAGCTGTAATTGACAGACAGGCCCAGCAGGGGGCAGGCCTCAGCCCCAAGCCCATGGCAGCCATGTCTCTGTCACAGAACGTTACTGTGTCTGAACAGGATTGTGCGTGCTCGAGGGAGCTGACGTGTGCTGAGTGGGCGGCATAGCCCATGGCAAGCTGTATTCAGAGTGCTGCCAGCCAACCAGGATCAAACCGTGCTGGGAGCAGGGTTTAATCACCACTGCCTGATACGATGCTGAGCTTGACGTGCCTACAATAGCTGAGTACCAGGGACATGGCCCAAGATCATGTGACTCACCCATGCAGTGTAGACATACCCTGAACCACCCAGTGGTTTCAGAATCCATGAGCATGGTGATCTAGCTCTGGTGGGGGAGGCTCATCATCTGGGAGAAGGGTCGGAATGTGGGGGGAGCATGGGCTGTTATAGCAGGGATAAGTGAGAGACAAGACAGAACTGGTGGGGAGGGAATCAAATCAGTATCTTAAATGTCTGTACACTAATGCAAGAAGTATGGGGAATAAGCAGGAAGAACTCAAAATGCTAGTAAATAACACAACTATGACATAGTTGGCATCACAGAGAGTTGGTGGGATAATACGCATGACTGGAATATTGGTATAGAAGGGTACAGCTTGCTCAGGAAGGACAGGCAGGGAAAAAGAGGAGGAGGTGTTGCCTTATATATTAAAAATGTATACACTTGGACTGAGGTTGAGATGGAAATAGGAGACAGACTTGTTGAAAGTCTCTGGGTAAGGATAAAAGGGGTAAAAAGTAAGGGTGATGTCATGGTAGAGGTCTGCTACAGACCACCTAACCTGGAAGAAGAGGTGGATGAGGCTTTTTTTAAACACCTAACAAAATCATCCAAAGCACAGGACTTGCTGGTGATGGGGGAATTCAACACCCCAGAGATCTGTTGGGAAAATAACACAGCAGGGCATAGATTATCCAACAAGTCCTGGGAATGTATTGGAGACCATTTTCTATTTCAGAAGGTGGAGAAAGCTACTGGGGGGAGGCTGTTTTAGATTTGATTTTGACAAATAGGGAGGAACTGATTGAGAATTTGAAAGTGGAAGGCAACTTGGGTGAAAGTGGTCATAAAATGGTAGAGTTCATGATTCTAAGAAATGGTAGGCGGGAGAACAGCACAATAAAGACAATGGATTTCAAGACGGCAGACTTTAGCAAGCTCAGGGAGTTGGTAGGTAAGATCCCATGAGAAGCAAGTCTAAGGGGAAAAACAATTGAAAAACAATTGGCAGTTTTTCAAAGAGACATTATTAAGGGCACAAGAGCAAACTATCTCACTGCATAGGAAAAATAGGAAGTCTGGCAAGAGACAACCCTGGCTTAATCAGGAGATCTTCAATGATCTAAAAATCAAAAAAAAGTCCTACAAAAAGTGGAAATTAGGTCAAATTACAAAGGATGAATATAAACAAATAACACAAGTATGTTGGGACAAAATTAGAAAGGCCAACGCACAAAACAAGATCAAACTAGCTAGAGACATGAAGGGTAACAAGAAAACATTCTACAAATACATTAGAAGCAAGAGGAAGACCAAGGACAGATTAGGCCCATTACTCAATGAGGGGGGGGAAACAATTACAGAAAATGTGGAAATGGCAGAGGTGCTTAATGACTTCAGTGTTTCGGTTTTCACCACGAAGGTTGGTGGTGATTGGACGTCTAACATAGTGAATGCCAGTGAAAATGAGGTAGGATCAGAGGCTAAAATAGGGAAAGAACAAGTTAAAAATTACTTAGACAAGTTAGATGTCTTCAAGTAACCAGGGCCTGATGAAATACATCCTAGAATACTGAAGGAGCTGACTGAGGAGATATCTGAGCCATTAGCGATTATCTTTGAAAAGCCATGAAAGACGGGAGAGATTCCAGAAGACTGGAAAAGGGCAATTATAGTGCCAACTATAAAAAGGGAAATAAGGACAACCTGGGGAATTAGAGACCAGTCAGCTTAACTTCTGTACCCAGAAAGATAATGGAGCAAATCACTAAGCAATCAATTTGCAAACATTTAGAAGATAATAAGGTGATAAGTAATAGTCAGCATGGATTTGTCAAGAACAAATCTTGTCAAACCAACCTTGTGGACAGGGGGGAAGTGGTATATCTTGACTTAAGTAAAGCTTTTGATACCGTCCCGCATGACCTTCTCATAAACAAACTAGGGAAATGCAACCTAGATGGAGCTACTATAAGGTGGGTGCATAACTGGTTGGAAAATCGTTCCCAGAGAGTGGCTCAGAGTCATGCTGGAAGGGCATAATGAGTGTGGTCCTGCAGGGATCAGTTCTGGATCCAGTTCTGTTCAGTATCTTCATTAATAATTTAGATAATGGCATAGAGTACACTTATAACGTTTGCGGACGATACCAAGCTGGGCGGGGTTGCAAGTGCTTTGGAAGATAGGATTAAAATTCAAAATGATCTGGACAAACTGGAGAAATGGCCTGAAGTAAATAGGATGAAATTCAATAAGGAGAAATGCAAAGTACTCCACTTAGGAAGGAACAATCAATTGCACACATACAAAATGGAAGTGACTGTCTAGGAAGGAGTACTGTGGAAAGGGATCTGGGGGTCATAGTGGATCACAAGCTAAATATGAGTCAACAGTGGAACGCTGTTGCAAAAAAAGCAAACATCGTTCTGGGATGTATTAGCAGGAGTGTTGTAAGCAAGACATGAAAAGTAATTCTTCCGCTGTACTCCATGCTGATTAGGCCTCAACTGGAGTATTGTGTCCAGTTCTGGGCGCCACATTTCAGAAAAGATGTGGACAAATTGGGGAAAGTCCAGAGAAGAGCAACAAAAATGATTAAAGGTCTAGAAAACATGACCTATGAGGGAAGATTGAAAAAAGTAGGTTTGTTTAGTCTGGAGAAGAGAAGACTGAAGGGGGACATGATAACAGTTTTCAAGTAGATAAAAGGTTGTTACAAGGAGGAGGGAGAAAATTTGTTCTTCTTAACCTCTGAGGATAGGACAAGAAGCAATGGGCTTAAATTGTAGCAAGGACGGTTTAGACTGGACATTAGGAAAAACTTCCTAACTGTCAGGGTGGTTAAGCACTGGAATAAATTGCCTGGGGAGGTTGTGGAATCTCCATCATTGGAGATTTTTAAGAACAGGTTGGACAAACACCTGCCAGGGATGGTCTAGATAATACTTAGTCCTGCCATGAGTGTAGGGGACTGGACTAGATGACCTCTCGAGGTTCCTTCCAGTCCTGTGATTCTATGATTCTTAAAGAAAGAGGTCCCAGGATCAATCCCTGCTCCCAGGGGGCGTTACTAGTCTCAAACTGACTGCTCGAGCCCCAAGTAAGGATGCAGAAAGTCCTCCTCCTGGACAGTGTGGGAAGATGAGACAGGGCTAGTGACAGTTCCCTCTTCTGCAGCCTACCCCTTTCTCTTCTGGCCTGATATGCTCCTTGCACCTGAATCTTATTGAAGGCATGAAAGGAAAAACAAAGGGTGCACAGGCTGACAAAGGAAAGGGAGCCTATAGCCCACATGGAGGGACTTTCCCAGCGCCAATCTGCTCAGCCCTCCCCCTGCCACCCTTTCTTCGGTCACAAAACCCTTCAGCCAGCCCCACGCCTCTGCTCCAGTTGTGCAGAAGCTGCCCAGCCCAGGGGCTAGTCCTTTACCTCTACAGGCCTAACTTATGCTCGGAAGTATATTCAGTGCTGGGCAGTGGAGTCTGGAAGGCAGGTGGGGCTGGGCATGACCATCTCAGTGTTGAGACGCAGAAAGGTGGGTTACTTCAATAACAGCACTCATAGATGAATCAGGTGTTCAAAGGGTGTGGCCTCTATCCAAGGGAGGGGAGGAAGAAAGGCTGCGATTCCCAACCCACCGAGGGGCTTTGGACGTCCGGTTCTTGTTAACATCAATTGGAATGGTGTGCCCCATTCCCCCGAGGTGGCTTTATGCTCACAGCAGGCCCACGGGTCTGGCTCTAACCAGCGACTCCTTTTGGTCTGGAATAACCCAGTCCCCTCCTATGGCACCTTCTGGTCAAGGGCTTCTCAGCCATTCACAAGTGACAGCTGGGGGCTTCCAAAGTGGCTGGAGTGAGGGAGGTGCCCAAAGCCCAGTGGAATTCAATGGAAGTTGGTGCGTAACTCCCTTTGGAGCCCCCAGCTCAATGCCACACCTCTCTCCATTGCATTAGCTCCATTTTCCAGCCAGGCCTGAGGCCGAGAGCAGTGCAGGTTGCATCATAAGTTGGGCAGAGATGGGAGTGGGACCCAGGCGTTCTGGCTCCTACTTGCCTGCTTTACCCATGCTGTATTGGGCCTGAGTCATAGTCACCCTGCAGCTTGTGTTGCATTGACACAAAGGGAAAATGCTGCCGTTTTCTGGAAAGATCCTTCTCATCAGGGTGTAGTGGAGGCACGTCCCAGTCACTCCCTTTTAAGTCTACTGGCGTAACACATGCCAGCTAGGAGACAGCAATCAGAACCACCCCCATCCCTGTTCTCAGGTGCCCTCTGGAGACAGCAGAGAGCCAGGAGAAGGGAGACTAGCCCTATACCCGCAGTGCCGTAGCCTCCTGTGCCTGGCAGCTGGGACCCATCCCACTGCTGGGGGCTGAGCCGTGGAGCTGATCCTCCCTAGGCTGTAGCTGGGTTTCTTACCGGAACAAAGGTGGCCATTCTTCTGCAATGGCTCTATGCCTCCAGGGCCCTGTGCAGTCTCTGTGGGCAGCTCTCCCCTGGCCGAGACGCCACGCTCGGCCCTCGCCGTTTCTTTATATGCAGTCTGCGGGATTACATTGGCAAGCAACACATCTTCCTTCGATCAGACCCCCGCCCAGTCCAGCTCCCCCCGTCCCAATGACTTCACCCCAGCTCAGGTGTCCCAGCACAGGGGCTGCGACAGCCAACGCCGGCTCACGTTACAGCTGGGGAGGAAGCTGACAGAATCGGGCTATCAATTATTGATGGCCATTGGGTTGGTGGGAGGGAGCGGGAGATTTAGAGCCGATGGGACAGGGGGACACCAGGGCGCTAGGTCCCGGTGCGGCAGCCGCATCTCCAGCCCCAGCTGCATGCTCCAGGCTCCCCAGCACTAACGAGTAGATGGAATCTTGCCAAACCCGCTGGAGGGAGATCACAGCAATGACTAGGCTGTGTCAGCGAAACTTTCCACCCCCCTACCCAGCTTATAACCCCCAATCCCCTCACTAGGCCAGCCCCCCATCCCCAATCCACAAAGCTGAGCTGTGCAGTGTGGCTGGTTGGTGAATGGACCAAGTGGAGACGCCCCTTCCAAGGTCAAGGGGCCTTCATGTTTTTATGAGCAAGTTGAGCAACCTTGTTCTAGGTGGAGCTAAAACTTCCTTGAAATTGGGAGGTATGAATGCACCCTTCAAGTAACACAAGTGTAAGGACAGGCCCCTACCTAAAACAAAGGGTATATATGAGCCCGCCCTGGAGATTTACTGAGTGTTGTTTTGGGTAGGGGTGTGTGTAGAATGCAGAGGCCCAAACACAATCGACAGAGAACTTGAATGAGCAGCTGTATGCAGGGCCGGGGCAGGGGGTTGGGGTGCAGGAGGGAGTGTAGGAGGGGGTGCAGTGTGCAGGAAGGGGCTCAGGGCAAGGGCCACCCCAAGCACACTGCACCCCCTCCCACACCCCACACTCCCTCCCACACCCCAACCCCCTGCCCCAGCCCTGCATACAATTTCCCCACCCAGATGTGGCCCTCAGCCCAAAAAGTTTGCCCACCCCTGCGCTAACTCTTCTCAGCCACTTCATTTCTGTCCGGTCCACTGCAGGCTGTCTACTCTGGAGTGTGCATCAGCACAACTCAATCTCCTTACCTGGTGGGCCATCCTCGCTGTGGACAGGTTGCTGTCCTTTCTATGTTCAGGAAGTTAAGGGGGGCAGGGGAGCATAAAGGCTAACCTGGGGTGCCTGGGGTCTATTGAGGATGTGATTGTGTCTTAACACTTGCTACTAGCAGCAGCCTTTCCAGACACCCTCTGCATATGTTAAATGGAGAAATCCTCAAAACACATGGCCTCTGGGAAGCCCATCTGCGTTACAAGCTTTTCAGCATGTGGTGGATTCATCTGTGTAAGGGGCTCCTGCCCTGCTGTGTGCTGCATCCGCCTGCTGGCCCCATAGAATCAGAGAATCATAGAAGATTAGGGTTGGAAGAGACCGCAGGAGGTCATCTAGTCCAATCCCCTGTTCAAAGCAGGACCAATCCCCAACTAAATCATCCCAGCCAGGGCTTTGTCAAGCGGGGCCTTAAAAACCTCTAAGGATGGAGATTCCACCACCTCCCTAGGCAACCCATTCCAGTGCTTCACCACCCTCCTAGTGAAATAGTGTTTCCTAATATCCAACCTAGACCTCTCCCACTGCAACTTGAGACCATTGCTCCTTGTTCTGTCATCTGCCACCCCTGAGAACAGCCGTGCTCCATCCTCTTTGGAACCCCCCTTCAGGTAGTTGAAGGCTGCTATCAAATCCCCCCTCACTCTTCTCTTCTGCAGATTAAATAACCCCAGTTCCCTCAGCCTCTCCTTGTAAGTCATGTGCCCCGGTAGTGCCTTGTGTCTGAATTATTGTCTAGTCATCTCTGCTGCGGGGACAAGACGTGGTCCCACTCTGTGGTATTCGCAACGTGGCGTGTACCGTGTTGGTGCACCACAGATACACCTACCTTCCCTTGACGGCTGCATGGGCCTGCAGTTAATGTCCATTTCCCGAGCCCAGTAAAATATTAGGGAGAATTTTAATCTGAATTCCAAAGGGAAGGGTGCTCTGGGAAGTCTGGGTCCTCTTCTGGTACAGGGGAATACACTCAGCCCATCCTTCCATTACCAAAGCATCCAGTAACTTCAGAATGCTCGACAACCCACATGGTACCAGGCTGGAACAACCTTGGAGGCTGAAGGCTCCTAGCCCTAGAATGGGTACAGCATGGAGAGTGGCTGGGCAAGCAACTTGTGCACTCTGCCCCTGCTAATGCACCATAAATCTGACCTGGAAGGGGCATGTCTAGGTGTCACAAGGGACTTCAGTTGTTTTGACCCAGTCACTCTACTGACAGATGGTCAGCAAGGCTAGGGGTGAAGATGGCTTTTGTGCTGTGGATTATAGCTGCTTTCTCAATGGAATCTCTAATGCAGACTGGTGTATGCCCTAGTCATGGTGCAGGACCCCATTGGGCGAGACACACAAACACTGAACACAAAGATGGTCCATCCCACTTTAGAATCATAGAATATCAGGGTTGGAAGGGACCTCAGGAGGTCATCTAGTCCAACCCCCTGCTCAAAGCAGGACCAATTCCCAACTAAATCATCCCAGTCAGGGCTTTGTCAAGCCGGGCCTTAAAAACCTCCAAGGAAGGAGATTCCACCACCTCCCTAGGTAAAGCATTCCAGTGCTTCACCACCCTCCTAGTGAAATAGTGTTTCCTAATATCCAACCTAGACCTCCCCCACTGCAACTTGAGACCATTGCTCCTTGTTCGGTCATCTGCCACCACTGAGAACAGCCAAGCTCCATCCTCTTTGGAACCCCCCCCTCAGGTAGTTGAAAGCAGCTATCAAATCCCCCCCTCATTCTTCTCTTCTGGAGACTAAACAATCCCAGTTCCCTCAGCCTCTCCTCATAAGTCATGTGCTCCAGACCCCTAATCATTTTTGTTACCCTCCACTGGGCTCTTTCCAATATTTCCACATCCTTCTTGTAGTGTGGGGCCCAAAACTGGACACAGTACTCCAGATGAGGCCTCACCAATGTCGTATAAAGGGGAACGATCACATCCCTCGATCTGCTGGCAATGCCCCTACTTATACAGCCCAAAATGCCGTTAGCCTTCTTGGCAACAAGGGCACACTGTTAACTCATATCCAGCTTCTCATCCACTGTGACCCCTAGGTCCTTTTCTACAGAACTGCTGCCTAGCCATTCGGTCCCTAGTCTGTAGCAGTGCATAGGATTCTTCCGTCCTAAGTGCAGGACTCTGCACTTGTCCTTGTTGAACCTCATCAGGTTTCTTTTGGCCCAATCCTCCAATTTGTCTAGGTCCCTCTGTATCCGATCCCTACCCTCCAGCGTATCTACCACGCCTCCCAGTTTAGTGTCATCTGCAAACTTGCTGAGAGTGCAGTCCACACCATCCTCCAGATCATTAATAAAGATATTAAACAAAACCGGCCCCAGGACCGACCCTTGGGGCACTCCGCTTGAAACCGGCTGCCAACTAGACATGGAGCCATTGATCACTACCCGTTGAGCCTGACGATCTAGCCAGCTTTCTATCCACCTTACAGTCCATTCATCCAGCCCATACTTCTTTAACTTGGCGGCAAGAATACTGTGGGAGACCGTATCAAAAGCTTTGCTAAAGTCAAGGAATAACACATCCACTGCTTTCCCCTCATCCACAGAGCCAGTTATCTCCTCATAGAAGGCAATTAGGTTAGTCAGGCGTGACTTGCTCTTGGTGAATCCATGCTGACTGTTCCTGATCACTTTCCTCTCCTCTAAGTGTTTCATAATTGATTCCTTGAGGACCTGCTCCATGATTTTTCCAGGGACTGAGGTGAGGCTGACTGGCCTGTAGTTCCCCAGATCCTCCTTCTTCCCTTTTTTAAAGATGGGCACTACATTAGCCTTTTTCCAGTCATCCGGGACCTCCCCCGATCGCCATGAGTTTTCAAAGATGATTGCCAATGGCTCCGCAATCACATCCGCCAACTCCTTTAGCACCCTCGGATGCAGCGCATCCGGCCCCATGGATTTGTGCTCATCCAGTTTTTCTAAACTTTCAGTCAATACTGGTGGCAGGCCAGGGCTGCATTTGAATGGGTGACCTAGCAAAGGAAAGCTCTTGATCCCTTTGTCAGCACCTCGCCACTTCTCTTAGGTTCGGGTGCCCCCCTCCCTTTACATCCTTCCGTCTCTGGCTTGTCTGTTGGAAGCTGTTACTGAGCCTGGAAAGTGAAACTGAAAAAGCCAGTAGAAGCTTCATAGATTACCGTGGAGCAGCCCTTATCGGATGCTGGCTCTTTGCAATAAAGCTGTGATAATGATAGACTGAGCCTTGCACCCTGAGCACTGCACACCTCTGAAGAAAATCTTTATAAAGCCCTGGCCTGGGTGAATGCCCCGCCCACTGATTAAGGCTCAGCCAATTACCAGAGGCTTCTAGCCTTCAGACCTTCCTTTGAAGCTCACAGCTTCCAACTGCCAGCCACAGCACACGGTCCTTCAAACAACCAAACAAACAGACTGACAAACACAAGCTCAGCACACAGCAAGTAACCCCCAAACACAAACAAACACACACTACAGACAGTCACTTACCCCAAGGGTCCTGTATTTGCTCCTCCTTCACCTGGAGAACTCCCTTGCAAAACTCCCTGTTAGCAGGGGGGAGGGATAGCTCAGTGGTTTGAGCATTGGCCTGCTAAACCTAGGGTTGTGAGTTCAATCCTTGAGGGGGCCACTTTAGGGATCTGGGGCAAAATCAGTACTTGGTCCTGCTAGTGAAGGCAGGGGGCTGGACTCAGTGACCTTTCAAGGTCCCTTCCAGTTCTAGGAGATAGGATATCTCCATTAATTTATTTTATTTATTTATTTATTTTATTTACCCCAGATGAGAAGCAGTGAAAGGTGCAACATTCTGTCATGAGGAACTAGGATTCGCACCGTCTTTAAACATCTTCTGCTTTTATGATTTCTCTCTCCTCAGGAGTGAAGGGTGTAGTGGAAAAACATGTGCAATCGTTCAATAACCTTATCTAGCCGGCATTTTTCTTTGTTGCTATTTAATGATCTTTGTGACACTTGTTTGTAGTGATGGTAATAAATGCAACTTCCCAAATTCAGCACCATGATAGAGGTTGCCTCCCTTTAAATTTAAAAAGCTCTAAACAGCTAGTTTGGCAGGGAAAATGTCAACACCAGATATCTGTGGGCGTGTGCTGCTTTGGATTTCTTTTCTTCTACTTAGACTAAATAGCCTATGAAGTGCTTAACCTATGAGCCGGAGCAGCCCAGTGTAACATGATACCCAAGGTAGTAAAACGTGCCTGAGAGTAAATGCATACTTCTCATGGGCACCTAGCTTGCAAAAATCAGACACTGCCAACTATCTGCATAGTGTTTTGTTCTGGAAATGGCTGGTTACCCAACACACAACCCTTAGTATCTGAAGTATTTCATTCATAGGATAGCTAATGTGAGGCCAATTTTTAAAAAGGGTTCCAGAGGTGATCCTGGCAATTACAGGCCTGTAAGCCTGACTTCAGTACCGGGCAAACTGGTTGAAACTATAATAAAGAACAATATTGTCAGACATATAGATGAACATAATTTGTTGAGGAAGAGTCAACATGGTTTTAGTAAAGGGAAATCATGCCTCACCAATCTACTAGAATTCTTTGAGGGGGTCAACAAGCATGTTGCCCAACGGGATCCTGTGGATATAGTGTACTTAGATTTTCAGAAAGCCTTTGAAAAGGTCCCTCACCAAAGGCTCTTACGGAAAGTAAGCTGCCACGGGATAAGAGGGAAGGTGCTCTCATGGATCGGTAATTGGTTAAAAAATAGGAAACAAAGGGTAGGTATAAATCGGGGTGGGCAAACTACGGCCTGCGGGCCGCATCCGGCCTGTCAGGGTTTTGGAACCGGCCTGCGGGATTGCCCCCCATGGCGCCGTGGGCCCCGCGCCGCTCTCAGAAGCGGCCCGCTCCATGTCCCTGTGGCCCCCGGGTGGCGGGGCAGAGGGCTCTGTGCGTTGTCCTTGCCTCCAGGCACCGCCCCCCGCAGCTCCCATTGGCCGGGAATGGGAAACCGTGGCCAATGGGAGCTTCGGGGGAGGTACCTGGAGGCGCGGCAAGGGCAGCGCATGCGGAGCCCTCTGCCCCCCACTCCTCCTCCAGAGGCTGCAGCGCTTCCTGGAGCGGCGTGGGGCCGGGGCCAGGGCCAGGGCAGGCGTGCAGGGAGCCTGCCCTGGCCCTGGTGTGCGCCGCTGCCACCCCGGAGCCGCTTTAGGTAAGTGGCGCCAGGCCAGAGCCCAAACCCCTCCTGCACCCCACCCCCCAACCCCCTGCCCTGAGCCCCCTCCTGCACTCCGCACCCCTCCTGCAGCCCAACCCCCTGCCCTGAGCCCCCTCCTGCACCCCGCACTCCTCCTCTGCCCCAATCCCTTGCCCTGAGCCCCTTCCTGCACACCGCACCCCCTCCCACATCCTGCACTCCCTCCCGCACCCCAACCCCCTGCCCCAGCCCTGCATACAATTTCCCCAGCCAGATGTGGCCCTTGGCCCAAAAAGTTTACCCACCCCTGCCTTAATCTTGTGCATAGTTTCAGTAGAATTAATGGTTCTGGTGCCCTCTAGTGCCCAAGATAGTGAATATCAAACCAAGCCCTATCAGATCCTCGTGCAGCACAGCCGCTTTCATTGATCATTATTATAGCCGCATCTAGGAGCCCCACACAAGGATTAAGGCCTCCATTGCACTAGGTACTGTACAGTCACGTAGCATAGGAGCCAATCCCTCGGCTAGAGCGTTTACTTCATTAGCCTGACTATACCCATCAGCGACTGTACCGGTTACGCTGTTACCTAACCCTGCTATCTGCCACTGCTGGGCTGACTACACCTGTGACGAGTTGGGTCACAGAGACCCCTTGGGACTGCCACCCGATGTGCTGAGACTACCTCTGAGCCCATTTTCCCTGGCAGCTTGGGACTTCAGTACCCTGTCTTGTTAAGCCAGACACGCTAGCCTGCTGCAAACACAGAACCATGTCCCCCAAAAGCTGCTGGCTTAACTGAAAACAGCTTAAGAAGTGCTCCTGTTTCCAGCACCCAGATACCCAGTTCCAATGGGGTCCAAACCCCAAATAAATCCATTTTACTCTGTATAAAGCTTATACAGGGTAAACTCATAAATCGTTCGCCCTCTATAACACTGATAGAGAGATATGCACAGCTGTTTGCTCCCCCAGGTATTAATACTTGCTCTGGGTTAATTAATACGCAAAAAGTGATTTTATTAAGTATAAAAAGTAGAATTTAAGTGGTTCCAAGTAATAACAGACAAAACAAAGTAAATTACCAAGCAAAATAAAACAAAAACACGCAAGTCTAAACCTAATACAGTAAACTAATTACAGATGAAACCTCACCCTCAGAGATGTTCCAATAAGTTTATTTCACAGACTAGACTCCTTTCTAGTCTGGGCCCAATCCTTTCCCCTGGTACAGTCCTTGTTCCAGCTCAGGTGGTAGCTAGGGGATTTCTCATGACTGCAGCCCCCTTTGTTCTGTTCCACCCCCTTATATATCTTTTGCACAAGACGGGAATCCTTTGTCCCTCTCTTGGTTCCCACCCCTCCTTCTAAATGGAAAAGCACCAGGTTAAAGATGGATTCCAGTTCAGGTGACATGATCACATGTCACTGTAAGACTTCATTACCCACTTGCCAGCACACATGTATACAGGAAGACTTACAAGTAAACAGAGCCATTTACAACCAATTGTCCTGTTTAATGGGAACCATTAAGATTCGAAGCCACCATTAATGTCCCACACTTTGCATAATTACAATAGGACCTCGGAGTTATATTTCATATTTCTAGTTTCAGATACAAGAATGATACATTTATACAAATTGGATGATCATACTCAGTAGATTATAAGTTTTGTAATGACACCTTACAAGTGACCTTTTGCAGCATATTCCAGTTACATTATATTCACACTCATTAGCATATATTCATAAAATCATAGAGTGCAACGTCACAACACCCATAGGCGATTGTATCGGTTATGCTGCTATCTGCCGCCACTGGGCTGATTACACCCATCACTGACTGTACCAGTTACACTGCTAGCTATCCCCACTGTTTGCCACCACTGGACTGACTGACTACATCCATCAGTGGCTGTACCGGTTACTCTGATACCTGTCCCCATCATCTGCCACTGCTGGGCTGACTGCACCCATCAGCGACTGTGCCGGTTATGCTGCTACCTGTTCTCCATAGACACTGTCCTCTCTCTGCTCAGGTGGGCAGGCTCCCTAGACGCAGATGAAGGAAGCTCACGTTGTGGCAGCACTTGATCTAACCCGGCCTGGGGAGTGAAAAGAAATGGAGGTCAGATTGCAACCCTTCTGCTGCTGCGTCTTAGCCAAGGCTCCTCTGTGCCCCGGGGGACTCACAGACCCAGCTACTCTCTGTTCCTCCCCTCCCCCATGACAGCTTCAGCCTCAGCTACCATTTCCCCAGGCAATGAGGCCAGGAATAGGCTGTCCTGGAGTGGGTCAGTGTAACGGGGCCAAGGACCCCCACAGCACTCCTGGCTGGCCACGCAAGGTAGCTCAGAGGCCAGCACTGGACAGTGACACTGGCATAGGCGGCATGTGAACGTCCCCGTTGGAGAGGCTAGCCCCTGGTCCCGCCCCTTCCACCTGAGGTCCCACCCATACCCTGCCCCTTCTACCTCCCCCCCACCCGCCAGAGCCCTGAGCCCCTTCCCCACCCCTGCAGCCGGAGAAGCCTCAGCCAAACCGCCCTGATCCCCGGGCCGCCCAGCCGGCCTTGAGCTGCCCCCTGGCCCAAGTCAACCCGGGCTGCCCCTGGCTGGCCAGCCGAGCCCCAGCTCCAGGCTGCCAGCTTGAGCTGAGCTCCCCGCCTGCTTTGAGGGAGAGGGAGAGCCAGGGTGGGGCCTTGGGCCAGGCCATGGGCGGGGCTACAGCCTGGGATAAGAGAAGCTTAGTCTCCCTTGGCCTATGATACCCGTCACCCAGGGGCACTGGGCCATCAGGTGGCATGCCATCTTCTGCCACTGGCAATGCCCCAGGCATGGCAGAGCACAGCGATCCATTCTGCTCTGTGAACCTAGCCTCCCAGGGACAGCTCCAGGCCCCGGCTGAAATGACTCTCTAGCTTTGCTCTTCAGTGTTACGAAGGGAGAGCTGCAAATCACTGTGGCTCTGAACGGGTGGCTCATCTGCTCCCGTCAGGCAGAGGCAGACGCGCATTCCCTGGTAGAGCTGCACCTGCTCTGAGGCTGCTTGTGCTGGGACTGGTCCCTGGCTTGTGAAAGGGCTTCAATCCCTCCCCTCCCTGGAAGGAGCAGCTCCAGGCTTCCAGTCTCTGTCCTGGGAACTCAGCTGCCGAGGACGTGGGAATGGACTGCCAGGAGGCTCCCATCCGTGGCTTCTTGGCCCCGTGCTCAGGGAGGTGTTGGGCCTTTATCACTCCATTCAAGGAAGGTCTTTGAATAGCTCTGAAGCCAGCTGTTATTCCCGACTCCCCAGGCACAGCTGTACTGGGCAGGGTGGGTCCCATTGTGCTCTAGCAACAATGGGGCCTCTTTTTCCCCTGCTTGTTTGTACACAGCGCACTCCGTCTGTGCCTCTCTCCAGCAGCACGTTGTCAAGGGAATGCCACGGGGCTAGCCAGGGACCAGCAGAGAGGCAAGTAACTGGAAGCCAGGAAGAGCCCATAGCTCTCCACTGGTGGGAGCTGTAGAGTGACCCTGGGGGGCTCTCTCATCACCTCAGTTTACCCCGCTCAGAGCAAGATTAGGCGAATGCCGGAGTAGCTTCCACCTGGCTGTGAATAAAGGAGTCCCAGGGTTAACAAGGCCCCTTTCTGTGACCCTGGGCAAGTCAGGTGGTCTCATGTTGGGGCCTCCATGAGCCCAGATCAAGAAGCAAGAGCCTCATTAGCAAACAGGAGGCTGCTGCTGGGGGGAAGGGGGTGTCACTCTGGGGGACATATGCAATTACTAGTAAAACATCCTGGAGGGGGGGGGGGGGGTTGAAAAATAACAGCCACTTTCTAACGCACTAAGTCTTGCAACTAGCTCAGAGCAATTATTTTTCAGACCTAATGCTGAAGGATAAAGGCAAGCTAATTGCAGAACACAAAAATAATGCTTGCCAATGTGCAAGTGATCAGGACCTTATTTTACTGGTTATGGGGAACCAGAATATGGCCCTGACCAGTTAGACATACATATATATCTGTGCGTGTGTGTACTTGGTGCTTTAAAAAGGCTAATCTCCTGCAGGGGCTGCCCAGAGGCTTCAGGGGACCTGGGGCAAAGCAGGGGAGTGGACATAAAAAAAGGCGCCACCCGCTGTGGCGCTTGTACTCACGCCGCAGACTCGGCGGCGCTCCGAGTCGGCGGCGGCGGCGGGTCCTTCAGTCACTCTGCGTCTTCGGCAGCACTGAAGGACCTGCCGCCGAAATGCCACCAAAGACCCGGAGCGACTGAAGGGCCCGCCGCCAAAGTGCCGCCGAAGACTGGACCGCTGCCAGGTGAGTAGCCAGGGAAGGGATTCTCGGACAGGGCTTGCGGGGCCCCTGTGGGGCCCGGGGCAAATTGCCTCACTTGCCCCCTCTCCCCCCTCCCGGGCGGCCCTGATCTCCTGACGCTGAAAACAATTATGAGTGGGAGGCAAACTTTAGCACAGGAATGTGGCTGATAATTGAAACTTTTTAAAGAATGCTTTAGTAGATGTCCCCAACCCCCCACTATGTTGCAGTCCCCAAAGAAGCCTGCTGTGGGTAAAAACTAGGGCTGTCAAGCGATTAAAAAAATTAACCGTGATTAATCACGCAATTAAAAAAATTTATTGCGATTTATTGCGCAATTAATCACACTGTTAAACAATAATAGAATATCATTTATTTAACTATTTTTGGATGTTTTCTACATTTTTAAATATATTGATTTCAATTACAACACAGAATACAAAAAGTGTACAGTGCTCATTTTTGATTATAAGTAATTGCACTGTAAAAAAACAAAAGAAATAGTATTTTTCAATTCACCTCATACAAGTACAGTAGTGCAATCTCTTTATCGTGAAAGTTGAACTTAGAAATGTAGAATTATGTACACAAAAAACCTGCATTCAAAAATAAAACAATGTAAAATTTTAGAGCCTACAAGTCCACTCAGTCCTACTTCTTGTTCAGTCAATCGCTCAAACAAGTTTATTTACATTTGCAGGAGATAATTCTGCCCACTTCTTGTTTACAATGTCACCTGAAAGTGAGAACAGGCGTTTGCATGGCATTGTTATAGCCAGTGTAGCAAGATATTTAACATGCCAGATGTGCTAAAGATTCATATGTCTCTTCATGCTTCAACCATCATTCCAGGGGACATGTGTCCATGCTGATGACCGGTTCTGCTCGATAACAACCCAAAGCAGAGCGGACCGACGCATGTTCATTTTCATCATCTGAGTCAGATGCCACCAGCAGAAGGTTGAGTTTCTTTTTTGGTGGTTCAAGTTCTGTAGTTTCCACATTGGAGTGTTGCTCTTTTAAGACTTCTGAAAGCATGCTCCACACCTCGTCCCTCTCAGATTTTGAAGGCACTTCAGATTCTTAAACCTTGGGTCGAGTGCTGTAGCTATCTTTAGAAATCTCACATTGGTCCTTTGTGTGTTGTCAAATCTGCAGTGAAAGTGTTCTTAAAATGAACATGTGCTGGGTCATCATTCGAGACTGCTATAACAGGAAATGTATGGCAGAATGTGGGTAAAACAGAGCAGGGGACGTACAATTCTCCCCCAAGGAGTTCAATCAAAAATGTAATGAATGCATTATTTTTGTAACGAGCGTCATCAGCATGGACACATATCCTCTGGAATGGTGGCCGAAGCATGAAGGGGCATATGAATGTTTAGCATATCTGGCATGTAAATACCTTGAAACGCGAGCTACAAAAGTGCCATGTGAACACCTGTTCTCACTTTCTGGTGACACTGTAAATAAGAAGAGAGCAGCATTATCTCCTGTAAACGTAAACAAACTTGCTTGTCTTAGTGATTGGCTGAACAAGAAGTAGGACTGAGTGGACTTGTAGGCTCTGAAGTTTTACATTGTTTAGTTTTTGAATGCAGTTATGTAACAACAACAAAATCTACATTTGTAAGTTGAAGTTTCATGACAAAGAGATTGCACCACAGTACTTGTATGAGGTGAACTGAAAAATACTTTTTCTTTTGTTTATCATTTTTACAGTGCAAATATTTGTATTAAAATAATATACACTTTGATTTCAATTACAACACAGAATACAATATATATGAAAATGTAGAAAAACATCCAAAACATTTAATAAATTTCAATTGGTATTCTATTGTTTAACAGAATGATTAAAACTGTGATTAATCATGATTAATTTTTTAAATCACGATTAATCTTTTTGAGTTAATTGCGTGAGTTAACTGTGATAATCGACAGCTCTAGGAATAACCATCCTGGTTAAGGGGGGGGGAGAGAAGAGGTGAAGGCAGCTATAAAAAAATAAAAGAAACCACTACTGGAAAAAATGGAGACACTGCTAGCTGATAGCTGAGTACAAACCAGCAGTTAGGAAAAGCAGACAATTCAAAGGAAAGCTAAAGGTATCAGTGAAAAATCTGTAGCCAGTAGGGTTAAGGACAATAAAAAGAACTTCTTCAAATATACCAGGGACAAATGAAATCCTAGCTATGGTATAGGTTCACTACTGGGAAAGGATAATAAAGTTATCAGTCATGATATAGAAAAGACAGCAGTATTTAATACATATTTCTGTATTTGGAAAGCAGCAGGACGATGTATTAATATCTTACAGTGATAAGGAGATACTTCCTATTCCTTTGCTAACTGGGGGGGGCCGTAAAAAAGCAACCATTAAAGTAAAAAATTGTAAATGAGCAGGGCTGGATAACTTAGAGCCAAGACTATTAAAAGAATTGGCCGAGGAGCAATCTAAACCATTAATGTTGATTTTTAACAAATCTTGGTACACGGGTAAAGTTCCAGAGGACTGGAACTATAGATCAATTAGCCTGACATTGGTCCTTGATAAAATTATGGGAAGGTTGATATGGGATGCAATCAGCATAGGAAAAGATGGTAGCATAATTAATGCCAATCAACATGGTTTACGGAAAACGGGTCTTTTCAAGCAAACTTGATTTTTTTAAAAATGAGATTACACATTTGATTGATATCATAGGTGCCGACTCCGTGGGTGCTCCGGGGCTGGAGCACCCACGGGGAAAAAAATGGTGGGTGCTGAGCAACCACCAGCAGCCCCCCCGTCAGCTCCCCCCAGCATCTTCCGCCCTCTGCAATCAGCTGTTTTGTGGCATGCAGGCAGGAGGCTGGGAGGGAGTGGGGAGGAGGGAGGACGCGACATGCTCAGGGGAGGGGGCGGAACTGGACGGGAAGGGGTGGGGGTGGAGCGGGGGCGGGGTCTGGGGCAGAGCCGGGAGTTGAGCACCCCCGGCAGTTTGAAAAGTTGGTGCCTCTGGTTGATATAACATACTTGGACTTCTGTAAGGCATTTAAATGGATTAAAAATGAGTTAGCAGATGGATTGTAAAAAAAAAATAATTGTAAATGGGGAATTGTCATTTGATGGGCTTTTTCTAGTAGGGTCCCGCAGGGATCTTTGTTCATAGCCTAATGCTATTCAATATGTTTATCAATGATCTGGAAGAAAATATAAACTAATTGATATAATTTACAACAACATAAAAATGGTTGCCATGGTAACTAATGCTGGGGCTAGGCCAGTTACACAGGCCAACCTGGAGTTCCTGGTGGACCCCTTATTCGCTTTGATGAACCCTTTGCATGTGAACGGTCTATTTGACTTCAACTGACTTATTCACGTGAGCCAGGCTTTCCCAATTCAGGCCTATCGGAGAGTCTGCTGCAATACGTGGGGTCTAGTGCCCCAATTGTGATGGTTCATAAAATGTCACAATAACCTATGAACAATGAATGGTGTCCAAAGGGGTACGAACAAGAGACAGCCTGAATTAGTCCACACAAAAAGGTCTCCTGATACCACCCATGGACTGCGTTAAGGTTGTTACTGGTGAGCAAGAGGAGAGGGGAACTGGAAATTAATGGACCAAAATTTGTATGTCAGAAATTAGGACTAACTGGTTGACAGTGTAATGAGGCAATGGACTATTGTGCCCATCATCCCTTCATGGGGTCCTTAAGCAGAGACCTTGGTGGATCACCATGCCAGGCTGGAGGGCAGGTGGGCTGGAAGAAGCAAGTTTTACCATCATAGCTATCACCCCCAACATCTGCTGGGACCCTGGGATCCACAGTCGCACCATATCCGGGCATCTGACCCACCCGCGCCAGGGAACGGCTCTTGCTGCCCTTTCTCTGAGCAGCCACCTCCCCTCTTGTGTTGCCCTCTTTGTTCGGGACCTGTTGAGCCCTCCCCCTCACCTGGTTTCGGATCGAGCCGCCCTGGGCACGACCAGCTGTGTAGCCACAGAAGTGCCATGCTGCCAATAGACCCACTGTACTGACCAGTTCATCCATTGTCCACCATCCCGGCCTGTGGAATTTCCTCTCCCCAGTTGCTAACTTGTAAGAGTTTGGGTGGCTACACAGTAAAATTAAGCAACATGCAGGTGTCATTCAGCATCTTCCCATTTACCCAGCTGTTTGATCTATCTACCGCAGCGTCGGCACGCACTCATTATGTGCTACTCAAGCTAGGGGTGAGCTGTTTCTCAGCTTGAGGCACATTTTAATTCCCTTTAGTCATACTCCCAACATTACTACATTCCCTTAATAATCACAGTGTGTAGCTGGGGAAGGGGAAGGGCCTCACGCAAGCTGGAACATAGGAACACTGGGGTTGCCAGACAGGATCAGACCCATGATCAGTCTAGCCCAGTAAGCTGTCTCTGACAGTGGCAAGAGCCAGATGCTTCATAGGAAGGTTCAAAACAAAGAAACAAAAACCTTGCAGTAGCAGATGTGGGATAAATTCCCCCCCCCCCCAAAGGCAATAAATAAATTAAAAAACGAATTATACTAAGAGATTGGCTTGAGCCCTGAAGTCTGAGGTTTTAACTTCTCAGACTCTGTAGCATTATTTATGATAACTCTGAATAGTCCTATCATCCATATAAACATCAAATCCCTCTTTAAATGTTGCTAAATTCTTGGCCTCAATGACATCATGTGGCCATGAGTTCCGCAGTGAAATTGTGCATAGTATGAAGAAGTAATCCCTTTGAATTGGCAGGAAAGGTGTTATTTCCAACTCAGGGGATCCTCCCCACTCATTGCTTAATGTATCATTAGAGACCATCAGAGGAATAATAGCCCTGAAATCACCTCTGGCTAATTGATTATCCTAAATATACAACGAACATGGCTGCTGGGACAGACTGACAACATCCTGAATGAAGTTTTATTGAATTAAGTTAAACTTTATTGAATTAGTTTTAATACCTTTGGGGTCCTGTGACAGAGCACTGGGAACCAGCAGCTGAGCCAGCCTCTAATAATTTAAAACACCAATTAATTCCCATCCACCACCCACCCCAGTTGGACCTGACTATGCCTAATTAGTGAATTAGAATGGGCTGGGGAGAAGTAAAGCACTAATTAGCCCACTAATGCAGAGGATAGAAGGCAGCACAGGAAGGACATGCTGGGTGAAGAGACAGGCTAGCAGAGCCAGAAGGATCTCTGGGTGGAGATCTTGTCCCCGTCTCCTCAGCAGAGGGCTGAGGAGGAACTGGGGCTGTGAATGCTGGGGTGCTTGGATCAGGAAGGGGGGAGCCATGTAAATGAACTACATGGTGGTGTTTAACAACTGAGGGCTCTGAACAGTCTGTGTGGACTGAGCAAAAGGCAGGCGCTGGACCCTGCCCTGTCGCACATAGGGCTTGTCCAGGGTCAGCCTTTATCTGCGCAGACAAGAGACATCAGGAAGAAGCCAGCGAAGGTTACATGGCCTGGACCACGGAGGAGACTTCTTCCCTCTCCTCGGCAGAGGGCTGAGGAGGAACTGGGGCTGTGAATGCTGTGGTGTTTGGAGCAGTGAGGTGGGGGAAAGAGCCATGTAAATGAACTACACGGTGGTATTTCACAACTGGAGGCCAACATTTTTATGGCTGACTTAGAACAACGCTTCCTTAGCTCTCGTCCCCTAACGCCCCTACTCTACTTGCGCTACATTGATGACATCTTCATCATCTGGACCCATGGAAAAGAAGCCCTTGAGGAATTCCACCATGATTTCAATAATTTCCATCCCACCATCAACCTCAGCCTAGATCAATCCACACAAGCGGTCCATTTCCTGGACACTACTGTGCTAATAAGCGATGGTCACATAAATACCACCCTATACCGGAAACCTACTGTCATAACTATAAAGGGAAGGGTGACAGCCATACTGTGTACAGTACTAAAGTCCCTCCTGGTCAGAGACTCTAAAATCCTTTTACCTGTAAAGGGTTAAGAAGCTCGGGTAACCTGGCTGACACCTGACCCAGAGGACCAATAAGGGGACAAGATACTTTCAAATCTTGGGGGGGGAAAGGCTTTTGTGTGTGTCCTTTGTTTAAGGGGTTGTTCGCTCTTGGGACTGAGAGGGACCAGACATCAATCCAGGTTCTCCCCATCTTTCTAAACAAGTCTCTCTTATTTCAAAATTGTAAGTAAAAGCCAGGCAAGGCGTCTTAGATTTACTTTGTTTTCTCAACTTGTAAATGTACCTTTTACCAGAGTGCTTATCTTGTTTGCTATACTTTAAACCTAAGACAGAGGGGATTCCTCTGAGCTCTTTAAGTTTGATTACCCTGTAAAGTTATTTTCCATACTGATTTTGCAGAGATGATTTTTACCTTTTGCTTTAATTAAAAGCCTTCTTTTTAAGAACCTGATTGATTTCTCCTTGTTTTAAGATCCAAAGGGGGTTTGGATCTGTATTCACCAGGAGTTGGTGAAAGGAAGGAGGGGGGAAGGGTCAATCTCTCCTTGTTTAAGATCCAAGCAGTTTGGATCTGTATTCACCAGGAAATTGGTGAAAGGTTTCTCAAGGCTTCCCAGGGAGGGAATCCATCGAGAATGGTGGCAGCGGGACCAGAGCTAAGCTGGTAGATAAGCTTAGCAGTTTTCATGCAGGCCCCTACATTTGTACCCTAAAGTTCAAAGTAGGGATACAGCCTTGACATGGTGGCAGTGGTGGGATCGTTTTAAACCCAAAAGCCAGTAAGAGATTTTTTTTTCCTTCTAGCTGCTTGGAGAGCAGAGCTGAAGGTAGATGCATATCTTATCTCTCCTTGCCTGAAGGCAGAGGTGTTAAGTTTTTTTAACAAGGTCCTTTGTTAAGAGAAGGGTTCAATGAATGAGCAAACAACTGGTGAAGATAATTTACAAGCTGAATTGTGTTTTTTTTCTTTTTACATCCTCGGGAGTAGCTTGTTAGAAAGTCTCTGTTAACTCAGCAGCACTCAGCAGGAGCCTGAGCTAAATACATCCCAGTTTCAGTCAACTGCAGAGGGGTGTGGCCCAGCACAGAAAACCAGAAAAATGACTACCAGTGAAGCAGCTAGCAAACTAGAACTGGCCAGACTAGAAGCAAAAGAAAATGAGAAAAAACATCAAAGACTACTTCAAATTAAAAAACTTAAACAGGAGGCCCATGACAGAGAAGAGAAAGCCAAACAGGAGGCCCATGAAAGAGAAGAGAAAGCCAAACAGGAGGCCCATAAAAGAGAGATGAAACTGGAAGCAGCAAGGACTAGGCAGGGTGCATCAGACCATCCTAACAACTCCTCTCCAGGTACCACTTCCCATCCCAGGAAATTCCCCACCTACAAGGCAGGCGATGATACTGAGGCCTTCTTAGAAAATTTTGAAAGGGCCTGCCTTGGATACAACATCCCTCCAACCCAGTACATGGTAGAGCTGAGGCCGCAGCTCAGTGGACCCTTAGCAGAGGTGGCGGCTGAAATGCCTAAGGAACACATGAACAGTTATGAACTTTTTAAAAACAAGGCCAGAATCAGAATGGGGCTAACACCTGAGCATGCCCGTCGGCGGTTCAGAGCCCTAAGGTGGAAACCTGATGTGTCATTTACCCGACATGCCTACCACATTGGGAAAAATTGGGATGCCTGGATATCAGGAGCAAATGTTAAATCTACGGAAGAGTTGCCCTTCCTATTGCAAATGGAGCAGTTTTTAGAGGGTGTTCCTGAGGAAATAGAAAGGTACATCCTAGATGGGAAGCCCAAAACTGTAACCGAGGCGGGGGAGATTGGAGCCAAATGGGTGGAGGTGACAGAAAAGAAAAAAGCTAGTAGCAGTTGGAGCGAATATCAGAAGGGGCAAGCCGAAACAAAACCTTATCACCGGGGACAACCCAAGGCCCCACCCACATCCCAAGGGAAACCCCAGACGCCTTCTCACCCCACCACACCAGTCTCCAGCAACCAACATCGCCCCGGTGATACCTTAGCAGGGCGATGTTTTAAATGTAATGAACTGGGGCACATAAAGGCTCACTGCCCCAAGAACCCCAACCGATTACAGTTCATTACACCCCAATCACACCAAAGAACCCCAGACCCAGATGCCTCTCTCATACCCTCGGAGCCAAGGGAAACCTTGAGAGTGGGCGGAAAGAAGGTTATCGCTTGGAGGGACACTGGGGCACAAGTGTCAACTATCCACCAATCCCTAGTGGACCCCAAACTCATCAACCCTGAGGCTACAGTGACAATTCAACCCTTTGTGTCACAGTCTGTAACCTTGCCTACAGCCCAGTTGCATGTCCAGTACAAGGGCTGGTCAGGAATGTGGACTTTTGCAGTCTATGACAATTATCCCATTCCCATGCTGCTGGGGGAAGACTTGGCCAACCATGTGAAGCTAGCCAAGAGGGTGGGAATAGTCACCCGCAGCCAGGCTAAGCAAGCTTTCACCCCCATCCCTGTTCCTGAGCCGTTCACCAGGGCCCCGTCTGTGTTACCGGAGACCCAAAACCAGGTGGTGGAACCGGATCCCCTGCCAACGACTGCAACAGCCGTAGTGGATCCAATCCCAGAGACCCAGCCAAAGCCAGTCCCAGAACCGGAACTGGCAACGCAACCAGCACCAGAACCATTGCCAGCACTGAGTCCAGCGCTTGCAACCCCGTCTACAACTCCAATGCCAGAGGGCACCAGCGAGCCTAAACTGGCGGAAGCAGCAGATAACCCTACCCAAGAGGCTCAGCCAGAGCCTAAAATACCACATAGTGCACCAGCGGACAGCGGTTCACAGTCAATGGAAAAAGCCCCAGCACCTGCATCGCTTCCAGAGGGACCAAGCCCCAGTCCACAGTCCAAGGAGGAACTGATGTCTCCAGCATCAAGGGAACAGTTCCAGGCCGAGCAGGAAGCAGATGACAGCCTTCAAAAAGCTTGGGCAGCGGCACGGAGCACCCCACCGCCTCTCAGCTCTTCTAACCGATCCCGGTTTGTTGTAGAAAAAGGACTTTTATACAAGGAGACTCTTTCTGGTGGGCACCAGGAAGACTGGCATCCTCAAAGACAGCTGGTAGTTCCCACTAAGTATAGGGTAAAACTCTTGAGCTTAGCCCATGATCATCCCAGTGGCCATTCTGGGGTGAACAGAACCAAAGACCGGTTGGGGAAGTCCTTCCACTGGGAGGGAATGGGCAAGGACGTTGCTAATTATGTCCGGTCTTGTGAGGTGTGCCAACAAGTGGGAAAGCCCCAAGACCAGGTTAAAGCCCCTCTCCAGCCACTACCCATAATTGAGGTCCCATTTCAGCGAGTAGCTGTGGATATTCTGGGTCCTTTCCCAAAGAAGACACCCAGAGGAAAGCAGTACGTACTGACTTTCATGGATTTTGCTACCCGATGGCCGGAAGCTGTACCCTTAAGCAACACCAAGACTAAAAGTGTGTGCCAGGCATTAGCAGACATTTTTGCCAGGGTAGGGTGGCCCTCCGACATACTTACAGATTCGGGAACTAATTTCCTGGCAGGGAACATGAAAAACCTGTGGAAAGCTCATGGGGTGAATCACTTGGTTGCCACCCCTCATCACCATCAAACCAATGGTCTGGTGGAGAGGTTTAATGGAACTTTGGGGGCCATGATACGTAAATTCGTAAATGAACACTCCAATGATTGGGACCTAGTGTTGCAGCAGTTGCTTTTTGCCTACAGGGCTGTACCACATCCCAGTTTAGGGTTTTCACCATTTGAACTTGTGTATGGCCGCGAGGTTAAGGGGCCATTACAGTTGGTGAAGCAGCAATGGGAGGGGTTTACACCTTCTCCAGGAACTAACATTCTAGACTTTGTAAGCAACCTACAAAACACCCTCCGACACTCTTTAGCCCTTGCTAAAGAAAACCTAAAGGATGCTCAGGAAGAGCAAAAGGCCTGGTATGATAAACATTCCAGAGAACGGTCCTTCAAAGTAGGAGACCAAGTCATGGTCTTAAAGGCGCTCCAGGCCCATAAAATGGAAGCGTCGTGGGAAGGACCATTTACGGTCCAGGAGCGCCTAGGAGCTGTTAACTATCTCATAGCCTCCCCCACCTCCAACATAAAGCCTAAGGTATACCATGTTAATTCTCTTAAGCCCTTTTATTCTAGAGAATTAAACGTTTGCCAGTTTACAGCCCAGGAAACTGATGACGCGGAGTGGCCTGCAGGTGTCTACTATGAAGGAAAAAGGAATGGTGGCGTGGAAGAGGTAAACCTCTCCACGACCCTGGGACGTCTGCAGCGACAGCAAATAAAGGAGCTGTGCACAAGCTTTGCACCGATTTTCTCAGCCACTCCAGGGCGGACCGAACGGGCATACCACTCCATTGACACAGGTAATGCTCACCCAATTAGAACCCCACCCTACCGGGAGTCACCTCATGCCCAAGCGGCTATACAAAGGGAGATCCAGGACATGCTACAGATGGGTATAATCCGCCCCTCTACCAGTGCATGGGCATCTCCAGTGGTTCTAGTTCCCAAACCAGATGGGGAAATACGCTTTTGCGTGGACTACCGTAAGCTAAATGCTGTAACTCGTCCTGACAACTATCCAATGCCACGCACAGATGAGCTATTGGAAAAATTGGGACATGCCCAATTCATCTCTACTTTAGACTTAACAAAAGGGTACTGGCAAGTACCACTAGATGAACCCGCTAAGGAAAGGTCAGCCTTCGTCACCCAGGCAGGGGTGTATGAATTCAATGTACTTCCTTTCGGGTTGCGAAATGCACCCGCCACCTTCCAAAGACTTGTAGATGGTCTCCTAGCAGGATTGGGAGAATCTGCAGTTGCCTACCTCGATGATGTGGCCATTTTTTCTGATTCATGGACAGAACACCTGGAGCACCTGAAACAAGTCTTCGAGCGCATCCGGCAGGCAGGACTAACTGTTAAGGCTAAAAAGTGTCAAATAGGCCAAAACAGAGTGACGTACCTGGGGCACCAGGTGGGTCAAGGAACTATAAATCCCCTACAGGCCAAAGTGGATGCTATCCAAAAGTGGCCGGTTCCAAAGTCAAAGAAACAGGTCCAATCCTTCTTAGGCTTGGCCGGATATTATAGGCGATTTGTACCACACTACAGCCAAATCGCCGCCCCGCTGACAGACCTAACCAGAAAGAAACAGCCAAATGCAGTTCAGTGGACTGATAAGTGTCAAAAGGCCTTTAACCAGCTTAAGGCAACACTCATGTCTGACCCTGTGCTAAGGGCCCCAGACTTTGACAAACCGTTCCTAGTAACCACAGATGCTTCCGAGCGAGGCGTGGGAGCAGTTTTAATGCAGGAAGGACCAGATCAAAAATTCCATCCTGTCGTGTTTCTCAGCAAGAAACTGTCTGAGAGGGAAAGCCACTGGTCAATCAGCGAAAAGGAATGCTACGCCATTGTGTACGCGCTGGAAAAGCTACGCCCATATGTTTGGGGACGGCGCTTCCAACTACAAACAGACCATGCTGCGCTACAGTGGCTTCATACCGCCAAGGGGAATAACAAAAAACTTCTTCGGTGGAGTTTAGCTCTCCAAGATTTTGATTTTGAAATACAACACATTTCGGGAGCTTCTAACAAAGTGGCTGACGCACTCTCCCGGGAAAGTTTCCCAGAGTTAACTGGTTAACAATTGTTCTTGTAATGAAACATATTGTTAGTTTTTATATAATCAGTAGTATGTCTAAAGGTACATGTGTCTTGTTAACTCTGTTTTCTCCTAGAACTCCAGGAAAAAAATCACAGCCAGTGTGGAACCGAACGTCCAACACTATCTGTGATTTGGGGGGCGTGTCATAACTATAAAGGGAAGGGTGACAGCCATACTGTGTACAGTACTAAAGTCCCTCCTGGTCAGAGACTCTAAAATCCTTTTACCTGTAAAGGGTTAAGAAGCTCGGGTAACCTGGCTGACACCTGACCCAGAGGACCAATAAGGGGACAAGATACTTTCAAATCTTGGGGGGGGAAAGGCTTTTGTGTGTGTCCTTTGTTTAAGGGGTTGTTCGCTCTTGGGACTGAGAGGGACCAGACATCAATCCAGGTTCTCCCCATCTTTCTAAACAAGTCTCTCTTATTTCAAAATTGTAAGTAAAAGCCAGGCAAGGCGTCTTAGATTTACTTTGTTTTCTCAACTTGTAAATGTACCTTTTACCAGAGTGCTTATCTTGTTTGCTATACTTTAAACCTAAGACAGAGGGGATTCCTCTGAGCTCTTTAAGTTTGATTACCCTGTAAAGTTATTTTCCATACTGATTTTGCAGAGATGATTTTTACCTTTTGCTTTAATTAAAAGCCTTCTTTTTAAGAACCTAATTGATTTCTCCTTGTTTTAAGATCCAAAGGGGGTTTGGATCTGTATTCACCAGGAGTTGGTGAAAGGAAGGAGGGGGGAAGGGTCAATCTCTCCTTGTTTAAGATCCAAGCAGTTTGGATCTGTATTCACCAGGAAATTGGTGAAAGGTTTCTCAAGGCTTCCCAGGGAGGGAATCCATCGAAAATGGTGGCAGCGGAACCAGAGCTAAGCTGGTAGATAAGCTTAGCAGTTTTCATGCAGGCCCCTACATTTGTACCCTAAAGTTCAAAGTAGGGATACAGCCTTGACACCTACTGACCGCTACACTTACCTACATGCCTCCAGCTTCCATCCAGGACACACCACACGTTCCATTGTCTACAGCCAAGCTCTAAGATATAACCGCATTTGCTCCAATCCCTCAGACAGAGACAAGCACCTACAAGATCTCTATCAAGCATTCTTAAAACTACAATACCCACCTGCTGAAGTGAAAAAACAGATTGACAGAGCCAGACGAGTACCCAGGAGTCACCTCCTACAAGACAGGGCCAACAAAGAAAATAACAGAACACCACTAGCTGTCACCTTCAGCCCCCAACTAAAACCTCTCCAGCGCATCATCAGAGATCTACAACCTATCCTGAAAGATGATCCTTTACTCTCACAGATCTTGGGAGACAGATCTGTCCTCGCTTACAGACAACCCCCCAACCTAAAGCAAATACTCACCAGCAACCACACATCACTGAACAAAAACACTGACCCAGGAACCTATCCTTGGGCTGGTCTACACTAACCCCCCCACTTCGGACTAAGGTACGCAAATTCAGCTACGTTAATAACGTAGCTGAATTCGAAGTACCTTAGTCCGAAGTTACCGCGGTCCAGACGCGGCAGGAAGGCTCCCCCGTCGATGCTGCGTACTCCGCTCGCCGAGCTGGAGTACCAGCGTCGAAGGCGAGCACTTCCGGGATCGATCCGGGGCACTTCCGGGATCGATCCGGGATCGATTTATCGCGTCTTAACTAGACGCGATAAATCGAACTCAGAAAATCGATTGCTTACATCCGGACCCGGATGTAAGTGAAGACGTACCCCTTGTAACAAAGCCCGATGCCAACTCTGTCCACATATCTATTCAAGTGACATCATCATAGGGCCTAATCACATCAGCCATACCATCAGGGGCTTGTTCACCTGCACATCTACCAATGTGATATATGCCATCATGTGCCAGCAATGCCCCTCTGCCATGTACATTGGCCAAACCGGACAGTCTCTACGCAAAAGAATTAATGGACACAAATTTGACATCAGGAATCATAATACTCAAAAACCAGTGGGAGAACACTTTAACCTGTCTGGCCATTCTATGACAGACCTGCGGGTGGCTATCTTAAAACAGAAAAACTTCAAAAACAGACTCCAACGAGAGACTGCTGAGCTGGAATTGATATGCAAACTAGACACAATCAACTCAGGATTAAATAAGGACTGGGAATGGCTGAGCCATTACAAACATTGAATCTATCTCCCCTTGTAAGTATTTTCACACTTGCTTCTTATCAAACTGTCTGTACTGAGCTATCTTGATTATCACTTCAAAAGTTTTTTTTCTCTTACTTAACTGGCCTCTCAGAGTTGGTAAGACAACTCCCACCTGTTCATGCTCTCTGTATGTGTGTATATATATCTCCTCAATATATGTTTCACTCTATATGCATCCGAAGAAGTGAGTTGTAGCCCACGAAAGCTTATGCTCTAATAAATTTGTTAGTCTCTAAGGTGCCACAAGTACTCCTGTTCTTTTAACTGGAGGCCTGTGACCAGAAGACAGGAGCAGGGCCTTGTCCTGTCCCAGGCCCATTGTATTAAAGATGTGGTTGTGTATGTGCTTTTGTGGTGCTGTGTGAATGTACCTTCCCTGGGAGACTGGTGAATATTATCTCTGGCACAGGAAATGCCAAAGCATTTGGGGAGCAATGCTTGAAGTGAGTTACCTAGGAAGTACCTGGGGGGATGGGGAATGCAAATGATCTGCTTTGAATCCACCCTATTGAAGCTACGCCCTGGGAGGAAAACTCAGTGTCTACTAACTACCTGCTCTTAGCCCACACCACAGACCACTGAACTATATACAGCACAGACTATGCATGTTACGAACGTGCTAGTTCTGAGCTGGGGCTGGGATGGACTTGGGATCACAAACGGAAATCCTTTGGGGGCGGGGGGTGAAGTATTGCTCCTGTCATGGTTGGTGGATTCCCTGGTGAGCTTATTAGCTTGTGTGTAGGGTCTCCATTGTTTTTAATGTGTTTCCTCTGTGGTGGAATCCAATAGGCTTGCTTGAAGAGAGCTGTGTAGTAACTGAAAACTTTTGACAATCACTCTGCTATCAGTCTCTCAGCAGGAAGCAATCAGGTTCTGCTTGGGCAATAACACAGTGAAGGCTGGGAGCTGTACAGCCCAGGAATAACCTGGTCAGAAAGGATTGAGATGCAGGTCTCCAGCAGAGGAAAGGAGCTGGAATCCTGTAGCTGCGTGCCCTTGTTGGACCACTGAGGGCAAATACGGGTGCAGTTGCCGTGAACTTTGGCAGTTGCCACCTCCTGTTCAGAATAAATGCAGAGAAGCCATTCTAATCAGGTGACAGAAACAAGAGCAGTAGCCCCCACAAGCACATGGAGAAGGTGAATTATGTGGCAGTGATGTTTCACGTGCAGGGGCTGGACGTTGGATTGGTGGAACTGTGTGTATGCGCCAGAGAGTGAGAGCACAAGCTATAACCAGGGGTCAACCGATGAAATTAACAGGCAGAAGGTTTTACACAAACACAAGGAAGTATTTCTTCACACTGTGCACAGTCAACTGGTGGAACTCATTGCCAGGGGATGCTGTGAAGGCCAAAAGTATGACTGGGTTAAAAAATGAATTATCTAAGTTCCTGGAGGATAGGTCCCTCGGTGGCTATTAGCCAAGATGGTCAGGGACACCCCCACATGCTCTGGATGTCCCTAAACCTCTGGCTGGGTTTAGGGACATCCAGAGAAGCTGGGACTGGACGACAGGGGCTTGATCACTCAATAATTGCCCTGTTCTGTTCATTCCCTCTGAAGCATCTGACACAGGCCGCTGTCGGAAGACAGGATACTGGGTTAGATGGACCATTGGTCTGACCCAGAATGACTGTTCAAGCAGCACAGGGAAGGAGAAGGAAAGCCAAACACAAGCTGACTGACTAAACCTGGTGCCATGAGCAAGAAAGCTGCCTCCTGTGTTCAGAGAAGCAAGACTTTCTATAAGTTCTTTGAAAATAAACAAGATTGCATGAAAGGAAATATCAGAGTCCATTGTCAAGTTCTACTCACAACTGGAATATCCCATAGGGCCTCTAACTTTGACTAGCCACTGGGGTCAAAATGGGGGAAATTGGTGTTGAGAAGTGGGATCCAGTTTCCAAATAGAGACATGGTTAAACGGGAACACCAGCTCACAAAGGCGGAACAGATAATGGAGGTGCTTGCAGAAATCAAAGATGGCCACAAGGAATTGAAACAAGACCTAAAGGCATTAAAGCAAAATCTGAAACCATAGCTAGAGGCTCACACGAGGCGCTAAAGCAGCATCTGGCAGTTTCCCAGAATGGGGTGAGGGCTGACTTGCAGGCGGAGGTGAAATCTCTGTTGGAGCAACTACTACAAAGTCTGCAGATAGGGTGGGCAGCCCCGCTGTAGCACTCCCAGGCAGGCATGGCAAGACAGAAAGAGGTGACCGGCCACCTGACTGCTGTAAGCTAGAAGATATTCACTGAAATGGGGGAGACCAAACAAGCTCTGGCCAGTCTGAAACTGGCCAACAGAGATGAGCTGCAGCAAAGGCTTACAGAGCTAAAAATTCAGCTCCAGAAGGAAATCAAAGGGTCACTGACCACAGTGGAAGGCAGATGCCTGGATGAGGAATTGAGCCACACAGAGGACTTGAGGGAAAAACCCATGAAAAGCTTAATTGGATCAATTTAACATTATGGTTCAAATGAATGGCGGGGAACATGGACAGACGGAGTTACTAGCACCCAGCATGGGTGGCCCAGCTGTGATGGTGCTGCAGAACCTTCCTCTGAGAAAAGAGGCTGAGTTATCCATAGAATCATAGAATATCAGGATTGGAAGGGACCTCAGGAGGTCATCTAGTCCACCCCCCTGCTCAAAGCAGGACCAATCCCCATCTAACTCATCCCAGCCAGGACTTTGTCAAGCCAGGCCTTAAAAACCATTAAGGATGGAAATTCCACCACCTCCCTAGATAACCCATTCCAGTGCTTCACCACCCTCCTAGTAAAACAGTGTTTCCTCATATCTGACCTAGACCTCCCCCACTGCAACTTAAGACCATTACTCCTTGTTCTGTCATCTGCTACCACTGAGAACAGCCTAGCTCCATCCTCTTTGGAACCCCCTTTCAGGTAGTTGAAGGCTGCTATCAAATCCCCCCTCACTCTTCCCTTCTGCAGACTAAACAAGCCCAGTTCCCTCAGCCTTTCCTTCTAAGAGATGTGCCCCAGCCCCCTGATCATTTTTGTTGCCCTCCACTGGACTCTCTCCAATTTGTCCGCATCCTTTCTGTAGTGCTGGGCCCAAAACTGGATGCAATACTCCAGATGTGGCCTCACCAGTGCCAAATAGAGGGGAATGATCACTTCCCTCTCTCTGCTGGCAATGCCCCTACTAATGCAGCCCAATATGCTGTTAGACTTCTTGGCAACAAGGGCACACTGCTGACTCATATCCAGTTTCTCATCCACTGTAATCCCCAGGTATATCTAGACCTGGTATCTCTGGTTTGGAATTAGCCCTCAGTCTGAGCTGGCCTGGGCACAACCAAGAGCTAAAAGGAGAAGAAAAGAAGAAACCTTGTGACGGGTTGGACTCTTTGGGGAGCCACCTGATGTGCTGAGATACCACTTAGTCTACCTGTTCTGCCATCATGGGCTGCCTTTAACTTGTCTTGCTGAGCCAGGCTCTTAAAACCCCCTCTAACACACACACAGGCAGTGCCACACCCAGCTGCAGATCAGCTCTGGGAAGACTCAGTTTAAGGAACTCGCTCCAGCACTCAGCTGTCCACCTCACTTTGAGTGCAGACCCAAAGATATATTATGAAATTCACCCCCTCCCGCAATGTAGAGAGAGCTGTGAACACTTCTTATCCTTCCCCACCCCCCAGTTATAAATTACAGAAACTGGATTTAATAATGAACAAAACAAATGTTATTAACTATAAAAGGCAGATTTTAAGTGGTGTGACAAAGTTCCTCCTCTATCTTGGTGGGTCCTGCGCTTATTGGCGGATTTTCTTGCCTCAGAGATTCACCATGTCGGTTGGGGAACAGCCCAGAGACCTTCCCCTCTGGGAGAACCCACAGTCCAGGTCAATTGGGAGGTTTGGGAGGAACCCGGGCCCACCCTCTACTCCGGGTTCCAGCCCAGGGCCCTGTGGACTGCAGCTGTCTATAGTGCCTCCTGTAACAGCTGCATGACAGCTACAACTCCCTGGGCTACTTCCCCATGGCCTCCTCCAAACACCTTTCTTATTCTCACCACAGGACCTTCCTCCTGGTGTCTGATAACGCTTGTGTTCCTCAGTCCTCCAACAGCACACCCTCACCCTCTCCCTCTCAGCTCCTTGCACCTCTTGCTCCCAGCTGCTCACACTCACATCACAAACTGAAGTGAGCTCCTTTTTAAAATCCAGGTTCCCTGATTAGCCTGCCTTAATTGATTCTAGCAGCTTCTTCTTAATTGGCTACAGGTGACCTAATTAGCCTGCCTGCCTTAACTGGTTCTAGCAGGTTCCTGATTTCTCTAGTGCAGCCCTGCTCTGGTCACTCAGGGAACAGAAAACTACTCATCCAGTGACCAGTATATTTGCCCTCTACCAGACTCCTGTACCCCACTGGTCTGGGTCTGTCACAGTGGTAAAAGGGGTAACAAACAGAACAAAGCAGATTACTAAGAAAATGAAATCAAACACGCAAACTAAGCTGGTTTTACTAAAGAAATTGGTTACAAATAGTATTTCTCACCCTAGATATTGTTGCAGGCAGTTAGCACAACGTCTGTGGTTCAGAGTTCCAGTTATATTCCTTTTCAGACTAGACCCCTGTCTCAGGCTGGACTCCCCCCTTGCCTTCAGTTTTTCTTCTTGGGCAGACAGGCCATGGAGAGGAGGAGAAGACCTGTTTGGCTTCCTCCCCACCCTTAAATAGGATTTACATAAAGCGGGAATCCTTTGTTTCCCAAACTTGACACCCCCACCCCCTCCGCCCGACTCCTTCCCTTACAGTGGAAAGTTACAAGAAGTCCCAGGTAATGTTTTAGTATCAGGTGACAAGACCACCTGACTCTGTAGGATCACAGCTTCCATGAGTCGGTGGCTGTATGGAGCATCCCCAGGAAGGCCAAGCTTTTCACAGCTCTTGCTGATGGGCCATCCGCCCTGTCTGTCTTTTCCATTGTTATACCTGAAGTGTTAGCAGTGGGCATCACCCAAAGTAGCATAGTTGAAATACAGATACATAGTCAATATTCCTAACTGCAGATACAGACATGATACATGCATACAAATTAGATAATCATATCCAGTAAATCATAACCTTTGCAATGATACCTCACATGAGCCATCTGGCATAAAGTACATCTCAGTTATGTCATATTCATATCATAAGCATATTTTCATAAGGAATATGGAATGGAATGTCACAAACCCCACCAGAACTGGCTGCAGAAGACCGGTGAAGACTTGAGTTCCTGGCATATCCAAACTTTCCAGGATAAACTGGGGATGAAACAGTTTGTAGATGATCAGCTGGGACTTGGACTTGCAGGTCAAGATCAATGAAAGGACTCCAGAGACACTCAAAGGCTGTGGAATTTGTCCCAGAATTTGAATCTTTTCCTGCAGCAGTGCACCAGAAGAGAAAGCAACTGCTAGTGAGGAAGATGGAAGCCAATTGTCACAAGTGCATTTGTCTGAAAATTGGCCTCAAAGATTGGGCCTCTGGAATTTGAGCAAGAAGTCTGAGTGGATGAGCTAATTAGCTTGGATTTCACTATGGCTACTAACTGTGCAATGGAGGGTATCCGTGTTAGTCTGTATCCAACAACTATGCAATCAGTGCTAGGAAAGATGTCTTCCAAATTCAGGCTGGAACTTCCCTTTAAAGGTGTAGCCCAAAATGGTTTGTAGGCAATTGCTTTGCAGTAAACAAATGGTCCTGCCAAGAGGGGCAGACGCCATTATAACAGCTGCATGCTATGGTGGCTTTCCAGCAAGGGAACAATGAGTAATGGTTGAAACCTTTTCTATTGGACCTTGTCCAGAGTAATGCGGTACACTTAAATGAGGAACGGCGGGGGCAGGGATAGGGACACTGATCAGATCTCAGTCCTACAGGATGGTCTAAGACTTTCTGGTTAGGAATCAGGAGTTGTTCTCCCGATCCTACAGAGATGTAGATTTTATTGCACTAGTCCAGCACAAGAACTGACCCTTTAAACCACCACCTCACCATTTCTAGTAGCGAAGAGGGAAGAGGCATTACATGCCATCCAGGAAACGTACCTGGAAGGCATTACTCAGCCTGCAGCATTACTGAGCCTCACCCACAGTCCTGGCTAAAAGAAAAAGAACAGCAGCACCAGACTATGGACTATGGATAATTAAATGAAGTCACTGTAAAGGATTCTTATCCATTACCATAAATAGCTGATACCCTGCCTGTGTGGCAGGTTCAATCTGGTTTTCCACTGGATCTTAAGAATGGGTATTGGCAAGAGGAAGTGGGTCCAAAGGATGGCAGGGCGGGGGGACTGCTTCCACAGCAGGACAAGGCCTGTGGCAATTTAAAGTGATGGCTTTCAGCTTGTGCAATGCACCAGCCACATTTGAAAGACTAATGGAGAGGGTATTACATGGCATGCTCCTTTCAGCCTCTGTTTATACCGAGGTGATATCCTGGTGCATGCTAACACCTTTGATAGGGAACTAAACCCTTTACAAATGGTCTGGCCGCTGGCAGCTAATCACAGCCTGAAACTGAACCTAAAGAAACGTGAGCTGTGTCAAAAAGAATTAATTTACCCCTGTCCATGAGGAGGGAATTTCCACTGACAAAAAAGAAAACTGGAGGCTGTCCAGAGCTGGCCAAATCCCCAGACACTCAAATATGTGCAGAGTTTTGTAGGGCTTTGTCGCTAGTACAGAAGGTATGACGTTGCACCCCATAATGCTTTATGGAAATATGCTTATGAATGTATATGACATAACTGGAATACATTTTATGCTACATATGCCATGTAACATATCTCTGTAAAGGTTATGATCTACTGAATATATCCATCCTATTTGTATGCATGTATCAATTTTGTATTTGAAGTTATGAATATTGGCTATGTACTTGTTTAATTTTAAGTAGCCTCAGTGAAGCAGTTGGTCAGCTTCCTGAGAAAAGACTATTCTCAGTAAGTGCCCAATCAAGAAACACTTAAGCCAATAAGGAACTTGGCGACGCCAATCCACATCTGAGCTTTCCCAGGAATGTGGCCTGGCTGGTAAGGAACTCAGTCATGCATGGACATGTGACTTGCCCATGTGACTCCAAAACTCCATCTTGGAGCTGAATTCTGGATAGGAGAGAGGAGGGGGACCACCCACAAGAGAGTCTATTTAAGCCCCTGGAAACCCCTCCATTTTGTCTTCAGCTGGCTCAAGAGATAGCCTCTCCGCCCCCAAAGGATAGGACCTACGGGGGTGTGGGTGAGTGCTGGACCCAGACTAGAAGGAGGCTAGTCTGTAAAAGAGGCTTATTGGAACATCTCAGAGGGTGAGATTTTTATCTGTATTGAGTTTCTTACTGTATTAGGCATAGGCCTGCATGTTTTATTTTATTTTGCTTGGTAATTCACTTTGTTCTGTCTGTTATTACTCGGAACCACTTAAATACTACTTTCTGTATATAGTAAAATCACTTTTTACTTATTAAGTAACCCAGAGTATGTATTAATACCTGTCGGGGGCAACAGCTGTGCATATCTCTCTATCAGTGTTATAGAGGACTGTAACAAGGTGCTGGCTAGGAGATCCAAGCCAGGCCCCTGTTAGCCCAGCTCCACTTAAAAGGGGGATTAGTTAGGACTGGCCGGGGAGGAAACACCCTAATCACCTGAGGGGATGCACCTGCAGGCCCGAGTGGCCAGCCTGCTATATAAAGCTGGCTGGGAGGAAGCAGAGGGGGGAGACAGGAAAGGGAGGAGTAAGGAGCGCCAGAGCCCTGCTGGCAGGAGATGCTAGCTGTCTCCCAGGGTGTTGGTCTGTAAGATATGTAAATAGTAGGTGGTGGGGATAGGCACAAACAATAAGAGCACTGGTGCATGTACTTTGGAGCAGTTTGCAACTGAGTTTGTGGTGGGGCCGGGAGAAGGCACCGCTACACGTGGGGGCTTGTCTGGGATTCGGAGCCAGCGACCATGGTTGGTGACCCTGGACATGGAGGAGACCCTCAAATGGCTGGTGAAGCAGCAGGAGGAAATGCAGCAGGCTCTGCGGAACGTCCAGCTGTCCCACCAGACGGAGAAGCAGACCTTCCTGACCTGGCAGATGGAACAGTAACGGAGCCTGCAGGACTTTACCAGGGAGCAGACCAACGCATAAGCACAGCTCCTACAGCGGGTGGTGAGTCCTGCGACGGGTGAGGGCACCCGACCCCCAGGCTGGAGACTGTGTAAAATGAGCCTGGCAGATGACCCGGACATGTTCCTGGGGACATTTGAGCGGGTAGCTACGGGTGCCGGGTGGGAGAAGACAACCTGGGCTCTCTGGCTCGCACTGTACTTGGTGGGAGAGGCTCAAGCGGCCTACATGGCGCTGAGTGAGGAGCACGCCTGGGATTATGAGACCGTACGGGCCGCCATTTTGGACCGCGTGGGCCTGTTGGCCGAGCGCTATCAGCAGAAATTCTGGGCCAAGCACTGGACAACAGCCGTGCGGCCTTGAGTCTTTACCCAGAGGCTAGTGGACTGGGCGACCCGGTGGTTAAGGCCAGAGACACGTGCCACGGCGGAGATAATAGACAGTTTAGTCCTGGAACAATTGTTACAAAGCCTCCCTGAGGCCATACAGGTCTGGGTGAGGTGACACCAGCCGGGTATTCTGAAGGCAGCGGTCAGATTGACCGAAGAATACATCGAGGCTGAGGGACCCCGGAGGGAGGACCGGCCCTGGAAAGAGAGGGGGGCCTCAGAGGAGACAGTCTGAACCCATTTCTGGGGCGGCGCAGGGGAGGAAGGGCGAGCCCCGAGTGGAACCCGAACGAGCAGCCAGGCTAAGCTGCTGGCAATGTGGAAAGCCAGGACGCATAAAACGGGACTGCCCGGAGATGGAGTGCGGGTGGGCCGAATTCTGTGGGTGGACCCAGGTAGAGGGGTGGACAGGGAGACGTAACCTGACCACCATCCCCGTAAGGGTGGGGAGAAAACCCCAAGCCGGCCTGCTAGATACAGCATCCAGCTGTACACTTGTACAGCAGGCATTGGTAAAACCCCATTGGCTGGTCAGGGGGGCGAGAACGGCCCTTGGCTGCATACATGGGGATAAAAAGTTTTGCCAGGTGGCTCAGGTATCCCTGGAAGTGAGGGGCTGCTTCAGGTGGAAGCGGGTGGGAGTCTTGGAGGAGCTACTGTATCCGGTGGTGGTGGGCAGGGACTGGGGCCAACCACTAAGAAGGGAGGGGGGGGGTACCCCAGTTAGGTGGGCGTACCGCCCGCGCCAGAAGGCTGCGAGATGTGAGGACGGGCAAGGGTCTGTCAAGACAAACAAAACTCCTAGACAACAGAGCACAGAGTGGGCAGACCCGCAGGAGGTCTACCTGGGGGAGCTGGCGGGCCCGGGCCCCTCAGAGGAAGGGCTGGCCCCCACGGAGGGTCCCTTGGACGCGGTACCCACGGATGAGACCCCAAACCCACAGGAAGTGCGGGGGAAACTGAGGCAAGGAAGAGCCCCCCCAGAAGAGGGGATAGGTTCCAACCCCGTACCTGAAATATGGGACAAGCGGGGGTTGGGGGCCCTGCCGTCATGCGCGTGGTGTGATGACCTGCGCGCAGAGGCAGAGTTATGGGGACAGCCACTACCGCCGCAGTGTACCTTCGGTGGGTGGGGCTGGAGCGACCACCGGCGGAGGTGGCAGGGCTCCACCCGGCCACAGGTGGAGGCCTCCCACTGGAAGGCCCCACCCCGGGTTCACGGCGAAAAGGCCAAAGGGCAGGCGGGCCGAGGGCGGCCGGGCCTTGTGGCTCTTAAGGGGGGAGGGGTGTAACAGGGTGCTGGCTAGGAGATCCAAGCCAGGCCCCTGTTAGCCCAGCTCCACTTAAAAGGGGGATTAGTTAGGACTGGCCGGGGAGGCCATGCCCTAATCACCTGAGGGGATGCACCTGCGGGCCTGAGTGGCCAGCCTGCTATATAAAGCTGCCTGGGAGGAAGCAGAAGGGGGAGACAGGAAAGGGAGGAGTAAGGAGTGCTAGATGCCTGCTGGCAGGAGATGCTAGTGGTCTCCCAGGGTGTTGGTCTGTAAGATATGTAAATAGTAGGTGGTGGGGATAGGCACGAACAATAAGAGCACTGGTGCATGTACTTTAGAGTGGTTTCCCACTGAGTTTGTGGTGGGGCCAGGAGAAGGCACCGCTACAAGGACGAACAATTTATGAGTTTATCCTGCATAAGCTTTATACAGGGTAAAACGGATTTGTTTGGGGTCTGGACCCCATTGGGAGTTGGGCATCTGAGTGTTGAAGACAGGAACACTTCTTAAGCTGTTTTTAGTTAAGCCTGCAGGGTTCAGGGGACGTGGTTCAGACCTGGGTCTGGGTTTGCAGCAGGCTAGCGTGTCTGGCTCAGACCAAGCAGTGTTCTGAAGTCCCAAGCTGGCAGGGGAAACAGGCTCAGGGGTAGTCTCCCAGCACATCAGATGGCAGTTCCCAAGGGTTTTCTGTGATCCAACCCGTCACAGAAGGTTCATTTGAAGGCTTTTTGTTGCCAAACCACTGCATAGGCTGGGTGAGAAAGGGAAGCCATTTCAGTGCTCAGCAGAGGGTGATGGAGCATTTTCAGAGTTGTAAAGGCTCTTGTATCCGCTCCTGTCTTGGCCTCCCCAGGGTTCAAAACCCTGCTCGTATTGGACACACATGCTCGTGCTTGTGGTCTGGGGGCAGTATTGACCCAAGAACACGAGGGACTTGAGGGGCTGGTGGCTTATAATAGCAAAAGTGGAAGCTCTCCTGAGATAAACTAGTGCAGCACCCAAAAGGCAGTGGTGCAATCAATAGAACACTTTCATCACTATTTGTATGGGAGGAAGTTTATGGTCAGGACAGATGAGACCAGGCTTCCCATAATGGCCCTTTAGATTTAGGAATCCCGAGAGACCACTCACCTGGTGTTTGGGGAAACAACAGTGCTATGCTTTCAGTCACACACTGGCCCGGCCATACGCATGGCAATGCTGATGTCAGACGGCCTTGTTGGGGAGCTAATTGCAAACACTGCCGTAAGCAGAAGAGCAAGGAATTAATTGCTCGAGGAAAAGGTGTGCGTCTCTCCCTCTAATTCACAGAATGGTCCTGTTTCATCCAGTGGATGAAGACCTCCCAAAGCAGATCCAGTGGGAAAGCTTGGACTTTCAAGATGAAATCCTGTATAGGAGCTGCGGGAAACCAGTGGGTGATGGGCACCACCTTCCTGTACTGGATACCATGGAAAAGGAGTGTCTGAGGTTGTGCTGTGATCTTAAAACTGCTGGATATTTTGCAGTTGCAAAAACCTTAGCCAAGCGAAGGGAGAATTTCTGCTGGATTACAATGCAGGCAGGATGTAAAAAGCTGCTGCAGAAAATGGGATGCTTGTGTTGCAAAGAAGGATCGCCCTAAAACTGGGAGAGCTCCTTTGCAGCAGCATCGTGTGGGGGCACCAAGGGAGTGCATTGCTATTGGTGTTCTTGGGCCCTTGCCTGAGACAGACTGCTGGGAGCTATGGACTACTTCACAAAATAGCCTCAAGTTTATCAAGAGGGTGAGACAGTAGCAGGGGGTCTCAGTGAATGAATTTGTCACCAGATCTGGGGTCCCAGGGGAGTTATACCCAGATCAAGGGAGAAACTTTGATTTCAAAGTGTTTCAACAGGTTTGTGAGATGTTAGGGATCCATACAACTCCCAGCACACTCAGTTTGATGGGACTGTGGCAAGGTTCCATGGGACTCGGGTTTGGCAGGCTAGCTTTGCAGAACAGCACCAGAGGGACTGGGACCAGTATCTCCTATTCCTCTTGATGGCTATTAGGTCAGCAGTAGTCCATGAGAGTACAAAGTGTACCGCAGCACTCTTCATGTCTGGGCATGAGTTAATGACCCCAGCAAACCTCTTGTATGGAGTTCCTGGAGAGAGAAAGATTTGGACTATGTGGAAACCCAGCAATCCAAAACTGAAAAAGTTTCCACATTTGTTTGGGAAAATTTTGAGGATAGCCTCTGACGAAATGAAAAGACTCTGTGGCCTAAGGTTATGTGGAGAAACTTTTAAAAGAGGGGGAGTTTGCTCTGGTTTCACAATCCTAGGAGAGGCTAGGAGCCCTAAACTGGATAAACCTTTACAGTACTGACCTGAATAAATGAAGTGGTGTACGGGATACAACTGGGTTGCAGAAGTAAACCCAGTTATACATATGGACCCTCTGAGGAGGCACTGGGGACAGGATTCCAGCTTTGCGGTCCCTGGAGATAGACTGCTGCTGTGGAAGCTGAGGCTGGAAAAGTTGTGACAGAAGTGAACTGCAAGCCCAGAGCGCCCACATGGCTAGGAGAGGATGTGCTTAAATGACCGGGGAGGAGAATGGGGGGGGGGAGGGAGGGAGTCAGCAGTGGTCCTGGAGGCCATGGGCAGATGGGAAGAGATAATGTGCCAGAGAGACCAGGCAGACAGTGCTGCAGCCTACCCCGATCAAGGGAAGCTGAAAGCGCACACGTCCAGTGGATTAGGACCCCATACTGCAGCCCGAGGAGTGTCCAGCAGAGGGAGTTTCACCAGGGCTGTGTGTGAGACACTTCATTTTACAGGTAGGGAAACTGAGGCACGGTTTAATCTGAGGATGCACTTGATTGGGGTGAGAAGTCCTGTGCCATCACAGGAGGGACAGACCCCCTTTGCCCTCAGCAGTTCGGCCTCACCAAAGAGCCTATGAATGTGATCTGCTGATTTTGATTCCTGGAACCAGAGCTACCAACCTAGCAGCTTTCTCAGTAGAGCTGGGCAGGCTCCTTAGTGTAACACAGGGCTTGGGTAGTCAGAGCTAGCTCGGTGATTCTGGCAGCGCAGAGGCAGTGAAGTGCTCAGCCTGTGGGACCAGGAATGCTCTGGGGGATGCAAGGAGCAGCATTGGCCCGGTGTGGGTGCAGTGATGTCCTTGCCGCTCTGCAGAGGGCTGGAGCACGGGACAGCCACCGGGAGCTCTGCTGGGGGGGGGGGGGGTGTTTGGCTGATCCAAAGTGGCTCTTGTTCAGGGTGTTCATGTAAAGGTTTGAGCCATTCTGCATGTGGCTGTTTTACATCAACGGAGTAAATTCTAAGCATGCCCTTGCTCTGCCCCGCAGCGGTTCCCCCTCGTTGCTGCATACCCTGGCTGTGGCTGAGCTCTGCTTTCCCCCCATTTTGATTGGATCCAAACTCGGATGGGCTGAGTTCTTTCTCCTCTGCTTCTCTCCCCCACACTTCATTATTTCCCCTCTCCTTTTCCTCTTCACCCATCCCTCTCATTCAATCCTCCTGACACCCAACACATGTCCCAGCACTCCAACTTCCCACCACCATCAATACTCTCTGGTCCCTCCCATGTCCCTGCCTTCCCCCCACACCATTTCCATTGTGCTGTCCCTCCCACAGTGGGGTTCATCTCAGCCCCTTCCTTCAGGTTCCCCTCTACAGTGGGGGGGAGAACGAGCTCTGTCTTACCAACAGTCTGGGCCTGTAGGACAGGGACGGTAGTGGTTGCTGGGCACTGTACACAAGCAGGAAAATGCCTCCCCAAATCTCTTGCTTGAACTACACATTGAACCAAGATTTCGCAGCCCCCACATTGATCCCAGAGACTCTCCCTTCCCTATGGTTTGCACACTGCAGATATCCCTAGACTGCAGCTTGTGTCAACGTGCCCGAGCCCGCTAGGATCTCCAGGAACAATAGCTGTCAAGCTGCAGCAGCATGGGTGGCACATGTGCTACCTCCGCCCAGGACCCTGGGTCTATATATGAGTGGCCCCCCACTGCCAGGATTTCCCATCTATGGTTACTGAGCTAGCTTGGGAACCTAGCTCAAGAATGTCTGCACAAGCTGCAGTCACTCCTCTGGACTGCAAGGTAGACGTACCCATAGGAGCTTGCACTGGCCGAGAAACGGCAGGCAGGTGGGAAACTCCTCAAGGCTTGGGAGTTAACCTTCAAACTGCTTTTCTCCTTCTCCTTTTAGTGGTGCTACAGTCACCAAACTTCTGTCTATGGCTGAGAGCCCCAGAAGTGAGTGGAGAAAGCACCCAGCATGTTTGAATTTGGATCTGATCAGCCAAAGTGTGTGTGTGGGGGGGGAAGCAGAGCTCAGCCACAGCCAGGGTATGCATCAATGAGGGGTAACTGCTGTGGGACAAAGTAATCGACTTTACTCATCGGCCCGGCCCCGGGGGAGGGAGCCGGAGCCTGTCCCTGTGGGCATCCTTCTTGAATTGTGTACACCACAACTGGACACAGGATTCCAGCAGTGGTTGCATCAGTGTCAAATACAGAGGTAAAATAACCTCTCTGCTCCTCCTTGAGATTCCCCTGTTTAGCCACAGCATTGCACGGGGAGCTCATGTTCAGCTGATTACCCACCATGACCCCCAAATCTTTTCAGAGTCACTGCTTCCCAGGGTAGAGTTGTAAGTATGGCCTGCCTTATGGTCTCTCAAGTCCCAGAGTAGCTCCCCAACCATTGGACTGTCCTCCCTCTCTAGCAAACATCAGTCGAGACCACATTCTGGACTTAAGGGCAGCATGAAAGAAGGCCCAAAGTCACAAGAGGGCAAAGGAGACAAAGGAAGCCATCAGCAGAGAAGCTTGTGAGAAAGAGCAGGAAGGGATGAAGCAAGAGAGACACCAAGGCAGAGTCCTATCCAAACTTGATGGATGGACTAGCTTGAACTTGACATGGCAGCTGGGTGGAACGGGGAAGCAGGAGAGAAAGATTAGCTGACAAGATGTTTGAAGTTTAAAAATTCAGTCCTCTTTGATTGCACAAAAATGTCACAAGATTTCCCCCACCCTTCCCTTTCCACAGACTCTCTCATCTCACAAACCACATGGAGAAAAATTGAAGTTAGGACAAAAAGTGATGGGCTTATTCTGCAGCCAGGAGATGTAGGTAAGATATTAGAAAACCTTTCGAACTCTCAGGGCAGTTCAGCTCTGGAACAGGCTTCCAATGGAGGCTGTGGAATCCCTGTCACTGGAGGTTTAAGAACTGGTTGGACCAACCCCTGTCAAGGCTGGTCTAGGTTTAACGGTCCTGCCTTAGCACAGGGAGTGGACTGGATGACTTCTCAAGGTCCCTTCCATCCTGACATTTCCATGATTCTAGGATGACACTCCTTGTCTTGGCTCACCGAGCCTTTATCAGCTTGCCTATACATGTCACACCCGTTAGGGAAGAAATCAGATCTCAGACAGTGAGTCACTGGAACTGGTCTTCATAGTACATGAGAAAGGTGTGGGCTTTGCCTTGTGACAGGGCTTCAAAACATATTTAATGCTCAGAGGTTGGGTGTAGTCTTGAGCCCTGAAGCATTCGCTAGCCAAGTTTTTAGAGCAAGAGTCCAGAAATTCAGGGCCGTTGAACCACCCCACTGCTGGCCCTTAGGCAACCTCCAATCCAAGTGTATGGACAAGGACAGTGAGAGAGGTCCTCCCATTAGATAACAGAGACTCTTACAACAATGGAAGAGGAAAGGGAAGCCTCGGAGCGGTGGAGTACTTGCAGCTGGCGGCGCGACTACACTCGTGCTTCACAGCACTGCCGTGCACGCATCTTTTGGAACACTTGGCTGTTCAGGAAGATGCAGGCCGAACTGCTGAGGCGTATGCTGACTTATCTCGCCAGCACGTTACGTTTGGCTGTCGAACTATTCCTTAAGATCTAAAGTGACAGTGAGAGTGAGGAGTCCGACGATGCTATCGAGCCGCGTAACACGTACGACACGAAATTGCTTGTGGCATTCACGGACACGCTCAGCACCATGGAACGCCGCTTTTGGGCTCGGGAAACAAGCACCGAGTGGTGGGATCACATCGTCATGGAAGTCTGGGATGACGAGCAGTGGCTTTTCTCATCCAAAAGTTCTGCAGCCACTTTCATGGGACTGTGTGAGGAGCTCGCCCCCACCCTGTGGCGCAAGGACATGAGATTGAGAGCTGCCCTGCCAGTGGAGAAGCGGGTGGCTATTGCAATCTGGAAGCTGGCAACTCCAGACAGCTACCGGTCAGTCGCAAACCAGTTTGGAGTGGGAAAGTCGACCGTTGGAATCGTGTTGATGCAAGTTTGCAAGGCCATTAATCGCATCCTACTCAGAAGAACCGTGACTCTGGGTAACGTGCAAGAAATAGTGGATGGCTTTGCACAAATGGGGTTCCCTAACTGTGGAGGGGCGATAGATGGGATGCACATTCCTATTCTGGCACCACCCCACCTAGGACCCGAGTACGTTCATCGGAAGGGGTATTTCTCTGTGGTTCTCCAGGCGCTTGTGGATCACCGTGGGCATTTCATTGACATTAACACAGGCTGGCCCAGAAAGGTGCATGACGCACGCATCTTTTGGAACACTTGGCTGTTCAGGAAGATGCAGGCCGGGACTTTTTTCCCAGAGCAGAAGATCACGGTAGGGGAAGTTGAAATGCCCATTGTGATCCTTGGAGATCCCGCTTACCCGTTAATGCCGTGGCTCATGAAACCCTACACAGGGAGCCTTGACAGCAGCAAGGAACGGTTCAACTACAGGCTGAGCCGGTGCTGAATGACTGGAGTGTGCCTTTGGCCGTTTAAAGGCCCGCTGGCGATCTCTGTATGGGAAGCTGGACTTGGCCGAAAACAGCATCCCCGCGGTTATATCCGCGTGCTGTGCCCTCCATAATATTTGTGAAGGGAAGGGTGAAAGCTTCACTCAGGCATGGACCTCTGAGGTTCAACACCTGGAGGCTGAATTTGCACAGCCAGAGAGCAGGGCTATTACAGGGGCCCAGCGCGGGGCTGCAAGGATTAGGGATCCCTTGAGGGAGCAATTCGAGTCTGAAAACCAGCAGTGATATCTGGTGCCCTGCATAGGAGTGAAGTGCAGTAGTTCCAATCTTTAGGAATCAGTGTCTGCTTAGCAGACAAGCAGACTTGCAGTGCCTGTTTATTTCCTGGGCTAAGGAGTCTTTTACTTTATGCAATAATAAAGAATGTTTTCAAAGCCAAAAAATCCATTTATTGAAAAGAAACAAGGGGGTGGAGTGGGGAACGGTACAATCACAGATTCGCGTCTGTCCTGTCTGGTGTGCTGTGCAGTGAGTGCTGCACTTCAGGACAGCTATACTGCATGGTGATGGGGGTTGAGTGCAGAGGGTAAGGGTCGTGGTTTTCAGGGCTGGGTGGTGAAGATACTGGTGTTGGAGGCAGTGGGTGGCGTGAAGAACACAGAAGTTGGGGAAAGTGGGTTGGAGGTGACAGTGGGACACAACGGAAAGAGTTTTGAGGCATTTCCACCCCTCTGAGCAATGTAGTTATACCGCCATACGTTTAAGTGTAGCCCAAACCAGCTCATTGTAATGAGACATCAAACCAGCATCTCTACTGAGTCCATGATTTTTGGTGTCTAGGAAGTTATGAATTAAAGCTCCCAGGCTCGTCTCTCGAAGGTGTAATGCAGGTTCCCTTTGAGGTCAGACAGAGTGATTGTTCAGTGAAAGTTGGTCAGCCACAGGCGAGAGGGTGTTTTTGTTTGTTATCGTCGACAGCTCTGCTCCTCTGGCCCAGTCGAACTCTCTGCACTGAGAGTAAAGCTTGTCTGGGCTGAGAGAGAACTTTCATGAGGGTTTGGTCCCAGACTGTGGAACGAACTCCCTGGAGAACTAAGGGCCATCCCAGACCTCCCCACCATCCACTCCAAGTGCAAGGCACATCTGTTTGACCTGGCCTTCGCTAGCATAAATAATGACCACAACAAGACACTCCACTGCACATGTTTCTTCCCTGGGGAGAGGATGGGAGAACAAACGACATGTGGCAGACATGGAGTCCTGTTGGTGAATGGGTTACTGGCAGGCTCTCAGATATTGCAGTGATGAGCGTGATATAGTTGGGAGCAAGGGAGAGATTGTGGAGATATTGCCATATTGCCCTACCAAGTCTCGTAACATACTGGGATACAACTCCAGCACGCAGCTGTGGGGATGGGAATAGAATGGGGGGGATGGAATGCAAGAACAAAGTAGCTGGCATAGCCCACTTGCTTCCTTGGTCCTTTATACAATGGGCAAGAAAATACCTTTTTGATTAGACCAATGGACTTTTCAGAGCCGTTCCCTCCATCCAGCAGCAAGTGGTATGTTCTGCCATGCTGTTTGAGTGGGACAGCAGAACTACATATGCCGCTGGTATCTTAAAGGAAGGAGCGTTATAAGAGTCTCACTTGTGGGAGCTGAATAAACACATCAAAACACAGGCCAGTGGTGATTGGTGTGTGGCGACGGGAGCAGGGCAGTGATGACCGGAAGCACCTCGTCATGGACTGGCACTCAGACGGCTGCTGTTGGATGGTCAGTTTTGCATTTGGACAGAGGCAGGATTACAACTTGGCAGCTGCAACTGTGACTGAGCAGCCCTTTTTAGGATCCACTCTGCTCACCCCTGCATGAGGAGATGCAGGGGTGCTGGAACAGGGAGTCTGGGGGGCTGTGGCCCCATCACTTTTAAAAGTGGGAAGAGGTGGTGTGGGGGCGGGATCTTGAGTGAATGGGCAGCATGAGGGCAGGAGCTCGGCGGAGGAAGGAGTGGCACGGGGGGGCGGGGGGGGGGGCCACTGTTCCAGTGCTAGTGGCCCCCACGGATTTCTAGGTAGCTTCTACTGCTCCTGGAGAGAGGGCTAGAAAAGGTACTCTAAACATAAGAATGGCCAGACTGGGTCAGACCAAAGATCCATCCAGCCCAGTATCCTGTCTACCGACAGTGGCCAATGTCAGGTGCCCCAGAGGGAGTGAACCTAACAGGTAATGATCAAATGAACAGTCTGTCTCACCTCCCCCTGACTGGATAACTGTGCCCAGAGGGATCACCTTACTGCAGTCGAAACTGAATCAAACTCTGAGGGACCGGCGTCGAACACCAAGGGATTGCCGACTGCAAACTGCGGTGAAGCTGCAAAGTGGAAGCACTCTGTCATAAATATAAAGGGAAGGGTAACAACCCTTATGTATGCAGTAACATAAAACCTCTCCTGGCCAGAGGTACAGAATCACTTATCTGCAAGGGGTTAATCGGTTCAATTAACCTAGTTGGCACCTGACCAGAAGGACCAATGGGGAAAGAAGATACTTTCAAATCGGGGGGGGGGGTGTTTGGTGCTCTTTTTGTTGGTTCCCTCTCGGGACAAAGAGAGAGACCAAGCAGGTAAACCAGCTCCTAACAAGATCCTGAAATGATATCTAAAATTACAGAAATTGTAAGTAATAGCAAGGAAATGCGTTAGATTATCTTTTGTTTTAGCCTGTAAATTTTCCCTATGCTAAGAGGTAATTTTATTCCTCTTTTGTAACTGGGAAGCAGAGTCAGAGGGGAATCCTCTGTGTTTTAAATCTTTTTATTTACCCTGTAAAGTTATCTTCCATCCTGATTTTGCAGGTGTGATTCTTTTACTTTTTTTTTTTAAATCAAATTCTTATTTTAAGAACTGATTTAGTGTCCTAAAAACCAGGGATTTTGTCTGTGCTCACTTTGTTAACCTATTGGTTGATATATTATTCTCAAGCCCCTCCAAAAAAGGGGGTGAAAGAGCTTGGATTGATATTTTGGGGAGGATAGGGCTCCAAGTGGCCCCTCCCTGAATGTTTGTTTAAATCACTTGGTGGTGGCAGCAATACCGTCCAAGGACAAGGAAAGGAATTTGTGCCTTGGGGAAGTTTTTAACCTAAGCTGGTGAAATATAAACTTAGGGGGTCTTTCATGCAGGTCTCCACATCTGTACCTCAGAGTTCAGAATGGGGAGGGAACCCTGACCCACTCAAAAAATCAGAAAATGCTGAAGTTAAAGTTGCCCAGATATCCTAAACTCTGCCCCTTTGTGCATATGTGTTATGATACAGTCTCTAATACACGGGTTCATACTCTTATTCCACCTTTATTATAATTACATGGTCAGATACTATTATTTCAATTTGCAAACATCTAGACGATAATAAGGTGATAAGTAACAGTCGACATGGATTTGTCAAGAACAAATCATGTCAAACCAACCTCATAGCTTTCTTTGACAGGGTAACAAGCCTTGTGTGTGTGTGTGTGGGGGGAGTGGTAGACGTGGTGTATCTTGACTTTAGTAAAGCTTTTGATACTGTCTCGCATGTCTTCTCATAAACAAACTAGGGAAAATCGTGTGTGGGGGGGAGTGGTAGACGTGGTGTATCTTGACTTTAGTAAAGCTTTTGATACTGTCTCGCATGTCTTCTCATAAACAAACTAGGGAAAATCGTTCCCAGAGAGTAGTTATCAGTGGTTCACAGTCAGGCTGGAAGGGCATAATGAGTGGGGTCCTGCAGGGATCGGTTCGGGGTCTGGTTCTGTTCAATATCTTCATCAATTATTTAGATAATGGCATAGAGAGTACACTTATGAAGTTTGCGGATGATACCAAGCCAGGAAGGGTTGCAAGTGCTTTGGAGGATAGGATTAACAACATTCGAAATGATCTGGACAAACTGGAGAAATGGCCTGAAGTAAATAGGATGAAATTCAATAAGGACAAATGCAAAGTGCTCCAATTAGGAAGGAACAATCAGTTGCACACATACAAAATGGGAAATGACTGTCTAGGAAGGAGTACTACGGAAAGGGATCTGGGGGTCATAGTGGACCACAAGCTAAATATGAGTCAACAGTGTGACACTATTGCAAAAAAAAAAATGAAAATCATTCTGGGATGTATTAGCAGGAGTGTTGTAAGCAAGACATGAAGTAATTCTTTCGCTCTACTCTGCTCTGATTAGGCCTCAACTGGAGTATTATGTCCAGTTCTGGGTGCCACATTTCAGGAAAGATGTGGACAAATTGGAGAAAGTCCAGAGAAGAGCAACAAAAATGTTTAAAGGTCTAGAAAACATGATCTATGAGGAAAGATTGAAAAAATTGGGTTTGTTTAGTCTGGAAAAGAGAAAACTGAGAGGGGATATGATAAGTTTTCAAGTACATGAAAGATTGCTAAAAGGAGGAGGGAGAAAAATTGTTCTTAACCTCTGAGGATAGGACAAGAAGCAATGGGGTTAAATTGCAGCAAGGGAGGTTTAGGTTGGACATTAGGAAAAACTTCCTAACTGTCAGGATGGTTAAGCACTGGAATAAATTGCCTAGGGAGGCTGTGGAATCTCCAGTATTGGAGATGTTTAAGACCAGGTTAGACAAACACCTGTCAGGGATGGTCTAGCTCAGAGGTGGGCAAACTATGGCCCACGGGCCACATCCGGCCCGCGGAACCCCCCTGCCCGGCCCCTGAGCTCCTGGCCCAGGAGGCTAGCCCCCGGCCCCTCCCCCGCTGTTTCCCCTGCCCCCGCAGCCTCAGCACGCTGTGCCGCCGGCACAGATGCTCTGGGCAGCCGGGCGGTGCAGCTGCAGAGCCGTGGCCTGACCCGGTGCTCTGTGCTGTGCGGTGGTGTGGCTGGTGCCAGCCGGGCGGCGCAGCTGTAGCACCACCAGCCACCAGTGCTCTAGGCAGCGTGGTAAGGGGGCAGGGAGCGGGGGGTTGGATAGAGGGCAGGGGAGTTCAGGGTGGTGGTCAGGGGATGGGGGTGTGGATAGGGGTCGGGGCGGTCAGAGGGCGGGGAACGGGGGGGGGTTGAATGGGTGCAGGGGTCCCGGGGGGCAGTCAGGAAGGAGAGGGGGGTTGGATGGGGCAGTGGGAGGCAGTCAGGGGCGGGGGTTCAGAGGTGGTCAGGGAGAAGGGGTGGTTGGATGGGGCAGGGGCCCTGGGGGGGCAGTCAGGAATGAGGGGAGGGGTTGGATGGGGTGGTGGGGGCAGTCAGGGGTGGAGGTTCTGGGGGCAATCAGGGAGCGGGGGGGTGGATTGGGCGGGGGGGGGCTCATACAATTTCCGAAACCCGATGCGGCCCTCAGGCCAAAAAGTTTGCTCACCCCTGGTCTAGATAATACTTAGTCCTGCCATGAGTGCAGGGGACTGGACTAAATGATCTCTCGAGGTCCCTTCCAGTCCTGTGATTCTAGGATTTCCACGTGGTGTGAAGGAGTGTACTGTCCCTTTAAGGAACAGGCTGGAGCCTTTTTTGTCTTGCAGAAACTTTTGATTTTCATCTCATTGAAAAGTTTTGTTTAGAATCTGATGAAATTGAAAAATAAAGTGGTGGGGAGTTTCCCCCTTTCTCACACGTTTCCCCTGGAAAAGGGGATGAATTCAACCCCAAAATGAAAACGAAATATTTTTTTGTTTTGCTCTGAATCCAGATGTATGGAAATTGGGAACCAGATTTTATTTAGATGGTACCTAATCCCAGAGCAATGACACAGTTTAGAGCAGAGTGTCTGAAATCTCCTTGACGCACACTGGTGTGCTGGAGCCTGCCCATAGCACACTTCTGGGGAAAGATATAGGAAATACTATGGGACAATATTCTCTGTGGTGCTATCTCTCACAATTTTATCACTTGTTTTGAGATATTTGGTGGGGGGTTTTCTCAAAGCCCCAGATCCTGGAGTCATGTTATTTTCTGAAAATCATCAGCTTTCCTTTTTAAAGAGTGAATTTCTAGCCTGGCTGGTTGCAGAGAAAAGATTGAAAACATGAAGCCCACTCCCAGCTTCTGGCAAACAGAGGCTAGGGACACCATCCCTGCCCATCCTGGCTAATAGCCATTGATGGACCTGTCCTCCATGAACTTACCTAGTTCTTTTTTGAACCCTGTTATAGTCTTGGCCTTCACAACATCCTGTGGCAAAGAGTTTCACAGGTTGACTGTGTGAAGAAAAACTTCCTTTTGTTTGCTTTAAACCTGCTGACTGTTAATTTCATTTGGTGAGCCCTAGTTCTTGTGTTATGAGAATGAGTAAATAACACTTTCTTATTTACTTTCTCCACACCAGTCATGATTTTATAGACCTCTATCATATCCCCCTTAGTTATAGAATCATAGAATATCAGGGTTGGAAGGGACCTTGGGACGTCATCTAGTCCAGTGCTTCTCAAAGTCGGGCTTGTGCAGGGAAAGCCCCTGGTGGTCCGGCCCGGTTTGTTTACCTGCAGCATCTGCAGGTTTCGACCGATCGCGGCTCCCACTGGCTGCGGTTTGCCGCTCCAGGCCAATGGGGGCTGTGGGAAGGGCAGCCAGCACATCCCTCGGCCTGCACTGCTTCCTGCAGCCCCCATTGGCCTGGGACGGTGAACTGCGGCCAGTGGGGGCCGCGATTGGCCGAACCTGCGGGCGCGGCAGGTAAACAAACCGGCCCGGCCTGCCAGGGGCTTTCCCTGAACAAGCGGCGGCCCGACTTTGAGAAGCACTGATCTAGTCCAACCCCCTGCTCAAAGCAGGACCAATCACCAACTAAATCATCCCAGACAGGGCTTTGTCAAGCCTGACCTTAAAAACCTCTAAGGAAGGAGATTCCACCACCTCCCTAGATAACCCATTCCAGTGCTTCACCATCCTCCTAGTGAAAAAGTTTTTCCTAATATCCAACCTGCTTCTGATATACTTCAAAAAAATTTTGCTATTACTTTTTGAGTCTTTGTCTAGCTGTTCTTGAAATACTTTTTTGGCCTTCCTAATTATATTTTTACTCTTCATTTGCCAGAGTTTATGCTCCTTTCTGTTTTCCTCACTAGCATTTAACTTCCACTTTTTAAAGGATGCCTTTTTGCCTCTCACTGCTTCTCTTACTTTGTTGTTTAGCCATGGTGGCTCTTTTTTGGTTCTCTTACTATGTTTTTTAATTTGGGGTATACATTTAAGTTGAGCCTCTATTATGGTGTCTTTAAAAAGTTTCCATGCAGCTTGCAGGGATTTCACTTTTGTCACTGTACCTTTGAATTTCTGGGTCTTTGTCCCAGAGCTTAAGATGGTCTTTTAGATATCCTGGGCCCAGGACACGGAGCACTTTGAAGATAAGGACCAAGACTTTGAGCTTGATTAGACATTCTTTGGGATGCCAGTGCAGAGAGTGGAGGAGAGGTGCAATGGGCTTACAGAGGCTGTGTTGCTGAGGAGATGCACTGTAGTGTTTTGTACTACTTGGAGTTTCCTAAGCACTGAAAGTTTAATGCATCGCTGTCATTCAGCTCATAGGTGACAAAGGCATGAATAACTGAGGCCAGGTCATTGTCCACCAGGATGGGATTGGCGTCTCCTAGCCAACTGGAGATGGTGGAAGGGCTTACTTGCAGACACTGGTGTGTGAGAGCTCACTGTTAGCAAGGAAACCAAAAGGGCTCCTCAAGTACAGACTGAACTGGCCAAGTGTGAGTGTGAACCTTCACTGTGGCTGTGAGCTCATGCCCCTGGCATACACCAGAGCCGACCAGTGGGTTGCTCTAATTTACAGCCACTTTACCCAGACTACGTATGGGCCTGGTCATCACCCAGAATCTGTTATGTCATGTGCTATGGAGATGTCCCCTCCCATTCCTGCGTGCCTCTTCCTGCCCCCTATGCTGGGGCTTGCAGGAGCTGCAATGCCGGGCTGATCATATCAGCCCTACACTGCTTCTGCACTGGAGGAACTCTCCCCCAGCCCCTTTCAGACCCTGTCAAGGGTGTAGAGAATCCCTTCCCTGCAACCTCTCTCTGGGCCACATTTGGGCTCTCTGCCCTGCCCTGCTGAGGTTCAGAGCTATTTTAAAATCATATTTTTGCCCTCACAGCCCAAACCAGCTGCACTATTTTTGCTCAGAACTTGCAGAAGACATTTTCCCTAGGGCAGGAACCAGCCCTTGGAGAGGTGAGATGGGTGTGGTAACCCACAAGCTGGAAATACGAGTCCAATCACTGTGAATGTAACCTCCCTGAGAAGGGAAACTGGCTTTAACCAGCCAACTACCCTATTGAAAAAGAGAGAAGAAAAATGCAATTGAGCTGCGCCAGGAACTGGCCCAGTGACAATCCTCAGGCTTGGCTGGAAGACACCAGGCCCCATCCCTAGAATACTCCCAGGGGAAGAAACGTGGGTGAAAGAGAGAGGGGAGATTAAAGTCAGCTCATGCCTCAGGGGCCCACATGAATAGGAATGTCTGGCCTGGGCTACACTTAAAACTTAGGTTAACGCAGCTACAGGGCTCAAGGCTGTGAAAAACCCACACCCCTTAGCCCGGTAGCTCTGTTGTCCTAACACCCAGTGTAGACACAGCTGGGTCGATGGGTGAATGTTTCCGTTGCCCTAGCTGCCATTGCTTGGGGGAGGTGGTGACAAGAACCTTTCCAACACTGTAGTAAGTGAGTACGCTGCAGGGTTACAGTGGCATAACTGTGCTGCTGTAGTGTAGTCATGGCTGGAGTCATTCTGGCTTGAAGCCTGGGTACAACACACTGTTTCACAACGAGTGCAGTATCAGCAGATTTCACCCTCCCACGTCTTCGCTCTTTTATATGCCTAGGCAACAATTTATGTCTTAGCATCCTCGATCCATTTGATTTCCAGCAGTCTATACGGAAGAGGCAGCTCCCAATCCTTTGCTCCAGGAGTCCTTGATACAACTATAGACACAATGAATCAAGAGAGAGCCCAGCAGCCAATGGAACACCACAAAACTCCCTCCTCCATCAAAACTCTTCTGCCTCACAGACAGCAGCCCCCTCCCCAAGGCAGAGCAAATAGAGAGGCCTTGCAGCACTCTCTGAAACGCAACAGACCTGGGCTACATAGGACCAAGGCGGGGAGCTGGGACACCAGAAGGGGCAGGCTCTGAGTCACTACAGGGAATTCTTTCCCAGCTGTCTGGCTGGTGAGTCTTGCTCACATGCTCAGGGTCTAACTGATCACCATATTTGGGGTCAGGAAGGAATTTCCCCCCGGGTCAGATTGGCAGAGATACTGGGGGAGGGGGTTGCCTTCCTCTTCAGCATGGGACACGGGTCACTTGTGCAGCATTGTATTGTATTGTTAAGTGAGTTGGGTTAAATGTCTTAACTGTTGTGACTTCCACCCCTCATTTAAGATAGCTGTGGGAGACCACTAAACATCTCCACCTAAGACAAAGGTGGAATGCAAGCCCACCAGTAATTTGGACCACCCAGGGCACCATAGTCAGGGAGGAACGCCATCTAAGTGCCACAAGCTGGTGGGCCTTGTCTGACAGAGGATGAGTACCATGAGATCCACCACCCAGATCTCTGATGCTTGAGTTGATGGAATAACTTTTAGCAGTAGTAGGTTGTCGCCCTCTGTGTGGACCAGCACTAGAGGGGGATGGTGCACACATTTTGCCGGTGGTTTTCACAGGTATTTGCTGACAGCAGAGGAAGGATGAGACTCCAGAATCCTGGGTTCTATTCCAGGTTCTGATGGGACTGTATGCTAGCAGTTACAGACCCTTCTGCCCCTATCCCCCGGAAGCCTGACCCATTTTGTCTCTGCCTCCTCCAACCTGTTCTTGGCCCAGTCTTCTCCCCCCACCCCATATCTCCACATAGCTCTTTGTCCCAGTCTCCCCACACACCCTGGGACTCTTGTCCCAGTCTCCCTACTTACCATTCCCACAGGCCTGGCTCCTCATTCCTCTGCACTCCAGTCAGAGTGCTTCTTTCTCCTCCTCACGGCCTTGGCACCAGCAGGGGGCAAGGGGGAGTGTGAGCACAGAAGAGACAGTGTCAGCTCTCAGTTCCTGTGCCCAACAGCAGGGAGAAGCAATTGCAGAAAAAGTCCTGCTTAGCCCCTGCATCCCAGGGCTGGAGCATGCTCAGAGCAGATGAAATCTTCAGAGAATTTAGGTGCCACACTCTGACAAGTCTCTACAGAGCATGTGCAAAGTGAGCTTTTCAGAGGCTCATAACTTGGCCAAATTTCATTGAATGTCCTCTTGTTCTTGTGTTATGAGACACTGGGACAAAGTTCTGAGGCCTAGTACTCTGATCATTGTAGCCTCATTTGGTTTCCCCAGAGATGGTTGGTTGAGGAACTAGGGAGGAATTAGCTAATCAGATGGGGAAGCTGGGTGAGGTAAGGAACAAACAGGCCCATCAGCTGACTAGCTTGAAAAAAGGCAGGAAGGAAGTGTTAGAGGGGAGGGGGAAGAGGACAGGATAAGGCAGGGCTAGGCTAGGCTAGGCTAGCTGTGCTCAGACAGAAGGAGATCCCAAGGAAGGGAGATTTCCTCCCAGGGCTTTGATGAACAGGGACTGAAGACAATAAAAAGGATCACTTGATGATTCCCTGTTCTATTCATTCCCTCTGGGGTACCTGGCATTGGCCACTGTTGGAATACAGGATACTGGGCTAGATGGACCTTTGGTCTGACCCAGTATGGCCGTTCTTATGTTCTAAATAGGGTCATAGATAGTAGAATTGTTGTGTTACACTGTGCAGGTGTTGGTGGAGGGGACATGACTAAATTCTATGTAGTGGACACTAAAAGAAGAGAGTCTGAGCAGTTTCTGTCAACCAGTTCTCCTTTATCCACTAATTTACTGCACATTCAAAGAAATCTAAGATAATAGTGCGATGCATTTTACTTGGTAGAAACTACGCTGGTTAGACCATGTCGGATGATGATCTTCCAGGTGGTTTGTTACTCTGTTTTTAATTGTCATCTCAACCAATTTGCCAGTTGTAGATGGAAGGTCTTACTGATTTATAATTCCCCCGATCACATTTTAAAACATAGGGACACTTGCTACCCTCCAGTCCTCTGGAATGGTGGCTCTTTGTAATAAGAGGTGGTATATTTTTGATAGCAGCTCAGCTACTTCATTCTTGAGCTCCTTCACAGCTGTTGGCTTGACCATTTGGGCCTGGCAACTTATTGGAATTTAAATGATCAGTTTGCTCCAGCACCTCTTCTTCTGTCCCTGCAATCTCTGAGAGCGCATCACCTTTGTTGGCAGAAAAGAGCTGGTCGGGGTGGTGAAGACTGATGTAAAAAAATGATGTAGTTTCTCAAAAGAAAGGGAAATGTGTGGCTTGGTAGGTTGTTACCCACCTAGATAGCTCCTCTGCCTCCCTCTCCTCTCACCATCCATAACACTCCCTTCTAGCTTTGTTCCACCTGTGATGGATTTGGGCCCTTTGGGGTATCACCTGATGTGCTGAGATACCACTGAGCCTGCCTGTTATGCCAGCTTGGGCACCCTTTTTACCTGTCTTGCTCAACTAGGCTATTAAGCCTCTTCCAGCCAAGCACACAGGCAGGGCCAAACCCAGGTGCACAGAGAGACAGAGATCCGCTCTGGAAAGATTCAGCCTTAGGGGCTCGCCCCAACACTCTGGTGCCCACTCCCTTTAAGGGGCATAAACCCAAAGGTTTTATGAAATTTGCCCCCAACCTCAATGTGAAGGGAAATATGCACAACTTCTTGGCCGCCCCAATTAGAAATTGCATAAACTGGGTTTCGTTATAAACAAGAAACAAGTTTATTAACTACAAAAGGTGACTTTTAAGTGACTATCCAAGATAACAGACAGACCAAAGCAGATTACTGAGCAAATAAAACAAAGTACACAAACTAAGCTCAATATACTTAAGAAACAGGTTACAAAATGTAATTTCTTACCCTAAATGTTATTTTAGGCAGCTTGCAAAGTTTCTGTGGTTCAGAGTTCCAGTTATATTTCTTTTCAGACTGGACCCCATCTCAGTCTGGACTGCCCTCCCCTCCCTCCCCCGCCTTCCCTTCAGGTGGCTTTAGCAGTCTTTCTTCTTGGGCAGACAGGCTGATGGAGAGGAGGAGGAGACCTGTTTGCCTTCCTCCCCACCCTTAAATAGGATTTACATAAGGTGGGAATAATTTGTTTCCCAAACTTGACCCCCCCTTCCCTTCCAGTGGAAAGTTACAAGAAGTCCCAGGTAATGTTTTAGTATCAGGTGACAAGACCACCTGACTCTGTAGGATCACAGCTTCCATGAGTCAGTGGCTGTATGGAGCATCCCCAGGAAGGCCAAGCTTTTCACAGCCCTCACTGATGGGCCATCCGCCCTGTCTGGCTTTTCCATTGTTGTACCTGAAGTGTTAGCAGTGGGCATCACCCAAAGTAGCATAGCTGAAATACAGATACATAGTCAATATTCCTAACTGCAGATACAGATATGATACAGGCATGCAAATTGGATAATCACATTCAGTAAATTACAACCTTTCTAATGAAACATTACAAGACCCATCTTGAATAAAGTACATCTCAGTTATACCATATTCATATCATAAGCATATTTTCATAAAGAATATGGAGTGAAACGTCACACCACCCCCTCCACTCAATTAAATGTGCTCTTGCTAAGATCTCCCTTCTCTTAGCCATGTCTAACGGCCTCTCTTCTTGTCTCATCCTCCTTGCGTCTCCACTGGCTTGCTGCCCCAAGTACAATCCTATCTAAAACCCTAGGTATGTCCTTGGGCAGCCAGCGCCTCCCACCACTCGCACCACCATGGCGACGCTTCTATTTGTAGCACACTAGCTCGATCAATGCTAGCACGTGTACATCAATGGAAGCTGGAAATGACACTCCCAGCCGCAGTGTAGGTGCATGCAGAGGTCACATCCTGGATGGCTCACCAGCTGCTCAGTCTCAGCACACTGAAAGCTAAGTTCCCTTTCCTCCCAAGGCTATTTCTCCTTCTCGTTGCTGCCAATGGCACCCCTTTCCCTCCTGCCACCCAAGTACGCCACCCTGGTGTCCCATTCATGTTTTCTCTCTTCTCCCCACATATTTCTGGTGTCACCAACTCCTGTTGCTTCTTCCTCCAAGCTCTGCTTTTGTCTCCATTGCTACAGCAATGGCCCTTGTCCCTGTCCCACCTTTGCTCTTTGGCTTCCCTGATTCTGACCTCTTCCTCCTCCAGCCCATCCAGGGTGCAACTGCTGAGCTCAGTTTCCTTTCCCACTGCTTCCGCCTCGTCACTCCCCTATTTGAATCACTTTGCTGACTACATTGCCTTCTGCATGCAGTTCAAACTGCTGGTCCTCATGGCCAAGACTCTACACAACTCCATTTGTGACTCTCTGGCCTTGTCACCACAGGTGGAGGCGTGTAGGGTATGTGTATCTTCATGCATCGCTGCAGTAAAAACTGACTGCAGCCGTACTTTGGTGTGTAGCCACATGCTGCAGTGAAAGGCTCTGGCAGCAGGGAGGCAGCAAGACACTACACTGATATGGGAGGCACCCCTTGGGTGTGTAAAGAGCTGTGTAGTGTATATACCCTAAGGTTCTGGGGTGTCTTTATTCACCTAAGCCATGCCTCTCCATATACACTGGTATTTATATCCATGCGGGGGGGCGGGGCGTGCAGTGTATGTGTGTATGTTCTCGGCACGCGGCCATAAGGCTTTGTCTACACTTGCATGTGTCCCCAGGTACTTGTCCTGTAGTGACAGCACAGGCACCCCACACCCGAAGTGTCCACGTTTGCTGTGCTGGGCATGGGTACACACTGTGTACATGCATATACCCACGTTTACACTGCCTCTTTTTGGTACACGATGCTAGTGCTACCATTTCCGGGGCAGTATCCCAGAATTCTGTGCAGCACAGGAGACACTCTAGGTACTCATAGACTTAAGGTCAGAAGGGACCATTATGATCATCTAGTCTGACCTCCTGCACAACGCAGGCCACAGAATCTCACCCACCCAAGTCCTCAAATCGTGGTTTAAAGACCTCAAGGTGCAGAGAATCCTCCAGCAAGTGACCCGTGCCCCATGCTGCAGAGGAAGGCGAAAAACCTCCAGGGCCTCTGCCAATCTTCCCTGGAGGAAAATTCCTTCCCGACCCCAAATATAGTGGTCAGTTAAACCCTGAGCATGTGGGCAAGACTCACCAGCCAGCACCCAGGAAAGAATTCTCTGTAGCAACTCAGATCCCACCCCATCTAACATCCTATCACAGACCATTGGGTCTAATTACCTGCTAATAATCAAAGATCAATTAATTGCCAAAATTAGGCTATCCCATCATACCATCCCCTCCATAAACTTATCAAGCTTAGTCTTGAAGCCAGATATGTCTTTTGCCCCCACTACTTCACTTGGAAGGCTGTTCAAGAACTTCACTGCTCTAATGGTTAGAAACCTTCATCTAATTTCAAGTCTAAACTTCCTAGTGGCCAGTTTATATCCATTTGTTCTTGTGTCCACATTGGTACTGAGCTTAAATAATTCCTCTCCCTCCCTGGTATTTATCCCTCTGATATATTTATAGAGAGCAATCATATCTCCCCTCAGCCTTCTTTTGGTTAGGCTGAACAAGCCAAGCTCTTTGAGTCTCCTTTCAGAAGACAGGTTTTCCATTCCTCGGATCATCCTCGTAGCCCTTCTCTGTTCTGCCTTGCTGCGTGTTACTGGTATCATAAGCCACCCTCACACATATAGTGATGACAGCTCCTGCTCATCTCTTTCCTATGCCAAACTGGACAGTCAGAGGCTTTCCCTTCCCCCCTCCCCTGGTTCTTGTCACGCAGACAGAAAGCAGAAGACCAGAAGTCCGAAGTGCGGACAATGCGGTGCTTATTGGGGTTAGTTCCAAGCAAACATATCCAGAGCTCTACACGCAGCAGAGTCTGTTTCCCAGTGTTCTGTTCCCAGCTGTGACACCGCAGAGCCTTTACCCCGTGTCCCCCTTCCCAGCTCTGACACCGCAGAGCCTTGCCTGTGTCTCCATTCCCCATTCCCCCTTGTCTATTCCCACCTCCTCCTCCTTAGCAGGCCCAAATATACCTGCAGTGCATGCCCCCTAGTCACACCCCTTACAACTTACGGTCATGTTCCATTTTGGAGGGTCTTGAGTCTAGGGTCTTCATCCCACCTCATCCCATGGGTGGGGTAAGGAGTGAGGTTGTCTTCTGGCCAAGAACAGGCTTTTCTTTGTCTTTTAGTGTTTCTTATGCCTCCCCCCATCCCCCCTTGCCCCTCCTAACTGGTTGCTTGACCTTGGCTTGAGAAAGGAGCCAGGCAGCCTTTCAGTGTATGCTCATATATTACACTCCCACCATGCCCTGTAACACTTTAACTGCTCTATCCCTTATCTCTTCCCATTTTACTAAAAGTCCCATCTGGTTGTGGGAAATGCAACACACAGTGTCTTTGTTCATTGTTCTTCACACATATTGGTATAAGATACAAGAGTATTAAAAAAGTCAAACCCAAAATTGTGTATCAGGTAGACAAACAAGCCTATATACTAACAGGCGGAAGACATGGAGCAAGTTCCTGACAATGTGGTTCTGCTCCTGTTCACGGGACAAATGTTCATGGTGCAGTACCGGATACTGGATGGAATATTTGAGACACCGAAGACGGCTGACCGAGAGGGTGAATGAAGATCCAGTGGGCTCCCATCGAACAGATGTATTGAATGCCGCCGGGATTGCAATGGTATGTCCCTGGTGTTACCCACACACTCCACCTTTCTCTTCTGTGGGCTCAGGGTGTATCCTGGTTAATTTATGCTCTCCCACCCTTACCCAGTTCCTAAGGCTCAGGGTGGAACCTGTTGGTCATTGTAGCAGTGGAGATATGTCTGTAGGTTTTGCATCTGTTATTCTGGCAGGGTCTGGTGCAGCTTTGAGTTGGTGTGTCCTGGTCTGTGGGCAGCTTGCTTCTGATGAGGAGCTTGGAGAGGTTGGGGGGTTGTCTGAAGGCCAGAAGAGGGGGTTCAGGAAAGATTTCTTTCCAGATGGAGTTCTGATTGGGTTGTAGTTTGATGATACCCTGTATAGGTTCCATTGTGGGGTGCTAAGTGACAGATAGAGGTGTGGAAATGTTTTTGTTATATGTTAACAGCTGTCTAAGGATGCTTTTTGGTGAGCACCAATCATTGGTAAAATATGTGAAAACAGGTCAGTAAGGTTTGGGAGGGGCTTAGCACATTCCTTCTTCCCACTCTTTTCTGCCACCAGTGCCCACAGCACTTCCAAGGTTTCAAACAATGAATGTTTGTTGAGGATGGAGGAAGAGAGGCAAGGGTGACAGATTTTCATGGCTTTTACCCTGACCTGGCTCTGGCTTCTGGTCTGGCATGAGGGCGGGGTCTTGGGACCAAAGAGCTGCAATCAGGCCATGGTAAGAGCCTCCCAGGCAGCTGTGGGGCGCTGCAGACCTTCCATCTGCCCTAGGCTGGGACCCGGGGGGCAGGGACATGGGCAGGGAGCTGCTCTTGGTCCTCCCAACCCAGGCAGGAGGAGGGTCCATGGCTCCCCACAGCTGCCTGGGCCTGGCTCCAGCTTCCGGCGCCTGGCTCCAGCTTCCGGCCTGGCCGGTGGGTGGGGCCTCGAGGGGAAGAGGAGGGGCAGGGGGCCAGGCCCATGGCAAAAAGTGGAGATACCAGGCCCATCCACATTCAAAAGTGGAAGAGCCATGGCCCCTTGGCCCCCCTGTTTCAGTGCCCTGATGAGGGGTTGCTAAAGCACAGCTCAGGGTCAGATATCTCCATTCTGCAATGTTCATTTTTTAGTTTTGTTTCCTTTCTCCATGTTGTCACTTGCATTCTTTACAAAGGCATGAAGACGTACATGTACATGTCACTTGTGCTCTGCATTTTGGTGCTGTGGACAACAATCATTATTTCCGAGCTTAGCTCATTGGCATGAACCATGGTTTTGTTGTTGGATTTTTTTTTAAGCTGGGCATGGCTAGGGGGAGTGTGAAAAGGAAAAAAGGATGTGGGGGAGAGAGAGAATTCATTGCATGTGTATGGCACTGGACAGTTACCGAAATCACTGTCATGAGCTGGAAATCCTACTGACCCATTCAAACCATGTGGGAAACATCCCGCTGGTCGCACTCACACTTTAAATGACCAGTAACTTTTATTTAAAGGGAATCATGGGGAACAGAACTAAAACAGTTCAACAGGAACAGGAAATAAACAAAAAATCAGTCAAATACCCTGCAAAATGTACAAACATTCATGTCTGTGGACCCAGCTCCTTGCCCTTGCCCTTCCCCTTCCCCTCGCCAGGGGGAATGGATGTGGAATATTGGGGGGGGGGGGGAGGAGGGGACACAAGCGGGAATGTCAGCTGCATGGAGTTTGGAGGCCACACAGGGACTGGCTTGGGTTCATTGTTCCCCTCCTGCATGCTCTGGGGGGTCCCCTGTGAGGGTTTTCAGGTGCTGGCTGAGGATGCTGCACTGGGCATCTAGCAGGCTCCTTCCCATCACAGGGAGCTGGGTTGAATCCACTGCCTCAACAGCAGCATGGGCAGTAGCTGGGAGTGGAGGAGGAGCAGAAGGAGAAGGTGTGTTCCCAGAGAGGAGCCATGACTATAGCGGCAGGCTGGACCTGAAAGCACTCAGCCACCAGCTGCACTAGTGACTGCCTAAGAGCATGACTTATTCCGTTCAGTACGCAGCACTGCACCGCATGAACATTTGTCTCACAAGCAGGAGAAGAGCCACAGCATCATGGACTTTGCCACATCTTCCACCCAGTTTGGCAGATGGGAGAGATGAGCGGGAGCTGCCTTTGTCAAATGTGTGAAGGCAGCATGCAGTTCCTAGAGTGTTTCCTGTGGAAATGGTAGCACTAACATCACGTACCAAGGAGGGGCAGTGTGGAGGCAGGCATAAGTATGAACACACCTAGAGCATGGGGTTGTGTCCCTGACCATCTTGGCTAATAGCCATTGATGGCTGTATCCCCATGAACTTAGCTAATTCTTTTTGAACCCAATCACACTTTTAGCGTTTACAACATCCCCTGGTTACGAGTTCCACAGCCTGACTGTGTGATGTGGGAAGAAGTTCTTCCTTATGTTTGTTTTAAACCTGCTGCCTGTTAATTTCATTGGGTGACCCCTCGTTGGTGTGTGAAGTGAAGGTGTAAACAACAATTCCTTATTCACTTTCTCCTCCTCCTTCATGATTCTATAGACCTCTAGCATATCCCCTTTAGTCGTCTCTTTTCCAACCTGAACAGTCCCAGTCTTTTTAATCTCTCCTCATATGGAAGCTGTTCCATATCCCTAATCATTTTGTTGCCCTTCTCTATACTCCCCTCCTCCCCATATATCTTTTTTCAGACAGGGTGACCAGAACTGCACGCAGTATTCAAGGTGTGGACGAACCAGGATGACGTGATATGTTTTGTCTAATGGTTCCTAACAGTCTGTTAGCTTTTTTGACTGCCGCTGCACTTGAAGCAGATGTTTTCAGAGAATTATACATGATGACTCCAAGATCTTTTTCTTGAGTGGTAAAAGCTAATTTAGACCCCATCATTTTGTATGAACAGTTGAGATAATGTTTTCCAATGTGCATTACTTTGCATTTATCAACATTGAATTTCATCTGCTATTTTGTTGCTCAGTTGCCCACTTTTGTGAGATCCCTTTGGCATGGCTACACTTGCAGATGTAGAGCGCTTTGAGTTAAACCAGCCTTCGTAGAGCACAGTAGGGAAAGCGCTGCAGTCTGTCCACACTGACAGCTGCAAGCGTACTGGCGTGGCCACATTAGCAGCTCTTGCAACAGCCACAGAAAGCTGTGCATTGTGGTAGCTATCCCAGCATGCAAGTGGCTGCAACGTGCTTTTCAAATGGGGGTGGGGTGAGGTGGAGTGTGACAGGGAGTGTGTTGTGTGTATGTGGGGGAGAGAGAGTGAGTTTTTGGGGGGCTGAGAGGATGTCAGCATGCTGTCTAAGTTCAGACAGCAGCAGACCTCCCCCCGCCCCCCTCTCTCCCACACAGCATTCCACAGTAATGGTTACTTTGTCTCGGAGCAGATAAGCATGCCGGCTGTCAAATGGAGCTTTCAAAGGGCATATCCAAAACAATGACAAGAGTGGCCACTTGACTTAAGGGGATTATGGCACTGTAATTGCGCGCAGACTCACCTGGCAGTGCCTCCTGCTGGTCTCTCAGGGAATTAGCTCTCCAGCCTCCACAGCGCCCTGTTGGCCAGTGTCTTGCCTTGTTCTGGGCCTGGTGTCCCTCCCGGACCTCGGTGCCCCTTTCTCTGGGTGCTGCCTCAGGCAGTACCTCCACAGTTTCTCTGGGTCTCCCACCCAGGGAAACCCCCACCCACTATCCCCGCCTTAGTCATAGGCTACTGCCCGTCACCAACTAGTCCTTGCTCTCTGGGGCAGACGGCAGTATAAGCCACATCACAGGCAAGGTTGGGTTTGGACCTGCTGCCTCTACCTATAGCGGGGCTGCCCCTCTGCAGCCCTAGTACCCTCCAGTGGGCCCTTACTTCGGCCTGCAACCTGGGGCTCTGCTAGGCTGGAGCTCCCCGGCACTTCCCCAGCACTGCTCCGCCCTCAGTATCTTCCTCAGCTCCCCAGGCAGCCTGGTCCCTCCCTTTCCAAAGGCTAGAAAGAGAGTGAGAGTCTCCTGGCCCATGGCCCACTTATAAGGGCCAGTTGGGCCCTGACTGGGGCGTGGCTACAGCTGAGCCTGCCTCCGCAATCAGTCTGGGAGCTACTTGCTCCAGCCACAGCCCTTTCCTGGGCTGTTTTTAAGCCCCTCAGAGCCGGAGTGGGTAACCACCCCTCTACAGGCACGTTTCCGGAGGCTGATCAGAGCGCAGTAATGCAACACCTCGTTCACACTGATGCTGGGGCACTCCAGTGGGGATGCATCAAACGTTATTCCTCTCGCCAAGGTGGAGTACCAGGAGCGCTGTAGCCACAGAGTCAGAGCGCTCTACGTGCCTTGCTAGTGCACCCGGGGCTGCTTTAATGCGCTGTAACTCGCAAGTGTAGCCAAGTCCTTTGTAACTGTTTGCCACTGCACTGTTGGGTTGTTGCTGTTGGCTTTTTTGGGGTGCCACCTCACCTTCTTCCAGATCATTTATGAATATGTTGAACATCATTGGTCCCAATACTGATCGCTGGGGGACCTCGCTATTTACCTTTCTCCTCTGTGAAAACTGACCATTTTTTCCTACCATTTGTTTCCTATCTTTTAATCATGAGAGGACTTCCCCTCTTATCCCATGATGGCTTACTTTGCTTAAGAGCCTTTGGTGGAGGACAAGCACAACTAGCCATAGCCCCCTATCCCCCTCTCTTCCCCACAAGTTTCCTACCTAACCATTCCTTTCCTCATCGTCTCCCCATTCCATTCCTCTGGTCTTCTCCCATGCTGTCCCGTAGGCCTCAGTCTGTCCCCCTCTCCTTGTTCACTGAACAGCCAGTGTTTCCTTATTCTGCACATGCTCATTTTACCAATGCTCATTTTCCAGTGAAAGGTACTTCAGTCACAAAGATATTTATCAGCACAGTAAAGTAGGAAATCTTTGTCACACAGAGTTTTACATTCTTCTGTTTGGGGGAAAGTACAACCCCACCTCACCCGTGTCCCAAGAGCAGTATCCCCTTCCCTCTTTTGCTGTGCCTTTGTGCTCCACACCCTTCCTCACACCATTATCATCAGTTATCCATGCTATGGCTCTTCGCGGCTTGTCCCCACCCTACGTATTATCTCTCATATACTGGGGAACGATGACTCCTGCCTCTGGCCGGCCCATGACACCAGCCTTCACTGCCCCCTTGTTACACCCTTGTGCTGTTTCCCATGCTGCCCCTTAGGTGTGGGAGGTGCTCTCTGCAACCATCTGCAAAGCTCCCTCACTGTGCTCCTTCAAATCCCTCCTTAAAACTCTCCTTGGCTGGGATGCTGCTCACAAAAAGCTGGACAAGGGTGAGGCAGCTGGTGTGCGGGCTGTGTTTGTTTGTACAGCACCTAGCACAACAGGGTCGTGGTCCCTGACCGGGCTTCTGCATCCTACCACAATACAAACAATTGATAATAATGAAAATGGTGGCCCAGAACTTTGTGTCAGGCTCAGTGCAGGACCCAAGGGAGGTGAAGGTGGTTTTACACTATCGTTGCTTTCCCCTGATACCCCAGGCCGAGCTTGCCAAGGGTCAGTTCAGCTACCATCATAAGCAGCCTCAGGGCTGCTCTAATTTATGGCTGTCTGCAAAATCCCCAGCTTCCATAATGGGGACTGGTCTGAGGGCAACCTGTTCTGGCCATGCTCCATCCACAAAACACCCCCTGTGCTGGGGTCCCCTGAGCATCCCCAGCCAGATTCTCTGGCCAGGTTTCATGCTGCATTGGGCCCCCAAAGCAGTGCAAAGGGGCCAAGGATCCGGCCCCTTGTAGGCTCAGCCCGGCTGTAGCTGACCTGCACTTTGGGGAGGGCCGTTGGTACCTTGCCTGTGTGGTTTTCTGGAAGGTGACACACATAGTTATAAACCTAGCAGCTTTTTGTGGATTGTACAGTGAATAGGGCTAATTATTAACCAGAATGGGTAATTATTATTACTAATAACAGTCACCTGCTCCCTTTCTAGGTATCCAAAACCTCTGTGAAGTGGCTTCACACCCTCCTCTGGGTGTCCAAACCCCTCGAGGTGGCTCCCCTCTATCCCCTCTGGGAGGGGTGGGGCATCTTGTCTGTAACCCAGGCTGAGGGAGGCAGTGTGTATCTCTGGACTAGAGCGCTGGAGTGGACTGGCAGGCAGGAGAGTTGGGCTCTGTGCCCTGTTCCCTGCCGGGTGACCTAGGGCAAGCCACAGTCCCCACTCTGTGACTCAGTTTCCCCTCTGTAAAATGGGGCTGCCGCTCCTGCCCACCTGTCTGACGTGCTTTGCCGCTAGAGGGGGGCTGGGCGTTGTTAATAACACTCAGCTGCACCCGGCACCGAAGCAGGGCCCCGCGGCCAGCCCTGCCCGAGTCGGGCGGGATCTCTCCCTTGCTCTGGTTGCCCCCGGGGGAGGCGGGTCTGGCTCAGGGCCCCGCCCTCACCTGGGCGCTCTCGCCCTGCCCGCCGCCCCAGCCACCAATCAGAGCCACGCGCGCCTCGTGAATATTCATGTTCACGGGGCCGGGGCGTGGCGCCGCTCATGCCTATGCATGCCATGTAAACGAGCAGGTGCCAGACTGGCTGCTGAGTGTTCCCTGGCTAGCGGAGCTCGTGCGTCCTGCGCCCGGCTATGGCCTCGCCGCCCCGCGCCTACAGCCCGGCCGAGGTGCGGCAGCGCTGCGCCCAGGGCGCCTGCCTGGTGCTGCGGGGCCGCCGCCTCTACGACCTGAGCGGCTTCGTGCGGCTGCACCCGGGCGGCGAGCAGCTGCTCCGGGAGCGGGCGGGCAGCGACGTGAGCGCCGCGCTGGAGGGGCCGCCGCACCGGCACTCGCGCAACGCGCGCCTCTGGCTGGAGCAGTACTACCTGGGCGAGGTGCGCCCGGCCCCCGCGCCGGAGCTGCAGGTACCGTCCCGCCCGGCCCCCGCCCTCTGCACACCTCCAGCCAGTCCCCCTGCGCCCCGTCCCCGTCCCTGCCCTCTGCGCCCCGTCCCCGTCCTCTGCACCTATCCCTGTACCCCGTCCCTGCCCTCTGCGCCCTCTCCCTGCACTGTGCACACCCTCTGCGCCCCGTCCCTATCCCTGCCCTCTGTGCCCCGACCCCGTCCCTGCATTGTGCACATCTCCAGCCAGTACCCCCTGCCCTCTGTGCCCTGTCCCTATCTCTGTGCCCCGTCCCTGCCCTCTGCACCCTGACCCCGTCCCTGTCCTCTGTGCACTGTCCCTGTATTGCACACACCCGCAGCCTGCACCCCTGGTCCCCCGTCCATCTGTGCCCTATCCCTGTAGTGCACACCCCTAGCTCCTGCATCCATCCCTATACCCTATTTGTGCCCTCTGCACATCAGACCCCCAGGTCCTGTCCCTGCCCTCTACAGCCTGGTCCCTTCCCCGCCCTTCTGTGCCCTGTCCCTGCAGTGTGCGTCCCTATCTCCTGCGTCTATCCCTGTACCCTGTCTCTGGGCTCTGTATTCACCTGCCCTGTGCATGGTGTGCCCCTGCACCCCTCCCCCTGTGTCCCCTGCATCACTCCTTCCTTCATCCCTCCCTTCTGCTCCCCCTTCACTTGTGCTGGGCTCTTCACCCACCTGCACTGCCACTGCTCTGCCCCACCTGGGCCCACTGCACTGGCATCCCACTCTCATGCCCCCCCATCCCATTTGCTTGTTTCTCACTTGCCTTACCCCAAACCTACCTCGTGACACCCCAGCCCCTGCATTCCACCTGGCCCCCATCCTGTGTCCTTCCAGCTGCCCGGATTCCTCCTCCTCCTCATACTGTCCCCTGAGTCCCCCTTTCCCTCCTCCCCCGCCCCTGAACTTCATGTGTTTCCTTGGTCCTGCAACAACCTGCTGTCCCCCCAACCCCTTCCCCAGTAGTTCAGCTGGGAGGAGTGCTTAGGGTTAGCTGAGCCTGGTCTGGCAGATCTCACCACTATAACTGCCCTGTATCCAGGCACTTGTATTTTGCATCCACTCAACTGCATCCAGCCACTTGAACCATGTCCCTGTACCTGTCTCATTTCCTGTCCCTGCCCTTCACCTGCATGCCCCCCCTCACTTCCATGCTGGCTTATTGCTCATTTTCTGAATTCAGCCCCAACCCTCTACCCCCATCCTCTTCCCCTCTGTTCTCTCTAGGATGTGGAAATATAAGGGGGGGGTGTGTGTGTGTGTAACAACCCAAGGTTTGTGGTTCACTAGCCCCGCCTTAGCTCATAGCAAATCCCTTTTGCAATCTCTGCTCAGTTCTAAAATGTTGTGTTGATGGGGAAACTCCCAGAGTTAGAGCAGTTGTTTCTGGATAGCAGGGAGGGGAAGATCGGGGGGGACACAAATCCCAGTGTCAGGTGCCTAGAGGTGGGTCGTATTGTATACATCCCCCTCAAGCCTCCCCCCCCCCCCCCAATCCATTCATACTTCAGAGAATTTCACCACCAAGATTAAAATAATTGTCTCCTTTAGGCTAAAATGAGGGTTTAATATTTCAAAATTGTTCCCAGAAGTGATGGGAAAATGCTTCATTTCTTCATGCAGCCATCCTGGTGCTCAATTCATTAATTCCCCTCTTAAATAGCTTGTATGCTGCTTTGAAAGGCTTCATTTCTGTGCATGGGCGAAAGGGGTGGGAGGGGTAGTTAACAATTGATGCCAGAGCAAATGCCGCACTCCCATCACTGCATGGCACTGCCCAACTGCTCAATCAATATTACACTGTCAATGATTATACAGAAACAGTGAACTAGTCTTTTGAGCTTGTACCCAGCTTCTGTCATAAAGCTCTGTACTGACACACCAGTAACTTTAGCAGTAAAAATTGGTCGGGTCTGAAAAATTACCAGATTTTCTCTGAAGGTGAAGAGGAAAGTTTGTGTAAAGTTTGAAGAAAATCCATCTAACCGGTTTTGAGTAACTGGTCTCTTAAATAATTACCCTGATTTTTAAATCTTGATTCCTGTTTAACGTTTCCTGGTCTCTCATAACCTCAGGAAAAAAATGGCTTGTTACTAGCACTAAATGCAGTTTTTCTTACAAGTACTTTATTTGCTAAAAAATGCAGTTTCCGTTGACCATAAAGGTCAGTGATAGGGTGCTCACCGGAGGTATGAGACATCAGCTTCAAACCATTGCTCTGGAACAGAGCCAAAACAAAATCTTCTGATTTAATTGAAAACTCTGAATTTTTATTTGGTTTGACCTGGATTGAATTTAAAAAAAAAAAATTCTGTACTGGCACTGGACCAGTTGTTCACCAAGCTCTGTTTGTTATTGTCCCTGCAAACTTCCCCTAAAGTTAAATCACCTTCAGCTCATGTGGCCAGCTGGATTTAAAGAAAAGTTTTGCTTAATCCTCACTATTAGCAATAGTGGAGATAGATTTGGGCCCAACCCAGCTGCTGTTAATGCCAACTCTGCACTATGTGTTGCTCGCTTCCATTAGCAGGCATGTGATGTGCTGGGCGTCTTCCCAACATGGAAGTCACTGCCCAAAAGCTTTACACTTCAAAAAGACAACAGGCAGAGATGGAGGGTAGGGGAGAGCAGGGGACAAGAGACAGGTAAGTTGGCCCGGTGATGACAGGCTACATGTTGATGACACACAGCTTGAATGTGTAATCATGTTAAACTACATATTGGAATGTCTAGCAAATGCCAGATTAGCTTAGAGCCTTGCTGTTATCCCTGTAGGGGTCATGGTGGAAATGCATGTTGTGACAGACCCAGACCAGTGGGGTACAGGAGTCTGGTAGAGGGCAAATATACTGGTCACTGGATGAGTAGTTTTCTGTTCCCTGAGTGACCAGAGCTGGGGCTGCACTAGAGTAATCAGGAACCTGCTAGAACCAGTTAAGGCAGGCAGGCTAATTAGGACACCTGGAGCCAATTAAGAACAAGCTTCTAGAATCAATTAAGGCAGGCTAATCAGGGCACCTGGGTTTTAAAAAGGAGCTCACTTCAGTTTGTGGTGGGAGTGTGAGGAGCTGGGAGCAAAAGGTGCAAGGAGCTGAGAGGGTGTGCTGCTGGAGGACTGAGGAGCACAAGCGTTATCAGACACCAGGAGGAAGGTCCTGTGGTGAGAATAAGGAAGGTGTTTGGAGGAGGCCATGGAGAAGTAGCCCAGGGAGTTGTAGTTGTCATGTAGCTGTTATAGGAGGCACTATAGACAGCTGCAGTCCACAGGGCCCTGGGCTGGAACCTGGAGTAGAGGGTGGGCCCGGGTTCCCCCCCAAACCTCCCAATTGACCTGGACTGTGGGTTCTCCCAGAGGGGAAGGTCTCTGGGCTGTTCCCCAACCCACATGGTGAATCTCTGAGGCAAGAAAATCCGCCAATAAGCGCAGGATCCACCAAGATAGAGGAGGAACTTTGTCACAATGTTCAGGAGGGGATAGTAGCTGTGCCACCTGACTCAGGAATCATGCCTGGGAGGTGGTGTGGTGACCTGGGTTGGATAAGCAGAACAGAGGGTCACACTGAGACTGGCACTATTGGGATCGCAGTGGGGATGGAGGTGCTAAATAGGGAAGATCTTGTCCTGTGGCCAAGGAAGGCAATTTTAGCAGTGTTTTGTATCAAGTGTTGGAGGCAACATATAGTAGGGAGGCCAGAGAAGAGTCTGCAATAATCACAGCTGGGTCCTAGCTCAGAGTTCCTGCTGTAGGAATAGAGAGAAGAAGGATGGATCTTAGCTGTATGGCAGAAGTGGCAGCAGGGTTCAGATATGTAGGGCAAAGGAGAGGGACGAGTCAAAGCTCACTTGTGGCATATACACCAGGTTGTTGGGAAGGCCTGTGTGCTGCCCTCAGTTACAGTGCAGGCGGTGCTGCAGGCAGAGGGGGGATAGAAGAGGTTTGGGTGAGAAGGTTAGGAGTTCTGTTGTAGCCAGGGGATGGTTGCATTGGGAGGGAAAGCAGCCACAGGGCATTGAGGTTACAGTGTCTGAGGCGTTTGCAAAGACTGCAGATGTGGTGCCATTAGAAGGCTTACTTTGATTTTCCCCCTTGTAACTGTGGGGCAGTGATCCTTGTGCTTCCATTAGGGTGACCAGATGTCCCGATTTTTATAGGGACAGTCCCGATTTGGGGGCCTTTTTCTTATATAGGCACCTATTACCCCCCACCCCCTGTCCTGATTTTTTACACTTGCTATCTGGTCACCCTAGCTTCCATATTTGTAGGTTTGAGTCTCATCTGCACCTAGACTGTGCTTGAAATGAGGAAGTACTTGGCTTGAGATGAAAAGATCCAAAAATGGCTCCTTGAAATTTCAAATGTTTAATATTACTTGTGTCCCACTGTCTACCCAGTGAAACCATATTGTGCCACAACATTTGTGTGGTAGGTAGCTTTGGAGGCTGACTTGGACGCAGGCCAGCTTTCTAGGGCAGGGATAGAAAAATGGTTAAGGAACTCTCATTATTTGAAAACTAGGCTTGGTTCACTCCCTCTGAAGCTGCTGGAGAGAGATCTTGTGGCAACAGATTATTTTCATCATCAACCTCTGAACCAGCTAAAGAAACTTCTCAAATGTACAGTAAATGCCAGCATCTTGTAGCAGTGCTAGTTGTAAATCAGGCTAATCAGAGAAATGTAGGGTTGGAAAGGACCTTGAGAGTTCATCTAGTCTGACACACCCCTCCACCCCCAGCTGAGGCAGGATCAAGAATACTTAGTAAACCTAGTAATGCTTATTCTCCCTTGTAAATTTGCTTGAATGTTTCAGCTGGAGAAGCAGTACGTCACAGCACGGCTTTGTTAGCCACCCCTTTCAGACAGGCACAAAGAGGGTCTGTTTGGCACGGAGACTCTAAAATCAAGAGCCCAGGTTTTTAATCCTAGCTTGCTTTGACTCTTATTTTTATTCTCTCCTCCCTCTCCCCGCACTCCTTTGCCAATGTTGGAATGAAGGCGGGCACTTCTGTGCGTGCATGGCAGCTACACAGTGAAATGGCATATCTTGTCAGGTGTCCATCCCAACAGGCAGTGCTCTCAAGGAGTCATCATTAGCTTGGCCGGCAGTGCTCACATCTTAAATTTAAAGAGCCAGTGACCCGTTCAATGTTTGTTTAGAACTTAAACCCCAAGCAATATGATCTCAAAAGCTAGTTGTGGGTGAGATGTGAGGGTAGTTACCCAGGTATCTCTCACCAAACTCAAGCACTTGGAAGCAAGGCAGTGGCTACCTAAGGAGGCTGTAAATAGTGTGTCCATGTAACAGACCTGTACAGTATTCTTATCCAGTACAAAGAGCTCCTAGGTCATCACAAGACCCAGGTGGAGAGGGGGGCCTTGAACCTTTAACCTCTGCAATTCCTGAGACTGGGGAGCTGGCTCCTTCCCCTAATGCCCTCACCTCCCCAGTGGGGAAAGCAGCAGCCCAATTCACTTGCCACTGCTGGCAGGGCCGGCTCTACTGTTTTTGCCGCCCCAAGCAGTGCGCCGAATTGCCGCCGCGGACGGCGGGGGCAGTCCGTGTGCCGTTAGGGCAGCACGCACCTTTCTGCGGCGGCGGCAATTCGGCGGCAGCTTCTGTCTTCAGCCGGAAGACAGAAGCCGTGGAATTGCCGCCACGGGCAGCTGAAAGAGAAGCTGCCGCCGCAGAAACATGTGTGCCACCCTAATGGCACACGGACTGCCCTCGCTCTCCGCGGCGGCAATTCGGTGCGCTGCTTGGGGCGGCAAAAACACACAGACTGCCGCCCCTTGCAGATTGCTGCCCCAAGCACCTGCTTGGAATACTGGTGCCTGGAGCCAGCCCTGACTGCTGGTCACCTCCATCCACCTCCCTCCCTGGGTCCTTAACTACTCCCCTGCAGAGAGGGTGCTTGCTGCTGCCATCCAGGGATGCGGAGGTTTAGAAAAGAGCCATCACAGCAGGCCAAGGGAGCGGAAGATGAGGGCTCTCTCTTCTGCTCCTCCCACAGGTCTCTCAGTAGTGGTTCCACTCATTGCTGGCCTGGGGCTCTGTCCGCTTGCTGGCTGATTTCTGATCTCCTGCCTCCTGCTCTCAGATAAGCAGAGGCCGGGGTTATAATCCAAATAGGTCATTCCAAGGGCCTTCTCTCTGGAATGTGGAGGGGCTCCCTTGTTGATAGCTGCCCTGTTCAGGGACACTTGCCTGAGACCCCCTTAGCACTCTGCACCCCCTTCACAGCAGCTAATATCAGCTGGACTCTTGCTGCCTACCCCTGGACCAAGGCCTCCTCCCTTCCCTTCTTTTTGCGGATACAGACTAACACGGCTGCTACTCTGAAACCCATCCCTTCCCTTTGGACTGCTTTCCCTTGGGGAGGATGTCAGAGCCAGCATTGAGTGACATTCATGGCATGGTGTGCAAGGTTCCTGTTTGGTTAATTTTGTTTTTTGTTTTCTTGGCTTAGCTTAGCCCTTGTGTTTCAGCATGGAGCAGCGAGGGCCGTGCACCAGCTGTCTCTCAGAGATGGCTTTGTAAATCGTCTGTATTTTGGTATCCTAGGGCTCCTGTTAGCGTTTTTGAAACAAAATTCTTGTGTCTTTCAAATCCTTGGAATGGCAAACGGTCCCCAGTTCAGAGACTCTTCTCCTTTCTCCCATGCCACTCCCCTTCCAGCCCCCTCCCCCGTACTCCCAGAACAAGTCCAACAAGTTGATGTGAATGAAGCTAGCCGGACAAGCAAGTTCCTACTCCTCAGCCTGTTCTGGGAGGGAATGCCATTCATTGTACAAATGCATCAAGAACCAAGAAAGCAGACAGTGGAGGGAGATCAGACACAACCCGGCACAAGGCAAACTCTCTGTCTGGCAACTGCTGATTTAAGTAATAAGTGGCTTGCTTGCTGCACACGCCACCCTCTGACTCAGATTTGCTTTGCCTGGACCAGGAAGGATTTAAATCCCATTCTAATGGCACTGCAAACACTTGTCACCCAGAGTTCCTGTTAAGAGGGTGAAAGTACACATTTCCCACTTGCCTTCAATGACTGCTCGGGTGTGTAGTGGTGGTGTAGCCATGTCAGTCCCAGGATATTAGCAAAACAAGGTGGCTGAGGGAATAGCTTTTATTGGACCAGGTAATATCTTTTAGTCTCTCTCACTGACAGAAGTTGGTCCAATTGGTCCAATAAAAGCTATTACCTCATCCACCTTGTCTCTCATTTTTTCCATATGTAAATTACCCTGTCCTTTGTTCAGACACCGCAGTTGTTCGGGCTTTAGGAGAGACTTCTCTGCATTTGATGTGCCATGAGGGTTGCACTCAGAGCATTTTTGGTATGTCTACACTACCCACATTACAGCGCGGCCATGGCAGCACTGTGATGGGGGCAGTGTAGACACCCTTCATTGCTGGGGGAGAGCTCTCCCGGCGATTAAACCCCCCCCCCCCCACCTCGAACAAGGGGTGGCGGCGCGGCTCCCGGTGAAAAAGCGCTATCTACAGTGGCGCTTTTCAGCGCTAAAACTTTTGTCACTCGGGGTGTGTTTTTTCACACCCCTGAACGACAAAAGTTTTAGTGCTGAAAGTGGCAGTGTAGACACAGCCTAAGCCTGCCTTTTTAAGGCCCCCATGACATCATGGCATGTCTTCAATTTGTCCCCAAACAGAGGCAAATCCTTCTCGCACAAGTCTGGATTCTGCTGTAGACTTAGGCACTGATTCTGATCTCCGTTTACTACTCTGCTCCGTTCTGTTCTGTGAGAGAGCTTTGCTCTTGTTTCTCACCGGTGGGGAATACCTGGTGTAATCAAAGGATGCTCAAGCAGCCCACGAGCTCTGTGAAATGAGACAAGCATGATTTCCAATAAGCACCTTTCAAATGGTTCCAGTGGAAGAACAAGCCTGCAGCCTATGGTTATCTCCTATTACCGCAACCCTGTGCTAAGGACACCCGTGCAGCTGAAATAAATTCTCCATGTCTCTGGGTGATTCAGTCTCCCCTGGATCATTGGAATGTAGGCTTTAGGCCAGCTCACTTGCCATCTAGGAGTGTTGGTGTGTATGGCTGAAGACTGGACAGGCAGGAGACACATCCTGGAGAGGGAGGATTTTGAGGAATGCTGCATAGAACTTGGATGAGTCTAATGCTGGTTTCTCCGGTCTCTGTTAACGGCTTGAACCTGTTGGACCACATTCTGGCCCTATGTCTTGTATAAAGATACAGTCTTTGACAGCAAAGAGGCTGGAGGACTGGGTGTGCACTTCGAACTGGGGTTTGCTGCCTCTCTCAGCTCTTGGAGGCAGAATTAATTAACAGTAGGTCCAGGGGTGAAAGTAGTGTAAAGGACTTACCGGTACGCTGGAGTCCTGAGCAGGGCGTGGCCTCAACTGGAAGAGGCGTGGCCTCAACCAGAAGAGGCGGGGCCTTTCAAGATTTAAAGGTCCTGGGGCTCCAGCTGTGGCTGGGAGCTCCAGGGCCTTTAAATCACCCTGGAGCTACCAGCTGCAGAGGCGGCTGGGAGCCCCGGAGCTCAGGGGCGAATTAAAGGGCCCGGGGCGCCGGCCGCCGTGGAGCTCCGGGCCCTTTAAATCACCGCGGGAGCCCTGCCGCCACTACCCCGGGGTGGCAGGGCTCGGGCTAGGGCTGGGGTAGTGGTGGCAGGGCTCCGGCGGTGATTTAAAGGGCCCGGGGCTCCCCACAGCGGCTGGAGCCCTGGGCCCTTTAAATCACCACTGGAGAAGCTGGTCTGGCACTGAGTACTGGACTGGCACGGCTTACTTTCACCTCTGAGTAGTTCTGAAATACAGGCAGAAGCCCCCTAGAATGTATGCTGATTTGTTCACTTGAACTTGCACAGTGGCTTGCTCTGTGATTGACTCTAATGATCCCAGATAGTCATGTTATCCAGTTCTGCAATTGCCATTATATCACATTGCCTCTTAAACTTCAGTCATTCAGGTCTTTTTCCACTAGCAAGTCCTTAGAGAGTGTCTTTGAGTTCTAATTGCCAGCTGCACTGTAGGCACTTCTTAGTGAAGTGGTTGATTCTGAGCTAATAGCCTGAACTGTATAGTAGATTCTCTAAAATCCACAGCCTGGCTGATGCAGGAACTGGAGTCCAGAACTATAAAATAGGGCATTATAAACAAGGCATAAAGTTGGGGCCCCCATACAAGAAGTCCAAAATCTGCACAGAAATTAAGTGTGGGGATGTTAAATAGTGCTATATTTAATTAACTTTCATCTTCATTGTCTTGGGCATGAATGATGTTGGAAACTGCTTACATCAGTCGATTCTAATGGGATTTTCCAAATGGAGGGAGGTGAGTGCCCATATACCATCGAAATGCATTGGGAGTTGGGTGTCTTTGAATCTCCCTGTCTAAAGTGACTAATTTTGTAGGCTTAAGTGGTCTAGTTCTCTCTGCCTTGTATGAGACTCAAGGGTCTCTGAACAGTGGCCTGAGTGAATGTTGTCGTGTGGCTACTGCATGTTCTAATCAGGGTTCCTGATTCCCTAATTTTTAATTGCCATTTTCAGAGTTGGTGTCCCATGTGTGCCACCCTTTTGGGGTTCAAGCGTCTCCCATGTCCTGGCTTCCAGGGAGCACTTCTGGGGCTTGGGCTTCCAGGTCTTTGAGTGCCTCAGGCAGGCACGTCCATGTCTGCTCATGCTTCTGGGGGTCCTGAGTATGTGTCCTCCAGACAACCACTCATAGACTCATAGACTTTAAGGTCAGAAGGGACCAATATGGTCATCTAGTCTGACCTCCCGCATGATGCAGGCCACAAAAGCTGACCCACCCACAACAGAATCCTCCAGCCTGCGACCCCTGCCCTATGCTGCGGAGGAAGGCGAAAAACCTCCAGGGCCTCTGCCAATCTACCCTGGAGGAAAATTCCTTCCCGACCCCAAATATGGCGATCAGTAGAACCCCGAGCATACAGGCAAGATTCTACAGCCGGACCCTCATTTTACCCGCGATGGCACGTTAATGCCTAATTGACTAAAATCACGTTATCCCATCAAACCATTCCCTCCATAAACTTATCAAGCCTAATCTTGAAGCCAGAGAGGTCTTTCGCCCCCACCGTTTCCCTCGGAAGGCTGTTCCAAAATTTCACCCCTCTGACGGTTAGAAACCTTCGTCTAATTTCAAGCCTAAACTTCCCCACGGCCAGTTTATATCCATTCGTTCTCGTGTCCACATTACTACTGAGCTGAAATAATTCCTCTCCCTCCTTGGTATTAATCCCTTTGATATATTTAAAGAGAGCAATCATATCCCCCCTCAGCCTTCTTTTGGTTAGGCTAACCAAACCGAGCTCCTCGAGTCTCCTTTCATAGGAAAGGTTTTCCATTCCTCGGATCATCCTAGTGGCCCTTCTCTGTACCCGTTCCAGTTTGAGTTCATCCTTTTTAAACATAGGAGACCAGAACTGCACACAGTACTCCAAATGAGGTCTCACCAGCGCCTTGTATAACGGAAGCAGCACCTCCCTGTCCCTACTAGAAATACCTCGCCTAACGCATCCCAAGATCGCATTAGCTTTTTTCACAGCCACGTCACATTGCCGACTCATAGTCATCCTGCAATCAACCAGGACTCCGAGGTCCTTCTCCTCCTCCGTCACTTCCAACCTATGCGTCCCTAACTTATAACTAAAATTCTTGTTAGTCATCCCTAAATGCATCACCTTACACTTCTCACTATTAAATCTCATCCTATTATTGTTACTCCAATTTACAAGGTCATCCAAGTCTCCCTGCAGAATATCCCGATCCTTCTCCGAATTGGCAATACCTCCCAACTTTGTGTCATCCGCAAACTTTATCAGCCCACTCCTACATTCGGTTCCGAGGTCAGTAATGAATAGATTAAATAAAATCGGACCCAAAACCGAACCTTGAGGAACCCCACTGGTGACCTCCCTCCAACCTGACAGTTCACCTTTCAGTACTACCCGCTGCAGTCTCCCCTTTAACCAGTTCTTTATCCACCTCTGGATTTTCATATCGATCCCCATCTTTTCTAATTTAACCAATAATTCCTCGTGCGGCACAGTATCAAACGCTTTACTAAAATCGAGGTAAATTAGCAAAAATAACAGGAGTACTTGTGGCACCTTAGAGACTAAGGTAAATTAGATCCACCGCATTTCCTTTATCTAGAAGGTCTGTTACTTTCTCAAAGAAGGAGATCAAGTTGGTTTGGCACGATCTGCCTTTCGTAAACCCATGTTGTAATTTGTCCCAATTGCCTCAAGGTCCTTAACTACTTTTTCCTTCAAAATTTTTTCCAAGACCTTGCATACTACAGAAGTTAAACTAACAGGCCTGTAGTTACCCGGGTCACTTTTTTTCCCCTTCTTGAAAATAGGAACCACATTAGCTATTTTCCAGTCCAACGGTACCACCCCCGAGTTTACAGATTCATTAAAAATTATCGCTAAGGGCCTTGCAATTTCTCGCGCCAGCTCCTTCAATATTCTAGGATGAAGATCATCCGGTCCGCCCGATTTAGTCCCATTTAGCTGGTCAAGTTTGGCTTCCACCTCTGATACTGTAATGTCAATTGCCCCTCCTTTATTCCCCTCTGTCCTGCTCCCTCTATTCCTAAGCCCTTCATTAGCCTTATTAAAGACTGACGCAAAATATTCATTTAGATATTGTGCCATGCCTAGATTATCCTTAATCTCCACTCCATCTACATGCTTCAGCGGTCCACTTCCTCTTTCTTTGTTTTCTTCCTATTTATATGGCTATAAAACCTCTTACTATTGGATTTAATTCCCCTCGCGAGGTCCAACTCTACACGGCTTTTGGCCTTTCTCACTGCATCCCTACATGCTCTGACCTCAATAAGGTAGGTTTCCTTGCCGATCTCTCCCCTCTTCCATTCTTTGTACGCTTTCTGTTTTTTCTTAATCGCCCCTTTGAGACGCCCGCTCATCCAGCTAGGTCTAATTCTCCTGCCTACTAACCGTTTCCCCTTTCTCGGGATACAGGCCTCGGACAGCTCGTGCAACTTCAGCTTGAAATAATCCCAGGCCTCATCTGCCTTTAGCTCTCTAAGTATGTTAGCCCAATCCACTTCCCTAAGTAGTTGCCTTAATTTATTAAAGTTGGCCTTTTTGAAATCGTAAACCTTAGTCAGAGTTTTATTTGTGTTAATCCTTCCATTTAGTTTAAACCGAATTAGCTCATGGTCACTCGAGCCAAGGTTGTCCCCTACAACCATTTCCTCAACGAGGTCCTCACTACTCACCAGCACCAAATCTAAAATGGCATCCCCCCTCGTCGGTTCAGCTACTAGATGAAGGAATTCATCTGCTAGCACGTCTAGGAACATCTGAGCCCTATTATTGTTACTAGCATTTGTTCCCCAATCTATGTCTGGGAAGTTAAAGTCCCCCATGATTACACAGCTCTTATTAGTTTTTACTTCCTTAAAAACATTAAATAGTTCTCTGTCCGCATCCAGGCTAGATCCTGGCGGTCTATAGCACACCCCAAGCAGTATCTCAGGGGAGGCTCTAGTAGTTCTTTTACGCAGTGTAATTATTGCCCATACAGACTCCGTCTTATCCATTCCATCACTTATTATTTCTTTACATTTTAGCTCATTATTGACATACAATGCCACACCCCCACCTTTACCTTTTTTCCGGTCATTCCTAAACAGCACATACCCTTCCATATCTGTACTCCAGTCATGACTACAGTTCCACCACGTTTCGGTTATTCCTACGATATCAGGTTTCATTTCTTGGACCAGGAGCTCCAATTCCTCCATTTTGTTACCTAGGCTTCTCGCATTTGTGTATAAACATCTTACCGTATGCTGTCTATCCTTTCTCCCATTAGTTATGCAATTTGGTACGGACCCCGTAGTGTCCATCTGCCCCCTCCCCGGCACGTATCCTAGGATGAATCATTAAACCCAGTGATCTGAAATAAAACATTGTTAGTTTTGCAATCAGAGTAGAAAAATCAAAGCTAAGTGGGATAATTGTAATCTAGTCTCTACTCTGGGTAACAGCCTTGCTAGATGGGGGGGGTGGGGTGGCAGAATCATATAATTTAATCTCTGATTTAAGCAAAATACACTTTGATCAAGGCATCACTAGTGGTCTGCTGCTGTGTCAGTAAAAAGCCCCTGTACTATCACATTCCTTGGCTTGTGGCTTGGCATGGGTAGTGGTGAACTGCCTGCCTTACAAAAAGAATAGGAGTACTTGTGGCACCTTAGAGACTAACAAATTTATTAGAGCATAAGCTTTCGTGGGCTACAACCCACTTCTTCGGATGCATAAGGGGTTGTAGCCCACGAAAGCTTATGCTCTAATAAATTTGTTAGTCTCTAAGGTGCCACAAGTACTCCTGTTCTTTTTGCGGATACAGACTAACACGGCTGCTACTCTGAAACCTGCCTTACAAAAGACGATCTCATGTTCCATTCAGAAGTGCTGTAAATATCGTGATGCTTTTTGTTGCTGAATGAACTTATTCTTCTGCATCTTCTCACAAGTGCACAAAATGTTTAATGATGCTTCTAATTAACATATTACTTTAATGGCTTGTGGCCTGCTGGATGGCTGAAGAGGACAAGAGCTTTGAGGACTCTACTAGACTTCTGTCTTCCTTCTATCTTGGGGTGCAGGGGAAGAGCCTGTCTGGGGATGGGGGAGCAAAGTTCTGTTAGGGCTGGGGCCTGACATTCTCGGGATACAAACCTCACTTATACTCCAGTTTGTCCAATCCATGATCTCTCTCAAGCACATGTAAATAATAAAGGGTGCATTGTGATGAGGGTTGGGTAGCAGTGTCACCTTATCTTGAGTTTGGTATTTTACTTCTTGAATCTTATCCCTCAAGACTGGTTATCTTATCATGGTGAGTGTCGCAAGCCAGCAGCACCTCAGCTGCCTACAGAACTGGCTCCTTGGCTTGAGGGTAGGGTGGGAAATGGTAGAAGCCAGGAGTGTGAATTTACTCTTGTGGAGACGTTAGGAGCCCTACAGGGAAACTCTGCCTCATTAATAGTAACGACTATTTCTTATATACAGTTGTGTTTTAGCTGTGTTGGTCCCAGGATATGAGAGAAGGTGGGTGAGGTAATACCTTTTATTGGACCGACTTCTGTTGTTGAGAGGGATGAGGGCCTGGCCTATGTTACAGGGTCAGGTTGACATAAGCTACCTTGCGTCAACCTAGGTGTGGAAATTTCTTCACTTAAATTTCAGAGGGGTAGCCGTGTTAGTCTGGATCTGTAAAAAGCGACAGAGTCCTGTGGCACCTTATAGACTAACAGATGTATTGGAGCATACGTCCAATACGTCTGTTAGTCTACAAGGTGCCACAGGACTCTTTGTCGCTTTTCACTTAAATCTGGCTCTCACCAACATAAATGCCTCTCTACGCTGATTTAGTAACACACTTCCCCGAGTGGCATAGTCATGGTCGATGTAATTAGGTCAACGCCCCATCTGTGTAGACACTGCATTGTTCACGTCGACTGTTACTGGCTCTCGGGAGCTGTCCCACAATGCGCCATATTGACAATACAATCGATGCAAGTGCTCCTGGTGACAATGCAGACACAAGGAGCCAAGTGTGCGCGCACAAGCAATTTAATAACTGCTGGCTGTATGCCGACGTAATAGTGTAGTGTAGACACAGAGCTCTTCTTCAGGACTGGGAAACTAAGGCCATATCTACACTAGCGAACTCCCAGGGGCACAGCTGTATTGATGCTGTAAGATCACTCATAGCCGCTCTGTGCCAACGGGGGAGAGCTCTCCCATTGACATAATAAAACCACCTAAATGAGTGGTGATAGCTGTGCACATGAGTGCTTATGCCGGCTGCAGTGACATACCTGCACCATTGCAGCTATGCTGTTGATGGGTTCTCCCGTCGACTTAGTTACTCCACCTCCATGAGAGGCGGTAGCTATGTCGGCGAGAGACGCTCTCGGGCCAACATAGCGCTGTCCCGACCAGTGCTTAGGTCGGTGTAACTTATGTCACTCAGGGGTGTGGATTATTCACATCCCATAGTGACGTAAATTATACCGAAGTAAGTGGTAGTGTAGACAAGCCCTGAGTTAGTTTCCCAGACCCGAAGAGCTCTGTGTAAGCTCTAAACAGAAGTTGGTCCAATAGAAGAGATTCTCTCACCCTCCTTGTGTCTCTTTCTTATGTAGCACTTTTCATCAGTAGATTCACAATCTTGTAATGCATTTATCCTGTGAGTTAGGGAAGCAGTGTCATTCCCAATTTAGAGATGGGAAACTGAAGCCCAGAGAGGCTAAGTGACTTGCCCAAGGTCATGTAGGAAGTCCATGGCGGAACAGGAAGCTGAACCTGGGTTTTCCCACATCCTAAACCAGCGCCATAACCATTGGCCCATCCTTCCCTTCTTACGTAAGAGCTGACGACAAAACAGCTATGGCAGGACCTTCCTAACAACTGGCAAACCAGCCAGCAGTTATTTAATAAACCAAATAAAGCAAGGACAATGAATCAGGCTGGTTTATTTTTTGACAGCTGCAATTCAGTTGGCCTGTGTGTTCATAGGGTGTGTGAGATCGGAGCCTCAATCTTGATCTGGGTGCTGTAAAATTTTATGCTAGAGCGCACCGTGCACTAATACTCCATTCTGGGAAGTTAGACAAGGCTGAGAATAATTTGAGCCCTCACTACCGCACTCTTAGAACTGAGTGGTGGGGAGATGCCCTCGGTTTGCTTAAGTGAGCAGATGGGCTAGATTCTATGGTATTTGGGTCCTAACTCCACAAGTGCTGAGCACCCACAAATGGATTTGCAGGAGCTCAACTTCTTTGAAAATCAAAGTTATGTCTGTACAACTGGCTTCCTGAAGCTACTGGCAGAAGGCAGTCTTTTCTCCCCCCCAAAGTAGCAGAAGCTTGTCAGGCATTTTGATTTGGGGTATGCTTTGTTTTTTAAAAAGAATTCCAGCTCCTGATATCTCTTTCCTAAACCTTAGCCCCCAAAATTTAAATAAATCAAACCAAACTAACATGGGGTGTGTGTGTGGGGGGGGGAGAGGGGGGGGTGACCAGATCACCACACTAAAATATCAGGACACATTGGGGTGCCATCAGCCCCACCCCCCGCTCCTCCCAGGCTCTGCCCCAGGTCCCATTCCCTCCCCGCTTGCCCCCCCATGCCCTTCCTCACCCCCCCCCCCGTCCGCCGCTGGCTTGCTGTGTCCCTCCTCAGTCTCTCACCCACTGCTCGCCTCCTCACCCCCCAGCCCGCCCGCCGCTCACTCGCTGCTCACCTCTTCACTCCCCCAACCGCCACTCACCCCTACGGCGCCAACTTCCCTCTGCTGGGTGGGTGCTCGCCCACCCCCCGCCTCTTCCCGCCTCTGCACTGCCCTTGCCCCGCCCCCATTCCACCCTCTTCCCCCAAGTCCCCGCCCCTGCCCTGCCTCTTCTCTACCTCCTCACCTGAGCGTGCCGTGTCCCCGCTCCTCCCCCCCCCTCCTGGAAAGCACTAAGCGCCGCCAAACAGCTGTTAGCGGGAAGCGCTGGAGGGGGGGAGGAGCGGTGATGCGACGCTCTGGGAGGAGGGGGGAGCTTGGTTGCAATTTTTCCCCGTGGCTACTCCAGCCCAGAAGCACCCACAGGGTCAGCACCTCTCTCCCACTCGCCTCCTTATCCGAATATCGGGACACATGGCATCCTGATCGTACATTGATCGGGACATGGGACAAAGGGTTAAATATCGGGACAGTCTCGATTTTATCAGGACATCTGGTCACCCTATGTGTGTAAACAACACACAAGCAGAGTGAAGATCCCTTTCTCCTACTCCATCTGTCTAGTCTATTTAGATTACATGCTCTTTGGGCCAGTGACTGTCTATTACTGCTTGTGCAGTTCCTAGCCCAATCTTGTTTTGGCATTAACATAATAAACAATGATAAATAGTGCATAGTGATCACACTTGCCAGTGGGTGGGACTTTATCTGTGTAGTCCTGCCCTGGTCTTATTGGGACTAACCATAGGCATCATGTAAATGTAATTTATAATCCTTCAGAAAGTACTGTGTTCCAGGTGCAACAGGAAATGGCTCTCCCCTTGCAAGGTCTGGATGAAGACGAGATTGGTTGTTTCCTTGTTTCAGTTTTGTGGGGTTTTCTTTTTCTAGGAGCTTGAGACCTCAATTGGCAGCCATGTGCGTTGTCATGACGAGGCTGTAGCAATGTTGCCTTCACTCATGCTAAGTAGTGTGCGGACTTAGCTAATATGCTGGCTATGCACTTCATGAGCATGTTTGTGTTGACCTTCATTACGTAATACTCCCTTGTGGTGGTTGGAGATGATAGTCAGTCTGGGGGTGAATCATAAAACTTTCCGTCTACCTTAATGACTCAAATTACAGGAGGGCTGCAGTGAGCCCTAGGACAGTGGTTCTCAACCTTTTTTCATTTGCGGACCCTTAAAAATGTCAAATGGCGGTGTGAACCCTTTTGGACATCTATTGTCTGTATATAGAGTCAAATTCTGTTCAGTTTTCAGTCTGTCTTTTGTGGATCCCTTAGTCATAGTCTGCGGACCGCCAGTGGCTGAGAACCTCAGATAAGGAGAGCAAGTCACAACGTCTGTGGGCCTGATTCTGAGTCACAGCAATAGCATCTTTGGCCTCGGAGAAGTTGTTATTGATTTGATCAGAGCCAGCTTCCTACATCATTCAAACAAACTCTCCCCGGCTAAGCAAACTCGGAGGGCAGGATGTCTCCCAAACCCCTTCTTGGAGCAGATTACGATATTGATGGCACAATGCTCATGAATCAAACATGCCTCAGACTATTTTGTGTTTTTCTCTTGAATTGTTGTTCACTTCTTGTAAAGCTTTACCCGTGTTTGTGGAGTACCAGAATAGAAATGGAATACCAGCCCTGAAGAGCTTTCCATTTACATTAATGGAGAGGAGACGATGACACAGATGGGACAGGGTTATTGGAGGCTAATAAGATTTGGTTATTAGGAAAACTTGGGGGGGCGTGTCTTATGTAACATAGAAGGCGTCTGTCTGTTTCTAAACATGTGTTTAAGGAAATTGTAATCGGAGATTCCATGGGGGTATTGGCGACTCATGGAAAACTATAGTTCTTAAATTAGGAAGTTTTTTCAGTCCGTGGTTCTCTTGTCATCATTTATTAGGGCAGTGATACTGCAACTGAGACTCGTGCACCACAAGTGACTCTTTTTAATATGTCTCCTTTGCAGCACATGATATTAAAACACTGCTTTAATTTATTAACCAATCAAGATGCTTTTACTATTTTAACCAATTGTAGTTGATAAAATAATACTTGGTCAGTCATTTTGCTGTGAGAATAGTTACACACACGCACACCCCTTGTTTGTGTATATAAATAACTAAATATTTCCCCAGTCATACTATTACAATATGAATCTATAGCCCTATAGTAAACGAGACAATGAATTCACACTCCTGTGGCTCTTTTGGGTAATGTAGGTCGCTAATTCAGCTCCTGAACCACTGGGGTCTGAGCATCACGGCATTATTTCACAGCTCATCCACTCCTGCTGCTCTTTCCATGTGTTGAAAACAACAGTCCTGCACTGAGCCGTGTTCCTGGCTGCCATGGAAACCATCGTGCAATTGCACCTCGGAGCCATAGCCGGGTGAGGGATCCCTGTGCTTAGAAGAAGTTGTATTGCCTCAGAGGCTGTAAGTCACTTGACAGATTACTGCCTCTGTCCAGCTTTGGACGTGGTTGGAGGGCTGGACGGGTGTTGGGGCCTCTGGGCACAAGTGCCCCAGTTTGCATTGGAGCCCCTTGTGCTAGCTCTGCACAGACCCATCAGGAGCTTTGAAGAATTGACAATCTAAGGTTAAACTGTTGGGTTTAGAAGAATTGACTAGTAGGAAGGTGTCCCCGTTTTGGCTGATATTGAGGAGATTTCTCTGTGTATTGCAGTGAGACGCAATCTCCCTCCTGTAAATAGCTCTCCTGCTTCAGTAAACTGCAGTGACTGTTTCTTCTCACCCCCTCTCTCCTATACAGCAGAGCCAGGGCAGATTTGAACCCCAAAGCTGAATGCTTTGTACACACACGAACATGTGAAATCACAGCTGCGATGGAAGTTGCCTTGCAATCTTTCCTCAAGTGGGTGCTGCTGTCCTCTGGCTCAGCCAGCGCTCCCGAGTTTTCACTGTCTTCTCCAGTCATCTTTTTCCTGTTCTCTGCCCAGATCTTGCTGATGACTATAGACAGGATCAACACTACCCAGCAGACTCCTGCCTCGCCCCAGCCACTCCATTCAACCACTCCTTCCTTTTTTCCATGCAGTAACTCCATGACCTTTTCTCTGTTCTAACCCTTCAACCTGTCCCCTCAGGTCCAGTCCCTTCTCATCTCATTCCTTCTTTCAACCTCTGGGTCCTTTCTCCTAAACCCACTCACTCACACACGTCTCTCTGTCTGTCTCTATTCCTGAAGGGAGACTTCCCTGACCCCACCTCCCCACAGGGCCTGCATGTGCTCTCTGTTCTTGCTGACTCAGCTTCCTTCTCTCCTTCAGTCGCTTCAGTCTGACTTCTGCCGTCTTGGCACTGCCCTTGGCAAGGTCACTGGTTTTACCAATGACCAGCGATGCGTGACCAAAGCAAAGGGTCTCCTCAATCTCTCCTTTGGGGGGCCCCATGCCCTTTTCTAGCTCCGTCTCTTTGGATGTACCTCAGAGTTCAGTCCTTGGTCCCCTGCTCATCAATCTGCGTTCTTTCCTTCAACAGCCTCATCATCTGTCTCCTTCTTAATTCTGCTTTATTTACTGCCCTGCCTCCTATGCTTGGAACAGCCTCCCTCTGCCCAGCCTCCAAGCATCTGCTGTCTTAGCATTCAGGTCATTCCATATTTGCCCAGCCTCCCATGGCCAATAGACCAAGGAGGTCTGCTGCTACCACCCTCCTTTCTCAGCCTCTGAATTATCTGCATTGTGCCTTTCTATCTTTGCCTGGGCAGGTCCCTGGCCTAAGGCACTTAGACTCTTTTTTGTGAGGCACTGTGCATCCCTATGATGCCAATTTAGTTTAATATTAATGCTGGAGAATTAATGAACAAACTTAACTCTTGCCTCATATTGGGCATCTCCATGACTAATGTATTCCTCTAGCTTTGGGAGGTACGGACAGACCTTCTTAGCCTCAGACTTTTGTTCCCTTTTATTAGAGTTGGAAAAGGGCAGAGAAGGGTAACAAAAATGATGAGGGGTGTGGAACAGCTTCCACATGAGGAGAGCCTGGGACTGGTCAGCTCAGAAACAACATGACTAAGGGGGGAGATGATAGAGGTCTCTAAAATCATGAACACTGTGGAAAAACTGAGTAGGGAAGTGTTATTTAGCCCTTCACGTAACACAAGAACTAGGGGTCACCTAATAAAATTAATAGGCAGCAGGTTTAAGACAAAAGGAAGTGCCTCTTCACGCAATGCAACATGTGGAATTTGTTGCCAGGGGATGTTCTGAAGGCCAAAAGTATAACTGGGTTCAAAGAAGAATTAGGTGAGTTCATGGAGGATAGGTCTGTCAGGGACCAACCTCGTGCTCTGGGTGTCCCTAAATCTCTGACTGCCAAGAGCTGGGACTGGACGACAGGATGAATCACTGGAAATAGTCCTGTTCTGTTTATTCCCTCTGGCACAGTCAACTATCAGAAGACAGGACACTGGGCTAGATGGACTACAGTACTTGTATGAGGTGAATTGAAAAATACTATTTTGTTTATCATTTTTACAGTGGAAATATTTGTAATAAAAAATAATATAAAGTGAGCACTGTACACTTTGTATTCTGTGTTGTAATTGAAATAGATATATTTGAAAATGTAGATAAACAACAAAAATATTTAATTAATTTCAATTTGTAGTCTATTGTTTAACAATGCAATTAATTGTGATTAATTTTTTTGAGTTAATTGTGTGAGTTAACTGCGATTAATCGACAGCCCTAGTTCCCTCGTCTGGATGGCCTGATAAGGGCCTTTAGCTTCTGGAAGAGGAAACTTAAATCTAATGCAAGGAATTTTCATTCATTCTTTAAGCACAGGGGTTGGGGTTGGGGAGAAAAGGACACTCGGTCAGCAAGGGGCTAGATTCTTCTTGCTTGATTCTTGTATTGCTCGTGTATGGGGTGAATGGGGTTTTATTCTGAAGATATTTTGTATGCTCCTGTTCCTCATCCCAGCCCTCTGTCTTCTAAATAGCTGCTTCCTGGCTCCCCACGCTCCATACAGCTTGTGCTAACTACTCAAAGTCAGAGGAGTTTCTTTAATTCCACACGTGGCCACTTTTTATTCCAAATGCTGAACAGAGAAAGAGGACAGAGGCAGAATGTTTCCCTTCCTTTAACCACTATAGTATTTCCCCAGTACTTTGCTTTCAAGGCACAGGTGGTTGCATCTGCATGCTCTTTGGTGGTGATGTGGACATAAACTGAATGCGATGGGTGGCAGAAGCCAGACATCTTTGATTTGGCCTGCAGTCTCTAAAACACATGCTCTGAGGAATTCACCATCAACAGGTGCCAGCAGTGAATTTACAACTCTCAGCAAGTAGCTGGCCTGGTCTGAAAAACGTGTCCTGAATACATGCTCCCTAAGGTGAATGCATGACCAAGTAACACAGCAGGTGAAGTGTGTGTGTGTGTGTGTGAGAGAGGATGTGGCAGCAATTACTGGTGAGGGTGTCTTTTGCCATGAGTTCGCTAGATGTCCATCACAGGTGGATCCGGCACTGTCGAGCTCATGGTGAACTCTGCTTTGCAAAGCTAGGCTGGATCTGGTGGAAAATCCAAATTGTACAGACTTCGACTGCCCCAAGAGATGCTGTAGTGGCTGGACGAGCAGTCTACTTCAGCAGTTCCTGGGCTTGATTCACCACTGTTACTTCAGTAACTCCATGGAAATTGATGGAGTTACACCAGCGCAGAACTGGATTAATGTACTGGGGCCTCAGGCCCCTTGTTTGTAACTAGATTTCTAGCTTGTTGACTTCTGGACAATGGACCAACTGAAGGCTGCCTCCTACTTTATTGCTTGTTCCAGCTGAAGGCGTGGGGTTGGCTTCTGGAAATGCAATCTAATCAGTATTTTGACTGGAGCTGCCTTTGTGTTTTTAAGATGGCATGTTTGTGGCTGGGAGGAATTGATGTGGCCACACCCACTAAATCTGAACGTCTGATCTGAAGCAGCGTTTGGCAGCTCTGTGTGGGTGTCCGTGTGGGCTTACAAATCTCAGCCATGCAAGCGTGTCAGAGGAGGGAGGAACTGAGACTGCAGCCACAGGGAGGATGCCTAAGGAGAGTATAAATGACTTTCCAGCTTCTTTGTCGGTGTTACGTATATGAGTTTGGTTGAGGCTACATAGCTACTTACCATCTGCCTTTCACAATGAGGTCACAGATTGGAGTCCAGCCCATCAGCCATTGTTTGGCTAGTCCATGGCTAAAGTGAAACAAATTAGCTCTCAGTCCAGTTCTTAGTAGGACTTTTGGCCGCTAAGTGCTAAATCCCTCTGAAGATGAGACATGGGCGTTTCCAGGCGGCCTCTGTAACACCTACGTACCTGTGAAAATCTGGGCCTGGAGCCTGGGTCGTGCCTGCCCCCAAGAGGGAGCCTCCCTGTTGTCTGACTCTGAGGGCTTGGCCACACTTGCGAGTTAGAGCGCACAGGGCTGCTTTAATGCGCTCTAACTCGTGACCTGTCCACACTGGCAAGGCACGTAGAGCGCTCTGACTCTGCGGGTACAGCGCTTCTGGTACTCCACCTCGGCGAGTGGAATAACGTTTGATGCGTCCCTGCTGGAGTGCCGCGGCGCCAGTGTGAACGCCCTGGTCTGTCAATGCGTTCTGATCGGCCTCCAGAAGTGTCCCTCAATTCCTGTTCTAGCCACTCTGGTCATCACTTTGAACTCTACTGCCCTGCCCTCAGGTGACCAACCATCAGACCCGCCCTTTAAATTCTCTGGGAGTTTTGAAAATCCCCTTCCTGTTTGCTCAGCCAGGTGTGAAGTGCTCTTAGCGCATCTTTCCAGGTGACCATGCCTCCACGTGCGAGGCGATGCCCAGTATGGAGCAATGGCGAGGTGCTGGACCTCATCAGTGTTTGCGGGGAGGAAGCTGTCCAGTTGCAGCTGTCCTCCAGCGGTAGGAATTATACCTTCAGGCAGATATCAAGGGACATGATGGACAGGGGCCATGACTGGGACGCTCTGCAGTGCAGAGTTAAAGTGAAGGAGCTGCGGAATGCTACCGCAAAGCCCGGGAGGCAAACAGCTGCTCTGGTGCTGCCCCTGCAACCTGCCGTTTTTACAAAGCTGGACATGATACTTGGGAGCGACCCCACCTCTACTCCAAGTCATAGGTGCAGACTCCATGGGTGCTCCGGGGCTGGAGCACCCACGGGGGAAAATTGGTGGGTGCGGAGCACCCACTGGCAGCTCCCCAACATGCCCCCCTGCCCCAGCTCACTTCTGCCGCTGCTCCACCTCCGCCTCCTCCCCTGAGCAGGCCGCCACGTCCTGCTTCTCCCCCTTCCCTCCCAGCGCTTGTGCTGCAAAACAGCTGTTCCGCGCGGCAAGCCTGGGAGGGAGGGGGGAGAAGGAGGAATGCAGTGTGCTTGGGGAAGAGGCAGGGCCAGGGCAGGGATTTGGGGCGGGACCCAATAGGGGCAGGGAGGGGGTGGAGTTGGGGGCGGGGAGGGCACGAGCACCCACCGGCGCCAACAAAAGTTGGCGCCTGTGCTCAGAGTACCACCATGGACACTTCAGAGCCCAGTCCAACAAGGCAGGAGGTGGAGTAGGAGGAAAGCAGGAGTGAGGGTGCTGAGGAGGAGGAAGACACCCTGGCATCCCTAGATGCATGCAGCCAGGAGCTGTTCTCAAGCCAGGAGGAAGGTAGCCAGTCCCGGCAGCCAGTGCTTGGGGAAGGACAAACACCAGAGGAGGTTCCCGGTAAGCGGCTTTTATTTTGGGAAGGAAGTTATTCGGTGGGAGCTCTTGGGGCGAGGAGGGTTAGGGCTGCATGCATGCCTAGATGCAGAATAGGGCATTGATGTGCTCTCTCACATCGCGGTAATTGGCCTCAGTGATCTCTTCAAAGGTCTCAGCCAGAACTTGGGCAATGCGCTTGTGCAGGTTTTGTGGGAGAGCCACTGTGGTTCTTGTCCCAGTCGGGCTAACATGTCTGCATCACTGTGCTGTGAGGGGCGGGGGGGACCATTGCTGCACACAGGCAAGCTGCCTATGGGCCAGGGTGGAAGCTGCATTGTAGTAGAAGACCTTCCCTTGCTTCCCTGGTCACCCTCAGCAGTGAGATATCTTCCAGGATGAAGTCCTGTGGAAAATGTGGAGACAGTATTCAGTATAGGGGCCCCCTGCAGCTATTGGCTCTCCCCAAGGCACAGAAACCCAGAGGACAGTACAGCCATGAAAGAATCAGTCCCCCTTGACCCTGTGCTTAATCACCATTTTGGGGCTCCCGGGGGTTATGTGCGCTCACTTGGGGATGGGCAAATTATGCTATTGTGTAGACTGTGCTTGCCCTCCTTAAGTACGGGGGAATCATTGTTCACACCAGACAGAGCAATGCTGCCTCTGTTAAGTGTTGCATTTTGCCTTTACAGATGCAACCTTGAGATCTCAGCCATCCGTGTTATCACCATCCGAGAGGCTGCAAAGAATCAGGAAGAGGCCACGTAGAAGCAAAGAGGACATGCTGCATGAAGTCATGCAGCACTGCCTTAATGAAAATCAAAAAGTGCAGGAGTGGCGGGAGAGTGAAAGGAGGGTCCGCCAGCAGAATGTGGATCGCTGGCACCAAAGCATGGAGCGGCTGATAAGCATCATGGAGCACCAAGCGGACTCGATCAAGGCGCTTGTAGCCATGCAGGTGGAGCACTACTGCGCCCGCCCCCTCCCCCCCACAGCCCTTGTCCCAAAACTCTTTCCCTTGTGCCCCCATGTCACCTCCAACCCACTTTCCCCAACATCTGGGTTCTTATTGCCACCAGCTGCCTCCAACACCTGTAGCTTCACCACCCAGCCTTGAAAACTACCACCCTTACCCACCGCACTCAACCCCCATCCCCATGCAGTACAGCCAGCCTGAAGTGCAGCACTCATTGCACAGCACTCCAAACAGGAAGGCTGAGTATGATAACAGGACATACACAAATCTGTGATTGTACCGTTGCCCACCCCACCCCCTTGCCCTTTCTGTTTCCCAAGCAGTTGTTTCTTTTCAATAAATGGATTTTTTGCTTTGAAAACATTCTTTATTATTGCCTAAAGTAAAAGATACCTTAGCCTAGGAAAGCAACAGGCGCTGCAAGTCAGTGTATCATACATAGCAAACACAGATTACTACTCACATTGGAACCACTGAACTTCACTCCCGTGCAGGGCACCAGACACTACTGGTGGCTTTCAGCCTCAAATTGCTCCCTCAAGGCATCCCTAATCCTTGCAGCCCCGCGCTGGGCCCCTCTAATAGCCCTGCTCTCTGGCTGTTCAAATTCAGCCTCCAGGTGTTGAATCCCTGAGTTCCATTCCTGAGTGAATCTTTCACCCTTCCCTTCACAAATGTTATGGAGGGTCCAGCATGCGGATATAACCTGGGGGATGCTGTTATCGGCCAGGTCCAGCTTCCCATACAGAGAGCGCTTTTAAATAGCCAAAGCACACTCCACAGTCATTCTGCACCGGCTCAGCCTGTTGTTGAACCGCTCCTTGCTGCTGTCAAGGCTTCTTGTGTAGGGTTTCATGAGCCACGGCATTAACGGGTAAGCGGGGTCTCCAAGGATCACAATGGGCATTTTGACTTCCCCTACCGTGATCTTCTGGTCTGGGAAAAAAGTCCTGGCTTGCAGCTTCCTGAACAGGCCAGTGTTCCGAAAGATCCGTGTGTCATGCACCTTTCCAGGCCACCCTGTGTTAATGTCAATGAAACGCCCATGGTGATCCACAAGCACTTGGAGAACCATAGAGAAATACCCCTTCCGATTAACGTACTCGGAGGCTAGGTGGGCTGGTGCCAGAATTGGAATATGCGTCCCATCTATTGCCCCTCCGCAGTTAGGGAAACCCATTTGTGCAAAGCCAGCCACACGTCATGCACGTTACCCAGAGTCACAGTTCTTCTAAGCAGGATGCGATTAATGGCCCTGCAAACTTGCATCAACATGATTCCAACGGTTGACTTCCCCACTCCAAACTGGTTAGCGACCAGTCTGGAGTTGCCAGCTTCCAGATTGCAATAGTCACCCACTTCTCCACCGTCGGAGCAGCTCTCAATCTTGTGTCCTTGCGCCACAGGGTGGAGGTGAGCTCATCACACAGTCCCATGAAAGTGGCTTTACTCATCTGAAAGTTCTGCAAGTCTGGGATGACGAGCAATGGCTGCAGGACCATGTGATCCCATCAGTCAGTGCTTGTTTCCCGAGCCCAAAAGTGCCGTTCCACAGTGGTGAGCATGTCTGTGAATGCCACAAGCAATCTCGTGTCGTATGCGTTACTCGAGTCGATATAGTCGGACTTCTCACCCTCACTCTCACTGTCACTTTGGATCTTAAGGAATAACTCGACTGCCAAACGTGACGAGCTGGTGAGACTTGTCAGCATATTCCTCAGCAGTTCAGGCTCCATTCCCACAGACCAAAAAGGAAGACAGAGTGCACACTATAAAAAAGTTGAAAGATGGCGCCAATTATGGATGGAAGCAGAGGGATTGCTGGGATGCGAACTGATGCATCACGGGGCATTGGGACAGGACACAGAATGCCCTGCTCCCCTGCCCCCTTCCCACAAGCCACAGCGCCAGAATGGGAAGAGGTGCTCTGTGGGATACCTGCCCACAATGCACTGCACCCAATGCCGCTGCAAGTGCCGCAAATGTGGCCACGCCAGTGCGCTTGCAGCTGTCAATGTGGACAGACTGCAGCGCTTTCCCTACTGCGCTCTCCGAAGGCTGGTTTAACTCAAAGCGCTCTACATCAGCAAGTGTAGCCATGCCCTGAGGCAGCAAGGAGACGCACTGCCCATGGCTCAAGGTCACCTGAATAACGAGACCCTCAATCTGCAAGGCTGCCAACCAGAGCTCTTCCACCACCAAACTAGCTGTATTTTTCAATAGTACATAGATCCCTGTGTGATTGTGATGCTTTTCCTAGCACCTAACAGGACTGCAGCCCCTCGAGTACTCTAAAGAGCTCAGATGCGGGAATAGAGCTACAGGGAAGCACTAGAAGTGATGCACTGATGTGTGTCCAGAGCATTCTAGCCCAGGGTCACTTAATCGGGGGAGCTATACAACTTCCTGGGAAGAGTCATTCTCTTTCCACTCTCACTGTCAGACTTGCATATCTTCTAGAATATAGCTAGAAACGCTGCATCATACTCCCTCTGTAATGCGCTGCCGGCTATGGGTCCCCCATAGGGCTAGAAATGCCAGCAGTTTCTAAACCAGCTCTTATTGTAGAGATCCTATTGTGTACACGTCCCCTCCCAGACTCCATGCCCTCCCTGCACCAGAGTGGGTGACACCAGGATGGATTTTTAAGGGGGCTGAATGAAAATAAAATGACTCTTTTGGACCTGTCTGCCCAGCGTGTCTGAGCTGTTCACCTCCTTGCTGGATGTAGGTCTTCTGTGTGGCAAAGGGCTGGATCTCCACTAGTCTGCCTCCTTGCACTGCTCTCCTCTCTTCAAATCCTTCTCTTTGATTCTAACCTCCTGTTTGCTACTCCGGCTGACTTCTAGGTTGTCTGAAGCTTGCTCATGGTTCAATTTTATACCAGTGAAACTCCTGGCAGAGGTGAGTTGGCCATGGACTGTACACACAGGAGCTTTCTGTCTTTGGTCTAGATGGCTGAGGTTTATGGGAGTCATAGGAGTATTGGAGTGGGGAGCAGCCAGCAGCTCTCCCTTTGGGGACTGATGCCTGCATTGTCCCTGACAGCTGTGCATGGCTTGCTGAGAACTGCTGCTCTCCAGAAGTCATGCACCTGGAAAACTAAACAGCCGTTACCCAGTCAGCGCTGTTGATCAAGTGAAATGCGCTTGGATGTGCAGTTACCTGCTGTCTAGTTAATGGGTAACTCAATGTGAAATACCTGGAGGAAGGGCATGCTTAGTCTGCTGCTGTTCAGAGAGCTAGCCTTCAGCTCTGTGCTTCCTTGCTGGGGTGGCTAGCTGTGGGCTTGTGCATGCAGGTTAGATACGATAGATCAGGATCCTTCACTGCTCTGAATATGGAGGCAGATTTCCTGGCTTTGGAACTCAGTTGGAGGCCAGAGAGCCCAGACCACCTATAGCACTTGGTACCTAGGTGTGGCCGTTGCATAGTACCTGTCAGGACCCTGGTCGCTGGATATTGGCTGGAGATCCTGCCCATCCTGAAAGCACTTGGCAACTGGTCTGTTGCTCCCATATCTGTCAAGGGGCTCAGACTTGTAGGGCTTGACTCTGCTGTCTTGTTAATGCTTCTGGAGTTGGCCTAGCTCCAGTGAGAGCTCCAAAACACCACTGGAGCTGCACAGTGGTTGGAAGTATCAGAGGGGTAGCCATGTTAGTCTGTAGCCACAAAAACAATGAGGAGTCTGGTGGCACCTTAAAGACTAACAGATTTATTTGGCCATAAGCTTTCGTGGGTAAAAAACCCACTCCATGCATCTGAAGAAATGGGCTTTACCCACGAAAGCTTAAGCGAATAAATCTGTTAGTCTTTAAGGTGCCACCAGACTCCTCATTGTTACAGTCAGGGCCGGCGCAACCCATTAGGCGACCTAGGGTGGGCGGCATTTCATGGCGGCGCTCCTGGTTACAGTGGTTGGATTACTGCAGAGTCTATTAGCATCACAGAACAGCTGAGTCCCCACTGCGCTACTAGCTCCAGTGTTGTCAGCACATGAGTGTCACCTGGCCGGTCAGCTAGCTCCAGGTTAAAGCACCATTTAACTCGTGCTAAAGGATTCCATGTGTGGACAGGAGCCAGGGTAGGGGGCCACGCTTGTTATAGCTGAAGGTAATATTACAGCTGCAGCAGCGTAAGCTGCAGAGGTGATGTTTGGTCTTGATGCTTCTGGTGGGGGACAGCAATCGCACTGGGGACTTTTAAGCAGATACAAATCTGCTGGGAAGTGACCATCCGATGGCAATGCCTTTATATGAAAAAAAGTGTAGCTATCAACAGTCATCTGCAGACCTGAGAGAGGCTTTCAACTAGCTCTGTAGTACCTGCAGACGCTCACGTAGGAGGTGTCTGCCTCCACGAGTGGTGTAATGCAGATCGCCACTGTTCTCCGTACTCTCCCCATGCTTGATCTTGAAAACTCCTTCAGCCCTGATGAAAACCTATTGTGGGGGTCAGGCTGTGTCAGAACAGTGACTGTGACCTTGTTTCTCATAGCCACGATGGTGCAGGCAGGGCCATTCCTTGGTCTGCCCTCGCTCAGAGAAGCACTAGTATGTTCCTCCATACTTGGGAATGCGTTGGATCCTGGACATTTAGCCACAGAGGGTTTTCTGAACCCCTGTTTGAACTCTTTCCCACAAAAGAGACCTTTGCAGCTTGCCATGATGCAGAGATGAGGTGATGTGGCTGGTCACCTATCAGAGCTGGGAACCTCGCCTTGTTCCAGAGTTCCTGTGACCGAGAAGGGTGTTGGCTAGCAAAGAAGGATGTCCAACCTGCTGAAGTGTCCCATGTTAGTGAGCGCTCCGGTGAGATCTCCTTCTACTGGATGGATCCTTTGCACTAGCCCAATAACTATAGGGTTTGTGATCCGTGTATGCCCATGGGATAATCCAAAGTCCATTGAGTTACTGTCTCGCACTGAGAAGAACACGGGAATAAAGGATGATGCATTATTACAGTCAGAGCTGGATGAATAATGCAACAAAATTACTTGAACGCTCATTCACATTTTCAAGCACAGTTGCTTTGGCTGTTTGCTTTCTACAGACACTGGAATGAACAAAAACATTCGGAAGTGAGGTTTTTACCCACGAAAGCTTATGCCCAAATAAATCTGTTAGTCTTTAAGGTGCCACCAGACTCCTCCTTGTTTTTGTAGATACAGACTAACACGGCTACCCCCTGGAATGAACAAGTTCACTGGGAATACTGCCTGAAATGCCAATTTTTCACCAGTTAGTGTAATTCAGTCAACAAACAAACATACCACAGACCAATCAAAACAACCCATCAGTTAAAGGCACAGAGCAAAGACTTCACAAGCCGCCCGTGGGCAGAGATTGGCATAAAACAACTGCAATACCTCAAAAAAACAACCTCTGGAACTTCGGATCTGCTCACAGGCCTGGAGGGAAGCTGTGGATGGAGTCTCAGTGCTGCAAAGTGTGTGCATACACTAGTAAAACGTGTGTGTTTGAGAGCAGGGGTAGAGGACATGATAGCAATCCCTCTGCACCAGGGTGCACGATGGTTTGCACCATTGAGTCTGGTGCAGCTGTAGCACTGGAGGAAAAACATTTTAGACTTTCCTTAGTGTGGGTGAAGCCAAGGAAGCTGACTATGAAGTCTGAGTTGGGGATCTTCCCAGGGCATAACATCCACCTTAGCCTGAGACTGGAAACTTGCAATGTGGGGTCATGGACTCATGGGACTGACAGAAGGGTGAGAATCTTGGACCTTACATTATTCGTATTCAGATAGCGCGCACACACACTGCCTTGCAGAAGAGAGGGGGAGGAGGTACAGGATGGGGCATTGAGCAGAGATTGCCGGTAGAGGAGCATCTGTAGGGTTTCGATAGATGGGTAGACACCCTGCATGGGAAGACAAACTGCAGCCTCTCTCGTGCGGGGCTGAGGAATATGAATTCATGAAATGGGCTAGGTGTTTCTCCTTTGACGTCTTGATAACTCGTGCCGTGATAGCGCTGCCAGACGGTACCATGGTGTACTGCACAGAGGGCATGTTTACATGCGATAAAAGAGGCTGCTAATGCGTCTCTCTAACCTTGGCACACGTGTGCCCTTCTAGCACTCTTTAACTTGCTTTCTAATGGTATCTCTTGTGTTTAAAGTTTCTGCTCATAAAAGGGATGTTTTACTGAATGTTTCTAAACCAGGGCTGATGCGGTATTAAATTCCCACCACCCCCATCAAATCCAACGTGCATATGGGTGTCATGCCACCCCTCCACTCTGTCCTCTCTTTCTGAGCAGGCAGGTGACCGTCAAACATCCTGGTTTCTGAGCATTGCTGAGAGCAGCAGCCTGTATGTTCCATCTCCAGCTAGCAGGAACAACACGGGTGAGCATCTGAATCATGGGCAGCGGGTATCACAGGCCAGGGGAGGCTGAGCCTCCCCAAACAGCCCTGCATGGCCCCGCCCATCCTCCACCCCCAGAGTCTCTCCTGTTTCCTGCTAGTGCTCTTCTCTCATGGCCGGCTTGTGGCCCAGGACTCCCGGGGCTGGGAGGTGCTGGGGGCCGCACTGCCTGCCTGGCGCTCCAGGGCTGTGCCACCAACCTAGTGCTCTGGGGCTGGGGGCACTAGGAGCTGCGCTGCCTGCCTGGCCAGCACTCCGGGCCTGGAGGCGCTGGGGTGGTGGGGCCGGCAGCTGCGGTTGGGGGGCTCTGGGTTACGGCGGGGAAGGGGAGCAGAAGGGGCAGGGCAGGGGCTAGTCTCCCCAAGCCGGCAGTTCATGCACCGCCCATGATCTGTATTTATAATACTTGGCCTTGTGGGGGGTTGTAAAGTTGTCACAGGAGTTCAGGAGTGGTGGGCCCTCTAACTTAGGGTGGGGTAGTGTACAATGTTTGACAAGTGTCTTTTTCTCTTTAAATAGTGGCAGCGGAGCTAGTTCAGACTGGTGCCTGCCTGGTTTCCAGCCTGGGGGAAGGTGATTTACTGCAGCTGGGAGCAGGTGGGGAGGGGATTGGGAGTGTCCAGCATCCTGCTCCATGAATTGCCAAGTAGAACAAAAGCACAATTCGCACACTCTTCCCCCTCTCAACCCTTTCCGAAATTGTGAGCAAGAGTTTAGTTGGAGGCTTTCTTCCAAGTGGAAGCATTGGCTTCTTCAGTTAAATGTTTCTTGCTCCTGGCTATGCTTGGCTACAAAGAGGCCTTTCTGGCATTAATACTCAATGGGTGGGGTGGGAACACTAGCATGTAGATTGTCTGTCAGTGTTTACTTTAACCACCATGTCATCTAACTGAGCTGGTGGGGTTTAGATAACAGGGCAACTCTCTGGCATCCTCTGTCAGTTTCTCTGGAGTAGTGCTCTCACCATTGGGCCAGTAGCAATGGTGGGAAACTTTAGGAGAAAGGACAGTGAATGCAGGAGGAATTAAATCCTTTAGGTTTAATCAGGTGCAAGGCCTCTCTGCCTTCTCCCTTGTGGAGAACCTTGTAATGGATCTATTCTAGAGCATGACAAAGGTAATGTTTGTTAAACTAATCATGCCTCCACTAGGTCTGTACTAGGAGCTGGACTTTCTCCTTTGATCAAATGATACATTTTAAAAAAATCATAAATTTATTATATAAACCAATGGAAGAAAGGGGAAGTTGATAGTAATGAATATAAATTAGAAGCTAGGAATTGTAGACTATTGATAAGGGAAGCAAAGGGACACAAGGAGAAATCTATTGCCTGCAGAGTTAAGGATAATGAGGAGGTTTTTCAAGTATATTTAAGAACAAAAATAATCCTAACAATGGTATTGGTATATTACTAGATGGAAATGGTAGAATTATCAATAATACAGAGAAGGGAGCAATGTTCAATAAATATTTCTATTTTGTATTTAGGAAATAAACAGATGATGTCATACCATATGCTAATACTCTTTCCATTCCACTAGTATCTCAGGAGGATGTTAAACAGCAGCTACTAAGGCTAGAACTTTTTTAAATCAGCCGACACAGATAACTTGCATCCAGGAGTTTTGAAAGAGTTATCTGAGGAGCTCACTAGACCATTGATATTGATTCTCCCCCCCCATAACTCTTGAAAACTGGGAATTTCCAAAAGAGTGGAAGAAAACTATTGTGCCAATATTTTAAAAGGATAAACAGGATTACCAAAGTAATTATAGGCCTGTCAGTCTGACACCAATCCCAGACAACATAATGGAGCAACTGATATGGGACTTACTTAAAGGAGGGTAATATAATTAATGCCAATCAACATAAATAGATTAAAAGCTGGCGAACTGAGAGGTCTCGAAATGTAACTTTAAACAAGGAGTCATCATCAAAGAGGTGTGTTTCTAATGGGGTCCTGCGGGGATCAGTTCTCGGCCCTATACTGTTAAAGCTAATTAATAAAAGTTGTTGTTCTTCACTGATAAAGTTTGCAGATGACCCCAAAATTGGGGGAGTGGTAAATAATGAAAAGGACAAATCCCTGAGAGAGAGCGATCTAGATTGCTTGGTAAACTGGGTACAAGCAAACAATATGCATGTTAATACAGCTAAATGTAAATGTATACATCTAGGAATGAAGAATGTAGGCCATACATTCAGGATGTGGGGGACTCTATCCTGGGAAGCAGGGACTCTGAAAAAGATTTGGGGGGTCATGGTGGATGATCAGCTGAACATGAACTTCCAGTGTGATACTGTGGCCAAAAGCACTAATGCAATCCTGGGATACATACCCAGGGGAATGTTGAGTAGGAGTAAAGAGGTTATTTTAGCTCTGTATTTGGCATAGGTGAAACCACTGCTGAATACTGCATCCAGTCTACCATTGAGGAAGGATGTTGATAAATTGGAGAGGGTCCAGAGAAGAGCCACCAGAACGATTAAAGGGTTAGAAAACCTGCACGACAGCAGTAGACTCAAGTAACTCAATCTATTTAGCTTAACAAAGAGAAGGTTATAAGGGGTGACTTAATTACAGTCCTATCAATACCTACCCGGGGAACAAATATTTAATAATGGGGTCTTCAGTCTAGCAGAGAAAGGTATAATGTGTCCAATGGCTGGAAGCTGAAGCAAATTCAGACTGAAAATAAAGAAGTAATTTGTAACAGTGAGGGTAATTAACCATTGGCACAATCTACCAAGGGTCACGGTGGATTGTCCATTGCTGACCATTTTTAAATCAAGACGGGATGTTTTCTAAAAGCTCTGCTCTAAGAATTACTTTGGGGCATTTCTCTGGCCTGTGCTATACAGGAGGTCAGATGAGATTATCATGGTTTTCCCTTCTGGCCTTGGAATCTATGAATCAGTGAAAGTGCTATACACCAAGAAGGCAAGGAGACTGTTAGAATACAGTTGCCAGACTGTCCTGCTGAGTGGGACAGGTTATACCCTCTGTATACTGACAACCTAGAGCAAGTCAACAGCTCTGCTGCTTTTTGTTAGTTAATCTGATGGCCATGAGCTTTAGATGCTGTCAAACAGATGAGGTATGTACACAAGCAGGAGGAGGCTCAAACTAACTGAGAGGGTAGGGAGTGAAATGCAACCGACAATTAAGGGACATGGAGGCACTATAGGGCAATCCTTTCGCTGGCCTTCACTGCTGAATGCAGGGTCATGCCATGTGCATTGCTGGTATCGACTGGTTTTCTTGCCTGTGGTAACATTGCACTGGCATTAGATTCCTCAAAAGACAGCATCTCTGGTTTGCAAGGGCAGCACTAGAGGTGTCTTGGCCTCATGTGCCTGGTCTGTGAGGCAGCTGCCTCCCATTGCGTTATCAGCATTCCGACAGCAGGATCTTCAAGTTCATCACAACAACCTCTACCCTTCTCCTAATGTGTTAAGTAATTCTGGCAAAGTTAATTACACTTAACTGTTCTACCCAGCATAAATAAATATGGTCAGCAAGCTGTGGAAACCGTGCATTGGATAACCTCTTGCCTTGCGCATTCTTGCTGGCAATGTTGACTCTTTGGTTCCAGGTACCACTGTGCCTTTGTTGCCTTGTTTTGTCACAACGGTGCTAGGTGGAGATCTGGTCCCCGTACCTCCCACACTCCAATAGGGTTGCAGGCATGTTATATGAGGCGAGATTGGGAGAATAGCAGACATGTCCGCTCTTGTGTTATTTTTGACACACGTAGGTTGGCATAGTAAATACCTGCACACGTTCTGTTGAACTGCTGTCATGCCCATCTGTTTAGTTTTGTGGCAGAAGCTCATGCTCATGCAAGCACTGGCTCTAGGCAAGCACAGGAAAAGCTTTTGATGTAGATAGCTGTTAGTTGTCAGAATCCTTGAGAAGCCCCTATGTCCAGTGGCCTGATTTATTTTTGGATCTGACTTGTTTCCCAAGTTGGGACTCAACTCATGTCTCTGTGGGGTGAAGGCTACTCTGCTGCCCTACATCTACATAATTTAACTCCCGCATCCGCTTTCCTTCCCCCCGGGGCTTTGGAGCTGTGCTCCGCTCCAGCTCCAGGCAAAAACCTGCTGCTCCGCGCTCCACCTCCGGGCTCTGCTCCAAAGCTCTGCTTCCCCCTCCACCTCCAGGCCCGTATACGTGAGGAGGACTCTTTCTTGGAGACATCTGGGTGGGTTTGCTGACTGTAAAACTTGCTCCGAAGCTCTTGCTAAAGCTCTTCTGCTAAGGTGTAGTTAGTTGCAAACAAATGGTGTGTGCTGGGGGATTGGGTGTGTGTGTGTGTGTGTGTGTGTGTGTGTGTGTGTGTGTGTAATAATGTAAAATAACTCTGAATTTCTTGTGTGGGTATAATATAAATATAAAATTTAAGATTATGCTTCAAATACTTTGCAACGTATGGAGTGGGGAGGAGTTCTACCTCAAACGTCTCTGCCTTACTACTGTCTGTGCACCTTTTGTATTGGGTAAAGCCAAATCCTGCATTTTGGCAGGGGGTTAGACTAGATGACCCTTGCGGTCCTTTCTAACTCTATGATTTTAAGTCTTTGACAAGCATCGCAGTTAGTTGGTACCCATACAATATTCTCCAGGTAGGCGGCTTGGCCGTGAATCTTGTACATGTCGCAAAGCAGACAGTTCTTAAGGGCCTTAGTCTGTGGCCATTACACAGTGATTTATGTAACAGGGTCTGTCTGGGGGTATACAGCGCGTCCTTGGTCCCTCTGGAAGTCTGGCCAGCAGGGTCTGAGAGTGATTGATTATGGATGGCCTTCCTGTTTGTATTGGAAGATGCCTAGCTCACTCTTGGATGATGATAAAATCCCAATTGGTGCATTGCTTCCACTCTTGGGTGTAAGGGGTGCTAGAGAGTTTCCCTTCACCCCCCTCTCCCCTGGTTCTTGTCATGCAGACAGAAAGCAGAAGACCAGAAGTCCAAAGTGCAGGCAATGCCATGTTTATTGGAGTAAGCTTCCAGCAAGCATATTCATAGCTTTACATGCCGCAGAGTCTGTTTCCTAGTGTTTCTTTCCCAGCTCTGATGCCGCAGAGCGTTTCCCCTGTGTCCCACCTCCCAGCTATGACACCGCAGGGCCTTGCCTGTGTCCCACCTCCCAGCTATGACACCACAGGGCCTTGCCTGTGTCCCACCTCCCCATTCCCACCTCCTCCTCCTTAGCAGGCCCAAATATACCTGCAGGGCACGCCCCTAGTTACTCCTCTTAGAACTTATGGTCATGTTTTGTTTTGGAGGGTTGTGAGTCTGGGGTCTTCATTCCACCTTTTTTGTATTTTATGGGAGGAGTGAGGTGGTGTTCTGGCCAAGGCCCAGCTTTTCTTTTGGCTTTTAGTGTTTCTGATGTCTTGCGCCTCCTAATTGGTTGCTTGACCTTGGCTTGAGAAAGGAGCCAAGCAGCCTTTTAGTGTATGCTCATATATTACACTCCCACCATACCCTGTAACACTTTAGCTCTATACCTTATCTCTTCCCATTGTACTAAAAGCCCTATCTGGTTGTGAAGAATGCAACACAGTGTCTTTGTTTTATACACATATTAATAAAAATATAAAAGTATCAAAAGTCAAACCCAAAATTCTATTTCAGGCTAACAAAGAAGCCTATATACTAACAAGGGGTCAAAACGGGGAATGGGGCAGAGGCTAGCGTTACTCTCGCCAAGGGGAAGTGAACTGGCTGTGGTCTGTGGACGTGCTGATGGTACTTAGATGAGTAAATTAGCCATGGTGCAGTGGTAGGTGTATGAGGCTAACTGTGTTGAAAGTGTCTGGATTTGATTGCTGATGGCGTCTGTCTAGAGCTATTCATTTCCATACAGTCCACTTCTTGCCCCCAGTGTTAACCTTAATGCTGGATTTCCCATTTTTCCTATGCTTGTGTGTAAACCTCTTTGAAGCACACGTGTCTTAAAAGAATCAATAAACAAGAGATTTCGCTTTCCTGACTGTAACCCCCTAGTCTGGTTCTTCATTAGCTATAAGTAGGTGACCTGATCTTACTTCCAGTTTACTTGGCTATTTGGAGCTGTGGGTTTCCAGCTGCTTTTCATAGTGGTTCTCCTTATTTGCTCATAGTCTCTGCTTACGTGACCCCCTGTTGTCCATAGCGGCTCCTCAACCTTCCACTTCTGCTGTTGTGATGCCTGTCAGGAGTGTTGTGCTTCTGAAACCAAAGGTGTAGAAATGTCTGTCTGCAGATGGGGTGGGGGTGCTGCTACTTGAAAGGTGTCCTCAGGATAGTCACGTGGTATCTAGCTTGCAATGCTGAGAGTGAACTGATGGCCTAGTTAGTAGAAATTAAAGCTGGCTGGGATTAAACGCTGTTCCATCAGAAAATACTGATTTAGTTGAAACCAAAAATTTTGTGGGAATGGGTGGGTTTCAACAAACTTCCTATTTCAAAAGCTCATTGCAGGGAGAGTTCCGAAATTGTTGAAACATCCCATTTTGATGTTTTCTAAATGAAAAATTCAGTTAGGTTTCAATATTAAGTTGTTTTGGACTGAACTGATGGTAAAGACAAAAGTAAAAATTGAAATACACAATTTGATTGACCCGATCCAAAAATTGTTTGGATTGTGGGGGTGTGAAAATTGAGGATGGCTTTTTTTTTTTTTTTTTTTTAACTCTTTATCCCAATCTTGGGCTGGAATTTTTTTCCGAATCTAATACTTGCTGGACAAGGAAACGGTTTCCCAAGTTGGTTTAGTAGAAATGTTTTTTCTCTGGAAAATACAATTGCACATGTCAAGAGTTTTAAAAAGTGGAAAATGATGCTCATTGGTGCTCTGATAATGGTGTGCCAAGATCAGGGTTTAATCTGTGAGGTCTTTGTTCTACACATGGCTATTCCACACGGAGAGGTCATGGCTAAGATTTTTCAAAAGTGACACTAGTGATTTTTGGTGGTCCAACATTTGAGAAGCCTTAATGGGATTTATTTTCAGAAAATACAGAGCACCCACTCTCTGAAGATTGAGAAAGCCTCTTTAAGGTTTCTCAAGTTAGGTGCCCAAAATCTCTGCCCATGTGAATGCGGCTGCAGGAAAAAGTGCCATCAGAACTCACATACATAAAGGCTTTACACAGAAGTCATTATGTCTGTCTGTATGTAACTTACATGATTGTGAGGGGTTGGGGGTGTTTTGCCATTTGTCATGTACCAAAGAACAAAGATTCTAGACTTCTTTGACAGCATAAAACTAGTGCTTCCCTGATACATACAAAATCTGCTGTGGGAACTTAGTAAAAATCCTGACTAGCCACTTAATATGTGGGTTAGCCATACACCTCAGGTTTTATTGCTGACAGACTAAATTCATGTGATCTCTTGTGGATTTAATCATTTCTTGTTCTTGTCTCTAGAGCCTTCTTGAGACAGAGAAACCAGTAAATTCCACAGCTCGGACAACAAACCATAGGATGGATCCTAGATGTAAAACAGTAGATCCAGATAAGGTAAGGAGCTGGTTGTATAGTATTTGCAGAAGCATGTTGGCTTCTCAAACACCGTTACTTTGCTCAAATGATCTCCAGAAGCTAAGGTGTTTGATCACTGTTCTCCGTGTCTGAAAATGGAAATCTCCCTTCTAACCTGTAACAAAGGAACAGTCCAAATCCAGATCAGATGTTCCAAATAAACACAAGGTAGGAAAAGAATGGAGTTTTGCAAAGTTCATCTAGATCCTGCAGGAAGGAGGCTGGATTGGAGTCACAGCATCTCCATTAGAAAGGCTGGCATAAGAACCATGGGCATTGGTGAGGGTTATGCGCATAGCTGGATACCACACAGTACCTTTGCTGGTTCTGCCCTTAGGTGAACGTAGTTAGCGTGCTTATCATGTGTTAGACTGACATCTTTTTCCTCCAGACCAGCCACTGTAGCTTCCCCTGCACTGCCCTACCAACGTTCCATGCCACCATCTCTCGGAGTGAGGAGGGCATGCATTTTCCAAGCCCCTTCAAACCAGGGCCTCTCTGAGAAGTGCACACCAGCAAAGGGGCACGTTGTGATAACTCCTCCACTATGTGTTGGCGATCCACACGCTAGCTTTGTGTAGGTCACCAAATAGCCAATGAATGATAATCACTAGCTACCTGAGCTGCATTTGAGTTGCTGGCCTAGGGTAAAAGGCTCTGTCCCCCCTTCTGCCTCTTTCCCCCTCCCCAACATCCAAATATGCTTCTTTTGTCACCATGATAAATCCAGATTAATTGGAAGAGTCCTCCAGTATCCCAAGTGCAGTCCTAGAGGTCATACTATACCCTTGCACGTTCTATGCTCTCATGAATTGTCCATATGTGACTATGTGAAGGAGAGCTTTCTTCGCTGTTGTACAGCTCCATGCAGTTGTGCCATAACAGAGCAGCAGGCTGAGCGGCAAACACCCCTCTGGGATATATAAACAGTGGCGGCATTGTACGTAAATGGCAGAAAATTATTGTAGGACTATAGGAGAATATAGTGATGGCCAAAATGGAATCCAGGATACTGTTCTAGTGCTCTTATTAGAAGGGCAGCTGGAGTGCTACAGAGACTGACTTCCATAAGAAAGTTATGGAAAAACTGCATCAGGTGGGAGAAGAGGAGGCTGAGGGTCCCTTGTAGAAACACAGCTGTGAAGGGCAGGATGGACTGATAATACAAGGCGATATTTTAGTGTCCGGACAACAAGAGTTGTGGCTTGGTCTTCATTTCGTTCAACCCTCAATACCCAACTGATGCATTTTCATGTTTTTTGTTGTACACGTTAACTAGCCATTGTCTCCTGATCCACGACCCCTTAGAAGGAAATTTCTAAGTTGTTACATTTCAGAAATGGCCTTCTCATTTCAAAAGAACCTTGGAATGCAGAAAATGGTTTGGCCTCCGTAGGCTCAGTGTTGCCAACCCCAGGCATTCAAAAATTATGATTCAGGTTCCCCAAATCCATGAGATCCAGCTACTTGCAGATAACTATGCAAGTTATGTAGAGAGGAGCTGGGGAGGCTTAGCCCAAGTTTCATCCTGGGCTCCTGCAGTAGCGAGTCAGAGCCGAGTATGCTCGGCCCGGGTGCCGCTGGCTGCAGCGTCCTTGTTCGTTGCGGCATTCTACAGAGTCTGGAAGGAGCAGTGGTCCAGTTAGGTAGCCGGCAGACTAGCCCATTGAGGGCTTTGAAGATGACCTTGAATTGGATCAAATATGAATGAAGGTCCAGCGTAGCATGAGGGAGCTCTGGTGTGACTTGTCCTCATTTACCTGCCCTACGTGGATGCACTGCCATGTTTTGAAACTGCCTGCAATGTCTGTGTGGCTTCCCCTGCTTTCCTCTACCCTACTGAGGCCACGGCTTTGCCCATGAAGAGTGGGCACACTTTTGGCCGGTTGGAGGTGGAAAGAGGCCTTCCTGGCCACTTCTGCAGCTTGTGCCTCCAGACACAGCGCAGAGCCAAGAATGACTCTGCACCTTCCTGATGTTCTACAGACAAACTCATGTCCTAGTGTTTGCAAGATCTCCTGCTTGTCCCCTGCCCACCCGTATCGCCCTTTCCTGTCTGAGCTGAGTTTGTCGACTGCGTATGTGCCGCATTCCCATTGCCAGCCCTCATCTCAGGGACTGACACTTAACTTGCTAAGAATAAGCCTCTCACCACAATGGACATTGTGGGTTGCTCCTGACCCTTGGTAAGAGAACTGCTAGTGCTCAAGTGACTGAATGGATACAATGACCTCGCTACCACAAGAGCTCTGTGATTAGTAGAGGCACATGTAGATCCACAGCTGGCCACCCTTCACGTGGGACAAGATTTGCTTTCCTTTGCAGTAGTGAGTGTACAAAGTGCTACAGACATTAGACACTAGGCTTGCCCTGACTGCGTAGTGCTCTCCAGCAGCTCTGTCAGTCTTGGACGCCGGAGTCTGGGTAGAAATGCAGGGGAATGCTGGCCAGGATGCTACTCCCCTTTGACGTGTACCTTTCTATGATCTTCAGCTTTTACCCTTCAAGCATAGGACATGCCTCTTAAAATGCAGCGTGCCCCTCCTTCTGTACCATGCTCCAGCGTCACCACTGGATATGAGCTTAAGTCATTGTGCTAGGAGTGAACCCATGACTGACTGCCTTGACTCAGGCAAGCAAGTTATACACTGCTATGGTTGTTCTCTCGGAGACGTATGTAGTTAGTGTGCAAGAGGCTTTTCCCTCCTCCACACCCATCCACTCCAGAGAGTCAGCATGCTACAATTCTGATAAGGCACTTTCAGCAGGAGGCTGCAACCTGCCCACCTTTGATCCGCTCCCAAGTGCTTACTTCCCTGGTTTAACTGGAGGTGGCTTTCTGGCGGCAGAAGCAGGATTGCAGTTCACAGCTGCTTCCAGACTGCTTGAGATTTGCCAGGCAGCAGCTGCTGTGTGTCTCGTTCATCTTGAAATATACATGACTGAGTCAACTTGCCTGCCCCGCCCCACCAACTGATGGGGCTGCTTATGCTTTGTCACCCAGGTGTGGCTAAATAATGCAGCAGGAGTCATGAGGTGGTTTCTTTGGCAGCAGCCTTGCATCTCACTGTGTGCAGTTCCCCTGCACGCTAACCCTGAGCATCAGCAATGAGACCCGTGTTGCAGAGCCAGGCTGTCACTTCTAACGAAGAACATTGGCTCAGCCTCAAGCCCTCTGGCTCCTTTGAACCCAAGCCTAAGCAACACCTCCACCGAAACACTATAAAACCAATCCTCCCCTCCTTCCCTCTTGCTCTGGAGCAGAGCTCAGACTCCGATCTGCCCTTGGCCATCTCCCGTGTGGAGGGGCAGCCACGTGGGAACAGACTTCACGTTTGGAGTGGAGGTGTGTCCAGAGTTGCTCTGACGCATGGAACTGTCCACTGCCTAGGTCAGTGGCTCTCAACCTTTCCAGACTACTGTACCCCTTTCAGGAGTCTGATTTGTCTTGCGTACCCCCAAGTTATACCTCACTTAAAAACTACTTGCTTACAAAATCAGACCTAAACATACAAAAGTGTCGTAACACACTAGTACTGACAAATTGCTTATTCCCATTTTACCATATAATTCTAAAATAACTATTGTACTTACATTTCCGTGTATAGTCTATACAACAGTATAAACAAGTCATTGTCTGTATGAAATTTTAGTTTGTACAGACTTTGCTAGTGCTTTTTATGTAGCCTGTTGTAAAACCAGGCAAATATCCAGATGAGTTGATGTACCCGGCTGGATGACCTCTGCGTATCCCCAGGGGTACACGTACCCCTGGTGGAGAACCATTGGCTGAGGTCATACAATGTGTTAGGCAACGCAGGCTCATTTGCATCACGTTGAACGCCCACCATAGTCATTACGGAATTTACCAGATCAGTTCCACCCTCAGGCATTAAGCACCACACCCTGGCAAACCCCTGCTCCCTGTGAAGGCCACTCCTTGCAGCACTATCGGATAAGGCAATAACAAAAAGGAAGGGCTGAAGAGTGGGGAAGTGAATGATGATTCCAGTCCCCTCCTCCATGGTCTTGCACAGTCACTCCTGGCCTTATCGGCGTTTCATAGCTGTTCCAACACTGTCATCCTTCAGCATGTACATAAAGGGAGTCAAAGTCCAATCTGACTTCTCTAAGCTGAAAAGTGATTTAAAAACAACTCCTTTGCTCTGAGATGAAGGTGCTGAATTTATTCATAGGTGCTCCACTCTGCAAAGCTGAGGCTGTTTGAAAATGAGGGTCACTAGCGTAAGGGTGTGAAATAGAACAGTGCTTTTCTAGAGAACATGCCCATGCCCAGGAGATCAAAGGTAGGTAGGGCTTTGCCTCCCCTGCCCCAAATGGTGTGGAAATGAAAAGTAAAGGTTCCCCTAATACTCAGTCCAATGAGAGTGACCTGGTGTCAGGGCCGGATCCAGGCACCAGGCAACCAACCTGGTGCTTGGGGCGGCACCTGGAGGGGGGCGGCGCGGCGCTCGGGCCGCCGGGGAGAGCGGGGCCACAGCCGGGCTCGCCGCCCTCCCCCCGGCGCTCTGGCCGCCCTCCCCCCCGCACCCTCCCCCCGGCTGCCGGGGGGAGAGCGGCGAGCCCCTACCGGGGCTCGCCGCCCTGCGCTCTGGCCGCCGGGGGGAGAGCCGAGCCCCAGCCGGGGCTCACCGCCCTCTCGCCGCCCTGCCCCCGCCGGCGCTCTGGCCGCCCTGCCCCCGCCGGCGCTCTGGCCGCCGGGGGGGGAGGGGGAGAGCCGAGCCCCCGCCGGGGCTCACCGCCCTCCTCCCAGGGCTCCGGCCGCCCTCCCCTCTGGCGCCCTCCCCCCGGCCGCCGGCGGGAGAGCGGAGCCCCCGCCGGGGCTCGCCGCCCCCCCCCACGGGCTCCGTCCCCCCCCCGTGGGGGGGGGGCGGCGGAGGCTTTTTTGCCTGGGGCGGCAAAAAAGCCAGAGCCGGCCCTGCCTGGTGTGGAGGGCGGTGTCTAGATATGTTAAATTCTGGGTAATCTACCTTGGCAGTCTGGCCACAAATCCAGCTGGGGAGACACAGGTACCATTTTGTACTGTACAGCCATGATTGGGCAGGCGCACACTTCTAACCAGAGAAATCAATACGACTGTCCAGCATTTAAGACCCTTGCAGATGCAGGGAGTCTCACCAGAGTGTGGTTAAACTGGCTGCATAATAACTTGTCAAACATACTTAGGTGTTTGGGCAAGGTGCCCGCAGTAGGTTGAGTGGGAGGACAGGGCATGCGTAGGGTGTAGTCCTTTTGGCAGTTGGCTAAAGGTGTGTGTGTGTGTACTCATACAAACTGCTCGGTGTTTGAAGCTCAGCCTCTAGTTCTTTTGGAGAAAGAAAGGACACGCATTCTCTCTCCCCGTGTCCAAGAGAACTAAAAATAGACCACAAAGAAATGGTATAACTGGCTTGAAAAAGTGTGCCAAGCCTTACAGAGCTGTGCTATATCAACGCAGAGTTGCTGTCTTGTGGTGTGGAGCCATACAGTCCTGCAGTCAGTGCAGGTACTCTCGGGGAGCAGGCAGTAGGCACTTCATAACGAGCGGTGCCGCAGTGCAATGCATTGTTAGCTAGGTTACTGGACCATATCCCTTCCCGAGCCACTGGAGAAATCCATTTCCAGGGCTTACAGCTCAGGAAGTCTGAGTGCTCTAACTTTACAGAAAGGTTGGCAGTAAACAAGAAGCTGATACTGCTCTTGTTTGGAAGAGAACTGGCTGGATGACCCAAAAGCTCCTTTCCAGCACTCCCAGCTAAGAAACTCTTGGCTCCATCCTCCACCATAGGACGCAAGGGTTGTCCTAGGCAGGATCCTGATACACAGGCATCTCTCCAAAGCAGGCTCCCCCAGTGTGTCTGGAGCCAAAAGGGGTGAAAGGCTGAATATGAGCCCACAACCTGATATCCGAGATGCTGCTGCCCCAGATAGCTAGTGAGACTGTTCAGGCTCCTTAATGGATAAAGCCCCATTGTCCACACTCCCTTGTAGACTGGTAGCTGTGTTTTTAATGTGTCTGGGGTATCCAGAATTGCACGTATCCCAGTGAGTCCTCTCTAAACCCATATCTCTTTGCACCCCCTGCAGAGAGCCGGGAGGCACCTGAGGCCTGGAAAATCAGTCTGGAACATACTCGCATATTAATTGTTAGCGTAACTCCAGAATCCTGCCCGACCTGCCTCGTTTGTCTCCCCCCTTTACAAGGAGATGCTTGCTCTCCTCCTTTGAGCCTCCCTCACCGTTCCAGACTCCAGTTCCCTGTCGTGTGGCCAGTCTTTCTCCTGCTCAGCCTGCCAACGCGCAACGGTCTGTTTCCAGGTAGACACACGCCCTCACCATAACCAGGGCTGGGCAAGTAAATTTTGCTCAATATGCAGGTTACATCCCTCCGCGTCCTCTCATGACATATGGCTGTCAAGTGTCCTTATTAACAGAGCTGGGGGAGGACAGGGTTGCATCTCCACCCCTCACACAAACAGTTTGACCTCACTAGCTGTTAGGGCTCTGAACTGAGAGGGTAACGCAGCTTCCTGGAATGGCTCCTTTGCAGCGATGAAGCAGATACGCTGTGAGGCAGGGTTATATACCTGACCGTGGTGGGAGACTCTAGAGGCCTGCAAGTGATTTGGATAGGAAGTGTTGGAAGTGCAAAGTCCAATCACGGTGTCTGGCTGCGTTTAAAAGCCACCTGGGAGTGAATGGCTGTGGAGAGGAAATTCCCCTCGCCAGGGAAGGATGGTGGTAAATGAGCAACGTTCCCTTCTGCCACTTACGCTCGGGCCACAAGCATGGCTGGGAGTGACACTGCGAACATGGAGCTGGTTCTGATTTGCCTGAAGCAGCTAGACTTAAAGCAGCTGATGTGAATTGGCCCTAGTCTGTGGCTACTCCTGGGGCCCATCCTGCGGGCAGAGCTAGCAGCCTTCCCTCTACCCACCCTGGGCCCATTCTCTACATGGGATGCAATTCGTCCTCTCCTCTTCTGTGCCATTTCTGGCATAGCTCTGTACAACTTCTGACAACTCCTCCCCACCTTTCCCTAGGGAACTTCAGTCTGGAACACACTGCTGGCTGGGCCAGCTCTCTCCTTCCCTGGGACCTTCAGGGGAGAGGAGGGAATGGCTGAAGGGAAGCACTTAACCCACCCACACTGCCTGAAGCAAAGCAGCCTGAACAGTGTTAGAAATGTGGCTGAACCAGATTGCGGTTGCAAAGTGATTCTGGGGAGGAGCGGATGAGACAGTTAAACACTTCCTGCTGTAGTCACTGCTTTAAGCCCCAAGGAAATGTTGTTGGTCTGGAAGATGAAATGCCTGGGCATCTTAGCACTACCTGTCGCTCTGGAGAGTCCCCCCTCACCAGTCCCTCCACCCCCTGGGAGTGGGGAGACTGCAGGGAGCAGCCAGGATGGGACAGAAAGGAGCGGGTCCAGCTCTTGTATTTCATGAATGAAGTCATCTACGTTAGGGGGAAGGGTTTGATGACTTTGTTCTTAAAAGTTTTAAGTGTGAAAGATTATAAATGATGAAACCTCCCTTACCTAAATAAGGGCAGTATCGGCCAGGTGTGATCACGTCATGTATTAGCTGAGTTCTAATGTTCTGCCCAGTCTGGCCCAGTCTCCCCCAGGTTGGAGTGCCAGGGCCCTGACTGTGTAGACTGGTGTGCTGGCTGCTTTGCTGGTGATAGATGCCAAGGCCAGAAGGGACCATTGTGATGATCTACCCTGATCTCCTGTATAGCACAGGCCAGAGACCCCCCCCAAAGTCATTCCTAGTGCAGAGCTGGTAGAAAAACCTCCCATCTTGATTTAACAATTGTCAGTGATGAGAATCCACCATGACCCCCTGGTCAATTGTTCCAGTGGCTAATTGCTCTCCCTTAAAAATATACACCTTGTTTCCAGTCTGAATTTGTCTAGCTTCCACTGCCAGCCATTGGATCCTGGGGCGGGGGGGAAATCAAAGCTCCAAGGGTTGAGCCTCACAGCCCAGCTCCACAGCTTGTACACAGAGACCAACCCACAGCTGGCCCAAACACGCCACTCACCACGTCCCACTGCTTCCAAGCACGGAGTCTGCAGCTTCTCCCTCCGAAACTCCACTGTTGGCTGCCTCTGGTCATGGCTCCAGAAGGAAATGGTTCCATGGAAACCACTCTCTGGGGTGTGAACTTCCACAGCCTGATAGGAACAGAAACCACCTAAATATTGGGCTCGAGTGACTGGCCAGCCTCTGTCTCACTGCAGGCAAGGGAATGAGTGCATGATTGGAACTGCCTACTGCAATTGCATGACAGACGGCCTTGAGCAGAGACTGCTTGTGGCTGTAGCCGTAGGAAGTCCCCTGCAAGCTTCCCTTGCTCCCAGTATTCCAGATGCTTGTATAATGGCAATAACACTTCCCTGTCTCTACTGGAAAGAGAGGAAGTGAGGCCTGCAGAGTTCTGGAAGGCAGGGCTTGTGCTGCCAGAGGCTGGGGACAAAGCTGTCTCCATGCTGAGGGCAGGTGCTGGCGAGGTGCCTCACAACCATGGGCGGCGGGTGAAGGAGGAGGCTAGCCTCTGGCCTCTTCCCCCCTCTGCCCAAGTCCCCCGCCCCTTCTGTCCCCCTCCCCTGCTGGAGCCCAGAGCGAACAGCAAGCAGGAGGAGGCCTGGGGATGGAGTGTGAGCGGGGCCACACCAGGCTGTTTGGGGAGGCACAGACTTCCCCAGCCTACAATACCCGCCACCTATGTTCACAACCCAGGGTGCCCCTGGGGAGTGGCACAGGCAGGCATTGTTATGAGCTGGTACGTGACACTACAGTCCATCAGATAAGCCAAATGACTCATAACATGGCCTGGATGCCGTGTTGTCATAGCGACACTCTGATTTCCTTGGGCAATGGGGAGCCAAGTAGCTGTGCCGGAGTGGTATCAGTCCTGAGCATGGGAGGGATAAAGGAGGAAACGATTTTTATCTCCCTAGATTGACTCACCTTTCACACAGTCAGTACCGTGGGACATGGTCAGCAGCCAGGCGGCTTCATTAACCAGTTCTCTTCAGCAGGCGGAAACGGATGCTGCCGGCTCAACTCTCCCTCTCCTGAGAGCCCCAAAGTTACCTCTACTCCACATACGCTTGGTGGGGCCTCTTTTACTGATAACCAGTGTCTCTCAGAAACGGAGCCTGTCACCCACACTGAGAGGAACTAATCCCATGGCACTTGCTTCTGGCATGTGTAACTTTTTTTTTTTTTTTTTTTGTGCCCTTCAGTTTGGGCGACGCAGTTACAGCTACAGCTGGGGGAACAAACCCTGTCCCTTCAGCAAACGTACTGGGAACTCTCTGCAATTGTTAGTCAAGGAACTACAAACTCTAGTGAATACTGTAAGCTCCTTCTCCTTGGGTAGGGTGACCAGATGTCCCGATTTTATAGGGACAGTCCCGATTTTGGGGTCTTTTTCTTATATAGGCTCCTATTACCCCCCATACCCACTGTCCTGATTTTTACTTGCTGTCTGGTCACCCTATCCTTGGGGTCCCTGAAGGCCAATCTAATGGTCACTAGAAGAGGTTCTTTCAAGTCGGGCTGGCTGCTGACTGCTTTAGTGTCTCTAAAATGGAACATCTCAGGCTGCTGTTGGCACCTTTGCTGTCAGTTTGTTTCCTTGCCCTGTCAGGATTCGGATGCCTGGAAACGTGCTCCGGCATATAATGGTCCAGCAGCTTCACCTTGAGCCTGTGGAAAGCGCCTGAGGCCTTGCTGTGTTTGCACACAAGCACCACAGGTTATCTGGCTCACCCTGTGTTTGTGGGAGATAGGCTTAGCGTCTTGGTCGGCTTCGTTGATGTGCAGTGGGCTTCCACCACCTGGCACCATAAAGCCACTTGTGCTTCCTTGCCCTGACCCAAATACCACAAAGGATAATAGAATTGGCTAAGGCGTGAAACTGCTGCTGGTGTTGGGTGGGACCATGTGCTACTGGGCTGCCATCTAGAAACACCCTGAAGCTGTGAGATGAATTAGTCCCACAGAAATGACTGCGAACTTACACTGCCTAATCAAGCTGCCTCAACTAGCTATGGGCAGCTCAGGATTACACAGGCAGATCCCTCCAGCCTAGCCAGACATATGGATCGTGTCTGTGCACAAGGACATTGCTCTGGGCATGCTGCATGCACCTTCTGTGTCAGTGGAGCAGGATGTGGAGGGGCCACTGTGCCCCCATGGGAGGGACTGGATGGAAGGATTCATTTGGACAGCCCTGGAACCCTGTGTGTAGAGCTGCCAGGTGTGCTATGAGCTAAGCTGTGCCTGCAGCGTGTGTGTGCCAGGCTTCCCAGCTCCTAGAGCTGGAAAAGGAGGCTCCGTTGTCAGAGCCACTGGCCCTTGCTGAGGCTGCTGCTCTGGAAGCAAACCTGCAAACTTGACTTGCAGCATCTCTGGGCACATCTACAGTGCAACCCCTCCCTACCCCCCCAGCTCAGCCAGTCTGAGCCCAGGTCAGCTGCTGCGGGCTCCCACTACGGCTCTAAAAATAGCAGCGTAGCCCTTCTCCCTCGGGCTCTGAAACCCAGCGAGGTGGGTGGGACTTAGAGCCAAAGTGGGAACAGCTCTGCTGCTATTTCTAGCCCCGTAGCATGAGCCCCAGGCAGAGGACCTGGGATCTGAGACTCACTGCGACTACTGTGGTTTGGTTTTTTTGGTATGTGTGTTTTTTCTTTTTTTGCCATGTAGACATGCCCTTTGACAGCACAGATTGCATCTCTGCAACCCTGCTGGGTGTACCAAGGCAGAGCTCTTCAATCTGGATGTGAAGGGGCACTTCCTCGGCTGTGCCCAGGCAGGCAGGGGCTGGATGTGCAGCCCCATGGGCCACCTGCCACTGTGAAGCAGCTGCAGTCTTGTTTGTCAGATCTCCTGGAATTCCAATTGCTGGTCTGTATTTGTGCCATGGGCACGAAAATGCCTCTCTCTGCAGAGGGCCTGGACTGCTGCAAGGGCCGAGGAGTTTCCTTGCCATCTCAGGCTGCTCTGACCATGCCACGTGGACAGAGTTTCTCAAACGCAGTGTGAGATTTTTCTGCACTAAAGTGTTTCCTTCGCTGCCTCTCAGGGCGGTGGTAGTGCACACCCAGGGCTGCCTGCATGACTCCACCATGGCTGTTACACACCGTAATCTCCACCCAGGACTTAAAAAATCACTACTCCCCTTTCTGCCTGTTGTCCCGCTGTGCTCCATTCCTCGCCCACTGGAGCTCACGCTCCAGCAGTCATTTCAGTAATTGTTCGTCTATAGTCCCCAGTTGGTGCAATACCTCCCTAACAGATCCCTCGCCTGCTCTTGGTAAGCACCAGATATCTTTGAGAAGGGGGAATGAAGACATTGAAGAGTAAGCTGCTCTCATGTGCGGCAGCCTGGAATAGCTGGTCCACCCCATTCCCGCGTGTCTCCTGCTCACTTCCAGTGCAGCGCTAGGACGGCATGATGGACAGCGGGAGGCGGCAGGTGCTGTGGTGTAGTCTCTGAGCGAATGCCCAGCAGAGCTTGCTTAGGAGAGCGATGTCAAAGTGACACTGTCAGGTGGCTGAGCCATAAACCAGGATGTAATTGTGCCTGTGAAATCTGGGCATTCAAACAGTGCCGAGGATTGCGGTGTGTGGTACCTCCTGGCACAAAGAACCAGCCAGGGAATCTGAGCAGCCCCCGTGATCTAGCCACAATACCTTGGTCTCTTGTACTCGCGGCCTGTGATAAAGCAAGGGTGGGGATGTTTGTAAGTGCTCTGCCTCCACTGACTTCAGGGAGAGCAACATCAGGCCAGCACTGAGCACTTTTTAATCATCCCTACCCTAACTTGTCTTCCCTGTCCCCCACCCAGCTGCCAGACCTCCTGTTCCTCCTCCCCCACCAGCGACTCCTGCAGTGAAGCTCTTAATTTTCTGTAAGCCAGGGGTCACAGCACTGATTGGGGGGGTCACTTTCATATTCGATTTTAAAAGCTGCCACAGAACTTTCATCCTGCTGCACAAATCCCCAGGGGCTGCAGGGGGCTTTGCTGCATAACTTAGGGGGGCAGCTTGCCACAGGGATCTGTCTATCTGATCACAGTGCGAGGGAGGGCATGTCTCTCTCACAGTGCAGGTAAACAGTGTCTTACAAAAAACTCTCTGGGTGCTTCCATACTTTTAATGCTAGAAAAAAAAATCTGGCCCATAGAGCAGCTCAATAAATAACATGAGTGTTAAACTGAGCAGCACTCAGCATTTCCGATACTGAGAGTTGATTCCAATTCTGTTCTGCCATTGTTTAGCCAGCAGTACGATATCTCTCCTGCACCCTCCGGGCTTACAAAACCCCTAGCCTTTTCTCTAAGGGAGAGGTCCTTTCTTACCCACCTGACTCTAGATTCAGCTCAGTCTACGATGGACATACGATGTTACCATTTTTAGTTTTTGCATAACCTGTCAGCTCCCCGGCCTGGAGAAGTGTCCTAGCTCATACTAACGTAGCAAGCTTAACCTTGAGCCTGGGTAAAGCCCCTTAGGTGTTGCTTTGTACGGAGGAGAAGTTCTTGGATGCTGGTTGCACAAGCTGTCTGGCTCACCCTGATGTTCCATGGGAGATATGCACATCAACCAGTAATACGCAGTAAGGCATTGTGCTAGGTGAGGAATGTAAAATGGCTTAGTGACTTCTTTGTAAAAGATCTCGCCCCCTGTTCTCTGCTCCCCTAGGATCTCGTGGACTGGCACAAACCATTGCTCTGGCAGGTGGGCCATTTGGGGGAGAAATATGACGAGTGGGTGCATCAGCCTGTGGACCGGCCAATTCGCTTGTTCCACTCGGATTTCATAGAGTCCCTCTCTAAAACAGCATGGTAAGTGTCGTCTGAGGGAGGCTTACAGCAGGTCTGGCCTTGTCTGACCCCTCCCCCAGGGCTTGTGCTTCTTGGCACGTCCAAGACTAGAATCTCGAAATAGAGGTTCATTGTGAGACCATGTCCCCAGGGGAAGGGGAAGGAAGCTGGGCCTGTTGGATGGACAGGAAGCTCCTGGGGTCCAGCAGGGAAAGACGGCTCAGTGCAGTGACTCTGAGATGGGCCGAGCTCAGATAACAAGACACAGGGCCGGCTCCAGCATTTCTGCCGCCCCAAGCGCGCAAAAAAAAAAAAAGCCGCGATCGAGATCGGCGGCGGCAATTGGGGGGGGAGGGGAAAGTCGCGAGCGGCAGGTCCTTCGCTCCTAGAGGGAGTGAGGGACCTGCCGCCCCCAAATTGCCGCAGGTGCCGCCCCTCTCCCTTGGCCGCCCCAAGCACCTGCTTGTTAAGCTGGTGCCTGGAGCCGGCCCTGACAAGACACATCCCATCTGGGAGCTTCTTGGAGCATCCAGGTGTTTCTGGAACCCTCAGGCTCTCTGCCTCGTCACCTACCACTCGCCAGTCAATATTGTATCCACAGTGACCGTGGTGAGACTTGCTTCTGCATCCCTCAGCGCCCCTCAAGAGATGAGGCAAAGGGGAGCAGCTGCAGAGCAATGTGAGGTGCTTCCGCCACAGCATTCCTACGATGGGAAGCAAGAGACCTGGAAACTGAGCCTGAGTCTTTGCCGTGGTCACGCACATCCCAAGCCACCGGGCTGACTCCCCTGCAAAGCAGCCTCTGGTACCAGGGCCTGCTCCTTTAGGATGTAGTATTGCTGCTGCTTAAAGCTCTTCTCCCAACAGTTTGTATTGGGTCCCCTCCTCCCTCTCTCTGAGCTTGAGCAGGAAGCGAGGGCCTGTGAAGTGTAGAACAGCCAGAACGCTGGCTTTGGGGCCACTGGTACAGCTGCCTCAATATCCCCCGAAGCATGTGCCCTGTTTGGAATAACTAAGGGCCAGTCTGCACTAGACGCACCACAGCGGCCCAACTGCATTGATGCAGCACATCAGGGGAGGACGCTCTATGCCGATGGAAGAGAGCTCTCCCGCTGGCACAAGAACTCCACCTCCAGGAGAGGCGGTAGCTACGTCTGCGGGAGAAGCTCTCCTGCCGACATAGTGCTATCCACACTGGCTCTTAGGAGTGTGAATAAGCCACACCCGAGTGACATAATTTACACTGAGCTGAGTGACGTACATTATACCAACACAAGTGGTAGTGTGCACAAGCCCTAAGTTTGCCATAGAGCACGGAGAAAGCTTGTGAATTTGCTCAAATGAATTCCTCTCTTCCATCCTCTAGGTACATCGTTATCATGGTGTGGATCCCTGTGGTGCTGTATCTCAGCTGGTTCTGCTACGCGTCTCTTGCACAGGGAACTACCAGACTTTTCTCGTCATTCACAGCAGGTACTGAACTCCAACGCAGCTCCACCTGCCCTGTCTAATCCGGGTCCCTTAAGCCCTAGAAAGGCAATTGCACTCACCTGCATCGCAGCAGTCCCGCTTTCCTGAGGGGAGTCACTAGCATGTACATTGGGACAAGCTCTCCCACTAGCATGAAGGGTCAAATCCGTGTGTGTGCGTGTACACATGTGTTGTGCGTAGAGGGCCCAGGGGCTGGGGGGCTGGCTGGCTTGCTTTCCACCACCCCACCCCACCGGTGCATGTTTGAAGCTACAATTAGTTGCATGGAACAGCAGCAAATTAACCCTTTTTGCCAAGTACAGCTTTTGAAATAACATCCAGTCTCCTTTAAAGCCAGTCATAGCCACAGTTGTCTGCATCCATCCCCATTCTGGGCTAAGTGTTACAGCTTGTGAGCGGCACCAGATCACTGGTTTGCTGCAGAAATCTGGTTGCTAGGGGCTGTGGTCTGGGGCAGCTGTAATCTGTCCATCACGGTGGTGCTTTTGGGCAAGGTGTATCAGAGGAAGAAAATATTGTACCAGTCCAGTGACTTGTGCCAAGTTTGCAACACTTCTCTGTTGTCAGTCCAGCCCCCAAAGCTTTTTACCGAGCACGTGCACGCGGGCTGCAGTGCTGGAACCAGATTCAGCTCCTGTGGTGCTTCACTCCAGACACACCTGCGCAGGCCTGCTTTATCCAGCTCCCTACGGCCGGATCCTGAGCAAAGACACAAGCCATTTCCTCTTTGTCCCACTTCACTAGAACCCCTTATTTGGCCCTTTTGGGTGTCTCTACACAGCGGCTGGGAGATGTAATTCCAGCTTGGGGAGATGTACACGTGCTAGCTCTGCTGGAGCTACCATGCTAAAAATAGCAGCAGGCACCCAAGTACAATCCCGTCTAACCCTGTAAATGGTGGAGTCTCTGTGACTTGAAGTCTTTAAACCATGATTTGAGGATGACAGTGACTCAGCCAGAGGTTAGGGGTCTATCGCAGGAGTGGGCGGGTGAGGTTCTGTGGCCTGCGATGTACAGGTGGTCAGACTAGATGATCATAGAATCATAGAATATCAGGGTTGGAAGGGACCTCAGGAGGTCATCTAGTCCAACCTCCTGCTCAAAGCAGGCCCAACACCAACTAAATCATCCCAGCCAGGGCTTTGTCAAGCCTGACCTTAAAAACCTCTAAGGAAGGAGATTCCACCACCTCCCTAGGTAACCCATTCCAGTGCTTCACCATTCTCCTAGTGAAAAAGTTTTTTTTCTAATACCCAACCTAAACCTCCCCCATTGCAACTTGAGACCATTACTCCTTGTTCTGTCATCTGGTACCACTGAGAACAGTCTAGATCCATCCTCTTTGGAACCCCCTTTCAGGTAGTTGAAAGCAGCTATCAAATCCCCCCTCATTCTTCTCTTCTGCAGACTAAACAATCCCAGTTCCCTCAGCCTCTCCTCATAAGTCATGTGCTCCAGCCCCCTAATCGTGATGGTCCCTGCTAGCTTTGGAGTCTGAGTCTGGGTATGTATTTGTGTGGCTAGTGTTCCCACTACCCATGAACTAGCTCCAGCAGTCAGCATGTGTACAGCTCCCCGAGCTGCGGATTACGCCTCCCAGCTTCAGTATGGAGGTACAGTTAGTGTAACAGAGGTGCACTCGCCATCTTTAGCTGTGTTTCTAACTAAATGGGGGTGTCCTCATGACTGTTTCTGCCAGTGGCTTGCTGCTCCCCCATCTCAGATGGCGTGGTCCCCAGAGCAGACCTTGGCTCTTTGCCAGGGCAGCAGATCACTGTGCCGCTGATGCTTGCTCCCAGTCCAGACAAAGATTTAAAAAAAAAAAATCACTGACTCCAGTCTCAGAAACCCCGGCTCTCGTGCCCTCTGTTTTTCTGGCCCTCCCTGCATTCATGTGTCATCCTGGTGTCGGATAGATATTGAGTCTCTCCAGATTTGAAGGGCTATAGGTGTCCAGACATCAAAGCCTAGCCCAGCCCCCCAGAGGGGTCTGTGAATTGCTTGTGATTCCTAGTTAAGGCTAAGGTTTTATCATGGTTATTTTTAGTCAAAAGTCATGGACAGATCACAGGCAATACACAGAAATTCACAGAACCCGTGACCTGTCCGTGACTTTACTAAAAATAACCGGGGGACAGGGCTAGGTAGGGGGAGGAATGGAGCCCTGTAGTGGGGGACTGCCAGCCAAGCCCCCCGCCATGGCGAGGGGCACAGTCCCAGGTCCAGCAGGGGTCGCACCCACGGGAGGCACACAGCCACCGCTCTGGAGCTGGCTGCGGCTGCAGGATGGGTGCATGGCTCCGGCTGCAGCCCCCGCCAAGCCTGGGGCACTGTGGGGCTGGAGCGCGTGGCCTAGCTGCAGCTCCCGGCGGAAGCCGCGGGGCTGGGGCTGCAGGGTCCTGGTTCCAGCCAGCCCCAGTTGCAGGGCAGGGGTGCACAGTCCCGCCTCCACCTCCTGAAGCCCTGGAAGTCCCAGAGGTTTGGTAAAGTCACAGAATCTGTGGCTGCCGTGATCTCCGTGACTAAATCGTAGCCTTATTCCTACTAGGAGGAGTCTGCAACAATTCCAGCATGGATACTGTCTAGTTATCTTTACAAAGAAAAAGTCGAGAAATTCAGCTGCATGAAAGCTGAGATTCCACTTTTTTGGGGTCCCCCAAATCAAGGGAACCCACAACCATGGGGCTTTGGGGACTGCAGAGGCCATCTCTGGTGGCCTCTAACCTGTTGTGGGGCATGCTGCTCGCCACTCATCCCTGTCCACTTCTGCAGCTGAATGGAAGCAAAAGAAAAGGCCAGCGCTGTCAGTCTGTAGTCCTGTATGGTTGTTTGCCAAGCCCATCCCTCAGTGCTGCTGGTGCTGGGCAGACCTCGCACAGTGTGTGGCTTGTTTGTGTGAAATCCCCCACTGGCCACCCTCCTGCCAGCAACAATTGCAGCCAGAGCATGTTGCCGCCTTTGTTTCTAATGTGCTGTTTTCCTCCCCTGAGCTGCATTCCTTTGGAGATGCCATTTGGTATCGGCGTTGGCTGTGTCCAGGGGTGGGTGAACGGTGGGGAGAGGGAGAATCTCCTCCTCCTCCTCTCATGTAGCCGTGTCCCACCAGAGCCTGCCGTGGTGGCGCGGGTGCAGCTCAATGGGCTGGAGGGGGCACTGCGTTTGGAGCAGATCACTGGCAAATGCTATTAGCTGGGGTCTTAAAGGGACATCTTCCACTTTGGAATCTAGGTGGTTTTTTTGTTTTGTTTTGTTTTTTTTAAACTAGTCTCAAGTAGCTTGAAGTGCTGCCTCTGTGCCCCATCCCCAGCCAACCTCTGTGCCTTTTTTATGAATAATCACATTTCTGACAGCAGGGCCTAAGGGCCAGCTAAGAACAGGCCCCCACTGTGCCAGGTGCTGTACAAACGCAGTAGCCGACAGTCTCTGCCTTGCAGTGCTTACAACCGAAATAGACCAGGCAGACGCGGGTGGGGGAAGGGCTAGAACAGACGAGCAGGGTGAACAGTGCGATGGCAGCAGAGAGCAGGGTAATGCTGTGACTTTTATTATTTTAGGGGCTGGGGTTGAGTGAGGCAGGGATCAGCTAAATGGAAAGAGCAGGGCTGGGCGGGGGATGAGAGGGACGGGGTGCGGGGGCAGAGCGTGAGAAGGGCAGGTGTGAAATGAAGCTGTGGTGAAAAGACCATGAGGCGGGGAAAAGGTTGGTGCAAACAGCCAGTGATGCAGAGCTCAGGAAGTCCAGTCAAACCTGTAGCTAGATCTCCAACTGTCAAGAGGATCCAAACTCCCTGCATTAGGAGCCAGCCAGGAGGGGCAGAAGCAGCTTTGTGACGCTAGGCAGACTTCCTAACGTGTATCTATTGGTGCCCCGCTGCGGTGTTCGCTCTGCTGTGCTCTCAGCTGGGTTAGGGAGAGCGCTTCCCCCTTGCGCCGCTACACGCTTGCAGAGAGTCACCCGTGCAACCAATTTGTTCTGGGGTGAGGCTTTCTCCCCTTCTTCCCCCCACCCCCCAAAAGCTAATTGTGAATCTTCTGTGCTGTTGCCTGAGGCCTGATCCATGACAGACCGTCAGTCACAAGAGAGAGGGCTTGTCATGCCCATTTTAAAGATCTAAAGTGTCAAACCAGTAGTTGTCAGATTCCTGGCCTCAGCTGGTAGCAAGTTGAACAGTCTGTAGCCGGGTCACGTGTGTGTGTGTGTGTGTGTGTGTGTGTTACCTTGTTCCTTTTTCAGTAAGCACTACTGCCTGCGGGAAGCATCCCCTAGGGAATGGGGCTGAGGGCGGGGGGGCACCGTAGGGGCATACTCCAGGCTGAGACTGAGGGCTGCATGTATCGTGTATCACTAGAAGTACGAACCACAGCAGCGTTTAGTGGGGAAGCGGGTAGGCACCACATGGCCCGAGTTGCTAGGGACTCTCACGCTAGCTGGCTTCCCTCTCCAGTGAACATTCCCCCCCAAGAATCTGGCTTTGCTTCTGCAGAGTAAATGACTGGGGATCCTACAAAGCAGCATGTTTGAGCCACGCCCTGGGAAAACAGCCTCCCATTGATGTGCTCTCCCTAGCTCACGCGTCCGGATCAAGGCAGATCTGTCTGTGGGACAATGGGAAAGAGCTCCAGCCTGGCAGCAGCCTCCACACGACCCTCCCTTTAAATACACAGAGAAGACATGGCAGAAGCCTCAGCTGCTCAATTAAAATCTGGTTTGGGGGCGGGGTTTAGTCTTAGCTGGGAGACTCCATGGTCCAGATGGTGGTTCTGCTGTTGCAAGCAGATTCAGAGGGGCTCTGGCCCTTTCCAGTGCGAGGGATATCAGGAAGTCAGGAGGGGCTGAAGGAGCCAAAGGGTGCAATGGGCGGGGTGCAGGAAGCAGGGGTGTGAGGGAAGAGATGGGGTGAGTTAGGCAGAGTCTGGAGAGAGGAAGAGATATGGAAGGAGTGGAGATCACTGAAAGCATCTGAGGGGGACGGGGCGGGTGGACATGGTCAGTGTTGCTCCAGGGGAGGAGGAGAACCTTGACTGTGGCATTTGGAGGGTGGAGAACTGAGAAACTGGAGGTGTTTGTAGTGGCCGAGTCAAGAATTGACAGGCTTTAGTAGTAAGGCTAGCTTGTTGCCAGAACAGAGCCTGGCTGGCAGGGGAGAGGAGAGGAGACTCCTGGCCCTCCTAGAGGGTCTGGGTGGATATGTCTGAAGCTGCTAAAGGGGAAATGCAATAAATCTGGGAAGCACAAAGTAAACGTGAAAGAAGCAGTGACCCATGACGTGATCCCCTGTCTTGCTTGCTAGCCGTGGTAGTGATGCATGGTTGCTGATAGCTGCATGTCTTCTTGTCGTGTAGAGTATTCCATCCCTGTGCACAAGTACTTCTTCCCATTAATCTTCGTGCTGGGAATGTTCCTGTGGTCCTTAGTAGAGTATCTCATCCATCGCTTTCTCTTCCACATGAAGCCGCCTGCTAGTAACTATTATCTCATCACACTGCATTTCTTGTTGCACGGCCAGCATCACAAGGTGAGTAGTGCTCACCCCTGCTTGCAATGTAGGGAGTGGCACAACAGATCTCTGGAGATAACAATCTCAGGCATGGGAATTGTGGAGCTTAGTTATGCATGTCAGCATGACTCGTGGCATCTCTCTGATTAGGAAAGGAGCACCACCCAGTGCTATTAGACTTGCCCAGAGCAACAGCCTTGCCACGAAAGCTAAAATTCAAGGTCTGACCGAAGTTGTGGAGGCATGCTTAGACATGCACAGGGCCAGCTCCGGTGGCAGCCTGCCAGTCTCTTGGCACATGGCATCGCAAGCCATATGCAGCAAGACTCCAGATGCAAGGCGTTTGCCTAAAATTTCTCAATGGTGACTGGAAATGCTTTAGCACCTGCGAAGGCTGCCGACGCAGGGTTGTGTTTCTCAACGACTCAAAGCAGGGTGAGGTGCTACATCCCTTCTACAATAGTAGATGCTTTAGCACTAGTGATGGGGAAATGCGGAAGCCTTGAGGCTTGTTGGGTAACTAGAAATTGGGTGAGTTGATTTGTGAATTTCATATCCCGAATCCGTGAATGCGGTGCCAGCTTCTTGGCTGGCAGAAATCGACATCACTCGATTGAACTCAAAGGAGCCGGGCCAGTCTGCACCGGGTAGGGGTCTGACCAGGTTGAAACTTAGATGGTTAAAAGTAGCTTTTAACAAACTTACCCTTCTGTGGGCACCTGAGCTGCCTTGGCAACCTCTAGCTTTGTTAGGGTTGGGAACGGTGGCAAAGTAGCTTTAGAAGCAGCCGCTGCTGCAACTAGAAGAACCCTAACCCCCGAAAGGCTGGCTTCCCCTGGGAGCTGGCCAGCGTAGCCAGCCTAACACCCCTGCACCTGCAACAGGCGCGTGTAGACGCTTCTGACGCTGCTCGGAAGCTCCCTCATGATGCCTCAAACACATCGCCTTTGACCGGTCAGAGGCTCCACCATAGCTGCTTCTAGACCCCGAGAGCAGAGGCAGACGTGTTTGTAGCTTCTGATCTGATGGTAATTATTCACGTTGCCCCCTCTCTGTCTGGGTCATGTGAACCAGGAGAGTATCACACCTGGGTTCCTTAAACGCGCTAGGAACTCATCCTGTCCATTGTCCTTCTCTGCCTCCAGTCTCCATTTGACAGCTCCCGTCTGGTCTTCCCTCCCGTGCCTGCATCGCTGGTGATTGGGTTTTTCTACACCCTCTTGCGCCTGCTCCTGCCTGAAGCAGTTGGCATGTCCATGTTTGTCGGTGGGCTGTTTGGTTATGTTGTCTACGACATGACTCATTACTACCTGCACTACGGCTCGCCAAAGAAAGGCACCTACCTGTACGGGCTGAAGGCTTATCACGTGAAGCACCACTTTGAACACCAAAAATCAGGTACCTGCCCCTTTCTCCTCCTTCCTGCTGCCCCCTCGGAACAGACATGTGACCAGGGAACACCGCTGACCCCTGGGGAGCCTGAGACAGCATGGCCGAGCCGAGGTCAGACTGTGCTCATTAGGGCTGCATCATCCATGCCTTGGGGCTTGGGGTGACGTGTCTCTGAACCATCATTCATCTCATAACCCCCCCCAGGCTTTGCTCTTCTCCTCTGAGTCAGCTGGAGCTCCGCTCCTGTGTGTGTAAATCTCCTGGAGACAAAACTGGGCCCACGCTTTTAATCACAAGGGCCTGACTTTCAGTGCCCAAGGCCACATTTAGGCAAAGAAAAAAGGGGCCTGATCCTCAAAGATGTTGAGCCCTGGCAGCCCCTCCCAAGGTCAAGAAAAGCTGCAAGTTCTCAGCAACCACTTATTGTGGTGCCTAAACGTGGCCTTGGGTACCTAAAGTTAGGCACGTCCGATTAAAAGCATGGGCCCAGTTTTGAGTTTCCAGGAGGTTTACGCAGCTGAGAAGTTCCAGACTGGCGGTAACGGCACAGACGCATACGCCACACCCCAACATGGCTTTGTAAACAGTGGTGGTACGTTCTCTTGTCAGTCTGTTTTCCTCCAGTTACTGTCTGACGTTTGAAGAAAGCATGGGACGCTTTGCCCCCTCTTGATTCACTTTCTTCAAACTTGCTGTTAATCAGGGGGGCTGAAATCAAGCTCAGGAAATTCCAGTGCATATGGCTGACTACTGAGCCTTAACTCTGACCCTGTTTGTATGTGCCTTGATTAAGGCAAGTTGTGTACTTGAGTCAGGAAACTTACTTTGATTTATTAAATGTGCAGATTTGATACTCTACAATTACATACAAACATATACAAAAAATTAATTTGAATCAGTTACAAACAGATGCTTCCTAGTCTACCAAGAATCCTATTTCAGAGCTTTTTACATTTGAAGCAAACCTTAACTACTTCCTTGTGTGTGCAGACCTAGGTAACGGGGACTGTGCACAGATGCACATGTGTACCTGACATTGTGACATTGTGTACCTGGCATTGTGACATTCCTTGTGACCAGAACGCTAGTATGTGAGATGAAGTTGAGCTTGTGTGATTCTATTGGTGCAAGAGGGCAGAGTTAAAGTGGTGCATTCAGCTGAACTTGGGAGGATTTTAAGGCTGTAAATAAAGCTACGGTAATGTAGAAGCTGGATGGATATCAATAATCATAGAATCCTAGAATATCAGGGTTGGAAAGGACCTCAGGAGGTCATCTAGTCCCACCCCCTGCTCAAAGCAGGACCAATCCCCAACTAAATCATCCCAGCCAGGGCTTTGTCAAGCCGGGCCTTAAAAACCTCTAAGGATGGAGATTCCACCACCTCCCTAGGTAACGCATTCCAGTGCTTCACCACCCTCCTAGTGAAATAGTGTTTCCTAATATCCAACCTAGACCTCCCCCACTGCAACTTGAGACCATTGCTCCTTGTTCTGTCATCTGGTACCACTGAGAACAGCTGAGCTCCATCCTCTTTGGAAACCCCCTTCAGGTAGCTGAAGGCTGCAATCAAATCCCTGCTCACTCTTCTCTTCTGCAGACTAAATAACCCCAGTTCCCTCAGCCTCTCCTCATAAGTCATGTGCCCCAGCCCTCTGATCATTTTTGTTGCCCTCCACTGGACTCTCTCCAATTCGTCCACATCCTTTCTGTAGTGGGGGGCCCAAAACTGGACGCAATACTCCAGATGTGGCCTCACCAGTGTCGAATAGAGGGGAATAATCACTTCCCTCAATCTGCTGGCAGTGCTCCTACTAATACAGCCCAATATACCATTGGCCTTCTTGGCAACAAGGGCACACTGCTGACTCATATCCAGCTTCTCTTTCACTATAATCCCCAGGTCCTTTTCTGCAGAACTGCTGCTTAGCCAGTCGGTCCCCAGCCTGTAGCGGTGCATGGGATTCTTCCTTCCTAAGTATAGGACTCTGCACTTGTCCTTGTTGAACCTCATCAGATTTCTTTTGGCCCAATCCTCTAATTTATCTAGGTCACTCTGGACCCTATCCCTACCCTCCAGCGTATCTACCTTCCCCCCAGCTTAGTGTCATCCACAAACTTGCTGAGGGTGCAATTAATCCCATCATCCAGATCATTAATAAAGATGTTGAACAAAACTGGCCCCAGGACTGACCCCTGGGGCACTCCGCTTGATACCGGCTGCCGACTAGATATGGAGCGATTGATCACTACCCGTTGAGCCCGACAATCTAGCCAGCTTTCTATCCACCTTATAGTCCATTCATCCAATCCATACTTCTTTAACGTGCTGGCAAGAATACTGTGGGAGACTGTATCAAAAGCTTTTCTAAAGTCAAGGTATATCACATCCACCGCTTTCCCCATATCCACAGAGCCAGTTATCTCATCATAGAAGGCAATCAGGTTGGTCAGGCATGACTTGCCTTTGGTGAATCCATGTTGACTGTTCCTGATCACCTTCCTCTCCTCCAAATGCTTCAAAATGGATTCCTAGAGGACCTCCTCCATGATTTTGCCGGGGACTGAAGTGTGGCTGACAGTCTGTAGTTCCCCGGGTTCTCTTTCTTCCCTTTTTTAAATATGGGCACTACATTTGCCTTTTTCCAATTGTCTGGGACCTCCCCTGATCACCACGAGTTTTCAAAGATAATGGTCAATGGCTCTGCAATCACATCAGCCAACTCCCTCGGCACCCTTAGATGCATTAGATCTGGACCCATGGATTTGTGCATGTCCAGCTTTTCCTAATAGTACTTAACCTGAGTAGTACTTTCACTACTGAGGGGTGCTCACCTCCTCCCCATACTGTGTTGCCCAGTGCAGCAGTCTGGGAGTTGACCTTCTCTGTGAAGACCGAGGCAAAAAAAGCATTGAGTACTTCAGTTTTTTCCACATCATCTGTCACTAGGTTGCCTCCCCCATTCAGTAAGGGGCCCACACTTTCCCTGACCTCCTCCTTGTTGCTAACATATCTGTAGAAACCCTTCTTGTTACCCTTCACATCCCTTGCTAGCTGCAACTCCAGTTTTGCCTTGGGCTTCCTGATTACACCCCTGCATGCTCTAGCAATATTTTTATACTCCTCCCTAGCCATCTGTCCAAATTTCCACTTCTTGTAAGCTTCCTTTTTGAATTTAAGCTCACCGAAGATTTCACTGTTAAGCCAAGCTGATCGCCTGCCATATTTGCTATTCTTTCTGCACTTCGGGATGGTTTGTTCTGGCACCCTCGATAAGGCATTTTTAAAATACAGCCAGCTCTCCTGGACTCCTTTCCCCCTCATATTAGCTTCCCAGGGGATCCTGCCCTTCAGTTCCCTAAGGGAGTCAAAGTCTGCTTTTCTGAAGTTCATGGTCCATATTTTGCTACTCTCCTTTCTTCCTTTTGTCAGGATCCTGAACTCAACCATCTCATGGTCACTGCTGCCTAGGTTGCCACCCACTGCTACTTCCCCTACCAATTCCTCCCTGTTTGTAAGCAGCAAGTCAAGAGGAGCATGGCCCCTAGTCAGTTCCTTCAGCACTTGTACCAGGAAGTTGTCCCCAACACTCTCCAAAAACTTCCTGGGATTGTCTGTGCATTGCTGTATTGCTCTCCCAGCAGATGTCAGGATGATTGAAGTCCCCCATTAGAACCAGGGCCTGTGACCTGGAAACTTCAATTAGTTGTCCGAAGAAAGCCTCGTCTACTTCATCCTTCTGATCCGGTGGTCTATAGCACACGCCCACCACGACATTACCCTTGTTGCTCTTGCCTCTAAACTTAACCCAAAGACTCTCAACAGGCTTTTCTCCCGTTTCAAACTGGAGCTCTGAGCAATCACACCGCTCTCTTACATACAATGCAACTCCTCCACCTTTCCTCCCGTACCTGTCCTTCCTGAACAGTTTATATCCATCCATGACAGTGCTCCAGTCATGTGAACTGCCTCACCAAGTTTCTGTTATTCCAATCACATCATAGTTCCTTGATTGTACCAGGACTTCCAATTCTTCCTGCTTGTTTCCCAGGCTTCTTGCGTTCGTGTACATGCACCTAAGATAACTAGCCGATTGCCCTACTTTCTCAGTATGAATCAGGAGGCTTCCCATCTTGTACCCTCCTCCTTGTGTTTCCTCCCGGTATCCCACTCCCCCACTTACCTCTGGGTTTAGGTCACCATCCCCCGGCGAACCTAGTTTAAAGCCCTCCTCACTAGGTTAGCACGCCTACCTGCGAAGATGCTTTTCCCTCTCTTCATTAGGTGGATCCCATCTCTTCCTAGCAATCCTTCTTCCCAGAACAGCATCCCAGAATCCAAAGCCCTCTCTCCGACACCACCTGCGTAACCACGCAATCACCTCCACAATTCGACAGTCCCTACCTGGGCCTTTTCCTTCAACAGGGAGGATGGACAAGAACACCATTTGCACCTCAAACTCCTTTATCCTTCTTCTCAGAGCCACATAGTCTGCAGTGATATGCTCAAGGTCATTCTTAGCAGTATCATTGGTGCCCACGTGGAGAAGTAGGAAGGGGTAGTGATCTGAGGGCTTGATCAGTCTCGGCAAACACTCCATCACATCCTGGATTCTAGCTCCAGACGAGCAGGACACTTCTCTTTGTTCCTCTTGGTTAGAAACTTAAGCCATCTAGTCAGCTGCAGCTCTGCAATGGCTTGACAGGTATATGGATGGGAAAATCTAGGTGCTGAGAAGTGGGTCTAAAGGTTTTAAGAAGTGGCTGCTGCTTTCTGAATTGGCACTAAAATGCAGCAGTGCTAAGGGCACTGTCTCCCTGGGCTTGTAGCCTTTCTGATGGGGTGTAATGCAAATTCCCCCTTGGATGACTAGTCTGTCATGCTAAATTTCCACCTGTAACTTTGCTTGGGTTTTTGTAGAGTTCCTTCCTGCTAAACTGCTGTGTGCATCAGCTGCTGCACTCTCTTCCTCAGAGGTGGCTGCATTTCAGTGGTGGGAGAAGTAATTGTGGCTTCTGCAATCCTCAACCAATTTTTGTTAAAGCTCTGAGGATATGTCTATTCTGAGCACTCCTTACAATGACGGGTCGAGTACATACACTGCATGCCCAGCTAGCCCAAGGACAAAGAGCAGTGTAGATGCTGCCAGTGCCGGAGCCTTTCCTCGCTGCCTCCCCCATGCCAGAGCCTTTCCCTGACACATGTCGCTACATCCCACAGTGTGGATGGATCTTGTTTTTCACTGTGGTGTGTAACTACATATCCCCTACGTGCTGCTGCCAGTGGTGTGCACTGTAGATGTACCCTGCCACTGTTTCATTAGGGTGAAAGGTTCTTATAGAAATTAAAGCTCAGATTTAGCCTGCGGCATGGAGTATGAGGCTTATATCCTTGGGCGTTGCCTAGCCAGCATTATCTGACCAGCCCTGGGCTCTCGGCATCTTCCTCTTCCATTAGCCACTGAGGACGCGCTATCTGAGCTGCCTCCAGGATATGCAGATGGAGAGGCACATCCCAAATGCCTCAGGTTGGGGGAAAGGTCAGGATCCAGGATACCCCTTTCTGCTTCTCAAGTGATCGTTGGCCAGGAGCGCAGTGGTTATCTCCATTTTCCAGATAGGGAAACTGAGGCACACTGGGATTAAGTGACTTTCCCAAGGCTACACTGTCACCAAAGAACAGGCACCCTAAAACCATGCTGATAAGTCTACATCCATACTCTGAGGAGAGGGTGAGGTCTCCAGACAGGCATATCTCTCTGCGTGGTTTCCTAGGAGAAAAGTGCTGTGCAGAGGTAGCTTTTGTCGTCATGAAGGCAGGACAACTTGGCTGTCAAATACTTTCTCCTCCCCCAGGCAGGCAGCCTTTGTTCTCTTCTCTTCTCCTAGGGGAATGGATTTCTCTGTGCCATGCAACCCTCGCTGTCTGGGACTGTTTCTAGAGGAGACCTGGGTTGTTCAGGCTGGCGAGGGTTGGCTGTGTTAGTGGTGACCCATTTGTGGCCCAGAGGGAGGGAGCTGGTCCCGCCTCTGCTTCTCATTCCATGGTTGCTTTTAGTCTCCGAAGTGCATAAAAACCCTCTGGCTTTCCCCAGGAACTCATGCAATTCCCTGGAAATGCTCTGCCCCTCCCGCCTTCTTGGAAGAGCCTCTAAAGGCCAGTGCTGGGTTTTTAAAAACTCCCTCGCTTCTTACCAGTGTCTCTTTTTCAAATAAAACGAGTACTTGTGGCACCTTAGAGACTAACAAATTTATTAGAGCATAAGCTTTCGTGGGCTACAACCCACTTCTTCGGATGCATATAGAGTGAACCATATATTGAGGAGATATATATACACACACATACAGAGAGCATGAACAGGTGGGAGTTGTCTTACCAACTCTGAGAGGCCAATTAAGTAAGAGGAAAAAAACTTTTGAAGTGATAATCAAGATGGCTCAGTACAGACAGTTTGATAAGAAGCAAGTGTGAAAATACTTACAAGGGGAGATAGATTCAATGTTTGTAATGGCTCAGCCATTCCCAATCCCTATTTAGCCCTGAGTTGATTGTGTCCTAAAACTTGCAGCTTTAGGACAACTGATTCGGACCCTTGTTCTGTGTTGGAGCCAGACAGGAGTGTCTGACTCAGCGAGACGGGGTGCTGGAGTCCCGAGCTGGCAGGGAAAACAGGAGCAGGGGTAGTCTTTGCACATTGGGTGGCAGCTCCCAAGGGGGTTTCTGTGATCCAACCCGTCACAATCAACTCAGGGCTAAATAGGGATTGGGAATGGCTGAGCCATTACAAACATTGAATCTATCTCCCCTTGTAAGTATTTTCACACTTGCTTCTTATCAAACTGTCTGTACTGAGCCATCTTGATTATCACTTCAAAAGTTTTTTTTCCTCTTACTTAATTGGCCTCTCAGAGTTGGTAAGACAACTCCCACCTGTTCATGCTCTCTGTATGTGTGTGTATATATATCTCCTCAATATATGGTTCACTCTATATGCATCCGAAGAAGTGGGTTGTAGCCCACGAAAGCTTATGCTCTAATAAATTTGTTAGTCTCTAAGGTGCCACAAGTACTCCTGTTATTTTTGCGGATACAGACTAACACGGCTGCTACTCTGAAACCTGTCTTTTTCAAATGGAACGATTCCCTAGAACAGAGGTATTCCTCCCGCCTGCAAGGCCTGAGTGCCCTTACATCCCCTGCTGCACCGGGAGTGGTGGGAGCGGGCAGGCCTAGCACTCTGCATGAGCCCAGTGCAGAATATGTATTGGGTATTGTGGGTGGCTAGCCGGCGTCAGGGTCCGTGCCGCTGCACCAAGCACATACCCAGGGTCCCCAGCGGGCTCATTGGCCTGGAGCATGGGAGGATCTGTGTCGGGGGGAGGGATAGCTCAGTGGTTTGAGCATTGGCCTGCTAAACCCAGGGTTGTGAGCTCAATCCTTGAGGGGGCCATTTGGGGATTTAGTTGGGGATTGGTCCTGCTTTGAGCAGGGGGTTGGACTAGATGATCTCCTGAGGTCCCTTCCAACCCTGATATTCTATGATTCTATAAATTTAATATCTTCAAATGCAAAATGAGCAAATGCTCTGGATGGTGCCCGAGAGCTCTGCTGTGTTCAGCAAACCAGCAATGACCCTTGGAGCAGCACTCAACGGCGCTCAGACATGCCTGCTTTTGGGGGGGACACTAGCGCTCGTGCCGCTTTCTGAGCCGTGGCACCTTCTCCCACCACTGAAATGCAGCCACCTCTGAGGGAGAGTGCAGCAGCTGTTTAGGCAGGAAGTGAACACTACAAAACCCAGTTGAATATATGGATGGAAATTTAGCATGACAGACTGGTGCAGAGCGCTTGTTGACACAGCTTCCCTCACTGTCCATGCTGAATGTCTAGCTGGGGGGAAGAGTGGGGCGGGACTCGGGAGATGCAGCCGATTCCGTAATGTTCTCCCTCCCTCCGCCAGGAAAACCCCTTCCAAACAGGAGCCACCGCATACAGTGCCTGTGCCAGGTGACCGTTCTTTGGGAATGCCCAGGGCAGGGCCAGTGCAAGGATATTTTGCGCCCTAGGCGAAACTTCCACCTTGCGCCCCCCCCGCCCCCTCTCCCCCATAACATCGGTTCATTGAGGGGCAAATCCCAACGAGCCTTTATGGACCCCATGGACAAACATGCTCAGGGGCCAGCCATGCCCAGTAGCTGCTCCCCAGACCAGGTTCCCCCTCCCTGTCCCCCGAACTCCCCTGGAGGGTGCACAGCCCCCCCGTGAGCCCTCCCCACCCCACCCCGGCGGCCCCCGCCCCAAGTCCACTCACTGGCTTTGCTGGTCTTGGGCTGCTGAAGCAGCTCGGCAGGGAGGAGCTGCCTCCTGGGGGCTCCTGCAGCAGATGCATGTGGGCAGAGGCCCCCATGTGCCCCCCCCAGCTCCCCCTCGCCGTGCTCAGGCTCTGTGGCTCCCGGGAGCGTGAGCCGCCGCCGCCCCTCCCGGAGCAGGCTCAGGGCCCCGGGCGGCGGCTCACATGCCCGGGAGCTGCAGAGCCCGAACGTGGCGAGGGGGAAGCTGAGGGGCGCACGGGGGCTATGCCCGCATGCATCTGCTGCAGCCTGCAGGAGCCCCCCGGGGGGACACCAGGCCACAGCCTGGGCAGGAGGGGCGGGGGGCGCGGCTGCTCCCCACTAGTGTAGGGTTACCATATTTCAGCAAGCAAAAAAGAGGACGGGAGGAGCCCCGCCCCAGTCCTGCCCTAGCCCCGCCCCAGTCCTGCCCTAGCCCTGCCCCTCCCACTTCCCGCCTCCCCTCACGACCCCCAACCCTCCCCCTGCTCCTTGTCCCCTGACTGCCCCCTCCTGGGACCCCTGCCCCTAACTGCCCCCCAGGACTTCACCCCCTACCTAAGCCTCCCTGCTCCTTGTTCCCTGACTGCCCCCTCCTGAGACCCTCCCCCCATCCTAACTGGCCCCCTAGGACCCTACCCCCTACCTGCCCCCTGACTGCCCCAACCCTTATCCACACCCCCACCCCCAGACAGACCCCGGGACTCCCATGCCCCATCCAACCACTCCCCACCCCCTGACAGCCCCCCCAGAACTCCCAACCCATCTAAACCCCTCTGCTCCCTGTCCCCTGACTGCTCCGATCCCTCTCCCCACCCCTGCCCCCTGACAGCCCCCCCACTCCTTGTCCCCTGACTACCCCTCCTGGGACCCCTGCTCCTAACTGCCCTCCAGAACCCCCCACCCCCTATTTATGTACAGGCGTGACTACCTGCCCTTTCCTGGTTATTATACGCGGCCAGTCCGCATCCACATCCAGTAATTAAATAAACTAATAATTTAAATTGGAATTTCATCCATTAATAAGTATTTATTATATAATTAAAACCATTCTATTGAAGGACAGATATTAAATAACACTAAATAAATTAATGTTCAAAACAATATTAAAAATTTGAAAATTTAGAGCATGGAAACCAAAATAGCTAAAATTTAGTTTTGGCAAGATACACGGAATGGAAACTCCGGGATCTTTACCTGTCACTGAATATAGCCATCATACCAATAGTGGAATATAAAACAAGTCTACATATACTCTCCTTAAAATTTTTACTTCTGTCCATTCCCAATAATTGTAACAAATCATTATTACCTTCACTCCACTTGCCACGCGCCCCAAGCACAAAACCAAAGAAGTGAATATTTTTACCTCCCGTTAAGTTTTTAATTTCTTCCTCTAACTCAAGATAATAAGCCACCTTCTCACTGTGGGCTTGTTCCAAACTTCCAGCATTATCCTCCCATCGCACTGTAACATCAACCACCACTGCTGTATCTCCTTTTATAAATATAATATCCGGCTTTCTTAACTCACCCTTACTATTTCTCAAATGGGGCTCTATCATTGCCTTCCACCCTAATTTACCAACCTTATCTACAACTGCAGACACTACTCTATTATGCCTTTTTATCCTAGCATTCTTAGTCTTATAACATTGTCCTGAGATATGGGGAACAGTCTCCTGCACTTTACCGCACCATCTACAAAGAGCATTCACACCTCCTCTTCCTCTTGCTAATGTCTCCCTAGTAGGATAAATATTTGCCCTAAGCTGCAATGCTGCGATATACGCTGACGATTTAACTTTACTAGAATTTCTAAAAATCGAATTACTAATTAAATCATTTTTAAAATATTTTATCCCTATTCCCTGACATCTCAGTTCCGACCATCTTAAAAATTCCTCTTCCCTCCATTTCTTGGGATGAGATGTTACTGCACTAAATGACAATATTTTATCCACAAGATTTTCTCCTGCATATAGATAAGATAGGTCCATCCAATCATCTCTCGAGACAATATGTCTCCTCCATTTACGAATTAACATATTTGGGATTTGCACACTAAACTTAGTGAGAGCTAAACCACCATCCCTACCTCTAGAATAAAATATCCCATCTGTGGTACACTGAGGTAAATGTAAAATCTCTTTAACTATTTTTCTAACTAACACATCAAGCTCGTCTAAAAGATTAAAAGGGGGTTCTATTAAAAGAAGATTATAAAATAGCTTCGGTAAAATATATGTCTGTAAAATTAATATTTTTTGGGCCGGTTTTAATGGGGCCTTAATTAAATTCTCACTCCAATCTTTCAATTTTTCTTTAAGTACCGGTCCCCCTACACCTATCCAGGGATCTATTCTAGCTCCTAAATATTTTTCAAAATCCCTTGGTTGAACATATTCAATCTCCTCTGACCCTATCTGCCAATTATCCTTAGGATTAACTACATAGGTTTTATGTTTAGTTAAAATATGAAAGCCTTTCGTTTTCTTCACATTAACAGAGAGATTAGTATTTTTACAAAACTCCTCTAAGATACCCAAATTTTTAATCATTCCTTTATATGAGCTACTTAAAATTGCCACATCATCGGCAAAAGCCAATGACGTGACACCATTGCCCTTAACATAAAAACCACTTCCTTCTACTTCTAATCTAGTTAAAAGGGGATCCATAGCAATATTAAACAAAATTGGGGACAACGGGTCACCCTGCTTGACCCCCCTCCTAATTAAAATAGACTCAGTAACTTCATCACCCACCCATACCCTAGTTGTGCAATTATCATAAAGGTCCCTAATAATATCTATAAAATGTTCATCTATACCAAATCTTCTCAACCCGGCTATTATATGTCCGTGTCCCACAGAATCAAAAGCTTTAGCCAGATCTACGAACACTATTGCAATTTCATTCCCATTTCGTTTAGCCCCTTTAATCAAATTATCTAATATAGCAATATTTTCCTCACACCCAGGGGCGGATATAAACCCTTTTTGTCTACTACATATCTTAACTGTTTCCACCAGTCTTTTTGCTAATATTTTGGTATAGATTCTAATCCAAACTGACCCAATTGTCAATGGTCTCCAAGATGTTAACTTCTTCATTTCCTCCTCATCTTGTGTCTTTGGTATTAAAATCGTTCTATTTTTCTTAAATTCATCTGGTACCTGTCTATTTAGAAACCATATATTAAAATTTTTTGTAAGTATTAAGGAGTCTAAATTAAAAATATCCCACAAATTGCTCACTTTTACTTTATCTGGGCCAGGAGCACTATCTTTTCTTATTTCTCTTAAAGCTATTCTAATTTCATCCACAGAGATCGGACTCATTAATATATCATTATCCGCATTCTCTGTGGATGATGGCCACCCTATCATATTACCATGTCCAATTGTTCCCAAAATATTCACATAGTATTCCTCAATTTCTTTCATAGGGATAGCACACTTAGCCTTATCTGGCTCTCCCATTATAATGCGAGTCAATCTTCTTCTATCCTTATCAAATAATTGTTGATAGAATTTATACTTAGCTTTCTTTGTAGCATATCTCCTAATTGCATTAAATTGCTTCCTTCTCCCCTCCTTTCTCATCTTCCCTTTTCCTTTATTCCTCAACTCTATTTGACTTTCATTTCTAGGGTCCTTTCCCTCTACTAATGAATAACATAATTTTTCCAACATTGCCCATCCGAGAGCTTTTGTTAAATCCTCCTTTAATAATCCTTCAATTTCCCCTAAACTATTTATTATTTCTCTTCCCTCCCTACTTTGTTTTCCCCGTTTACATATTTTCTCCACTAAATCCACTTCTGGATGTCCTTTTAGTGGGAAAATCCTCTCTCTTGGGGGTGGAATTTCTAATATATTTACTCTAATGTCCTCTACCTCTGTCACTTCCTCCCTATCTCCTGTTACCACTAACTTCTTCTTTGCTAATTCTCGTCTTTTATCTGATATTTGTTTATTCGTTTTGGTCCTCATCTCGCTCTCAATACATTTATTTATATTCCTTTTCCCAATATATTTCCTTTCCAACTGTATAAGCTGCACAACCTCATCTTTGGTCCATATACGAGATCTAGTCGATCCCTCTTTGATCTTACTTTTAGCAGCCATATCTTCTTTTCTTTGCTCATTCCTCACAGCAGGGTGTCTATGTCTACAGTGTTGGCTCAATCCAGATCTAGTATGAAAACCAAGCCCACAGACCGAGCACGTATGGCTCTTCATTGGGGTATCCGCCTTCTTGGGTATGCACTTGGGGTAGTGGCAAGCTATATTATGATATTGAGAAGATTTTCCACATTTACTACATACAACTCGTATGGCTTTACTTTTATGAACCACATTAATGTGTTTGGCCCATTTACCAAATGTTGGTAATATCTGGGGACATATTGGACAATTAAAACTATCAACGGGATACTCTAAATAAAAAACCCCATCCTTCCACGAACTACTTTCTAATATATTTATATTACTACCAGTACTGTTAAGATCCTTATTACGATCCCTATTAAAATCAGTACTTAGTCTAAAACTATTTAATAAACTAGACCCATTAACTAAATGAGCATTAAGATATCCCGATTCGCTAACATATGGATCATCAAATGTACTTAAATATTTAAAATCTGGATTAAAACTTTCCATAGTTAAATCATTAAAAGTGTCCCTTGTAAAAACCATCGGTAAGATAGATAAAATCTCCTCACCATGATCATCACAAACAGTCTCCTCTACCTCCTCTCCATGCTCCACTGGGAGGACTTGATTCTCACTCTCATGCTCATGAGACTTCATTATAGTCCACACCATTTTATCCATTGGTCCAGCGACCCTAATCACACCCCTAATATATTTAACACTGTCAGCCGGGGCATCAAAGCCAACAGCGGGGGCGTTATTAACCCGGTCCAGCGCCAATCCGGTATAAAAATATAAATTACTTTTTTCCATAGCTAAAAGATTTACCCTTCTCAGGGGGAAACTAACCCGTACCTGGGGGAAACTAACCCGTACCTGGGGGAAACTTACCCTTTCCAGGGGGAAACTAACCCGTGCCTGGGGGAGACTACCCTTACCAGGGGGAATCTAACCCGTACCAGGGGGAGTCAACCCGTACCTGGGGGAGGCTACCCTTACCGGGGGGCATCCATGTGGCACCATATGGGGCTGCCCAACCCCGTCCCACACCCCACTGAGTGTGGGATGTGGGTTCGTCCTCCGCAATCCGTCTGGCTATCCAAGCCAGTTACCGACTCTCACCACGAGGAGGTAGCGGTTGGACTTGCAATCCAGAGGCTTTCCTCAAAGAGGGGTCCCAAACAGCATAATGTCGAGCTCTAACGGGCGTGTGAGAAAAGGCTCAGATCTTGGTAGGGGTTGCCCCTATTGACCGGGCTCACGCCCACCCCCACCTCACCGATAACCCATTCTCTCACTACCCTCAGGCAATGTTTCCGTCCAAGCCCGACAGCTGAGAGGGTCCAGAGACGCATGGAGAGCCATTAAGAGAGCCAACATTAAGCCTCTTAATGGCTCTCCAACATTAAGCCTCCCTGTTCCTTGTCCCCTAACTGCCCTCCCCCCAGGATCCTACCCCCTACCTGTACCCTGACTGCCCAAAACCTTATCCACACCCCCCCGAACGCCCGACCCCCCCGTCTCTTGTCTGCCCCCTCCAGAGCCTCCCTGCCCCTTCTCCGACCCCCTGGCCCCCTTACCGTGCCGCTCAGACCAGCGTGCCGGGGAGGAGGAGCAGGGGGAGGAGCTCCAGACTGCCGGTGCGAACGGCCGGCTGGTGATCTGCGAATGCAGGGAGGGAGTGCTCTCAGCTGCAGGGGAGAGGAGGGGGAAGTGGAGGAGGGGCTCTCTCTGGCTGTCGGAGCCCCATGTAAGTGGCACCATCCGGCCGGCTGCCCTGTCAGCAGCGCGTGCTCTGCGGGGGGGGAAGTCCGGACATTTACAAATTCCCCCCGGACGCTATTTTTAACTCTAAAAGCCGGACATGTCTGGGAGGATCCGGACGAATGGTAACCCTACGCTAGTGGCGCCGCCACCTTTGCAGGGCTCCTGCATGGCTGGGGCTCACCGCCCCCGCAAGCTGACGCTCTGGCTCTCTGGTGTCTCCGGAAGGTGGCTCCTCCCTGCCGAGCCAGGGCACCGCTTTTTGGCACCCCCAGGGTCGCCCTTAGGATTTATTTCAGAGTAGCAGCCGTGTTAGTCTGTATCCGCAAAAAGAACAGGAGTATTTGTGGCACCTTAGAGACTAACAAATTTATTAGAGCATAAGCTTTCGTGGGCTACAGCATCCGATGAAGTGGGCTGTAGCCCACGAAAGCTTATGCTCTAATAAATTTGTTAATCTCTAAGGTGCCACAAGTACTCCTGTTCTTCTTAGGATTTATGGGGCCCTATGCAGTATTATTAAACTGGTGCCCCTATGCCAGACGGCAGCCTGAGCTTGCAGCCTGGCGGGGGCGGGAGTGGAGGGACAAGGCAGAAGGAATAACAAGATGTCCGGCCCGCCTCATGGTGGCGGAGAGTCACAGTTCCCCAAGGAGACCCCTGTACCCTCTCCCTCATGCAGAATGGACATGCAGAAGGTACCTAATTAAAAGCACTAAACTTGGGAATAAAAAATGTCAGTCACAGGTTTTTTGATATGCCTTGAAGTTTGTCAGACATTTATTTGCAAAAACTTTGTAGTAAGGGCGAGTCAGCTGTCTTGCTGACTACGACATTAAATATTATGGAATACATGATGCAGCTCTTCTCTGTTTAACATTTTCTTAATCAGTATTTCTAAGCTGATTTTATATTTTAAATGTACTCTTAAACCTTCATAAAGTAATCATTCCAGATTACTACATATTTAACTCACTGAAACAGATATTATTTTAAATTAATCAGTCACAGAGGTTTAGTGTGTTCATAACAATGTTCATTGCTTTTAGAAAAAGGGAACACTAATTTACTGTGTGTGATCTCCATAACAATACACATGTTTATGAAATTTCACCAACTTTAAAAAATATGTTTCCAAAGATTTTAGGCATAACAAAGGATTTTATATCTTACTAAGGTACTGATTTGGCTTAAAACTAGTTCATCTGATAGTCAGAAGTAAAGAAAGGGAAACTCTTTGTCTAGCTATCTGGAAGCAAAGGGCTGTTGCTTCCTTCAATGGGCCGGGGGGGGGGGGGGGTGAAGGGAGAAATGGATGGACAGAAAGACTTCGGAAGTAAGTTTTTGTTTGTTTGTTTACTATAGTAATTAAAATGTGCATTTTAGATAAGGGTGGTCTTTTGAATATTTTTTTTAAAAAACCATATGTCTGAAGATCCAAGCATTTAAGGCTGAAGATGATTGTGCATCTAAAAATCTATGCAAGGATTTTTTTAAAGCAAATTTTAAACTAAGGTCCTGTAGACTGACATGTTCTGAGTAAAAATTTTATTAAAGTGAATGTTTAAAATGAAATATACACAAGTTAAGAGGCAAGGTACTGTACATCTGGGGTCAGGCTTGGGTTATGGGGGGTTACAGGTTTTGTTTGCAAGGATGTAAAGATACATACATATCGCATAACCTGCATAGACCCAGATTGGGGTGCAAGGGTTTTTGAAGTGTCAGTGGATAAGTGGGCTTGGGTACGCCACCCATGGAATGAATAAGGAGTCTGTCAGTATCGATGTAGCGGATAAGTACATGGGTGGGGTACCCTTGGTCTGTCAGGGAAGGAAGTGGGTTATTTCCCTGGTCGGCGGTCTCAGTTACTCAGTGTGGTATTGACGGTGTCCTGTGATGTGTTCCGTATAAATGTCTCTGGACCACCTGATGGTGTCGGACACCATGAGCTGTCTCATGAGCCGGGCGTAGCGTCGACCAACTCCGCACACTCTCAGAACCAGCTCGTTTTGGAGGTCCCAGGAGCCCAGGGCTCCCACGATCAGGGCGTGTATCTGGACCTTGTAGCCCTGGGCTCTCAGGGTCTCGGCCAGCGGGGTGTACTTCACAACTGTTTTTGTCAGTGCATTCAGAAACTGACAGGAGATACCTGGGGGTTGGCAAATGCCTGTTAAATGTCTTCATTACCCCTTGAATGGCTCTTTAACAGTTTCAGTGTTGTGCTAATAGGTCTGGCAGGCTGGAGACTTTCTCTTTTAACTACTAGATCCCCTTCCCAGGAAGACTCAGAGCCTGCAGGAAGGGTCAGAACAGGGATAGGAAAACCAGTAGGATGGACACTAAGACCCAGTGGTGCCCCGAATTTTCAGGTGCCCTACGCAGCTGCCTATGCCTGAGGACGGCCCTCGGCGCCCCCAACCACTTGCCGCCCTAGGCAGCTGCCTAGTTTGCCTAGTGGTTGCACCAGCCCTGGCCCAGGGACCTGGCACCAGCTCTCCCCTTGCTCTTGGGACTTGGCAGTGTGAGGGAAATCTCCCAAATCTCCTGCTGTGCAGGGGCGGCTCGATGTTTTTTGCCGCCCCAAACACGGCAGTCAGGCGGCTTTCGGCAGCACGCCTGTGGGAGGTCCGCTGGTCATGCGGATTCGGCGGTGTGTCTGCGGGTGATGTGCTGGTCCCGCGCCTTTGGCGTGCCTGCCACTGAATTGCCGCCAAAGCCGTGGGACTGGCAGACCTCCCGCAGGCATGCCGCTGAAGGCCGCCTGACTGCCGCCCTCATGGTGACCGGCAGGCCGCCCCCTGCGGCTTGCCACCCCAGGCACGCGCTTGCTGCGCTGGCGCCTGGAGCCGCCCCTGGCGCTGTGTCAGAGAAGTCTCAGGCTGACAGCTGCTCCTGGGCGGCTCATACTCGGGGGCTGAGGCGGGTAGGCCCGAATCTCCTCCCATCGCCTTGGCAGCCCAGCGCTTCGGTTGTTATTTGCCTCAGAATCCGCTTGTGGCTGAAGTTAGTCTAAATTCACCTCTGGGGAGCAGCAGTGTTCCACCCAGAATGCAGCTGGTGTGGAGTCATCATACACTGACCTGGCTGTCTGTGCCCCCTGGGCGTCTCCGCTCTCACTGACTGAGGCAGGAGGAAAGGGCTGGGGGTCTAATGGGCAGGACGCCGGACTGGGCCAATTCCCAGTTCAGCCCCAGGGGGACCTTGGGCGAGTTCCTAACTCTATCCTGTGGCTCCCCGGCTGTAGAATGGGGACCCTTCCCCACCACTCAGGCTCCATTAATGACGGTGAGGTGCTCAGGAAATGATGAGGGCCATATAAGACCGATCAGGTGACCGTTTTTTTAATGCCAATTCACACAGTCTCTCTCTCTTCTCTCTCCTCTCCCCCCCACCTCCCCAAGGCTTTGGCATCACCAGCCGATTTTGGGACCGTCCATTTAAAACACTAATCCCAGAGGAAACCTTTGAGAAAGAGGATTAACATCCGTGGCTCCCCTGCTTGGCATCTGGCTCCCGTGTCCCTGGTGCATCACGCTGCCACCTCCCTTTCCACCAGCTGCAGGACGTTGGGGGGGGGCGTCCACCTTTGCAGAACTGAATGACTGGGGGTTAAAGCCCCTTGACCACAGAGGGAGAACTCTGCTCTGTGTTGCTGGCTTTTGTCACTCTGACCTCACGGCGCTCTGCCTGGCTCCTGGGAGGCGGCGTTGCCTATGAGTTAAAGGCAGGTATTTCTCCCGAGAGGGATCTGCACAGCATTCTCTAATGATGCTTCAAAGGTTGTCCTGCCACTCAGCGTGGAGCAGTAACTTTGTGTGTCTGCAGCGAGTCCGCCAGGAGAAGAGGTGGCTGCTATGTAAATGCTCTGGGTTTCTTTGCTCTGAGCTCATCAGTAAGGAGGGAGGGAGGAGTGGGGACAAGAACTAACGGCCAAGCTATGAGCTGCATCTAAACCATCCTTGCAACCTGCGTTGTAAACACCAGAGCAGGCTGCAGCCAGCTCCGGCGGGGAGCTGCGGCTCAGGGAGACTTCAGATCCCATGATGCACTAAATTCTGCATCATACTGTCCTGGCCCAGTGCTGAACTGGTTGCTCTGGTCAAGAGGAAGCATTGCATGCTGGGACCTGTATTCTCTATGGGCGGCGTCTCCCCATTAAATGTGGGAAAGGGGAGTCTGGGCCTTAGGGGAAGACTCGGCAGGCAGCCACACGCAGCCTAGCTGTTGGCGCTGGAGTGAGGGGATGGATGCTTCAGCTCTCCAAATGCCAGGGGCTGGCCCCACCCCCAAGTGCTTGTTAATTCCATGGCAGTACACTGAGGAGGAGGGGCTGCCGCTCTGTTGGACGCTGGCTTCATGTCCTGCTCGGCAATCAGGGCCCAGTGGGAGGTGAGGACCCTGTGCTGCCATTTGTCCCCCAGTGCATTAGCCGTGCAGTCAGAATCCCGCCCACCCAGCGCGCACACGCGTTGGGTACAAAGCTTTTGGCTTTGGTGCCACATGGCAAAATCGTGCCTGCGACCCCGTCCCCTCTTGGAACCAGCCTGTCCATCATGGCCCCTGCTCTGTGTGCTGGAGAAGGTGATGGGCTGCAGCACCAAAAACCAGCAGATCACAACCCCTTCCTGGGGGGTTGCCTGCCCTCCGGAGGGCAGAGTATCCCGGCTCGCTGCACTCAGTCTGACGCATCTCCTGCTTTGGTGTCTGAGTGGAGAGGAGGCTGTGGCTGAAGGGAGCTCTCTGGGCTTGACGGGCAGAGGGAGAGGAATTGCAGCAATGATACTCCGGCTTCTGCCCCTGCTCAGGCCCCTTCCCTCTGTCTAGTGGGTTTGTTAGGGGTGGGGGTAGGATGTCTGTTCTCCCTGTCCCAACTCAAATCCTTGTAACAGCCAAAGCGAAGGACACTGCCTGTCCAGGCTAGACCCACTGGAAGCTAGGAGTCCCTGAGCCCAGGGGAGGAGGAGGGTGCTGCAGTGAATGGCTGCCTTAGGGCCTGCTGGGAGCAGAACCCCCTCCTTTCCCATTTGATCTCCCCAGTTGTGGGGCCATGGGCTTTCCTCTGGGGTTCCAGAATGGCCGTGTCCTTCCTGGCTAGGTGGGGTGTTTTGAATACAGATGCCGGTGACTCCAGGAGCCACTGAGGGCCCCTCTGAGCCAGGTTGAACTCTTAGGCCACGGCACGGCCTGCGGAGCCGGAACTGCCCTTCCAGCTCTGTCGGGGATGGGCAACGCCCACTGTCTCCTGCCTCTATTAGCCCTGCCCATTCTGCCCAGCGTGTGGCACTGGTGGCTGAGTGCAGACACAGAGAGCGCAACCCATGGGTGGGGCACTGGGACTCCCCGATGGGCGCTCTGTGCTGTGGCACACCTCTGGGCCTGTTGGCTCCCTCGTAGAAGAGGAAAACGGTGCTGCTGTCTTTAATTTTCCTCTCCTCTTTCCCCTTGGCTCTCAGTTCCATGCCTTTACCTACCCCCTCAGGTAAGGTGGGAGGAGAGGGGTGAGGGAAATGAGAAGGGGCTTGTTTGGCTCAGTCATCTGGCCACAAAGCAAGTGATGGAGCAGCAGCCTTTGCCAGGGCTCTCCTGGGTCCTACCCCAAGACCCTTGCTTTGCGTCTGCTGCTCAGAACAGTTCCCTGTGCTGCCGGCAGGTTCAGAAGCATCTGGCACACCCTGCTCCTTGTGGGACCCAGGTGTTACAGTAGCAGAGGTGCCATCTGCTTTCTCTGTGCGTGCCACTCCTGCCCAGTCCCATCCTGGAGAGACACGCCAGCTGGGCGAGTGCTCAGAGTTCCAGGAGAAGTCTCGCTCCCCTTAGAACTAGCTTAACATCTGGTGCTGCTATGCCCTAGGTTTGGGGCCAGTGGGGTAGGGGGCTCTGAGAACTCTGCCCTTCTCAGGGTGGGCCAGACTGTCCACAGCTGACTTGCCAAGGTAGGGGATTCTTGGATCCCCAGTCTTTCCTTCCCCTCGCCAATGGTGGGCCACTGATACATGGGTGGAATCTGCTGCACGGCAGGCCCTGATAGATGAAGTGGCAAACGTGCCCCCACCCCACGCTTCCTGCTCTCCCCTTCCTGGGGCTGCTGCAGGCATTCCCACTCTTTCTGCTCCTCCTCGGCTGGCAGTGTTCTCTAGCTCTCTCTCTGCCTTGCCAGCCCAGCAGTCTCCTGCGGCTCTCCGGGTCCCCTTGCCATGTGTCTCCTTCCCTAATTCAGCACCTTGCTCCACAGCTCGGGGAAAGAGCATCCAAAGTGTAGCTAGCTGCCTCCAAAGTGTCCCCGCCCCCATGAGACGGCACTGACTGCTCCCTTGAGGAGACAGTGTTCATATGGGGTCCAGTACTCCTCCCCCCCGACGATGGGAGAAATCTGGGCCGTTATTGTTAAGCATCGTGCAGTGTTCATGACATTGATGTTAAATAAGCTCCTAGAGTCTGGAAGCTGCTGCTAACATGCTTACCACAAACCTTCAGCTGACTAACCCCTGGACATATGACAGCTCCTGTATTGCAAACTAGGCTGTGCCCTGGTACTACCTTCCCCACCCCGAGATCTGAGGCATGTAGCACTTGTAACATTGACCAGATCACTTCAGAGGGGGCTTTTTTCAAGTCACCCCCCCTAAGCTGGGGGGGGGGGAGGGGAGTTGCTTGGGGAGCCCAGCTGAGCCAGGGGTAAGGGTCTTGCAGTTTTGTGTCTTGCCTTCTTCTAACCCAGTGCACAATATCTTTTTTGCCAGATTTATCCTGTTAATGTTTTTTGTAGACATTGGCTACTTGAAACTTAAACTCCAATAAACATAATTGCTAAGAGGCCTCTTACTTTTGATGATCCTATGATTTGTTTTTCCCTAATGTCTACTGCTGACATTTAAAGGTCTGAAATAAAGTTATCCATAAAACTGTAGATGTGACATAATTGTAAATAAACTGTATATTTTGAAAAAAATTGTTTAAAAAGTGTGTGGATGTGTTACTTCTTGGGATGCTCTCGGCCCGGAGGGGGGGCAACTAGACTGGTTTACCTTAACAAGAGACCACACCCAAGCCTGAAGCCCCATGATGTCACATCTACCTGTGGTTCCTAGGTACCAGTGCTGGCGCATGGTTTCAGATGCCTCCAGTCAGGCGGTTCTAGAAGGAATTTCCCTAGAATCTTTCCCTACTTCACCATCTTCCAGCTCTGTCCCTTGAGACAAGGCAGAGCGCTCAGCCAGGGCACTGGCAGAGCTGGGGGAACTGAATGTCCTGCAGACTTCTGGGCATCCCCATTGGCCATGAATTGGTTGGGAGTATGTAGATTTTCCCTGGACTTGTGCCAATCACTGGGGGAGGGGGACAGCTGCACTGGAGCTGAACTTTCAGATTGCATAGACATACCCACGCTAGCTCTAAGAATGAAGTGTAGCGGTGCAGCGTGAGCACCAGGAGGGTGAACTGCCCCGAGTACAATCCTGTCTGAAACCCTGGCTACATCTGTGGGGAATCTCACCCGTGTAATTGCTGACCACAGGCCAGCAAACTGGCTGGCAGGTGCTACCTGCACTGCAGCGTGGTGGTGGATTTGGGGTTGGAGTGGGAGCTTGAAGGGAGAATTACTGGTTCAGCCTCTAGCGTTCAGCACAGCCGGTGGTGGCTATAATGTCTCGTAATAGCCACCAGAGGCAGCCCACAGTGGTTAACAGGATGGCCCTAGGGCAAGGGAGTGCTGCTGTCTAACTAGGGCAGAGGGATGAAATGGAAGCAAACCCATCCCCATGGTGAGGCGTGTGGGGCAACAGCCCATGGCCCCTCGCCCATGCAATGAGTTCAGCAGCTGACCTGCTCGCAGCTCAGCCCTCTCCTTCCTGCCCACCCTGTGCAGTGTGCCTGTGCCAGGGCCGGCTCCAGGCACCAGCTTAACAAGCAGGTGCTTGGGGCGGCCAAGGGAGAGGGGCGGCACCTGCGGCAATTCGGGGGCGGCAGGTCCCTCACTCCCTCTGGGAGCGAAGGACCTGCCGCTGAACTGCCGCCGCCGATCGCGACTTTTTTTTTGCTTGGGGCGGCAGAAATGCTGGAGCCTGCCCCTGTGATGGCTGAGCCGAAGCAGCTGGCATGGCAGAATGTCTTCCTGAATCAGGAACAGGCTGCCAGGTGCACCATGAGCTCGGCCGCCTCCTGCTGTTGCTTCCCCGTAACCAAAGCAGCTGGCTGCAGCTTTTTTCTCACCTTGGACACCGGGCTCTTGTGTGCTGGAGATGGGGGTAGCTGTGGATTCTCCATCCCGTGGGGCCTTCGCAGCAAGGCCTTTCTAAAGGGTACGCTCTACTTTGATCCCAGGTGACTGGGCTGGATGCAGGAATTACTGGGTGAGTGAGGGAGAGATGCTGCAGGAGGGAGCCGCCCTTCTGACCTGGAAATCTACCAACCCAGGCAGCAGAAGGTGGGGATAGTGGCACAACAGTGGGGGGAGGGGGGGCATCTCCTATTATTTAAAGAGTCTGGAAAACTAGTGAGAGGGGAAGAGCGAGAAGGGGCAGGAAAAGCCATGGCAAGGTTCTGTTTTGTTTTATTCACACTTGGTACCATCCAGGGGCCAGACATGCACTGAGCAGTAGGAATCTAACAGAAAGGGGAGTTGGTAGCTCTGGAGTGCAGCAACCGTGCCACGGCTCAGCGCTGGCGTGGAGTCAATAGGTCAGTGCCAGAGCCAGCACTAGAACCCAGAGGTCCTGATAGCCCATCTCTCCTTCTCTAGCCATTAGACAGCATTGCACTCACAGGTCCCAGTCTCAACCACTAGCTCATTCTCCTGGGTCGGTGCTGAGTGTTAACTTAGACACGAGTGTGCCTTTAAACCCTTGCAGGAGAGGTATTTACATCACACGCTAAAGGGATAAATCCTAGAACCAGGGCAAGCTGCACTGATTCTGTAGCGGGGCCACAGGGCTGACCTGTTTTGACATGGAAAGCCAGAGGGTCCTGGGAGAGTGGAGAAAAACCATCATCAAGCTCACCCGTTAATGGCAATACACACTGATAGACCCGCTGCCACATAGGGCAGAGGGACCCAAAGGCTGGTCCCTGTCTGGGTTCCCATGCAGTTCAGGGGTTAGCAGTGGCACTTGGTCCCTGCTCAGTCTCTCACCATGGCAGGCTGCAGTGGCTAAGCAGAACTTCCCCAGGGTTTAGCCCTGCAAGTTTCTGCTCTGCCCCACCCTGCCCTGGGCCGGGTGCTCCCTGCTGCCCACGCTCTGCCCCATCCCAGGCCCAGCTCCCCTTGCCTCCCATGTGCTGCCCTACCCAGGGTCGAAGCCCCTCACCTCCCATGCTCCACCCCTGCATTAGACCCCGTGACTCCTACCTGCCTCACTCTGCCCCCACCCCTCGGGCCTAGGCACCTCTCTCCTGGCCTACCTTGGTCCCAGCACCCACGTTCCGCCCTTCCCTTGAGCTCTGGACCCTCTCGTCACAAGCCCAGCATCCCTAGCCTGCCCCACCCCATTTCCTTCAATATGTTTAATGCCGTTTGGTTTTTAGTAAGGGTTTCCTTTCACTTCCTGCCCAAGGGGGAACCTCCTCCCCAGCGCTGGCTGGTGGGTGGGTGACCCCGATCCCCACAGTGCCCCCAGCAGCAGGTGCCTCAGATAAGGTGACCAAGTGTCCAGTTTTGGACCAGAACACCCAGTCGAAAAGGGATCCTGGTGGCTCCGGTCAGCACCGCTGCTGGCCTCCACGCCGCACGGCTGGGTCCCGAGGCCAATGGGAGCTGTGGGGGTGGTGCCTGTGGACAGGGCAGCATGCAGCACTGCCTGGCCGCGCCTCCACGTAGGAGCCGGCGGGGAGGACAAGCCACTGCTTCCAGGAGCTGCCTGAGATAAGCGCAGCCCGGAGCCTGCACCCCGACCCCTTCCCGGGCCCCAACCGCTGCCCCAGCCCTGATCCCCCTCCCACCCTCTGAACCCCTCGATCCCAGTCCAAAGCACCCTCTTGCACCCCAAACTCCTCATCCCCAGCGCCCACATCCCCAGATGGAGCCTTCACACTCCCCCCCGCCACAGCCCTAATCCCCCTCCTGCCCGCTGAACCCCTCAATCTCAGCCCAGAACAGCCTCCTGCACCTCAAACTTCTCATCCCCTGCCCCAGCCCTGATCCTGATCCCTCAGCCCCAGCTCAGAGCTCCCCTCCTGCTCCCCAAATCCCTCATCTCTTACCCCACATCAGAGCCCATGCCCCCAGCCAGACCCCTCACACACACCCCTGCCCCAGCCCAGCGCCCCCTCCCATATTCCGAACGTCTCAGCCTGGAGACCCCTCCTGCACCCCAAATCACTAATCCCCAGCCCCCTGAACTCCTCATTTCTCACCCCACCCCAGATCCCTCACCCCCTCCAACACCCCAGCCCCCTGAGCCAGCCGGGTGAAAATGAGCGAGTGAGGGTGGGGAGAGGGAGGGGAGTATGGAGTGAGCAGGGGCGGGGCCTCTGAGAAGGGGCATGGCATGGCAGTCTCAGAGGAGGGCAGGGCAAGGGTGTTCGTTTTTTTGCGAGTAGAAAGTTGGCAACCCTAGCCTCAGAACAGGGCAGCTGTGCGCACTCGACCTCCCCCCCCCCCCCCGCCCCCGCGGCTTCCACGGGCCTGTTTGGAGCCTCAGCTACTCCTGGGGGGACCCCACTCTCATAGCCCCCCTAGTGCCGACCCCCATGTGCAGGGCTGCCCGGGGATGGGGGCAAGTGGGGCAATTTGCCCAGGGCCCCACAGGGGCCCCCACGAGAGTTTTCAGGGGCCCCCACGAGAGTTTTCAGCAGGTCTTCAGCAGCAGCTCCTTCAGTGCTGCCGAACACACCCGGAGCGAGTGAAGGACCCGCTGCCAAAGACCCGGAGCTTCTTCCGCTCTGGGTCTTCAGCGGCAATTCAGTGGCGGGGGGTCCTTCCGCTCCGGGTCTTTGCCGGCGGCAGTTCAGAGCGAGTGAAGGACCCGCCGCTGAAGTGCCCCGAAGACACGGAGTGGAAGGACTCCCGCCGCCGAAGACCCCAGGCCCCCTGAATCCTCTGGGCGGCCCTGCCCACGCAGCTGGGATCATGTTCTCCATGGGTAGCCCCATGCCCTGGAACACTCACCAGCAGAGTAACGACTGCAGTGGTTAGACCAAATGAAGATGCCCCAGGCCTGGTGCCTCAGGGAGCCAGAGCCCAGGGTAGGCAGCACCATCTGGGCAGGGCATAGAGGATGGCAGGGGGGTATCAGGGTTGGGGACTGGTAGTGGAGCAGGCCCCTGCAGCATAGCCCCGCCAGGCAGCAAACCAGAGGCTTATGCGAGGCGAGCAGCAGCTGGCAGGATGGTGTGGTTGGAGACGCGTGCTCGGCCCCCCTGGCCCCACTCAGGCTGGGGAGCTCCCTCTGCGAAGTACGCTGCTCCCTGTGGGCTGGCCCTGGCTCTTTGCTCCATTCACAACTCAGGTATCTTGGTCACCAGCTAACAGCCGGCCTTGCTGCGGGGATGCAGGGTCACCCTGCTACATGCGCGCCCCTCAGCCTACCCCTCCTGCCCTGTAGGGCTGTGGACAAGGATGGGGAGCTGTAGGGACAGTAAAAACCATCTGCCTCCCGCTGGCAAAGGCTGGATGAGCTGAGCCAGGGGCCCCAGCCCCGGCTATGCCATCAGGTTTGGGCAGCACAGCTGGGAGCTCTGGACTAGCCATGTGGTGCTGGGGCCTGCGCTGTATCCTGCCCAGTGCAGCTGTGCACCTTGGCCCTCCGCTCAGAGCTGCCTGAATGTCTCTAGGGCTGAACACAGGTGACAATGGCCCAGCAGCTGCTGACCAGCAACTCCAACATGGGCTAATCCCATTACTCTGCCAGGGCCCCAGGAGACTGTGGCCCACCAGCATGTGGCCAAGGATGCCCCAGAGCCAGGCCACGGCCACGTTAGCCTGCAGCAGTGGGAAGGTGTTTTGAGTGACTGGGCGATTTGCAGCTCATCCATTCCTGTCAACCAGGCTCTCTGCCCCGCAATGCCCAGCCTCTCACCGACACAGCCTCAACCCTGTTGGTGCCTCACAGCCTCCCTCCCGTCACCGCTCCATGGGCACCTCCCACGGACAACAGCCACCACTGCGGGGCATAGGGACCAGCATGGAGACTCGGGTCAAGAGCCCAATGCCCTGGCTCAGAGGTGCATGCTGGCTCTCACCATCCCCTAGGTGCTGACTGGCTCTTGGTCTGTAGTCACCATATTTATTTATGGGTGTTACGAGGGTGTTCACCCCCTCCCAGTGTAGCATAGCCCCTCACAAAGAGCCACCAGTTCATCTCACAACAGCCCTGGCAGGGTGTAACGATGCTGGTTCTGGTGGGACCCAACTGAGAGTGCCAATTCAGGACAAATTGCTTAAAGCAGGGCAGTTACAGCCCAAGGCTGGGGTTTCTTTGCACACCAAGGCAAACCAAACCAGCCAGACAGAGAAAACTTTGGTTTTACCACACGTCACACAAGCAATTCCCTTAGACATTCCAGTTTCCCAGTATCACCACCAGTGACACTTGTTATGGGGACAAATGGTTATGAAAACCAATACCCCAGTAAAAGAAAAAAAGGTTCTCTCGAGCCCAAAGGACCAAGCCCCAGACCCAGGTCAATATACAAATCAGATCTTGCCCACAAATCACGCTGTTGCCAATCCTTTAGAATTTAGATTCTAAAGGTTTATTCATAAAAGGAAAAAGATACACATGAGAGCTAGAATTGGTTAAATGGAATCAATGACGTACAGTGATGGCAAAGTTCTAAGCTGCAGGTTCAAGTCTTTGGAGCACATCCCCAGCTGGGATGGGTCATCAGTCCTTTGTGTAGAGCTTCCATTTGTAGCACAGTCCCTCCAGAGATCAGAAGCAGGATTGAAGACAAGATGGAGGAGCTGCAGCAGCTTTTTATAGTCTCTTGCCATGCAGCCTGTGCTTTCTTGTCCCAAAGACAAGCTGTCCATCACATGGCATGGAAAAACCTCAGAGTTCTGTCCATAGGCATGTCCCTGCATGCCTTGCTGAGTCACAAGGTGTGTCTGCCTTCTCTCAATGGGTCCATTGTATAGCTGATGCTACTTAATGGGCCATCAAGCAGGCTAGGCAGAGCTGACACCAACTTGTCTGGGATGTCACCCAGCACCATAGCATAAGTTTCAAATACAGACAGCATAGAGCCAATATTCATAATTTCAACTACAAAAATGATACACATAGCATAATTATAACCAGCCAATTATAACCTGGCCATAGATACCTCACACGACAACCTTTGTACAATATTTGCTGCAAATATATAACAGTGGTTGCAACAATGATCTATACAGTTACAGATTCTGTCAATAACATCACATGGGGGTAAATATTAGCCCTGTTTTGCAGATGGGGAAACTGAGGCATGGAGTGGCTAAGAGTTTGCAGCTGTGCTGAGCACACAGAACTGCACCTGAAGTCAGCAGGGAGTGGAGCTGCTCAGTGTAAGGACACCCCTGCAGGGACTAAACCTGGATCTAAAAGCACAAGTCTCTAATGCCAGATCTATCAACTTTGCTTCAGTAACAGACTCACAAACGTCATTACATGGGTCAACCAGAGGGGGACAAAGAGCCGCAGTGGGGGCTGATGTAGGTTAGACCATACTCAGCGCCTCTTGTTATTTATAGGTAGGTGGGCTCAGGTCTGTGGTGGGCGGAACCAGGCCTCTAGCTCCACCCCACTACTTCCTGGTATAAATTGGATTTGCAACCTGTCCCTACCCACAGCCACCACCAGGCGCAGACTGAGCTGCCTCCAGGCCTTGCTGGACCAATGGGTTTGCCCCATCTGAGGAGAGCAACGCAAGTGACTTTAGAGTTAAGCTTTGTCCTAGTCCAACCATCTGATGTGCTAGGATGGTGGGGCTTTGGGCCCCTCTAGCACCAGGGGGTAAATGAGGCAGGGGATTTCAGGAAGAGAAAGGCGCATCTCATGGTTCAAAGCAGGTGAATGCTGACCTGGAGAACTAGATTAATGGGATTCTGGGTAGGTCACTTAAATCCAACTTTTCACAGGTGGCCATGGATTTAATTGTGTGTTCCTCATTTTCTGGGTGCCTGACTTGAGACTGTGACAGAGTGCATGAACTGTCACATGGGTGGGGGAGAAAGGAAAAAAACAGAGCAGCTGTAGGCAGTGGAACCCCAGCAGATGAGAACTAGGGTGTGGTCCAGCTGGTGCTCATCAACCACCACACCCCACAGAGGCGAGTGGGAGGAGTCTCTATAAATCAGATCCAGTTTATTGAAGGTGGTTGTAATACTGTGCCATGCCCCAGTGTCTAAGGAGATGCAACATATTGGAAAAGCAGGAACTAGGGAGAGTTTGGGAACAGGGCATGGAGAACTTATGAGGAAATGGGTCTAAAAGGAAATGGATGTAGATGACCAGTAAAATAAATACTAATGCACCCCTTCTTGGAGCTCCAATCTTCTCTGGCTTCCTTTCCTTCCCCCCGACCCCCATTTCTGTGGTGGTTGCATCAGGCTGGTCAATAACCCGAGGACAGACCCTGGGGTGTGATCTGCAGTTGTGCTCAGCACTGTCAATGGCAGTTTTGCTTTGCCTATCTAAGGGGCTAACGCTAAGCACTCTGGAAAACAAACTCCTGGTTGTCTTTCACTGGGCACCCAAAAATCTGTGGATGCTTTTGACCTTGAGCACTTTGTCTCTCAGTTCTCCCTCTGTAGAATGAGGCTGTGATACCCTCTTGCCTAAGGGAGGTGTTGTGAAAATAACTTCCTTAATGTGTGGAAAGCCCACCCATGCTGTAGCTGGGAGCGCCCTGAGGAAACTAATAATTCCGCCCTCAAAGCAGGGTTTGAATAGTGACCTGTCAATAAGGCCTGAGACCACCCACTGAACAGTGAGGAGAAAAGAAAACATTGCCCAGCTGCTCATTCAGGGAGCCCTGTCCCGCCTGTGCACTGAATGAGACAGGGGTCCAGTGGAAAAAGCGCACGGGATCATAGAACTGGAAGAGACCTCGAGAGGTCATCTAGTCGAGTCTCCTTCACTCATGGCAAGACTAAGTATTATCTAGACCATCCCTGACCGGTGTTTGTCCAACCTGTTCTTAAAAATCCCCAATGATGGAGATTCCACAACCTTCCTAGGCAATTTATTCCAGTGCTTAACCACCCTGACAGTTGGGAAGTTTTTCCTAATGTCTAACCTAAATTGCCCTTGCTGCAATTTAAGCCCATTGCTTCTTGTCCTATCCTCAGAGGATAAGAAGAACAATTTTTCTCCCTCCTCCTTGTAACAACCTTTTATGTATTTGAAAACTGCTGTTATGTCCCCTCTCAGTCTTCTCTTCTCCAGAAGAAACAAATCCATTTTTTCCCCCCAATCTTCCCTCATAGGTCATGTTTTCTAGACCAATCATTTTTCTTGCTCTTCTCTGGACTTTCTCCAATTTGTCTACATCTTACCTGAAATGTGGTGCCCAGAACTGGACACAATACTCCAGTTGAGGCCTAATCAGCACGGAGTAGAGCAGAAGAATTACTTCTCATGTCTTCCTTACAATACTCCTGCTAATACATCCCAGAATGATGTTTGCTTTTTTTGCAACAGCGTTACACTGTTGACTCATATTTAGCTTGTGATCCACTATGACCCCCAGATCCCTTTCCGCAGTACTCCTTCCTAGGCAGTAATTTCCCATTTTGTATGTGTGCAACTGATTGTTCCTTCCTAAATGGAGTACTTTGCATTTCTCCTTATTGAATTTCATCCTATTTACTTCAGGCCATTTTTCCAGTTTGTCCAGATCATTTTGAATTCTAATCCTGTCCTCCAAAGCACTTGCAACCCCGCCCAGCTTGATATCGTCCGCAAACTTCATAAGCATCCAAAGAAGTGGGTTGTAGCCCACGAAAGCTTATGCTCTAATAAATTTGTTAGTCTCTAAGGTGCCACAAGTACTCCTGTTATTTTTGCGGATACAGACTAACACGGCTGCTACTCTGAAACTTCATAAGTGTACTCTCCATGCAGGGCCGGCTCCAGGCACCAGCACAGCTGAGTCAGGTCCTGCCTGGAAGAGCCTGCCGTCCAGCTGGATGAGAGACAAACGGAGGGGAGGAGAAAAAGGAAGGATTATCCCCATTTGATAGACTGACTCGTCTAAATCACATGGCGTCTGCGACAGAGCTGGCCGATCTCCTGAGCCACATGACCATGCTTTTGCGGTGAGTGTGTTACGCGATCGTATACGACCATCTGTGTCATACTAAGGCTTGTGCAGCAGGGGGCAGAACTCTGGTAGCTGACTCGGACTCGCACTGCAGAGCAGTGTAGATGTTTGTGCTCATGCTGGAGCCCAAGCTCCAAGACCCTCCAGCCGTGAGCCGGAGTCAGTTGACCTGGGATCTGAGTCGCTGCCGCAGGGTTAGCACTGTCTAACTTACTGCACAGCAGAACCCCCTCCAAACAACCAGTCCTCTTTAAAGCCCTGTGCTCCGAGATCTAGGTCACTCCCTGCAGAAATACCATGACACTTTGCGCTAGCTCTTAGAGCCTGGGATAACGGATTCCTTTGTCCATCCCATGCTTACAATGCCATGTCTTCACCAAGCCAGCAGCAGCAGCACAGAACTCCACACCCCTGCTGGGGTTGAAATCCCGAATCCAGGGGCTGCTGATCACTCCCAGCCAGTCTCTGGGCAGCCTGGCTGTCCAGATGACTAATGCAAATTTCTCCATTGCTGCTGCTGCTGTCTTCCTTTAGTTTGTGCTTTGCCCTCAGACCAGTATCCGATTTACCATGGTGCTGGGCCCATGCTTCAAAGGGGCCCCGGCCTGGCCTGCTCTTCGCTGCCCCCTACCAACCACTCTCTCCTGCGGGGGGCAGCGGTCAGAAGCTTGGTCCTGCCGGCTCCTGCTGTAGGGCAGGCGCCACCGGCAGCCAAGCTCCCCCCATACCCCGCCTCTTCCCCAGAGCGTGCGGCGTCCCTGCCCCGCCCCCTTCCAGAGCTTCCCCCGCTGGCACGACAGAGGGGGAGGAGCGGAGCCACAGCACGCTCACCACTCGGGGGAGGAGGCAGAGAAGAGGTGGGGGCGGGGCCTTGGGGAAGGGGGTGGAATCGGGGCATACCCCCTCCAGCCCTCTGCCTTGAGCCGCTCAAGGCAGGGGGCTAGGAGCACCCCCATGACCCCAGGCCACACCCCCAGCCCTCTGTCCTGACCCCTTCACCCTGACTCCTGCACCCCCCACACATACCCAGACCCCCCCACATCCCCATCCCCACCCTGAGCACCAAATGGGAGCTCCTGCACCCCCACATTCCCACCTGCACTCCTCACACCAAAAGGGAACTGCCCCAGGTAAGCGCTCCACACCCCAACCTCCTGCCCCAACCCTGAGCCCCCTCCCTCACCCTAGCTCCTGGCCAGACCCTGCATCCCAACCCCCCAGCCTGCTCCTGCACCCTAACTCCCTCCCAGACCCTGCACCCCCCACCCTGCGCTCAGTGCACCCCCACCCTCAGCTCAGTGCAGAGAGAGAGAGACGAAGAGAATGGGCTAGAACCAGAGGAGAAGATAGTGTGACAAAGTTCCTCCTCTACCTTGGTGGGTCCTGCGCTTATTGATGGATTTGCTTGCCTCACAGATTCACCCTGTGGGTCAGGAAACAGTCCAGAGACCTTCCCCTCTGGTAGAAGCTATAGTCCAGGTCAATTCCTCCTGTGTTTGATCAGGAGTTGGGAGGTATGGGGGGAACCCGGGCCCACCCTCTACTCCAGGTTCCAGCCCAGGGCCCTGTGGACTGCAGCTGTTTAAACTGCACAACACCTACAACTCCCTGGGCTACTTCCCCATGGCCTCCTCCCAACACCTTCTTTGTCCTCACCACCGGACCTTCTTCCTGATGTCTGATAACACTTGTACTTCTCAGTCCTCCAGCAGTACACCTACTCACTCTTGGCTTCTTGCACACCTCTTGCTCCCAGTTCCTTGCACACACTTCCACTCCCCTGGCTTGACTGGAGTGAGCCCTTTTATAGCATCAGAAGGGCCTTAATTAGAGTCAGGTGCTTAACTGCCTCACCTGACTCTTAGCAGATTAATTGGAGTCAGGTGGTCTATTAGCCTGGAGGAGCCCCTGCTCTGGTCACTCAGGGAACAGAAAACTACTTATCCAGTGGCCAGTATATCTCCCTTCTGCTACTCTGCTGTTCCCAACTGGTCTGGGTCTATCACAGTAGGTACCTACTCTATGGGGTCAGGGGCGGGGGGGATCCTATTTACCCCCTCCCCAGCCCTGCTACGCTTGCAGTTTACCCTGGCCCCTCCCTTGCTCCAGGGACCAACCCTAGCCCCCGCCCTGCGGTGCTTTTGCCCCCAGTCCCTGCCTTGCTCCAGTCAGCAGGGACTAATCCTCCCCCCATGCCCCCCTGTGCTCATCTTGCCCCTGGCCCCTCCCTCGCTCTAGCTGGGGACCAATCCTTCCCCCACCCCATGCCCCGCTGTGCTCTTGCCCCTGGCCCCTTCCTCGCTCCAGCTGGGGACCAATCCTCCCCCCCACCCCCACCATGCCCCACTTGTGGATAAAAATCAATGACTTTTAAAATAAAAAAATCAGATCTTTTTTTTTATTTAAAGATACACCACTACCCCTATATAACGCCACCCGTTATAACACGAATTCGGATATAACGCGGTAAAGCAGTGCTCCGGGGGGGAAGGGGGCTGCGCACTCCAGTGGATCAAAGCAAGTTCGATATAACACAGTTTCACCTATAACGCGGTAAGATTTTTTTTTTGGCTCCCGAGGACAGCGTTATATCGAGGTAGAGGTGTAGTTTTAATAAAGACACATTCTATCTCATCATGGAATAGGGATTATAAATTCTAATTCTATATTATGAGATAATATATTCATGTAATGTTTAAAAAAAGTTTTGTAAATGAGTTCTAATAGTTCATGGATTAGGGACCCAATTTTATGGGGTTCTACAGGCTTTGGTATAGATTATTTAGCTTAATCTTTCTATCTACCCAATAGGACTCAGTGCTCAGTCTAGAAGAAACCATCAGAGATGATTAGTTTTGCAGTTCTCAAACTGTGGAATTTATCAGTGTCCTCTTTGGCACCTCAAGTATAAATGCATTCAGAGATTTCCTTAGCAAAACCACACAGGCCGAATCATGACCTCCGACCCACCCAGGCTTCTCTGCAGGGACTGGGGAGATGGGCTCCTCGCTCAGGCTGAGGAGCTGCTCCACAGATGTGCCTGCCGCCCACAGAGAGGGGAGCGTCTCCAGCTCTCTGTTCTTCCCGTGGACCCCTTCCTGTTCTTGGCATGTTCTCTCAGTGGACATGACTTTTAGGAAATGTCATCACTCCTTTCCTGCAGCCCCTGCTTGTGGAGGAGTCTCTTTCTCCCTGAAGGGTGGTACAGCAGCTTCCAGGGGCTATATGGAGCATAGATGCTCAGGCAGGGTATAATAGAGGTGGCTCAGGGCAGTGTAGCAAACAGATGCTTCCCCTGATGCTTTCTGTCATGTTCCAGAATCTGTTTTCATGTCAAAAAAAGTTCTAAGTCTCTCTAGCTGTGAAAGCTGTGGACTATTGCAGTGGTTTTCAAACTTTTTTTTCTGGGGACCCAGTTAAAGAAAATTGTTGATGCCCGTGACCCAATAGAGCTGGGGATGAGGGGTTCTGGGCTGGGGGTGCAGGCTCTGGGGTGGGGATAAGGGGTTTGGGGTGCAGGAGGGAGCTCTGGGTTTGGGGGGCTCAGGGCTGGGGCAGGGGATTGGGGCACGGGCTTACCTCGGGCAGCTCCCACTCTGGGGCTGCACTGGCCAAGGACAGCAACTGTGAGTTGGGTGCAGAGAGGGGACGAGCCTGTTAAAGGGACTTTTGGGTTGCTGGACTTAAGACCCTGAGGGGGAAAGGACACTGCCCAACTTACTTGGGGGTGGGTCTTTTGCTCATGGTTTATGTTTATGAACCCTAGTTGCAGTGTTTTCCCAAATTAATGCTGTTATTTTCCTCCTTTTATTAAAAAATTTTGCTACATTCAGACTCTGCTTGCGAGAGGGGAAGTATGGTGTCTTAGAGGTGACCTGGGGGTGGTGTATAATTGTCACAGGTCACTAGGTGGGGGCTCGAGCAGGTTTTGTGCTGTGTTGTTGAAAAGGAACCCCTAGATACTGAACCCGGCCCTTGTTGCTGCTGGCTCCACCTGGCAGAAGGGTTACATAAGAAAATAATATTATGCTGAAATCTTCCAGCAAGAGCATTTTATTTTGATGTAATTTCTGTGTTCTGTGAAATATAACCTTTAGGTTGGGGAAAAAACATTCAAAATGTTGAACCAAGCATAAACCAATGTAGAGATCTGCCTGAGTCAGCAGACCTGAAACAATAGCTCTGAGAGAGGTCAACTGCCCCCTATCTCCATGAGATGTTGACTCTGAAGTTTAATGAAGACCATATAATCATTAATTATTTCCTTGTTGGTCAGAATACGTAAGACACATGGACATTAATCATTAACTATCTACTAGGAGTGACATCATAGCAACTGAAGTGGGTAGGACCTGGCAGCGTCAGTACTTTCCTCCCCTCCCCACCATCACACTAGGATAAAGCAGCACATCTTCACAGCACAAGTAAATGTTGTTGGTCTGCCGCACAATAGTGAATAATTAAAAATGTCAGCTGTAAAGCAGCAGCAGCAAGTGGCTCAAAGCAAATCATCTCAGTGGGAGGGCACAGCTTTGGCTATGGCTTGAGGGGAAAAGGAAGTAAGCAGAGTTTTGTAACCAGTGAAGCTGAGTTCATCATGTGACTTACAAATAACTTAGGGAAACCTAGTTAGGCCAGTATTCTTCTTAGTAGTAGACACCCTGAGAGCAAAGGGCTATGAGATGCAGATGGACGCCCTGATTGTCGGAGCCCTGGGCGCCTGGGACCCCTGCAACGAGCGTGTGCTGCAGACCTGCGGGATCGGTCGACGCTACGCACGTCTCATGCGGCGCCTCATGGTCTCAGACGCCATCCGATGGTCCAGGGACATCTACATCGAGCACATCACCGACAGTACCAGGAGGCGTGAGCCAGAGTGACATCGTTCTCCCACTACGAGAAAGGGATCAAGTGACCTTCTCCGTTGGATCATATGAACTGGAACCATAAACTCCCTGAACATTAAATCCCACCAAATGAGGGTCAATCCATCCTCATCATCATATCCACTCATTATTATCCACACCCGAACATAGCCACTTTATGAACTTCATACCCTCATATCTCAATGTCTGTACTTTGACCCATCAACCTTTTACCCCCAATCAGGGATATTGCAGATTATGTATTCCTCATGCCACTTTACCTTAAACCAAACTTTGCACCCTCTATAATCTGTATGTTATTCCCTGATAACCAGAAACTTCTATGCTCAAACTCTGTTCACTATTTTTTTTTAACATCCTCTTAATAAAATTTTTTAATCTGTTCTTACAGCAGCACCTAGAGGCCTGAACTGAGATTGTTAGGCACAAATACATAGTCAGAGGACTGCCCTCAATTGACTCCCCATCTAGAACAGGGGTTCTCAAACTGGGGGTCATGACCCCTCAGGGGGTTGCGAGGTTATTACACGGGAGGGTTGTGAGTCAGGGGTAGCACCAGACTCTTCCCAGTGTGGGAGCTGAAGTGGGACCAGTGGTGTGCAAACTGGAAGGCGTGCCAGAGGTTCTCAGGGGGGAGGGCAGGGTATGAAGAAACTTTGTCAATATCACTTTTCACAGCAGACTTAGCATCCCATTGCTACCCTTACTTCTGCGCTGCTGCTGTCAGAGCTGTGAGGCTCTGAACGCAATTCTGCGCTGGCTACTGGCAGGGTGGAAAGGGGTGGCCAATACAAAAGTTTGGGAACCACTGATCTAGACAGACATGCATAAAAAAAAGGGCGGGAACAGAGGGGAGGAAGGGACGTGCTCAGGGTCACACAGCTAGCCTGAAATAAAACATAGGCTGCCTATCTCCCAATCCAGTGCCGTATCCACTGTGACTAGGCCATAACGTCTCACTGAGATGCAGGAATTATCTTAAATATGTATAGACCCAGTTAATTCCATCAAATGCTGCCTTATCATGGATTTCTTCTAGCACTGGACAGTCAGCTAGGCTGTCATTGTGAAAGTGGAGAGAGATCTTTAGCCTCCTTTACATAGCACCAGAGCCTTGTCGGCCCACAATAAAACCTGCTGATCCCAGGAGATCAAAATTGCTACAAGCAATTCTGATGAATGATCCTTTATATCACAAAAAGAGCAACACAAGCCACATGGGGGAAAGGCTTTAGTGAGCTAACAAGCCAAGATTCAGGTAGTTCAGTTTTTTTTCCAGTACGTGCTCAGCAGAGGTGTAAATCTTACTCCTGGGGGAATTCAGCAACAAAAAATTAAAAATTCTGCACACAATATTTTAAAATTCTGCAAAATTCTGTATATTTTATTTGTCAAAATAATGCAAAATAATCACTCTGTTTTAAATTATTTTAGTAATTTTATTTAAACTATAATACAGTGGATGTAGAATAGGAGTGGGGAGCACTGGAGGAAATCCCCCACCCCCCTTGCCTAATAGTAATGTAGCTAGATTTGACCCTTTATTTCTAGTTATTAGTCAACAAATATATGCAGCCATATGCTCAGTGTTACATCACAGGCGACCAAAGAGCAAATGAGGGCTGGAGACTCAAACTAACAATTTATATTGGCTACTGACCATCTCCAGAAAGGTCAGTAGCAAACAGTTCATGGAGTACATTTTGATAGGAAATTTTTTTAGTACAAAAATTTAGACCAGTTCTAATCATGAAAATACCGTAAGCATTTATAAGGCTATACTGTCCTTAATACCCCTCTGGCAATTTGAAGGAGCCTTAAAACTTTCACAAAGGCAATGGGAACAATTCACTAAGCAGTCAGGCTGCTACATTCTGCTCTGCCTGAGGGGACAGAGCCTGCCCCATGCCTACCTCCTCAGAAACACCCTGAAGTCTCTCTCTCGCTCTCGCTCTCACTTGCACGACTGCCCCCCAGTGGTGATTTACGTCTCTACCGGCTGCTCCAGGCACCTGAGCCAACCTGCCTGTGCTGCTGGGGAGGGGCGCATAACCGCTCTTGCAGCTTCCCTTTGCTTTCCCATCAGAAGTCATTTTTCTGCAGGGAAGCAAAGAAATCTGCAGGGGACATGAATTCTGCACATGTGCAGTGATGCAGAATTCCCCCAGGAGTAAAATTTGCCAAACAATCTCGAGACGTTTGCTCCAAGCTCATCTGGGCCTGGTACTCTGTTGTCCTCCTCCTGGGAATGAATTACTTCACCAAGTTCCTCCACTGTAACAAAGCCAAGGCTTGATCCTTTGAGATCACTGGGAGATCTAAGGCTCTTCAGAAGCTCCATTATTAAAAGTCTTCTGCTGCAGCATTTTGTTTGCTGTATAACTTGTAAATAGTAGCAAATTCCCCAGCCATTCCAAGTAGATTGGGTTCAGTAAAGTTCCCTCTTTTGTAACCTGGCTGTGTGTGCTAGTCCTCTTGTAACATCCATCATCCCTACAGAGCTGTTCCTTTTATGACTAACTGCATGCCAGACTTGGCGGGGATTCCATTAGCACCCCATGTATGACTGGTCTTAGAATGGGGGTGGGGGGGCAGGGAGGCATGTGGCAGGAGATTCAAACCATGATGCAAGCCGGGAGCTGTTTGAAATTCCTCTGGAGTCAAGCCTGCTCCACCAGGTGAAAGCAGATGAGCCAGCTGATGAAGGGAAAGGGAGCTTGGGGTAAGCTTGTGCCTGAATTAATCCTTATAGTAACTTCCCCTCATTTTTGTTTGCCTGAAATCTCACTTCCCTCCTCCTCCCCCATCCCCGCACTGCCCTTCACCATCCTATCCGCAGCTTTAGAGAACAAAGGCACTCACTTTTTGACTGACTCACTTACTAGTGTGTGTGACGTTATGAGTATAATATAATATCTCATTGAAAGGTGACAGGGCCAGAAAGAGTTAATTAACTCACAGACTGACCTGTCCCATGGCTGAACGGTAGAGACTGGTTAGGAAGATAGGTAAATGAATAGAGCTTTGAAATGTAAGTCTGTATTGTTAGAGGTAAAAGGGTAGATGTTTGCTCAGGGCTTGTGATGTAAGCAAACAAGTCTTGTCTATTGCAATAGCTTTAATTCAAAGATCAAAGAAGGAATATTAACATTTATGATGATACTTGAGTGAAATAGTATTATTATCTACATGTCTCTTTGAAGGTTGTGGTAACCTGTATCTGAACTGTTTAATGGATAAATGATCCTGTGCTAATTGCCATGATGTTTAGAAGAAGGAGAGTTAAGCCTATTGTTTTCTTAGGCCATAAGGCTGCTGGAAATGTATAAAAACCCTGGGACACGATCCTGCTGCATCTCAGATCTGCTTTGGGTTTCAAGAGGGGGAAACCTTAAGCCACAAGGATTGAGATCCCCAGTCACTGACTGGAGTCACCCTGAATATGGATATTGGACTATAACCTATGGACTATTTCTGAAAGGACTTTTTGTCAACTACAAGCTCACCTGTGCTATGTATCTGAACCTCAATAATTGAATTCAAGTCTGTCTGTATATTGATCTTTTAACCAACTCTCTCTCTCTTTTCTTTTCTTTTTTAAAATAAAATTTAGCTTAGTTAATAAGAATTGGCTGTAAGCATGAATTTTGGTTAAGATCTAAGTTATAATTGAACTTGGGTATGTGGCTGATCCTTTGGGATTGGAAGAACCTTTTCTTTTATATGATGAGATAAGATTTTCAGTAATCATCATCATATCTGATGTGTGTGTCTGGACGGAGGCCTGAGGCTGGGTACTTTAAGGGAACTGCGTTGTTTGGACTTCTGAGTAACCAGTGAGATATTATAAAAGCTGTTCTGTGCTGGCTTGGTAAACTAAGTATTGGAATATCCACCAGCTTCTGGGGTTTGTCTGCCCCGTTTTGTTTGCAGTTCACCCTGATTGGGTGACCTCAGCTGGCTCCCACGGGCAGCACCGTCACAGTGTGTTAGAAATTAAAATTTTTAGATAACCATAGAATTGTAGGACTGGAAGGGATCTTGAGAGATCTCTAGTCCAGTCGCCTGCACTCCTGGCAGGACTAAGTATTATCTAGACCATCCCTGACAGGTGTTTGTCTAACCTGCTCTTAAAAATCTCCAGTGATGGTGTCAGGATTCCTTCCCCACTCTGAACTCTAGGGTACAGACGTGGGGACCCGCATGAAGACCCCCTAAGCTTATTTTTTTCCAGCTTAGGTTAAAAACTTCCCAAGGCACAATTTCCCTTTTATGTCTTAGATTAAGTAACGCTGCCACCACCAAGTGATTTAAACAAACATTTAGGGAGAGCCACTTGGAGCTCTACCTTCCCCAAATAATCCCCCAAACCCCTACACCCCTCTTCCTCGGAAGGATTGAGAATATATCCTCACCAATTAGTCCTGGTGAACACAGACCCAAACCCTTGGATCTTAAAACAATGAAAAATTAATCAGGTTCTTAAAGAAGAATTTTAATTAAAGAAAAAGGGTGAAAGAATTTAGAACATAGAAGATCTCTCCTCTAGGCAAATTTTAAAGTTACGACTCAGGAACAGCCTCCCTCTTCTTGCAAAGGAAATCACAAACAAAAATAAAAGTAACCTAACGCATTTCTTCTGTTATTACTTACTAATTCGAGGGAGTTAGATGGCTGCCTCCTGGATCTTCTCCGGCAAAAGCACACACACACACAACAACAACAACGACTTTTCCCCCTCTCCCAGATTTGAAAGTATCTTGTCCCCTTATTGGTCCTTCTGGTCAGGTGTCAGCTAGGTTATGTGAGCTTCTTAACCCTTTACAGGTAAAAGAGGAATTAACCCTTAACTGTATGTTTATGACAGATGGAGATTCCAGAACCTCCCTAGGCAACCTAGAATCCGTTCCAAAAGATAGCAAGCAATCCAATTATACACCCACATTGGTTAGTGTCTTGTGCTTGGACAGATAGAAGAAACAGATGGTCGGTGTCCGCTTCTCAATTCTTTGGCTTGTTGGGCTGGGCAGTGACAGGCCATGTAGAGTCCACTGATCATGTGAAGAGGGACATCCCTTTTGTCTTTTTGAGGGAGACTGCTGGAACTTTTATGGAAATACTCTGAAATTCTCTCCCTCTGAAATGTCTTCCCCCCTGATAGACTTTCCCATGCCATTCTGCAATGCATTCAGCTGGCACCCCTGCAATGGGGGGCTAGCAAGCATAGGGGCTAGGGCAGCTTCAGGACCCCAGTGGCAGCTGGGTTCTCTGTGCCTTTGTCACCCTCGGCCAAGATCACCACTACGTGTGACAATTGTCAGTATTCACTGCACTTGCCCTATACTCAGCTTATGAAGGTTCCATGCAAGAGAACCCCCCCCCCCCCCAGTAAACGAGGCCATATTGCTATTGCTTGAGCTGGGAGCGGTGCTGTATCAAAGCACTCCAAACTAAAGTGACCGTGAGCCTAGCCTAGTAAAAGCTGTCTATAGGATTCATGCAAGGGCCTTTGAGACCTGACTTCCCTCTCTTGGACTGTAAAACTAATGCTGTGTCTGTCTCAATCAGTAGCCTTTGGTGTGGTGGCCTTGATAGGCGTCCCTCCCTACCTGCAGAATGGAGAAAGAAGACCAGAAAGAATATGGTCAGCCAACTCCTCCAATCCTCTACAGCTTCAGACTGGGAACACAGGGCTTGAAGAGGCCACAGGACTGAGACCATGGAGAAGGACTGAGAATGGAGGAATCGACTGTTGCAGGAGAAGGAAAAGGACTGAAAGGCTCATTGGGAAATGCACCCAGCCATCAAACATGAATGTTGCAGAGCATTGACCTACATGCCCAAAGAGCACTGCCACAACAGTCTTTCCAGGTCTTAGAGACTCCATTGTCACTCCTCCATACACCCCCAACACATCAGATGGTATCACAGGCACAGCTGTACACCAAACCACTCCACGACGGAGGGAAAATAAGAACCACAGCTACACGGACATGTGAAAACCACAGGATCAGACAATACTTGTTTCATTCCATTTTGTAGATGGGGATGTAGGGGGGGCATGTGGTGTCAAGTGCCCCCCTCCTCCCCCCCAGATTTCTGCTTGGCCGGTAGTGGGGAGGGAGAGGGGCTCTGTCCTTCTCCCACTTCACCTGCCCTCTGGCACATTTGGCCCCTGTTCCTGGCACCCAGGCCTGGGTGGGGAGCTGAAAGGGTGGGGCCAGCCGCTTCTCACGCCAGCTGCTCCGGATCACTGCTCTGTGCAGTGCAGTGGCTGCCTGCAAGAGCCTGACTGGGGAGGTGGCAACGACAGCCCACCCCCGGCCTGGGCCTGGCTGCTGGGGACAGGGGCCAAGTGAGCCCCCTACATGTTTCTGGCTCACTTGGCCCCTGTCCTCAGCAGCCAGGCCTGGGCGCTGGGTGGCCCATCACTACCACCTCCCCAGCCAGGCTCTCCCAGGCAGCTGCTGTGCTGCACAGAGCATCGACCCGGAGTGGCCAGCTTCAGTCGGCGTGAGAAGCCAGTCCACCTTGTTCCTCCACAGTGGTGGTAGCTTACCCACCCACCCCCCCGCGCCTCACAACTACTGTGCAGGCCATGACATACAGTGATAACAATGGCCTTTCTGAGATCCTATTAACTGAGCAAACATCACCAGTGACCCTTCAAGCTACTACAAGCATATTCAGCCTGAACCTGAGGAGACCACAGGTGAATCTTTCCTTGGCACTGTTGAGTGGGCCAGTGCAGGGCTTCATGAACAAGGGCTAGTCTGGGTCCCCACCAATGCCATTTCATCATTGCCAGTATGAATGTGCCAGCTGGGGAAGAATGTTGCTGCTTGCAGCTTTCTGAACAATCTCACACCCTTAAAGGTGCAAGGATCATGTACCTTCCACAAGCCATATCCATGAAGCATCCCTGGTGAGCACCAGCGCTTGGACTACCATGGAAAAGTCTCCCTTTCTGTTCATGTACTCTGGGGCAAGGTGGCATGGTGCCAGAATAAGGAGATATATGCCATCTATTGTCCCACTGCAATTCAGCAATCATAGATTCATAGATTCATAGAATATCAGGGTTGGAAGGGACCTCAGGGAGGTCATCTAGTCCAAGCCCCTGCTCAAAGCAGGACCAATTCCCAACTAAATCATCCCAGCCAGGGCTTTGTCAAGCCGGGCCTTAAAAACCTCCAAGGAAGGAGATTCCACCACGTCCCTAGGTAACGCATTCCAGTGCTTCACCACCCTCCTAGTGAAATAATGTTTCCTAATATCCAACCTAGACCTCCCCCACTGCTACTTGAGACCATTGCTCCTTGTTCTGTCATCTGCCACCACTGAGAACAGCCAAGCTCCATCCTCTTTGGAACCCCCCTTCAGGTAGTTGAAAGCAGCTATCAAATCCCCCCTCATTCTTCTCTTCTGGAGACTAAACAAGCCCAGTTCCCTCAGCCTCTCCTCATAAGTCTTGTGCTCCAGACCCCTAATCATTTTTGTTGCCCTCCGCTGGACTCTTTCCAATTTTTCCACATCCTTCTTGTAGTGTGGGGCCCAAAACTGGACACAGTACTCCAGATGAGGCCTCACCAATGTCGAATAAAGGGGAACGATCACGTTCCTCGATCTGCTGGCAATGTCCCTACTTATACAGCCCAAAATGCTGTTAGCCTTATTGGCAACAAGAGCACACTGTTGACTCATATCCAGCTTCTCGTCCACTGTGACCCCTAGGTCCTTTTCTGCAGAACTGCTACCTAGCCATTCGGTCCCTAGTCTGTAGCTGTGCATAGGATTCTTCCGTCCTAAGTGCAGGACTCTGCACTTGTCCTTGTTGAACCTCATCAGGTTTTTTTTTGGCCCAATCCTCTAATTTGTCTAGGTCCCTCTGTATCCGATCCCTACCCTCCAGTGTATCTACCACGCCTCCCAGTTTAGTGTCATCTGCAAACTTGCTGAGAGTGCAGTCCACACCATCCTCCAGATCATTAATAAAGATATTAAACAAAACCGGCCCCAGGACCGACCCTTGGGGCACTCCGCTTGAAACCGGCTGCCAACTAGACATGGAGCCATTGATCACTACCCGTTGAGCCCGACGATCTAGCCAGCTTTCTATCCACCTTACAGTCCATTCATCCAGCCCATACTTCTTTAACTTGGCGGCAAGAATACTGTGGGAGACGGTATCAAAAGCTTTGCTAAAGTCAAGGAATAACACATCCACTGCTTTCCCCTCATCCACAGAGCCAGTTATCTCATCATAGAAGGCAATTAGGTTAATCAGGCACAACTTCCCCTTGGTGAATCCATGCTGACTGTTCCCGATCACTTTCCTCTCCTCTAAGTGTTTCATAATTGATTCCTTGAGGACCCGCTCCATGATTTTTCCAGGGACTGAGGTGAGGCTGACTGGCCTGTAGTTCCCCGGATCCTCCTTCTTCCCTTTTTTAAAGATGGGCACTACATTAGCCTTTTTCCAGTCATCCGGGACCTCCCCCGATCGCCATGAGTTTTCAAAGATGATGGCCAATGGCTCCGCAATCACATCCGCCAACTCCTTTAGCACCCTCGGATGCAGCGCATCCGGCCCCATGGATTTGTGCTCATCCAGTTTTTCTAAATAGTCCCGAACCACTTCTTTCTACATGGAGGGTTGGTCACCTCCTCCCCATACTGTGCTGCCCAGTCCAGCAGTCTGGGAGCTGACCTTGTTTGTGAAGACAGAGGCAAAAAAAGCATTGAGTACATTAGCTTTTTCCACATCCTCGGTCACTAGGTTGCCTCCCTCATTCAGTAAGGGGCCCACACTTTCCTTGACTTTCTTCTTGTTGCTAACATACCTGAAGAAACCCTTCTTGTTACTCTTAACATCTCTTGCTAGCTGCAACTCCAAGTGCGATTTGGCCTTCCTGATTTCACTCCTGCATGCCTGAGCAATATTTTTATACTCCTCCCTGTCATTTGTCCAATCTTCCACTTCTTGTAAGCTTCTTTTTTGCGTTTAAGGTCAGCAAGGATTTTACTGTTAAGCCAAGCTGGTCACCTGCCATATTTACTATTCTTTCTACACATCAGGATGGTTTGTTCCTGCAACCGCAATAAGGATTCTTTAAAATACAGCCAGCTCTCCTGGACCCCTTTGCCCTTCATGTTATTCTCCCAGGGGATCCTGCCCATCTGTTCCCTGAGGGAGTCAAAGTCTGCTTTTCTGAAGTCCAGGGTCCGTATTCTGCTGCTCTCCTTTCTTCCTTGTGTCAGGATCCTGAACTCGACCATCTCATGGTCACTGCCTCCCAGGTTCCCATCCACTTTTGCTTCCCCTACTAATTCTTCCCTGTTTGTGAGCAGCAGGTCAAGAAAAGCTCTGCCCCTAGTTGGTTCCTCCAGCACTTGCACCAGGAAATTGTCCCCTACACTTTCCAAAAACTTCCTGGATTGTCTGTGCACTGCTGTATTGCTCTCCCAGAAGATATCAGGGTGATTAAAGTCTCCCATGAGAACCAGGGCCTGCGATCTAGCAACTTCTGTTAGTTGCCGGAAGAAAGCCTCGTCCACCTCATCCCCCTGGTCTGCTGGTCTATAGCAGACTCCGACCATGACATCACCCTTGTTGCTCACACTTCTCAACTTTATCCAGAGACTTTCAGGTTTTTCTGCAGTTTCATACCGGAGCTCTGAGCAGTCATACTCCTCTCTTACATACAACGCAACTCCCCCACCTTTTCTGCCCTGCCTGTCCTTCCTGAACAGTTTATATCCATCCATGACAGTACTCCAGTCATGTGAGTTATCCCACCAAGTCTCTGTTATTCCAATCGCATCATAGTTCCCTGACTGTGCCAGGACTTCCAGTTCTCCCTGCTTGTTTCCCAGGCTTCTTGCATTTGTGTATAGGCACTTAAGATAACTCATTGATCGTCCCTCTTTCTCAGTATGAGACAGGAGTCCTCCCCTCTTACGCTCTCCTGCTCCTGCTTCCTCCCAGGATCCCATTTCCCCACTTACCTCAAGGCTTTGGTCTCCTTCCCCCGGTGAACCTAGTTTAAAGCCCTCCTCACTAGGTTAGCCAGCCTGCTTGCTGCAAAGCCAGCCACTATTTCCTGCACATTACTGAGAATCACAGACCTGCGTAGCAAGAGGCAATTAGTTGGTTTACACATTTGGCTGACGATGGCCCTGTTGTATTAATTTAGGTGGAATATATGGGCCACAGCAGTTACTATCACCCAGTCACTGTCCAACATTAAACGAGGTTTGGTAAACAGAGACCTCAGCCGCCTTAGTACCATGGCAGGCATGTCTTCAAACATTGTTTTAATGTTTTACTAAAGGTACAGAAAAGAAGAAAAAACAGTTAATGCTTTACCTCTCTAATGCTTTAAGTAAGACTCCTATGCTAACCGCACATTTTGTTCCCTTTTTAGAGAGAGTTTTACTCCTGAAGGGATTCTGTGCCAAAAAATTAAAAGTCCTGCCCACAATATTTTAAAATTCTGCAAATTTTATTGTCAAAATAACACTACATAATCACGCCAGTTTCAATTATTTTGGTAATTTATTTCAAAATAACTGTCAGCAAGTATGTATTGGTACAGACACACAAAAATTCCCCCAGAAGTAGAGAGTTAAAGAAACCCCTATGACAACCCAGTTCCTGTTTCTCTGCCCCCTTCCCCCCCCAAGACCAGCCAGGGGGCCAGACACCCACAACTCTTCCCACCGGGAGCCCAGCTGCGGGGCCCCTCAGACAATACACCCGAACCCCCTCCCCCCAGAGCCCAGCCATGGAGACTTGCCGTAGGCCGTATGAAATTAAGCAGAAGACCAGATGTGGCCCGCGGGCGGTAGGTTCTCCATCCCTGCTCTGGCTCCCTCTTCCCCCCAGTCTCTTCTATGTGTGAGCTGGGCTCCACCAGATCCAGTGGACCCTAGTGGTGGCTAGCAGCACTGCAGTCCACTTCTGGGGGGGGGGGGAAAGGAAATTCTGCATGCATGTACTGGAGACAGCTGAGGTAGCTGTCCCAGTACACAGGACTGCTGATCCACCACTGGTGGAGGAGGAGATGGCTCAGGGTGGACACTGGCAGCTGGTTACTTCTGGCAGCAGGCAGTGCTCCACCCCTGCTCCGAACCCTCCCGCTGTGGTAATAGGTAACCGTTATGCTCTTCTTGATACAGGAAAGAAGGCATCACCCCCTACAGTAAAGGAGGAGAAGCCTCGTACCCCTAAGGCTGGGAGGTCTGCTGCCACCACTGCGAATAGGAAACGTAGGGTAGTGGTGGTCGGAGACTCTCTGCTGAGGGGGATGGAGGCGCCCATCTGTCGCCCTGACATTTCATCTTGGGAGGTATGCTGCCTGCCGGGAGCCCGTATCCGAGACGTTACGGAGGCATTGTCGAGGATTATCCAGCCCTCTGACTACTACCCCATGCTACTCATCCATGTGGGCACAAATGATACTGCGCGGTGTGACACTGAGCGGATCAAGAGTGACTACAGGGCTCTGGGAGTACGGGTGAAGGAGTTTGGAGCGCAGGTGGTATTCTCTTCGATTCTTCCTGTCAAAGGTAGGGGCCCGGGCAGAGACAGATGCATCATGGAGGTGAATGCCTGGCTGCGAAGATGGTGTCGCCAGGAGGGCTTTGGCTTCCTAGACCACGGGATGCTATTTGAGGAAGGACTGCTAGGCAGAGATGGCATTCACCTTTCGAGGAGGGGAAAGACCCTATTTGGACACAGACTAGCTAACCTAGTGAGGAGGGCTTTAAACTAGGTTCGACGGGGACAGGTGAGCAAAGCCCGCAGGTAAGTGGGGAACATGGAGACCTGGGAGATGGGTCGGAAACGAGAGGGAGTGTGGGCTATATTGGCAGAGAGAAAGGAGGGTCAGGACAAAACTGGGAGGAAAGATCAAACCAGTATCTTAGATGCCTATATACAAATGCGAGAAGTATGGGTAATAAGCAGGAAGAACTGGAAGTGCTAATAAATAAATACAACTATGACATTGTTGGCATCACTGAAACTTGGTGGGATAATACACATGATTGGAATGTTGGTGTGGATGGATACAGCTTGCTCAGGAAGGATAGACAGGGGAAAAAGGTAGGAGGTGTTGCCTTATATATTAAAAATGTACACACTTGGACTGAGGTAGAGATGGACATAGGAGATGGAAGTGTTGAGAGTCTCTGGGTTAGGCTAAAAGGGGTAAAAAACAAGGGTGATGTCATGCTAGGAGTCTACTACAGGCCACCTAACCAGGTGGAAGAGGTGGATGAGGCTTTTTTTAAACAACTAACAAAATCATCCAAAGCCCAAGATTTGGTGGTGATGGGGGACTTCAACTATCCGGATATATGTTGGGAAAATAACACAGCGGGGCACAGACTATCCAACAAATTCTTGGACTGCATTGCAGACAACTTTTTATTTCAGAAGGTTGAAAAAGCTACTAGGGGGGAAGCTGTTCTAGACTTGATTTTAACAAATAGGGAGGAACTCGTTGAGAATTTGAAAGTAGAAGGCAGCCTGGGTGAAAGTGATCATGAAATCATAGAGTTTGCAATTCTAAGGAAGCGTAGAAGGGAGTACAGCAAAATAGAGACAATGGATTTCAGGAAGGCGGATTTTGGTAAGCTCAGAGAGCTGATAGGTAAGGTCCCATGGGAATCAAGACTGAGGGGAAAAACAACTGAGGAGAGTTGGCAGTTTTTCAAAGGGACACTATTAAGGGCCCAAAAGCAAGCTATTCCGCTGGTTAGGAAAGATAGAAAATGTGGCAAAAGACCACCTTGGCTTAACCACGAGATCTTGCATGATCTAAAAAATAAAAAGGAGTCATACAAAAAATGGAAACTAGGACAGATTACAAAGGATGAATATAGGTGTGACGAAGTGGGGGTTTTTCTTGTTTTCTGTGGAGTTTCAATGGTTTGCATGCGGAGGGGGTGGGACTCAGTTTCCCTGGGTGTTACTGGTTTAACGAGGTGAGGGGAGAGGGAGTGTGTTTTGCAGAGGACCGGAGAGAGGACGTGGAGAGAGGACGTGGGGACCCAGCCGGTGGCCAGGAGGATGGATACCCCAGCGACCGGTGACCTGGCGACTTGGTGACCCAGAGGCCCAGCTGAGGAGACGCAGCCGGTTCTGGCCAGTGGGAGGACAATGGGCTGCAGAGTGAGGACCCAGTGACCTAACCAGCCGGTTCCAGCCAGAGGGAGAAGCAGGAGAGGAGGCCCCAGTTTACGACCCTGTTTACCTGGAGGGAAGACAATGGACAGAGGCGGGGCCTGGGGCCGGTGATCTCAGATGCCCAGCGGCGAGCAGGGGGGCTCTGGGCTGGAGAGGGGAAGCAGGCAGAGCCCACCTGGATGTAGAGAGACTGGGATGTGCTGGGCTGAGGGAGGCCAGGCCTGAGGGTCAGAGAGTTTCCTGTGCTGTGTTCAACTCTCAATAAACCCTTCTGTTTCATGCTGGCTGAGAGTCACTCCGGTCTAGAGAACAGGGTTGCATCAACCCCTTCGGGGGTGGAGGCCCCGGGGGTCCAGAGCGAGTGGACTCCCTGAGGGGGCCCACGGCAGAGACAGACGTGCTAAGGCTCAGAGAGGTGCGGATCCAGGAGGTGGAGGGGCCGGACCCCGAGAGAGAGTGGACCCCCGAGAAGGGCTGTCTCACTAAAAGGGGCACCCCCATGGACCGCACGGGGCCTGACCCCGAGAGAGAGTGGACCCCCGAGAAGGGCTGTCTCACTAAAAGGGGCACCCCCCACAGACCGCACGGGGCCAAGAGTGGGCACGATCTGTGAGTCCGTGACAACGTGGTGTCAGAAGTGGGATGCTTCGCGGATGCACCCTGTAGACGTTGGCTGCGGGCGCAGGCGCTTTGCAGTGAGTGGCTGCCAGCGATAGAACGAGGGTATTGAATGGAACCAGCCTGGAAATGGCCTAGAACCGGCTCCGTAAGAGCGACCTGGCCCGTCTCTGCAGGGAGAGGGGGCTGAGCGTGGGGAGGCTCACTAAGGAGCGGCTGATTGCTCAGCTTGTAGAGAATGACCCGTCTGAGGCGCAGGCTCCAGACCCCAGGGGGGCTCCCAGGGTGCCCGGAGAGCCGGGGAGTAGCCGGGGGGGCAGTCGGTGTAGTGACCGGGAGTGGGTCAGACCTGACTCCCCAGTCAGTATAGGGAGACCCCAGTCAGGTTCCTCCCTCGAGGAGCTGCGGAGATTGGAGCTGCAGCTGAAAGCAAAGGAGCTGGAGCTGGAAGAGCGGAGGCTCGTGGACAGAGAGAGAGAACGAGCGGACCGTGTAGAACAGCGGAAGCACGAGTTGGAGATGGACGAGAGGCGGGCCAAGAGGGCCTGCCGCGGGGTAAGTGGGGAAGGGCCCCGAGACGCCAGTGGTGTGGGGAATCTAGACACCAAACTGCTGCCCCAGTTCAAGGAGGAGGGGGATATTGATGCCTACCTCACAGCCTTTGAGAAGGCTTGTGAACTGAACCAGATTGACCCCGCAGACAGGCTTTGCTGTCTGACCCCCCGGCTGGGTCCCAAAGTCATACAGGCGCTCAGCCAAATGGATGGTGTTGAGACGGGGGACTACGACCTGTTCAAACAGGCTTTGCTGCTGAAGTTTGAACTGACCCCCGAGGCATACGGGAAACGGTTCCGGGGTGTGCGCAAGACCCCAGGTGTCTCTTACAAGGAGGTCACCAACTTGCTGGGGGAATATCTCCGCAAGTGGGGGAAGGGCGCAGGGGCCACTACCGCAGAGGATGTGTATAACCTGGTGGGGTTGGAGCAGCTGTATGACATCTGCCCTCCGGACCTTAAGATGTGGCTAGTGGACCGGAAGCCCAAAGATCTGCGCCGTGCAGGGGCGCTGGCAGATGAGTTCGTGGACAGTAGTGGACAGTAGATCGGGGGTAGGGGGGAGACCCACATCAGGGACTCATAAGGGGAGTCACCCTGAGCCCTCTCAAAGGTGGGACTCCAGGAAGCCCAACTCAGGGGTGGCCGGGACTGCCGGGGCGGGGCGACCCCCCTCGTGGGACTTGAGAGACGTGAGGTGTAATTACTGTGGCCAAAAGGGGCACAAGGTGGCACAGTGCCTGAAGATGAAGGAAATGGCAGCCAAGCAGAACCCGCGGGGTGTTAACTGGGTGGAAGCCCACCGAGAGGGGGCACCGCCGGGCCCAGGGGCTGCAGTCGAGAGGGCCGTGCCAGGGGGAGGGGACCGCCAGGCCAGGCCAGCAGGGGAAGGCGGGGCCCCAGGTCCAGAGCACCCGTACCCAATCCGCCGGGTGAGCGTGGGACAGGCCCCGGGGATCAATCGCCACATCATCCCCATTGAGGTGGGGGGAAGACGTGTCCAGGGGTTCTGGGACACGGGTGCAGAGGTGACGCTGGCGCGGTCCGAGGTGGTGGACCCAGACCAGCTAGTGCCCGATGCCTACCTGACTCTGAGGGGAGTGTTTGGGCCCCCCGTCAAGGTGCCTGTAGCGAGGATACACCTGAAATGGGGGGCTAAGGAGGGACCCAAAGAGGTTGGGGTGCACGACCACCTGCCTACCGAGGTGCTAATGGGTGATGACTTGGAGAATTGGCCGGATGACACTCATAGCGCCCCGGTCCTTACCCGGAGCCAGAGCCAGCGAGGGGCGCGGGACCTCCCGAGGGGGCGGGGCTGAAGCGCCAAGGGTAGGGCTCGACAGGGCTGGGCCGAAGCCTCCGTCCCAGGGTGGGGAAACTGAGGCGCCACCAGCCAGGGCTGTCGCCTCAGACCCAGCAGCTGAATTCCAAACGGAGCTGCAGGTGGATCCCTCCCTGGAGAAACTGAGGGCCCTGGCTGGCCACAGCAGTGCAGGATCCCAGGGGGAGGACTGTCGGGAGCGATTCCTGTGGGAGAGGGGATTCCTGTACCGGGAATGGACTGGTTCAGGGCGAACTGAATCTTGGAAAGTCGGGAGGCAGCTGGTGGTTCCCCAGAGGTACCGCCGCAAACTGTTGTTCTTGGCCCACGATATCCCCCTTTCGGGGCATCAGGGCATCCGGCGCACCAGGCAGAGGCTGCTGCAGAACTTTTACTGGCTCAGGGTCTTTGACGCTGTCCGACAGTATTGCAGGACCTGTGACTCCTGCCAGAGGGTGGGAAAGGCCCGGGATAAGGGTAAAGCCCTGCTGAGACCTTTGCCTATCATAGAAGAGCCTTTCCAGAAGGTGGCCGTGGACATAGTGGGGCCCCTCAGCAGGGTGACCCGGTCAGGGAAGAAATACATCCTGGTGGTGGTAGATTTTGCTACGCGCTACCCCGAGGCGGTGGCCTTGTCCTCTATCGAGGCAGACACCGTGGCAGACGCGCTGCTGACCATCTTCAGCAGAGTGGGGTTCCCCAAGGAGGTCCTTACAGACCAGGGGTCTAACTTCATGTCGACCCTGCTCCAGTGCTTGTGGGAGAAGTGTGGGGTCCGACACACCTGGGCCTCAGCCTACCACCCTCAGTCCAACGGGCTAGTGGAGAGGTTCAATGGGACCCTAAAGAGGATGCTGAAAACCTTTATGGACCAGCACCCGCAGGACTGGGACAAGTATTTACCCCACCTGCTGTTCGCATATAGGGAAGTGCCCCAGGAATCCACAGGGTTCTCCCCGTTCGAGTTGCTGTACGGAAGGAGGGTGAGGGGTCCCCTGGACTTGATGAGGGCCGAGTGGGAGGGAAAGGCCTCTCCCGATGGGGAATCAGTGGTAGAGTATGTACTGACTTTCCGGGAAAAGCTCGTGGAGCTCATGGGCTTGGCTAGGGGGAACCTAGCAAGGGCCCAGAGGAAGCTGAAGGTCTGGTACGACCGCTCAGCCCGTGCCCGCTCATATGATACCGGGGATCAGGTGATGCTCCTCATCCCCGTGAGGAAGAACAAGCTGCAAGCGGCCTGGGACGGCCCCTTCACGGTCATCAGACAGGTAAACGAGGTGAACTATGTGGTGGAACTGTCCAACTGGGCTCACAGCCACCGGGTGTACCATGTCAACATGATGAAGCCGTACTGGGACAGGGAGAAGTTGGTGCTGGCTGTGTGTGGGCAGTGGGAGGAGAAAGGAGAGGACCCCCTGGTGGGACTCCTCCCTGAGGCTGGGGCTAACCCCTCGCTAGAATCAATTCCCCTCTCAGACCAGCTAACCCCTGCCCAGCAGGCAGGGATCAGAGCCGTGCTGCATTCATACCGGCAGCTGTTCTCCAGCCGGCCTGGGCTCACTAACCTGGCTGTCCACCGGGTGGAGACGGGAACCAACCCTCCCATCAGGTGTTCCCCATTCAGGGTCACTGGGAAAACAGCCCAGGACCTGGAGAGAGAGGTCGGGGACATGCTGGCTTTAGGGGTGATCCAGCCGTCCGCCAGTCCCTGGGCCTCACCCGTGGTGCTGGTCCCCAAGAAGGACGGGTCGATCCGATTCTGTGTGGACTATCGGAAGCTCAATGCCATTACTGTGTCCGACGCCTACCCCATGCCCAGGACTGATGAAATCTTAGACAAGATGGGGGGTGACCGGTACCTCACTACCCTGGATCTTACCAAAGGCTACTGGCAGGTGCCTTTGGACCCAGAGGCCAGGGCGAAGTCCGCCTTCACCACACCAATAGGGCTCTTCGAGTTCCTGGTCCTGCCTTTCGGCCTCAAGGGGGCACCTGCCACCTTCCAGCACCTGGTGGATCAGTTACTAAGGGGGATGGAGGGCTTTGCACTAGCGTATACTGACGATATCTGTGTCTTTAGCCAGACCTGGGAGGAACATGTGTCCCAAGTGAAGAGAGTGCTGGGTCGCCTCCAGGATGCAGGACTGACCATAAAAGCTGAAAAGTGCAAGGTTGGGGGCAGCCACCTGAAGCCGGAGCAGGCCAAAGTGGAGGCAATCAAGGCCTGGCCCGCCCCCCAGACTAAGAAGCAGGTCCAGGCTTTCATTGGGATGGCAGGGTACTACCGGAGGTTTGTTCCCCACTTTAGCTCCCTGGCAGCACCCCTCACGGAGCTGTGTCGAAAGGGAAAGCCGGACAAGGTGGTCTGGACCGAGCAGTGCCAGAGGGCTCTCTGTGTGCTGAAGGGGGCACTTATCCAGGGCCCGGTGCTGGTAAACCCGGATTTTAACAAACCCTTCCTGGTGTTCACCGACGCCTCGGACACAGGGCTGGGGGCGGTACTGATGCAAACTGATACTAAGGGGGAGAGACACCCCATTGTGTACCTGAGCAAGAAGCTGCTGCCCCGGGAGCAGCACTATGCGGCCATAGAGAAGCAATGCCTGGCCATGGTGTGGGCCCTTAACAAACTGCAGCCATATCTATTTGGGCGGCGCTTCACCGTGTACACCGACCATTCGCCCCTGACGTGGCTGCACCAAATGAAAGGGGCTAATGCCAAGCTGCTGAGGTGGGCCCTGCTCCTCCAGGGTTATGACAGGGAGGTGGTCCATGTGAGGGGGAGTGCCAATGTTATAGCGGATGCTTTATCGCGGGGTGGGGACCCTGAACTTCCCCAGGTCACTGGCTAAGTGACCCTGCTCCGTTCAGCCTCGAAGGGGGGAGAGATGTGACGAAGTGGGGGGGTTTCTTGTTTTCTGTGGAGTTTCAATGGTTTGCATGCGGAGGGGGTGGGACTCAGTTTCCCTGGGTGTTACTGGTTTAACGAGGTGAGGGGAGAGGGAGTGTGTTTTGCAGAGGACCGGAGAGAGGACGTGGAGAGAGGACGTGGGGACCCAGCCGGTGGCCAGGAGGATGGATACCCCAGCGACCGGTGACCTGGCGACCTGGTGACCCAGAGGCCCAGCTGAGGAGACGCAGCCGGTTCTGGCCAGTGGGAGGACAATGGGCTGCAGAGTGAGGACCCAGTGACCTAACCAGCCGGTTCCAGCCAGAGGGAGAAGCAGGAGAGGAGGCCCCAGTTTACGACCCTGTTTACCTGGAGGGAAGACAATGGACAGAGGCGGGGCCTGGGGCCGGTGATCTCAGATGCCCAGCGGTGAGCAGGGGGGCTCTGGGCTGGAGAGGGGAAGCAGGCAGAGCCCACCTGGATGCAGAGAGACTGGGATGTGCTGGGCTGAGGGAGGCCAGGCCTGAGGGTCAGAGAGTTTCCTGTGCTGTGTTCAACTCTCAATAAACCCTTCTGTTTCATGCTGGCTGAGAGTCACTCCGGTCTAGAGAACAGGGTTGCATCAACCCCTTCGGGGGTGGAGGCCCCGGGGGTCCAGAGCGAGTGGACTCCCTGAGGGGGCCCACGGCAGAGACAGACGTGCTAAGGCTCAGAGAGGTGCGGATCCAGGAGGTGGAGGGGCCGGACCCCGAGAGAGAGTGGACCCCCGAGAAGGGCTGTCTCACTAAAAGGGGCACCCCCATGGACCGCACGGGGCCTGACCCCGAGAGAGAGTGGACCCCCGAGAAGGGCTGTCTCACTAAAAGGAGCACCCCCCACGGACCGCACGGGGCCAAGAGTGGGCACGATCTGTGAGTCCGTGACAACGGGCAAACAACACAGGAATGGAGGGGCAAGATTAGAAAGGCAAAGGCACAAAATGAGCTCAAACTTGCTACGGGAATAAAGGGGAACAAGAAGACTTTTTATCAATACATTAGAAGCAAGAGGAAGACCAAAGACAGGGTAGGCCCACTGCTTAGTGAGGAGGGAGAAACAGTAACAGGAAACTTGGAAATGGCAGAGATGCTTAATGACTTCTTTGTTTCGGTCTTCACCGAGAAGTCTGAAGGAATGCCTAACATAGTGAATGCTAATGGGAAGGGGGTAGGTTTAGCAGATAAAATAAAAAAAGAACAAGTTAAAAATCACTTAGAAAAGTTAGATGCCTGCAAGTCACCAGGGCCTGATGAAATGCATCCTAGAATACTCAAGGAACTAATAGAGGAGGTATCTGAGCCTCTAGCTATTATCTTTGGAAAATCATGGGAGACGGGAGAGATTCCAGAAGACTGGAAAAGGGCAAATATAGTGCCCATCTATAAAAAGGGAAATAAAAACAACCCAGGAAACTACAGACCAGTTAGTTTAACTTCTGTGCCAGGAAAGATAATGGAGCAAGTAATTAAGGAAATCATCTGCAAACACTTGGAAGGTGGTAAGGTGATAGGGAACAGCCAGCATGGATTTGTAAAGAACAAATCATGTCAAACCAATCTGATAGCTTTCTTTGATAGGATATCGTCTTGTGGATAAGGGAGAAGCTGTGGATGTGGTATACCTAGACTTAGTAAGGCATTTGATACGGTCTCGCATGATATTCTTATTGACAAACTAGGCAAATACAATTTAGATGGGGCTACTATAAGGTGGGTGCATAACTGGCTGGATAACCGTACTCAGAGAGTTGTTATTAATGGTTCCCAATCCTGCTGGAAAGGCATAACGAGTGGGGTTCCGCAGGGGTCTGTTTTGGGACCGGCTCTGTTCAATATCTTCATTAACGACTTAGATATTGGCATAGAAAGTACGCTTATTAAGTTTACGGATGATACCAAACTGGGAGGGATTGCAACTGCTTTGGAGGACAGGGTCATAATTCAAAATGATCTGGACAAATTGGAGAAATGGTCTGAGTTAAACAGGATGAAGTTTAACAAAGACAAATGCAAAGTGTTCCACTTAGGAAGAAAAAATCAGTTTCACACATACAGAATGGGAAGAGACTGTCTAGGAAGGAGTACGGCAGAAAGGGATCTAGGGGTTATAGTGGACCACAAGCTAAATATGAGTCAACAGTGTGATGCTGTTGCAAAAAAAGCAAACATGATTCTGGGATGTATTAACAGGTGTGTTGTGAGCAAGACACGAGAAGTCATTCTTCCGCTCTACTCTGCTCTGGTTAGGCCTCAGCTGGAGTATTGTGTCCAGTTCTGGGCACCGCATTTCAAGAAAGATGTGGAGAAATTGGAAAGGGTCCAGAGAAGAGCAACAAGAATGATTAAAGGTCTTGAGAACATGACCTATGAAGGAAGGCTGAAAGAATTGGGTTTGTTTAGTTTGGAAAAGAGAAGACTGAGAGGGACATGATAGCAGTTTTCAGGTATCTAAAAGGGTGTTAAAAGGAGGAGGGAGAAAACTTGTTCACCTTAGCCTCTGAGGATAGAACAAGAAGCAATGGGCTTAAACTGCAGCAAGGGAGGTCTAGGTTGGACATTAGGAAAAAGTTCCTAACTGTCAGGGTGGTTAAACACTGGAATAAACTGCCTAGGGAGGTTGTGGAATCTCCATCTCTGGAGATATTTAAGAGTAGGTTAGATAAATGTCTATCAGGGATGGTCTAGACAGTATTTGGTCCTGCCATGCGGGCAGGGGACTGGACTCGATGACCTCTCGAGGTCCCTTCCAGTCCTAGAATCTATGAATCTATGTTAATTTCTGCAAAATTCTGCATTGCGCAGTGGTGCATAACTCCCCAGGAGTAGAGTTTTTAGAAGGAACCCCCCGCCCCCGGTTTGACAGGTTCTGAGATGGTATTAAATATGGTAATAGTGGTCTCCTTGGGGAAAAGAAGTCAGTTGCGATGAGTTGGAGCTGCTGTTAAAGTCCCATCCCATTTCATCCCAGGTGGTCGTTAGGATGCAGCGGGAGCCAGTAGGGGTGTCAATGTCATCTGGATTCCTCTCTCTGGCTTGATCTGGCCATAATGGCGAAACTCACTCCAATCGCCTCTATCTGTTCTTTCTGTTCCCGCCCCACCCCCCAAGGCTTTCTTTAAAGAGCCACAAAGGGAATTGCAGGTGGAATAGTCCATCCCCTCATTATTTTGTCCACCAATGAGACCTAATATCTGACACACTAATTTTGGCTCGTGAATTTATGGCTCTACATCATGTTTTTAACATGCATCATTTCAACAGTCCTTGAATTATATCGTCGTGGCTGGTTTGGTTTAGGCTAATCCCATTTCTCTGTCTGGTTTTCTTGGCATCTGTTTATAACATTCTTTACTGAAAATAACTTGACCTACTTTCCATGGTGAATTCCTTAACGGCAAACGTTATAGATCAATTGTTCCAACATCCCTCACTGTGGATTCTCCAATTCCAAACTGATGGCCCACTGACCAGCATCAATCCAGAATCCCAAGCTTCCAGAGTGTAATTGCTACTCACTTCTCTGCTGGCAATGCAGCTCTGATTTTAGTGTCCCTGTGCCAGAGGGCTGGCAGTTCCAGGAATATGCCCTTTTGCATCCAAAAGTTCTGCAGCCACAGGCATCTCTAACCTGCATTATAATGCAATGGCACCAAGCAGTGCTCATTTCTCAGAAGCAGCAATCCACTGTGTGGAGCTGCTCTGTGAATGCTTGCAACAACCTGGCATTTTTTTGTTGCTATGTCCATCAGCTTTCAGTTATTTTGCTTTAATATCACTGTATCTTCCTCCTCTGTTGTGGTAGTAGTCGTTTAGGATCTACAAATACAGTAGAATCGTGAGTCCTATGTTAGAATTGCTCATGTGAATTGCGCTGAGCTGTGCAGGGTCCATGCTTCTGCCAGAGCGATGGCAGAGACTGAAAAGCTGCATGCAGGATGGTGGGAGTTTTTAAAAAATGGTGCAAAAATTATGGGCTAGAATAGGCATTATTGGATGGAGAGAGTGGCATGGTGAGAACTTGACCTCCTACCTCCCAAAACTCTCTGGGTGAATGAGTGGCGTCCCACAAAGCACTGCAAAAATATCCCACAAGGCCCTGAGCCAGACTGCAGCCTGTGGCACACTGGGATGAAATGCATTTTATACCGATGCAAAGACTTGTGATGAGGATGCACAGCATCGATGCAAGGAGCCAGGCGGGCAGGCACCCAAGTGACATGACATGAATTGACTGAATGGTGTAGTGCAGCCATTGCCTTTAACACAAGAAGCAGCTTCGCTGGTGAAAACTGGGCTTGGAGAGGATTAACCAGCCTTATTGATACTATATCTGGGTACATACCTCAGCATTTTAAATAATAATTAGCCGGTCCCATGGAGCAATGGATCTCCAGGAGTACACATCAGTAATGAGGTCGGACCCCTTCGATCCACCCCAGAGGGCTAGTGGAGTCTGTCTCCTAATGATGCTTATCCGCATGGCCTTCCAACAGGTGCCACCCCTCCCCACTGCACAGAACCTGGCTAGTTAGCCCACAGGCTGTTCTCCAATACACTCCAATAGCCATACTGTTTATAACCTAGCAGAGCCTCAGAATCCAACATCTGGCCTCCTACCAGGGAATGATTAACTACCTATCTCAGACTCGCCCTGGGCTCTGCCAGCCTTATATAGGCCTGCTCCTGGAAAGCCCTGAAACATGTGCTCAAGTCCACCCCTTTTCAGGACAGCAACTAAGCACAAGCTCATAGCCCATAAGGTTCCCTCAGTTGGGAACCACAGTTCCCCAGGCAGGTTAATGGACAGGATCTCCGCAGACAGCAGCAGTGTGTGTGTTGCACAGAGAATGACTGGGTTTTGTTTCTTTGTTTTTAATAATTTGCTCATTACATCTTTAACCACTGCATTGTACAGCACATGCAGATGAGGACCAGACAGCTCAGTGGTCACCGATGGAGGCTGCTACTGTAGCTGGGATTCACTTTTGCACTCAACTGTAGCATTTCACAACTCGGGGCCTAGAATCAGGGCCTGCAGCAGAGTCAGTCTCTGAGCAACCTAATGAGTGCAGCTGGCCTGTAGGAGTCTGCCTGATCGGCTGGATGAGGCAGCAGACTGGCTCTTATGCACAGCAGCAGCAGCAATTCAGTGGCAGCTCAAAGCATTTATTCATGGCTGTGAGAGTGCCTGAGCTTGCTTGTTCCTGGCCTTGCTTCTTCCTTGGTCCAGCCCTGCTTCTGCCTCAACCTTAGCCCTGGAATATTACTGGCCTGGGGGCAAATTGCCCCACTTGCCCCCCCTCTCTGGGCGGCCCTGGCTCTGGGAGGGAGTTTGGGGATGGGAGGGGGTGTGGAGGGAGGGGTGCAGGCTCTGGGAGGGAGTTTGGGGGCGGTGTGTGTGGGAAAGGGGTGGGGGTGCAGACTCTGGGAGGAGGTGGGCGGGTGCAGCGCTTACCTAGGGCTCCTAGGCAGGGCGGGCTGGGGGGCCTCCGTCTGCTGCTACCTCCAGGCACTGCCCCCGCAGCTTCCTACTGGCTGCAGGGGCGCTTGCAGCGGGACACAGACCCACCCCGCCCACAGGCTGCAGGGAGGGGCCGGCAGCCACCTGGAGCGAGCAGGCAGGAAGCTGCATTGCCAGTGGTGGGTGGGGGTCCTGGGCCGTTTTAAATCACCCAGGGGATGCACGGGGGAAGTGCCTGGGGGCGAAGGTGGGGCCGAGGGAGAGACCCGGCCTCCAACAGTGCTGGAGCCAGGCCCCAGGCCAGTAATATTCCTGGTGCCCAGGCACCACGGGCCCATAGAACTCGCCACCCATGAACAGGCATACAACAGAGCAGCCCAAAGTCTGCTCTAATTAATACTGGAAACTGACCCAGTGTCTAGAAGCTCCAAAACTGGAGAGGCACTGAGGTGACTTAAAATCAATCTTTGCCCAACCCCCCAGGACTTGCACCTGCTGCTCCTTGACTGATCTGGTGAATCCTGCCCCCTAGTGTTTAAAAAAGTTTAAAATGACATGCTATAGCTCAGGGGTAGGCAACCTTTCAGAAGTGGTGTGCCGAGTCTTCATTTATTCACTTTAATTTAAGGTTTTGCGTGCCGGTAATACATTTTAACGTTTTTTTAGAAGGGGTCTCTCTCTAAGTGTATATTATATAACTAAACTATTGTTGTATGTAAAGTAAACAAGGTTTTCAAAATGTTTAAGAAGCTTCATTTAAAATTAAATTAAAATGCTGATCTTACGCCGCCAGCCTGCTCAGCCCGCTGGGTGAGGGGTTCAGGGCAGAGGGATGGGTGTTGGGGGGGACTCGAGGTCAGGGCAGAAGGCTGGGTGTGGGGGGGGGTTCAGGGCAGAGGGCTGGATGTTGGGGGGGACTCGAGGTCAGGGCAGAGGGCTGGGGTGTGTGTGGAGGTGCAGGGCACAAGGCTGGGTGTGGGGGGGTTCAGGGCAGAGGGTTGGGGTGTGTGTGGGGGTGCAGGGCAGAAGGCTGGGTGTTGGGGGGGACTCGAGGTCAGGGCAGAGGGCTGGGGGGTGTGGCGGTGCAGGGCAGAAGGCTGGGTGTGTGTGGGGGTTCAGGGCAGAGGGCTGGGGTGTGTGTGGAGATGCAGGGCAGAAGGCTGGGTGTTGGGGGCAACTCGAGGTCAGGGCAGAGGGCTGGGGGGTGTGGGGGGTGCAGGACAGAAGGCTGGGTGTGGGGGGGTGCAGGGCAGAGGGCTGGGGGGTGTGGAGGTGCAGGGCAGAAGGCTGGGTGTTGGGGGGGGACTCGAGGTCAGGGCATAGGGCTGGGGGGTGTGGAGGTGCAGGGCAGAGGGCTGGGTGTGGGGGGGTGCAAGGCAGAGGGCTGGGGGGTGTGGAGGTGCAAGGCAGAGGGCTGGGTGTGGGGGGGTTCAGGGCAGAGGGCTGGGGGGTGTGGGGAGTGCAGGGCAGAAGGCTGGGTGTTGGGGGCAACTCGAGGTCAGGGCAGAGGGCTGGGTGTGGGGGGGTTCAGGGCAGAGGGCTGGGGGGTGTGGGGGTTCAGGGCAGAAGGCTGGGTGTTGGGGGGGGACTCGAGGTCAGGGCATAGGGCTGGGGGGTGTGGAGGTGCAGGGCAGAAGGCTGGGTGTGGGGGGGTTCAGGGCAGAGGGCTGGGGGGTGTGTGGAGGTGCAGGGCAGAGGGCTGGGGTGCTCGGCTCGTGGGGGTGCTCCCAGCCCCCTGCCCTGAGCTGCTCAGGGCAGGGGGCTGGGAGGGATATGCCCTGTTCCACCCCCTTCCCCAAGGCCCGTCCCTACCTCTCTCTGCCTGCTCTAGGGAGCAGCGAGCACGCTGCCGCTCGGCTCTGCTCCTCTGGGGGGAGGAGGAGGAGGAGGAGGGGCCGGAATGCACCACGTTGTGCGAAGAAGTGGGGGAGGGGGAAGCTTGGCTGCCGCAGGGTCAAGCTTCTGCCTCCTGCCCCCGCAGGGGAGAGCGGTGGGAAGGGGGTCCCGGCCCCCCGCCCCACTCAGCCCCCCCGCCCACCGCTCTCCCCTGTGGGGGCAGGAGGCAGAAACTTGATCCTGCCACAGCCAAGATTCCCCCTCCCCCACTTCTTCGCACAACGTGGTGCATTCCGGCCCCTCCTCCTCCTCCTCTCAGTGGGCAGCAGCGTGCCACTCAGAATCGGCTCGCGTGCCGTGTTTGGCACGGGTGCCGTAGGTTGCCAACCCCTGGCCTAGCTCATAGAGAGGGGCTGATCTCTCTGGAGAGTTCTGGTCTCTAACTAGGTCCTTGTTAAATTAGCTTTTCCTCCTGCATTATTTCTTACCACACACTTTTATTTAAAAACAGCAACAACAAATGAGTGATGCGATCTGCCCTGTCCCTTTTCTCTTGAGGGCCAGAGCGAGAAGAGCCACAGACAATTTCCTGCATGAAAAGAAAAGCCACTAGATTCCGCCCATAGATGGCTGTAAAAGAGGAAACAGATTTGCAGAATTGCATAATCCTAAACTTTCATCAGGGAGGAGGGGCCAAACTGGGAGAGAGACAAGCAGAGGGACTTTCTCGAAAGATACTCGGTAAGTCTCTCAGACAAGAGACGGGATCAAGGACAGAAATAGCTTGGCAGGGGATCAGGTAAGTTTGGCTGTTTGATTGCTACGTTAAAGAGAGGAAGGAGCTTTGAGCTGGGAAGTGCCAGGCTGATCTCTGAGGGGAAGAGAAACTGGTTACAATTTTAAAATGCTTCTGTTGAACCTCTGCCCTGACCGAGACACAAAGTACAGAGTTATTAGAGCCAGGCAGGCTCCTGGGATGGGCTACGGCTGCTTCCAGCCAGCTCTCTCTTTCCTGCGCCGCTTTGGAGGAGTCTCTTCTGGCTGTAACCCCTTTGGTTAGCATCAAAAGTGAAAGAGAAGGCAGATGGGCAACAGAAGGGAAAGCAGCCAGAAAGGCTGCCTGGGATTCTGGTGAGCCGGTCCCTGTGGGTGGGCTCCTAACATGCAAATAATGGCTCAGAAAAGGGGTGGCTAAGCAGGGGCATACTGTGCCCTCAGAGGGCCAGCGGGAAGCAAAGCATTACTCAGTTGTGACCGTATGGCCTGCTAGTGACAGGCTTCACAGGGAATGCTCCTCACCCAGTGCACGTTTGTCTGGGAGGAAGGGTGGGCGGGTGGCAGCAAAGCAGGCCCTCTGATAAAAGGGCACATGTGGTCTATTCGTTTTGATGATGGGCCAGTCCCTGAGGTCCTTATTCTGTACTGACTTGGGCTAAACACGCACTGACTCCGCGGTGAGTTTCACCTGATTACAAAAATGAGTGGGGAGCGCAGAGTGGGGCAAATCAGACCAGACTTTCAGCTAGTGTAAATCAGTGTAATTTCATTGAAAACAATAATGATTTACACCAGCTGAGGATCTGGCCCCTGGAGACTATTACTGCTTTGAACAATGAAAGATAAAGTCATCCTATAGCAAGTCTCACAGCAAGCAGGGTGTGCAGCCTCATGGAGGGAATGTCCAAGGCACAGCAAACGTGTTTGTCTTGAGAATGTAACTCAGTAACCTTGACACTGCATTGGTGTAGCATAGTGTCAGCTATAGAGTACAATGCATTCATGTGTCAATTAATAGCCTTCCTACGCAGAGCATATTTCCTAGCAGCAGCGCAAAACATGGTGAGACATGATAGAATATAGTACATGATATCTAAAACGCAACTGTGTGAAGACGTATGGTAAATAAAGTAAAGTGCTCTGTTATAAGAATAAGGGAGGGAGGGAGAGATATAAAACACATATGCTAGGCAAAGGTATTTTCAGAGTCTGTCTGGAAAAGTCTATGAGGGATGGGCAGATTGGTCTGGGAAAACATAAATATCAGAAGCCCTTTCACCCCCTCTAATCTCTGAGGCCTGATTTTTAGAATTGTGCTTGCAAAACGTGTGTGTGTGTGTGTGTGTGTGTGTGTGTGTGTGTGTGTGTGTGTGTGTGTGTAAAATGTAGACGTGCCAATGTGGTAAGTGAACAGTATGCCCAATCCTGGCCCTTGTCCAGTTCTACAGCTAAGGTTTTGAAATATTTGGACACATCTTTGGCCCTTGCAGTTCCTGCCTTGGTTGGTGCACAGGGCTTCCGCTACCAGCCTCAGAAGGGTTGGGTGGCTCAGACTAAATCGGCAGAAGAAGCTGGCTGTTAACGTGCTCATCCAAAATGAACCCCAACTGCAAACCTGGGGTGAAAGCCTGCACAAGCCCATGGCACCCTGAGGACTTAGGTTGGACTTAAGCAGAACACTGGGGCTCGTGCTAGCCCTTTGCATAGGCCTGAATTTCAGCTCCCTGGGAGGTTCATCTGTCACTAGTCAGTGAGGCACAGGTACAGGGAGGCTGTTCCACATGGCAGGGATTGCAGAGGAGAAGGCTCTTGCACCTAAAGGTAGGAAGGGACTGAGAGGGGATTTATCTAATATAAATCCTATCACTTCAAACAAAAGCATTAAAGGAAAATAACATCCTCTTCCCATGCCAAAGGGGTGGGGGATTTGCCATCACTGGCCATTTTTAAATCAAGGTTGGATGGATGCTCTAGCTCAAACTGCAGTTATTACGGGGTAGGCCTGTAGCCTGTGTGATACAGCAGGTTACAGTAGATGGTCATAATGGTCCCTTCTGGTCTTGGGAGCTAGGAATCCCCAGTACAGGGAGTGCCATGTTACTGATGGATGAATCCCATTCCTTTCAGATATGGAGGTAGTGGAGAAGGTCCTGAGTGTGGCCCACATCATCTATGCCCAGTGCGAACACGTGAAGTGCTGTAAGCACCAGTGCCGCCGTCTCGTGTCCCGCGTTCACATCCTGCTGAGGCCTGTGGAGGTCCTCAGGGCACAGCCTCCAAAACAAATCTCCTCCCAGGTAGAAGAGACGCTGCAGCAGCTGCTGGAGACCTTGGAGAAGGCCCAGGAGCTGGTGAAGAAGTACAGCCAGACGAACTGGCTGCAGAAGTTCCTGAAAGCCAGCGATGTCATGGAAGGGTTTGCACGGGTGAACGAGCGCCTTGGGGATGCTGCTCAAGGGCTCTCACTCCTGCTGCAGGCTGAGCATAAACAGTCCTTCCTCGAGACCTTTCAGCGAGACACCTGCAGCAGGGAGGACAGCCAGGACACCAAGGATGACAAAGCCCTCTGGGAGGAGCTGCTCACAAGTGAATAGGCATTTTTAAGACTCTCACGTACCTTACAGTTGGGAATTAGCTGGGATGGCTGGAGCCAGCATGTCCAGCTCCGCTTCCCCTGGCTGCTGCAAGTTTCAGCTTTGGCCTGAGGGTTGCACATTCAAACAGGAACAGGCTAAGCCTACAAGGGACCCAGATCAATGATGTGCCATTTGTGTCACAATGTTGTGATGTTGGTGATGCAGTTCTACCACTTCTGTGAGCCCTTCAAGAGCACAGGACTCAGAGCTATTCCTCTACCCTTGATCCAACTGTACCAGCAGATCTATTGGCAGGCTAGAGGGCACCGGCACCTACTACACAGGGCACTGGTGTGACCACTGCTGGAATCTTGTGTCCAGTTCTAGTGCCAAACAACTGAAGAAGGATGTTGATAAATTGCAGAGGGGTCAGAGAAGAGCCACAAGAATGATTAAAGGATTAGAAAACCTGCCTGATAGTGATAGACTCAGGGAGCTCAATCTGTGTATTTTATCAAAGAGAAAGTTAAGGGATGACTTGATTACCATCTATAAGGACCTATATGGGGAACAAATATTTAATAACAGGCTCTTCAGTCTAGCAGAGAAAGCGCTAACACGATCCAATGGTTGGGAGTTGAAGCCAGACAAATTCAAACGGGAAATAAGGAGTTAATTAAGCAAGACTAATTAACCATTGGAACAATTTACCTGGGGTCGTGGTGGATTCTCCATCAGACAATTTTAAAACCAAGATGGCATATTTCCCTAAAAGATCTGCCCTAGGGAGTATTGTGGGGCAGGTCTCTGGCCTGTGCTCTACGGAGGATCAGACTAGATGATCACAATGGTCCCTTCTGGCCTTGGAATCTCTGAATCTAAGAGGAACCTCAGGACTCTGGCTTCTCTGAAGTGATACACTCCAGGTCCAGAAGGGGCTGGGGTTGGACTGGGGTGGTGGGAAGCACAGCGCTAGAGCTGTGACCTTGCAGCTGCAGATTCAGGTTTTAAAGTAGCAAAATAATGGCCCACAAGGAGGAGGTGTTTGTCAGATGTGAACCAGGAAATGACTGGTGCTGGAGGGTGGGATTTTCACAAACGTCTATGTAACCTAGGAGATCCAAGTCCCATTGACTTTCAGTGGTCTCCTAAGTTACAAATGTGCTACTAAAAATGCCACCCTCAAACCTTCCAAAAGATAGTGGGGGCTGGCAGCTTTCTAAGACCTGGCACAGTGATGGAGGGGGCAATAGCTGCCTTGTATAGCACAGTTCTACTCTGAAAAGCCATGATGAAAAAATGGCCCCTTCACACTCAGCAGATCTGCTGCCTCTGTCTATCGGAGCCAGATTATTATGCTGACAATGATACGTTCTTCTGCTTTTTACTCCTGCGTTGGCCCTGCTGAATCAACACAGCTATGGGAGAGGGAACTGGAGTTGATTCCTTCTTCTGCATCAGTGCTTAGATACCATGGTGATAGGTGTCTGAGAAAATGGATAGATTGGCTGCATTATTTACTATGTTCCAGTCAGTTACACTGAAGACAATTGGGCTGGGACAGGTGTTGCTGAGATCCTAATTTGGCTGGCAGGACTTTGAGTCTCAGTGTTGACATGTTTCAGAGTAGCAGACGTGTTAGTCTGTATCCGCAAAAAGAACAGGAGTACTTGTGGCACCTTAGAGACTAACAAATTTATTTGAGCATAAGCTTCCGTGGGCTACAGCCCACTTCTCATGGAAGTGTTGACATGGAAGAAGGGAAGAGCCTAGCGTGATTCTCAGATCCAAGTTTGCAAGGCAGATATTTTCCCCTTGTACACTAAGCACACTGGTTCTGGAGTTGCTAAGAGAAAATAAACAAGGAGCCCGGCAGGGCCATTCTCATGGAGTCACTTTTCAGAGCAGAACTGCGCTTTAAGCCGGGTGAAAATTTAACAGCGTGAAAGGCCAGTCCCACTAAACCTCTCTGGTAGCCCACACAGCCAAGTCTCAGGGCACACCCAGTCAGTCCCCTGGTGCCCAGACCATGTGGAAGGGTCATATACCGTGCAACAATCCCCAACGGTGCTCAACAAGCATCCGTCCCACAAGTTCCTTTAACGACCTTGACTTTCTGCTTCTTCCTTTCCCCTAGGAAGTACAGCAACCAAAGATGCAGTGGATAACGTCCACAATGATGTCAGACATGTGGGAACAAAGGTGGAGGATGTGGGAAGCAGGGTGGAAGAAGTTCGCCAAATGATGCAAAAGTGTAAGTTACCAGCAGGCCTCTCTCCCCTTGGGCACACCCCTCCCAGGGAAAGGGTGGGTTGCGAACTGCTGACAATGCAGATTCATCCTCCAGGCTCAGGGGCAGCAAGTTCACTGGAGGGATTTGCAGTCCTGATGGATCGGCTTAAGAATAGGTGGAGTACTTGGTGCCTCCGTGGGCACCTTCCAAACTCAGCTCTGCTCCCCATGCTGGATGGCTCCTTATTTACCTTGTCAAGCCTGCAAAACCCCACACAACATCCATCCAGGGTCATCATCCTCCCCACAGCAGAAGCCTTCCCCAGTGTGGGTACCATGGTGGGGAACGTGATGGGAGGAATCATTAAAGGCTAGATCTCTCCACTGCGACAAAGCATCTCTGTGCTGCCTTTGCATCCCTCCCCCCACCCCTTCCAGGAGGGCAGGGCTGAACCACCTTCAAGGAGTTTCAGTACTGCTCCCTGCTGGCCACCCTGAGTCGTCAATGATGTGACTTCAGTCTGCTCCTTTGTCTTGTCAGCGCTAAGAGCCAGACACAAGCAGACTCAGCAGTTCCCACCTGGCAGGGCACAGCATCACCCCCAGGCTACTAGGCTAGCTCCTGAGACCCAGCTCCTGCAATATAGTTCTGGTACCTTCTTCTTGATATTGGGCATTAGTGACTTATGATAGGAGAGAAAGTGGGAATAGATGCGCTTTTAATGATAGCAGGAGTAATAGAAATGGGATGAAATTTGATAGTCCAAAGTGCAAGCTCATGCACTTACGGACTAACTACTTGAATTATTGCTATAAGCTGGGGACATATCAGTTGGAAGTGACAGAGGTGGAGAAAGACCTGGGTATATGGGTTGATCACAGGGTGACTATAAGCTGCCAATGTGATGCGCTGTGAAAAAGGCTAAGTCAATCCTAGGATGCAGCAGGCAAGATATTTCCAGTAGAGACAGGGAAGTGTTATTGCCAATATACAAGGCACTGGTGAGACCTCACCTGGAATACTGTGTGCAGTTCTGGTCTCCCATGCTTAAGAAAGATGAATTCAAACTGGAAGAGGAGCAGAGACGGGTACTAGGATGATCTGAGGAATGGAAAACCTAACTTAAGAGAGGAGACTCAAGGAGCTTGGCTTCTTCAGCCTAACAAAACAATGGCAGAGAGGAGATATAATTGCTGTCTATAAATACACCAGATAGATAAATACTAGGGGGGGGGGAGTTATTTAACTTAAGGGTCAGTGTTGGCACAAGAACAAATGGATATAAACTGGCCATCAACAAGTTTAGGCTTGAAATTAGACAAAGGTTTGTTACCATCAGAGGAGTGAGGTTCTGGAACAGCCTCCCAAGGGAACAGTGGGGGCAAAGAACTTAGCTTGTTTCAAGGCTGAGCGTGATAAGTTTATAGAGAGGATAGTATGATGAGATTGCCTACAATGTGGCATATGGCCCATTCACTACTGCTGTTAGCAAATATCTCCAATGGTAGGAGATGGGACACTAGATGGGGCAGGCTCTGAGTTACTACAGCAAATTTTTTCCCAGGTGTCTGGCTGGTGGGTCTCACCATAGACTCATAGACTTTAAGGTCAGAAGGGACCATTATGATCATCTAGTCTGACCTCCCGCATGATGCAGGCCACAAAAGCTGACCCACCCACTTTCCCTTAACTCAGCTGTTGAAGTCTCCAGATCGTGATTTAAAGACTTCAAGTCGCAGAGAATCCTCCAGCTTGCGACCCCAATCCTCCAGCTTGCGACCCCAATCCTCCAGCTTGCGACCCCTTTAAATCTTTAAATCAAGATTTGTGGACTTCAGTCACTCAGCCAGAGGTTATGGGCCTGCGATGTGCAGGAGGTCAGACTAGATGATCACAGAATCATAGAAGATTCTGTGATCATCTATACATTAGAAGCAAGAGGAAGACCAAAGACAGGGTAGGCCCACTGCTTAGTGAAGAGGGAGAAACAGTAACAGGAAACTTGGAAATGGCAGAGATGCTTAATGACTTCTTTGTTTCGGTCTTCACCGAGAAGTCTGAAGGAATGCCTAACATAGTGAATGCTAATGGGAAGGGGGTAGGTTTAGCAGATAAAATAAAAAAAGAACAAGTTAAAAATCACTTAGAAAAGTTAGATGCCTGCAAGTCACCAGGGCCTGATGAAATGCATCCTAGAATACTCAAGGAGCTAATAGAGGAGGTATCTGAGCCTCTAGCTATTATCTTTGGAAAATCATGGGAGACGGGAGAGATTCCAGAAGACTGGAAAAGGGCAAATATAGTGCCCATCTATAAAAAGGGAAATAAAAACAACCCAGGAAACTACAGACCAGTTAGTTTAACTTCTGTGCCAGGGAAGATAATGGAGCAAGTAATTAAGGAAATCATCTGCAAACACTTGGAAGGTGGTAAGGTGATAGGGAACAGCCAGCATGGATTTGTAAAGAACAAATCATGTCAAACCAATCTGATAGCTTTCTTCGATAGGATAACGAGTCTTGTGGATAAGGGAGAAGCTGTGGATGTGGTATACCTAGACTTTAGTAAGGCATTTGATACGGTCTCGCATGATATTCTTATCGATAAACTAGGCAAATACAATTTAGATGGGGCTACTATAAGGTGGGTGCATAACTGGCTGGATAACCGTACTCAGAGAGTTGTTATTAATGGTTCCCAATCCTGCTGGAAAGGCATAACGAGTGGGGTTCCGCAGGGGTCTGTTTTGGGACCGGCTCTGTTCAATATCTTCATTAACGACTTAGATATTGGCATAGAAAGTACGCTTATTAAGTTTGCGGATGATACCAAACTGGGAGGGATTGCAACTGCTTTGGAGGACAGGGTCATAATTCAAAATGATCTGGACAAATTGGAGAAATGGTCTGAGTTAAACAGGATGAAGTTTAACAAAGACAAATGCAAAGTGCTCCACTTAGGAAGAAAAAATCAGTTTCACACATACAGAATGGGAAGAGACTGTCTAGGAAGGAGTACGGCAGAAAGGGATCTAGGGGTTATAGTGGACCACAAGCTAAATATGAGTCAACAGTGTGATGCTGTTGCAAAAAAAAGCAAACATGATTCTGGGATGTATTAACAGGTGTGTTGTGAGCAAGACACGAGAAGTCATTCTTCCGCTCTACTCTGCTCTGGTTAGGCCTCAGCTGGAGTATTGTGTCCAGTTTTGGGCACCGCATTTCAAGAAAGATGTGGAGAAATTGGAAAGGGTCCAGAGAAGAGCAACAAGAATGATTAAAGGTCTTGAGAACATGACCTATGAAGGAAGACTGAAAGAATTGGGTTTGTTTAGTTTGGAAAAGAGAAGACTGAGAGGGGACATGATAGCAGTTTTCAGGTATCTAAAAGGGTGTCATAAGGAGGAGGGAGAAAACTTGTTCACCTTAGCCTCTAAGGATAGAACAAGAAGCAATGGGCTTAAACTGCAGCAAGGGAGGTCTAGGTTGGACATTAGGAAAAAGTTCCTAACTGTCAGGGTGGTTAAACACTGGAATAAATTGCCTAGGGAGGTTGTGGAATCTCCATCTCTGGAGATATTTAAGAGTAGGTTAGATAAATGTCTATCAGGGATGGTCTAGACAGTATTTGGTCCTGCCATGCGGGCAGGGGACTGGACTCGATGACCTCTCGAGGTCCCTTCCAATCCTAGAATCTATGAATCTATGAATCTATAAGATTAGGGTTGGAAGAGACCTCAGGAGGTCATCTAGTCCAACCCCCTGCTCAAAGCAGGACCAACACCAACTAAATCATCCCAGCCAGGGCTCTGTCAAGCGGGGCCTTAAAAACCTCTAAGGATGGAGATTCCACCACCCCCTAGGCAACCCATTCCAGTGCTTCTCCCCCACTGCAACTTGAGACCATTGCTCCTTGTTCTGTCATCTGCCACCACTGAGACCAGCCGAGCTCCATCCTTTTTGGAACCCCCCTTCAGGTAGTTGACGGCTGCTATCAAATCCCCCCTCACTCTTCTCTTCTGCAGACTAAACAAGCCCAGTTCCCTCAGCCTCTCCTCATAAGTCATGTGCCCCAGCCCCCTGATCATTTTTGTTGCCCTCCGCTGGACTCTCTCCAATTTGTTCACATCCTTTCTGTAGTGGGGGGCCCAAAACTGGATGCAGTACTCCAGATGTGGCCTCACCCGTGCCGAATAGAGGGGAATAATCACTTCCCTTGATCTGCTGGCAGTGCTTCTACTAATGCAGCCTAATATGCCGTTAGCCTTCTTGGCAACAAGGGCACACTGCTGACTCATAATGACTCATGATGGTCCCTTCTGGCCTTAGTCTCAGTCTATGAGAAAAAGCCCTGAAATTTCACTGCGTAGGCCTTGGTCTCCATTATGGCACAGTTGCAACTGCATATAGCAGATGTATAGGACATGTGGAGCTCTCTCCACTCCACGTTCGTTTATCCAGAGACAAATCATGACAGGCCATTGTGTCTCCAAACTAGGGATATATGTGGGAAGATGCCATTGAATCATTACATCTGGATGCTGTGATGAGCACAGTATAAAAACTCATTGGCTAGATTAGGTCAAGTGCCTTCATCCATACAACAAATTATGAACTAAGCAAGTTATTTCTCCTACAGGCTGGGAAGGCAGAGAGAGGCTTGGTCTGCATATCAGCATAGCTACATCAGTCAGGGATGTGAGGGGGAAAACCTCACCCTGACCGACACAGCTATGCTGACAAAAACCCCAGTATAGACACAGCTATGCTGATGAAAGCTGTTAGAATCATAGAATCATAGAATATCAGGGTTGGAAGGGACCTCAGGAGGTCATCTAGTCCAACCCCCTGCTCAAAGCAGGACCAATTCCCAACTAAATCATCCCAGCCAGGGCTTTGTCAAGCCGGGCCTTAAAAATCTCCAAGGAAGGAGACTCCACCACCTCCCTAGGTAACGCATTCCAGTGCTTCACCACCCTCCTAGTGAAAAAGTGTTTCCTAATATCCAACCTAGACCTCCCCCACTGCAACTTGAGACCATTGCTCCTTGTTCTGTCATCTGCCACCATTGAGAACAGCCAAGTTCCATCCTCTTTGGAACCCCCCTTCAGGTAGTTGAAGGCTGCTATCAAATCCCCCCTCATTCTTCTCTTCTGGAGACTAAACAATCCCAGTTCCCTCAGCCTCTCCTCATAAGTCATGCGCTCCAGACCCCTAATCATTTTTGTTGCCCTCCGCTGGACTCTTTCCAATTTTTCCACATCCTTCTTGTAGTGTGGGGCCCAAAACTGGACACAGTACTCCAGATGAGGCCTCACCAATGTCGAATAAAGGGGAACGATCACGTCCCTCGATCTGCTGGCAATGCCCCTACTTATACAGCCCAAAATGCCATTAGCCTTCTTGGCAACAAGAGCACACTGTTGACTCATATCCAGCTTCTCGTCCACTGTGACCCCTAGGTCCTTTTCTGCAGAACTGCTACCTAGCCATTCGGTCCCTAGTCTGTAGCTGTGCATAGGATTCTTCCGTCCTAAGTGCAGGACTCTGTACTTGTCCTTGTTGAACTTCATCAGGTTTCTTTTGGCCCAATCCTCTAATTTGTCTAGGTCCCTCTGTATCCGATCCCTACCCTCTAGTGTATCTACCACGCCTCCTAGTTTAGTGTCATCAGCAAACTTGCTGAGAGTGCAGTCCACACCATCCTCCAGATCATTAATAAAGATATTAAACAAAACCAGCCCCAGGATCGACCCTTGGGGCACTCCGCTTGAAACTGGCTGCCAACTAGACATGGAGCCATTGATCGCTACCCGTTGAGCCCGACGATCTAGCCAGCTTTCTATCCACCTTACAGTCCATTCCTTGCCTAGGGAGGTTGTGGAATCTCCATCTCTGGAGATATTTAAGAGTAGGTTAGATAAATGTCTATCAGGGATGGTCTAGACAGTATTTGGTCCTGCCATGCGGGCAGGGGACTGGACTCGATGACCTCTCGAGGTCCCTTCCAGTCCTAGAATCTATGAATCTATGAATCATCCAGCCCATACTTCTTTAACTTGGCAGCAAGAATACTGTGGGAGACCGTATCAAAAGCTTTGCTAAAGTCAAGGAATAACACATCCACTGCTTTCCCGTCATCCACAGAGCCAGTTATCTCATCATAGCAGGCAATTTGGTTAGTCAGGCACGACTTCCCCTTGGTGAATCCATGCTGACTGTTCCTGATCACTTTCCTCTCCTCTAAGTGTTTCATAATTGATTCCTTGAGGACCTGCTCCATGACTGTTGACATAGTTAATGTCATTTGGGGAGATGGTATTTCTACACCAGCAGAAAAACTCCTTCTGTCATTGTACGCTGCATCAGCAAAAGGGCGCTGTGCTGGCATGGACTCCATAGTGTAGCTGTAGACAGACAGACAGGAAGAGATTTCTTATCAAGAACATCATCTAACACTCCCTCTCTTTGTTTCCCTTTGTCCCAGTGCAGGATGCAGTCATGAAAAAGGACAATGCTGTTCCAAGAGAGGAAATCACTGAGATTAGGATGGAGGATCTCACTAAGACCTCATGGACCTTCCTGATGGACTCCAAAAGCCACACGCTCTACAAAGGAGAATTCTACAAGTACCCTGTTGCCATCAAAGTCTTCAAAAACCCTGTGATCACCTGCACTGAGTGAGTTATTCAGCGAAGGTCCCAACAAGAATGTAACTACTGAGGAGGGGACTGCTGTCATCCTCTCCCTCAATCATTGAGAATGCCTTGATACTGAAGAAAGGGGGTTCTTCAGCTGGGAGACAACCTGGCCACTGACAAAGTTGCTTTGCTTTCTCCCTGCTAAAGTTGATAGCAAAATAGTGCTACTCTCTGTGTGGGCCTGTCTGGTGTTATGCAGCACTGCACGTATCCCAGAGCCCTTTATATAGCAGGGAGGGTGGAGTAAGAACCACAAAGATGAAGGAAGCCAAAAGGAGCAATCTAACTATAATAACTCAAACCAGGGGAGGGCAAACTACAGCCCAGGGGCCACATCTGGCCCTTCAGAGGTTTTAATCTAGCCCTCCAGCTCCCGCTGGGGGGCGGGGTCCGGGACTTGCTCCGCTGTGGTGCTCCAGCCAGGGAGCAGGGTCGGGGGCTTGCCCCACTTCGTGCATGCTGTGGCTCTGCACGGCTCCTGGAAGCAGCAGCATGTCCCGTCTCCAGCTCCTATGCGTAGGGACAGCCAGGGGGTTCCGCTCCACATGCTGCCCCCGCCCCAAGCACCGCCCCCACAGTTCCCATTGGCTGGGAACTGTGGCCAATGGGAGCTGCAGGGGTGGTGCCTGCGGACGGGGCAGCGTGCAGAGCTGCCTGGCCGTGCCTCCGTGTAGGAGCCAGAGGGGGGACTTGCCGCTGCTTCCGGGAGCTGCTTGAGGTAAGCGCCGCCCAGACCCTGCACCCCTGACCCCTTCCCGTGCCCCAACACCCTGCCCGAGCCCTGATTCCCCCTCCTGCACCCCCAACCTCTCATCCCAGCCCCACCCCAGAGCCCACACCCCTAGCTGGAGTTCTCACCCTCTCCTGCACCCCAACCCCCAATTTTGTGAGCATTCATGGCCCGCCATACAATTTCCATATCCAGACGTGGCCCTTTGGCCAAAAAGTTTGCCCACCCCTGACTCAAACACTAGAACTTGTCCTGTGGGGAGAGGGCATGTTGGGCAGGATCCTGAGGTTGTCTCCTAGTCTGCCTGGAAAATGCAATGGGATCTGATTTCCAAAAGTGCAGCTCCAGGAAATGGACACAAGGGACTTCATTGGAGTTTACACACAAACAGAACATCTTTGTTGGATGCAGAAGGCCCAAGTTGATAGGCTGTGGGAGAATTTAAGCCCATTACTCCTTTTAACTTAGTTTTCCTTCCCCAAAGATCAGGCCCCAAGTACTCACCAGCTGACACATCCCAGCATTCCTTCTGCTGGTGCCATCACATCTGCCATTCATCTTCGGACATGGCGTCTTGCTGTGGAGGGGGATGTGGGAGAGAGTTGTTTGCTTTCTTCCTCCCAATATTCAGAGGTTCTCTGCAGTTTTCAAGGAACCCTGGTGGGTGAAGGGTATTGAAAAGAAAATGCCAGGGGAATGGATGTGCATTACTCCTCACAAGCATGGACACTGGGCTCCAGTGCCAATGAGTGATGGCTGCCACATCGCTAGCAAGGTGCATGCTGGGAAGTCTCACAGAGCAGGAAACCAGTGATCTCCTTAGGTGGCTACTGTTTAGAGAACTAGAAAGATAGCAAAATGCAGTTAAAGGGGGATATGTGTGCTTGTTCTCTATACTTCAGCCTTGGGGAGGAAGCCTGGAGTGGGGTTGGAGGCCATGTTACCGGGATTAGCCCCACCGTCGAACTGTATTGGAGGAGGGGGTTGTCCCTGCCTCACCAGCTCCCACAGACCTGCTCTGCCCAGAGGCCTGATTGCTCTACTGCCTGTTGCAGGAAGGTGAGGGAGATTTTCAGGAAGGAGATTGAAACCATGAAGAAGTTTGAGTCTCCGAACATCCTTCGTATGTACGGGATCTGCATCGACGAGAGAGGTAAGGGACACCGGGGTGGTGGGATCTCAGTCACTGACTCTCCACAGCACGCTCCCATTTCACCTCTTTGCACCCATCTCCTAGCACAGCGTTTGTCACCCCTGCTGCTGCACAAGTGGAGGGGCCTGTGTGACAAAGTGGGAATGTTCTTAATGTTTTCTCTGAATACTGTGTGGGTGCCTCAGTTTCCCCTATGCATGTCTTAAGTATCTAGGTGGTGGGATAAGGGTGTGTGATTGTTGCAGAGCCCTACAGGGCCAGTGTGATGCTGTCTGCACAGAGAATGGCTGACACCCTGTCTCCTGGCAACTGATGGCCTGGGCTCCTCCCCTGCAAAGGTGCCAACTGAATGTGTTGGAGAACAAAGAGATCAGGTGGCCTCCTGGCCCAGGAAAGAGACAAAGACCAGAGGAGGGGCTGGAGAGTTTCAGTTTGGAGCTGGCTGGGGAAAGAGAGGGAGGCCCAGACCCCCGGTTCAGTCTCGAAGGGTGGAGAGATGTGACGAAGTGGGAATGTTCTTAATGTTTTCTCTGAATACTATGTGGGTGCTTCAGTTTTCCCCTATGCATGTCTTAAGTATCAAGTATCTCGGTAGTGGGATAAGGGTGTGTGATTGTTGCAGAGCCCTAGAGGGCCAGTGTGATGCTGTCTGCACAGAGAATGGCCGACACCCTGTCTCCTGGCAACTGATGGCCTGGGCCCCTCCCCTGCAAAGGTGCCAACTGAATGTGTTGGAGGACAAAGAGATCAGGTGGCCTCCTGGCCTGGGAAAGAGACAAAGGCCAGAGGAGGGGCTGGAGAGTTTCAGTTTGGAGCTGGCTGGGGAAAGAGAGGGAGGCCCAGACCCCCGGGGTCTGGCCTCCCTGCCCCCAAGATGGACCTGACTTAGGGGTCCGGTTTCTGTACCTACAAGCTCGGTTTTGAACTGTGTTCCTGTCGTCTAATAAACCTTCTGTTTTACTGGCTGGCTGAGAGTCATGTCTGACTGCGGAATTGGGGTGCGGGGCCCTCCGGCTTCCCCAGGAGCCCCGCCCAGGCGGACTCGTTGTGGGAAGCACATGGTGGGGAAGGGGATGCTGAATGCTCCGAGGTCAGACCCAGGAAGGTGGAAGCCATGTGAGCTTCTTGCCCTGGAGACAGTCTGCTCAGAGAGAGGAGGCTCCCCCAGAGTCCTGACTGGCTTCGTATGGAGTAGTTCCAGAGCATCGCCCGATGACTCCGTGACAGCCTGAATTTACGAGTCCAGACATCAGGCCACACTTGTCACATCAAACATGACGCAGCCATGGTCCGGATGGGTGTGATGAGATATGGCCAAAGCCAGCCAACAGGGATGGAAGGCCCATGATGTAATACCACAGCTGGCATGGCCAAGAAAATACCTGAAGGAATAGGGCCCTGCTCTGGTCACCCCTCTCCATTCTCCGCAGGAATTCATAACTCCAATAGTACATATCCAGCAAAGTGGGCCACCTTGGAGCTGAGCTGTGTCTGCTTTTCATTCCCCAAAGTGACATGGGGCCAGCCTGTGGCTGAACCTTGCTCAGACTCCACAAGAAGGAAGGCACTGGGAGCTGTCTCCTACAGGAACAATGCAATGTTATTTTAAGTAACTAAACTATAAAATGGGCTAATGAATTATCTTTAATGATTTTACCTTTTTCCCCTATGTAGGTTACTTTGTCTGCACTGAAGTTTTGAGACACAAACCAGTTCAGTGTATCTCTTATGAATGCACTAAAAGATTAAGCAAGTAGTTGGTGAACAAATATCAGTTTAAGCAACATATGTCACTGGTTAATTTAACTTCTAATTGAACTAACCTAATTTACAATGGTCAAATTAAGGTTGTAATTGAAATAACGCACTGGTTCAATTTATTCGGTTCGCCAATTACTACAATTAGTAATGAATTCATATTGAACAAGTTTAGAAAACAATTCTTAAGGTTTTAGAGGAAAGTTACGGGGAGAAGCCATTCCCTTTTATTTAAGCCAGTTAGCTCAGAGCCTGTTACTTGCCTTTTAAGGAAGTGCAGCTCTTAAACGGATTTGCTGGTAACTTCCTTCTCGAGCTGCTTTCTTCCAATAACTTCACTCTTCACAGAAATTACATCAAACTTTGGTTTATCTAGTCCATTAGTGCTCAAACTGTGGGTCAGGACCCCAAAGTGGGCCTACATTAGACTTGCTGGGACCCAGGACAGAAGCTGAAGCCCGTACTCCACCCCGACCTGGCGCGTGAGGCTCGGGCTATGGGCCCCTCTCCCCCCCACCCAGGGAGGCAGGGCTCGGGCTCCACTCCCTTCCGCCCCCCAGGGTCATGTAGTAACTTTGTTGTCAGAATGGGATTGCGGTGCAATGAAGTTTGAGAACCCCTGATCTAGTCTATTTCCCCTCCCCATTTTAACACAATTGCCTGCATCTTTCTGACAGCCTGGCACAGACACAGGATGATTGATAGAGTCCCACACTTGTAGCGGCTTTAGAACAACCCTGGTTTGGAGATCTCTTACTGTTTAAAGAACAGCCTTAGGAATTTAGTGTTTACTGTGGGGGACAGCTAAGTGATCTGCAAAGAGATACACACATACTCTAAGTGTTGAAGTGATTCAAGCCTCCCTGAAATGCTCCACAATGGTTTTCGCAATTTCTACTTCTCAAACTCTTTAGCTCTCGTGATTGGTCTTAGTTTGGAACAAAGCTGATTTTTACCAGTGGCTTTATCGATGATAAGATGTAACTTGGAGCTCTTTCACATGCAGTGGGGCAAGTTTGGTCTTTTCTCTCTCTGAGTTTTACCTCAGGCTTGGAATCTTTCACTTCCCCTTCTCTAGATGGCCAATGCTAGGAAAAGAGCAGGATACAACTCCAAACATCACTCGATGTGACGGAGAGACTGCCGAGACTCATCAAGCCCTCGGATCGCTACCCCTTCCTGCTTCTCCACGTGGGCACCAATGATACTGCCAAGAATGACCTTGAGCGGATCACTGCAGACTACGTGGCTCTGGGAAGAAGGATAAAGGAGTTTGAGGCGCAAGTGGTGTTCTCATCCATCCTCCCTGCGCAAGGAAAAGGCCTGGGTAGAGACCGTCGAATCGTGGAAGTCAACGAATGGCTACGCAGGTGGTGTCGGAGAGAAGGCTTTGGATTCTTCGACCATGGGATGGTGTTCCAAGAAGGAGGAGTGCTGGGCAGGGACGGGCTCCACCTAACGAAGAGAGGGAAGAGCATCTTCGCCAGCAGGCTGGCTAACCTAGTGAGGAGGGCTTTAAACTAGGTTCACCGGGGGAAGGAGACCAAAGCCCTGAGCTAAGTGGGGAAATGGGATTCTGGGAGGAAGCACAAGCAGGAGAGCGCAAGAGGGGAGGACTCCTGTCTAATACTGAGAAAGAGGGACGATCAGTGAGTTATCTTAAGTGCCTATACACAAATGCAAGAAGCCTGGGAAACAAGCAGGGAGAACTGGAAGTCCTGGCACAGTCAGGGAACTATGATGCGATTGGAGTAACAGAGACTTGGTGGGATAACTCACATGACTGGAGTACTGTCATGGATGGATATAAACTGTTCAGGAAAGACAGGCAGGGCAGAAAAGGTGGGGGAGTTGCGTTGTATGTAAGAGAGGAGTATGACTGCTCAGAGCTCCGGTATGAAACTGCAGAAAAACCTGAGAGTCTCTGGATAAAGTTGAGAAGTGTGAGCAACAAGGGTGATGTCGTGGTCGGAGTCTGCTATAGACCTCCAGACCAGGGGGATGAGGTGGACGAGGCTTTCTTCTGGCAACTAGCAGAAGTTGCTAGATCGCAGGCCCTGGTTCTCATGGGAGACTTTAATCATCCTGATATCTGCTGGGAGAGCAATACAGCGGTGCACAGACAATCCAGGAAGTTTTTGGAAAGTGTAGGGGACAATTTCCTGGTGCAAGTGCTGGAGGAACCAACTAGGGGCAGAGCTTTTCTTGACCTGCTGCTCACAAACAGGGAAGAATTAGTAGGGGAAGCAAAAGTGGATGGGAACCTGGGAGGCAGTGACCATGAGATGGTCGAGTTCAGGATCCTGACACAAGGAAGAAAGGAGAGCAGCAGAATACGGACCCTGGACTTCAGAAAAGCAGACTTTGACTCCCTCAGGGAACAGATGGGCAGGATCCCCTGGGAGAATAACATGAGGGGGAAAGGGGTCCAGGAGAGCGGGCTGTATTTTAAAGAATCCTTATTGCGGTTGCAGGAACAAACCATCCTGATGTGTAGAAAGAATAGTAAATATGGCAGGCGACCAGCTTGGCTAAACAGTGAAATCCTTGCTGATCTTAAACGCAAAAAAGAAGCTTACAAGAAGTGGAAGATTGGACAAATGACCAGGGAGGAGTATAAAAATATTGCTCAGGCATGCAGGAGTGAAATCAGGAAGGCCAAATCACACTTGGAGTTGCAGCTAGCAAGAGATGTTAAGAGTAACAAGAAGGGTTTCTTCAGGTATGTTAGCAACAAGAAGAAAGTCAAGGAAAGTGTGGGCCCCTTACTGAATGAGGGAGGCAACCTAGTGACCGAGGATGTGGAAAAAGCTAATGTACTCAATGATTTTTTTGCCTCTGTCTTCACGAACAAGGTCAGCTCCCAGACTGCTGCACTGGGCAGCACAGTATGGGGAGAAGGTGACCAGCCCTCTGTGGAGAAAGAAGTGGTTTGGGACTATTTAGAAAAACTGGACGTGCACAAGTCCATGGGGCCGGATGCGCTGCATCCGAGGGTGCTAAAGGAGTTGGCGGATGAGATTGCAGAGCCATTAGCCTTTATTTTTGAAAACTCATGGCGATCGGGGGAGGTCCCGGATGACTGGAAAAAGGCTAATGTAGTGCCCATCTTTAAAAAAGGGAAGAAGGAGGATCCGGGGAACTACAGGCCAGTCAGCCTCACCTCAGTCCCTGGAAAAATCATGGAGCAGGTCCTCAAGGAATCAATTATGAAACACTTAAGAGGAGAGGAAAGTGATCAGGAACAGTCAGCATGGATTCACCAAGGGGAAGTCGTGCCTGACTAACCTAATTGCCTTCTATGATGAGATAACTGGCTCTGTGGATGACGGGAAAGCAGTGGATGTGTTATTCCTTGACTTTAGCAAAGCTTTTGATATGGTCTCCCACAGTATTCTTGCCGCCAAGTTAAAGAAGTATGGGCTGGATGAATGGACTGTAAGGTGGATAGAAAGCTGGCTAGATCGTCGGGCTCAACGGGTAGTGATCAATGGCTCCATGTCTAGTTGGCAGCCGGTTTCAAGCGGAGTGCCCCAAGGGTCGGTTCTGGGGACGGTTTTGTTTAATATTTTTATTAATGATCTGGAGGATGGTGTGGACTGCCCTCTCAGCAAGTTTGCAGATGACACTAAACTGGGAGGCGTGGTAGATACACTAGAGGGTAGGGATCGGATACAGAGGGACCTAGACAAATTAGAGGATTGGGCCAAAAAAAACCTGATGAGGTTCAACAAGGACAAGTGCAGAGTCCTGCACTTAGGACGGAAGAATCCTATGCACTGCTACAGACTAGGGACCGAATGGCTAGGTAGCAGTTCTGCAGAAAAGCACCTAGGGGTCACAGTGGACGAGAAGCTGGATATGAGTCAACAGTGTGCTCTTGTTGCCAAGAAGGCTAACGGCATTTTGGGCTGTATAAGTAGGGGCATTGCCAGCAGATCGAGGGACGTGATCGTTCCCCTTTATTCGACATTGGTGAGGCCTCATCTGGAGTACTGTGTCCAGTTTTGGGTCCCACACTACAAGAAGGATGTGGAAAAATTGGAAAGAGTCCAGCGGAGGGCAACAAAAATGATTAGGGGTCTGGAGCACATGACTTATGAGGAGAGGCTGAGGGAACTGGGATTGTTTAGTCTCCAGAAGAGAAGAATGAGGGGGGATTTGATAGCTGCTTTCAACTACCTGAAGGGGGGTTCCAAAGAGGATGGAGCTCGGCTGTTCTCAGTGGTGACAGATGACAGAATAAGGAGCAATGGTCTCAAGTTGCAGTGGGGGAGGTCTAGGTTGGATATTAGGAAACACTATTTCACTAGGAGGGTGGTGAAGCACTGGAATGCGTTACCTAGGGAGGTGGTGGAGTCTCCTTCCTTGGAGGTTTTTAAGGCCCGGCTTGACAAAGCCTTGGCTGGGATGATTTAGTTGGGAATTGGTCCTGCTTTGAGCAGGGGGTTGGACTAGATGACCTCCTGAGGTCCCTTCCAACCCTGATATTCTATGATTCTATGAAATGTCATTAGTGGTACAAGAGAGATCCTCCCCCACTTCTCTCTGCATGGTTAGCATTAGGTTTTGTGGGGATCACTGAATCGCCTACTCTGCTGCATGGGACACTCGTGTCCAATCAGAGATTCCAGCATGTCAGCTGTAGCTCATCATGGACCAATAATTCAGTATCTTGATTTGAGGTCATAGTAGAAGATTCCAGTCTGAGGTGGACATTTTCTGGCAAAACCTGTTGGTGTTCACAAGCAGATGTCCTCTTTGTAAGCAGGACATGTGAGAGGCCAAAGTGAGAAGGAGTTGGAAACAGACCTCCATTTAATGGAATAAGGCTACATAAAATTATATATAATATAGTACTTTGCTAAATATAATTAAAGGTTCATCATCAATTACTCTTTCATGCATTTCCACTCATTCCTTGTGACCATAAGCATGCCAAGGGAAAAGAGACACTGGGGGACCAAGCCCAGAGTGAGTGCATGGCCCATAGCAGTGCCCTTTCACCTAAAATAAAAGCTGCTTTAGCATTCTTTATACTAAACATCATTTAGCATTTGACCCAATAAAGTTGTATGAATATAGATGGAATATATGCGCCAAACATAACCCAATCATTGTCCAGCATTAAACAGGGTTAGACAAGATTTGAGATACAGAGACCTCAGCCTGCTTAATACCGTGGCACACACACCATTAAAAATCCCTTTAACCTTTTTCTTACTGATACAGAAAAGAAGGAAAAACAGGTAAAGCCTTTGAAAAGCATTAAATAAGGGTTGTGTTGTAACAACATCCCTTGTTCCCTTTCCCTTTAGCTGAAGAGAGAAGGAAAAGCCCCATGTTTGACAATCTCTTAGAAGGTATCAAAGGTGGTAATAACTGTCCTGCTGGGGAGAAGAGAAGCAGTTAGCTGCATTGGTCTGGAGCTATTGTTGTTACGGTCTGATCCTGTGTCATCCCAGGTGGTGGTTGGGATTCAGCTGGAGCCGGTAGGGTGGCAATGTCATCTGGGTCCCTCTCTCTGGCCTGTCCGGGCAGGACATGGCTCAGGATCAGGATGACAAAGGCTCCAGGGCCCAGCGGGAGTGGCAGCCATGGCAGTGAAGCTCACTCCAATAGCCAAGTAGTGAACTCAGTTCTGGCCCATGGTCACTACGCTCCTTCACCTCAGTGCTCCCTCCTCGTGGGCCAGTCACAGCTGCAGTCTCTGAGCTCTACTGAGCAGAGAGGCTGCTCCCTGACAGCTCCCTCTGGGGCTCAAGCCACCCCACAAGGGCCAGGGAGGAGGCAGCGCAATAGTTTCACTCTTATCCCCCTGCACCAGCTCATGAAGCTGGCTAGCCATGGAAGGGATCGTGCGCTGTACCCTGCTGGTGGAAAGTTCAGGAGGCACTGCTTCCCTGAGCACACCGCCTCCTTGTGCTCCCACTGGAGCGGTGCAGCTCCGTACCACCCCTACTCACAGCTATAAGGCACAGTCGAGCCCCAGGTAAATATGGATAATAGGTAAATTAAGTGGACAGCTCAGCCCGTGTGGACTGTGCAGTGTGAATGGAGGTGGCAGAATCAGGCCCTTGATAAGTTGTGGACGGGGAATTAAATGGCAGCAGAAGAGATTTAAAAGGTGTATTTTCTGGTTTTTACACCTGTGCTCAGTCCCAAGGCCCTGGCACATCATGTTTACTGGGGTCCCACCCTCTCCCATTTCACTTTATTTTTACACAGATGTTACAAATGTTTTGGGATCCCCCCAAGCTCGGGTTTCTGATACAATTGTGCCCCCCTTTCCTCCCTCCTGTCAGCCTGGCCTGAGCAATCAATAATTTGTGGAGGCTTTTTAGCGATAGCAATATTAACTCCCTTCATTGGCTGCCTGGGGCATTTCTGACTGCTCGTCAGGTGGCCATGTGTAAACCTTATGAAAAATTCTTCCCAGTTACATCTGAGCAACTCCAGGGAAGTCACTGGGGTTGCATGGGTACAGGAGTCAGGTCTGGTCTCTTGGGAGTGGACAACAGGGGATGGATCACTTGGTGATTGCCTGTTCTGCTCATTCCCTCTGAAGCCTGGTGTTGGCGACTGTTGGAAGACAGCATGCTGAGCAAGACGGACCATTAATCTGACCAGTATGGCCATTCTTATATTTCTTATTTCCCACAATATGGGCATGTCAAAGGGCCATGAGAACTGTCACTCTTGAATTTCCTGACAATGCTTGATTTGAACTGTGCAGAGTTAAAGTTGCGTTAACCCAGGATTCTGCATTTCTAATGGAGAATGAAGTAAACACGAGTTGTCTCAGCTCAGGTCACCATTCACTGGGCTTCTGTTCTGATCAGGTTCGAGCCCTTGTTTCTCCATTGTCATGGAATACTGTGAAAAGGGGACCCTGCGGGACGTGCTGACAAGGAAACCCCAGCTCCCCTGGGAGACTCGCATTCGGATGGCACTAGATGCGGCCAGAGGCCTATACAGGTATGTCATGGGGCCAGTGGCCTTTCAGGAGAATTAGAGCCCAACTGGCCCAAGATCAGGGCCGGCACCAGGCACCAGCTTACCAAGCAGGTGCTTGGGGCGGCCACTTCGGAGAGGGGCGGCACGTCCAGCTGTTCGGCGGCAATTCGGCGGACAGTCCCTCACTCCTGCTCGGAGCGAAGGACCTCCCGCCGAATTGCCGCCGCAGATCGCAGATTTTTTGTTTGTTTGTTTTTGTTTGGCTGCTTGGGGCGGCCAAAACCCTGGAGCCGGCCCTGCCCATGATGACCCTGTGGGCTGCACCTGGGAGCAATCAGGTGCTCCTGGGAGTGCCCTTTAGTTAATTAGAATTGAAGCAGCTGAATTAGCAGGGGGCTATGACAGTATAAAAAGGAAGTTGCCTGAGGGAAAGGAAGCTGTCCCTGACAGTCTGCACCTGGCTCTGGGAAGGGAGTGGGAAGGCTGAAGGGTATGCTGTAAAAGGAAAGAGACCCCCTAGAGTGAAGCTAGTCACTGAGAAGTTAGTGCTTTGAGGAACAGTAGCTAAACCCCAGCATGGGCAGGACCAGAGCAATGGAGTCTGAGAGACAAGAGGGGCTTTTTGGCAAATGACTGGTCAGAAGAAGCAAGAGATTCTGATAAGGAAGAAACAAAGCTTTGGACTATTCTCTGATGTCGGCTCAGTGGTTGTGGGTAAATGAAGATTTCCCTGAATAAGGGAGAGGCAAAGACTGAGTCAAGATATATTCATATGATAAAAAGGGGAAACTGAGGTATGGCATGGCATCTGGGTCTGTGACAAGGTACCAAGCATGACTGAAGACAAGTGAATTCATTTTCTGATGTCCTGCTATATGCCTGAATTGGTTTCATCTATAGGAGAGCAAAGGTGGATGGGGTGTGGGTACTGTGGTTAAAGTCACCCTCACCATCCACAAAGCCCATGACATCGAAACAGGCAGTGGGAGAAGTGATGGGAGGCTGGGTTTAAATAAGAAAGTGCCCAGATTCTCAGATGCCCTTGGCTTGCGAATCTGGCCTGAAGCCTGGTAGGAAAAGCCTTTCTCCTGAGATACCTGGTGCTGCTGCTTCCAGAAGTACCTTATAGAGCATCATTAGAACTACTGCCCAGTAACAGACTAGTTACTGCCCACTGGTCCTAGGCTGCTCTGACAATGGCATTTGCTAGCTTGCCACTTTACAGGCAAAAAATGATTGTCTTGTAGTCATTGGAAAGGTCTGATTTGTGGTTGTTGTCCCAGAATAACTAGGCACACCAGGGGTGGCTTCTGAATGCTCAGTAGTGTCCAAAGGTCCGTCCTTGTGGCTGTTCTGGGTGGGAGCAGAGGAAGGGAAGGTGGCAATGGATCCATTGCTAATGCTTTCTGCTCTTGGTTCTGACTGACCATAGGTTGCACCAGACGGGGGAGAAGTCTAAATTGCATGGATGCATCAATAGTACCAAGTTCCTAGTTGCTAAAGGTTACTGTGTGAAGGTAAGAGCTGTCTTGTGAGAAGACTTTTTGAGAGGTTTGAAAGCTTTTGTGGCTATCTATTCCATCTCTCCTTTCCTCCCTCCCGAGTAGCACTGAAACAATAGATGCTTGAGGTGTTAATTTACTATGCAGATGGGACACCTGAATTATATGGCCAACCCCCCTACTACGCAGTCTTCTCTCCCCCATCCCCCAAAACCCTCTTCCCCTTTCCAGCCCTCCTCCCAGGACAGTATGAGCAGCACAGGAGTCTGATTGTTTATTTAGATGTTAACTTCAGGCTGTTCTACACAGTCCCCAAATTTTTAACATGCAGCTGGTTTTTTATATTGAAAATGCACTGCTGCGTTGCAGTCTCTGATGGGGAATTCCCTCTTGACTTTAATGGGAATATTGGATGAACATCATCTCTGAAAAGCAGGCTATGTTGTTATTTATTATTTGGTATTACTGTAGCGCATAGGAGCCCTCCTTGTGGATCAGGACCCCTTGTGCCAAGTGCTGTACAAACACAGAACAAAAGGATGGCCCCATCTCCATGCTTATTTAGCTACTTAAATATGGATGTGTGTGCCTAGCTTTAAGCCCCCACGTTTGCAAATATGGGCCTCAGTGAAAACATTTCCATCAGCTCTTCATGCAGGGATAGCGGCTGATTAAAGACAAGCTGCCACAAGCAAGGTGAGGAGGCATGGCATGAGGAAGAGGAGAAGCAGAACTGAGGAATGACAGAGTATTGTAATAACAAAATTGGATCTTCACTTCAAAAAAACCCCACAGCAGCGAGTTTCTGAGCCCAGGTCTGCAGACTCGGGCTCACACTACGGCACAACACATGGCTGTGTAGTCATTCCGGATCCAGCTGGAGCTCAGGCTCTGAAGCTTCGGGAGGGAGATGGGCTTCAGAGTCCAAGTTCCAGCCTGAGCCTGACTGTTTACATGGCTATCTTTAGCGCTGTAGCATGAGCCCGAATCTGTAGGCCTTACTCTGGGACTCGCTGCAGTGGGATGTTTTTGCTTTTTCAGTGCAGACGTACCCTAAAAGCCCCATCCCTGGTACCAAGCATGTACCCTCTTCATGGTTCAGGAAGGACATATCAAGTGGGGTGTTGTAGGGATTTGTCCTGGGTCTGGTTCTATTCAGTATCTTCAGAAACAATTTGGACAATGGCATAGAAAGTACAAAGTTTGTGGCCGATACCAAGCTGGGAGGGGTTGCAAGTGCTTTGAAGGACAGGATTAGAATTCAAAATGATCTCGACAAACGAGAGAAATAGTCTGAAATAAATAGGATGAAATAAAATAAGGACAAATGCAAAGTACTACAATAAGGAAGGAATAATCAGTCCCACTAATACAAAGTGGGAAATGACTGCCTAGGAAGGAGTGCTACAGAAAAGGATCTGGGGGTTATAGTGGATCACAAATTAAATGAGTCAATGTGATACTGTTGCAAAAAAAGCAAACCTCATTCTGGAATATATTAGTAGGACATGTAAGCATGACACAAGGAGTAATTCTTCCACTGTACTCACCGCTGATAAGGCTTCAACTGGAGTATTGTGTCCAGTTTTGGGTATCACACTTTGGGAAAGTTGTGGAGATGGTCCAGAGGAGAGCAACAAAAATGATTAAAGGTCTAGAAAGGGGGATAGCTTAGAGGTTTGAGCATTGGCCTCCTAAACCCAGCGATGTGAGTTCAATCCTTGAGGGGGCCATTTAGGGATCTGGGGCAAAAATCTGTCTGGGGATTGGTCCTGCTTTGAGCAGGGGGTTGGACTAGATGACCTCCTGAGGTCCTTTCCAACCCTGATATTCTATGAAAATATGATCTCTGAGGAAAGACCGGGGGGGGGGGGGGGGGATGGGTATGTTTAGTCTGGAGAAGAGAGGACTGAGGTGGTAACACAACAGTCTTCAAGTACATAAAAGGCTGTCCTAAAGAGGAGGGTGATAAATTGTTCACCTCAACCACTGAGGACAGGAGAAGTTAAATTGCAGCAAGGGAGATTTAAGATAAATGTTAGTAAAAATGTCCTATCAGGGTAGCTAAGCATGGGAATAAATTACCTAAGGAGGTCACAGAATCTCCTTCATAAGAGGCTGGACAGAGACCTGTCAGGGATGGTCTAGACAGTGCAGGGGATTGGATGAGATCAGTGGTTTTCAAACTTTTTAAGCTGCAAACCGCTTTCCAAATAATGTAATCTGCTGTATGCCGCCCCCCCTCCCCCCATCTGAGATAGGGTCATAATATACCTATGATTAGATTGCCAATTTTCTAAATAAAGTGAGCTGTCTGCCATTACAGGAGTTTTCTCGTGTAGCCCTGACGAGAGTATGAGGACCCCACTTTGAAAACCACTGGACTAGATGATCTGTCAAGGTCTCTTCCAGTCTTACATTTCTATGTTTTATCTGCATCCTTGAGGATCTCTGCTTCTAGCCCCTTTTTAATCTTATCCATATTGTGTCCATTATATCTCCATACAAGGCTTAGATGAGACAGCTTCTTTCCATCACTTGGCCAGAGGGGATCATGGTGGTGCACCAGGAAACACTGCCTCTCCCTTGTTTCTTCCCTTCTCAATATGGGGCCAAGCACATCATCCTTACATTTATAAGACCCAGGAGTGGGAATCAAACCCATGACCTCCTGCATGGCAAAGCAAGAGCACTCTGCAGAACAGGCAGACCCTGCAACATGTTCAGTGGTCTGCTTGGTCTCATGGCAATGAAAAGGCCACCATATAACCCAAAGGAAATCCGCTCATTAACATTGACCAGTTATGCAATCATTGCTGCATGTCCCTGATTGCATGGAGCTCATGCTGCTCCTCCCTTTGTCTTTCTCTCCTTCCCTCGATCAGCTGTCAGGATTTGAACTGAGTAAAACTGAGTCATCCATTAAGAGGAGCTGCAAGAAGAAATTGACAGATGTCCCTGCTTCGGCTTACATCTCTCCCCTGGGCCTAGCTTCCCTGAGCCACAAGTATGACATGCCCAGTGAAATATACAGGTACATCTCCATGGGGATGCTGGACTATAATACATAAGGGATGGATGCTCTGCTGTAGACAGAGTTTCCTACAGAAGCCAGATTATTAGACAGGTTCTGTAGGTGACTTGCTTGGCATGAGATGATGGGAGCCAAGAGTCTTGAGTTCTATTCCTGACTCTACTGCTAACTTAACCTCTCTCTCCATTAGCTTTCCCTTCTGTTAAAAGGGAACAGTGTTACTTAGACACCCTACACGGAGGGCAGAGCTTGATTAACGTTTGTATAGGGCTTTGTGGATGGAGGCTGCTACTAAAGTACAAATTAATACCACATAGGAAATGGAAGAGCTTTTTACATTTCACTTGCCAAGTTCTCCTCCCGAAGGGATTGGGCACACGGGTAGGGAGAAGTCAATATTAACTTAGATGGACTCTACAGAATAATCACAGGAGCCAGCCCGCTGGGGCTGGAGTTGAAGAGGAGCCTGCTGTGTGGGAGAGCAGCTCACGAATCAGCCTGGCATGCTGATTCCTAAACCAGGAAGGAGGGAGTGCTCAGATGTGCTTGTTAGGTGGCTGAGGGTGTGGTCCACCCTCCTTCTCTCCCCAACAGTTTATCCAGCAAGCAGCACAGCTGATGAGCATAGGAGGAGGGATCAGAGGGAGGCTGAGGAGGCTTTGTTGATGCTCAGCAGGCCTATTTGTGTCTTTTCAGCTTCGGGATTGTCCTGTGGGAGATTGCGACCAGCAAAATTCCATTTGAAGGTGGGCAACAAGAGCTTGTTTTCTGTCGTACTGCAAGCACCTGGGTAAAGGCCTGGGGGCCAGTCTAGATGTGTTCTGCTGATGCAGGGTGATATTTGGGATCAAATGCACCACTTGGCAAATGTTCCCTATTGCTACCTAGTGCTCAGGAGCTTCAGATCCAGAGGGGCTATGAAAAGACTGACTGTCCTTGTATCTGCTTGGATCAGGCAGCAAAGTAGCTTTAACTCTAGAATCTTTCCTGGAATTTAGGCTCCAACTCAGCAAAGCACTTAGACACATTTAATTGTAAGCACATAAGTAATCCCATCTGTATTCAACAAAGCTCTTAAGCGTGTGCTTCGCTACTTTTGAAGTTAAGTGCTCTGCTGAATTGGGGCCTTAAGGCAGGGCTCATAGCAGATGAGTTTTTCAAGGACGCAGTGTAATGAGGATTTCAATCCTGGCTCTTCCCTGCTGTGGGCTTGGCAGGCTGCATGAGGCTCTATTTAAATGCTTGCATTAGGTTCCCTCTCCAGTACCTTCTTGTGGAATCTGAAACAAGTCAGTGCCTCCTGATGTCCCAATTTGTGTGTGTTGTGTTAGGCTGCAGCTCCCAAGAGATCTATCAGAAAGTTTATGAGCAACGTTACCAGGCTCCTGTTGGGGAAGATTGCCCCTCCCACCTGCGGGATGTCATCAACCAGTGCCGGGCCTTTGAGCCTTCGCAACGTCCTTCTGCAGAAGGTAGGATGGAATACCAGGTTTGCTTCCCTTTACTCTACAGGAATACTAGCTACCAGGTGACTAACACGGCTGCTACTCTGAAACCTAGCTACCAGGTGGTGGCTGCTGGACCCCGGTCATACCTACTGAGGAAATCCCAAGGAGGAGCGGAGGGACTGCAAGCCTAAACCCCCAGTCTGGAGGGAGAGGGATGGGGGTCTCTACCTGAGAGAGGAGATGGCTAGGAAAACTGAAACCTTTAAGTGGGTGCCCTTGAGGAAAACCGAGGGGGAGGTGAGGGGTCAAGTGCAGTTTAACCCTGAAACTGCCAGTGATGATCCAATCTGACCTCCTGCATAACAAAGGCCAGAGAACTTCACCAGTAATTCCTGCATCAGGCATAACTACTAGTGGTTGATCTTTTCACAAGACAATCTTGCTTGATGGATTTCAAGTAATGGCAAATCCCCCACACCCCTGGTAAATTGTTCCAGTGGGTAATGACTAAGGCTACGTTTTAGTCATGGGTATTTTTAGTAAAAGTCACAGGCAGTAAACAAAAATTCACAGCCCGTGACCTGTCCGTGACTTTTACTTTATACCCCTGACTAAAACTTGGGGGGGCCTGGGGGAGGGTAGCCCAGGTTCTGGGGGGACAGGAGGTGGTACGCAGACCAGGACCCCCACTGGTGCTGGGGCAGTGGGTGTTGGTGGGGCCAGCAGGCTCCCTACCTGGCTCTGTGTTGCCCCTCCCCCAGCAGCAGCAGGCATGGGACGGGGTGAGACGGGCTCTGGGTGGTGCTTTCCTGGAAGCAGTGACATCCCCCTCACTCAGCTGCTAGGTGGAAGCACAGCCAGGCAGCTCTGCACGCTGCTTCCGCCTGCAGGCACCGCCCCACAGCTCCCATTGACTGTGTGAAGCCAGCGCTCTGGATGGAGGCAGTACGCAGAGCTGCCTGGCCATGCCTCTGAAGCAGCGGCCTGGAAATTGGTGCAGGGGCTGCCTGAGTTGCCCCTGAGCCAGGCACACCAGCCACTGCAGATGTCACGGAATCCATGACCTCAGTGACAAACTCACAGCCTTAGTAATAACCCCCCACTGTTACAAATGTGCACCTTGTTTCCAGTTTGAATTTGTCAAGATTCATCTTCTCGGAGAGTGAAGGTATAGGGAGAGAAAAGGAGCTAGAACAGGGGTCCTTCTGACATCAAAATTGTTACATGACCCTGGGAGGGAGGCGCAGCCCGAGCCCCGCTGCCCCAGGTGAGGTGGAGAGGGGGCCACAGCCTTAGCCTGTCCCCCCCGCAGGTGGGGCTGGAGCTAGTGCTTCAGCCCTGGGTCCCAGCAAGTCTAATTCTGGCCCTGGCAACACCATTAAAATTAGGTCATGACCCACTTTGGGGTCCCGACCCACAGTTTGAGAACAGCTGAGCTAGAAGAAATGGAGAATTAAAGGAAGAGATACGAAATGGAGAATTAAAGGAAGTAGAGAGCAATGAAAGAGCAAGGGATGAAGTGAGAGAATGAGGAAGGACTAGACAAGGGGAAAACTGCAGGAGAAGGGAAAGGAAGGTGTAATGTTTAATAATCAGCCAGGAAGCAAGCAGGCCTTTTCAGGAGAGAGGACACAGCACTTCTGTTAACTACGCAAACCTCCAGCTCACATCAAGGTGACACTGGGCTTGCTCAAAGGCTTAACATGAGTGTTAGCATAGTCACACCTATCCTCCCATTAAATCCGTTCATTTGCATAGTCACTGCCATACTCAGAGCTGGGGGAAAACCTCAGCTTAACACACTGGTTTTCTGAGATCAACAGCATCAAAAATACTGTGCTCTGATGAGAGTAGCTCCTTGGTGCTGTGGAATCTGGGGCTTGGCCTTTCACTCTGAGCAATAAACTGCAGTATATGAGAACATCAGAACAGCCATACTGGGCCAAACCAAAGGTCCATCTAGCCCAGTATCCTGTCTTCTGACAGTGGCCAATGCCAGGTGCTCCAGAAGGAATGAACAGAACAGGGAATCATCAAGTGATCCATCCCATCACCCATTCCCAGCTTCTGGCAAACAGAGGCTAGGGACACCATCCCTGCCCATCCTGGCTAATAGCCTCCATGAACTTATCTAGTTCTTGTTTGAACCCTGTTATAGTCTTGGTCTTCACAACATCCTCTGGCAAAGAAGTCCACAGGTTGACTGTGCGTTGTGTGAAGAAATACTTTCGTTTGTTTGTTTTAAACCTGCTGCTTATTAATTTCATGTGGTGGTCCCTACTAACAGGAGCTGTTCTGTCTTTGGGAATGTCTTACTGCTGTTGCTTTTAGCACATACAAAAATAAATGACTGATCCTTCTTATATTTGGCAGCAGCAGCACAAGAGGGAGTGGGGACCTGCTGTTGTCCATGAAGGCTGGTGTGATGGAGAGGTTGTCCCCTCTTGCCACTTGGTGTATCAGGCAGGAGGCAACTTTCTTTAAATCACTCACATCCCACCATATGGGGCATACACACTAGCAATTTCAATAGTCTTTTTTGTAAGGAAAGAGTGAGACCTTGAGGTTTGCCATTAGGAATCCATCATGCTCTCCAAAGGCACAAAGATTTTTGGTAGCATAATCGACCAGGGAATGTCCTGTGCTGAGAACTATAACGAGAGCTGCCACTAGAGGGCACTCAAAGATCAAATTTGTCAGCCCCTTCTGGCATTTTGCCCTAGGTACTTAGTATTCTACATTACCCATCCCTCTCTTCTTGATAGCTCCATCATGCTGGCTTACATTATTTAAAAAAAAAAAATTCTGCAGCCTCTCCCAATCACTTCTTCATGTGGGTCTGTCTCTGCTGTACATGCTTGTTCCTCTTTTGCTGCTCCTGCACAGTATAAAGCAGTCAGTTTTCATTTTCTCCGATAACCTTCTGTTCTGTTGAGCCTGTCATGAAATGATTCTGTGTCCTATATACTATTACTGTGTACGTATCAATCATCTTGCCAGGAAAAAAAAAATCTGAGTATTCTAATCTGAAAACAAATTCTGTTTGCCTTCTGCAGAGATTGTGGACTCTCTGATAGCCATCTATGGCAAGATAAATACAGCAAGCTAGCTTCAAGACACAAACACAAGGAGCCCCTTGAAGAAAGCAGCCAAGTGTGGTTAGGAGCAAAGCATGGGCTGCTCCATCCCTGTCTACCAGGACTCTCTAGCATGAAGTTTGTCTCACTTTTCCAGCTCTGTAGACTCTGCTTTTTTTAAACAGCATTTTGACCTGCCCTCCAACTTCGAGGGTGCAACTCTGAGCCTTTAAAGTCGTGCCTGCAATTTTGCATCTGCAATTTACTGTGGACATGGTGTATAGCACTTAGACGTCTCCCTTCCTGAGCATGCTGCCAAGATTAGAAAGCCATTTCTATTTCATGTAGGGGGACCAGCCTATCATCCTGAAGGGAAGCTCCCTTAGCACTGTCAACAGGGTGGGGGGAGTCAAGGTGAGGCTGTGACAGCTTGGGTGCTGGCTTTAGGTGGGGAACTAATACTTATGTGGAAATTTGAGAGAGTTTGGCAAATGGTGGTAGGCATCAAGGTGCGGGTGCTTGTCCCTAGCACTGCAGGGGGGCTTTGTAGCTGGGGTAGGGAGCAGGCTAGGTAGGGGGGTCAGTTTAAAGCAGGGGTCTCAAACATGTGGCCTGCAGGGCTATTTCCTGCGGCCCGCCCCCCCCGGCCTACCTCCAGGCCAGGGGTGGGCAAACTACACCGCAGGATTGTCCCCTCGAGCCCCGTGCCGGCTGGCATCACGTCCCTGCGGCCGGGGGGGGGGGAGGGGAGAAGCAGAGGGCTCCATCCCTGTGTTGCCCTGGCTTCCAGGCATGCCACCACCCCCCTTCCCCCCCGCAGCTCCCATTGGCCAGGGACGGGGAACCACAGCTGATGGGAGTTTTGGGGGAGGTACCTGGAGGAGCGGCAAACAGCGGGCGGAGCCCTGCATCTCCCCTCCCCCAGGGGCCACAGGGACATGGTTCCAGCTACTTCCCGGAGCCGAGCATAGCGGGGCCGGGGCTGGAGCTGGCAGCCTGCCCTGGCCCCGGCAGCCTGCCCTGGCCCCGGCGTGCGCTGCTGCCACCCCAGAGCCCTCCTGGACCCTGCCCTGAGCCCCCTGCTGCACCCCACACCCCTTCTGCACCCCAACTCCCTGAGCCCCCTGCTGCACCCCACACCCCAACCCCCTGCCCTGGGCCCCCTGCTGCACCCCACACCCCTTCTGCACCCCAATCCCCTGCCCTGAACCCCCTGCCTGAACCCCAACCCTCTGCCTGCCCTGGCCCCGGCGTGCGCTGCTGCCACCCCAGAGCTCTCCTGGACCCTGCCCTGAGCCCCCTGCTGCACCCCACACCTCTCCTGCACCCCAACCCCCTGCCCTGAGCCCCCTGCCGCATCCCACACCCCTTCTGCACCCTGAGCCCCCTGCCTGCACCCCAACCCTCTGCTGCACCTCAACTCCCTGCCCTGAGCCCCCGCCACATTCCTCATCCCTCTGGGGGCAGGGAGGGGGCAGAGTTGGGGTGGGGACTTCAGGGAAGGGATTGGAATGGGGGCGGAGAAGGGGTGGGAAAAGGCGTGGCCTCGTGGAAGGGGTGGAGTGGGGGCAGGGCCAGGGGCAGCAAGGGGTGTGTGCGTCAGTGATGCGGCCCTCAGGCCAATGAACTAGCCCTCATGTGGCCCTCGTGGTCATTTAAGTTTGAGACCCCTGCTTTAAAGGCATTTGTTACTGGAGGGAGTTATCACATGTGATCTTCTCATACCCTTCCCCTGACACCCAAATGACTTTCTAGCCTCTCTCCCTCAAAGGACTCCTGACCTCCATCCCTTCCCCTGCACTGCCCCCTCCCTTCATTAACCTTTAGTATACTCCTCCTCAGTGTTCTGCAGTACCTCTCCTCCCCCAAACAAAGTGAGGCACAGTATCCCAGCAACTTTCCCCAAAGCTTAGGCAGTTGTCAGCCCCAGCTAGTTTCCTAAGCGGTAGAAATTAATGTGGGGCCCAGCTACTTCTGTGTTAAGCTCCAGCACAATGCCTGCTCCTTGTGAGGCCTGGCACGCCATAGAGCCTGTAACATTCCAAATTGTAGACTTGTAAGATGAACCCAGCATCAGATCTTGGCATGCCCCATATTCCGCTGTCACTCAAAGCATGCACAGTTCAATGGGGAAGTGGGTATCTGGGACCCAAGTCCACCTCTGAGCCAAAGAGGGGCAGTACTACAAGAGAAAGAGGAATGCAGCAGAAACCTGCATGACCAGAGACACAGTGAATCACACATCAGACTAGGCATCCTTAATACTAGTGTAGATCGGGGGAGGATTCTATAATGATCCCTTCCCTAGTAGTCCCCCACCCCAAACTCAACTGTCTATCTCCCTAGTGCAGGCAGGCAATCATCTTCCTCTCCCCCTGCAGAGAGATGAGACCCTCATTGCCCCATGTTAAAAGTTGGCCTTTGCTAGATCCGCTGCAACAGACACCTCTGCTCCGAAGGGATGGAGGAGTGTTTAGCCAATTATCTCTATCTTTGCCTGGTTGGACGCAACTAAATATTTGAGCCCAGGCAAGAAAACAAAACATTTAATAGCTATGACCTAGGCTACCTGGGGTGCTGACAGTAATCTGCCTTTGGGAATTATAACCCCTGGGTGGTAGGAAGGTTAGTGGCAGTAGAGTTTGGGACAAAACACCCATGTGAATATGAGCTGAGAAATCAGGTCATTCTTGAAAAATCAAGACACAGGCTGTCCAGTTACTCTATTCCAAATGCAGGAGGTGATCTAGGCATTTGCAAAGTGCTGTGTATGTTAACACTGCTATTGAAGTGTGTGTTTTAAATAATAAATGTTCTTTATTTGAGACACTTGTAGCTACTTGTCAGGCACCACCAACTGTCAGTGCTAGCCAAGACTGTCTGTAGAATTTGAAACAGAACAGTGTATAAAACAGAGGTTTTAACGCATTGGTGGCACTCCTGGGACTCTTTTGTTGTCACTATACTGCTAGTTTTGGTCACTCAGAACTTCATGGTGGCAACAGGGTTAAAACTCTGATGGACTTGATCCAAAAACACCATCTCATAACAACTGAGCTATAGGAGAATCTCTGTTAACATTATAGAGCCTAGGACACAGAGAAGTTCTAACTTCACACAGCCAGCCAGCTCTTTACAGTATTATTTCCTTCTCTGGCCATCCCCAAAACAGTGCCAATAGTTTTAGGGTAACTCAGAGTAGTGCAGCATGGACACATAGGCCAGGGCAGCAGCCACTTGATGGTGGCAGCATGTCAGTAACACTACAGGCATTTAAGGAATACGTAAATTTAATTTCCTGTGTAGGGTTATCCACAGTACAGAAGCCTTGAGGAGGCTGAGTAATTAGCAAATTAATCTATTTTAAATTACTTTTGCTCTCCCCTTTGTTCTTCTTCAGTTAGTGTTGTTTCAGCCCAACTAAAAATAGTTCCAAGCTAAAACCAATGATGGCTCCCGCTGTGACCCAAGAAAAAAAAATGATTCTGGCTGACTGTGCAAAGGAGTTGATGTCACAAGCACTTGGTGGGGATACTGGACTGGTGGGGACTGACAGTATTTATTTATAAGGTGCCGATCATTAGGGAATCTAAATTCAGCTCCTGTAAAGTCCTGAAAATGTTTTCCTCAAAGCTTATCATCAAATACATCTGTGGGCCCTCCTAAACAAATTATTTCAACTTGTCAAATAGCCGTGTTAGTCTGTATCCACAAAAACAACAAGGAGTCCGGTGGCACCTTAAAGACTAACATGCATCTGAAGAACTGAGGGTTTTTTTACCCACGAAAGCTTATGCCCAAATAAGTCTGTTAGTCTTTAAGGTGCCACCGGACTCCTTGTTGTTTCTCTCAACTTGGGAGTCCCTTGACAAATACCACCTTACAGACTCTCCCTGATGAGGCTGACCTTGCAATAGGATGACTCCAACAAAGAAAGAGTAGAGTTGAGCCTCAATTTTAAGTAAGAAAAGTTGGCACTTTTTTATATTTGGAAAGTCCACAATTGTGTGTTACAGGCCTCTCAATAAATAATAAAAGTAATTAGCTTCTACATATTGCTTTACATCCATAGGTCTCAAACCACTTTAAAAAGTAAGGTGGTATCCCCAAGCTGTAACAATTTAGCTGAGAGTTTAGAACGAGTGACATTTTAAACGTTTCATTGAAAAAAACACAGCAAAACCCCTTCATCATCATAACAGCAAGCTACCAAAGCACAGAGGCCCACGTTTTCCGCAAGGCAGGCCACGGTGGGTACGTGCTGGGAATCTGATAGCTGCATCTAACTGGCACGAAATAGAGAAGATCAACTTATGAACCAGCAAAAACAGAAACTAGAAAGTTACTGGGCTCCCACTTATAAGGCAAGCAGAGAAAAACGTGCCTGGCAGTTAAGCCACACGCGAGCAGCTCCATGTCACTGAACCACGTGGACAAATGAATTTAACCTTTTTTCTACCAGCATTGCCCCCAAAGGGAGACATGAAGGGGCGGCGGGGGGCTGTGGCCGGATTCACGGGCACGTAGGCACTGCCCCACTGGATGAACCAGCGGGGTGCTGAAGGGTTAGCACCGCTCCAAGCCAGGGGGTGCAGCGACGGGCCCAGCACCCTGCCTGTCTCCAGGGGCTGCTCGGGCGGGGGCAGCGTTGCTAGAAGGTGGCAACTCAGTCCTCGGCTACTTGTTGCGTTAAGCTACCGGCCGTGGGCTGCGCTGGGGCTGGGGTGGAGCAGTGCATGCTGGGAGTTACCGCCAACCTCCGGGCCGTTGGGGGCGGGGCGGCGCGCTGCATGCTGGGAGAGGCTCTCTCAGGGCGGCGTAACGTCGTATGTTGGTGGCTGGCAGCAAATCGCTACTTCCTTTTCCCCTCGGCCCTGGGGGCGGGACTAGGTTGGGGGTTTTAGCCCCTCCTCCCCGGCGCCTTTTCTACCTCCAACAACATTCGAACTTGCTCCGTTCCCCGCCCTTTTTGATTGACAGGCAGCTCGTTCCTCCAGTCAAAAGGTGCTTCCTGGGGGCTTTTCCTCTGATCGACAGGCCGATCATCTAGTCACAAAGGGGCACAGGCGGAGTTCTCCCACTCCAGGTGATTGACAGACATCCGACCAATAAAAATGGAGCGCCTGCGTCTTCTCGTCCTCCTCTGGCTAAACTGGCAGCCAACGTGTCCAGTAAGAGCCGGCAACGTAACATCACACCGCCCAATAGAAGTAGCGTTTTCGTCAGTGAGGAAGGCGGCCACCCAATGAGGTCGCGGGGCTGGGTATCAAGCGCCGGCGGGGAGATTGAGCTGAGCGGGAGGCCATGGCGGCTCTCTAGGAGCGGTTGGTAACTCAACCCCCCCCCCCCCCCGCGGCCGGAGGTGAGTGCGGCCCCCCCGGGGCCTGGCCCGGCCCCGAGCCGAAGCGGTATTTCCCGTGGGGGCGTAGCCTGCGCTAGAGCGGGGGTACACCGGACTCCTGCGTTCTCTCCTGGACTCCGGGCCGGCCCCTCTCCCTCACAGCGCCCCGGCCAGTAACGCCCGCGGGCCCGTCGCCGAGCAGTGGGCTGTGCGAGGCACCTGTAGACGGAACGGGCGCCTCGGACAGCGGGCCCTGCGACTTGCACTGGAGCTATCGAGCGCGGCTCTGCGGTTCCCGGGCGCTGGGGACCTGGGTGTCAACCGACGGCGCCGCGGAGCGGGCCGCGGCTGCTCGCCCTCTGCTGGCCGGTGGGGTTTTAGCAGGAGCCTGGCTGTCTCCGGGGTTGTGAGCGCTGTCGGTGTCTGTCTGGGGTCCCGGCCTGACTGGGGCTCCGAGGCGCTGCTGCAGCACAAATAACCATAATCAGCAATCCTGCTCTGTGGGCTGCAGTAAAGCCCTCCAGTCTGGCACCACCCTTCCTGCTGACCCTTTATTGCGGTTTAAAGAAGGGTATATGTAAAGCTGTACAGAATAGTGTAGATAAGACTATATTCTCTCTAGAGCTGAAAGTGAGTGTAGAAACTAGTTTTATTATTGCATCAAATCAGATTTTTAAGGTAATTGTTGAGGTGCCTGTGACGGGGTCGGTCACAGAGACTCCCTTGGGACTGTCACCTGATGTGCTGAAACTACCTTTGAGCCCGTTTTCCCTGTCTTGTTGAGCCAGACACGTTAGCCTGCTGCAACACAGACCCAGGGTCTGAACCACATCCCCAAAGCTGCAGTCTTTAACTGAAAACCACTCAGCAAGTATTCGTGTCTCTAGTACCCAGACACCCAGGTCCCAATGGGATCCAAACCCCAAATAAATCAATTTTACTCTGTATAAAGCTTATACAGGGTTAACTCATAAATTGTCCGCCCTCTATAACAGCTGTTTTCTCCCCCAGGTATTAATCACTTACTCTGAGTTCAATAATAAACAAAAGTGATTTTATTAAGAATAAAAAGTAGGGTTTAAGTGGTTTCAAGTAATAACAGACGGAATAAAGTAAGTCACCAAGTAAAATAAAGCAAAAACACACAAGTCTAAGCCTAATACATTAAGAAACTGAATACAGGTAAATCTCACCCTCAGAGATGTTCCAATACGCTTCTTTCACGAACTAGATTCCTTCTTAGTCTGAGCCCATCCTTTCCCCTGGTACAGTTTTTGTTAGTTCCAGCTCAGGTGGTAACTAGGGGATTTCTCATGACTGCAGCCCCCTTTGTTCTGTTCCACCCCCTTTTATAGCTTTGGCACAAGGTGGGAATCCTTTGTGTCTCTCTCTGGGTTCCCACCCTTCCTTCTAAATGGAAAAACCCAGGTTTAAGATGGATTTCAGTACTAGGTGACATGGTCACATGTCACTGTAAGACCTCATTCTCCATTCTTTCAGGGTTAGCCTGCCAGGAAGGTTTGAGGGTAAACAGAGCCATTTACAACCAATTGTCCTGGTTAATGGGAGCCATCAAGATTCCAAGCCATTATTAATGGTTTACACTTTACATAGTTACAATAGGACTTTAGAGTAATACTTCATATTTCTAGCTTTAGATACAAGAATGATACATACATACAAATAGGATGAACACACTCAGTAGATACCTTACAAGAGACCTTTTGCATGAAGCATATTCCAGTTACATTATATTCATGCTCATTAGCATATTTCCGTAAAACATGGAGTGCAACGTCACAGTGCCAAAGTAACTTTGTTGAAGTATTTCAGTGCTAGCTGGTTGCACTGAAATATCTATTAGACAGATGATAAACAACTGATGTGTGGTGCTCCATTATCCCTTTCTAAAAGTAGCTAAAATTACATATCATGGTCAGTGGAAAATATAGGGAATTTTCCCTATTGTTTGTATTCTATCTGCCTGTTCTTACATGCAGTTACTTAGCTACAATCAGCTTCTGTGATAGTAATGACTTTTAAAGTGACATGGAGTTAGCTCTGCCAGGCCTTCTGTGTTTTCATTGTACAGGCTCTTCACAACAGGTTGGTAGTCTTAACTTTAAGATGAAATTCATTTCTAGGTTGGTGGTCTAATCTAGTCATGTTTTGTAGGATACAGCAAAGGCCATGGAATTTGTATTTTAACATAGTAACTCTTCTCCATTGGTCAAGCTGGTAACTTCCTCTTACTGAAGAGGACTTTAAAATATTTACAACACTGAGTGTTTCAAAGTCCTATTGAGGCAGTGTTTGGATAGCATTAAAGAAAATAACAAGCATCATAAAGGATATGCCTGATCTAACAAGTTTTATATTTTCCCTCTAATTAAGACAACTTGTTTAAAATATTGTTTGAATTTCACTATAGATTCCTTTATTCTAAAATGGAATCATCGGTATTATATAGCTGAAATTATATCCTATAGAAGAGGATTCCAGCCTATTCCTCTACATACACTTTTATGAATTGAGACTGTTTAATTCAGTTGAATTAACTTTAAAGGTAAAGTTTTTTGTTGGATCAGTTAAGGTTGCAGGCATGTATATGTAGAGTTAATGCATATTACCTTTCAAGAACCTTAGTATTAAAACAAACAAGCCATAAGAAACACAGGACATGCAATGTTGCACTTCTCAAACAAAGACCCAAACTGCCATATCTTTCTATCCTTTTGTAGAAATACCAGCCTCCCATCTTCTCTTCTTTGCATGGAGAGTATCTCAAATGTGAAACATAGAGCATTGATCTTCTAGTTCATATGAGAGATGTTTGTGTAAAACAAAGCGTGCTATGCTGTCGCGGTGCTAATCTTTGCTTTCTCCCTGTAAGTACTTTAATTTCATGATCCTGGGTCGCATGTATGTAGTGTGTAAAGAGCTGTCTAATGATATTTGGGTAATTGGCTGACATCTGGGATCACTGAGCGTGATCAGAGAGGTTCTGAGTACCTCCAGAAAGGTGCAGAGTGCCCTCAGTATCCTGCAGAATTGGGGCCCTTAATAAATTGTCTTAAGTATGTTATTTGTCTAACCAGGAATTTGTAAAATTCTTTTGTTTGTGCTCTCTATGACCATGAAGAAATCCATAATTAACATTACCACATTGTGACTAAGGCATTCTAGTTTTTGTGGGCACTAATATAATGAAACTGAAGAATCATAGAAGATTAGGGTTGGAAGGGACCTCAGGAGATCATCTAGTCCAACCCCCTGCTCAAAGCAGGACCAACTCCAACTAAATCAAAACCCTACCCCTCTGTGGAAGCTCAAAAACTTGTCTCTCTCACCATCGGAAGTTGGTCTAATGAAAGATATTCCCTCACCCACCTTTTCTCTATAAATAAAATAGAATGAGTTCCTTTATTTTTTTTAAACCATAGCTATGGGAACAGAGTTAAAGTAGTCTGCATGCTCATTCTTGAGAGGCAATCAGAAATCTGCATTTCTTGAGTTTCTAATATATGATTGTTTTTAACTAACATTCCTGTCTTCAAAAAACCCTACATTGATTTATATCAAATTTTGCAATGAAATTACATATGACATATAAAGGGGCTGATAATATCAACAGTGTCATGACTGGGGGTATTGCTAGAGTATACTACTTAGGCTTATACAATACTAGTAAACATAAGGTGGTGTATGCACAATAGATGGCGCAGCCAGGTAAGATTCATGGTGAACTTGTTGTCTTAACTGAATTTCATTCATTTACTAGGAAACTCCATTTTTGGGATAGGTTTGGTTTGTTTTGTTTTTAAATAAACATTGAGTCCTCTGACGTGTGTGTGTGGTGCTCTATTAATATTTATTTACAGGCATTTCTGTGATGATGTTCACATTGAGATGCTCAGATACAAGATCCTTTGAGATCATAGATTAAAGGTACTAAGTGCCATATATTATTATTTGTTTGTTAAGCACTGTAGACTGATGTAGCTCTCTCTTTTTGGGGGGTGGAGGAGGAATTTAAATACATAGCATCTGCCAAAATCTCTACCCCAAAATACAAAAATAATCTATAAATACATATTAGCTAGCAAAGACACCAGGAAGAACTCCCCAACTCACCTACTCCCATCAAAAGGCTAACTTGAATAGACAGGCCTTGCAATGTGTCCACGAGGCTAGACAACGCAGGCTCTGTTGGGTTAGAGACTTCCAGAGTCGAGGACTCTGAAAATGCTTTGTCAAGCCCTCAGCCAACTGATATATAAATCCAAGGACTGTTAAACTGGAATTCTCAAATCATCTCAGCTGCCAGAGAAATGGTCTCTAAGAAGCACTGGATCTCAATCCTAAAGGATATTGCAGTCAGCAGGTGTCTTTATGCTGGCATGCGTCAAATATATCTGTACCTTACTTGAAGTGTGGACTTGTGTACAAGTGTTTGCACTAATCCCACATCTTTGTTTGCTCCATCCCATGCCTTTCTCAGAAATGGCACAGGAAGAAATGGAAGTGGATCTTCAGCCAGCAGTTACTTATTCTGTGGAGCACCATGAGGCATTTCCCTCAGAGGCCTCTGGTCATGCTCTACTGTCACTGCCATCCAACTCTCCAGTGCCCAGTGAAGAGGCAGAAGGCATTGTGGTTCCTCCTGTTGACGAAGAAGTCATTGTGGTCTCCGGTGCTGATGAAGCAGTGACAGTTGCTGAGTCTGACCCCCAGTTGCATGCTGCCCCTACCCTGGATGGACTGCAAAGGCTGCATGGGGTATTGGAGCTGTTTCGACTACAGGCTGCACAACAGATCACACGACAGCCACCAACAAGGAGAACTCGCCGGCGACAAAGAGGTGGTGGATCCCAGAGGACAATCAGTACCAGGTAAAACTGAAATGGAGTCAAGTCTGAGCTTTCCCCCAAACTAATGATTTCACTTTATAATCTGTCGTGCTTCCTATGTTATGCTGAACTCTAGAAAGCCCAGTCCAGCCCACCTGCATGAGGTAGGCCAAATTCTGTGCATCCCAAGTTTTCAGTAACCCTAGTAGGTAGTAGCATGATCTTCTCATCTGCTCTTTAGACTCTCTTCTCGGAATCATGCTTTTTGGCAAGACTCTTCACTCATTGCTTAGATACTGTGGTGATAAGTGTACCAGAAATGCTTGCAGACATAGCTTCATGCTTGTAAAGCACAGTTTTCCCCAGTATTCAGTGTCCCCTTCAGCAAACAGGAAGATTTGTGAGCAAAAAAACAAATTTGAAAAAGTTTAAAGCTTAATTCTGTGCTGAGTGCCACCTGTGCCTTAGCTTCAGGGGGGACCCATCAGCAGAGACTTTTATGTTTAACTCTCTTTACATTTTGGCTGTGCAGATCCACTCTAAATACTGTGGGTTAAATCCTGGCTCTATTCAAGTCAGTGGAAGTTTGGCCATTGATTTCACTAGGGACAGGATCTCACCCCAAGTGACTAAACACAGCTGTACAGTCTGCCCTGGGCTCTCCTGTAGATGTAATTCACTTCCACATACACAGGCCATTGGGCCATTAAGCAGTCTTGCAAAATTCTACTTGCAACTGAAGAACAATTTTTTGTTGTTGTTGTTGTTGTTGGATTGGCAAGTAAAATAGCATAAGCTTTCTTCAGTCTAATCATTATTGTAAAGTAGTTTGGTACATATTTTTGCCATGGCACAATCTTGCAAAGCTGATTAAAGAAAAAACGGGTTTTTGTGAGGGGCATAAACTAATTTAAGGGATGGGAGTCTGATAAAAGCAACCAGTTTGTTTCTAAAGTGACTGCATCTAGGGACCAGGTGATGAGTTCATTTGATAAATCAAAAAAAGCAAAGTCTAGTGGTGAGAAATCAGATGAGGTGGTTCTGCTGGGTAATAACTCATGTACCATACTTCTCGCCTTTAGAGTCACTTCATCCCTCGGTGCCTTGTTTTCCCCATTTGTAAAATGGGGGTAATGATACTGACCTCCTTTGTAAAGCGCTCTAAGATCTGCTAATAAGAGCTAGATGATGACACAAACAGGGTCAAGTGCAACACATCTTGTTTTCCTCTTTCCATCCCTGGAAAAACAATATTCTTTCTAAGTAGAGGCAGATCAGGCATCTGCATTTTCTAGACCTAAGCAGTGAAGCACTATCACAACTGCATGTTGTGTATGCTTCTTAGAGTTGTTAATTCACTGCCTAGCCTGGGGATTGGTGCTGTTCTGGGTGAGACATTTCTTGGTCAGTTTGTTTATATCCCTTATGTCTGCAAACAGGCTTGGGGTTGTGGCAAACAAATGAGGATCTAATTTTCTCCTGTACATTTTACCTGCAATAATTAATATGAAGAAACACTGTAGCTTTTACTCCTTGTTTTTCAGGCCCAGGGCACCACTGGATAGTTATTTCATGGTCAACAGGACCCAAGGGTCAACAACAGCAGCATTTCCACCACTGGAGACTTTGCATCTTCCAGTTGGCAACAGTGGTCACAGCTCAGATGAGACCTTGGAGCTGAGCGACTCTGACAGCAGCAGCTCCACTGAGGAGGAGGATGTGGCAGTACCCCAAGAGGAGGCACCCATAGCTGCCAGTTTGGGAGGTTTGTGCTGGTTTCACATCACTGGGAGTTCTGAAATGCCAGAAATTCCTCTCACTTCATTTCTACTGTCAGACAGGACAACACTTCATAGAGAATCTTTTCAAGCTTTACAGCAGAGCTTCAAAGGTCTAAGATCAGTATGCTCATAGCTGACATGGATGGGTTGCTGCCATAATGCAGCAGTGGATGAATATTAAAATAATCCTGAGCAATATATTTTTTTTTAGCTGTTTACATACCCACTGATGCCTCCTGGAAATCTTCAAAATAACTAATTTAGAGATTATTCTGTTTTCTACTTTCTGCAGTTCTCCTTCCTCCCCTGATCATTATTATCAAGGATCGTCTACAAAACAGAGGGCCTCAATTTATTATTGTAAATCAATGTAAACCAGCTAGGCCAATTTACAGTGGAGGATCTGGCCCAGGATTTTTTATTGCTGGGAATTCATCTGCTTTAAGAGTTATTCCTTGCTTAATGTAACTTACCTCCCCTTAGCTGCTTAGGGTATAGTGGCTCACTTAGTGGATCACTCAGTATTTTTCAACCTTTTCAGGTTGGTGTTCCTTATTCAAAGTCAAAAATGTTCATGAACCCCTTAGCTTTTTTTTCTTACTTTTTATAATAAAAATACTTGATCTTGAAAGGTAAGCGGATGTGGGCAGTAGGGGAATGAGATTCTTAAATTTCATTACATTATAAAGCAAACACCTTGCAATTAGTTGTCTCCTGGGAGATTTTACAAGGTATCAATCTTAACCCACCCATCTCATTATCAAGGGATACCTGCATCATTTTGCCCCTCCCCCCTTCTTTTGCTCTCTATTGTTCTCCCTTCCTGAGCCTTTGTTGTTGTTGTTGTTTGTTTGTTGTTGCTATCCTCTTATTTAATCTTCAGGTACCCACATAATGTCCCTACTCTACCGCCAAATTCCAGAATGAACACTTAGGATCAGTAAAAATAAGATCAGTGGTTGGCTGTCAAACTGTGTGTGTGTGTGTGTGTGTGGAGGCGGGTGTGTGTATGTTGTGAGGTCCTGCAGGAGTCAATCTTGAGTCTGGTACTAGTCAACATTTTCACTAATGACTTGGATAGTGGAGTGGAGAGTGTGCTTATAAGACTTTTGGGTGACACTACACTGGGGTTGTAAGCCCTTTGGAGGACAGGATTAGAATTCAAAATGACCTCAACAAATTAAAGAAGTCTAAAATCAGCAAGATTCAATTAAATAAATAGAAGTGCAAAGTACTACTCTTAAAAGTAAAAATAAAATCCACAACTACAAAATGGGGAGTAACTGAGGTGGTAGTACTGCTGAAAAGGATCTGGGGGCTTTAGTGGATCACAAATTGAACGAGTTAACAGTGTGTTGTGATTGTGAAAAAGGTTAATATCTTTCTGGAGGGTAGGTAAGACACAGGAATGTAATTGTTCCACTCTACACAGGTCTGATGAGGCCTCAGCTGGAGTGCTGTTTCCATTTCTGGGTGCCACACTTTAGGAAATATGTGGATAAATTGGAGAGAGTCCAGAAGAGGGCAAGAAAAATGATGAAAGGTTTAGAAAACCTGGCCAGTGGGAAAAGATTTAAAAACCTGGGCACATTTAGATTTGAGAAAAGACTGATGGGGGGGACCTGGTACCTCCTCAGATATGTTAAGAACTGTTATAAAGAGGATGGCGATCAATTGCTCTCCATGTCCACTGAAGGTAGGACAAGAAGTAATGGGTTTAATCTGTAGCAAAGGAGAGGTAGGTTAGATATTAAGAAAAACTTACTAATTCTAAGGGTAGTTAAATTCTGGAATAGGCTTCCAGTGTTTAGTTATGGAATCCCCATCATTGGAGGTTTAAAAACAGGTTGGACAAACACCTTTCAGGGATGTTCTAGGTTTACTTGGTCTTGCCTCAGTACAGAGGGCTGGACTAGATGACCTCTCAATGTCCTTTCCAACCTTACATTTCAATGATTTATGAAGGTGTTACAAAATCACTTTGTTAATTGTGCTAATTAGTTATCTTTTTGCTTCAGTACATGATATCATTAATTAATCTAGTATGTTGAGTAAAGTTTTTGTTTGCAATCCGCATTAGTTACTGCACCAATGCTTGTTCTGATGTTCTAGAATACTAAAGTTACAAAAGACAATTCAGACTAGAACCCAAGGAAGAGAGTCCTTGCACCAATTCAAATAAAGTATTCTTCCTTTTTTTCCTGTCTGCTCTGAAGTTTCTGATCAGGTCCAACCAGAGCCCCCTCAGCCTGTGCCTTCCTCTGCAGAGCATGAAGGTCGTGATGCTGAAGAAGCTGAAGTCCAGCACAAACAGGTAAAGTGAACAAACAGTCCTTGGACAGAGAATAAAGATGGCAAATGTTGTTTGTCTGATCTTTGTTGTTGTTTCAGAGAACTCCACTAAAGAAACCTGATGTGACAGTCCCCACTGTACCGTTGGATGAGGAAGAAGGGGACATCTGTGCCATCTGCTTTGAGCAATGGACTAATGCTGGGGAGCACCGGCTCTCAGCGTTGCGGTGTGGACACCTGTTTGGATACACTTGCATCGTAAGGTGGCTCAAGGGACAGGCAGGGAAATGCCCTCAGGTAAAGTGCACCCTTTTGTGTTGGAATAGATTTGCTCTCAGGCAGCCTCTGGTCCAAATGTGACCATCATTAAGAGGGTTATTATTCAGAAGGAAATGAAGTCAGGGTTTTAAATCCTGTACAAAAAGTCCACCATTTCCGCCTGTCAAAAGTAACAAAATCCCCACTGCTTTGAAGTGATTTTCACCAGGATGAGTTCGCACTGTTCATCTGAAGGAGAACTTAAATTCTTCACCTAATTCAGCACAGTTTTGCTGAAATTAACTAGAGTATTAGTGTTGCTCAGTGGGTAGCAACATCACATGTGGGGCAAAAGGAAGAGTTCAAGTCCTGTTCCACGACTTGGTGTCATGACACTACAGTGCAGTACTGGAGGGGACTGCATAGATTGGTGCCATTTGTCAGATAAGATGATTAATGACCCTTAATGGAAGGTGTCTGGCAGTATTTTAAATTAATGGCTGAGAGCTCTGGTTTCCTGGTCAGGCATCCAAAGGAGGTTCTAAGGTTCAAGCTGTGTGAGAACCACTGCTAAGTTCAGGATTGCTGCTGCATTTCTCTACTGTTGCTGCACTCCAATATCTGTCACTGCTTCAAAGGGTGAAAAGTACTTTAGTCAACCTAATTGTAAGTAAAAAAAACAAATCACCTCAGCTTTTGTTCCCTTAGAAATGGGGTGTGTCAAATGTTATCAAATATATGTGGCTATCAGATACCATCTCTGGTTAAAACATAATAACCAACTTCTTAAACCATTAATGTCTTGTGACTGGATGCTTGTATATTAACAATTAAGGGATTCAGCCTGTTCCCTACTATTCACGTAGCCTTTCACTCATTCATTCCTTATACTGTCTCCCCACCTATTTGAGAGATCGTTTCCAATATCTGCTAATTTATTTTGACGTTAGCATATATTTTTCCAGATTTTAATAGGGCAGTATTAAGTTTGGGCAGGATTAAGTGGGGTGGGATTTAGACCTGGTCTACACTAGAAATTTACATTGGTATAGCTATATCTCAGGGGTGTAAAAAATGCACACCCCATGAGATGTAGCTATACTGACCTAATCCCTGGTGTAGACATTGGTAGACAGATTCTTCCATCGACCTACCTACCGCCTGTTTGGGAGGTGGATTACCTACACCACCCCTCCCATCAGCGTAGGTCGTGTCTATGCTGAAGCACTGCAGCTGCACTGCTATAGTGTTTTAAGTGTAGGCATAACCTAAGGGTATTTCTGTGCTGCAATAAAAAAAAAACCTGTGGCTGGCCCATGCCAGCTGATTTGGGCTTGTAGGGTTCAGGCTGAGGAGCTGTCTAATTGTGGTGTAAAAATTCAGGGTTGGATTGCAGTCTGAGCTCTGGAACCCTCCCATCTCGCATGGTCCTAGAGCCCAGGCTGCAGCCCAAGCACGAACATCTACACCACAATTAAACAGCCCCTTAGCCTGAGTCGGCTAGCGTGGTCCAGCGGCAGGTTTTTAGTTGTACTGTAGACATACCCTAAGTGAGTGAAGTTATGTGGCATTGGGAAACGGGCTTGGTCATTTAACTGTTCATTTCTGGTCCTCCTAATGTTTTGAGGTTTTAAAAAGCTGTAAAATTGGCTGGGTTTTTTTGTTATGTTTTTGCAGAGTGTAATGTTGCCTCAGTGTTAGCTGCACTCCTCTGAAACATAGTTTCACACCTAACTCTTTGTTAAAACTATTTTTTTAGATCAAGAATAGTGTTCAATTTACAACGCAAAGAGACAACCGTCACTTCCTAGCCTTCTTACCTGAGGGCCCAAGGTTTCAGTAGCTCTCAAATGAAAAAGCCATTGTATAGTTTTGCTTGCTTTTGAGTGGGATTCCTGCTGAAACAGAGTCTGGTGTTTTACGCTGTAGTTAAACAAAAGGATTCATTTTTCAGATCTGCCTCTGGCTTCTCATCCTTGTCATATCTGTGTAACTTTTTTCAGAACAAAATCCTCAGCGGGCATTCCTCAGACTTGGAGTTCTGTTCTTAAACTTCTGTGATTTCTCATTCTTGCTATCACTTACTTCTCTTTCAAAGGGTGGAGGGGAGATGCTCCAGGAAACACAGTAGTTGATATCCTGAGTGATTAGACTTTTGGTGTCTATTACATCTTCCTGCTAAACATTCTAATAGTACATTATGTATTTTTATGTGGTTATCTTAAGGATGCCTAAGGCTGGTTGGTGAGTGTCTTCTAGTGACATAGCAACCTGAGAAGTGTCTGAGATGGGCTTGTAAAATGCGACAAGGAGTCCTGTGGCACCTTATAGACTAACAGACGTATGGGCTTGTCGCTCTAAAGAAAAGATGAGCTAGCCCTAGGTTTTTTTTTCTCTTCATTTCCAGTTGTTTATTCTTGAACTGATTTGCACATTGTTGCTGTGCATGTGGCTTTGTAGAAAAGGTGGTTTGAGTGCAAGTTACTATTATAGTTTCACATTCTAGATTCTACTAGTGACTGCTGTTGGGTGCTAGGGAAGCAATCGTAAGCATTTACTACTCTACACACACAATCTTTTGCCAGACATGGAAACAGTGACCATGATCTATGTCTTTATACTACTAAACAGTAGATATACCTGCATTTAAAAGACATGAACTAATGTGGGATTCCCCAAAGGCTGCTTGATATGGTCTGTCTGTAGTCCCTTTCATCTGATGCCTACAAAGCATTTTCTAAACACTAAGCCTTGCAGTCCCCCCATCAGGGCGGTATTAATCCAGTTTTACAGATGGGGAAACTGAAGTACAGAGAGGTTAAGTGACTTTGCCAACACCACATAGCACGTACATGATAGAGTTGTGAATAGACTCAAGTAGTACCTGATTCTTGCTGCTCTCAAAGTAGAGGTGGGGACTGTATGTTTGCATGAGCATTTGAATTGCTCACAGGATTTATCTGGCTGTCCTGGGTACTTGGTGGTTTTGAAACACAAGACCAGGGGCAGCAGAGGGATTTTTTCTGAAAGGTGAATGCAGCACTAGAAAATCCGATCTAAAATTTCAAAATAGCAGTCCTGATTAAGGCTGTAATGACCACATGGATAGCAACGTTTGAAGGGGAATTTCAAAATATTTAACATCTGGATTTAACAGAGTAGGAATATTTAATTTGGGTTCGAATTGAATGTTAATTTCCTAGGGATAAACTGAACCTACTTTTTATTTTAGTGCAATAAGAAGGCAAAGCGTTCTGACGTAGTGGTCCTGTATGCCCGTACTTTGAAAGCACTGGACACCAGTGAACAGGAGCGCATGAAAAGGTATGGAGCATACACCTCAGATGTACCGTCTCTGTCCCACATGTACATGCCTAAGAAAGAAAACTGATTTAATGCAGCCTGACTCTTACCTAGGCCTTTTTTCAGCTATGCTCCCTGAAACTGGGTATGCACTGTCTTAACTGCGAGTGCCAGTATTATGGATTGCCTTAAATATGGAGATCATGCTGTATTCAGCATGTGTTATCTGGAACGAAGAATCCCTATTAGAATTTAATTCTTGGGTTTTGTGTCCTTGCACATTGCACTGAGAGCTGACTAAAGCAAGCTTAGGTGGTATATGTTAAAACTCCACAGCTGAAGAATGAGCCAAGAATGTGCCAAGTCCTTCCAAAAAAATCCCAAACAAACTAACTGCTAATTCATCTTTACATGAGAAATGAAACACCTTGTCCAGAAATGCAGTGAGGGTGAACAGTAGACTTTAACTTTGCTATCTCTTTACGTATGCATTAAAAAGTGGTCTCATCTCATTGTCAAAAATGTAATATGATATGGAAATTATTTTGTAGTCAGACTGACTACATCTAAGCTGAACATTTAGAATTCATTATAAACCAAAAACCAGGATAATAGGTATATCTCCATGTATTATTATCTCATGGAACTGGAAGGGACCCTGAAAGGTCATTGAGTCCAGCCCCCTGCCTTCACTAGCAGGACCAAGTACTGATTTTTGTCCCAGATCCCGAAGTGGCTCCCTCAAGGATTGAACTCTCAACCCTGGGTTTAGCAGGCCAATGCTCAAACCACTGAGCTATCCCTCCCCCTTTATACTTGAAATTTCTATGGTATAACTTCATGTACAGTATAAAATTTTCTGTTATATGCAACTACAAATAGTATAATAAAATCCAATAAAGGTTAAAGGTTGCAGAATCCCAGGTCCTTCCTAAATCTTCATATTGCTGAGCAAAACATCATTTCAGCTTCCTTAGATCGTTTCTCCTTTCAGGAAACTGTTTCAAACTTTTTTCAACTCAGTACTTACTTAAAATACCACTACCATGGTGAAACTTCCAAGTGACCTCATTATCTCCTAATATAGCTGTCCTATGTTACCCTAATTGCTAATCAGAAATGGGTGAGGAAGGAATTTTCAGCAGCGAAAATAGATATTTTAACTGGCATTCTGTGACCGGGGTCCCGGGAGGGCCACACTGAGGTTACTCAATTAGGGCAAACTGCAAAGAATGGGGCAACCAATCTCCAAAGCTGGTGGATAGTCCAATACTTAGGTTTACCAAGCCAACACAAAATAGCTTCTGTAATACCTGACTTGCTTCACAGAAGCCAAAACACAGTTCCCTTATAGCAACCCAGCTTTGGGCTTCCACCCAGACACCGAAATCGATGAGGATGAGGATTACTGAAAATCTTATTCATCATATAAAAAAGTTCTACCAATCCCAAAGGATTGGACACATTGCTTCCCAAGTTAATGAATACACCTCTACCTCGATAAAATGCGACCCGATATAACACGAATTCGGATATAACGCAGTAAAGCAGCGCTCCGGGGGAGCGGGGCTGCGCACTCTGGCGGATCAAAGCAAGCTCGATATAACGCGGTTTCACCTATAACACGGTAAGATTTTTTGGCTCCCGAGGACAGCGTTATATTGGGGTAGAGGTGTATTTCAATCTTATCCAAATGCACGCTACAGCCAATTCTTATTAACTAAACTAAAATTTATTAAAAAAGAAATGAGTGAGTATTGGTTACAAGATCAGTATACAGACAGACATGAGTACAGTTCTGAGATTAGTTTCATAGTGGAAATGGTGAATTTTGTAGTTGCAACGAGTTCTTTCAGAATTAGTCAATAGGTTATAGTCCAGGGTTTATATCAGGGTGATCCAGGTGGGACTGGAGATCTTAGTCTTATAACTCAAGCTTCCCCTGCATAAAGCATCAAGCAAATCTGAGATAAAAAGGATCAGGACCCAAGAGACCTTTATACAGTTCCAGACCTTCTCTTGACAGCACAGAGTCCTTAGGCGAACAATAAGCAATCATTGAGATTTTGAAGTAGACCGATTTCCTAAGCATCACTGGTAATTAGCTACATGAATTAACATAAAGCAATTGCCTTTTTTCCGCCATTCGCAGGTGATTTGCTATACATTTCAAAGAGAGATCAATACAGTGATATCGCATAGACCGGAACGGTTACATTGTTAACCTCTAACAATATATTATGTAAAAACACAAACATTATTTACCAATATGTCCCTAAAAGTTGAATTTAGTTAATTTATCCTGCAGGATGCTTATCCCTTTCTGGCCATGTGTCACACATGCCATTGCATGATGCTGTGTTTTTGATCTCTGTAATGTTATAATTCATTGTGAACACTGGATGTGATGTTGCAAAACATGGTAGGGGGGAGATTTTAAATAAAACAAATGACTATCAGGCTTCTAACTCCCATTGAAAGACTAACTGTGTCTTCGAAAATCTTCCCTACAGGCTGTACCTTTCCTGCTTCTACCACCCTCTCCCACTGACCATTCACGTCTCCTCTTCCCCGCTACTTCACTGCTGCCTTCCTTTCAGTGTAATTGCAATCCATTCAAGATATCTGAATTCCTCTCTTTTGTTAGGCTCAGAGTGCCAGGGTAGGAACCTAGGGAGGTGGTGGAATCTTCATCCTTAGAGGTTAAGGCCCAGCTTGACAAAGCCCTGGCTGGGATGATTTAGTTGGGGTTGGTCCTGCTTTGAGAAGGGGGTGGGACTAGGACTAGATGACCTCCTGAGGTCTCTTCCAACTCTAATCTTCTGTGATTCTATGATATGTAACTCATAATATCATCAATATAGATATTCGCTACAGATGTTTGTAATGGAAACTTCCTTAATATCAGCCCCTGATACTAAAACAAACGCAGTTGTATTTTGCTTTTTACACAACAAAAATCATATGACACAACCACGGGGTGCAGTTAGGTCCGACATAATTGTGTTTACTAAACAGATGCAAACATGCAAGCCTATGTATGCATATACTGCTGCTCTGACTGGTTTGTAGCAGCTTCTGAAACAGAACACAGCAGCACTAAAAACTCCCAAATTATTTAAAGGGATACTACTGTATTCCTATATGCTACATACTTGCTCCCCCTTTATGTAAAGGACACTTAAAAGAAAAGTTACAAATGTGTTACTGTCAAAACTTCTATCACTAAATATACAACATGGCATAGATTAGTCTGAGAGGTGGTTTATGACTTCTCTGGAGAAGGTCTTAGGCATCACAACAGTATCTGTATTTTCTGATGTAGCTGTATTAGTAACATCTTCCTGCTGTAAAAAGAACAGGAGTACTTGCACCTTAGAGACTAACAAATTTATTAGAGCATAAGCTTTCGTGGGCTACAGCCCACTTCTTCGGATGCATATATAGTGAAACATATTGAGGAGATATATATACACACATACAGAGAGCATGAACAGGTGGGAGTTGTCTTACCAACTCTGAGAGGCCAATTAAGAGAAAAAAACTTTTGAAGTGATAATCAAGATAGCTCAGTACAGACAGTTTGATAAGAAGTGTGAGAATACTTACAAGGGGAGATAGATTCAATGTTTGTAATGGCTCAGCCATTCCCAGTCCTTATTCAATCCTGAGTGGATTGTATCTAGTTTGCATATCAATTCCAGCTCAGCAGTCTCTCGTTGGAGTCTGTTTTTGAAGTTTTTCTGTTGTAAGATAGCCACCCGCAGGTCTGTCATTGAATGACCAGACAGGTTAAAGTGTTCTCCCACTGGTTTTGAGTATTATGATTCCTGATGTCAGATTTGTGTCCATTAATTCTTTTGCGTAGAGACTGTCCGGTTTGGCCAATGTACATGGCAGAGGGGCATTGCTGGCACATGATGGCATATATCACATTGGTAGATGTGCAGGTGAACGAGCCCCTGATGGTATGGCTGATGTGATTAGGCCCTGTGATGTCACTTGAATAGATATGTGGACAGAGTTGGCATCGGGCTTTGTTACAAGGATAGGTTCCTGGGTCAGTGTTTTTGTTCAGTGATGTGTGGTTGCTGGTGAGTATTTGCTTTAGGTTGGGGGGTTGTCTGTAAGTGAGGACAGGTCTGTCTCCCAAGATCTGTGAGAGTAAAGGATCATCTTTCAGGATAGGTTGTAGATCTCTGATGATGCGCTGGAGAGGTTTTAGTTGGGGGCTGAAGGTGACAGCTAGTGGTGGTCTGTTATTTTCTTTGTTGGGCCTGTCTTGTAGGAGGTGACTTCTGGGTACTCGTCTGGCTCTGTCAATCTGTTTTTTTCACTTCAGCAGGTGGGTATTGTAGTTTTAAGAATGCTTGATAGAGATCTTGTAGGTGCTTGTCTCTATCTGAGGGATTGGAGCAAATGCGGTTATATCTTAGAGCTTGGCTGTAGACAATGGATCGTGTGGTGTGTCCTGGATGGAAGCTGGAGGCATGTAGGTAAGTGTAGCGGTCAGTAGGTTTCCGGTATAGGGTGGTATTTATGTGACCATCGCTTATTAGCACAGTAGTGTCCAGGAAATGGACCGCTTGTGTGGATTGATCTAGGCTGAGGTTGATGGTGGGATGGAAATTATTGAAATCATGGTGGAATTCCTCAAGGGCTTCTTTTCCATGGGTCCAGATGATGAAGATGTCATCAATATAGCGCTTTATAGAATATATAAATATTCTATATTCTAAATATAAATATAGAATCCTTTTTTTTGTAGTGCTGGTAGGGGGGATTCTGTGGGTTAGTATGCTGTTCAGAGGTATGTTGGAAATATTCTTTGAGTCGGAGATGTCGAAAGTAGGATTCTAGGTCACTGCAGAACTGTATCATGTTCATGGGTCTGGAGGGACAAAAGGAGAGGTCCCGAGATAGGACAGACTCTTCTGCTGGGCTAAGAGTATAGCTGGAAAGATTAACAATATTGCTGGGTGGGTTAAGGGAACTACTGTTGTGGCTCCTTGTGGCATGTAGCAGTTTAGATAGTTTAGTGTCCTTTTTCCTTTGTAGAGAGGCAAAGTTTGTCTTGTAAATGGCTTGTCTAGTTTTTGTAAAGTCTATCCATGAGGAAGTTTGTGTGGAAGGTTGTTTTTTTGAGAGTATCCAGTTTTGAGAGCTCATTCTTAATCTTTCCCTGTTTGCTGTATAGGATGCTGATCAGGTGGTTTCGCAGTTTCTTTGAGAGTATGTGACACAATCTCTCAGCATAGTCTGTGTGATATGTAGATTGTAATGGATTTTTTACCTTTAGTCCTTTTGGTATGATGTCCATCTGCTTGCATTTGGAAAGGAAGATGATGTCTGTCTGTATCTGTACAAGTTTTTTCATGAAGTTGATGGATTTCATCAACGCCCCTACTCTACTTGCGCTATATTGATGACATCTTCATCATCTGGACCCATGGAAAAGAAGCCCTTGAGGAATTCCACCATGATTTCAATAATTTCCATCCCACCATCAACCTCAGCCTAGATCAATCCACACAAGCGGTCCATTTCCTGGACACTACTGTGCTAATAAGCGATGGTCACATAAATACCACCAGAGGGTCCTGTGGCACCTTTAAGACTAACAGAAGTATTGGGAGCATAAGCTTTCGTGGGTAAGAACCTCACTTCTTCAGATGCAAGTAATGGAAATCTCCAGAGGCAGGTATAAATCAGTGTGGAGATAACGAGGTTAGTTCAATCAGGGAGGGTGAGGTGCTCTGCTAGCAGTAGAGGTGTGAACACCAAGGGAGGAGAAACTGCTTCTGTAGTTGGATAGCCATTCACAGTCTTTGTTTAATCCTGATCTGATGGTGTCAAATTTGCAAATGAACTGGAGCTCAGCAGTTTCTCTTTGGAGTCTGGTCCTGAAGTTTTTTTGCTGTAAGATGGCTACCTTAACATCTGCTATTGTGTGGCCAGGGAGGTTAAAGTGTTCTCCTACAGGTTTTTGTATATTGCCATTCCTGATATCTGACTTGTGTCCATTTATCCTCTTGCGTAGTGACTGTCCAGTTTGGCCAATGTACATAGCAGAGGGGCATTGCTGGCACATGATGGCATATATGACATTGGTGGACGTGCAGGTGAATGAGCCGGTGATGTTGTAGCTGATCTGGTTAGGTCCTGTGATAGTGCTGCTGGTGTAGATATGTGGGCAGAGTTGGCATCGAGGTTTGTTGCATGGGTTGGTTCCTGAGTTAGAGTTGTTATGGTGCGGTGCGTGGTTGCTGGTGAGGATATGCTTAAGGTTGGCGGGTTGTCTGTGGGCGAGGACTGGCCTGCCTCCCAAGGTCTGTGAAAGTGAGGGGTCATTGTCCACTGTCTGGATATGTGGATTCCCTACTCAGACCCTACGCCACCAGCACTCCCAGCTATCTCCGTGACACCACAGATTTCCTGAGAAAACTACAATGCATTGGTGACCTCCCAGAAAACAGCATCCTAGCCACCATGGATGTAGAGGCTCTCTACACAAACATCCCACACACAGATGGAATACAAGCTGTCAGGAACAGTATCCCTGATGATGAAACAGCACAACTTATTGCTGAGCTCTGTGACTTTATCCTCACGCACAATTATTTCAAATTTGGTGACAATATATACCTCCAGACCAGTGGCACCGCTATGGGCACCCGCATGGCCCCACAATATGCCAACATCTTTATGGCTGACCTGGAACAACGCTTCCTCAGCTCTCGTCCACTCACGCCCCTTCTCTACCTACGCTACATTGATGACATCTTCATCATCTGGACCCATGGGAAGGAGACCCTGGAAGAATTCCACCATGATTTCAACAGCTTCCACCCCACCATCAACCTCAGCCTGGACCAATCTACACAGGAGGTCCACTTCCTGGACACCACAGTACAAATAAGCAATGGCCACGTTAACACCACCCTATACCGAAAACCCACCGACCGCTATGCCTACCTTCATGCCTCCAGCTTCCACCCTGGACACACCACACGATCCATCGTCTACAGCCAAGCACTGAGGTACAACCGCATCTGCTCCAACCCCTCAGACAGAGACCAACACCTGCAAGATCTTCACCAAGCATTCTCAAAACTACGATACCCACACAAGGAAATAAAGGAACAAATCAACAGAGCCAGACGTGTACCCAGAAGCCTCCTGCTACAAGACAGGCCCCAAAAAGAAACCAACAGAACTCCACTGGCCATCACCTACAGCCCTCAGCTTAAACCTCTCCAACGCATCATCAGTGATCTACAACCCATCCTGGACAATGACCCCTCACTTTCACAGACCTTGGGAGGCAGGCCAGTCCTCGCCCACAGACAACCCGCCAACCTTAAGCATATCCTCACCAGCAACCACGCACCGCACCATAACAACTCTAACTCAGGAACCAACCCATGCAACAAACCTCGATGCCAACTCTGCCCACATATCTACACCAGCAGCACTATCACAGGACCTAACCAGATCAGCTACAACATCACCGGCTCATTCACCTGCACGTCCACCAATGTCATATATGCCATCATGTGCCAGCAATGCCCCTCTGCTATGTACATTGGCCAAACTGGACAGTCACTACGCAAGAGGATAAATGGACACAAGTCAGATATCAGGAATGGCAATATACAAAAACCTGTAGGAGAACACTTTAACCTCCCTGGCCACACAATAGCAGATGTTAAGGTAGCCATCTTACAGCAAAAAAACTTCAGGACCAGACTCCAAAGAGAAACTGCTGAGCTCCAGTTCATTTGCAAATTTGACACCATCAGATCAGGATTAAACAAAGACTGTGAATGGCTATCCAACTACAGAAGCAGTTTCTCCTCCCTTGGTGTTCACACCTCTACTGCTAGCAGAGCACCTCACCCTCCCTGATTGAACTAACCTCGTTATCTCCACACTGATTTATACCTGCCTCTGGAGATTTCCATTACTTGCATCTGAAGAAGTGAGGTTCTTACCCACGAAAGCTTATGCTCCCAATACTTCTGTTAGTCTTAAAGGTGCCACAGGACCCTCTGTTGCTTTTTACAGTTTCAGACTAACACGGCTACCCCTCTGATAAATACCACCCTATACCGGAAACCTACTGACCGCTACACTTACCTACATGCCTCCAGCTTCCATCCAGGACACACCACACGATCCATTGTCTACAGCCAAGCTCTAAGATATAACCGCATTTGCTCCAATCCCTCAGATAGAGACAAGCACCTACAAGATCTCTATCAAGCATTCTTAAAACTACAATACCCACCTGCTGAAGTGAAAAAACAGATTGACAGAGCCAGACGAGTACCCAGAAGTCACCTCCTACAAGACAGGCCCAACAAAGAAAATAACAGACCACCACTAGCTGTCACCTTCAGCCCCCAACTAAAACCTCTCCAGCGCATCATCAGAGATCTACAACCTATCCTGAAAGATGATCCTTTACTCTCACAGATCTTGGGAGACAGACCTGTCCTCGCTTACAGACAACCCCCCAACGTAAAGCAAATACTCACCAGCAACCACACATCACTGAACAAAAACACTGACCCAGGAACCTATCCTTGTAACAAAGCCCGATGCCAACTCTGTCCACATATCTATTCAAGTGACATCATCACAGGGCCTAATCACATCAGCCATACCATCAGGGGCTCGTTCACCTGCACATCTACCAATGTGATATATGCCATCATGTGCCAGCAATGCCCCTCTGCCATGTACATTGGCCAAACCGGACAGTCTCTATGCAAAAGAATTAATGGACACAAATCTGACATCAGGAATCATAATACTCAAAACCAGTGGGAGAACACTTTAACCTGTCTGGTCATTCAATGACAGACCTGCGGGTGGCTATCTTATAACAGAAAAACTTCAAAAACAGACTCCAACGAGAGACTGCTGAGCTGGAATTGATATGCAAACTAGATACGATCAACTCGGGATTGAATAAGGACTGGGAATGGCTGAGCCATTACAAACATTGAATCTATCTCCCCTTGTAAGTATTCTCACACTTCTTATCAAACTGTCTGTACTGAGCTATCTTGATTATCACTTCAAAAGTTTTTTTCTTACTTAATTGGCCTCTCAGAGTTGGTAAGACAACTCCCACCTGTTCATGCTCTCTGTTTGTGTGTATATATATCTCCTCAATATGTTTCACTATATATGCATCCGAAGAAGTGGGCGGTAGCCCACGAAAGCTTATGCTCTAATAAATTTGTTAGTCTCTAAGGTGCCACAAGTACCCCTGTTCTTTTTTGCGGATACAGACTAACACGGCTGCTACTCTGAAATCTTCCTGCTGTGTAGTATTAGAGTACTTGTAATTAAAAAACAGGACCTGAGGCTCATGGTATTATTACAAGTCAGTGTCTGGCTGTATTGTAGCCTTGTTAATATTCAGTACCTGTCGAATTCTTACATAAGAAATGTACAGAATGGTTTTTTCCTCCATATTCGCTTTTTTATTTTGTGGTTGATGGAAAGGGCTCATCTGTCTTTAGAAAAGTAATAGAACAGTCCTTGTGAGCCACTAGATAAAAGGTCACCGTTGCTGTTATGCATAACTGAGAGCATAACTAAGGCCCCTCTGCTATTCACCTCCAATAAATCATTAGGAGGGGAACTTGGATGAGAAAGCTGTTTATGCAAAAAAAAAAAAAAAAAACAACCCACAATAACTGGCTACCTGCTAATGGCCGGGAGGCAAAGCAAGGAGATAAAGAGTGCAAGACCACTAAGTGGGATTTACTGAAAGTGTTGTTAAGTTTACCTGAGCGTGGCTGTGTTTTAACCTACACTGGTGATAGAGCTGCAGCCCAGAGGAACATCCTAAGTTGTGTCCAGTCATGATCATTTCTTTTTTTTCTCCTCTGTTTAGCTCTTTAGAAAAGGAGCAGATGTTGCGGAGACAGGCGGAATTGGAATCCGCACAGAGCCGTCTCCAGCTGCAGGTCTTGACAGATGAATGCAGTAAACTTCGCAAGCAAATTCAGGTAAGTTCAGCTGCTGCCCATTGATGATGGGCTCTTCATTGCCTCCTTCTCTTCAGCCGCTGTCTCATGATGTGCCTTCCTTCCATGTTTAGTCTGAGCGAGCTTGTGTGTGTTCTTCCAAGCAAGATAAAATATCTTGTCAACACGAACACAGAGCTTCCAGTTTCATCACTGTTCATAATTCATTAATGTTTAAGGTTTTCTGCAAGTATAATTCCTCACTAATTATAGTTGAGCATTTAATTCTGAACTCGCATGCTATTACTCATATAACCATTAAAGTGAATTCTTACGGTGAACATTTTACTTTTCTGACATAACTTTCTAGTGTGATTTTGGTAATGGGTTTTAATAGATCAGATTTCTTTTGGACTGTGTCCTATAGGTTCTTCCATCTTTGCTGAAACTAGGTCAGGAGTCAGCACTTGCTCTTCTGGTATCATCACAATATGACCAATTTATTACTGCAGGCTGCTTGCTGCGGGAAGAGCTGTTTAGAGACATCACTGTCTCCTCGTACTTACAGATTGCAGAATTAGTGAGAACAAACTCTAGGCTGTAGAGATGCCTGGTGATCTGTCCCTTTCCAGGTTTAGTCTAAAATTATATAACATTCTGATATCTTATCACCTGCAGCAATTGCTGTTGCTGAAAAGGCTGTACTGGTTTCCTGTATAGCAGAGGTGGGCAAACTACAGCCCGGGGGCCACATCCGGCCCTCCAGACGTTTGAATCCTGCCCTTGAGCTCCCACCGGGAAACGGGGTCTGGGGCTAGCCCCGCTCCAGCTGGGGAGCAGGGTCAGGGTCTTGCCCCACTCCGCATGGATCCCGGAAGCAGCGACATGTCCCCACTCCAGCTCCTATGTGTAGGGGCAGCCAGGGGGCGCCGCACGCTACTCCCACCCCAAGCGCCGCCCTCGCAGCTCCCATTGGCCGACGCCTACGCACAGGGCAGTGTGCAGAGCTGCCTTGCCGCACCTCCGCATAGGAGCTGGAGGGGGGACATGCCACTGTTTCTGGGAGCTGCTTCAGGTAAGCGCCGCCCGGAGCATGCCCCCCAGGCCCCCTCCCATGCCCCAACCCCCTGCATAAGCCCTGATCCCCCTCCCACCCTCCGAACCCCTCGGTCCCAGCCCGGAGCATCCTCCTGCACCCCCAACTCCTTATCCCCAGCCCCACCCCAGAGCCTGCACCCCCAGCCAGAGCCCTCTGCCCTCCTGTACCCCAACCCCCAATTTTGTGAGCATTCATGGCCCGCCATACAATTTCGATACCCAGATATGGCCCTCAGGCCAAAAGGTTTGCCCACCCCTGCTGTAGAGAATGGGAAGGTTCATTGAGACTTTCAGCTGTTGTGCTATCTGGCACCTTTCACCAGTGCTGTATCCTTGTTACTAGGCTTGGCAGAATTTCATTTTTATTTTGTTAAAAATAAACATTGATATCAGCTGAAATTATAAAGCATTGTTTTTGATTTTTATCTGTTTACATTGTCACAGTTGTGGGAAATGGAGGATCGGACAATATTTAATGACAGACCTTGAGATTCAAAAACTTCTAAAATCCAGATTGTCTACACCACATGTCATAATATATAAAGTAAATATTCTTAAATCAATAAGTTCTCAAGCAGCATTTTTCTTAGTTTGCTTATCTGTATATTTTGATTATCGATGGAAATATTTTGTCAGTTGGCGTGTACAGTGAAATCAACATTTACTAACACTTATCGTTTTAAAAATCAAATCCTTCCAAGCCTGCTTATAACCTGTTCCATTATCAACCCATTTCTTGCTGTATCAAGGGATACAAATATTTTATTCAGCCTTCCACTTAGTTTCACTTTCGTTTTTTTCCTTTGCTTTTTGAATTTCTCCTGTTTTATACTCTCCTTAGAATCATAGAATATCAGGGTTGGAAGGGACCTCAGGAGGTATCTAGTCCAACCCCCTGCTCAAAGTAGGACCAATTCCCAACTAAATCATCCCAGCCAGGGCTTTGACAAGCCTGACCTTAAAAACCTCTAAGGAAGGAGATTCCACCACCTCCCTAGGTAACCCATTCCAGTGCTTCACCACCCTCCTAGTGAAAAAGTTTTTCCTAATATCCAACCTAAACCTCCCCAACTGCAACTTGAGACCATTACTCCTTGTTCTGTCATCAGGTACCACTGAGAACAGTCTAGATCCATCCTCTTTGGAACCCCCTTTCAGGTAGTTGAAAGCAGCTATCAAATCCCCCCTCAGCCTCTCCTCTTAAGTCATGATTAAGCTCCCTAATCATTAGACTCTTTCCAATTTTTCCACATCCTTCTTGTAACATGGGGCCCAAAATTGGACACAGTACTCCAGATGAGGCCTCACCAATGTCGAATAGAGGGGAATGATCACGTCCCTCGATCTGCTGGCAATGCCCCTACTTATACAGCCCAAAATGCCGTTAGCCTTCTTGGCAACAAGGGCACACTGTTGACTCATATCCAGCTTCTCGTCCACTGTACCCCTAGGTCCTTTTCTGCAGAACTGCTTCCTAGCCATTCGGTCCCTAGTCTGTAACAGTGCATGGGATTCTTCCGTCCTAAGTGCTGGACTCTGCACTTGTCCTTGTTGAACCTCATCAGGTTTCTTTTGGCCCAATCCTCTAATTTGTCTAGGTCCCTCTGTATCCTATCCCTACCCTCCAGTGTATCTACCGCTCCTCCCAATTTAGTGTCATCTGCAAACTTGCTGAGAGTGCAGTCCACGCCATCTTCCGGATCATTAATGAAGATATTGAACAAAACCGGCCCCAGGACCGACCCCTGGGGCACTCCACTTGAAACTGGCTGCCAATTAGACATGGAGCCGTTGATCACTACCCGTTGAGCCCGACGATCTAGCCAGCTTTCTATCCACCTTATAGTCCATTCATCCAGCCCATACTTCTTTAACTTGGTGGCAAGAATACTGTGGGAGACCGTATCAAAAGCTTTGCTAAAGTCAAGGAATAACACATCCACTGCTTTCCCCTCATCCACAAAGTCAGTTATCTCCTCATAGAAGGCAATTAGGTTAGTCAGGCATGTCTGTGGGATTAGGTGGCACCTGCGGTGCTACAGTCTGCCAACATGGCCATGACAAAAGGCTTCACAAATTAATTGGTTGAATTCCTATGTCAGATTGCATGTCACATATGAGGTAATGAGAGGATCTGGTTCACCATGGACACTGATCAAGGAAAATCATGGATGCAGTAAATCTCTAGATTCCACAGAGCAATGTCTTTCTGCAATTCTGTTGAGTTTTTACATTGATGAAGCATACAGACTAACAGCGCCAAAAGGATAAGTGTCAGAAATACTATACAGATTAATTACCACACATACTCAAGCTATATCTTAGTATTTATACTACATTCCTCACTGTGGCATCAAAGTGTCTAAAATTACACACCAACATTAAAGTGCAGTAAATATTTATCCTTCACTTCATTCATTTGGCGGAAAGTTCAGAATGGGAGTCCTATGTGATTTGTGTAGCCTTATACTATGAGTATATGGAATAAGACTGGGAGGGATAGCTCAGTGGTTTGAAGTATCAGGGGTAGCCGTGTTAGTCTGTATCTACAAAAACAACAAGGAGTCTGGTGGCACCTTAAAGACTAACAGATTTATTTGGGCATAAGCTTTCGTGGGTAAAAACCTCACTTGGCCTGCTAAACCCAGGGTTGTGGGGCCATTTAGGGATCTCGGGTAAAAATCTGTCTGGGGATTGGTCCTGCTTTGAGCAGGGGGTTGGACTAGATGACCTCCTGAGGTCCCTTTCAACCCTGATATTCTATGAAGAGTGCTATATGTTTAATTTGAGATTATGTAGTGAAATATGCAACTTGTATTTTAATAAGAATAGTGTTACTGAACACTTAGACGTATCTAAATGGCATAAAAAGCTATGACATAATTAAGCTTATAAAAATTAAATATAATGTAAACACAGAAGCTCTTATTATGAATCTATTTAAAAATATAAAGAATATATTCAATAATAGAAAATTCTCTAACTGCATGGAAGTTTCTTGGGGAAATATAGTTGGTACAAAACCAGTAGATATAGGACAATGTCATATACTTATAGGAATCTTAGTGGAAACTAATGTAAATTTCCCCTTTTTAAAGTTACTGTATAAGCTAGTTTTTTGTTGCTAATATCCATCATTTTAAACTGCATTATCAAAATCAGTGTTGAAACCCTATACAGTAATAGTTTAGATTTGGTATTAGAATTTTCTAAGATTAAAGTGAGAGTACTATTTAAATAGAAATTCTTAAGCATTTCAGTTTTTATAAAGTCATACTTCTGGTGTTAAAATCGAGTTCCTGAGTGCATATGTGCACTCATCTTGGCTTTTATTGTAGTTTAACCACTGTATATAATAACATTTTGTGAAGTTCTAATTAAAAACATTAGCTGCTTGTGCATTTACAGTAAGAAAAGGCTACCTTAAGTGCATAGCCTCTTGTTCGCTGTGGCAAGCTGAAACTTAATTCTTTAGCAAGGTTCCTGGATTCTGTGGCAGACTGAAAATTGTGCAGCAGTTTCATTTGTAAATCAGAAAATATATATGTGGGAGTGTGGAATTAAGCATGCCATCTGGATATTTTGTGCTAAAATATCAGCACTTAAATAATTAGTGTTAACACTTTAAATTGTCATCACAAGATTTCAGAGCTTTCAGTCCTTTGAGATGAATGGGGCAGCTCACACTTCCCAAGCTATTGTTTCAGACTCAAAACGATGACCTTGCTTCATTTATATTTTCAGAGTTACTGTCATAACTGTAAGGGCTTGAAATGTGTGGAGGTTTTTAATGAAAATTTAAATTGTGGAGTACAGTTCTGTAGCAAGGAGAGATTCTACAAACAATGCACAAGACACAGAATATACAGCACCTTGCTTATGTACATCTAAAACAGTGGTGTCAAATGCCAACCCTCTGGGTATATATATTGTGCCCCACATGACAGATTGAGATTTGAGTTTTTAAAATATTCTGCTGAAAGTTTCTAGACATCCTGGTGGTGGGGAGGGGGAAAAAACCTTCCAGCAGGGAACCAAATATGAACTGATGCAGTGCTGTCTTCCTGAGTCTGAAAACAGAGACTGCAACAATAGCTCTTAAGAGGTGTGAATTCTGTCCCCTATTTATCACATTGATCTGTTAATGCTAAGCTCAATGATGACACTTTAACACCGTAGTGTCTAGCCTTTTTATGCCCAAGATAATTTTTTGAATTTAAGGGCAACACAGGATGTACCCCGCCCCTTCCCTGAAGCCCTGCCTCACTCACTCCATCCCCCCCTCTCTCCATCACTCGCTCTCCTCCACCCTCACTCACTTTCACCGGGCTGAGGCAGGGGGTTGGAGTTTGGGAGGGGGTGCAGGCTCTGGGCTGGGGCCGAGGGGTTTGCAGTGTGGAAGGGGGCTCCGGGCTGAACCTGGGGCAGGGGGTTGGGGTGCAGGAGGGGGTGTGGGCTCCGGGAGGGATTTTGGGTGCAGGAGGGGGCTCTGGGCTGGGGCAGAGTGTTGGGGTGCAGGAGGAGGTACAGGGTACTGCCTCTGGGAAGGGGGTCAGGGCTGATGCAGGGGGTATGGAGTGCAAGAGTGGGCATGGGGTGCTGGCTCTAGGAGGGGGCTCAGGGCTGGGGCAGGGGCTTGGGATGCAGGAGGGGCTATGGGGGGCTGGCTCTGGGAGGCTGCAGGTTGGGTGGTGGAAGAGAAATGCTGGGCCTGCTGTATTCATGCTACTCCTGGTCTTAATGCTGCAGAGCCATTCAGAACCTGCCCATTGAAGGGGGCGACACTTACCTCAGGCAGCTCCGGCCCCATGCTGCTCCCGGAAGGGGCCAACATGCCCCTGCGGGGGCACGTGGCTCTGCGCACTGCCCCCCTCTACAGGCACAGGCACCACCCCCGCAGCTCCCATTGGCCACAGTTCCCCATTCCCAGCCAATGGGAGCTGCGGGGGCAGTGCTTGCAGGCAGGAGCAACACATGGAAACCCCTGTCCTCCCCTTCCCCTCCCCCCCCGGGGCCGCTTCTGGGAGCAGCGTGGGGCCGGGATAGGCAGGGACCCTGGCTTAGCAGCAGCGGGCAGCCCCATTACACCACCGGAGATTGCGATCGACTGGGAGAGTCTCCAGGATCGACCAGTCGATCGTGATCAACCGGTTGGTGACCACTGCTTTAACATATCAACTATTTGATGGAACATTTCCCAGTCACTTTATTGTTTCCGCTCAACTAAATTTTCTCTCCCTGAATGGCTAAACTCAGGTGACAGGAAGGGTTAGGTATCTTGTTATTGTGGGAAATCTGGTTAATCCCCTCTCCTCCCTAGTTTCCTTATCTTCCTGGCTTTAAAAATAATTAACTGGTGAGGCTTTTGAATAAAATCTTTAATGTGGTGAAAACTTGTCACTTCTGTTTTTTGTTTTTTAATTACCTTCATCTTTCTCTGAAAGACACCGCTCTCTCTAGTTAAAGATGAAATTAAGCTTTCCATTAACATCATTATCATAGAATATCAGGGTTGGAAGGGACCTCAGGAGGTTATCTAGTCCAACCCCCTGCTCAAAGCAGGACCAATCCCCAGACAGATTTTTGCCCCAGATCCCTAAATGGCCCCCTCAAGGATTGAACTCACATCCCTGGGTTTAGCAGGCCAATGCTCAAACCACTGAGCGATCCCTCCCCCCTAATGGAATGGAGGGCCTCCTTCCCCTCCCCAAATCTTCCTGTCTTTGCCTGTTGCTACTCCAATTCTCCTGAAACATCACATGTTTGGTCTTATGCTGGGATAGAATCTGGAAAGTTTTTGAGGCAAATCAGAGAAGGCTTCTGGAAGATGTGAAATGAAACCTATTTTTAAGCTCTCAAACACTTTTAGGGAAAAGGTTTTTTTGGCTTGAGATAATTATAAATTAGTTTGACCTTGAAAATCCTATTTTCTTTTAATGTTTGTCTTTTTAGAACTGTTTGCTGTTGACTAGTTCTGGTTTGAGCGAGATTAGTTGGTGCAATTATTAAAGCTACGTTAATGCATACGTTAGGAGCTTGGAGATTTTAAATCTATAATCTCATTTCTATGGTGCTTAATTGTTTTGCAGACAGTATACTGTATTTGGAGTATATCTTAAGTTATCCAAGCTGTGGAAAGCAGGCCCCATCTCTCTTTATCTGTCTGCTTTAGGTATTTGTAAATATCTATGTAATAGTATAGCATCATGGGATTAGCGCGGGTGGTCATGACCTTGGGTTGGGTTATAACCATTTGGGCAGAATTCTTGTCAGAGTTATAATGTTCAAAATGGCCATACCCTCACACTTCCTGTGGATGATCTTTGTGAGGAGGAAAATTATCCAGTGAACATCTATTATATTAACACACTGTCTGAGGCTTTGCATTTCAGTAGTGTGAAAGTGGCTCTTCCTTTGTTGAATTAAAGGTCATTCTTTTGAGAGCTACTGTACTGAACATTTTGAAGCATAGTTCTTTGGTTTTGGAGAAAGTGAACAAGTCTTGGGTTCTTACAAAATTCAATCATTCCTGGAATCTCTGCTGGCTAGGATTATAAAGACCAGGGTGTAGTGCAGATTAAAGGAACTGACCTATTTTCATGGTGGGGAATTCCTGGACACTTCTAACATTGAAACCAAGGATGTTCATTCCTTTTGGGATGTTCTAGAAACTCTTGAAAATGGTTCTAATTGGTTGTGTTTTTTTAATTGTAATTCTGTTCTGAGTTTAGTACTTGGTGACTCATTCTTTTCTAAACATTGTTGACCTGGTGGTGATTGGATTTTATGTGTTGCCCATGGGTCTCCTTTTCTTAGTGGGTTCTAATACACATAACATTAAGAGATTTTGGCTAAAGATTTCAACAGAGCTTGCTGGAGTAGTCTGCAGGTTTCTATTGTACTTACAGTCAGAGTAAACTGGAAATCTAGCACTCCAGTAGTAGCATGGAAATGGAGTACAGTAGTGTTCCCATATCCCTGCCTGTGAGGCGTATCAGACTCCTGTATCTGCAAGCAGAAAGAAAGGCCAGGTCTACACTACTACTAACTTGTGTCGCTCGAGTATGAATAAGCCACCCCCCTGAGTGAAGTAAATTACACCGACCTACGCATCAGTGTGGACAGCTCTATGTCGGTGGGAGACCTTCTCCCACTGACATAGCTATTGCCTCTTGTGGAGGTGGATTTATTATGCCAACGAGAGAGCTCTCTCCCGTCAGCATAGAGCTTCTTCACTGGACGCGCTACAGCGGCACAGCTGCAGCACTTTTAGTGTAGATTAGCCCTAATACACAGCACACTGAGTTACAACTGCAATGGAGTAGTAAAGCTCTGTCCCCTTCCTTTTCAGGAGCTGAAAGCACTGATGGCCCAGCACACCACTAGCGCCTCTCAGCAACCTGGCAGCTCCCGTTCCTGTTTCCCAGGCTGTCTCTCCTCCAGTCAGAGCCAGCACAAATACCACTTTGAGAAGGCCTTCCTGGTTTCTCAGTCAGGGAGCTGCCGGGTTATGGCTTACTGTGACTCACTGAGCTGTCTTGTGGTGTCACAGCCCTCTCCGCAGACTACACTTATTCCTGGTAAGTCAGCAAGTAACTAAAGACTCTCCGGTTTACAAAAGTTAAATATGTTCTCTGCTCTTTCTTCCTATTCCTCAGCCCCAGCCATACAACCCCCTTGTGGATTGGGGACATTCCCTCACTAATATGACTGTCACATTCCACCTGACCCCAACGCAGCTTTTTCCCAGTAGTGTAATTTACCTCCCCATTGGCAGCTGGTAATTGTACTCTCCCAGTAATTGATCTTTACAGCTCTGCCTCTTCGTTCTGAAACCCCGCCTCCTTGGGGGTGCAGAAAGATCTGCGTGATGCTTCTCACAGAGAGGATTCCCTTGCAAGAGCTGGAGACATGCACCTAAGGGAATCAGGAAAAAGCTTTAAATGCAATCTCTCATCCAGAAAACATCAGATTCAGAAGCGTGGATTGGCCAGTAAATGTGGGAACAGATGTTCAAATATTGTTTTTGAATACATTTGTAACTAAGTGCGTATATGTACAGAGGCAGTATTACCCCGTGGGTGAAGAGGACTGGGAACCCCTTTGCGTTGTAGTCATAACTCTGCTTCTGACTTGCTGTGTGACCTTGGGCAAGTTGCTTGTCTTCTCTGAGCAATTTCTTGTCTGTAAAATAGGTACACAGTCATACCGGCTTTCATTGCAAAGAGCTTTGACATTCTCTGAATGACACTTGAAGTACAAATTATTTTACAAAGCGACAGAGTCCTATGGCACCTTATAGATGAATGTACATTCATCTGACGAAGTGGGTATTCACCCACGAAAGCTTATGCTCCAATACATCTGTTAGTGTATAAGCTGCCACAGGACTCTTTGTCACTTTTTACAGATCCAGACTAACATGGCTACCCCTCTGATAAATTATTTTATGTGGTTAATGATTTGGGATCTTAGACTTCTCCTTCGAGAGATGTCCCTGTGGGTGCTCCATTCCAGGTCAAGGTGCGTCCCTGCGCCTTCGATCAGAGATGTTCGCAGCAGTTCCTGTACGGTTCACGCACGCGCGGTGCCTACCTTGCACGCTCTCAGTGCTTGAACAGTGTGTGCACGGCCCAGGCTCCTCAGTTCCTTCTCTACCATCCCCAGCCAGAGACGGAGTTTAGCAGGGGGGAGGGATAGCTCAGTGGTTTGAGCGTTGGCCTGCTAAACCCAGTCCCTCAGACCCGCATTGGATCCGGGCCAGCAGTCTTCCTCCCAACAGAATTCACCACCGAAATCCTCACAGGATAAAAAAATGGCAAAGAAATGACCGGCTTCCTCCCCTCTGAGGGGGCACACATCTTCCAAGCAATCGCTGATAACTTTGGCTGTGTCAGTGCTGCCTGCTCCATGGCTCAGCACATACACTTCTCCTGGCATCTCCGGCACTGACTGCGCGTCGGCGGTTGCAGACTTCGGTGCCGAGGCTCAAGGCTTTGAGTTGCCTGCCTCCAATGTCGCACAGTCGGTCACCGACAAGAACCCGGTACTGGGATCGAGCTGGCGGTCCGCGGGATTTTACAGAGATGATTTTTACCTTTTTCTTTAATTAAAAGCCTTCTTTTTAAGAACCTGCTTGATTTTTCCTTGTTTTTAGATCCAAGGGGGTTGGATCTTGATCCATCAGGAGTTGGTGGGAGAAAGGAGGGGGGATGGTTAATTTCTCCTTGTTTTAAGATCCAAGGGGTTTGGATCTGTATTCACCAGGGAATTGGTGAAGAGTCTCTCAAGACTACCCAGGGAAGGGAATCACCACATTGGGAGTGGTGGCAGCGGACCAGATCTAAGCTGGTAGTTAAGCTTAGAAGTTTTCATGCAGGCCCCCACATCTGTACCCTAAAGTTCAGAGTGGGGAAGTAGCCTTGACAGGTACCGACTAGTCAGACGGCACTAATGTCACAAACTACTGCTGCGGTGCCAATGCATCTGAATTTGGCACCGACGCCACAAGCTCCGCTTCCCGTGCTCCCCATGCCATACTTCTTGACACCAACTTCACGCGCAACACCCCCTTGGTCTATAGCACCTACATCATCAGCACCAGCTCAGCATGTGGCGCCTATGGTGCAGATACTGCCTCAGGCACCTATATCAGCTCAGCACACAGCGCCACCGGTACAGACTGCGCCTCCTGCATCGGCACCATCTCAATACACGGTGCCTCACATGCCTATAGTGCCTCACCATTCAGCACTGTCAGCCGCCGCACCGTCCAAGTTTCTCCACCATAGAGACCTCCCACCATAGAATCTCCTCTACTAGGCACTGACCTCTCACTGGGATCGTTGGCACCTTACTTACAACTATCCCCTGCTCCCTCACACCTCTCGAGTGAGGAGGATGACGACATTGACATTTCTCCATGCTATTCTTCCCTTGTTAAGACACCTGTGACTGGGGGACATCTTAGATCCCGCTCCTCATATTCCAGGGAATTGCCACCCTGGTATGGCCACCCTTGGATGGGACCACTCATACCCTTCCCCAGCCAATGGCCATACTGGAATCCCTGGGAATCTTATAAGAGACATTATAGCACTAATCCTACCTCATTCAGAGAGGATCTTAGATCTCCTCCCCCAACCACAAACAATGATGCCAAGCTATGAGATGAACCAACAGCTCAGCCAGCAGAGGATGTCGCACCTGACACCTCTCCAGCTACTAAATGCTCATCTGTCTTGCCCAAGGAGGCTATTAGGCCTCTGCCACCACCACCAGCTGACGATTTCACACACTTCCAGGACTTGTTTAGAAGAGTTGCCAATGAGCTCAAGATTATACCAACACGAGCTTACTGACATTTTATAACCCGCCACCTCTTCCAAAATGGGGCTATCATGGAACCAGCTAAAACCATATGGCAGACCCCAGCCCCTATACCCCCAAGCTGCAGGAGAGTGAACTGCAAATATTACATCCCCTCCAAAGGTTCCGAGTTTCTCTTTACACACCCTTCGCCCAATTCGTTGGTGGTTGAGGCGGCCAACCAGAAAAATAAACAGCAACATTTCCGGTCTATCTCATTTGATAAGGATAGCAAGAGGATGGACTTATTTGGCCACAAAGTGTATTCATCTTCCACCTTACAATTTAGGGTGGCGAACTATGCAGCTCTGTTAGCAAGGTATGAGCACAGGAACTACACTAAATTAATGGAATTTATTAATGACATTCCTGAGGCCAAGCGACAACAATTTAAAGCCGGGATCTCTGAAGGACAGATGATATCCCGTATGGATCTTCAGGCTGCCCTTGATGCTGCTGACACGGCCGCCAGATCCACCGCCACAGCCGTCGTCATGCAGCGAGCCTCATGGTTCGGCTCCTCCTTCCCACAGGAGATACAAAACACTGTTGAAGATCTCCCTTTCAATGGTGAGAAGCTATTTGCAGCAAAAACAAATTAGGTCTTCCATACTGTCAAGGTTCCTTCCCCACTCTGAACTTTAGGGTACAGATGTGGGGGCCTGCATGAAAACTTCTAAGCTTAACTACCAGCTTAGATCTGGTCCGCTGCCACCACTCCCAATGTGCTAATTCCCTTCCCTGGGTAGCCTTGAGAGACTCTTCACCAATTCCCTGGTGAATACAGATCCAAACCCCTTGGATCTTAAAACAAGGAGAAATTAACCATCCCCCCTCCTTTCTCCCACCAACTCCTGATGGATCAAGATCCAACCCCCTTGGATCTTAAAACAAGGAGAAATTAACCATCCCCCCTCCTTTCTCCCACCAACTCCTGATGGATCAAGATCCAACCCCCTTGGATCTTAAAACAAGGAGAAATTAACCATCCCCCCTCCTTTCTCCCACCAACTCCTGATGGATCAAGATCCAACCCCCTTGGATCTAAAAACAAGGAAAAATCAATCAGGTTCTTAAAAAGAAGGCTTTTAATTAAAGAAAAAGGTAAAAATCATCTCTGTAAAATCAGGATGGAAAATAACTTTACAGGTTAATCAAACTTAAAGAGCCCAGAGGAACCCCCTCTAGCCTTAGGTTCAAAGTTACAGCAAACAGAGGTAAACACCCTAGTAAAAGGTACATTTACAAGTTGAGAAAACAAAGATAAAACTAACACGCCTTGCCTGGCTGTTTACTTACAAGTTTGAAATATGAGAGACTTGTTCAGAAAGATTTGGAGAGCATGGATTGATGTTTGGTCCCTCTTAGTCCCAAGAGCAAACTCTCCCCAAAACAAAGAGCACAAACAAAAGCCTTCCCCCCACCAAGATTTGAAAGTATCTTGTCCCCTTATTGGTCCTCTGGGTCAGGTGTCAGCCAGGTTACCTGAGCTTCTTAACCCTTTACAGGTAAAAGGATTTTGGAGTCTCTGGCCAGGAGGGATTTTATAGTATTGTACACAGGAGGGCTGTTACCCTTCCCTTTATAGTTATGACACATACCATGAAGGACTCGCATGCCACACTAAGGTGGCAGGTGTATGAATGCCGAGGGACAAGGATGAGAGAAGACAGATATCAACCTTACCAACGCCCTCGATATCCCTCCTACACCCAACAACAACAACACCAAAGACATTACGATCCACAACAACAGCAACGCCATAGACCTAGAACCCAATGATGCCGCCCCCCACCATCTGCAGCGCCTCAACCCCCTCCATCAAACAAGCAGATTTGAAGCTTTGGTCGAGGGTATAGAAGACCTCCCACCCACTCCAGCGCCTACTGCAATCATCCATCCTTTTGGAAACCGTCTGCTCCCATTCCTTACCAATTGGGAAACTATCATTATGGACAAATGGGTCCTAGAAATCATCCGATCGGGTTATACCATCCCCTTCCTCTCCATTCCCCCCACCCCTCCTCTCCCTCCCCATCGCTCTTCAGGGACCCCCTCACGAACACTAGCTCTGGCAAGAGGTGCACCATCTTCTACAACCAGGAGCAGTGGAGCAGGTATCCACTCCACACCCTGGGAAGGGATTTTATTCCCACTATTTCTTGACCGAAAAGAAAAGTTGGGGATGGCGACCTATTCTCGATTTTTGACAACTAAAGAGGTTAGTCAAGAAACAAAAATTCAGGATGGTTACCCTGTCAACAATCATTCCGGCATTGGAGCAGGGAGATTGGTTTTCAGCCCTCGACCTGCAGGATGCGTATTTTCATGTCACTATACACCCTGCCCACAGATGCTTTCTCAGATTAGTGTTGGGCGCGGATCACTTCAAAGCATGGCTACTCAGTGGTTCTCTAATGAGAAACAAGCATGCTTAGAACAAGTCCGGGCAATTTTATTACATGGCAGGACACACTCCACACTCACTACCTATCTGCAGAAATTGAAATGGTTCACCACTTGGTGTTCTGCCAGACACACCCCTCTGGCTTCCGCCCCTCTGATACTAGACTACCTTCTAGAACTCAAAGTAACCGGGCTTTCTCTTAGCTCGGTAAAGGTTCACCTAGCGGCAATCACAACATTCCACCACAAGGTAGATAACGCTGCTGTTTTTGCCCATCCTGTCACCAAAAGATTTCTCAAAGGTATCCAAACGCTCTACCCGGACATAAGACTACCGGCTGAGCCATGGGATCTACACCTGGTCCTCACAGCTTTGATATACAAACCCTTTGAACCCTTGGCTACCTGCTCCCTTCTACACCTATCCATGAAAACCGCTTTCTTCGTAGCAATTACATCTGCCAGACACGTGGGGGAATTCTGCGTGCTGATGGCCAAACCTCCTTATACTACCTTCTTCAGAGACAAAGTTACACTTCGTACACATCCTAAATTCCTTCCTAAGGTGCATTCGTCCTTTCACCTATATGAACCTATTCGCCTACCAACATTCTTCCCAAAACCACATGCTAATGCATTTGAGGTAGCAATGCACATGCTTGACGTTCATAGAGCGTTATCCTTCTATCGCGATAGAATGAAGCCATTTAGACAGACCCTTAAGCTCTTTGTATCTATCGCTCAGCAAGCTCAGGGAAAAGCGATCTCCACCCAGAGACTATGCAAATGGATATCAGACTGCATACGTCTGTTACCAATTGAAACAAGTCCAACCTCCTGTGGCAATCAAGGCACACTTTACTACAGTGGTTTTCAAACTGCGGGTTGCAACCCAGTACTGGGTCGCGGAATGTAAGGCACTGGGTCACAGCGGCTCTGGTCAGCACCACTAACCGGGCCATTAAAAGTCCCGCTGGCAGTGCTGCCCGGCTAAGGCAGGCTAGTCCCTAACTGTTCTGACAGTGCACTGTGCCCCGGAAGTGGCCAGCAGCAGGTCTGGCTCCTGGGGGGACGGGCATGGGGCTCCATGCGCTACCCCCACCCCAAGCACTGGCTCCTGGCCAGTGGGAGCTGGAGGGTGGGGTGGGCGGCTGTGCCTGTGGGCGAGAGCTGGGCGGAGCCGCTTGCGTGCTTCTGCCTAGGAGCCGGACCTGCTGCTGGCCACTTCCGGGGCGCAGTGTGGTGCACGGTGCCAGGACAGGCGGGAAATATGCCTTAGCAGCCCTGCTGACCGGGAGCTACCTGTGCCCCAATCCTCAGCCCTGAGCCCCCTCCAAACCCAGATCCCCTTCCTGCACCCCAAACCCCTCATCCCTGGCCCCACCCCAGAGCCTGCATCCCCAGCCCAGAGCCCTGACCCCCTCCTGCACCCCAGCCTTGAGCCCCCCAAACCCCTTATTCCCAGCCCCATCCCTAGCCCTCACTCCTGCACCCCAACCCTCTGCCCCAGCCCTGAGCCCCTCCCACACCCCAAACCCCTCATCCCCAACTCCGTTGGGTCGCGGGCATCAACAATTTTCTTCAACTGGGTCACCAGAAAAAAAGTTTGAAAACCACTGCTCTACTAGATTCATGTCCACTTCCGTAGCATTTCTCAGCAATGTTCCACTTTCCGACATATGCAAGGCGGCCACTTGGGCGTCGGACCTTGTGTTTGCTAAACATTACGCTCTCATGCAGGGTCCTTCATCGGGCACCTGACTGGGTCGAGCTGTCTTATCTTACCTTATCTTTCTTACCAGATCCGAAATCCTGACCATCCTAAGAGATACCGCTTTTCAATCACCTGGAGTGGAGCACCCACAGGGACATCTCTCGAAGGAGAAGAGGAGGTTGCTCACCTTGTGCAGTAATTGATGCTCTTCGAGATGAGTGTCCCTTTGGGTGCTCAACTACTCATCCTCTTCCCCTCTACTTTGGAGTTTGGAGCAGGCTCCGTTGTAGAGAAGGAACTGAGGAGTCTGGGCTGTGCATGTGCCGTTCAAGCACTGACAGCGCACGAGGCCCGTACGGGAATTGCTGCAAAAAGCTCCGATCGAAGGTGCAGGGATGCACCTTGACCTGGAGTGGAGCACCCACAGGGACACTCACCTCGAAGAACGTCAGTTACTGCATGAAGTGAGTACCTTCCTCTTCTTTCTGAACAGCTTCTCAATTCACCTGAGTCATCTTAGCTTCTATATAGTGACAGCTCTCTGGCTCAGTAATATCTGAATGCAGCTCTGTATAGTGACATTTCTAGAGTACAGGTGAACAGTTTACCGGTAATTATTCTTTGAAAGTACATTATCATCCTTTATAGAGCTCCAGCCACACTGAGCATTGGGATTTGTTTAATTTGGCTAGAATGTCTAGGACCTGAGTCGAGAGCAACTGACAGATCACGATACTAATGCTGAAATTCTCATGAGTTCTGTCGCACTGACCAGAACGCCTGGAGGAGCAGAATAAGGAGTTCTGTAGTGATTGATCTCCAGAACAAGATACCTACCCTTCCTGTGCACATTTCTCCCCACAAGTTCAGCATAGATACTGTAGCTCTGAAGTGAGACCATGGATTAAAGCCAGACACCCCAATAACTTGATGTAGTCACCAGCATACACAGTATCTGACTGATCAGCTTTGTCCTTTCTTCATGACAGGTTGTGGCGTTAAGATGATGAGTGCTGCCAACCTGAAGAGCAGTCAGTACATTCCCATCCACAGTAAGCAGATCCGGGGACTGGCCTTCAGTAATCGAACAGATGGCTTGCTGTTGTCTGCTGCTTTGGACCACACGCTCAAACTTACCAGGTGTGCTGCTGCTGAACAGGGGCAGTCCACCCCATCTGCCCTTCACATTTTCCAGGGTTTGGCTTTATCTCTAGCTCACCTCTGTGTGCGCTTTGGAGCACCCATTTTTTCTTTCTTGCAGGGAGTTGAGAACAGATCTCAGTTTGAGCTTCATCCGTCCTCTGGAATGTGGGCATTAACCTGATGAATTGTTCTCACTTCCTAGTCTCTTGAATGAGGAAGGGTCTATGGCCCTACCTTTTCCTGGTCCCTCCTCCCAGTGGCATCTCTGTTGGGTACAGCTTTGAAAGTAAGCCAGCACAGATCAGCTGTATCTTGTGGTACAGATGTAACGTTATCTGCTAGTGTGACTTTTACTTCCTGCTTGATTCTCTTTGATCTAGGATCAGGGTTTTTACTATTTTCCTCTGTGTCTGTTCCCTACTCCTCAGAAGGTTGCTCTGATTTGAAACTTCTAATCAAGGCTGAGCTGCACACACCTGAAGCACATGGACAGAGCACCAAGCAGCACTTCTGAAAACTGCTGTCCCAATAATGTAGGAACAATACATCTCTACAGCTGGGCTGGTAGACTTAAAAGAACATGCTGGGGTAGAGGAATCCCACAGGATAGGTGGGATGTATTCCTCCAGTACTGGTGGTCTGTAGCAGATGCCAATTGAGTATTGTGATGTTGGGGTATTTTGTCTCCTTACTCCATACTACCTATATCAGTATTTCTCACTGACTGACTAAACATCTTGAGATCCAGTGCTACTCGACTTAACATTTCTCTTTTCAGTTAGGACAGGCTACAGTTATGCCCTCTAGGGTGTGAGGTCGATGTCTCTTCCAGTTCTTCATGCTCTTGGCATACATGTATACATAGTTAAGAAAGTAAAGTTTTTTCCCATTCCTATTGTCTATATGGTGGAATATGTCAGATACTTTTGAGTTAAACAAGTTCCCCCTTCCTGCCTACTTCAAACCCAGTGTGTAAGTTCTGAACCTGTAAGGTTGGTACTCTTGCATAATTGGAGACAGTTTAATGCAAGTAGTTGCCACTCATCACAGAATTTATACCAATGCTTGATACCCAGACCTTCCTCTTTACACTACCGATACATCCATCAGTTGGTCTCCAACAAGTTGTATTCAGTCTTCACTTTTGCTTGATACCAGAATGTTCTCTCAGAAGATTGCCTGCTTCAACCTACTCTTCGCTTTCCCTTCATTGGTCCCTCAGGTTGCTTGACTGGTCAACCTCCCTTCTCTAATCACTTGTTGCCATTTGCATACACCTAATAAGAATTCTCCAGGATGTGCTTTGTCCTTTTTGTTACATCTCCTGTTCTGGTACATGGAAGAAAACATAACACATTGTTCTCTACATAAGTCACTGCTGTCTGGTTCCTAACTATTGGAATCTTCATCAGGGTCACCTGACTTCCCCCCCGCCCCCGGTGGTTCCTTCTGTGCAGAATATCTGTTGTGGGTGTCTTGGGTGAATGACTCTACAGATTCCCTTTTTTGATATCATCTTTATCTTTCACCCCTACTAGATCTCAATTTGCCACATGTCTCTGATACATCCCTCCATGCAAAATCCACTTTACTTTCCAGTTTCTTCAGTGACGCCTGCCTCAGCTGTTGTTTCAGCTTCTCTACCTTCTCCCAAACACAGCATACACTCCCCCACTGGCAGTGTTCTTCGAACTAATAAGAATTTTTTGACATTCATATTTGTGTGTGTGTGTACTTGTACTGTTTTGTTTACCCTATTCACTCTCTAACACTTGCTTAAATCAGTTCCTTTATGTGTTAAATGCTGTTTCTCAGAACTTGAGCCCTCTCCAAATAAACAGGCAGAAGAGAATAACTAAGCAGGGTGAGGAATCCTAATGAATGAGGCTCCCAATTTCTGGGATATACAGTATTCTGGGACCACAGTGCAATGCCTTCTCTTCCTATGTCCAGACAAGTAATTTAACCCTGCTCTCCCAACAAAGCAGTTAGGATCTGTCTGAAACTCCTATCCCTGCAGCCAATATAAAGTGATTTTTATTCCCTAGAATCAACCCAAAAAGTCAGAGAGAAGGAGGTATTTTTCCTGTTTCAGCATCTGTATATGCTTTGGTGGAATGCTAAATCTTTATACTTTTTGACAGTGATATACTATCTATATTCAGATTCTTTTCTGGAGTATGGGGATTAAAATCTGTAGTGGGGAACAGCCTACTATTCAGTCCCTTAGGCAGAGTTTTATTCTAGATTTGTTGGCTGGGTGTGTTACTCTGAGTCTTCTCATCCCACAGTATGAGTTTGCATTGTCAACATATTCCTTTGCCTCCACAGTTTGACAACAAATACTGTGGTGCAGTCATACAATGCCGGCCGCCCTGTGTGGAGCTGCTGCTGGTGCCTTGATGATACCAATTATATCTATGCTGGGCTTGTCAATGGCTCTATCCTGGTGTATGATCTAAGGGACACAAGCTCTCATGTCCAGGAACTAGCCCCTCAGAAGTCCAGGTATGGTTTCACACTCTCTATCCCAGAATTTCACAAGTGCACTGCAAGTTAAATGTAGCATCTTACACAGGTGAGTATAATCGCCTGATTAAACAGCATCTTTTGTGCACATTGATGGTAAGCTGTAAAAATATTGGCTCATAGCTTAACCGGGGCAGATTCAGAACCAGGAGCAGGGATGGAACAATCTGAGATACTGTCACCTCTGCAATTCTGCACCTGAGAATTAAACATTAGTACAAATTTCTGGTCAGGATTCCCTGGGAGCTGTGTGGTATAGTTTGAACACTAAAACGGGCTATGCTTGCCAATGTCTGGAGCATGCTGAGAAGTCTTATACCAGGCAACTTGAGTTTGAGCCTCTGAGTACTATTAGATTCTCTTCACAACATGGCACTTCTGTTGGTATAAGGTATTAGACTCTGGGAAGGGCATAGGGTTAATGTGACTAATTACGTTCTGCCTCCGTACTGTCCTCTTTCATAGGTAGCAGGGACAAGTTGTTTGATGATTGGTTCCTAAACACGTTAAGAGACATGTTCTGAGTATATATGTGTAGTGGCGTACAAAAGGTTTTCCCAGGGAGAGCCAGTGCCCAGCATACAGGAATAGTGGCAAGATACAAATAGTTTTCTTCAGGGTTCCCTTAGTGTTTTGGCTCTGATGCTCCCGTAATGTTGCAAGGTGGAGCAGGTCCTTTAAAGTGTTTGCAAGTGCTTCTTTGGGCATTGCAGCCTTTTGACTTGTGGTCACCTCTTACAGGATTAGTAAATTGTTACCCACAGTCCTGGAACATGGCATGTCTACATGTCCATCATTATGGGTAAGGTCCTACCAAATTCACGGTTCACTTTGGTCAATTTCACAGCCTCAGGGTCTTAAAATTGGTCAGTTTCACAATTTCAGATGTTTACATCTGAAATTTCAGGGTGTTATAACCGTGGGGTCCTGATCTAAAAGGGGATGGGGGGGGGGTCCCAAAGCTGTTGTAGGGGGGTTACAGGATTGCTATACTCACTTCTGTGCTGCCTTCAGAGCTCAGTTCTGAAGACAGCAGCTGCAGAGTTTCCTGCAGCTGGAGAAGCTCCCAGAGGTGGAGGTAGGTCAGCTATCCCCAGTGCTGCTGGGAGCACCCCAACTAGGGGCTCCTACCTGCTAGTTGGGGCCAGTATTGGATTAACGCATTGGTCCATGGGGCCTGTGCCCAGGTGCCTCGGACAATTTAAAAAATGGGTGCCACAGCCCTGGCAGGAGCCACAGGATGGAAGCCCCGAACCTCAGCAGGTGCTGAAGCCCCAAGCCTGGGCAGGAGCCAGGAGTGAGGACAGAAGCCCTGAACCTGGGCGGCTCGGAGTCAGGGCAGGAGCTGTGGGGGGCAAAAGCCCCGAGTCCTGGGTGGCAGCCCCCAGCTTAGGTCCCTGAGCCCTGGGAGGAGCTACGCAGGGGCGGGCAGCCCTGAGCCCGGGCAGGAGCCACTGGGGGAGGGAGCAGAAGCCCCGGAGCTTGAGCACCAAGAGTCTGGGCAGGAGCCATGGGGGAGGGGGACGGGGACGGGGACAGATGGCGGCAGCAGCAGCCCTGGAGCTTGGACAGGAGTCGGGGGGGGAGCCCCGAGCTTGGCTGGAACTGCAGGGGGTGGCAGCCCCCAGCCCAGGTCCCTGACCCTGGGCAGGAGACACGGGGGAGAGGGAGCAGAAGCCCCGGATCTCAAGCACCCAGAGTCCAGGCAGGAGCTGCGAGGGCTGAAGCTGTGGGGGGTGGCAGCCCCCAGCCCAGGTCTCTGACCCCAGGCAGGAGCCACAGGGGTGGAAGCCCCAAGTCCCAGCTGGAGCCCAAGCAGCCCCCAGCCCTGACCAGAGCCATGGGGGGGTAGAAGCCTGGAGCCCACCCTCACTTCTACGCTGCCTATGGAGGTGCGTCTCATCTCCCTCCGATAACTTGCAGGGGAAGGACAAGTCCTGTCCCTGCTCAATGCAGCTGATTTTGGGGAGATCAGATTTCACGGGGAAGGGCTTATTTCACGGTCCGTGACATGTTTTTCACGGCTATAAAATTGGTAGGTCCCTGATTATGGGACTACATTTTTTTGTTTTGATAGAGGAAAGTTGGGACATAAGCCCCTGAAACACTAAGATCATTACCTCTCTGGATTTTATTTTACCCTTGCCAGTTCAGATATGGGGAAGTACAGGAATCTTAGCCAAAATTAGCATTGGGTAACAGAGAAAGGTTGAGTAGTATTGTGTAAATGACTTCCAAAGGCTGCTGTTCTTGTGCTTAGGCCCTGGGGATTAGCGCTGTGATCAATGCCAAGTATCTCACTTCATCAGGAGCTGACTGAGGAGATATCTGAGCCGTTAGTGATTATCTTGTCTTCGAAAACTCATGAAGACAGGAGAGATTCCAGAGGACCGGAAAAGGGCAAAGTAGTACCCATCTATAAAAAGGGGAATAAGGACAACTCAGGGAATTACAAACCACTCAGCTTAACTTCAGTACCTGGAAAGATAATGGAGCAAATAATTAAGCAATCAATTTGCAAACACCTAGAAGATAATAAGGTGATAAGTAACAGTCAGCATGTCAAACCAACCTTATAGCTTTCTTTGACAGGGTAATAAGGCTTGTGGATGGGGGGAAGTGGTAGATGTGGGGGGGGAAGCGGTAGATGTGGGGGGGAGAGATAGCTCAGTGGTTTGAGCATTGGCCTGCTAAACCCAGGGTTGTTTGTTCAGTCCTTGAGGGGACCATTTAGGGATCTGGGGTAAAAATCTGTCTGGGGATTGGCCCTGCTTTGAGCAGGGGGTTGGACTAGATGACATCCTGAGGTCCCTTCCAATCCTGATATTCTATGATTCTATGTGGTATTTCTTGCCTCTAGCAAGGATTTTGATACTGTCTCTCATAACCTTCTCATAAACAAACTAGGAAAATACAACTTAAATGGAGCTACTATAAGGTGGGTGCATAACTTGTTGGAAAACTGTTCCCAGAGAGTAGTTATCAGTGGTTCAGTCAAGCTGGTGGGGCATATCAAGTGGTGTCCCGCATGGATCAGTTCTGGTTCTGGTTCTGTTCAGTATCTTCATTGGTGATTTAGATGTCGCAGAGAGTACACTTATAAAGATAGTGGACGATACCAAGCTGTGAGGGGTTGCAAGTGATTTGGAGAATAGGATAAAAATTCAAAATGATCTGGACAAACTGGAGAAATTGTCTGAAGTAAATAGGATGAAATTCAATAAGGACAAATGCAAAGTACTCCATTTAGGAAGGAACAATCAGGTGCACACATACAAAACTGGAAATTACTGCCTAGGAAGGAGTACTGCAAAAAGGGATCTGGGGGTCATAGTGGACCACAAGCTAGATATGAGTCAACAGTATAACACTGTTGCAAAAAAGGCAAACATCATTCTGGGATGTATTAGCAGGAGTGTTATAAGCAAGACACAAGAAGTAATTCTTCTGCTCTACTCTGCACTGATTAGGCCTCAACTGAAGTACTGTGTCCAGTTCTGGGCGCCACATTTCAGGTAAGATGTGGATAAATTGGAGAAAGTCCAGAGAAGAGCGACAAAAATGTTTAAAGGTCTAGAAAACATAATCTACGAGGGAAGATTGAAAAAATTGGGTTTGTTTACTCTGGAAAAGAGAAGACGGAGGGGACATAACAGTTTTCAAGTACAAAGGATGCTACAAGGAGGAGGGAGAAAGATTGTTTTCTTTAACCTCTCAGGTTAGGACAAGAAGCTTAAATTGCAGCAGGTGAGGTTTAGGTTGGACATTAGGAAAATTTTCTTAACTGTCAGGGTAGTTAATCCCTGGAATAAATTGTAGGGCTGTCAAGCGATTAAAAAAATTAATCACGATGTTAAACAATACCATTTATTTTAAATATTTTTGGATGTTTACTACATTTTCAAATATATTAATTTCAGTTACAACACAGAATACAAAGTGGACAGTGCTCACTTTATATTTATTTTTTATTACAAATGTTTGCACTGTAAAAAACAAAATTGTATTTTTCAATTCACCTTGTACAAGTACTGTAGTGCAATCTCTTTACCATGAAAGTTGAACTTACAAATGTAGAATTATGTGGTTTAAAAAAAAAAAAAAAAAAACAACAACAACCTGCATTCAAAAATAAAACAATGTAAAACTTTAGAGCCCACAAGTGCACTCAGTCCTCCTCCTTGGTCACCAATCACTCAGATAAAGTTGATTACAATTTGCAGGAGATAACGCTACCCACATCTTATTTACAATGTCACCTGAAAGTGAGAACAGGCGTTCGCAAGGCACTGTTCTAGCTGGCGTCGCAAGATAATTATGTGCCAGAAGTGCTAAAGATTCATATGTCCCTTCAGACTTCAACCACCATTCCAGAGGACATGCGTCCATGCTGATGATGGATTTTGCTTGATAACGATCCAAAGCAGAGCGGACCGACGCATGTTCATTTTCATCATCTAAGTCAGATGCCACCAGCAGAAGGTTGATTTTCTTTTTTGGTGATTTGGGTTCTGTAGTTTTCGCATTGGAGTATTGCTCTTTTAAGACTTCTAAAAGTAAGCTCCACACCTCGTCCCTCTCAGATTTTGGACAACACTTCTGATTCTTACTGAGACCTTGGGTCGAGTGCTGTAGCTATTTTTAGAAATCTCACATCGGTACCTTCTTTGTGTGTTGTCAAATCTTCTGTGAAAGTGTTCGTAAAACTAACATGTGCTGGGTCATCATCCGAGACTGCTATAATATGAAATGTATGCAGAATGCGGGTAAAACAGAGCAGGAGATGTACAGTTCTCCCCCAAAGAGTACAGTCACAAATTTAATTAATGCATGATTTTTTTAATGAGCAATCTTAACATGGAAGCGTGTCCTCTGGAATGGTGGCTGAAGCATGAAGGGGCATACGAATATATAGCATATCTGGCATGTAAATACCTTGCAGTGCCGGCTACAAAAGTGCCATGAGAATGCCTGTTCTCACTTTCAGGTGACATTGTAAATAAGAAGCAGGCAGCATTATCTCCTGCAAATGTAAACAAACTTGTTTGTCTTGGCGATTGGCAGAATAAGAAGTAGGACTGAGTGGACTTGTAGGCTCTAAAGTTTTACACTGTTTTGTTTTTGAGTGCAGTTATGTAACCAAAAATAAATCTGCATTTGTAAGTTACACTTTCACGATAAAGAGATTGCAATTTAGTACTTGTATGAGGTGAATTGAAAAATACTATTTCTTTTGTTTATCATTTTACATGCATATATTTGTAATCAAAAATAATATAAAGTGAGCACTGTGCACTTTGTATTTTGTGTTGTAATTGAAATCAATATTGAAAATATAGAAACATATCCAAAAATATTTAATAAATTTCAATTGGTATTCCATTGTTATAAGTGCGATTAATCGCGATTAATTGTTTTGAATTAATCATGTGAGTTAACTGTGATTAATTGACAGCCCTAATAAATTGCCTAGGGAGGTTGTGGAATCTCCATAACTGGAGATTTTTAAGAGCAGATTAGACAAACACCTGTCAGGGATGGTCTAGATCAGGGGTTCTCAAACTGGGGGTCATGATTCCTCAGGGGGTCACAAGGTGGTTACATGGGGGCTGTGAGCTGTCAGGTCTGTGGGGCTGATAGCCCTAAGCCCCCATTAAATTACAATTTCTCCCCCCCCCTCCTCCCCACCCCGTTTTTTAATTTATAAGGGGGTGGTCACACTCAGAGGCTTGCTGTGTGAAAGGGGTCACCAATACAAAAAGTTTGAAAACCACTGGTCGAGATAATACTTAGTCCTGCCATGAGAGTAGGGAACTGGACTAGATGACCTCACGAGGTCCCTTCCAGACCTAGGATTCTATGATTCTGTGTTTAATTTCATGCTATCATCCTCACATGCTTGCTAAATCCAATTGGTGTTTCTTTCAAGGGGGCATTTTATAGCAATAGTTGTTGCTTAATTCTTGTCCAAAAGCTTCTGATCACTTATGTAAACTGCTCAAGAATGAAGAGGGCTAATTATCAGAAACTTGGCTGTGAACCCCCCTTGAAAAGTGCAACTGGGAGAAATCAAGACTCTGGGAAGGGGCTCGGAAGTGTTAAAGCTGAATGCTCGTGTTACAGGCTCTCGCAAATTCTCCTTTCAGGTGTCCTGTGGTGTCCCTGTCCTACCTGCCCCGAATGGCCTCCACCACACTGCCATACGGTGGAGTAGTAGCTGGGACCTTAGAAGGAGGCTGCTTTTGGGAACAGAAGGCCAGCAACTCCTACCGGCCTCACCATCTACCTCTAGAGCCCGGAGGCTGTATCGATATTCAGACTGAAATCAGCACTCGGCACTGCCTTGCAACTTACAGGCCTAGTAAGTAATTGTGTGCAAGTACAGCACCCTCTATGCAGCGCTTTTATCAGTTTGCCGTAATTCTGCCCTGCCACATAAGACCCTGCGAGGTGCCAGGATTTGGTGGCAGCTTTGGAAGGCTGGCACCTCAGCCGCGGGGAGCTGAGAGCATAGCAGAAATGATGCTTTTACTTTTCAGAGGCGAAGGCCTGGATAGCACACTAGTACCATGTCTCCCCTTGGACACAGTAAAGCTTTTTGTGCGGCTGCACGTGTACAGAAGAGAAGCTGCTGAGAATGGGGTTGGGAGGAGAAGCCTGGTATGCCTGGCTACAAACGGACTGTTTCTTTTGCCCAACAATGCCTCTTGCCTAGGGCTTCCATCCCTGTGGTGACCCTGAGTGGGTTTGTATTAGGATTCTCGTCTCTTTGTAGCTTAGTTCTGGCCCTTTCCTGGAGAGGCTACTGTACACTGGGGAAAATTTATTTGGCAAGTGACTCAGCTTGTCAGTGGAACTACCCTTTGTCTACATCCCACAGATAAGAGCAACAATTGCCTGCATTGTGTGGTGATGGAACTGTCCTGTAGCCAACTGATGGATGCATCTGTCGACATGATCTGCTCCTGTCACCCAGTTCAGACATTCAGTGCTGGGCCCACCTGCAAACTGCTGACCAAAAATGCCATCTTTCAGAGTCCAGAGGAGGATGGCAGCATCTTGGTGTGCGCTGGCGATGAGGCCTCAAACTCTGCCATGGTATTTCCTTTTTCCTTTCATTTTCACCGGGCAGTGTTTTATTGCAGTGCTTAGGAGGGAAACCTTATCTGTCCCAACGTTGTTAAATCCAGTGTGATGGAACTTGCATTGTGGGTAACAGGTGAGTGGGCAGGGAGGGGTGTGTGTGTGTACACGTGTGTACATTAACTTTCCATACTTTGCTTGTGGGACTGGCTAACTCCCTGGCAATTTGGAGATACTGCTTTAGTCTGTAAACCAGCAATGCACAAAACTAAATGCTGTGTCCTTAAGTTAATTTAAATATAGGCAGGTTGCCCCTGTAGTAAACTTGTCACTGCTTCCTACTGGAGGAATGTAGGTAGGCAGAATGTAATTAGCCATGATAGACTCTGGCAATGGCCTAGGAATTAACACCTTCCTTCAAAGAAAATGCCATGTTGTACAAATGGTACCCCTGCCGGTAGAATGCCACTTACAGTAGCAGCATGCTGGCACACTAGCTCAATACCAACTCACAGGGAAGAGTTCAAGCCTGCTGAGTTGCAACATCACTTCTTACAATATGGTCTATGGCAGCCCAGGGACTGAACTTCCCTCCTAGACATGGTCCCATCAGGTTAGGGTTGAGACAGGTTGGCAGGGGACTGTGGAGGAAGACTTGTACTGCTGCCATCTGTGTGGTGTCTGTTCTGAGGTTGAAGGAGGACTTCAGCCTCCAAGGTAAGAGTGTACCTTGGCATTTAGATATGTTTAAAATGCTATGGCTACAGCCCTAAAGCAAACCTCTTGCTTACATAAGGGGTGTGATAGAGAATTGGTCCATCCAGCCTTCCTTGGGAGCAATAAAATATTGGGGAAAGGTTTTAGCTTAACAGCTGTTGGAGACTGATGTAACTGTTCTGTGGTTAGAGAACAGCACAAGAAGCTATAGTGCTTCATCCACATTGCCCTGTCAATGTGACTAAACACTGACTTGCAGGGACCATCTCTAGGAGTGAAGATGGTTCATTCTCCATGTCTTCTCTGAAACAAACAACGAGGGTTCTTGTAGATCCTGACCAGGTGGAGAAATTGTTACGTCTCAATCCATTATCTCCCATAGGCTGAAGAGCTGCTAGTTGGTAGCTCATAGTCACAGTAAACCCAGGCTGGAATTGAAGTAGTCACAGAAGTGAGAGGCTCCATATCCTATTATTAAAGCGGGGGAGGTTGTAGGAAAAATCACAGTTTTAACTTCAATCCCTTCCCCTTGCAAAATCTGTGCACAAGCTTTTTTTTTAATGCATTAAATAGTATTACTAAAATTCTTTCCAGTAAGAGTAACCATAACACACACATGCTATTGATAAATAGAGGTCTTGTCTTGATGAAGCATGTAATATTCCTAAATTACATGGGTTTATAGATCTTCTGTTAACTGTACACATAATCACATATCAAAGAACAGGAATATTCTGCGGAAGCACAGTTTTTTGGGTAGGACTTAAGCCAGGGGTGGGCAAACTACGGGCTGGGTCCAGCCCTTCAGGACTTTGGATCCGGCCCACGGGATTACCACCCCTGTGGCAGCGCGGGCCCCGCACCGCTCCCAAAAGCAGCCGGCACCATGTCCCTTCGGCCCCTGGGGGCAGAGGGCTCTGTGTGCTGCCCTCGCCTGCAGGCACCACCCCCCGCAGCTCCCATTGGCTGGGAACAGGAAACCACAGCCAATAGGAGCTTTGGGTGAGGTACTCACAGGCGAGGGCAGCATGCGGAGCCCTCTGCTCCCCCCCCACTCCCCCAGGGGCCGCAGGGACATGGTGCTGGCTGCTTCTGGGAGCGGTGCGGGGCCAGGGCAGGCAGGGAGCCTGCCTGAACCCCACTGTGCGCCACTGCCACTCCGGAGATGCTCCGGGTAAGTGGTGCCAGGCCAGAGCCCACAGCCAGAACCCCTCCTGCACTCTACACCCCTGCCCTGAGCCCCTTTTCCACACTCCGCACCCCCTCCTGGACCCCAACCCCCTTCCCTGATCCCCCTTGTACACCCCACACCCCGCCTCTGCCCCAACCCCTTGCCCTGAGCCCCTTCCTGCACACTGCACCCCCTCCCACATCCTTCACTCCCTCCCTTGCCCCAGCCCTACATTCATTGACTTTCGCAGAAGTAAGTGTTGAATTTATATAATTTTTGTGGGAAATGCAAGCTAAAGGAACTTTGTACAGGATTACTGAGCCATGGGACATGTTTTAAGAAAAACTTTAAAAAGCAAAAATCAGACTGCCTCATCACAAATGACCAGCCTTGCCCACTTTCCATTCTCCCTGAGTTAGCACAGGCTACTAAGAACACAGAAGTGAGTGATTGTTTGACTCCAAACGTGCCTTCTGCTTTGTATGTTGACTTCCCTGGGGCTCTGTCTGAGACCTATAGCCCCTAGTGCAAAGTAGCTTGCAGGATCAGGGCATTAATGCCCACCAGACTAACTCTTGACCTGCTTTTATATCCTGCTTACACTGCCTGACCTGCACGTCCAACCTAAGACTGGAGAAGAAAACGTGCAAGCTTTTTCAAATAGTCTAGTCTTACAGTTGTCTTGAGGGTTGTCTTATCATTGTCAGTGTCGGAGAATAACAGAGTTCTCACTTTTTGTTTGGGTACAGCAAGTCAGATACTTTATTTTCTCAAGCAATTGCATAGAGGGAGAGAGCTAAACAGGTCTCTCCTCAGGTAAACAATTACAGCAAGCATTTATACCTTTTGTTACAGACAACAGCTGCATTTTGTTTATACATAGGTCATTCTGATATCTTGTTTTGCTCACTAATGTAGACTCTTAGTCTACATTCCATATTATCTACACATTATCTACACAAGGTCGCAACAACTTCTCACACAGTTCTTTCCCACTCGCCTCACACATTCCTCGCTTCTACAAATCTCGCGTTATTAGGGTTACAGTTAGCCTGACTCTTGCTAACAAACTGTCATGCATTGCATCCCCTTCCTGTCAGTTCTTTCTCTGCTTCCACATCAGTGTGACAGTGAAGGAACTTGTTTTCATTTTTATTTCTCATCTTTGATCACACTTGGCATTGCTGGCCCTGCTGCTTCTGCACCAGCCCATTTTTACAATGAAGTGTTTCCTGTATCAAGTTGTTCGTGTATTCCTAAACCTTGCACTTTCTGTTCATGGCATCTTGAAACCACTTCTGGACGGATTGGTTTTATGAGAATTGTTTTGAATGGCAGCACCTTGCACAGCCACATTCAGGTGGCACCTCTAAACTCATGTCTCTGATTATCTGACCTTCCAGAGAGGAGGCTAATGACAAGCTTATTGGTTCAAAAGTGAGTCTCTGCAGGCTGGGGAAGGTGTTGGAAATGGCTAAGCTATCTGGGATGTTTCTCTGAAGAGGGGGCTGCTTCCCACCAGCAACATTAGAAATAAGGCTGAGTGGGAAGTGAGAACTGTGGTGACTGACCCTTTGTACTTCACAGGTATGGGATGCTGGAAGTGGCTCCTTACTGCAGAAGCTACAGACTGACCTACCTGTGCTGGACATCTGCCCCTTCACGGTGAACCGCACTAACTTCCTGGCCACTCTCACTGAGAAGATGGTGAAGTTCTACAAGTGGGAGTGAAAAAGGCTTTGTAAGCCTTCTGCAGAGAAGAGCTTCCAAAATGTGCTGCTAAACTACAAATTCCAACAAATTCCCTGCTGTCCCACTACAGCAGCATGGCCCCAGGCTCGGCCTTCCTGCATGTGTTGCTCACGGGACAGGAACTGCCACGGCACCTCTCATGTTGGTGCATTCAGGACCTGGGACACAATGGTGCCTGGAGCACTGGTGTTTTGTCTTTTCTCCCCTACCGTAATTTTTATCTGTCCTTATTCCTTCAGTTGATCCCAAGGTCAGTTTTCTCTATTCTCAGGCAAACTGGCAGCCTGCCTCAATGTAGTGCTCACTCTTGGCCTGTCTCCAGCTGCGCAGTGTTATAACTCCCCCTCCCCGGTCCCCCCTCCCCCCTTGCTGGGACTTGCAAACCCCTTCAGAGAATGACCCAAAGGAAAGGAACTTCTGAGACGCCCCCTGTACTTTGCAGTCCTACTGCCCTTGCTGCATGATGAAAGGGGCTTTAAGTAGCAGTTTGGCTGCAACCTTGTACTTAGATGGGCATTTTCCCAGGAATGTTGTGGACATGTCCTGTAAAGGACTTACTCAGCTGTTCCTATGCTCTTTTTGAGGCTTCTGGGCAAAGCAAGCTTGGTGAGGCTTTTCCATCAATCAAGTATAGCCAACTCTGTGCCATTAGTCTTTGCCATGGAGAAGATAGTTGTGGGACTGGAGTGAGAACACTTTTCTTCTGCGTTTTCATATGCATATAGTATGAACCTTGCCTCCTCTTTAGGCGCAGCCCAGTCCAAATGTCATAGAACTGTCTTTGTCTGGAGAAAGTTGGCAATAGGGTGGGGTGGGGAGACTTTTGTGCCTTTTGATGGTAGTTGCACTTCATGTTAACCTTGCCTAAGGCTCAGAGGGCTGAACAGCATTTGAATTGAAAAACAAGAAAGAGAAAATGTTGGCTGCTTTGTTCCAAATTGATTTTCACCAGAGGGTCACAGAATGGTCCCAGTCATCCGTGTCTGTGGCACAATTCTGCACATCCTAGACGTGAGTCTGAACCAGAATTCCCCATAAAGAGTTGGTGGGGTGGGGGGTGAGCCAAGAGGTTTGAGTGCCAAGTTTGCAGACTGATTCTCAGCCCACGTGTTCCTGTGAGTAAGGACGTTTCATTTTCTGACTTGGGGATGAACAGGATTTACATTTCATATTTGTATTTGCCAAAGGCAAACTATCAAGAATGTTACACAAGTTGCAAGACAGTTTCTCTGTATGGGGAACCTGTCCCTGGGCGCTGTTCCTTGTGTGCAGTCTGTGTAAACGACATCTTTCATGTTACCAGATCCAGTGTGTTGCTATATAAATCCACAGAATAACTTTCCTTTCTAAAACTTGCAGGGATATGAATTTCCTTTGTGCATCTCCTCTTTAAAAATAAGATTATGTAAAATATACACATCTCCATTTAATTATCTATTTTTCTATGTGGTATTTTGTTCCTCTATTTTTGTGATGTGAAAAATAAAGCATTTATCATTATAGAACCTGCTGATGATGATGTAACTGTCTGACCCTGTGAAATGTACACTTTAGAGATGTGCTTCCATCTAGATGAATATAAACAAGGCTCCGTGTACTCTGGCAAGGATCCATACATTTGATAGGACTTCCAGATTGGATGTGGGAGTTTCAGGTATATTTACTAATAGAGGCTTCTAGTGAATGTAATGTGAAAATTGAATCCCCTGTGGTGGTTTCCATATCAAAATCAACAGGAGTACTTGTGGCACCTGAGAGACTAACTAATTTATTTGAGCATAAGCTTTCGTGGGCTACAGCCCACTTCATCAGATGCATAGAATGGAACATATAGTAAGAAGATATATATATATATATATATATATATATATATACAGAGAACATGAAAAGGTGGGAGTTGCCCTACCAACTCTAGGAGGCTAATTAATTAAGATGAGCTATTATCAGCAGGAGAAAAAAAACTTTTGTAGTGAGAATCAAGATGGCCCATTTCAGACAGTTGACAAAACGGTGTGAGGATACTTAACATGGGGAAATAGTTTCAATTTGTGTAATGACCCAGCCACTCCCAGTCTCTATTCAAGCCCAAATTAATGGTATCTAGTTTTGCATATTAATTCAAGTTCAGCAGTTTCTTGTTGGAGTCTGTTTTTGAAGCTTTTCTGTTGCAAAATTGCCACCTTTAAGTCTGTTACTGAGTGACCAGAGAGTCACTCCCATTGTGTAGTGTTGGAGGTAACCTGCTCTCTAGGAGGGGGCGGAGGTGCCTTTGGCAGGCTAGTGTGGAAAGAAGAAAGGGCTGTTAGTCTCTCAGGTGCCACAAGTACTCCTGTTCTTTTTGCGGATACAGACTAGCACGGTTGCTACTGTGAAACATATCAAAATCAATTTGTCTTACGCTGACAGCCATCTTTCAGTTTTGCAGCAGATTTTATATTGACAAAGCAAAATGATATTGTAGAAATGATTGGGGATTGTACAGGAAAATATGGAAGCATGGACAGCTGCCTAGAGGGACAATTGATGATCTTCTTCGAGGAATGTCCTTGTGGGTGCTCCACTTTTAGGTGTTTGAGCGCCCCTGCACTTCTAGTCGGAGATTTAAGGTAGCAGTGCCCTGGTTGGCTATGCACTTGCTGCAGCCAACTCGTGCTGCTCTGAGTGGGTATCGCGTGCAGCCAACCATTCCCTAGTTTCTTCTTTGCCGCAGTTGGCTTCGGTCAGAACAACAGCAGCACCTCAGAATAATCTTCCTCGGAATACTTTTTCCTTTTCTTTTTGCCCGAAATTACCCCTTCCTGTTCCCTGTGGGGTTCCTGTCTTTCCATCTAAAAAAAACAAAAAACAACCACCACCAGAGACTCTCTTCAAATGACTATGCCTGGCTCCCCAGGCTTAAACATTGCCTCACCTGTAGACTGTCAATACCAGTCTCTAACGGTCACTCCCAGTGTGTTCACTGCTTGGGGGAGACTAACGTTATGCAGAAGTGCCACCACTGCAAAAAGTTAACAGCAAGTAGGATGACCAGACAGCAAGTGTGAAAAATCAGGATGGGGGGTGGGGGGGTAATAGGAGCCTATATAAGAAAAAGACCCAAAATCGGGACTGTCCCTATAAAATCGGGACATCTGGTCACCCTAACGGCAAGGACCAGAAAGGCTAGGGAACTCCAGCTCAAACTTGCTTATGGAGAAATCCCTGTGTCCTGCCTCTGACTCTTAGCAGGGGACCCCTCCCTACTGGCTCCCTCACTCACCAACTGCCCTGTCGGACATGGGATCCTCCTCTAAGATGAGCACAAAGGATCCAGCCCCCATGAAAACAAAGAAGCGGTCTCACTCCTCCCCCCGGGGAGACTCACCATGTAAAAAGCGATCTCCGACCGCTAAATCCGCCCCAGTACCGTCGGCAGGCAAAGCCTCGGCCCACATGGCACCGGGTTTGTCCAGTACAGAGGCAACCTGAGGAGCGAAAGACCCGGTGCAGTCTAGCTCTAAGACAGGCTTAGTTTGGCCGTGACTACCTGTTCCCTTAGATCCTAGAGAGCTGAAGCCCTCGGCACCAAGCAGTGCTATGGTGCCACCTGCTGTTCCTATATATTACAGCAAGCCCACAGTACCGGCAGCACAGACGCTGACTAACCTCTGTGTGCCTCCTATGCCTGCACCTAACTTCCCAGTGTCGCAACATTTCGTTAGCCAGGCAGACCTTTTCGTTGCCTCCACCCTGGGCACGCGTCTTCGGCACAGACGGCACCCCAGCCAGACCAGCCATGAGTCTCACAGCTACACCTGCTGGCTCAGCCCCTCCTCTCTCAAGCGATGAGGGGGATGAAGTGGCTGTAGGGATGGGCACCCCATGCCATTCATCACCCAAACCTGGAACCTCAGGGCTACAACCCACAGTGTGGCAACCCCCTCAATGGATGCCCCCCCAATGGCCCTCCCACCAAACTGGCCATACTGGGACCTATGGGCACTGTCACGGAGTCACCGGGTGATGCTCTGGAACTACTCCATATGAAGCCAGTCAGGACTGTAGGGGAGCATGACTCCTCTCTCTGAGCAGACTGTCTCCAGGGCAAGAAGCTTACGCAGCTGCAACCTTCCTGGGTCTGGCCTCGGAGCATTCAGCATCCCCTTCTCACATCGTGCGCTTCTCACAGCGAGTCCGCACAGGCGGGGTTCCTGGGGAAGCCAGAGGGACCTGCACCCCAACTCCGCAGTCAGATGTGACTCTCAGCCAGCCAGTAAAACAGAAGGTTTATTAGACAACAGGAACACAGTCCAAAACAGAGCTTGTAGGTACAGAAACTGGACCCCTAAGTCAGGTCCATCTTGGGGCCAGGGAGGCCAAACCCCGGGTCTGGGCCTCCCTCTCTTTCCCCAGCCAGCTCCAAACTGAAACCCCCTCCAGCCCCTCCTCTGGCCTTTGTCTTTTTTCCAGGCCAGGAGGTCACCTGATCTCTTTGTTCTCCAACACCTTCAATTGGCACCTTGCAGGGGAGGGGCCCAGGCCATCAGTTGCCAGGAGACAGAGTGTCAGCCATTCTCTGGGGAGACAGCATCATACTGGACCTCTAAGGCTCTGCTACAATCACACACCCTTATCCCACCACCTAGATACTTGAGAACTGCATAGGGTAAACTGAGGCACCCACACAGTATTCAGAGAAAACATGAACATTCCCACTTCGTCACAGGCACTATACAGGGCTCACTATATTCAGCCCTCTAACCAATCCAGGTCCAAAACACCAAGATCAGCTAGATCTACTTCGCTGGTTGCCCCAGCTTCCCCTGAAGTCGCCGGGGAGGAGCAAGAGGGCAATGAGGACTTAATAGAGGGTGACATCCTACCTCCTACCCGTATTTCTTCATCGTCCCTGGAGGACACAATCATGCCTCCCCCAACACTGGGGGACGACTTTAAACCTTTCCAAGATCTATTCAAGCGTGTTGCTGATTCCCTAGGCATCTGCTTGGAAGAGCTGCCAGAGACACAGCATAAGCTCACTGACATTCTCCATGCCTCTTCTACGGCCAAGATTGCACTGCCTATCCATTCTGCCATTATGGACCTGGCAAAAACAGTCTGGCAGACACCGGCCACGGCCCCACCTTCTTGTTCAGACAAAAGTATTACGTGCCAGCAAAAGGGGCTGAGTTCATCTTCACTCACCCTAGCCCAAATTCACTGGTTGTGGAAGCCGCTAATCAAAGGGGAAAACAACACCTGGCTCATACCACCCTGTCAAGGCTGTATCCCTACTTTGAACTTTAGGGTACAAATGTAGGGGCCTGCATGAAAACTGCTAAGCTTATCTACCAGCTTAGCTCTGGTCCGCTGCCACCATCTTAAGAATTCCCTCCCTGGGAAGCCTTGAGAAACCTTTCACCAATTCCCTGGTGAATACAGATCCAAACTGCTTGGATCTTAAACAAGGAGAAATTGACCCTTCCCCCCTCCTTCCTTTCACCAACTCCTGGTGAATACAGATCCAAACCCCCTTTGGATCTTAAAACAAGGAGAAATCAATCAGGTTCTTAAAAAGAAGGCTTTTAATTAAAGCAAAAGGTAAAAATCATCTCTGCAAAATCAGTATGGAAAATAACTTTACAGGGTAATCAAACTTAAAGAGCTCAGAGGAATCCCCTCTGTCTTAGGTTCAAAGTATAGCAAACAAGATAAGCACTCTGGTAAAAGGTACATTTACAAGTTGAGAAAACAAAGTAAATCTAAGACGCCTTGCCTGGCTTTTACTTACAATTTTGAAATAAGAGAGACTTGTTTAGAAAGATGGGGAGAACCTGGATTGATGTCTGGTCCCTCTCAGTCCCAAGAGCGAACAACCCCTTAAACAAAGGACAAACACAAAAGCCTTTCCCCCCCCAAGATTTGAAAGTATCTTGTCCCCTTATTGGTCCTCTGGGTCAGGTGTCAGCCAGGTTACCCGAGCTTCTTAACCCTTTACAGGTAAAAGGATTTTAGAGTCTCTGACCAGGAGGGACTTTAGTACTGTACACAGTATGGCTGTCACCCTTCCCTTTATAGTTATGACACGCCCCCCAAATCACAGATAGTGTTGGACGTTCGGTTCCACACTGGCTGTGATTTCTTCCTGGAGTTCTAGGAGAAAACAGAGTTAACAAGACACATGTACCTTTAGACATACTACTGATTATATAAAAACTAACAATATGTTTCATTACAAGAACAATTGTTAACCAGTTAACTCTGGGAAACTTTCCCGGGAGAGTGCATCAGCCACTTTGTTAGAAGCTCCCGAAATGTGTTGTATTTCAAAATCAAAATCTTGGAGAGCTAAACTCCACCGAAGAAGTTTTTTGTTATTTCCCTTGGCGGTATGAAGCCACTGTAGCGCAGCATGGTCTGTTTGTAGTTGGAAACGCCGTCCCCAAACATATGGGCGTAGCTTTTCTAGCGCGTACACAATGGCGTAGCATTCCTTTTCGCTGATTGACCAGTGGCTTTCCCTCTCAGACAGTTTCTTGCTGAGAAACACGACAGGATGGAATTCTTGATCTGGTCCTTCCTGCATTAAAACTGCTCCCACGCCTCGCTCGGAAGCATCTGTGGTTACTAGGAACGGTTTGTCAAAGTCTGGGGCCCTTAGCACAGGGTCAGACATGAGTGTTGCCTTAAGCTGGTTAAAGGCCTTTTGACACTTATCAGTCCACTGAACTGCATTTGGCTGTTTCTTTCTGGTTAGGTCTGTCAGCGGGGCGGCGATTTGGCTGTAGTGTGGTACAAATCGCCTATAATATCCGGCCAAGCCTAAGAAGGATTGGACCTGTTTCTTTGACTTTGGAACCGGCCACTTTTGGATAGCATCCACTTTGGCCTGTAGGGGATTTATAGTTCCTTGACCCACCTGGTGCCCCAGGTACGTCACTCTGTTTTGGCCTATTTGACACTTTTTAGCCTTAACAGTTAGTCCTGCCTGCCCGATGCGCTCGAAGACTTTTTTCAGGTGCTCCAGGTGTTCTGTCCATGAATCAGAAAAAATGGCCACATCATCGAGGTAGGCAACTGCAGATTCTCCCAATCCTGCTAGGAGACCATCTACAAGTCTTTGGAAGGTGGCGGGTGCATTTCGCAACCCGAAAGGGAGTACATTGAATTCATACACCCCTGCCTGGGTGACGAAGGCTGACCTTTCCTTAGTGGGTTCATCTAGTGGTACTTGCCAGTACCCTTTGGTTAAGTCTAAAGTAGAGATGAATTGGGCATGTCCCAATTTTTCCAATAGCTCATCTGTGCGTGGCATTGGATAGTTGTCAGGACGAGTTACAGCATTTAGCTTACGGTAGTCCACGCAAAAGCGTATTTCCCCATCTGGTTTGGGAACTAGAACCACTGGAGATGCCCATGCACTGGTAGAGGGGCGGATTATACCCATCTGTAGCATGTCCTGGATCTCCCTTTGTATAGCCGCTTGGGCATGAGGTGACTCCCGGTAGGGTGGGGTTCTAATTGGGTGAGCATTACCTGTGTCAATGGAGTGGTATGCCCGTTCGGTCCGTCCTGGAGTGGCTGAGAAAATCGGTGCAAAGCTTGTGCACAGCTCCTTTATCTGCTGTCGCTGCAGACGTCCCAGGGTCGTGGAGAGGTTCACCTCTTCCACGCCACCATTCCTTTTTCCTTCATAGTAGACACCTGCAGGCCACTCCGCGTCATCAGTTTCCTGGGCTGTAAACTGGCAAACGTTTAATTCTCTAGAATAAAAGGGCTTAAGAGAATTAACATGGTATACCTTAGGCTTTATGTTGGAGGTGGGGGAGGCTATGAGATAGTTAACAGCTCCTAGGCGCTCCTGGACCGTGAATGGTCCTTCCCACGACGCTTCCATTTTATGGGCCTGGAGCGCCTTTAAGACCATGACTTGGTCTCCTACTTTGAAGGACCGTTCTCTGGAATGTTTATCATACCAGGCCTTTTGCTCTTCCTGAGCATCCTTTAGGTTTTCTTTAGCAAGGGCTAAAGAGTGTCGGAGGGTGTTTTGTAGGTTGCTTACAAAGTCTAGAATGTTAGTTCCTGGAGAAGGCGTAAACCCCTCCCATTGCTGCTTCACCAACTGTAATGGCCCCTTAACCTCGCGGCCATACACAAGTTCAAATGGTGAAAACCCTAAACTGGGATGTGGTACAGCCCTGTAGGCAAAAAGCAACTGCTGCAACACTAGGTCCCAATCATTGGAGTGTTCATTTACGAATTTACGTATCATGGCCCCCAAAGTTCCATTAAACCTCTCCACCAGACCATTGGTTTGATGGTGATGAGGGGTGGCAACCAAGTGATTCACCCCATGAGCTTTCCACAGGCTTTTCATGTTCCCTGCCAGGAAATTAGTTCCCGAATCTGTAAGTATGTCGGAGGGCCACCCTACCCTGGCAAAAATGTCTGCTAATGCCTGGCACACACTTTTAGTCTTGGTGTTGCTTAAGGGTACAGCTTCCGGCCATCGGGTAGCAAAATCCATGAAAGTCAGTACGTACTGCTTTCCTCTGGGTGTCTTCTTTGGGAAAGGACCCAGAATATCCACAGCTACTCGCTGAAATGGGACCTCAATTATGGGTAGTGGCTGGAGAGGGGCTTTAACCTGGTCTTGGGGCTTTCCTACTCGTTGGCACACCTCACAAGACCGGACATAATTAGCAACGTCCTTGCCCATTCCCTCCCAGTGGAAGGACTTCCCCAACCGGTCTTTGGTTCTGTTCACCCCAGAATGGCCACTGGGATGATCAGTGCCAGTTCCGGTTCTGGGACTGGTTTTGGCTGGGTCTTTGGGATTGGATTCACTACGGCTGTTGCAGTCGTTGGCAGGGGATCCGGTTCCACCACCTGTGTTTGGGTCTCCGGTAACACCGACGGGGTCCTGGTGGACGGCTCAGGAACAGGGATGGGGGTGAAAGCTTGCTTAGCCTGGCTGCGGGTGACTATTCCCACCCTCTTGGCTAGCTTCACGTGGTTGGCCAAGTCTTCCCCCAGCAGCATGGGAATGGGATAATTGTCATAGACTGCAAAAGTCCACATTCCTGACCAGCCCTTGTATTGGACATGCAACTTGGCTGTAGGCAAGGTTACAGACTGTGACACGAAGGGTTGAATTGTCACTGTAGCCTCCGGGTTGATGAGTTTGGGGTCCACTAGGGATTGGTGGATAGTTGACACTTGTGCCCCAGTGTCCCTCCAAGCGATAACCTTCTTTCCGCCCACTCTCAAGGTTTCCCTTCGCTCCAAGGGTATGAGAGAGGCATCTGGGTCTGGGGTTCTTTGGTGTGATTGGGGTGTAATGAACTGTAATCGGTTGGGGTTCTTGGGGCAGTGAGCCTTTATATGCCCCAGTTCATTACATTTAAAACATCGCCCTGCTAAGGTATCACCGGGGCGATGTTGGTTGATGGAGACTGGTGTGGTGGGGTGAGAAGGCGTCTGGGGTTTCCCTTGGGATGTGGGTGGGGCCTTGGGTTGTCCCCGGTGATAAGGTTTTGTTTCGGTTTGCCCCTTCTGATATTCGCTCCAACTGCTACTAGCTTTTTTCTTTTCTGTCACCTCCACCCATTTGGCTCCAATCTCCCCCGCCTCGGTTACAGTTTTGGGCTTCCCATCTAGGATGTACCTTTCTATTTCCTCAGGAACACCCTCTAAAAACTGCTCCATTTTTACTAGGGAAAGCAGATCTTCCAGAGATTTAACATTTGCTCCTGATACCCAGGCATCACAATTTTTGTCAATGTGGTAGGCATGCCGGGTAAATGACACATCTGGTTTCCACCTTAGGGCTCTGAACCGCCGACGGGCATGCTCAGGTGTTAGCCCCATTCTGATTCTGGCCTTGTTTTTAAAAAGTTCATAACTGTTCATGTGTTCCTTAGGCATTTCAGCCGCCACCTCTGCTAAGGGTCCACTGAGCTGCGGCCTCAGCTCTACCATGTACTGGGTTGGAGGGATGTCGTATCCAAGGCAGGCCCTTTCAAAATTTTCTAAGAAGGCCTCAGTATCATCGCCTGCCTTGTAGGTGGGGAATTTCCTGGGATGGGAAGTGGTACTTGGAGAGGAATTGTTAGGATGGTCTGATGCATCCTGCTTAGCACTTGCTGCTTCCAGTTCATGCTTCCTTTCTTTTTCTCTCGCCTCCTCTTTGGCTTTTTCCAGCTCCATCTCTCTCTTGTGGGCCTCCTCTTTGGCTTTCTCCTCTCTTTCATGGGCCTCCTGTTTGGCTTTTTCTTCTCTTTCATGGGCCTCCTGTTTGGCTTTTTCCTCGAGTTTTTTAATTTGAAGTAGTCTCTGATGTTTTTTCTCATTTTCTTCTGCTTCTAATCTGGCCAGTTCTAGTTTGCTAGCTGCTTCACTGGTAGTCATTTTCCTGGTTTTCTTGTGCTGGGTCTCACCCTCTGCAGTTGACTGGAACTGGGATGTATTTAGCTCAGGCTCCTGCTGAGTGCTGCTGAGTTAACAGAGACTTTCTAACAAGCTACTCCCGAGGATGTAAAAAGAAAAAAAAACACAATTCAGATTGTAAATTACCTTTACCAGATCAAAGTTTGCTCACTTATTGAACCGTTCTCTTAACAAAGGACCTTGTTAAAAAAACTTAACACCTCTGCCTTCAGGCAAGGAGAGATAAGATATGCATCTACCTTCAGCTCTGCTCTCCAAGCAGCTAGAAGGAAAAAAAAAAATCTCTTACTGGCTTTTGGGTTTAAAACGATCCCACTGCTGTGCCACCATGTCAAGGCTGTATCCCTACTTTGAACTTTAGGGTACAAATGTAGGGGCCTGCATGAAAACTGCTAAGCTTATCTACCAGCTTAGCTCTGGTCCGCTGCCACCATCTTAAGAATTCCCTCCCTGGGAAGCCTTGAGAAACCTTTCACCAATTCCCTGGTGAATACAGATCCAAACTGCTTGGATCTTAAACAAGGAGAAATTGACCCTTCCCCCCTCCTTCCTTTCACCAACTCCTGGTGAATACAGATCCAAACCCCCTTTGGATCTTAAAACAAGGAGAAATCAATCAGGTTCTTAAAAAGAAGGCTTTTAATTAAAGCAAAAGGTAAAAATCATCTCTGCAAAATCAGTATGGAAAATAACTTTACAGGGTAATCAAACTTAAAGAGCTCAGAGGAATCCCCTCTGTCTTAGGTTCAAAGTATAGCAAACAAGATAAGCACTCTGGTAAAAGGTACATTTACAAGTTGAGAAAACAAAGTAAATCTAAGACGCCTTGCCTGGCTTTTACTTACAATTTTGAAATAAGAGAGACTTGTTTAGAAAGATGGGGAGAACCTGGATTGATGTCTGGTCCCTCTCAGTCCCAAGAGCGAACAACCCCTTAAACAAAGGACACACACAAAAGCCTTTCCCCCCCCAAGATTTGAAAGTATCTTGTCCCCTTATTGGTCCTCTGGGTCAGGTGTCAGCCAGGTTACCCGAGCTTCTTAACCCTTTACAGGTAAAAGGATTTTAGAGTCTCTGACCAGGAGGGACTTTAGTACTGTACACAGTATGGCTGTCACCCTTCCCTTTATAGTTATGACACACCCCTTACGACAACTCTTCAGTTATGCATCACTAACCACTCCGCGCTATTAGCCAAATACACTCTCAACATTTTTGCACAGATGTCTATGTTTACTGAGCATCTCCCAACAGACAAAAAAGAACAATACAAAGCAAGCATCTCAGAAGGTTCCCTGATTGCCAGGACGGTCTTGCAGGCATCATTGGATTCTGCAGACACAGCGGCACGCTCCATTGCCATGTCAGTAGTCATGCAGAGGGCCTCTTGGCTCCACCTTTCCGGCTTCCCCAAGGAAATCCAGGCCACGATCGAGGACTTACCTTTTAAGGGACAGAAACTCTTTGCGGACACCACGGATGCAGCCTTGCTTACCCTCAAGGACTCCCGTGCCACACTGAAAACCTTGGGAACTCACGTACTTGATAACAAAAAGAAACAGGGCGCATTTTACACCCAACAATTCCATACTGCTCTGTATACCCAGCCACAGAGACAGTACTACCAACAGCGCAAACAACATCAGCCAAGACGACGACAGACACCGGGGCAATCCACCACGTCCCAACCATCTACTTCTAGACAGGCATTTTGAAGTGTTGGTTGAGGGCATGAGAGCCCCTCAAATTCCATTGCCGCAACCATCTCCTGATTCCAGTCCATTTGGAGACGGCCTAACACCTTTCTATCCAGTCTGGGCAACCATTACATCGGACAAATGGGTTCTGGAAATTATACGCAAGGGCTATTCATTTTGGAGTACCTCCTGGACCTGAAGCAGCAAGGCCAGGCGGCATCCTCTGTGAGGGTTCACCTTGCGGCCATTTCGGCCTTTCACCCGGTCATGTCTGCCCATTCTGTCTTTGCCAACCCCATGGTTGGTAGGTTTCTCAAGGGCTTGGACCGCCTCTACCCCCAAGTCTGGCAGCCGGTCCCCACGTGGGACCTTAACCTGGTCCTTTCGAGACTCATGGGGCCCCCGTTCGAGCCGCTGGCCACTTGCTCCCTCCTCTATCTCTCCTGGAAGATGGCTTTCCTTGTCGCTATCATGTCGGCGAGGTGAGTCTCCGAGCTGAGGGCTCTTACCTTGGAACCGGTCTTTCATAAAGATAAGATGCAGTTTCGACTTCACCCAGCCTTCCCAAGGTGGTGTCGGCCTTCCATACCAGCCAGGACATTTTCCTCCCAGTTTTTTATCTAAAACCACATGCCGGTCCCCGTGAACAGCAGCTGCACTCCCTCGATGTCTGTAGGGCCCTTGCATTCTACATTGAGTGCACGAAGCTGTTTAGAAAATCAACCCAGCTTTTTGTTGTGGTGGCGGACCAGATGAAAGGCCTCCCGGTCTCCTCTCAACGGATGTCTTCATGGATCACATCCTGCATCCGTGCTGGCTTTGAGCTGGCTGGTGTACCAACCCCGGCCCTCACCGCTCACTCCACAAGGGCCCAGGCCTCGTCTGCGGCATTTCTGGCCCAGGTGCCGATCCAGGAGATCTGCAGAGCAGCAACTTGTTCCTCGGTGCATACTTTTGCCTCGTACTACGCCATCGTCCAGCATACCAGAGACGACGTGGCGTTTGGTAGAGTGGTACTGCAGTCCACATTACTTCACTCCAACCCCACCTCCTAGGTAAGGCTTGGGAGTCACCTAATTGGAATCGATATGAGCAAGCACTCGAAGAAAAAACGGTTACTCACCTTTGTAACTGTTGTTCTTCAAGATGTGTTGCTCATATCCATTTCAAACCCGCCCCTCTGTCGGAGTAGCCGGCAAGAAGGAACTGAGGGGGCGCTGGGTCGGCTGGGGTATATATTGAGCGCCATGAAGGCGCCACTCCAGGGGGCTCCACAGCCGACCCGCCGGATGTTGCTAGGGTAAAGATTTCCAACGGCCGTGCACGCAGCGTGCGCACACCTAATTGGAAGGGATATGAACAACACATCTCGAAGAACAACAGTTACAAAGGAGAGTAACCGTCTTTTCCCAGCCCCTGGCAGTATAAGCGGGACTAGTGCACGGGGGAAGTCATCCTTCCTTGGGAAAGCGTGGCTCTATGCGTTAGTCTGAGAGCATTTAAAAAAGCAATTTAAAAAAACCCCTCCAGGTTTTCTGTTCCCTTCCATGCACCCAGCTCAGCCTGCACCTTAATGCTGAGCCTGCCCCATGCGAATCAGTGAACAGGCAGAGTGGGGAAGGGCCATGCCATCTCCTTCTGTCTTTCTCCACTGCTCAGCCTCACCTGTTTCTGTTGTGTCCCTCTCTTTCCCTCCCCCCACCATCGCATCACCTAACAGGTAGTTACACTAGGACACTCCTCTTATGCGAACTGTCCATCCCTGTGCTTTAATCAGTGAACCCTACTGAGTGCCCCGAACCAATTAAAACCCCCTGCAAAATGCAACCCTGTCATTGGTGCACAAATGCCAGAGCTCCCAGCACTCCTGCCCTCTTCCCAGATCTGCAAGGGCTTTGATTTTCACTCTTCCCCCAGCAGGAGCACGATCTCTCTCTCTCTCACACACACGCATGCGTCTGATGAAGTGGGTATTCACCCAGGAAAGCTTATGCTCCAATACATCTGTTAGTCTATAAGGTGCTGTGACGGGTTGGATCACAGAAACCCCCTTGGAAGCTGCCACCTGACGTACCAAGACTACCCCTGCTTCTGTTTTCCCTGCCAGCTCAGGACTCCAGCACCCTGTCTTGCTGAGCCAGACACTCCCGTCTGCTCCAACACAGACCCAGGGTCTGAATCACTTGCCCCAAAGCTGCAAGTTTACCTGAAAACAGCTCACAGAAGCGTGCTTGTCCTTAGCACTCAGATGCCCAACTCCCAATGGGGTCTAAACCCAGATAAATCCGTTTTACCCTGCATAAAGCTTATGCAGGGCAAACTCATAAATTGTTCGCCCTCTATAACACTGATAGAGAGAGATGCAGAGTTGTTTGCTCCCCCAGGTATTAATACATATTCTGAGTAAATTACTAAATAAAAATGATTTTATTAAATACAGAAAAGAGGATTTAAGTGGTTCCAAGCAGTAACAGACAGAACAAAGTAAGTCACCAAGCAAAATAAAATAAAATGCGCAAATCTATGCCTAATCAAACTGAATACAGATAATCTCACCCTCAGAGATGCTTCAGTAAGTTTTTTCTCAGACTGGACCTTCCAGGCCTGGGCACAATTCTTTCCCCTGGTACAGATTTGTTCCAGCTTAGGTGATAGCTAGGGGATTCTTCATGATGGCTCCTCTCTCCCTCTCTGTTCTCTTCCACCCCTTTATATATCTTTTGCATAAGGCAGGAACCCTTTGTCCCTCTGGGTTTCCACCCCCCCCTCACTGGAAAAGCACCAGGTTAAAGATGGATTCCAGTTCAGGTGACATGATCACATGTCACTGTAAGACTTCATTGCCCACTTGCCAGCACACACATATACAGGAAGACTCACAGGTAAACACAGCCATCTGCAGACAATGGTCCTGGTTAATGGGAGTCATCAAGATTCCAAACCATCATTAATGGCCCACACTTTACATAATTACAATAGGCCCTCAGAGTTATGTTTTATATTTCTAGTTTTAGATACAAGAGTGGTACATTTCTATAAATAGGATGATCACACTCAGTAGATTATGAGCTTTGTAATGATACCTTACAAGAGACCTTTTGCACGAAGCATATCCCAGTTACATTATATTCACTTATTATCATGTTTTTATAAAACCATATAGACTGCACAATGTCACAGGTGCCACAGGACTCTTTATTGCTTTATACAGATCTAGACTAACACGGCTACCCCTCTGATACTTCTCTCTCTCTCTCTCACACTCACACACACACACACCACTCTCTCTCTCTCTCTCTCTCTCTCTCTCTCTCCTGCTATTCAACTCCCCCAATCACTGATTATTTTGTTCCTGCCTGCTCAGCCTGGCTACAAGCAGCTAGTGCTGGAAGTGGCTTTGCTGCCTCTCTGATACCTGTCTCTCTCTCTTGCACTTGGTATATCTGAGCACAAATCTTCAGTGTTGGCAGAGTGATCTCCAATCAGAGGCAGGATAACTGGAAAGGCTCACTAACTGGGAAACAGGCATTGTAAAAGGAAAAGCTGATTCAATGCCCTAAACTGACGCAAACAAGGGGAGCAGTGCTCATTCTACACTAATTTCAGACCAAAAGCAATTAGCAAAAAGCAGATTCTGCACTTAGAGCGAATGTTCCATAATGAGGCTAAATTTAGTCATCTCACTCTCTAGCGAACAAAAGAAGAATTAAAACTCACCGCCTGCAGCAATGTCTGCTCAGACCTGAGGATAATAGCAATGAAGCAGTTTCAAACTGTTTGTGCTTGGATCAGTCCCCAAGGGTTTGAGGGAAGCTTTCTAAACCAGCTGAACCACCATCATCAGTGAAACCTGTCTGGAAACCTCTGAAGAAGAGGCTTTCTGGTAATTCCTGCTTCTGGCTGGGCTGCACCTACCAACAGAGTCACAGTAGGTTGTCACTGCTGTTTCCAAACCCTGCTGATAAGCAGAAGTGCCAGGACACAGGAATGTAAAAATAAATACCTCCCATACACAGGTGACTCCTGAAGAACAAGTAACCAGTAAGTTCCCTGCTCTGTGGGAAATCTTTGACTCCAAGGATCAGTTCAAATGTAGGTTTCTTGTCCAGCCAGCACCTGATATCACTAGTCCCTTTGCCTGCTCCTCCACCCTTGTTGCTGTGCTTCTCACTGACTAGCCTTTACATTAGAGCCAGCTCATGCCCCCTGCTCTCTGTTTATTCCCCATACAGCAGCCCAGAGAGTTCCTCCCATGAAGGCCTGGACACCACTCCCCTGCAAGAGGCATTGCCAAGCAGCAACCTAATGATGAGTTATTTCGAATCCCACCTTCTTCTCCCTGTCTCTCCCAGCTACTAGCACAAGCCCTTTGGGCACAAATGGACCTGGCAAGAGTGAGACTGGCTTAGCACAGCTCCTACTGGCTTAGCCAGCCAGGAACACAACCCTCAGCTCAGCTCAGCTCCTGCTGGTTTGACCAGGTCACAGCTCCCATGCCAAGCACAGCAGTAATATGCAGAATCCAGCTGGGGACTGTCTAACAAACGGTTATTGTTGTGTCTGCCAGCTGGTGCCCAGACACTAGAGCAGGCCTAGCCAATTAGCGGGCAAGTCACCTGCTCATATTTGTATAGAATTTTGTCCGAGGGTGATGCTGGCACTCCAGGCATTGAAGCGGAACCTCTCTTGTCCATCTACCACTGGTATCAATACCAAGGAGCTTTGCATTGTCAAATGAGGCATCACACCAAGTTCTGATCCTATCTGCTCATTAAAGGAGCAGGGAGTGCTACCCTCCCATGTGACATAACTCTGGATCTCTGGCTCCAAAGCACTAATCCTCTAGCACTCCTCAGACATGACTTTCTGCACTAACTCTCAGCCACTGCAAAGCAATGGGATCACCTGCATTGTGAGCAAGCCAGAAAATTTCAGCCAACAGAGGGCAGCAGTGACATGCATGTGCGCACATACACACACTCATTCAGCATATTCTGGCTAACTTCCAGCATGAGTAAAATTGCATTCCACTGCAATCCCTACTGTCGCTTTAATGAATGAACAGGCGTCTTCGTTCCCTTCCCTAGACAGTGGTGCTATGGATGGTCTTTGGCTGTGGGTGATAGGATGGGCAGCTCAGCCCTTTACCCTGCCAAGACAGAGGCATTTGAGTTCCATGAAGATGGTAGGTTGTGCCTTTTGAATGAGCCTTTCAAAATCTGAGGCCCTGCCTCTAAAAGGGTATCAAATATGATGATGATTTTGTTTTGTCTCTTCTTCCACTGTGCATCAATTGTCGTGCACCAGTTGTCTGCTTAGCTGCAGTCCTTTGGTGGCCGCATTTCAGGGGCGAATGGAGTGACTGCAGCACACGTGCTTAGCGGCTTCAGTGTGTGAAGCACTATACAAATCTCTGTAACCCTTGGTCCAGCACCAGGAATAGCTATTCATTTGAGAAAGCCAGTGTTTTCTGATAGTTATCTTAGTGATATGGCATAGCTAAGAATCAGCCTAAGAGCAAATTGTAACAGCAAGAGGATCAAAGAAGAGAATGATAGTGGGTGGAAGGGAATACCAAATATTGGGAATCCTCGGTCTCTCTTTTAGAGCCAGAATACACATAATTCCTTTCTGAGGGGAACTGACACCACTGAATAGATGATATAAAACAGGGTGGCTGAGCAAATCAGAAAGATAAGATTGATTTACAGCTTGGGGAATTGTTTAATGATTTTCCTTGGGACTTGTGTTCCTAAATTTCACAGGTGCTTTTGAAACTCCCCCACCCCCACAGTCCTTTGGATCAGCCACCCATACAGACACCGGAGGGAAAGCAGAGTCCTGTGGCTCATGAGTTACAAACTGGACAAGGTTGAAGTTTGTGGTCAAGAAGGGGCAGTGTCAGCTAATCAGCTTGGTTAACAGAATAGACATCACCAGGAGGTGTTGGGATTAACGGGAAGTGGACCCTTGGAAATGTCAGCTCAGTGTACAGCAGTGACTAGAAAGCTGGGATGTATTAGACGGGGAGGAAAGGAAAGCTCAGGAAATGTGTTGTCTGGAAAGGTTTTGTTTAGCCTATGTTTAACTAAGCAGACACTGTGCGCTAAAAACAGTGTCCAGGTTGGTCTGGAAGAGAGCAGCAAGAACAAAGAGCTGGTAGCCTCTGGGGAAAGGACACAAGATCTGGGTCTGGTCATGCCCAAGGATGGAGGGGGTGAGATTGACGTCTGTCTTCCAAAGACTCGGGCGGGATCATGTGGTGAGACAAACCTGATATGAACAAAGGATAAATCTCTGCTCAAGAGAGCACTGGGTGAAAATAAGGAGCCAGCAAATTGCTTCATATACAGATTAGCTACCAAGAATGACCACCAAGAGTAGCTAACATCCCTGCGTTATCCTCCCCGACCCTGCCAAGAAAGAGGCAAATGCTGGCATTCTCCAAGTCCCCGTCTCTCCCCAGCAGGGGACCCTCTCCCTGTGAGTTCTCTTGCGTAGGGACAGGAATTTTAGAAATAAAGTGGGTTCCTGGCTGTACTTTTTTAATAAGCTCCAGGATGCTTTTCTGGCTCATAGCTATTGCACACTATCTGTGGGAGCCATGCCGAAGAGGAGGGTAGGACTGTGTGGGCAGGGAGTGCTTTTCTGCACAGCAACAGTGAACCAGTGCCAGCTGGCAAGGGAACCCAGGAGCTCTGGCTCCATGTCTGTGCTGTTCCACCCAGCAAAACCTTCCCTTCCCAGCCTATTGTCCTCTCTAGAAGGGTCAGTGTTGCAGAATGTTCTTTGTTACAATGAAATGGTGTAACCCCTTTTGTCTCTGAGTCAGTGCCCGAGTGTCATAAAAATACAAACCTTACAAAGTAATTTCACTTAGAAAAGCAACTGCAGAGCATGTGTTAGGACTTCTCAGAAAGGAGAGGAGGAGGGCTGGCTAGGAGCTGGGCTATTGACTATTTGCAGAGTCCTTAAGGACTCCAAAGGGTGGAGTGGAATAAGTAGGCCAATTCCACGGAAATGATCTTGGATACAAAGGATCCCTCACAACTCATTTGAGAATCAGGGATGGATGATAGCATGGCTATCAGATTCTTTATGGCCTGTGAGCTTGTGATGAGAGCTTCTTGGATTTCTGAGGCCAGTCACTGCTGGAAGGCGATCAGAAACCTCCGGCCAGGAGTCAGATGGGGTGGTAATCTCCTTTTTTGTCACTCAGGACATAGGAGATAAGATTATGGATGCAGCCACCAGGAAAAAATGCTGGCTTGTCAGGTTGTTGTGAGCATGCCCAATGGAATCTCTGCCTCTAGGGAAAACACAGAAGTTGTGAAAAGTTGCATCAGTTATTTTGAGTAAGGCTCCGTGTTTGTCACCGAGGTTATGGAAGTCGTGGATTCCATGACTTTCTGACTTCTGCAGTAGCCAGGGCCGGCTCCAGGCACCAGCCGACCAAGCACGTGCTTGGGGCGGCCAATCTTGGGGTGGCGGGGGGCACTCTGGGTTTTTTGTTTTTGTTTCAGCGGCATGGTGGTGGCGGGGGCTGGCGTGGCGCTTGGTGGCTTCGGCGGCGCGGCGCTGGGGGGGGGCGGGGGTTGGCGCGGAGGGAGGACGGGGGATTGGGCGGCCCGGCCCGGCGCTCGGGGGGGGCGGGGGTTAGGGCGGCCCGGCGCGGCGCTCGGGGGGGGCGGGGGTCACGGCGGCCCGGCCCAGCGCTAGGGAGGGGTAGAGGTTTCGGCGGCCCGGCCCGGCGCTCGGGGGCTTTGGCTGCGCTGGGGGGGGCGGGGGTTGGCGCGGCGTGGCGCTCGGGGGTTTGGGTGGCCCGGCGCAGTGCTTGGGGGGGGGGGCGGGGGTTTTGGCGGCCCAGCCCGGCGCGGCGCTCGGGGGGGCGGAGGTTTCGGCGGCCCGGCGTGGCGCTTGGGGGGGCGGAGGTTTCGGCGGCCCAGCCCGGCGCTCAGGGGGGAGGCGGGGGTTTCGGCGGCCCGGCACTGGGCGGGGGCAGGGGTTGGCGTGGCACTCGGTTTGGGCGGCCCGGCCCGGGGGCGGGGGTTACAGCGGCCCGGCCCGGCGTGGCGCTGGGGGGGGGGCGGAGGTTTTGCCGGCCCGGCCTGGCGCTCGGGGGGGGTTTCGGCGGCACAGCCCGGCGCTCAGGGGGGAGGCGGGGGTTTCGGCGGCCCGGCACTGGGCGGGGGCAGGGGTTGGCGTGGCACTCGGTTTGGGCGGCCCGGCCCGGGGGCGGGGGTTACAGCGGCCCGGCCCGGCGTGGCGCTGGGGGGGGGCGGAGGTTTTGCCGGCCCGGCCTGGCGCTCGGGGGGGGTTTCGGCGGCACAGCACGGCACTGGGGGGGTTTCGGCGGCGTGGCGCTGGGGGGGGGGGAGGTCGGCGGCGCGGTGCTGGGGGGGGGGGGGTGTTACGACGGGGCGGCGCTCTTTTTCTTTTTGCCTGGGGCGGCAAAAAAGTTAGAGCCGGCCCTGGCAGTAGCCCGTGCGGCTGGCCCAGGAGTCGCCTGAGTAGCTCAGGCAGCCCCTGGGCCAGTCGCACTGGCTGCTGCTGGGGCAGTTTTGGGCTCCCCCACCCCCCAGCAGCAGGAGTTTGGGGGGGGTTGGGGTGTAGGGCAGTGCTTACGTGGGGGTGGTCCCCAGAAGGGCAACAGGAACGCCCCTCCCTCAGCTCCTAGCTCCAGGTGCTGCCTCTGCCCTCCGGCACCGCCCCCGCAGCTCTCATTGGCCGCAGTTCCTAGCCAATGCAGAACTGGGGCACAGGGCAGGGCAGAGCGGAGGCAGCACATAGAGCTGGGAGCTGGAGGTCACCGCTTCTCAGGAGCCGGGTAGGGAACCTGCCTCAGCGCCACCAACCTGCCCCCACCTGAGCACCTGCGTTGTCCCCCTAGGCCACGACCCACCCCCAAGCACCTGCGGCACCGCCAGACTATGCCCCCCCTGAGCACCCATGGCGCCCCCAGGCTGAACCCCTCTGAGCTGCCTCGCTCCCGAGTTTTAGTCAGGGGTATATAGTAAAAGCCATGGACAGGTAACAGGCCGTGAATTTTTGTTTACTTCCCATGAGCTGTCCATGACTTTTACTAAAATACCCATGACTAAAACATAGCCTTATTCATGAAGTGCTAGTGTGCCCCAGTTCCAGTTCTGCTGATCCAGTGCACGAGCATGCAGGCAGGGGTGGCAAACTGTCTCTCCGACAAAATGCCCTCTTGCACTTATTGACGATTCCCTTGTGTTTTTTACAGGCTGGTTTTAGGAGCTCTTAGCGAAGCAAGTCTGGCCTCTTGGATTGCATTGCAATCTTCACATCATGATATGGCTTCAATGCATGGGGCATGGGGCACTGCTTTACCATCTATCACTGCAACGTCATCACACAGTGACAGTGCAAAGCCGGAAACAAGATTTCAGGATGGATGGAAGCCCACCCAATCCCACCTTCCCTGCAGTCAGAGTGAGCGGGAGCACACCTTTCCCTCTTTAAAGCGCCAGTTCCCCCGAAACAAAGAATAAAACACTGAGACTGTAAGTGTGTCCTTCTCTGCATCTGGCCAATGCCTGGCACAATGGGGGTCCCTTTAAAAAAAATTGGAGTGAAATTTAAAAACATTAGAAAGCCAGGGAATTAGGAGTGAAGGTTGCATTTCTCAAGCCAGGAGTGAGGCAGATAGAATGAAGCTACCATGTCGTTTTTTTTTAACCATTGTCTTCAGCACACCTGGAGGAAATCCTTAGGCACAAGAAAGCACCTGATTGGTCATTCCTATGCTGCTCCAAAGCTCTGCCCAGGTTTACATGCAGACATGTTCTGAGAAATCCCCACCCAAGCAGCTCCCCCATGGTAGCAGTGGCAGATCTGCTAGTGCAAATAGGGCATAGGTGTTGCTAAACATTGGTAGTGATAAATATTTGTATTACAATAGCATCCAAAGGCCTGGTGCCCTATGGTACTGGACGCTGGTGCAAGCACAGAAAAGAGACAATTCCACTCTTATCATTCACTTATTGTTTTCCCTTAGCTTTAGTTGATACATATGATTACTGCTTTTAATTTATAATCCAGATCCTCAACTGGCATGAATCAGTGCTTCTCCAATTAAGTCAATATGTTTCATGACATACAAACAGAGAAATTAGATAAACATCATCACTAATCTTGCTGGAAGGTTGCTGTGTAACGCTTCTTTATTTCTTAGAATTCAGAACACACAGACTCCCCCAGAACAGAGAGAAACAAAGCAGGCTGCTCCCTCAAACAGAGAGGCACAACTCACCCCACCTTACTGTAGGCTGGCTCGTTCCAAACTGGCTGCTGCTAGATTGCAGGCTTCCCAATGGAGCCCCATCGCCTTCAAGCAGGACCAGGGAACCCCTCCCTAGTCCCGCTCTTAAAGCAATAGCTTGCAGTTACAACACAGTCCTCAATACGTAAAGGCCTGTGGTTTTTTGCAAATGCAGATAAAACAAAAAACAACAAATAATACAAAATAAAATACATTCGCCCCACAGCAGTGGCTCCCCCCTCCAGGAGCTGTGACCTGCTGCATGGGATTGCAGAGCTGCTCAGGCTTGGCCGGGCCCCACACTATCATGATAATGAAGGGGCAGTAGAGCCAGTTTCAAGTGAGTTGTGCTGCGATCCCATGTGCCAGGTTGCAACAGCCAGAATGGGCAGCCAGGTCCAACCCCATGAGGAAGCAACTGCTGCTGTGGAGTGAGTGCAGGCCGCGCTTGCGCTCCAGCCCTCCCCGGGCTTCCCTTCCTCCCTTCTAAGACAACATTTACAGGGCTCTGTCAATACCCCTCATGCCCCAGCCCACGCCAGCTGAGGACCTAGCCCTATGACTTCAGGATTGTACAGACCCAGCCCTGAAAGCAAACCAAGGGCTTTGCTCGCAAGTGTTTGCATAGTGCCCAAGGAGGAGATAAGAGCCTCGGGTCAAAGGGCCTGTCTGCAGGGATGTGAAGGGAAAAAAGAGCTGCTGGCAAAGAGGCGAGCTCTTTGGGGCAGGAGCCATCTCTTTGTTCTGTGTTTGTTCAGTGCCTAGCACCCTGGGGTCCTGCTCCGTGCCTGGGGCTCCTAGGCACAACCATAATACAGATGGGAATAATAATCCCCAAAGTTGGTGGGAGTCTGGTGGTGGAACAGCTTGGGGCTAGGCTACACTAGGAAGACTTTGCCAACACAGTTATATCAGTATAGCTATACCAGCTAAGGCCCTCAATGGAGACCCAGCTTATACCAGTATGAGATGGGGTAGGATGGGGTTCCCAAACTTTTTCCCTGCATGACCCAATTTTCAGACACAGTGCTCCCTGTGACCCCAAACAGCCTGGAGAACACCAGTTTGTAAAATGGTGTCCTTCATACACTCAGGAAGTCTGTGACCCAATTGCTGATGGGTCACAGACTTCCATGACCCACTTGGGTCATGACCCACAGTTTGGGAACCACTGGTATAGGTAAACCATCTCCCCAAACAACATAAGCTGTATCAGCAAAAGGACTCTTTTCCTTGTATAGCTAGAGCTCCACAGGAGGCGTTGAGATTTTTTTCACGCCCCAGACATGGTTACGCTGACAAAACTTTGTAGTGTATATCTGGCCTGAGCCGATGTAAAACAAATCTAAGCAAAGGTCTTGCCTAATGGGAGAAGTGCAATGGCCTTAAAAGTGACCTAGGTAAATAAAGGAATTTGCATAGTCTCCTGGTTTTCATCCCTTCTTTATATTGTCTGTGATGAGTGGCTGCTTACAGGTCTTTTTTCTTTGTTTTTTTTTAGAAGTGGAGTTCACTACATTTTTTTTAAATATTAAATTCAGATTTCCTCTCGCATGGAAGTTAGTGACTGAAAAACAAGTTCCGGATGACTGGAAAAAGGCTAATGTAGTGCCCATCTTTAAAAAAGGGAAGGAGGAGGATCCGGGGAACTACAGGCCAGTCAGCCTCACCTCAGTCCCTGGAAAAATCATGGAGCAGGTCCTCAAGGAATCAATTCTGAAGCACTTAGAAGAGAGGAAAGTGATCAGGAACAGTCAGCATGGATTCACCAAGGGGAAGTCGTGCCTGACTAACCTAATTGCCTTCTATGAGGAGATAACTGGGTCTGTGGACGAGGGGAAAGCAGTGGATGTGTTATTCCTTGACTTTAGCAAAGCTTTTGATACGGCCTCCCACAGTATTCTTGCCAGCAAATTAAAGAAGTATGGGCTGGATGAATGGACTTTAAGGTGGATAGAAAGCTGGCTAGATGGTCGGGCTCAATGGGTAGTGATCAATGGCTCCATGTCTAGTTGGCAGCCGGTATCAAGCGGAGTGCCCCAAGGGTCGGTCCTGGGGCTGGTTTTGTTCAATATCTTCACGCCATCCTCCAGATCATTAATGGACTGCACTCTCAGCAAGTTTGCAGATGACACTAAACTGAGGAGTGGTAGATACGCTGGAGTGTAGGGATAGGATACAGAGGGACCTAGACAAATTAGAGGACTGGGCCAAAAGAAACCTGATGAGGTTCAACAAGGACAAGTGCAGAGTCCTGCACTTAGGACGGAAGAATCCCATGCACTGCTACCGACTAGGGACCGAATGGCTAGGCAGCAGTGCTGCAGAAAAGGACCTAGGGGTTACAGTGGACAAGAAGCTGGATATGAATCGACAGTGTGCCCTTGTTGCCAAGAAGGCTAATAGCATTTTGGGCTGTATAAGTAGGGGCATTGCCAGCAGATTGAGGGATGTGATCATTCCCCTCTATTCGACATTGGTGAGGCCTCATCTGGAGTACTGTGTCCAGTTTTGGGCCCCACACTACAAGAAGGGTGTGGAAAAATTGGAAAGAGTCCAGCAGAGGGCAACAAAAATGATTAGGGGGCTGGAGCACATGACTTATGAGGAGAGGCTGAAGGAACTGGGGCTATTTAGTCTGCAGAAGAGAAGAGTGAGGGGGGATTTGATAGCTGCTTTCAACTACCTGAAAGAGGGTTCCAAAGAGGATGGATCTAGACTGTTCTCAGTGGTACCAGATGACAGAACAAGGAGTAATGGTCTCAAGTTGCAATGGGGGAGGTTTAGGTTGGATATTAGGAAAGCTTTTTCACTAGGAGGGTGGTGAAGCACTGGAATGGGTTACCTAGGGAGGTGGTGGAATCTCCTTCCTTAGAGGTTTTTAAGGTCAGGCTTGACAAAGTCCTGGCTGGGCTGATTTAGTTGGGAATTGGTCCTGCTTTGAGCAGGGGTTGGACTAGATGACCTCCTGAGGTCCCTTCCAACCCTGATATTCTATGATTCTAAGTGAAATGGTGACATCACAAGAGGCAAGAGACTAAAAGCCGAGACCTGGGCAGTGCTACAAAGCTTGACCATGCCTAAATGTGGCTGTGAACAGTCATTTTAGCTGACACGATGCTGAAAACATTTTAGGGCTCAATGCATCTGTCTACACTGCACATTAAGCCCAGGTTCTGACTCAGGGTTGAACCCAAGCACCCCTTCCATCCACATACACATCAGTCTGACTCGGGTCAGCAAGCAGTCAGGGCCTGGGTCCTAAAACCCAGCTAGGGAGATGGATCGGAGCCTGTCCCGCTATGACTTGGTTCCACGCCATCCTTCTGCAGTATGGATGCAGGTCAAGCCACAGACCTGAGTCAGAAGGTCTGCGTAGCGCAGTATGGACGCATTAGCACAGCTGAGACACCCAGGTCCAGCAACTGTAAACACAGGTTTGCAATAAAGAGTGGATGCTCAAGTGCAGGCTTGAAGACACTGAGTCCACAAGCCCAGGTCCTACAGATCCAGGTTTACAATGCCGTGTAGATGTACCCAATGTGGGAGCAGGGCAGATCATAAGCACCATTGTGTCAGCTAAGTGTGAGTAAACATTTTAGTTTTAGATTTTTCCAAAGCATTAGCACGTGAACAAGAAGTGGATGCCAAATGCTCATCTGGGTGTCTGTGGGCAAGTCATATTATCTCCCTGTGCTTTAGTTTTTCAATCAGTAATATGAGGTTACTATCTCCCTTATGGGGCTGTTGGGAACATAAATTCACTTGTGTGTTTGTAAAGTGCTTTGAGATCTGGCGATACAAGGGGCTAGAGAAGAAGTACAAAATTCCACCAGCTGCAGTCTGCTTAAGGAAACACCCCCCGCCCCCGCTCTTGAAATAACAATGGGCAGGTGATCAGGAACAGTCAACATGGATTCACCAAGGGCAAGTCATGCCTGACCAACCTGATTGCCTTCTATGATGAGATAACTGGCTCTGTGGATATGGGGAAAGTGGTGGATGTGACATATCTTGACTTTAGCAAAGCTTTTGATACAGTCTCCCACAGTATTCTTACCAGCAAGTTAAAGAAATATGGATTAGATGAATGGACTATAAGGTGGATAGAAAGTTGGCTAGATTGTCGGGGTCAATGGGTAGTGATCAACGGTTCGATGTCTAGTTGGCAGATGATATCAAGTGGAGTGCCCCAAGGGTCGGTTCAACATCTTCATTAATGATCTGGATGATGGATGGATTGCACCCTCAGCAAGTTTGTGGATGACACTAAGCTGGGGGGAGAGGTAGGGTCCAGAGTGACCTAGACAAATTAGAGGATTGGGCCAAAAGAAATCTGATGAACTTCAACAAGTCCTAAGTGGAGCACAGGATCTGGTTCAAGAAGTGATTATAGCTGGACCGCTTGATAATAGTGACCATAATATAATTAAATGTAACATCCCTGTGGTAGGGAAAATTCCACAGTGGCCTAACACTAGTATTTAATTTCAGAGCCACCATGGTTAAACAACAAAGTAAAAGAAGCAGTGAGAGGCAAAAAGGCATCCTTTAAAAAGTGGAAGATAAATCCTAATGAGGAAAATAGAAAAGAGCATAAACTCTGGCAAATGAAGTGTAAAAATATAATTAGAAAGACCAAAAAAGAATTTGAAGAACAGCTAGCCAAAGACAACAAAAGTAATAGCAAATAATGTTTTTAATACATCAGAAGCAGAAAGCCTGCTAAACAACCAGTGGGGCCATGCCACTGGACGATCGAGATGCTAAAGGAGCACTCAAAGACGATAAAGCTATTGCGGAGAAACTAAATGAATTCTTTGCATGGTCTTCGTTGTTGAGGATGTGAGGGAGATTCCCAAACCTAAGCCATTCTTTTTCGGTGACAGATCTGAGGAACTGTCCCAAATTGAGGTGTCATTAGAGGAGATTTTGGAACAAATTGATAAATTAAACAGTAATAAGTCTCCAGGACCTGATGGTATTCACTCAAGAGTTCTGAAGGAACTCAAATGTGAAATTGCAGGACTACTAACTGTCATCTGTAACCTATCATTTAAATCAGCTTCTGTACCAAATGACTGGAGGATGTCTAATGTGATGCCAATTTTTAAAAAGGGCTCCAGAGGTGACCCTGGCAACTACAGGCCAGTAAGGCTCACTTCAGTACCGGGCAAATTGGTTGAAATTATCGTAAAGAACAAAATTGTCAGACACATAGATGAACATAATTTGTTGGGAAATAGTCAACATGGTTTTTGTAAAGGGAAATCATGCCTCACCAATCTACTAGAATTCTTTGAGGGGGTCAACAAGCATGCGGACAAAGGAGATCCAGTGGATATAGTGCATTTAGATTTTCAGAAAGCCTTTGACAAGGTCCCGCACCAAAGGCTCTTAAGCAAAATAAGCTCTCATGGGATCAGAGGGAAAGTTCTCTCATGGATTGGTAACTGGTTAAAACATAGGAAACAAAGGGTAAGAATGAATGGAGAGAGGTAAATAGTGGTGTCCCCCAGGGATCTGTACTGGGCCCAGTCCTATTTAACATATTCATAAACGATCTGGAAAACAGGGTAAACAGTGAGATGGCAAAATTTGCAGATGATACAAAACTACTCAAGATTGCGAAGAGCCACAAAAGGACCTCACAAAACTGGGTGACAGGGCAACAAAATGGCAGATGAAATTTAATGTTGATAAATGCAAAGTAATGCACATTGGAAAACATAACCCTAACTATACATATACAATGATGGGGTCTAAATTAGCTGTTACCACTCAAGAAAGAGATCTTGGAGTTATTGTGGATAGTTCTCTGAAATCATCCACTCAATGTGCAGCGGCAGTCAAAAAAGCGAACAGAATGTTGGGAATCATCAAGAAAGGGATAGATAATAAGACAGAACATATCATATTGCCTCCATATAAATCCATGGTACGCCCACACCTTGAATACTGCGTGCAGATGTGGTCGCCCCATCTCAAAAAAGATATTTTGGAATTGGAAAAGGTTCAGAAAAGGGCAACAAAAATGATTAGGGGTATAGAATAGCTTCCATTTGAGGAGAGATTAATAAGACTGGGACTTTTCAGCTTGGAAAAGAGGTGACTAAGGGGGGATATGATAGAGGTCTATAAAATCATGAGTGGTATAGAGAAAATAAATAAGGAAGTGTTATTTACTCCTTCTCATAATACATGAACAAGGGGCCATCAAATGCAATTATTAGGTAGCAGGTTTAAAACAAACACAAGAAAGTATTTTTTCATGCAGCACACTGTCAACCTCTGGAACTCCTTGCCAGAGGGTGTTGTGAAGGCCAATACTATAACGGGGTTCAAAAGGGAGCTAGATAGATTCATGGAAGATAGGTCCATCAATGGCTATTAGCCAGGATGGGCAGGAATGGTGTCCCTAGCCTCTGTTTACCAGAAGCTGGGATTGGGTGACAGGGCATTGATCACTTGATAATCTGTTCTGTTCATTCCCTTTGGGGCACCTGCCATTGGCCACTGTCAGAGGACAGGATACTGGGCTTGATGGACCTTTGGTCTGACCCAGTGTGGCCGTTCTTATGTAACAAGGGTAAGTGCAGAGTCCTGCACTTAGGACGGAAGAAGCCCATGAACCGCTACTGGCTGGGGACCGACTGGCTAAGCAGCAGTTCTACAGAAAAGGACCTGGGGATTACAGTGGACGAGAACCTGGATGAGAGTCAACAGTGTGCCCTTGTTTCCAAGAAGGCTAATGGCTTATTGGGCTGCATTAGTAGGAGCATTGCCAGCAGATTGAGGGAAGTGATTATTCCCTTCTATTCGGCACTGGTGAGGCCACATCTGGAGTATTGTGTCCAGTTTTGGACAAATTGGAGAGAGTCCAGCGGAGGGCAATGAAAATGATTAGGGGGCTGGGGCACATGACTTATGAGGAGAGGCTGAGGGACAGGGCCATCCTTAGGCATACGCAGCCTACGTGGTTGCGTAGGGCACCCAAAAATTTGGGACACCATTCCCCTTGCTGGCTGTGGCTGGAATCCTCTCTTCTCTGTCCCCTCCCCTGCTCTGGGCCGGTGGGCTTCTCCCCGACCCCAACCTCGCCCCCTCCCTCCCTCACTCCTCAGCCGCCTCCAGCTCTGCTGCCCCAGCCCCGGGGAGCCCAGAGCGGCGCGGTTGGTCACTGGCAGCAAGGTGGCCTGGCCCACTGCCACCAGGAACGGAGTCCCTCCCTGGACTCTGCCTGCCTGCACTTGGTCGCTGGTGGGGGCCGGGCCAGGGCCAGGACAGGAAGAGTGAAACTTCCACCTGAGTCAGTGGCGGTGGGGAAAGCCGGGCCGAGCGGGGGGGACTTAAAGTAACAGTGCGCTCACTGTCTCTCACACTTCCTTAACACACACACACTGTCTCTCTCACACACAGACTGGCTCTCACACCCACATACACTCTGCCTCTCATGAGTCACAGTCCCCCAATACAAATTGTCTCTCTCTCTCTCTCTTTCTCTCTCTCACACACACTCACACTCACACACACACAGAGTCTCACACTCCCCAACACACAGCCACATGCACACACACACACACAGACAGGTTCTCTCTCTGTTTCTCACACACACTGGCACTCTCTCTCTCTCTCTCTCTCACACACACACACACACATTTCTATTGTTGTTGTTGTTATTACTGCTTGGTACTTCCTGTCAAAATGCTCATGGTGAGCCAGGAGTGGCGAGGGGCTGCAGGAGGGCTGTAGGCTCTGGCAAGATGCAGCCCCCATGTGACAGTGCGAAGCCTGCATTGAGCCACTGTTGCAGAGTCTGCTGTAGATGAAGCTCGGTGTGTGTCAGCAATGAGGGAGGGCTCTGTGGGTCTGCGGGCAAGGGCTATGTCCCCTCGCCACATTGGGGTCAGCGGTGCCGGCTGGGAAACGCCTTCAGTGGAGCATAGGGGCACCAGTTTAATAATACTGCATAGGGCCCCATAAATCCTAAGGACGGCCCTGCTGAGGGAACTGGGGCTATTTAGTCTGCAGAAGAGAAGAGTGAGGGGGGATTTGATAGCAGCTTCAACTACCTGAAGGGGGGTTCCAAAGAGGATGGAGCTCGGCTGTTCTCAGTGGTGGCAGATGACAGAACAAGGAGCAATGGTCTCAAGTTGCAGTGAGGGAGATTTAGGTTGGATATTAGGAAAAATTATTTCACTAGGAGGGTGGTGAAGCACTGGAATGGGTTACCTAGGGAGGTGGTGGAATCTCCATCCTGAGAGGTTTTTAAGGTCAGGCTTGACAAAGCCCTGGCTGGGACGATTTAGTTGGTGCTGGCCCTGCTTTGAGAACCACCACTGAGAACAGCCTAACTCCATCCTCTTTGGAACCCCCCTTCAGGTAGTTGTCGGCTGCTATCAAATCCCCCCTCACTCTTCTCTTCTGCAGACTAAATAACCCCAGTTCCCTCAGCCTCTCCTCGTAAGTCATGTACCCCAGCCCCCTGATCATTTTTGTTGCCCTCCGCTCGACTCTCTCCTATTTGTCCACATCCTTTCTGTAGTGGGGGACCCAAAACAGGACGCAATACTCCAGATGTGGCCTCACGAGTACCAAATAGAGGGGAATAATCACTTCCCTTGATCTGCTGGCAATGCTCCTACTAATGCAGCCTAATATGCCATTAGCCTTCTTTGCAACAATGACCTAGCATAGTCTCTAATGGGCCAATGGGATCTTAGACCCAGTTCTGTACATTTACCATAGATAACTTCCCAAAGTTTGAGATGGTGGAGCAGTTCCACCAAAGGCATCAACGGACCACATAGTCTCCAGCTCTTCTCCCTGCTACCCTTATATGTCTGGGAGATGCTGGGTTAATCTGCAATGGCTGCTGATGTGCAGAATGTGGCAGTCACTTTCCATTTCCCAAACTCTCCCTTTATCCAGCTAATCAGGGCCAATAGGCCCCTGTATCTGTAATTGTTCTCGCCCTGCTGTTTTCTCCCGTTAAAACTCTCAGGGGAGGCTCTGCTTGGAAGGCACCGAGTGGGAGGATGGAGAGTGCTGCTATGTATTTGCTACTCGTTTCTCTCTTGAGTTCCAGAGTTTTGAAGGCCCCCTTCTTTAAACAGCCCCTCTGAACCAACCCTTGCTCGTCCCATATCTGAAACTCTGCATCTGATATACTACCAGGCTCTAGAACTAGCTATTGGGCCAGTGGGAAGAATTTGCTAATAGGAAAGATGGGCTGGAAGAAAATACAGTTCTTATTTTTATGTTTAAACAAAACAGGTCAGGCAGAAATTCCGCCAGTCCCTGCATTCCAGCTGATAACCAGAAGTCACCTATTGTTGCAGGTAGACTTCTTATGGAGTTTCTTTGTGAAAAATAAACCTATTTTCTGACCAGTGCTAGTTCTGAGTGCCTCATGTGGAAGGTGGCATATGAGTCCGCTTCTGCAAGAGTGAATGGGCTGGATCACTGATGGATGGGGGTGTGCTGCACCTTGGCAGATAGGGCTCTGTTTGCCAAATACTATGTAGATCTCTGGCACTGTTTTCATGCTTCGCTGTTTCTCTGGCTTGTACAGTATTACATCTCTAATACTGTATAGTCAGAAAAGACTGGCACGTGTAATATTTCATCAGCCTCAAAACTGTCAGCAGTGCAACTTGTCATACTAAATTGGACCAACTCCTCAAACAGAAGGAAAGGAAGGAAATAAAAACAAAGCTTTCTAGTTCCCCCAAAAGAGGGTGGAATGGGAGTCCTGTAGCCACAGGCTTTGCAGGGCCTGCAGGCTGGTTCTGAGACCAGGCATGGGGCAGTGGTTCAGGTGAAAGGTGGAGGGCTGGTGAGACTATTGCTATGGGCGGTAGGAAGGATTCCTGGACACAGTGAGTTTGGAGGAGGAGAGGGAGGGCTCTTGGCAGACAAGTAACTTCTCTTCTACATTCTGATTGTGAGTCATCTCTGCGATTGGGCAGTTTACAGCCTGGTGAACGCAAAATGGGAGATACACCATGACTCAAACTCCAGGGAATGTTATAGCTGGGTTGTATCTGGTACCTGGGACAGAAAGGAAAATTGCCCCTTTTGTGACAAATTGTGTACCACTGGGATAAAATCCATAGGAATTCTCAGGGTGAGGCAAGGTCCCCGCTAACAGCAGGACGAGTGAGAGTGGCCAGGCTCCGGGGGTGGTGGTGAGCTCAAGCTCTGTGCCGATGGATTAGAGCCTGGGAACCCCATGGTGTCCATCCCCACGGGGGAAAGGGCACCTTCCAAATTCAGCCTGAGACACAATGTTAGGCTTTGTCTCTCTAGAGGACCAAAGGGCCTGTGGCCCATGTTTCCAGAGCAACAGGTATCTCCTCTTTCTCTACTGGGAAGAGAATGGCGATCCAGCCTCTCTTCCATTGTCTAGAGACTAGAAAAAGTGCTGCCTATTTGTGCCCTAGGAGCAGCAGCAGGGTTAGAAGGGAGAGGGATTGGATGGCACCAAAGGAGCTTTCTTCCACTTCCAACTGAGTTGGCTCACTCAAGGCTCAAGAACACAGATCAATAACATCGAAGAGGAACAATGCTTGCATCACCTGGGGAGAGAGCTCTGCATCTCCTGCCAAACCACCTTTTAAGGGTTCTCTGAAAGAAGGAACAAAGCTTTTTGAAGTTCAGTGAGTTAAAAGCTCACAGCTATCCTTCCCATCTGCAATAGAATCTTATGGCCCCCACACTAGCACCCTCGACCATTTCAGCCCTGAAACACTCTGCAGTTTGATTTGTGTAAGCTTTGTCTCTCTATCTAGTTTTTTAAACTGTGCACATTACCATAGTGTCCGAATACCTCAAAGAGCTGTCTGATTCAATGGCGTGAGGGGCAGTGGGACCCCTGGATTTCCAAACAAAGGTGGAGAAAGAAAATAAACCAAATGAAACCAAGTATCAGAGGGGTAGCAGTGTTAGTCTGTATCCACAAAAACAATGAGGAGTCCGGTGGCACCTTAAAGACTAACAGATTTATTTGGGTATAAGCTTTCGTGGGTAAAAAAACCACTTCTTCAGATGCATGGAGTGATGGTCACATAAACACCACCCTATACTGGAAACCTGCTGACTACTATACTTACCTACATGCCTCCAGCTTTCATCCAGACCACATCACACGATCCATTGTCTACAGCCAAGCTCTAAGATACAACCGCATTTGCGCCAATCCCTCAGATAGAGACAAACACCTACAAGATCTCTATCAAGCATTCTTAAAACTACAGTACCCACCTGGGGAAGTGAGGAAACAGATTGACAGAGCGAGACAGGTACTCAGAAGTCACCTACAACAAGGAAAATAACAGAACACCACTGGCCATCACGTACAGCCCCTAGCTAAAACCTCTCCAGCACATCATCAATGATCCTCCACTCTCACAGGCCTTGGGAGGCAGGCCAATCCTCGCTTACAGACAGCCCCCCAACCTGAAGCAAATGCTCACCAGCAGCTACATACCACACCACAGAAACACTAACAGCCTCTTGCCAGGCTGCCTCCAGGAAACCAACAGGAAGGTAAAGGAAGACTACAAGCCCTGGAGCCTAAGGGCTGATTGATTAGTTTTATAGCAAGTTGATGGACTGGGCTCTGACACGCTTCAAACCAAACGCACTGCTCCAGGTAGAACAAACAAACAGATTTATTAACTACAATGATAGGTTTTAAGTGATTATAAGTCAAAGCACAACAAGTCAGATTTGGTCAAATGAAATAAAAGTAAAACACATTCTAAGCTGATCTTAACACTTTCAGTGCCCTTACAAACTTAGATGCTTCTCACCACAGGCTGGTTGGTTGCCCTTCTGCCAGGCTCTCCCCTTTGATCAGCGCTTCAGTCGCTTGGTGGTGGTGTCTGTAGATGTAGGTGGGAGAGAGAGAAAAAGCATGGCAAACATCTTGCCCTTTTATCATGTTCTTTCTTCCCTCTTGGCTTTGCCCCCCCCTTCAGGGTCATGTGAGCATTACCTCATCGTAGACCCTGACTGACCAAGGAAAGGGGGGTGACTCACTTGAGAGTCCAACGGATTTCTGCCTAGGCCACTGGCCTTTGTTCCTGTGAGGCTGGGCTGGGTTTGTCCCATACATGCCCTGATGAGGTGTGAACTGCCCCACTGTTCCTGGAGAGTTTTGCCTGGGCTTGTTTTTAAGCCATGAGGACACATTTTCAGCCTCATAACTATATACATGAAATTACAACCTATAACATTACTGTAACAATGCTCAATGCATCATGAGCCTTCCGAAGACACCCGACATGACAAACTTTGCATTGGATACCACACAATCATATTATAAGGATGAACATAGGGGTGCAGGTGTTCCCCTGAGATACAGAGTGTCACAACCAGCATGGAAAATTTCAGCCTCCGTGGCTAAAGTTGGGCAAACTGGGGAAAAAAGGTCTTGTAATGGGAAGTGTTGGGTGCTCCCAGCCCTACCTATACTACATACACTGACACCTTTATTGACCCCTCTCTGTCTGCTCTTTTGAGACAGATGGATCTTTGGGACATCTTACTGTATTAAGTACTGTATCACTGTGGGCCAGGGACTATATCTAATTCCATGCGGGAGGAGGACTACAGCTCCTCCTGGAACTACGAATAGTGGGGGATGACTAGGCAGATTCACTTAGAGCAGTACCACCACCTGAGGAGGATCGCATATACTAGTTCACCACTGGAATCTCTAGAGACCAATACACAAAGAAAGGACTTTTGGATATACAGCCTGAGTTTAAACTAATTCGGGCCTTCTTTCTGTTCCAGCAAACTGATGGGACCTGCTGTCCGAAGGGCCCCATCCTTTCTGGGAAGGGTTGGAAGGACCCCATAAGACTGATGGGTGACCTCTGGTAAGTATTTAACATGCATATAGGAACTTCTATTGTTTTTATATGTATTCTCCTTGATGCTTTTCGCTTTAAGAATAAATGTGCTTACTTAGAAAGAGCTGTGTTGTAAATTATAACCGGTGGCCATTACATAAGCCATCAGAGAGCAAGTAAAGTGCAGACACAGGCCTGTTTAGGCAGTCTGGCTTGCTGGGGATATCACAGTGTAGGCGGGGAAATGTGCAGCTTGGAAAAACCCTGATCAGGAGAGAAAGAGATGTGGGTCTCTGTCCAAGAGAGGTGATGACTGGAAGCCTAGAGCGGGTGCCCTCAAGGGATTACGAAGGGGGAATACAGGTGCAGTTGCCCTGAATTATTACAATATACACTGACACCTTAACTCCACTCTGTCCATCCTTTCTTTTTTTGGGGGGGGGGGGGAAGATAGAATATCTCCTAGAACTGGAAGGGACCTTGAAAGGTCGAGTCCAGCCCCCTGCCTTCACTAGCAGGACCAAGTACTGATTTTGCCCCAGACCCCTAAGTGGCCCCCTCAAGGATTGAATTTACAACCCTGGGTTTAGCAGGCCAATGCTCAAACCACTGAGCTATCCCTCCCCTTTCTACTTGCCTTGACCAAAAAAATGTGTGGATTCACCTCAACTGAGACAGTTTCATCTATTCTATTGCCTTCTTCCCACTTCCCACTACTGCATAACCATGTGTGACAGGGTTGGGCCAGATGGCTACAGGAGAGTGATAGAAGGCAGATATGTTAGCCTCAGATTAAGCAGGTCCCTTTTCCCTGGGTAAGGTAACAGGGACGGTTCGAGAACAATCAGGAACTTGCTGAAACCAATTAAGACAGGCAGGCTAATCAGGGCACCTGGGTTTAAAAAGGACCTCACTGCAGTCAGTGAGGGGCATGCAAGGAGCTGGGACCAAGAGGTGCACAAGAAGTTGAGAGTGAGTAGGTGTGCTGCTTGGAGGACTGAGAAGTACAGGCATTATCAGACATCAGGAGGAAGGTCCGGTGGTGAGGACAAAGAAGGTGTTGGGAGGAGGCCATGGGGAAGTAGCCCAGGGAGTTGTAGCTGTCACGAAGCTGTTACAGGAGACACTAAAGACAGCTGCAACCCACAGTGCCCTGGGCTGGAACCCGGAGTAGAGGGTGGGCCCGGGTCCCCCCAACTCCCTATTTGAAATGAGAGGAGTTGATCTGGACTGTGGGTCCCACCAGAGGGGAAGGTCTCTGGCCTGTCCCCCGACCCATTAGGTGGGCCAGCAGAGACTGTGGGGGATTGTTCTCCTCCTTTTCCCCAAGCTGGCCAGTGATAAGGTTAGCCGAGTGAACGGCAGGTTTGTGCCACTAACAAAAGGAGCCAAACTGAGGACTGCCGAAAACTTCTGAGGCAAGCAAATCCGCCAGAAAGCGTAGAACCCACCAAGGCAGAGGAGGAAGTTTGTCACACACGGTATTGCTATTGACCCTGACCCCTTCTCTTTTTTCCCATATCCCCATGTATGAAAAACTGCCTATTACCACCAAATTCACAGCATTAACTCTCACATCACTGCCTTGAACCCCCCCTCCGCTTGCATTCTTTTTAAGGCCTTCACCTCGCGGGTATCCGCCTGTCTGGCTTTCTCACATCCCAGCTCAGCAAACTCCAGCATGAGCAGAAAACTGGTGCTCTCCTCCTTACACATAGAAAGAAGCAGGAACGGGTGTTCCCCATTCAGATCAGGAGATAGTTCAGAGTTGCTCTCTGTGTTTCTAAAAGCTGTCATGGACTATACCTTGCAGATCTGGGACCAGGTTCTGGCCCTCAGCTCTTTCCCCTCCTGTGCAGTCCTGATTTAGAGGGGCGCTAAGGCGGGGCTGGAGCAGAAAGAGGCATGTTGGGAAAGTGGCCTGGAAAACTATGGGCAACTATAGGGAAGTTGCTGTAGGTCAGAGCAGCCCTCAGAGTGTCTTTCTTGTATCAGTGGCCATTCTAATCTCAGGGCAGCCCAGAATCCAGGAGGCACAAAGGTGATTTAAAAGCACCATTTCCCTGCCAAATTGGGTCATCTTTTCTAGAATCTGGCCCCTTGTTTCCCTCCTGTTCTGCTCTAGCAGTGGCCTCTTCACACAGTGTCAAGGGATAGCTCAGTAGTTTGAGCATTGGCCTGCTAAACCCGGGGTCGTGAGCTCAATCCTTGAGGGAGCCACTTAGGGATCTGGGGCAAAAATCTTTCTGGGGCTTGGTCCTGCTTTGAGCAGGGGGTTGGACTAGATGACCTCCTGAGGTCCCTTCCAACCCTAATATTCTATGCATTCTATGAAGGTAGGAAAAGAAGGATGCCATCTGGAAACCACTTCCCCTTTCTCTCCCTGCCTCATCCATTTGCTCTCATTCTAAGTCTTCCCTCAAACCATCTTTTCTCCTTTAATGTCTCTCTTACCATTTACTAATACACATTATTTAGCTCTGTAATTGTATTATTTATTATCCGTAGAAAGCTTTTCGGGATACAATTTGCATTAAAGATGCTACACACAATAAAATGTTACTGTTTAATGACTCTATGAAAACATCTGTACCTGGGAACCTGTAAATTCTATGCAATGTGGCTGGCTCAGGACTATCCTTCAGAGAGAAAAAAGCCAGCCCACATACTTGATTTGGTTTCTTTTTGTATTTTTACACACTTAGTATCCAGAGATGGAACTAAGATGCACCATCATAAACATGTGTTTCATATGAGTGTATTCTGTGGAGTAAAACTAAGGGAATACAAATGCAGCAGAACGTCAGAGTTATGAGCTGACCAGTCAACCACACATCTCATTTGGAACCGGAAGTACGCAATCAGGCAGCAGCAAAAACCAGGGGCTGGAGGGAAGAAAGCCAAAACAGTGATGTGCTAAATGTAAACTACTTTAAAAAAAAAAAAAAAAAAAGAGAGAGAGCTTAAAAAAATAAAAGATTTGACAAGGTAAGGAAACTGTTTCTGTGTTTGTTTCATTTAAACTAAGATGGTTAAAAGCAGCATTTTTCTTCTACATTGTGAAGTTTCAAATAAGTCAGCGTTCAGTTGTAAAATTTTGAAAGAACAACTATAATGTTTTGTTCAGAGTTGTGAACATTTGAGTTACGAACAGCCTCCATTCCCGAGGTGTTTGTAAGGTTCTACTGTACATTAACAGGCATCGGTGTTTTATGCAGCAGATACAACAGGGCTAGTGTCAAGATGACAAGGATGACCAGTAAGTAGGGAGCTAGTTACCAGGTCAAATAAGCTGTAAGAAAAGGGCATAATACTGAGAAATATATAATTAAGTGATAAAGAACTAGTTGGCTGGATGGTATCAGTCCAGTAAGGACAGGAGGAAAAGCTCTGGCTACTAACACATTGTCAGTCCTTAGTGAGCTGATAAAGGACCATTGATAGGGACCTTACCCACCATTTGTTACCACCAAAGCAGCAGCATCACATTGCACCAAGAAAGCCTGGTAGCTGTCATAGCAGGTGTTGGGGAGAAGGCCAGGCTGGAGTCCCTTCCCCCCCCCCCACCCCTCTGGACACAACACATGGCCCCATCAGTCCATCCCCTACTCTGGGAGCACCATATGGGGTGGGAGATCCTGCCAGGATGAGCTGTGCCAGACCAGAGTCCTCCAACCATTTCCTGGTCCCAGCAGCCCATCCCTTCCACGGAATAAACAGCCTTCTGTGGCTGCCAAGTCAAGCAGTCAAAAAGTTACAAAATGCCAGCTGTTGGATTGCCCGGGCAACCTTAATTGAGCCCCCCTTGTGCATATGCATGTACTTCAAGTACATTATCACATTCTGTTTTTTTCTGCACAATCCCTGCCTGATTCCCCAGGAGTTATGCACAAGGAGGCAGAATTAAAGATGTGCAGGTCAACTGTAACTCTAACTTTCCCTAACTTTCTAGTGCTTGACTTTGCAACTTAAAAAAATGTTCTTTTAAGGTAGTTTTTGGTATGTAATTTAAATGTAGCACGAGAACATCTGCAGTTACATTTGATGGGAGAAAACAAAAATCAAAGGGCTATAAAACCTCCTGGTTCAGAGCATGAGACAGCCACTAATTGATAGGGGTTAGGAAGACACATTCCCCCTAAGGACAGGTTATACCATAATTGCCCACTGCAGATTTGCTTACATCTTCCTCTGGCGCTGGCCACTGTCAGAGTTTGGATACTGGAGACTCTATTTCCACATTGTTTTGCCCACAGCAGGAATGACAAACTTGATGGATTTTAGGGGGCCTTGGCTAATAAAATGAGGTGAGGGAAGTGCCAACTGAGAACTAATTAACCAAACATGCTGTGGCAGATCCACTGAGTCTGAGGGGAGGCCTCTGAACTGCCTCCCTTTCCCAACCTGAGGCTCTGACCTCTGGGTCAGTGTGAGACAGCACAGAGATACTAGAGCCCAGGGCGGTTTGCTCTCAAAGCCATCCCTGGTTTTAGAGAATCAGGGAGATACTGAGTTCTGGAAAGACCAAGAAAAGAAAAAGTAGCTCAATAAGAAAGCAAGAAAATGAGCCATGATCCAAATCAGGTAGAATAAAATGTGAAAGATTAGCTGATCAGGTCAGTCAGGATGGACTGAAACATTTAGCTACCACAACCCTCTTTTGTAGGGAGAGCAAGGACCAAATTCAGCCTTGGAGTAAGTGGGAACAATTCCCACAGATATCAGTTACTCCTACTTATAGCAGGGCTTTATTTGGCCCTTTGTCATAAGACTGCAAACTCCTCAGTGCAAGTGTTGTCTTTGTTTTATTGTTCAGGGCCAAGCTCACTAATGCTGATGATAAATAAATAATATGGTAACAATTTCCTATTTCCATCTGCCGGCAAGAGTCTGTAATAACCACTGGGAGGGCAGGTATATTAGGGAAACTGGAGAATTAGCATTGTTGATGAAATTGTAATGCCAAAGTTCTATCAATTTCCCAGCCATATCTCTATGGGACAAAAGCTGCTTTCACAGGACACAATATTCTGGGATTTGTTCTTTTGTACAGATGAGAAATGAAACATTAAATCCATTGTGCCTTGTGTTATGAGACTTGTGTGAAATACTTGGCTCTGCTAGGATTTGTATACAGTACAAAAATCTGGCATGCTGTCATGGTCCCATACCAGACATGGACTGGCTACAGAGCTTGCTTCTTAGTGAGATACACACCAGATATTCATCATAAGATCCCATAATGTTCTGCCAGGTATGGCTGTTGTGAGCTTAAAGAAGGAATTTTACACACAGCACCACCTAATAGCTGAACAGTATAACACAGTTTAGCATTCCATTAAATCTCCCCCTTGAAGTTCTACATTCCTACCATTTACACTATCTTTGAAATTCAGTAAGTATCAGTCTGTTCAGCGTCTGTGAATCCTTCTGGTTGTCTAAATACACAACTTGGTCATCTGACTGTCCATTAGTTGCAATGACTGGCTGTGGTCAGTCCAGGATCCTTAGTGGGGTTGATTTGTAACTCAGGAGAGCAAAGAATGCAGTTTCCTGCTGTAGAATTTACTTGGCTGTCTGTACAGCTCTCTCAGCCTCTCCATTCACTTGTGGGTAATGTGAGTGGTGGGTAATGTTGCTACATGATCAAAATCATATTTTGTTTTGAATTACTTAAATTCTGCTGCAGTGAAATGTGGTCCCTTGTCCGTCACTAGTTGTTCAGGAATATCAAAGTGCACTTCAGTTTCTCAATAACACTGCAACGTGTTATGTCTTTCAAGTACATGATTTCTATATACCGGAAAAATAGTCCACTACAACCAAGTCCTCTGATGATGTCCTCTGAATTTGCATCAATCTGCAGCTAATCTCTTCTCAGGTCCCTCTGATAGAGGTGTTTGTACATTGTACGATTCAACATTGTCTCTTAAGTTGATTTGTACTGGGTCATCTTTCAAAACTCCAGTTCATCAAATCCTCTGTCAAGTTCTTCCACCTTTTCATTAAACCCATCATGACTGCCATGCTGTAAGTGAGAAGGGTGTTGGTCTTTGATCTTTTGCATGTACTCTGAATGCAAAGCTTTTGTCTTCATAAGCTCTTTCTGTGGTGAAGTGGCCTATGCAATTCAGAATACCACCAGGGCTAGTCAAAGCTTTGTCAGGTGTTTTCAGCTCTGAAAGGGGTTGAAGGTGATTGGAAGACCCTTCTGAAATGACTGTGATGTCAGTTTTAAAGTCAATAGTATTGCCATGAATATTCAGTTTCACTCTTCAGGTAGGCTCTAGGTCATCACAAGTGATAGATCCCAGTAAGAATAATTCTTGATTGACTGTCTGTAATGAGTCAACTCCCTGATTGCTTTGCTGCATATTGTCAATATTTTCTGCATTTATTACACCATGCATCTCTGTCTGGACAGGCATCTCTTGGAATATGACTTTTTCCATATCTTGAGCATGCAGGCTGGAATTTGTCTGTCTGGCCCTGGGAATTCTCTCTCCTTGCCACATAGGTTTTATGATAATTCATTTTAACAGTCAAGTATCTTTATAGCTTCTAAGCTAGTTTCAGGTTTTTCAGGTTTCCCCCTACCTTTTGGTCTGTTGTTTGACTAGTTCAAACTGCTTTGCTTTCTGTATAGCTATGGCTAGGATTAAGTCTGTCTTCAATTGTAGCTGCTATGAAAGATTTTTATCTGTTAACCCAATAACCATCCTGTCTCTGACACTGTCATGTTTTTTGCATTCCCAAAATCAGTTTTCAGCCAATGTATGCAGAGCTCTTATAAAACATTAAACATTTTTCCTTGGTCACGTGAAAATGTGCTCTTTCATAAACCACATTTCTCTGAGGTATAAAGTATGCATCAAACACAGCTAGAACCCTTTCATGGTCATCTTTGTGTCATCAGTAAAGTCAAAGGATTTAAAGAGATGCTCTGCATGCTTCCTCATAGCAAACCTTAAAGATAATACCTATATATTTCCAGGGTTTTTTTGTAGAACTTATTTGTATTCACAAATCTTGCAAAATACTGGGTCCAGTCTATCCATTTGTCAAAGCTGAAGTTCTCTGGGCATGCTGATGAGATCCTGCAAACTTTGTTGCTTTGTTCCTTCTTTTTGCAACCTTTGTTGCTGTTTTCCTTCTGTTTCTGTTCTTCTCTGGTTGTAGCTTACTTCTGACTCCATGTCACGTTCCTGTACCAGATATGGGCTGACTACAAGCTTGCTTCTGAGTGATAGGGCTTGTCTACATTACCCACTGGATCAATGGGCAGCGATCGATCCAGCGGGAGTCAATTTATTGTATCTAGTCTAGACACGATAAATCGACTACCGAGCGCTCTCCTGTCGACTCCAGTACTCCACTTGGGCAAAAGGCGCAGGCAGAGTCGACAGGAGAGCGTCAGCCATCGACTTACTGCAGTGAAGACACCGCGATAAGTAGATCTAAGTACGTCGACTTCAGCTACATTATTCACGTAGCTGAAGTTGCGTTACTTAAATCAATTTCTCCTCCCTCCCCCCCCCCCCCCCCCAGTGTAGACCAGGCCACAGACACAACAGATGCGTTCATCATAAGGTCCTTAATGTACTGCCAGGTATGGCTGAAGTAAGCTCAAATAAGATATTTTACAGACAATGCCACTGTGACCAGAATCCCAGGGGAGCCATACTGAGGTTACTCAATTAGGGTAAACTACAAAGAATGGAGCAGACAGTCCCCAAATCTGGTGAATATTCCAATACTCAGATCTACCAAGCAAGCACAAAATAGCTTCTATAATACCTTACTGGTTACCCTGCTTTAACTAACACAGTTCCCTTAAAGCAACCCAGCCTTAGGCCTCATCCCAGACACCCAAGTCAAATATGATGAGGATTACTGAAAATCTTCTTTATCATATAAGAGTTCTACCAATCCCAAAGGATCGGACACATTGCCTCCCAGGTTAATGAATATTTCAGATCTTACCCAAATACACACTTACAGTCAATTCTTATTAACTAAACTAAAATTTCTTAAAGAAGAGAGTGAGTATTGGTTAAAAGATCACTATACATACAGACATGAGTACAGTTCTGAGATCAGATTCATAGTGGAGATGGTGAGCTTTGTAGTTGCAAAGAGTTCTTTTAAAATTAGTCCATAGGTTATAGTCCAATGTTCATATTCAGGGTGATCCAGATGGGACTGCAGATCTCAGTCTTACGACTCAACCTTCCCCTGCATCAAGCAGATCTGAGATAAATGGATCAGGACATCTTTATACAGTCCCAGGCCTTCTTTTGACAGCTTGGAGACCTTAGGCAAACAATAGGCAATCATGGAGACTTTGAAGTAGACCTATTTCCTAAGCATCACCGGTAATTTACTACAGGGATTAACATAAAGCAATTGCCTGTTTTCCACCATTCACAGGTGATTTGCTATAAATTTCAAAGAGAGATGAATACAGTGATATCGCTATTTTTACAGTTCATTTAAATGTTAGGATCTCCTTTTGATCTCTGAATTAACAGAATACAACATAGATAGGAACTGTTTGATTACATTGTTAACCTCTAACAATATATATGTGTGTGTGTGTGTGTGTGTGTGTGTGTAAACACACAAAAACACAAACATTATCTACCAATATGTCCTTAAAGGTTGAATTTGAGTCATTTAGCCAGGGAGCTGCTTAACCCTTTCTGGCTATGTGTCACAGCCACATAGTGACTGAATAGTATAATACAGTTTAGCATTACACTAACCACCAGATTGTCCTCTAAACACATCTTTAACATCATACATTCACAAATGCTCCCCACAGTAAACAGATGATGACACTATTTGGATTAACTACCTTTTGAGCATGGCTAGCATCTGTCCTGGGTCAGTCTCCACCAGTTCAGTGTGACTGTGGACAGATCACTGATGTAATAGCTGCAATAGTCCACACAATCCTTATGCATCGGATGAAGTAGGCTGTAGCCTACAAAAGCTTATGCTCAAATAAATTTATTAGTCGTTCTTTTTACAATCCTTATAGTGCCTTCCCACAGCATAGTGGTCACCTGGCCTGTCTGGTCTACTTTTTGCACTCCACTGCCCTGGAGCCAAGTTTGCAGTTAATTTGATGACTTCTTCCAATGACTTCTTCCAATCTTATGGAGAGAGCTCATGTCCACTCAACAAGAGGATGCTTACCAGTAAGAGCAGCAGAAAACTGAAAAGGCAGCAGGAAATCTGTGCACAGAAAATGGGAACTTTCGCAAAGGCTGATCTAAGACTGTGGAACTAACTCCTGAAGAAAATAGAAGCTGGCACAGACCTCACACCTTTCTGATCCTAGTGGATGCTTCTTTGACCTTGCCTTCTCAATTAACAACACACAGCACATCAGTTAAGAAATAGAAAATTAAGAGATCATAAAACAAAATCCCATGACACACTCTCTCTCTGTGGGGAGGAATTAATAGAAACCCCGCTTAATATTTGACAGATGTTAATTTGGCTTAATTTAATTCTAGAAGATACTAAGCACAGTGATGAACAGCATATAAGAATCTCAACAGAAATGGGTAACCCAGAATAACAGATGTCACTGTCATTTAGTGGGAATGGAGCTCCCCTTTGCCTGCTCTTGAGAAATCTGTTTTTTTTAAATTCCGGTGTCATGTACTCAGGGGTGAAAGTAACAGAGGACACTTACCCGTATGGGGGGCGGAGACACTCTGGCCCCCCAGAAGGGGTGGGGCCTCAGGCAGAAGGGGCGGGGCTGGGGTCAGCATTAAAGTGCTGCCGTCGCCGACGGGGGGAAGGGGCAGCGACATTAGGGTTGCTACCCCTTCTCTCCTCCCCCCCCCCCCCCCCGTCGGCAGCCCTGCCAGTACGGACCCTACCAGCAGGACTGCCGACAGGGGAGGCAAAAGGGGCAGGGACATTAAAGCAGCAGCACTTTAATGTGGGCTGGCTATGGGCCAGTGCGGGTTCTTACCAGTACGCAGTACCGGCCCATACCGGCTCACTTTCACCCCTGCATGTACTTTGCTTGGCTGCCCTGTGTACACATCCAGGAACCTATGATGATCCACTATGGCCTGCATTACCATTGTACCCCTTTCAGGCAATACCCCTGGGTTTATTGGTGGAAGGAGGGCAGAGCACAGGCTTATGTGGTCCATCAGTGTCTCCTTCAGTTTGGAAACTCCAACTGTTCAAGTTCCTCTGGATCTTTGGCACATAAGAAAACTTGAATGCATACCCCAGCTGCCCATGAGGCACTGTCCAGCAAATCTCCATGACAAGAGCCTCCCAACCTCAGCTGGAGTGAACTGACTGTTAACTATACCCAAAGCAAGCCAAACCCTGATTGGTGAGGGGAGTTCTCACCCTCATGGTTTGGTGCTGCAATGGCAGGGCAAATTTATTACAAAGAAGGAGAAAAGTCTCCTTCCTCATCCTGAGGAAGCTTGGCGACATGAAATAATGAGGGCTAAGGTGGCAGGGTGAATGAAGGGGCCTGGAGTAATGTGGTTTCTGGGGAGCAGGCAGGGAAGGGGATGGACCCTGGAGCATGGGATATTAATGGCCTGGAGCAGAAGGGAAACTGGGGGTCCTGGATCTTTGGGGAAGGAAAGGGGCAGGAAGAAGTGGAGGTCCTGGGGCCCAGAGCATGGAAGAATGGGAGAGCTGGAGCACTTGAGACTGGGAAATAGGACTCTTGGAGCATGGCTGGGGGTTACAGGGCTGGGAAAGTCAGGAGCACTGGAGAGATTCAGGAGCCTAGGGAGGCTGAGGCCCCTGGAGCACTAGGGTGGGGGCTAGGAAGGCGGGGGGGGGGTCCAGGGCGGTAGGGGGGGGTTGTTGGGAAGACCGGGGGTTCAGGGACAGTGCGGGGGGGCAAGCTGGGGGTTGCTGGGTCGGCCAGGGGGCCTAGGGCACGGGGGGAGGAAGGCTGGGCACTGGAGAGGGGGGATCAGAGTTGCTGGGACGGCCAGCGGCCCCAAGACACGGGAGGGGGTCGGGGCCCGGGGGTGGGAGTTGGGCACTGGAGGGGGGTAAGGCCGGGGGCACTGGGGGTCCCAGAACAGCAGGAGCCTGGGGCCGGGCGGCTGAACCAGGCGGTCTCGGAGCTACAGCGGTAGGAGGCGGAGCTCAGTCAGGCCCTGGGGCGTCGCTAGGGCCCTGAGGGGGCTGGAGATCCAGCCATGGTCACCCGGGGGAGGGGCATGCGCAGGCGCGGCGCGCGGATCCTGACAAGGCCTGGCCGCTCACGTCAGGAAAAGGGGCGTGTCTCTGTGCTGGGGGCGGGTCTGTCCAGTGCCCTGGCGGCGGCGTCATGCCGTAGCGGCGCGCTGATTTGCATACGCGCTGCGTGCGGGGGGGGAGGGTCGGGCGGCAAGCAGGCTGGAGGGTGTCGGATCCAAGATGGCGCCGTGCGGACGTGTCCGGAGCCACTGGCCGGGCCCGCTGGCGCTGCTGCTCCTCTCGCTCTCGCTCTCGGCCGCGGAGCCGGCGGCAGGGGGGCCCGGGCTGGGGGCGGCTGGCCAGGGCGCCCAGCAGCAGGTCCCGGCGGGTGGGCCGGGCCCCGGGGGGCGGGGGCCCCGCGGCGGCGGCGGCGGCGTTTCCAGCGGCGGGTGGAAGCTGGCGGACGAGCCCGCCTGCCGCGAGGACGTGACTCGGGTTTGCCCCAAGCACAGCTGGGCCAACAACTTGGCCGTGCTGGAGTGTCTGCAGGACGTGAGAGAGGTGGGCGCGGGCCGCGGCGCTGAGGGGGGCCGGCGGGAGGGACCTGGGGAGAGGCACGGGCAGGGGGAAGGCGAGCGGGGAGTCGAGGGAGAGGGCGCCGGAGCTCGGGGAGTTGCTGTAGCCCAGCAGAGCTGCCTGGCGAGTTGGCAGCAGGTGAGGGCTCCTGGGAGTGGGAGGGGGCAGGCGGGGAGAGGGACGTAGGCATGTTTTGCCCGCGATGTGCGTTGGAGGGTGCAGCATGCGGGGTGTCCGGGGGCACGAAGAAAGCGAGAACAGTGGGGCGCCTGCAGGCCAGGTGGAGGGAGCGCGTCGCGGAGGGCGGGCCGTGCCTCTGCGCCTGCTGGGGTGAGAGCACTGGTGGTGGCCCTGCTGGCGGGGAGGGGAATGTGGTTCCTGGAGGGTTGCACCCTCCCTTCTGATTTAAAGCTGAGGCCCTGAAGTCACCACAATTACCTCTTTGGTGTTTAAATTGCAAATGCTGCTGAATGATGACAGCGTGTAGGGCAGTGGTTCTCAGCCATGGATACATGTACCCTTGGGGGTACACAGGTCTTCCAGGGGTACATCAACTTATGTAGATATTTTCCTGGTTTTACAACAGGCTACATAAAAAGCACTAGCAAAGTCAGTACAAACTAAAATGTCATACATACAATGACTTGTTTATGCTGCTTTTATATACTATTCACTGAAATGTAAGTACAATAAAATATATTTCAATAGATTTGAAATGGCATAAATGAGAAAGTAGGCACTTTTTCAGTAGTAGCGTGCTGTGACACTTGTATTTTTATGTCTGATTTTGTAAGCAAGTAGTTTTTAAGTGAGGTATAACTTGGGGGTACACAAGACAAATCAGACTCCTGAAAAGGGGTACAGTTGTCTGGAAAGGTTGAGAGCCATTGGTGAAGGGCAGTACAGTTGTATGTATTGTTTTGTGTAGTGATAGCTGGACTCAATCCCCCTTTGTCAGTTAACTTAATTCTGTACTTGACCTCTGAAGCTTTTATCTTTGATAGCTTGATGGTAAATATTACACTGTGTATTGCAGATGACACTAAACTGGGAGGAATGGTAGATAGGATACAGAGGGACCTAGACAAGTTAGAGGATTGGGCCAAAAGAAATATGATGAGGTTCAACAAGGACAAGTGCAGAGTCCTGCACTTAGGACGGAAGAATCCCATGCACTAGGCAGCAGTTCTGCAGAAAAGGACCTAGGGGTTATAGTGGACGAGAAGCTAGATATGAGTCAACAGTGTGCCCTTGTTGCCAAGAAGGCTAACGGATTTTGGGCTGTATAAGTAGGGGCATTGCCAACAGATTGAGGGACGTGATCATTCCCCTCTATTCGACATTGGTGAGGCCTCACCTGGAGTACTGTGTCCAGTTTTGGGCCCCACACTACAAGAAGGATGTGGAAAAATTGGAGAGAGTCCAGCAGAGGGCAACAAAAATGATTAGGGGGCTGGAGCACATGACTTATGAGGAGAGGCTGAAGGAACTGGGATTGTTTAGTCTGCAGAAAAGAAGAATGAGGGGGGATTTGATAGCTGCTTTCAACTACCTGAAAGGGGGTTCCAAAGAGGATGGATCTAGACTGTTCTCAGTGGTAGCAGATGACAGAACAAGGAGTAATGGTCTCAAGTTGCAGTGTGGGAGGTTTAGGTTGGATATTAGGAAAAACTTTTTCACTAGGAGGGTGGTGAAGCACTGGAATGGGTTACCTAGGGAGGTGGTGGAATCTCCTTCCTTAGAGGTTTTTAAGGTCAGGCTTGGCAAAGCCCTGGCTGGGCTGATTTAGTTGGGGATTGGTCCTGCTTTGAGCAGGGGGTTGGACTAGATGACCTCCTGAGGTCCCTTCCGACCCTGATATTCTATTCATAATTGTGCTGCCCATAACACAAATGGGGTTGCTGGTGTTTTGATAGTTTTAGGCAACATCCAGAGTATGGCCATATTTTTCTTGGTCACAGAATTCTGGATTGATGCCTTTATTAAGCTAAGGGTATGTCTACACTACCCGCTGGATCGGTGGGTAGCGATCGATCCAGCGGGGGGTTGATTTATCGCGTCTAGTCTAGATGCGATAAATCGATCCCCGAGCGCTCTCCCATCGACTCCTGTACTCCACCGCCTTGAGAGGCGCAGCTGGAGTTGACAGGGGAGCGGCAGCAGTCGACTCACCGCAGTGGTCTGAGTATGTTGACTTCAGCTATGTTATTCACGTAGCTGAAGTTGTGTAACTTAGATCGATTTCCCCCCCCCCCCCCCCCCCAGCCCTGTGTAGACCAGGCCTAAGTCACGTCAAGTTATCATTCGTTCAGTTTGGTCCTTATTTACTAGTATAGTTACTAGGATTGGGGAAGGATTAGGTGTGTGTTAAATGTATTTGAACTGCTGTCTAGTAAATGTAATTGAAAAAAGGGGTACCCCATATTATTAGATTGTCTCATGTCCTCTTTCAGGTCTTTAGCCTATGGGCTGGGAAGGAATCCCTTTCCTCTACCCAATGTACAGCAGTAATTAGTTAGGTGCATTATAGTGGTTCTCTTTTCTTTGAAACACAGGGTATTAGACTGCTGTTTGGAGACAAGGTACTGGAATTGAGGGATCTGTTTTCTGACTCATATGTCAGTTCCTGTTGAATGTGCATCATACTGTATTTTTCATCTGTACACGTTAGGTCTGTTTCACTAGATTAAATTAATGGCCAGTAAATTTAGAATGGGAAGAAGTAATTCCTTCTATGTGCAGTCAGACATGGCTATTGAGATTGGGATTAAATACTGTAGCTGAATTTAATTTTTATTAGAAGCTTTCTATGGTAAGAGAAGGGCAGTCATTTCTCCTGCTTCTTGATATACAGTACTGCACAACTGGCCTGGTTTTGCTTTCCTCTGAAGCACCAGGTAACATCTACTTCAGGAAGGAGGATACCAGATGAACCTACAGTCTCTTCAGAAGAGCGGCTCGTCCATTTGTTTCATTTTTTTCCTACTTGTTTCAAACAGCTGGGTTTTTAACATTGAAATAATTTGATTTCCTCCCTTTCTTAAGTTGTTTTTATATGTTGTTGTAATATGTTTTTGATGGATGGTAAACTGAGCATAGGAATCAAAGCTTGGCCTGGGATTCTGATAACCCTATCGGTGGGGCCCTTTCTTTTGTTGACTTGTGATTTTTACTGCTGTAGTAAAACAACTTAGTGAACATATGTGGTTATTTTACATCTGCCTCTTATTTTTCTAGAAGTGCTCACATAAATGGGGTACACATGTAGCTGCAGTACTAATAAGAAGTCTGGAAGAGCAATCGAAAGCTATATGCTCAAAGCATATGGCAGCAAAATCCAGCTGTGTGATAGATTCCTGTTTGATTGAGAGAAGGGTCTGGTTGCATTGAGTTCGCAATTTAACAAAAAGCTTTTTGTCTTCTGTAATTGACAGTGACCCACGTTGTGAAACAAGGTTATTTAAACGAACTCAAAAAAATAAGACAAAAGCACCATATCACCTGTGGGAAAACACTTTTCACGAAGCGATCACTCCATATCTGACCTCTCATCCTCAGAGGAAACCTGCACAACTCCTTCAAATGATGACCCTAGGATCTTAAATTAATAATTTTTCTAGAAACTAGAAATCATGGATTTAATAAACACCGGATTTATGGTTTATTACAACAATCTGTAACCCATTCACTCCCCTTTTTTGTTCTGTGACTGCAGAGGTGTTACCTGGCCACTTCACCTTGAATTGTCTCTTACAGTATGCGTTTACTACTTATGCTAAACTATCTGTTCCATCTTCGGTTTAGCTGTGACATTCTGATTACCTTTCCCGGACCTGAAGAAGAGCTCTGTGTAGCTCAAAAAGTGCATCTTTTTCACCAACAGAAGTTGGTCCAATAAAAGATATTACCTCAGCCACCTTGTCTTGCTAATTATAGGGGGTATCATGCACCATGGCATTTCTTCAAATTTGCCTAATGAGTTGTAATGTATCTGTATGCTCTGCATTTTTACATGCAGTGTGTTTAGCCATATTCTGCATTCTTTTTGTTTTTTAAAAAGAACAGGAGTACTTGTGGCACCTTAGAGACTAACAAATTTATTTCAGCATAAGCTTTCGTGGGCTACAGCTCACTTCTTCAGATGCATAGAGTGAAACACACAGACAGAAGATATTTATACATACAGAGAACATAAAAAGGTGGAAGTACACATATCAATTGTAAGAGGCCAATCAATTGAGATGAGCTATCAGTAGCAGCAGAAGAAAAAACTTTGAAGTGATAATCGAGATGACCCATAGAAGGTGTGAGGAGAACTTAACATGGGGGGAAAAAAATTCAATTAGTGTAATGACCCAACCATTCCCAGTCTCTGTTTAGACCTAAGTTAATAGTGTCTAATTTGCATATTAATTCAAGTTCAGCAGTCTCTTTGGAGTCTGTTTTTGAAGTTTTTTTGTTGCAAAACTGACACCTTCAAGTCTGTCACTGAGTGATTAGAGAGGTTGAAGTGTTCTCCCACTGGTTTTTGAATGTTATGATTCCTGATGTCAGATTTGTGTCCATTTATTCTTTTGCGTAGAGACTGTCCAGTTTGGCCAATGTACATGGCAGAGGGGCATTGCTGGCACATGATGGCATATATCACGTTGGTAGATGTGCAGGTGAACGAGCCCCTGATGGTGTGGCTGATGTGGTTAGATCCTATGATGGTGTCACTTGAATAGATATGTGGACAGAGCTGGCATCGGGCTTTGTTGCAAGGATAGGTTCCTGGGTTAGTGTTTTTGTTGTATGGTGTGCGGTTGCTGGTGAGTATTTGCTTAAGGTTGGGAGGCTGTCTGTAAGCGAAGCCTGGTCTGTCTCTCAAGATCTGTGAGAGTGAGGGATCATCTTTCAGGATAGGTTGTAGATCTTTGATGATGCGCTGGAGAGGTTTCAGTTGGGGGCTGAAGGTGGCGGCTAGAGGCGTTCTGTTATTTTCTTTGTTGGGCCTGTCCTGTAGTAGGTGGCTTCTGGGTACTCGTCTGGCTTTGGTGTTTTGTTTACAGTTTTAAAAAAAATATTTTTGAGAGAAGTGTTGGGGCAGTTTGACTTTTAAAAATCAGTCAATATCTCCCAGTGCCTATGGAAAGTACTGCTTTGCTAGCTCTGGAGACTAAGGGGGCTTGTTCCAGTGTCCTTGTGTTCTGGAATTTTACCTCCTAACCCCGTTGTGTTTTTGCTGTATGAACTCAGGCCCAGAGAGAACTTCAGTGGTTCTTTGCATATGTAGTTCTGTACATCTGTGTAGCTTGAAGCAATTTGAAGTGAAAGTTGTTAAATAAACACAATACACTTCTATCCACCATGTAGCTGCAATAGGAGTCAGTTGTGCCAGTTTCCCCATATCAGCCTGGTAATATCAGATTTGAAGCTCTGGGAAGTACCTTGAGGGAGTGGTGGGGGAGGAGGGGTGAGGTCAGCTAAGTTCCCTGTAAGCCACGTGGCTGCACAGCAGCTTTCTTAGTGGTGTGTGGGTGCTCAGGGAAACCACCCGGGGACCTGACGTGGCCGGGGCTCCCCTCCCTGGGCTCCAACTTAGCCTGGCCCTCAACCTGCTGGGGCAACCTGAACCCGGCCCGGCCCTGGCTGCAGTGGGGATACCTATCCTGCGGGCCCAGCCCCGGAGCTGCCGTGGTGGGGAGAGGTGCCTCTCTCCCTCCCCCCCAGCCCAAGCGCTGCTGTGGGGGGAGAGAGCTAGGGGGAGTCCTCTCTCTGCCCATTGTAGCCCCGGATCATCCTCTTGCATCCCAAACCCTTCATCCCGGAGCCCTCACACCCCTGCATCCCACCTTCTGCCCCAGCCCACACTCCGAACCCCTCGGCCCCAGCCCCACCACATGAATTTTGTTATGTGCACCAATATGAAGGTGATGTGTGTCACATCACCCCCATATTGGTGCACATAACAAAATTCATTCCGCACATGGGTGAGAGAAATTAGAGAGAGCACTGGAGGTCAGTCCTTATGATCTGTTCAGTACTTGGTGCCTCTGTTAGTATGGGTTTCCATTACCAAAAGTAATGGTGTTTTGTGAAGTGGAAATATATCTGCTAAGAACTGTCCTCATTTCTCATCGGTTATCAGAGCCAGTAGATATCAGTGACTTATGGTTAGCCTCATTGGGGTGGGCTTGAATTATTGACTTAGCAATGACAGTTATCACTTCTTAAATTAAAAACAAAACACTCAAACCAAAACTAAGATTCTTTCTAACCTCAAATTAGAAGTTTTTGCTATTTAGTTACGCTGTTTTTCAGGGTTAATTAAAAAAAAAAAACATGACGTCTCAAAATGGTGTAAAATAGATAACACCTTTTACAGACCTGGCCCATTTTTATGTTTTACCATGGGTAACTAGCCCTTCCTATTGTTTATACCACTCACTGATGCCTGAATGGGATTTTTGGGAGGTAGTATGGCTTCGCTAAGATGTACTATTTTGGGGGTAGATATTTCTTGCCTCTTTCTTTCACTTCCTTCAGTTTTTCTGTTATTACCACTTCTGCTTTTCTCTGTTCCCCTTGCAACACATTTCTTTATCTTACCCGTCCACTGGTATTCTTCCCTAAGCTTTAGTAGTGTCTGACATCTGGGGCTACTAGCACTACAAATAAATCTTTCAATTTACACCCCACTTTGTGACAGGGCATCAGCCAATCTAATGTGATTTTGATTTCACTCCCAGGGTACAGTTCTGCAGTCTGAACTGAATCCCATGTTTTTATTTGACTTTTGACTGTACTGTCAGGTACAGCGCAATGATTAACCTGCGTGTAATAGTTCTGATGGGCAATGTCATGATATATCAGTATCTGTTTTTACCTCTCAAAGATTCACTACTGAGAAGTAAATTAAAATGGTTATTTGAAGGGCCTACAGTATTTAGATTATTTGTATACTGAGTGTTTCTACAATTTACCCCGTCAGTATTTTGATTCTCAACAGTGTTAAACAGAAGAAGAGAAGAGCGGCTAGACCCATAGAAGGAGGGGAGGAGTTGATGGAGACAGCACCAAATCTGGGCCCCAGGTGGATACAGGATGGCATAAGGGGAATTATAAGGGAAAATAGCAATGGACAGGGGTTGCAACTAGAGGGAACAGGGGATAGATTAGTAGATCGCACTGTCACCAGGCAAAGGCAGGTTTACGTGATTGGGGACTCCTTATTGAGGAGGTTAGACAGGCCTGTGACCAGGGCGGACCCAGAGAACAGAAGGGTGTGCTGTCTACCGGGCGCTAAGATACGGGATGTGGACCTGCGGCTGAAAAGGATCCTAAAAGGAGCAGGTAAGAACCCCTTGATCATCCTTCACGTAGGAACGAATGACATGGCTAGGTTCTCGCTGGAGAGAATCAAGGGAGATTATGCCAGGCTGGGGAAGACGCTTAAGGAAATCGAGGCTCAGATCATCTTCAGTGGGATTCTGCCTGTTCCTAGAGAAGGGCAGCAAAGGGGTGACAGGATTGTGATGATAAATAGTTGGCTAAGGGAGTGGTGCTATAAGGAGGGCTTTGGGATGTATGGCCACTGGGAGGCTTTTGGGGACAGAAAACTGTTCTCACGGGATGGACTTCACCTAAGTAGGGAAGGAAATAGACTTCTGGGAAGGAGGCTGGCTCATTTCATCAAAAGAGCTTTAAACTAGGAATTTTGGGGAGACGGTTGGGAGATGTCCAGTTAATCTCCACACCAGATTATAACATTGAGAGGGAGGACGACCGGATAAGAACGGATATAGCCGGGGGGAAGAGATGGGACAAAAGGACGAGGGGGGGGATGGATACTAGACTAATAGGTCAAACTGGCGGTACGGTGTCCGTACCAAATTGGAAAACGAATGTGAGAGAGGCTAAACGGCATAAATTAAGATGTTTATACACCAATGCGAGAAGCCTAGGTAACAAAATGGAGGAATTGGAGCTCCTGGTCCGAGAAATGAAACCGGATCTCGTAGGAATAACCGAAACGTGGTGGAACGGTAATCATGACTGGAGTACAGGTATGGAAGGGTATGTGCTGTTTAGGAAAGACAGGAACAAAGGTAAAGGTGGGGGAGTAGCATTGTATGTCAATAATGAGGTAAACTGTAAAGAAATAATAAGCGATGGAATGGATAAGACGGAGTCTGTCTGGGCAATACTCACATTGGGTAAAAGGACTACTAGAGCCTCCCCTGGGATAGTGATTGGGGTGTGCTATAGACCGCCGGGATCTAGCCTGGATATGGACAGAGAACTCTAATGTTTTTAGGGAAGTAAATACTAATAGGAACTGTGTAATCATGGGAGACTTTAACTTCCCTGATATAGATTGGGGAACAAATGCTAGTAACAATAATAGGGCTCAGATTTTCCTAGACGTGATAGCTGATGAATTCCTTCATCAAGTAGTTACTGAACCGACGAGGGGGGATGCCATTTTAGATTTGGTTTTGGTGAGTAGTGAGGACCTCGTTGAGGAAATGGTTGTAGGGGACAACCTTGGCTCGAGTGATCATGAGCTGATTCGGTTTAAACTAAATGGAAGGATTAACAGAATTAAATCGGAGACTAAGGTTTACGATTTCAAAAGGGCTAACTTTAATAAATTAAGGGAACTAGTTAGGGAAGTGGATTGGACTAACATATTTAAGGATCTAAAGGCAGAAGGCGCCTGGGATTATTTCAAGTTGAAGTTGCAGGAGCTGTCGGAGGCCTGTATCCCAAGAAGGGGAAAACGGTTCGTAGACAGGAGATTTAGACTGAGCTGGATGAGCGAGCGTCTCAGAGGGGTGATTAAGAAAAAACAGAGAGCGTACAAGGAGTGGAAGATGGGAGGGATCAGCAAGGAAACCTACCTTATTGAGGTCAGAGCATGTAGAGATGGAGTGAGAAAGGCCAAAAGCCGTGTAGAGTTGGACCTTGCGAGGGGAGTTAAAACCAATAGTAAGAGGTTTTATAGCCATATAAATAGGAAGAAAACAAAGAAAGAAGAAGTGGGACCGCTGAAGACTGTAGATGGAGTGGAGATTAAGGATAATCTAGGCATGGCACAATATCTAAACGAATATTTTGCATCGGTCTTTAATGAGACTAATGAAGGGCTTAGGAATAGTGGCAGCGTGACGGATGGGAATATAGGAGGGGGATTGACATTACCGTATCCGAGGTAGAAGCCAAACTCGAACAGCTTAACGGGACTAAATCGGGCGGACCGGATGATCTTCATCCGAGAATATTAAAGGAACTGGCGCGAGAAATTGCAAGCCCGTTAGCGATAATTTTTAATGAATCTGTAAAATCAGGGGTGGTACCATTTGACTGGAGAATAGCTAATGTGGTTCCTATTTTCAAGAAGGGGAAAAAAAGTGACCCGGGCAACTACAGGCCTGTTAGTTTAACATCTGTAATATGCAAGGTCTTGGAAAAAATTTTGAAGGAGAAAGTAGTTAAGGACCTTGAGGTCAATGGCAATTGGGACAAATTACAACATGGTTTTACGAAAGGTAGATCGTGCCAAACCAACCTGATCTCCTTCTTTGAGAAAGTAACAGATTTTTTAGATAAAGGAAATGCGGTGGATTTAATATACCTCGATTTCAGTAAAGCGTTTGATACGGTACCGCATGAGGAATTATTGGTTAAATTGGAAAAGATGGGGATCGATATGAAAATCCAGAGGTGGATAAAGAACTGGTTAAAGGGGAGACTGCAGTGGATCGTACTGAAAGGTGAACTGTCAGGTTGGAGGGGGGTTACCAGTGGAGTTCCTCAAGGTTCGGTTTTGGGTCCGATTTTATTTAATCTATTTGTCACTGACCTTGGAACCAAATGTAAGAGTGGGCTGATAAAGTTTGCGGATGACACAAAGTTGGGAGGTATTGCCAATTCAGAAAAGGATCGAGATATCCTGCAGGGAGATTTGGATGACCTTGTAAACTGGAGTAATAGTAATAGGATGAAATTTAATAGTGAGAAGTGTAAGGTTATGCATTTAGGGATGACTAACAAGTATTTTAGTTATAAGCTGGGGACGCATCAGTTGGAAGTAACGGAAGAGGAGAAGGACCTCGGAGTCCTAGTTGATCACAGGATGACTATGAGTCGGCAATGTGACGTGGCCGTGAAAAAAGCTAATGCGGTCTTGGGATGCATTAGGCGAGGTATTTCTAGTAGGGATAAGGAGGTGCTGGTTCCATTGTACAAGGCACTGGTGAGACCTCATTTGGAGTACTGCGTGCAGTTCTGGTCTCCCATGTTTAAAAAGGATGAACTCAAACTGGAACGGGTACAGAGAAGGGCCACTAGGATGATCCGAGGAATGGAAAACCTGTCGTATGAAAAGAGACTCGAGGAGCTCGGTTTGTTTACCTTAACCAAAAGAAGGCTGAGGGGGGATATGATTGCTCTCTTTAAGTATATCAGAGGGATAAATACCAGGGAGGGAGAGGAATTATTTCAGCTCAGTACTAATGTGGACACGAGAACAAATGGATATAAACTGGCCGTCGGAAAGTTTAGGCTTGAAATTAGACGAAGGTTTCTAACCATCAGAGGGGTGAAGTTCTGGAACAGCCTTCCGAGGGAAATAGTGGGGGTGAAAGACCTCTCTGGCTTTAAGATTAAGCTTGATAAGTTTATGGAGGGGATGGTTTGATGGGATAACGTGATTTTAGTCAATAGGTCAATAACGTGCCATCGCTGGTAATTAGTAACAATGGTCAATGATGGGATATTAAAAGTTACTACAGAGAACTTTTTCCAGAGGGTCTGGCTGAAGAATCTTGCCCGCATGCTTGGGGTTCAGCTGATCACCATATTTGGGGTCGGGAAGGAATTTTCCTCCAGGGTAGATTGGCAGAGGCCCTGGAGGTTTTTCGCCTTCCTCCGCAGCATGGGGCAGGGGTCGCTTGCTGGAGGATTCTCTGCGACTTGAAGTCTTTAAATCATGATTTGGGGACTTCAACAGCTTAGTCAAGGGAGAGAATTATTCCAGGAGTGGGTGAGTCAGCTTTTGTGGCCTGCATCATGCGGGAGGTCAGACTAGATGATCATAAATGGTCCCTTCTGACCTTAAAGTCTGAGTCTATGAGTTACTATCCAGCATTGAGTAGCATGTGCTGTATGCTCTTTATTCTGTCCAATATGTCATCTAAGACACTCTGCCTTCAGGTTGGAAATGGAGGGAGAGTTTACGGGAACAAATGCTGTCTAAAACTAGTCATCTTCTGTAACGTTATGGCTTTATTTAAGAGGCCCTACAGTGTTTGTAAAGCAAACATGCCAAGTGGTGCCCATACAATAACTCTTTCTAAAATCAAAATTTTAAGGTGAGGAAGTTAAGACTCCTGAGCCCAGCAAAATAGCTAGATTGCAAAGTCTTTTAGGAGATACTATCTTTTTATTGTGTGTACAATGATTAGCACAACAGGGTCCCAGTCCCTGAGCAGGGCCTCTAAGCAGTACTGCAGTACAAGTGATGAATAAGATGGTAAATGCCATCTGGCTGTTGAGCACCAAGTAGGTTGTGGTAACTTGAACATGTTCTGAATGTCTTAATCCTATATCTTAAATATTCTCCTGTAGTGGAGAAGGCTGTAACCTGCTTGAGTTACCCAGTACTTCTAATGTCCTTTTCTGCCTGGACAGCTAGGTTTCTTTCCCATACCAGCAAGCTGTTAATGGGGGAGTTGCTGGCTCATACATCAGTATGCAACCCCAGCAGACTGAACTAGACTCAATGTGACCTTGTTTTTTTATGATGTCTAAAGAAAGCCTGAACATTGTTTATTTTAATATCTACTTGTTACTTTGGATCTATCAAAGGAAAGTAACACGTGTTTCCTTGTTTTGCTGGACAATTTCGTGGAGACTAGAGAACTAGAATATGAGCTTTCTCAGCCCTCAGTTGATGGATTGGTTGTGTACCGTCTCTTAGAGCCCTCAGTTGAAAAATTGGTGGTATCAGTCTCCTGCAAGGATAGACATTTGGAAGAAAAGCTATTATGGATGTGTTAAACAGGTGTTAACAAAAACAATACTCAAACAGTAACTAAAATCCCCTTCTTTCTTACTCTCACTAGCCGTCCCCCCAGTCCTTTTGGGGGGGCATTAGCAAAAACATTTCTAATGGTTTAAAGTATAAGTACCTTCATGGGGAGAAAATTCTGGATGCTAAAAGGCTCTTTAATCAAGCTTAGAAAGGCATAACAAGAACCAATGGCTGGAAACTGTAGCCAGACAAACTCAAATTGGAAACAAGAACACATTTTGAAGAATGAGGATGATTGGTCATTGGAAGAAACTACAACGGAAGTGATGGATTCTCCATTGCTTGATGTTTTCAGTTCCAGATGGAGGCCTTTCTGGAAGCTATGCTTTAGCCAAACACAAGTTATTGGGCTCACTTCATAACTGTCAGTGTTTCCTGTATCAGAGTTGCAACGGTGTTAGTCTGTATCAGCAAAAAGAACAGGAGTACTTGTGGCATCTTAGAGACTAACAAATTTATTTTGGCATAAGCTTTCGTGGGCTAAAACCAGGGGTGAAAGTGAGCCGGTACGAGCTGGTACTGCATACTGGTAAGAACCCGCACCGGACCATACCCAAGATGGTCCTTTGCTGCGGCAGCGCTTTAATGTTGCTGCGACCCACCATCGGCAGCAAAGGATCCTGCAGCGCTTTAACGTCCCTGCCCCTTTTGCCCCCACTCCCTCGCTGACGGGGGGAGGTGGGGTGGGGAGGGCAAAGGGAGCAGCTGCCCTGAGGCCCGTGATTTAAAAGGGCCCGGGGCTCCGGATGCCGCTGAAGCCCTGGGCCCTTTAAATCAACACGGGAGCCCTGGGTGGTGTGGGCCTGGCGACCTGGAAGGGCTGGCTGGGGGATGCTGACCCCCCACAGCCCCGCCCCTTCTGCCCGAGGCCCCACCTCTTCGTTTACCCGAAACCAGCTCACAGGAGTGTGCTTGTCTTTAGCACTCAGATGCCCAACTCCCAATGGGGTCTAAACCCAGATAAATCCGTTTTACCCTGCATAAAGTTTATGCAGGGCAAACTCATAAATTGTTCGCCCTCTATAACACTGATAGAGAGATATGCATAGTTGTTTGCTCCCCCAGGTATTAATACATACTCTGAGTAAATTACTAAATCAAAAGTGATTTTATTAAATACAGACAGTAGGATCTAAGTGGTTCAAAGTAGTAACAGACAGAACAAAGTAAGTCACAAGCAAAATAAAATAAAATGCGCAAATCTATGCCTAATCAAACTAAATACAGATAAGTTCCTCACCAGTTCCAGAATGCTCCCTTTTACAGGCTACTCTCCCTTTAGCCTGGGTCCAGCAATCTCTCACAACCCCTGTAGTCTGTCTTTTGTTTCAGTTTCTTTCAAGTATCCTGGGGGGGTGGAGAGGCTCCTTCTTTAGCCAGCTGAAGACAAAATGGAGGGGTCCCCCCCAGGTTTAAATAGGCTCTCTCTTGTGGGAGGAGACCCCCCTCCTCCCTCCTATGCAAAGTCCAGCTCAAGTCACATGCCCCGGCATGACTCAGTCTTTACAGGCCGACGCCATTGTCCACATGGTATCTTGCATGTCTCCAGGAAGACTTCTGATGTGGATTGGAGCATTCCAAGATGCATTGTTCCCCAAGTGTTTCCCGATCAGGTACTTAACCGATCAGGTACTTAACCTGGCAAATTCCTTCCTAAAGAAGCTGACCACATGCCTCACCAAGCTTACTTAGAAATCAAGCAAGCATACAGCACCAAACATATTTCAGTTATATCATACATACATTTATAAACACCCACCCATAAAGCCTTATGGGGTACGCTGTCACACCCTCCCCCTGAACTTACTGCCAGAGACTTGGACACTGTCCATGGCGGAGGCAGTATACCTAAAGTTCCTCTTTTCTGGACAGGGCATCTGCTACCCAGTTCTCCTTTCCTTTAATATGAGTAATCTCCATGTCAAACTCCTGTAGGACCAGGCTCCAGCGTAGCAGTTTGGAGTTGGTGCCCTTAGTTCGGTGAAGCCATACTAAAGGTGAATGGTCAGTTAGAATTCTGAACCTCCTATTAAAAAGGTAAGGTCTTAATTGTTTGACGGCCCACACAATGGCATAGCATTCCTTCTCTATAACAGAGTAATTCTGTTCGGCCGGGGACAGTTTTTTGCTCAGGAAGGCAATGGGATGCTTCTTACTGTCTTCCCCTGTCTGCATCAGCACAGCACCCAACCCTGTGTCTGACGCGTCAGTGCACAACTCAAAAGGCTTTTCGAAGTCAGGGCTGGCCAGCACAGGCTTCGCGGACAGGAGTGCTTTTACCTTGTTGAAGCCTTTTTGGCATGCCTCTGACCAAATGACCTTATTAGGTTGATGCTTTTTACATAAGTCCGTGATTGGGGACACAACGTCACTGAACCCCACCACAAACCTCCTGTAATAGTTTGCCAAGCCTATGAAGGATTGGACTTGCCTTTTAGTCTGGGGTACAGGCCATTTCACGATGGCTTCCACCTTAAGAGGGTCGGGGGATATTTTACCCCCCCCTACCCAGTGCCCCAGATAAGGGACTTTGGCTGCCCCTATCTTGCACTTGGAGGGCTTCGCAGTTAGCCCAGCCTCTTTGAGCTTTGATAGCACGACTTCCAGGTGCTCTCTGTGGTCACCCCAGGTGTTGCTGAATACAGCAATGTCATCTATATATGCCCTAGCATAATGCTGCAAGCCATTTAACACTCTGTTGACCAGTCTCTGAAAGGTGGCACCTGCATTTACCAGACCAAAAGGTAACACTGTGAATTCATAGAGCCCTATGTCCGTGATAAAAGCTGATCCTCAGTTACTTTCACTCCTGGCTAAAACCCACTTCATCGGTTTTAGCCCACGAAAGCTTATGCCCAAATATATTTGTTAGTCTCTAAGGTGCCACAAGCACTCCTCATTGTTTTTAGTGTTTCCGCTATCATCTTAGACATCCTTCTGAATTGTTAGAGGAGCTTAATATTCTTACTGTTAAAAGGATGGGTTGTGTGTGTATTACTGCCCATTGAACTAACTTGATATATTGGTCATCTTATTGTGCTTGAACATGTACAAAGCATTAAAACATTAACTAATCCTCACAGCACCCCTATGGGTAAGTGTTCCCATTTACAGATAACTACTCTGAGGCAAGAGGTAATGCGATTTGCTCAAGTCCAGACAGCAAGTCAGTGGCTGAGCCAAGATTAGAATTTGAGAACTGACCCCCAGCCCATGGTCATTATTGTATAGATACACTGCCTCCAAAGGTGGGTGAAACAGCTGGTTGTAAAAGGGAAACCGTATAATCAGGTCTAAGGACTTGTCTGTACAGCCTGCAGTTTGCACTGCAGGATGCGAATTGCTGTGTGCACTAATGTGCTTATGCTGCAACTGCCCTGTGTGGATGCTGGGGGCAGGAACTAAAAGGCACCTCTTTAAAGAGGAATGTTAACGTGAACTAAGAACCTTTTAGTTCCCTTCTGCCGAGCTGCAGTTCACACCCCTGTAGTCCAAACTGCAGGGCAGTGTTGACATAGTGTTTGTTTCACCTAAATAAACTTCAGCTCCTCCTTAAACCATTGAGAATTTGGTTCAAAGTTGCAAAGCTGATATGTTAAATTGTGAAATTGAATTCTATTGTTCTCAATCTTATTTTTAGACTTTTAAGTGGGCCTGTCACTTCAGATAGCATAATGGTGGGAGCTATAGAAGAACCTAGAAACAGTATAGGGTTTTCCTTACAGGGCAGTTAGCATATAGTCATTGATGGAAGATCATCTGGGTCGTATTCCTGACTGTGCTACTGACTTGCTGCAGGAAGTAGATAAAATCACCTAACCTTTCTGTACATCAGTGTCTTAATCTGTAAAATGGAGATGATACTTATGCCCTTCTATGAAGCATTTTGAGAGTCTCTGAAAGGTGCCCTAAGCGAAAAATTATAATGCAGCTGCTTTGAAACTCAAATATCTAATGCTTCAAAATTGTAGTTGAGGCTCTCAATATTATAGCTTCATCTGATTTCCTTTTTAAAAAATAATTCATACATTTAAGAATGATTACTATTGATACAATGAGGCTAGAATCTTCCTTTGCCCTGGCATTTAACTTTAAAACGGCCAGGTAAAGCAGTTTGCTGCTTTAGCTTCTCTCTGTTCCTTAGAAGTCACTTTCCTCAAATTAATCTGATTTCCTGTTTTTACAACTCAGATTTGCTTGATAAACTACTGTTAGTCAAACTAGACTACCTAGGGTACCTAGGTACCTAGACAAACTCCTACTGGGTATCATCCAGGTCTCCTTTAGGATATCACTTCCCCACAGAGGTCCACAGTAGAAGCTGTGTGCCTAGCCAGAACTGCTTTTGGTAGGATGGGATTGAGTCCAAAATCAAGTAGCCTTTGTATGCCAGTGGGTCCTCATTTGACCTCTGTCTGCTTGCAAGAGTAATTGCCGGCCCACGCTGCTTCCCGCAGCTCCCATTTGCTGGGAACGGTGAACCGCGGCCACTGGGAGCTGCGAGCGGCCGTACCTGCGGACGCTCAGGTAAACAAAGCGTCTTACGACCCGCCAGGGGCTTACCCTGAACAAGCCGTGAACCAAGTTTGGGAACCCCTGCTATATAGTTATTTCCTGTTTTTGAGCCCATTGTTGCAGATTCAAATTTTTAAAAAGCTGAATTAGCACCCTTCTCTTTCAAGAAGCTCTGAAAGTGCATGGGGTGGAGAGACCTCTTACTCTTGTCTAAAAATTCCTTAATCATTTGTTCAGTGGAAGTCTGCTGAACTGCTGTTTCTTGAGTCTAGCCAGAGGTGCTCCATTATGGAGAGGCAGTCATTGAGTATCTCTTGGAAGAAAATATTTAGATATTGAAATGTGTAACAAGTGCATTAAAATCTGTCAGTTATGTTGAAGTGTGCATTTCTTTGGATATGAAACAATGTCCATAACTATTTTTACTTTTAAGTGCTTGGGTTTTGTAAAGGGTGAGATAACTACATTGTTGACACTTAGCAACCTTAACTTGTTTTTTTAACTAAAAATTTTTTTTTTAATACCTCATTGAAGATCCTTCATTATCCTTGACCACTTAAGCTATGGGATGCTTAAACATTGCAATGGCAAGTAAAAGATCTGGCTTTCTTATCCTGCATGTATGTGCTTTCTCTTGGAGCTCAGCCTTTCCTGGTAAATTGTTTGGATAATTTGAAATTTGACCAGGAACTGGATGGCAGTAGTCTGAAACATCAGCTGTTTATACCTTGGCTATATAGTTACCTTCTGCTCTGACAATTGGTTGAACTCAGTGGAAGATGTTTTGTGTTAGGAAACAACATGCAATACTGCATCTCTTTATTTTAGGTGGTCTCTGTTTTACTGCAAGGCATCAAAATGTGTGAAGCCAAAAATAAACGTTGGAATAAATATGGGATTGTGGAGAAGAACTAGCATATTGGTGAGTGATTTTTAAGAAAACTTGCTTAGTACAGTCTCTTGCTGTTAGTTGAAGTGTCTAACTGGTCATAGTTCAATTCAGTATAGTACATCCAGTGTCATTGCTTTGTTAATAAAAATCAGTTACTGATTAGACAACTCTACCTGTTTAGCTTGCCTAGCAATGAGATAAGATGACTGCACAAAGGAGTCAGGAATGGATTGTTTTCATGTGTAGATGGCTTTAATGAAAATCAGTTGTGTAGTGCAAAGGCTGTCCTCCCTGCTGAAGGGGGAAACGTAGTGATGTAAAGATTTGCAATATTTTCCTGAATTCCCTTCTCCACCTCTGTAATGTTAATGGGCTGGGAGGATGACGTTTATAAAGACCTCCTTTGTTGCTGAATTGGAAGTAGTATTTGACCCTCTTCAAAAAAGCAGATATGAAAAAACTCAAACAACTGGTAGGTAGGGTCCCATGGGAAGAAAATATAAGGGAAAAAGTTGTTCAGGAGAACTGGCAGTTTCTCAAAGACAATACTGAAGGCATAACAGCAAACTATCTTGATGTGAAGGGAAGATAGGAAGACTAGTAAGAGACCAATATGAGTGCATTAGGAGCTCTTTAATGACCTGAAAATCAAAAAGGAATCCTACAAAAATTGGAAATATGACAGAATTGCTAAAGATGAATACTAAATAATAGCGTAAGCATGTAGAGACAAAATCAGAAAGGCTAAGGCACAAAATGTGTACACTTAGCAAGGTATGTAAAAGGCAATTAAGAAGAGATTCTATAAAGGCATTAGAAGCAGGAGAAATAGGCAGGAAGGTTAGGTCCATTACTTAGCAGAGGAGGAGATGACATCAAGGAAGCTGAGGTGTTTAATGCCTGTCTTCCTTCAGTCTTCACTAAAATGGTTAACTGTGACCAGAAGTGTAACACAATTAATACTGACAACAAGGGGGAAGGAACACAAGCCAGAATAGGGAAAGAACAGGTTAAAGAATATTTAGGCCTTGGCTACACTCGCGGATTCACAGCGCTGCCGCGGCAGCGTTGCCGTGGCAGCGCTGTGAAGCGCGAGTGTAGTCGCGCTGCCAGCGCTGCGAGAGCTCTCTGAGGGGAATAGCTTGCAGCGCTGCGAGGGAGCGTGCAGCGCTGTAGGCGCTGATTACACTGGCGCTTTACAGCGCTGCACTCGCTGTGCTCAGGGGGGGGTGTTTTTTCACACCCCTGAGCGCAGCAAGTGCAGCGCTGTGAATTGCCAGTGTAGCCAAGGCCATAGATAAGTTAGATGTGTTCACGTTGGCAGGTCCTGATGAAATTCTCCCTAGGGTAGTTAAGAAACTAGCTGAAGCAATTTCAAAGATGATTATCTTTGAGACCTCATGGAGGACAGGTCAGGTCCCAGAAGTTTGGAGAAGGGCAAACATAGTACCTGGCTTTAAAAAGGAGGATCTAGGGAATTATAGATCAGTTAGCCTAACTTTGATACCTGGAAAGATAGTGTAACAAATTATTAATCAATCAGTTTGTAAGTATCTAGAGGATAACGGTGATAAATAATACCCAACATGGATTTGTCAAGAACAAATTATGCCAGACCATCTTAATTTCCTTCTTTGGCAGGGTTACTGGCTTACTGGATGGGGGGAAACAGTAGACATATATTTTTATTTTAGTAAGGCTTTTGACATAGTGCCACATGACATCCTCATAAGCAAACTTGGGAAATGTGGTCTAGTTGAAATTACTATAATGTGGATATGAAATTTATCATCTTGTAAAAGTGGTGAACATAAGGGTACAGACTGTGACATTTGATGCATAACTGGTTGAAAAACCGTACTTAGTTATCAGTGGTTTGTTGTCAAACTGGGAGGACATATGTCGTGGGGCCCTGCGGGGGAATCCTGGGTCCATTACTATTCAGTATTTTCCTTCATGACTTGGATAATGGAGTGGAGTGTATGCTTATAAAATTTGCCAGTGACATCAATCTGGGAGGGGTTGCAATCACGTTAGAGGACAGGAATAGAATTAAAAATGTCCATGACAAATTAGAGAATTGGTCTGAATTCAATAAGATGAAATTCAGTTAACACAAATGAGAAGTACTACACCAAGGAAGGGGGGGAAAAAAATCAAATGCACAACTACAAAATGGAATAAGTGGCTAGTCAGTAGAACTGCTGAAAAGGATCTGAGGGTTGTAATGGATCACAACTTGAATGTGAGCAGACAATGTGATGCAGTTGCAAAAAAGGCAAATGTCATTCTGGAGTGTAGTAACAGGAGTTGTCGTATGTAAGACACAGGAGGTAATTGTCCCGCTCTACGTAGCACTGGTGAGACCTGAGCTGTAGTACTGTGTCCAGTTTTGGGTGCCACATTTTAAGAAAGATGGGGACAAATTGAAGCGAGTCCAGAGGAGAGCAATAAAAGGTTTAGAAAACCTGACTTATGAGGAATGGTTAAAAAAACTGGACATGTTTAGTATTGAGAGAAGATTGAGGAGGTACCTGATAAGTTAGGGGTGGGCAAACTTTTTGGGCCAAGGGCCACATCTGGGTGGAGAAATTGTATGCAGGGCAGGGGGTTGGGGTGCGGGAGGGAGTGTGGGGTGTGGGAGGGGGTGCGGTGTGCAGAAAGGGGCTCAGGGCAAGGGATTGGGGCAGAGGAGGGGTGTGGTGTGTATGAAGGGGCTCAGGGAAGGGGGTTGGGGTGCAGGGTGTACGAGGAGGCTCAGGGCAGGGAGTTGGGGTGCGAGGTGCAGGCAGGGGGCTTAGGGCAGGGATTTGGGGGGTGGGGTGCAGGAGGGGTTTGGGCTCCAGCCCGGCGCCGCTTACCTAAAGTGGCTCCAGGGTGGCAGCGGTGCGCACCGGGGCCAGGGCAGGCTTCCTGCATGCTTGCCCTGTCCCTGGCCCCGTGCCACTCCAGGAAGTGCTGCGGCCCCTGGGGGGGGCGGAGGGCTCTGCGTGCTCTGCTCTTGCCGCGCCTCCAGGTACCTTCCCCGAAGCTCCCATTGGTTCCAGTTCCCCGTTCCTGGCCAATGGGAGCTTCAGGGGGCGGTGCCTGGAGGCAAGGGCAACGCACAGAGCCCTCTGCCCCCCCGGCCCGGGGGCCGCAGGGAAGTGGTGCCGGCCGCTTCTGAGAGCGGTGCGGGGCCCATGGCGCCACGGGGGGCAATCCCGTGTGCCGGATCCAAAGCTCTGATGGGCTGGATCCGGCTTGCGGGCCGTAGTTTGCCCACCCCTGTGATAAGTCTTCAAAGTTGAGGACTGTTACAAAAAAGAGGTGATCAATTATTCTCCATGTCCACTGACAATAGGACAAGAAGTAATGGGCTTAATCTGCAACAAGGGAGATTAAGGTTAGATATTAGGAAAAGATTTGTAACTATAAGGATAGTTAAGTGATGGAATAGGTTCCAAGGGAGGTTGTGGAATCCTCATCCTTGAACATCTTTAAGAATAGGTTAGATAAACCTCTGTCAGGGATGGTCTAAGTATACTTGATCCTGCCTCAGTGAAGAGGGTGGGGGTGGACTAGATGATCTATTAAAGTTCCTTCCAGCCATATCTTTCTATGATTCTGTCTGCCTCTTCTCCCTCAGAAAACAATTGCTTTTATTAAAAGATTCATTCATGTTATGACGTTAACTCTTTGGGCAACAGCTGCCAGTTTACTTTTCTTTCTTGAATGTATAAGCTTTCTTGGGCAGACACTGTCTGTTTATACAGTGCCTAATACAGTGGGGACCTGATCTTGTTCTGGGACTCTGGATGCCGCCATCAAGTAGGAGCAGACAGAGGTTATTACTAGGGCTGTCGATCAATCGCAGTTAACTCACACGATTAACTCAAAAAATTAATTGCAGTTAAAAAAATTAATTGCTATTAATTGCAGGTTTAATTGCACTATTAAACAATAGGTTTCAGAGTAGCAGCCGTGTTAGTCTGTATCCGCAAAAAGAACAGGAGTACTTGTGGCACCTTAGAGACTAACAAATTTATTAGAGCATAAGCTTTCGTGGGCTACAACCCACTTCTTCGGATGCATCCGAAGAAGTGGGTTGTAGCCCACGAAAGCTTATGCTCTAATAAATTTGTTAGTCTCTAAGGTGCCACAAGTACTCCTGTTCTTTTTATTAAACAATAGAATACCAATTGAAATTAAATATTTTGGATGTTTTTCTACTTTTTCATATACACCTCTACCCCAATATAACGCGACCCGATATAACACAAATTCGGATATAACGCGGTAAAGCAGTGCTCCGGGGGGGGCGGGGCTGCGCACTCCGGTGGATCAAAGCAAGTTCAATATAACGCGGTTTCACCTATAACGCGGTAAGATTTTTTGGCTCCCAAGGACAGCGTTATATTGGGGTAGAGGTGTATATTGTATTCTGTGTTGTAATTGAAATCAAGATGTATATTTTTATTACAAATATTTGCACTGAAAAATACTGTTTTTTACCATTTTTACAATTCACCTCATACAAGTACTGTAGTGCAATCTCTTTGGTGTGAAAGTGCAACTTACAAATGTAGATTTTTTTTTTTTTTTTTGGTTACATAAATGCACTCAAAAACAAAACAAGGTAAAAATTCAGAGCCTACAGGTCCACTCAGTCCTACTTCTTGTTCAGCCAATAGCTAAGACAAACAAGTTTGTTTACATTTACAGGAGATAATGCTGCCCTTTTCTTATTTACAATGTCACCAGAAAGTGAGAACAGGCATTTGCATGGCACTTTTGTAGCCGGCATTGCAAGATATTTACATGCCACTTATGCTAAACATTCGTATGCCCCTTCATGCTTCGGCCACCATTCCAGAGAACATGCTTCCATGCTGATGACGCTCGTTTAAAAAATCATGCGTTAATTAAATTTGTGACTAAATTCCTTGAGGGAGAATTGTATGTCTCCTGCTCTGTTTTACCCACTTTCTGCCATATATTTCATGTTGTAGCAGTCTCAGATGATGACCCAGCACATGTTCATTTTAAGAACACTTTCACTGCAGATTTGGCAAAATGCAAAGAAGGTACCAATGTGAGATTTCTAAAGATAGCTACAGCAATCGACCCAAGGTTTAAGAATCTGAAGTGCCTTCCAAAATCTGAGAGGGACGAGGTGTGGAGCATGCTTTCAGAAGTCTTAAAAGAGCAATACTCCAATGTGGAAACTACAGAAGCTGAACCACCAAAAAAGAAAATCAACCTTCTGCGGGTGACATCTGACTCAGATAATAAAAATGAACATGCGTCTATCCGCACTGCTTTGGGTTGTTATCGAGCAGAACCTGTCATCAGCATGAAGAACAGGAGTACTTGTGGCACCTTAGAGATTAACAAATTTATTTGAGCATAAGCTTTCGTGGGCTACAGCCCACTTCATCAGATGCATAGAATAGAACATATAGTAAGGAGATAATATACACATACAGAGAACATGAAAAGAGCCATTGAATCTTTTTCCCCATCTTCTTGTCAAACTGTTTGAAATGGGCCATCATGATTATCACTACAAAGTTTTTTTTTTTATTCCCCCTCCTGCTGATGATTGCTCATCTTAATTAATTAGCCTCTTAGATTTGGTAGGGCAACTCCCACCTTTTCATGTTCTCTGTATGTGTATAAATAGCTCCTTACTATATATTCCATTCTATGCATCTGATGAAGTGGGCTGTAGCCCATGAAATCTTATGCTCAAATAAATGTTAGTCTCTAAGGTGCCACAAGTACTCCTGTTCTTTTTGCGGATACAGACTAACATGGCTGCTACTCTGAAACCTGTCATCAGCATGGATGCGTGTCCCCTGGAATGGTGGTTGAAGAATGAAGTGACGTATGAATCTTTAGCATATCTGGCATGTAAATATCTCGTGATGTCGGCTACAACAGTGCCTTGAGAATGCCTGTTCTCACTTTCAGGTGACATTGTAAACAAGAACCAGGCAGAATTATCTCCTGCAAATGTAAACAAACTTGTTTGTCTGAGCAATTCGCTGAACAAGAAGTAGGACTGAGTGGACTTGCAGGCTCTAAAATTTTACATTGTTTTATTTTTGAATGCAGTTTTTTGTACATAATTCTACATTTGTAAGTTCAACTTTCATGATAGAGATTGCACTACAGTACTTGTATAAGGTGAATTGAAAAATACCATTTTTGTTTTTTACAGTGCAAATACTTGTAATAAAAAAATGGAAAGTGAGCATTGTACACTTTGTATTCTGTGTAATTGAAATCAATATATTTGAAAATGTAGAAAACATCCAAAAATATTTAAATAAATGGTATTATATTATTGTTTAACAGTGTGATTAATCGCGTGCGATTACTCTTTTTAATAGTGCGACAACCCTAGTTATTGCCTACTGTATATGGTATTAGTGAGACCATTATTGCAAGATTGTGTCTGGTTCTGGTGTCAACGCTTCAAAAAAGATATTGAAAAATTGGAAAGGGTTCAGAGAAGAGCTATAGGAATGATCTGAAATCTGGAAAACATGATTTATAGTGAAAGATTTCAGAAGCTCAATCTGCTTTGTTTCTCTAAGAGGTGACTTGATCACGCTCTAGAAGTACCTACATGGGGAAGAAGTTCTGGTAATGGGCATCCCTTTAATGCAGCAGATAAAGACATAATGAGATCTAATATTTGGAATTCACCAAGGAACACTGTGGGTTCACCATCTCTTGAAGGCTTTACGTCAAGACTGGATATCTTCAGGATATGCTGTACCTTAAACAGAAGTTATGGTCTTAATCCAGAATTTGCTGGGTGAGGTTCTGTGGTGTATGCAGGAAGTCAGACTAGATGATCATAATGATTCCTTCTGACTTTAAAATCTGTAACAGTGGGAGAGGGGAGGAGGATCTACCAAATGGGACATTGAAGTGAATGATAAGAGCTGATTGAAAGAACTTGGAGAGGATGGAGTCAAGGAAGCCAAGGTTTCAAGAAAGTAGGTGTTATTGTCTGTCTGTCAAATGCAGTTGAGAGGAGGAGGATGGAATAGAGGTGCTGAGGATTCCTACTCCTGGGTCTCTGCTCCTTAGCCAGAGACTGACCAAACCCTTGGTTTCTGAGTTTTTGACCTTTTGGGGCAACTGTAATAGGATAGTTTAAACCAGGACACTATTTGCCATTGTGCATCATCCTTTACAGAGTAAAATGTTACCTTTCCTCTGCAAGTTTCCATTCTTTATTGATGGTGGTTGATGAAAAGCTCCCCATCTCATTAGCCGCAGCTCAACCCTTCAGAATTCCAGTGATACTTAATAGGCATCCTTTACCACTTTTTATCCCGCCATCTAGTATGGCTATGCTAAACATGTAAGAAACCTTGCAGTTTCTGCTTGTCTGTAGTGCTTCAATGCCACTTAGCGGAACAGTGCCAATGCAACAAAACTATCAGCTTTTATTTATCTACTTGTGAGTCAACCACTGTGCAGAGGTGACTGAGCAAATGCCACCCGCAGAGTGAAGGTGTGGGGGAGTGTTTTCAAACCCCCCAAGAAGGCGCCTGAAAATTTGACACAAGGTTGGCCCACTCTGACAAACTCTGAAAACCATAGTCTGCCAAAGAAGACTAATGTAAGATTTTCTGGAAAAGCAGTTATTTCAGAGGGAGGGAAAGGAGGAGCCAGGGAGAAGAGGTGATGGAATCAGTTGCAGGAGATGAAGAAGATTGGAATGGAAGGAAGGCCCAGGCTGGGATAGATGTAACTGGAGGCAGATATTGTGGACATGGGAGAGAGGCATAGATAGAGCTGGTGGGACCTATCACAGGCAGAGTAACAGGAATGGGAAATTGAGCTGCTGGGGGAAAAGGAAGAGGCTGCAATGCAGGGACGGGTGTGGTGAGAGCAGAGCTGTATGAATGGGTGGCCCTGCAGGGAATTGGGTTTTTTATATGACTCAGGAAGACAGCAAATTCTGCAGAGAGTCAGTTCTGGATGGATCAGTGAGTTAGAAAAAATTTTTAAGGAATAAATCAGGAAGCAGATAATTGATTATGAAACAGAGTAGTTAAGCAGAGAGAGTCAAGCATTGGGGACAATAGCAAGAAAGCTGAGTTTTGGATTTAGAAGAGTGAGGTCTGAGTGACATCTCCTGCAAAGGCAAAGAAGCTATGCAGGTGTGCACTTGTGAGGTGTGGTGTGTTTTTTTTTTTTTTTTTTTTTTTTTTTTTTTTTTTGCACTGTTGCAGATGCTCACACTGGGGCACAGTGCCCTCTTCAAAGCCCTCATTGTTCCCAGGCTATGCGGAGGTGCATTACCTTTCTTGTATGCCTTGATGTTTTGTTTCTGCAGGAGATGACAACTGAATGTTCCTTCAGTAGTATGATTTCTCTGCATATGGGTACCATGACTCTACACAGCCTTTGCCTACCCGTTGGTCTTTGGAGAATGTGCTCTTGCAGTTAGAAGGCTTTACGGACTCTTTGGCAAGAACTCTTTTTATAACGGGAAATGTATTTAACCTGAATAATTGCAAAGATTAGGTATGCACTAATTACCTTTTTTTATTTTAAACCTTTCCCTCAAAAAAGTCTCTTATCTTGCGGAGTCCCAGAGCCCGGGGTCCAGCCCAAGCCTGAACATCTACATTGCAATTGTATAGTCCCGCAGCCCGAGCCTTGCGAACGCAAGTCAGTTGACATGGGCCCGGTTCAGATGTTTTATTGCAGTGGAGACATTCCTTAAATATTGACCTTTTATTGACAAATTACTGTAAAGAGTACATAACCCAGCATATGTTGAAAAACTAAGCCTTATTATGCCATGTTTGCCTTAGTTAAGAAGCCCTTCAAAATGAGTTGTGCTTCCTTTTTTGTTGCCCGCTTGTGACCTGCTACCTGAAAGGTGACCAGCCATTCTTCATTTAAATTTCGTCGAGGGTATAGTTAGGCAGGGCAAAGAGCTGGGTACAGCTTGGTTGCTGCAGTCTAATAAAGTAAAGGCTGCACCATCTTGCTGAGCATAGAAACTGATATTGGTAAAGCACTCTTTACCATATACAATCAGAGGAACGTTACTGCCAATATTTAAAGATCACTTACAGTTTACAATAAAGTCATTATTTAAGAAGTGTTATGCCAAATGAAGTTTCATGTTAGTCAGTTAGGTTGCTTGGATGGCTAATTACTATTACCTGATTTGTGAAGTAGTGTAATATGAAAAGTGCTATAAGTGTGAAATAGAATGTTGTCACAATTTCATGGCATCCCGCCTTGGATGTCTGGTTTTCCATCATGGAACTCAGAGTCCCACTGTAAGAATTGCATTTCTAACCACAGAACCATTTTAAGCAGTAGTTGACAGTTAAGGTGTTAATGCATGTACCTTAAGCCCAGGGTTCTATACGCTGGGAATAAATATCCTGTCTCTGCTAACCATCCCTCAGTTTTTCTGTTTCTGCCAACTGTACCAGTCACAGAATCCAACCCTTTCTCCATAACAGTTGACAAACTTAATTGTAGATCATTCTAAAAATTTGCTTTGGCAGCTTTAGTTTTGCCTTTATGCCGCATAGCTGTGGGAGACTATTGTCCTCTGACAACTTGTTCCAGAGATCTCTTGGATCAGGATGGACAGTGCTTTGGTGTTGTCCACACTTGTGCTATCAGAAACCATTTACAAGATAATTAAAACTGAAATTTCTAAGCTATCAAACTTGTTTTTAAATTCTGCGCAGTTGGTACATTGATGAGACACTTTTCATCAGGTGTACTGCAGAACAAACTCAGTCCAGCTTTCATTTTACCATCAGAGTAGTAAAACTGTTCTACGAAAACTTTTTTGGGTGGCACTTAATAGAATAGTATCAGAGGGGTAGCCGTGTTAGTCTTGCATCCGACGAAGTGGGCATTCACCCACGAAAGCTCATGCTCCAATACGTCTGTTAGTCTATAATATGCCACAGGACTCTTTGCTGCTTTTACTTAATAGAATGTTCTTAATACTGATCAGGCAAAATATAAATTAGCTGAGATGTAGACTCTTTTCCTGCAGCACTCCAAACTTTATTCAAGCTATGTTGATAGCGTGTCAGTAGAATGTGAGAACAAGACTTGTTGTAATGTTCTCTGAGTAAATTGGAGCAACATCTCAAAGTAGTAGTTTATGGTAATTTTTTTCATTAACGAGTTTAATTTATCACTTCCCTGGCCCTTGGAGATAAAATAATGCAGTATACGATAAATCCGAAAAATTAATCCGATTGCAAGTAGAAACACTGAATGACCTCAGCTGGCAGTAACTTAGAAAATGTACCCAAATGTGTGTGTGAATGTGAGACTATAAATCATTAACCTTGTTCATGCTGACTGAAACACTGATATTAATTAATATGTAATGTTATTGTAGCATCCAAAGGGCCCAGTGAAAATTGGTACCCTCTTATTCATGGTATTGAACAATTCAATGTTTTAATATTTGAAATGAGTGGAAGGGCAGGCCTGGGTCATCCATTGTGTTTCTGCTATTAAAATACCAGTGGATTGTGGGATCCCTTGTATATTGTCTGACTCCAGATCAGATATGCTCAGTTTACAAATAAGATGGCTTTCTAACAGAAAACTTCCCTTTGAGGTCAAAGTGAATTATGTTCTACACTACTTGTGCATCATGATTAGTAAAATCTGTAAGCCAAATTTTGCCACAGTTGCAATTGGGCAACTGTCTTACTATTCTGCTGTTTTCTAGGTGTAAATTAGGACAGAATTGGCACAATGTTTGGAACATAGTTAACAATTCTGTTAATATTCAAGATAGAATAGAATACAGTTCTTTCTCAGACCTATATTGGCCCTGCATTGTGAACAGCAGTAAAAAGTACTTATGGCAGATCTGACTCTGCACACACAAGGAACAGATCTGCTGAGCAAGATAGCATATTTTTTATACCATCAATCTCGAGAATAGAATTACACTTACAATTTTCATAGATTCCAAGGCCAGAAGGGACCATTGTGGTCAGCTAGTCTTACCTCCTGTATAATACAGGCCAGAGAATAGCCCCAAAATAATTTCTAGAGCAGATCTTTTAGAAAAACATCCAATCTTGATTTAAAAATAGTCAGTAATGGAGAGTCCACCATGAGCTGGTAAATTGTTCCAATGGTTAATTACTCTCAGCATTAAAAATTTACACCTTATTTCCAGTCTGAATTTGTCTAATTTTAACTTCCAGCCACTGGATGTTTCTCTGCTAGATTGAAGAGCCAATTATAAATTATTGGTTCCCTGAGTAACTACTTATATTGTAAACAAGTCACCCTTAACCTTCTCTTTGTTGAGCTAAATAGATTGAGCTCCTTGTGTCTTGCTATAAGGCATGTTTTCTAATTATTTAATCATTCTCATACTCTTCTCTGAACTCGCTCCAATTTATCAATATCCTTCTTGAACTGAACGCAGTGTTTCACAGCTGTTGCGCCATTGCCAAATACAGATGCAAAATAACCGCTCTACTTCTACTTGAGATTCCCCTGTTTATATGTCCAAGGATCACATTAGCTCTTTTGACCACAGTGACACTCTGGAAGCTTATGTTCAGCTGATTATCCACAATGACCCCCAAATCTTTTTTTAGCTGCTTTCTTAATGAAACTGCATTGTAATACCAAGATACTCTTCACAGCATGCATATGTTAAATAGGGATGACGTATAGGAGGAGGTTTTGGTGCATACACTTTGCAGAGCAGCATTCACATTTTCTGTAGAAAATTATTTGGAATAGCTGCATAAACAGATACTCCATTATAGCAGTAAGAACACCAGAAAGCTCATGTGGGCTGAATATAACTTTTACCCATAACTGGAATGAGTATTCAGAATTCTCCACTCTATAAATAAGTGAAATTCTTACCAGAAATAGTGAGTTATTAGTCAGCCAGTCTTGGTCAGTTGTAAAGGAATGCCAACAATGTACAGATGTATGTTGGCTGCAAGTGTGATGTCTGTATTGGATTAGGGTGAAAGGCAGTGGTAGGAGTACGTAACTGTCAGATCACACTCCAGCAGGCAGTGGAATATGAACAAGTTAAACTAACAGTGGCAACCTGTTGCTATGTTACAGTAATCACCATTAATTATATGGTTGCTGCTGTTGAGGTGGAATTCCAGCTTTGTCTCACTAACTTAGAAGTGGGTGAGAATTAACTTTGGGCTGAAATTTTATGCAGAAGATCAAAGGGTTATCTTTTTAAAAAGTGTGACGTGGGCCCCTCTTTAATAACTCTATCAGGTCACAATGACCAGGCTCCAAATAGAATTTTAAAAAGGGTGAGAATATAATCAAGGTTAATAGGAAGCTAGTTCATAGTTTATAGGTTTTTAAAAACATGTTTGAAACCCATTTGTAACTGGAAAAACTTAAATGTTTGAAATTTAAACCTGAGTGGTCTCAAGTGTCTTATAATCAAAGTGGTCAAATCAGGTCAGAAGAATCCTACCTATTTGAATGGAAATCTGGAGATTTCCATTACTTGCATCTGAAGAAGTGAGGTTCTTACCCACGAAAGCTTATGCTCCCAATACTTCTGTTAGTCTTAAAGGTGCCACAGGACCCTCTGTTGCTTTTTACCTATTTGAACTTTCTCTCACTGGTTGTCTTTGTAGTGAACTCATGGAAATTGTCTGATATACTATGTTTTAGTGTCCTGGGATGATAGTGTCAGCAGGTCTTTAGGCTTGAAATGGTTTTTCTTTTTGAAGTGCTTAGCTCATATGTTGTACAGTAACCCACTTTTTGTAGGAAATAGGAATAATCTTCAATTTTGGTTTAATCCCTTTTCAAGAGGTTGAGGATTTAATAGTTAACAGCTGTATTTTAAAAACAGGAACTCTCCATAATGACTTGCAACAATATTTCTTCTCAAGCAAAGCAGTTAAAATCAGATGTCTGATAAGTGCTGAAAATGTATTTCCCTCTCTAGCTAATCAAAACTTATTAAGCTACATAATGTGAGGTTGGTACCTTATCCATTAAACAGTAGATCAAAAGGTCATCCCTCAAATGATGTTTAAAGGGTAGCTTAAAGTTTCCTGAAATGTTCTGTGAAAATGGTATTTTGGTAATGCAGATACCACTTGTTACTTTCTGTACAGAGCTCTCATTACTTTGGATTTTAGCAATAACTTATAGCTGAAGCAAGTTCAATATTCTGGTAGTGGCTGTCTTGTGGGGATGGAGGCAGAGGCTGGCTTAGAAGAGATCATAGACCTGGGATATTGCCTCCTTTTTTTTGTGCCCGTGGGAAATGTGAGTTTTTTGTCTTCTCTCCATAAACAACTGACTTCTTGACATAGATTTTGAAATATTCCAACCTTGAGGTAATGCAGCTTAAAGCCTTAGTGATAGAATTGTACATCTCCAGATTCTTTACAAGCAGGGCTAGTAAGCACTTTGTGACACATGGCTAGAAAGGGTTAAACAGCGTGCAGGCTGAATGACCCAAAGCCCACCTTTAAAGTCATGTTAGAAAGGTATATGAATGCTAATTGGGGCCATTAAATAGTCTAGAACTTTGAAATGCAAACCTATATTGTTAGAAGTCATACTAATTATGTGCATCTTAGATGCTACCTGTAAACAGACAGTTCCTGTTTGTCACTATAACTATTGATTCAGAGATCAAAAGGGAATATTAACATTTGGATGAATCTTTGGTAAAATAATGTCATTGTCTATATGTCTCTTTGAAGTTTGTAATAGACTGCCTAATGGATAAATTGCCCTCTGTTAATTTGGGTAACTAATTACTGGTGGTGTTTAGAAAGCAAAAGGTTACATCAAAAGCCTATTGTTTAACTAGGACTGTGTGGTCAAGTGGATGCTAGAACACTGTATAAAAAGACCCTTGGGTCCTGATTCTGTCATCTCAGATCTGCTTAGGCTTCGTCAGGGGAAGTTTGAGTCACAAGACTGAGGTCCCAGTTATGCTGGTACGCCTTGAATATGATATTTGGACATTGGACTGTGACCTATGAACTGAATTCTAAAGGAACTCTTTGCAACTACAAAGCTCACCATCTCTGCTATGAATCTGAGCTTCAGTGGATTGAACTCATGTCTGTATGTATATTGATCTTTTACCCATACTCTCTTTTGTTTTTAATACATTTTAGTTTAGTTAATAAGAATTGTCTGTAACGTGTATTTGGGTAAGATATGAAACGTTCATTAACCTGGGAGGTAATGTAATCCCTTGGGATTGGTAGAAACTTTTCTTTTATATGATGAAATACGATTTTCAGAAATCATCATATTTGATGTGGGTACCTGGATGGAGGCCTGAGGCTGGATCACTTTAAGGGAACTGTGTTGTTTGGATTTCTGAGTAACCAGTGAGGTAATAAAGAAGCTGTTTTATGCTGGCTTGGTAAAGCTAAGTATTGGAATATCCACCAGCTTTTTGGGGTTTGGCTGCTCCATTCTTTGCAGCTCACCCTAATTGAGTGACCCCACTAGGACCCTGGTCTCTCTCACATACTGGCAGAACTTTGTGTGTTTCTACACTTCCCTTCAGGGGGATATTTCAGAAGTTCCAGTGCTGGGAGTGCTTCTTGCCTTTTCTGTCTCCTGCTTTTGTTTGTCAATAAGTTGTAGGCAAACCAAAGCTACCCCAGAAAAACCTTCCTTTTGCAAACCAAATAGCAGTTCAGGCCCTTTCAAAACAGGAGCTACTTAAGTTTAATGCAGGGAGGTTTTCTTTGCAGTTCAGATGTGTAGGAAATCTCCAAAAAGTAATGACAATCTTGATAGTAATAGTTTATAAAATCAGTTCTATGACAGCGACAAGGGTAGCTTGAGAGATGGATTCACTTCCATGTAGAAACAGACAAGGGTCTCTGCCAGGACACACTGTTGGTTGGGCCTCATGGTATCTTTCTGGGCTTTGACTCCATGTAACTGGTCATGTGTAAGGACTTCAAGAGTTCTTCTACAGCTCATGAATCTACTTTGAGCTGAACTGTAGGGGAGCGTGTGTGGGGAGAGCATCCCAGCTGCAGCTTGGGTTTCTTCCTTCTGTGATATTAACATGCTGTAAAAAATTCTCCAGTAAAGAGGAAATTGGGGTCCCATAGTCAATATGTTGTGGTTAAAAAGAAAACAAATGAAAACTCCATTTTCCATGCATCAGAGGAGCAGCAGAGGCACAAACTTTTGTCCTTTGCAGTTTATGTTTAATGTAACATTAAGACAAATGGATATTTATAACATTTTCCCGGTTGTTATGCTAGTCTGCTATCCTTTGGGGTTCTGAATTAATATCAAGCATTACAAAGTACTTGCTGCCTTCACTACATCCTTTACTGTGTAGCTTTTGGATTAAATGATTACGTTTTGAAGGCATTAAACAGGATCAGATATTCAGGATGAGTTCAAGATGGTATTGAAAGTGCAAATACAGCTTTGGAGTGTTAACAATTAAAATACAAATCAAAACTAAAATCTAAGTTGCTGTTGCCAAGTTGCTGTTTTACCAAAATGAAATGTGCAGGGGTTATTGCTTTATAGTCATGTAAAAGTATTCCTTGTTGCAAAATAAACTCTGTTAACCTTTAGACTGCTGATGGAACTTGTGAGAGAGATGCCCTCACTAAGTATAGCTAGCACATGGTAAATTAACACTATTTTAGAGAGCAATTTTTTTTTACCAGAAACTTTGTGCAGTAAGATAGCACTCTATTGAACCTCCAGTCCTGTTGTCTCTCCAGAAGAGACTGAGCTCGAGTGTATTAACTGTATGAAGTCATATGTTGCAACAGTAAAACAAGTTAATCTTAGGACAAATGTGAGATAAAGTGTAGAAATTAGCAAGCAGCTGTAAAATAAGTGCTGCACTGCCTAAGCATCTTCAAGATATTTGTATGAAGAATTAGATGGTACTAGAGAACTTTGTAGTGAATCATAGAATATCAGGGTTGGAAGGGACCTCAGGAGATCATGCAGGACCAATCCCCAGACAGATTTTTGCCCCAGATCCCTAAATGGCCCCCTCAAGGATTGAACTCTCAACCCTGGGTTTAGCAGGCCAATGCTCAAACCACTGAGGTGTCATCTGAATCCTCTGAAGAAATACCAAGGTGACACATTCATAATTACTTTGTGGTGGTGGTGCTTCTCAAGGCTATGCATCGGAACTAGTCAGCTACCAGATATTTGGGTGTTCTCTTTGTTTCCTGCCTCATGCTTCCAGAAGCTCTGGTTTTACCATTTGAAGAGAGATGTTGCCACTGAGTGGCTTCCTGATGTTGTCACTTCAGTCTGACAGACCAGAAGAAGGTCAGCAGATAGGGAGGTGTCCTGACTCTATGGCTGACTTAGTTTTCACTAGCATGGGACCAACAGATCAAGTCTGCAGAGAGGACTTGAAGAGCTCCTCTTTTGATTATGCACTCATGAAGTAGTCCATTGCATGTGGTGTGAAATAGACAATTGGAAGCATGAATATCAGGGCAAATATACAACTTGGACAAAGTTTATTGTTCAGATTTGAGGAAGTCGAGTACCCCAAATGTAAAAAATCCTGTACTCTTAAAACTTCTAGACTCTGGATTGTAGTCATTGGTAATTAAACATTCGTATGTCAGTATCATTCTGGAGGCTTTGTATTCATATCCCCACCCTTCTCATGCTTTGCAGGTTATAGTGATTGATCTCAGTGTTAACATGTTGTCTAAAACACAGCCTAACTTAAAATCTCATAATTGTAAGCATCTCAGCTGGAAACCACTAACTCAGTTCAACAGTAATTAACTTTTCCCCTTAGGTCCTTTGATATGCAAATGAGGAAGAATCCCTTCTCAAACAGCTGCTTTAGTATCAGAGCTGGCCTACACACAAGCTTGTCCTGAAATAACTAAATGTTTGAATTCATATTTTTAGGTATTTTGATACATGTTTGTGTGTGTGAACATTCTTACATCAAAATAAATAGACAGCTATTCTGAACTATGCATTGTAGTTGTAGCCATGTCAGTCCCAGGATATTAGAGAAACAAGGTGGTGTGAGGGAATATCTTCAGAAGTTGGTCCAATAAAAGATATTCCCTCACACCACCGTGTCTCGTCGATGTATAGTTTTTCTGAACTAAGAATGTGTTCATACACAAAGGCTTATATCAAACAATGGATTTTGTTATTTCAAGGCAAGTTCACTAAGCCAGCCCTAAGAACTGCCTGCTTGTTCTCAGTTCCAGAGCACTAAGGAGCAGTAATAATTACTATCAGTTACAATGTTTGTTGGTTTGGAGCTGAAGTTTGATCACTAAGTCTTGCTTAATAAAAACTACATAGTATTTAGAGTTCTGGTATTAGCCAGGTGCATTACAGATTTTTCATATTACTCAAGTGTTCATGGATTGGCTACTGTCTGCAAACATGAACCAGTGATATAACGTGTTAATTATAGCAGATACAGCATGTGTCTGTCACTAGTGTGTATATTCTAATTTTAGAGTTTTTACAGTACATCCATCACTTATGTCTGGTCACATGCACAAATCTTAAATAAAAGATTGAGTAACCATGGATTGTAAAAACAACAAGGAGTCTGGTGGCACCTTAAAGACTAACAGATTTATTTGGGCATAAGCTTTCGTGGGTAAAAACCTCACTTCTTCAGATGTGAGGTTTTTACCCACGAAAGCTTATGCCCAAATAAATCTGTTAGTCTTTAAGGTGCCACCAGACTCCTTGTTGTTTTTGTAGATACAGACTAACATGGCTACCCCCTGATACTTGACACCATGGATTGTAAGATACTTTATCAGGCTGTGGGAAAACAGCGAGATCAAGAAATAAACACAGATCCTATATACCAAATCACCTGGCTTCCTCAGGCCACATAAAATATGGATCACAGCAAATGACATTAGAACCTCACAAGGGTGTTGCAGTTACCTGCTACACAAATGGAAAATGAAGGACAGCCCAATATGCGAATGTGGAGAAGACATCCAAACCATGGAACAGTCTAGTGAACCTCTGCCCTTTAAGATCCTTTTCTGGAAGGACAATCTTGATTAATTCCATGTCACCAGAATGGGTGGATGACAAACTTGGACATTGACCTTTAATGTTGCTTTTTAAGTTGTTCTATGAAAGAAGTTGTTCCTTTTAGAATCTATCATCTTCTTGGTCTTGAGAGACACTAGATTAATTAGTATCACATTATTATAAATGTTCCATAAAAGTAAAGCTCTGCATGTATAACCTTGGAAACCAGTAGTGTCTTTCTTTCAAATTGTTAAAGCTGTAATATTATTAAAAATAGCCTAAATTAATCTGGTGAATAAATGAGGCATAAATTATGCTTACCTGCTTCCTATCAATTTAAATGAACCTATGCTTTATAATGTATTTGCTAGTAAGGTATGCTATGCATAACCTTGTACTGTACCTTTGAATTCTGTTATCTTCAGGTGTTGCCCTTTCAGTCCATCACTAGCTCTGAACCATTTTGCAAACCCAGAAAATGCTCCGCTAGTAATCTTGAAGAGTTCCTTTCAGTCTCTAGCCTCCCGAAAAAGACTGGCTGTCTTAGGCTGTGTGTTGCTGGATTTAAAGCATTGTTTTGACTTTATTTTGGAGCAAAACTGCAACTTACTTGAGCCCTAGAATTACTTTGGCCTAGTAGTCAGGTAGTCCAGAATAGCAATATTCTGTTTTTGTCCAAAATGCCTAGTGAGACTCCTATGTGACAGGGCTGTGGTCTGGAATAGGATATTGCTGGCTTGAATAGCTTGTCTGTTCTTAGGCTTTACTTTCAGGTATTTAGTAAGTGCTCTCCAAGTAAACATTGCCTCCCCTTCTTCAAGAAAAGTAATGAGGGTTCCTCCTTCTCTATTCTGTAGTTTTAGAAAGTTGTACCAGTTTAACGAAACTCATTAAATTCGGCAAGCATTGTATGTGGATGCATTTAAACTCACTATATCTATTTGCAGTAGGTTCTTAAGTATGGATTTAGGATCCTAACTTTACAGAACCCAAATTAGAAAACTTTCACCTAGTGAAAGTAGCAAATGGTTAATGAATTACAAGTAATATTACTGGAATAAAATTTAAATGTGCAACGTCTGATTAGTGGTTTTTTCCATAAGTTTCCTATCAAACATGGTCTGGAGAAACGTGCATATGATCCTGAGTATTGGAGCCTAGGAGATGCTGAACTCTAATCCTGTCTGGTTGTGCCACTGATTCACTTTGTGACCTTGGGCAGTCATCTAACCTCTCCTTTTCCTCATCTGTAAATTGAGGGTGATAACTATTTCTAGAAGAGTGTGGAGGTTTAATGTTAAAATGCTTTAAATATATACAAAGCTACATAAATGCTGAGCATTTATAGCTAAGCAGCAGTGTAAGAGGACCTTAAACTTCAAAAAAAAAAATCTGACTCTGTGCTCCTAGAGGAGCTGGTGGTCAGATGCTTCCTCCGTTGTATGATTTGTTTGTATACTGGTACCATATGCTTCACCTTTGCTTTGCTCTCTAGAGGATGTACTCTTAGGGCTAATCTGCACTAGAAACACTACAGTGGAATAGCTGCAGTACTATATTAACACCATTAATCTGGGCTTGAATAGGGACTGGGAGTGGCTGGCTCATTACAGAAGCAGCTTTTCCTCTCCTGGAATTGACACCTCCTCATCTATTATTGGGAGTGGACTACATCCACCCTGATTGAATTGGCCCTGTCAACACTGGTTCTCCACTTGCGAAGTAACTCCCTGCTCTCCATGTGTCAGTATATAATGCCTGCATCTGTAACTTTCACTCTATGCATCCGAAGAAGTGAGGTTTTTACCCACGAAAGCTTATGCTCAAATAAATCTGTTATTTGTTTAAGGTGCCACCAGACTCCTTGTTGTTTTTGTAGATACAGACTAACACGGCTACCCCCTGATACTTGCAGTACTATAGTGCTTCAGTGTAGCCATTCACTAGAATCATAGAATATCAGGGTTGGAAGGGACCTCAGGAGGTCATCTAGTCCAACCCCCGGCTCAAAGCAGGACCAATTCCCAACTAAATCATCCCAGCCAGGGCTTTGTCAAGCCGGGCCTTAAAAACCTCCAAGGAAGGAGATTCCACCACCTCCCTAGGTAACGCATTCCAGTGCTTCACCACCCTCCTAGTGAAATAGTGTTTCCTAATATCCAACCTAGACCTCCCCCACTGCAACTTGAGACCATTGCTCCTTGTTCTGTCATCTGCCACCACTGAGAACAGCCGAGCTCCATCCTCTTTGGGAGGGAGAGGAATTATTTCAGCTCAGTACTAATGTGGACACGAGAACAAATGGATATAAACCGGCCGTCGGGAAGTTTAGGCTTGAAATTAGACGACGGTTTCTAACCGTAAGAGGGGTGAAGTTCTGGAACAGCCTTCCGAGGGAAACAGTGGGGGCGAAAGACCTCTCTGGCTTTAAGATTAAGCTTGATAAGTTTATGGAGGGGATGGTTTGATGGGATAACGTGATTTAGTCAATAGGTCAATAACATGCCATTGCAGGTAATTAGTATCAATGGTCAATGCGGGTCTGGCTGGAGAATCTTGCCCACATGCTCGGGGTTCTGCTGATCGCCATATTTGGGGTCGGGAAGGAATTTTCCTCCAGGGTAGATTGGCAGAGGTCCTGGAGGTTTTTCGCCTTCCTCCGCAGCATGGGGCAGGGGTCACTTGCTGGAGGATTCTCTGCGACTTGAAGTCTTTAAATCATGATTTGGGGACTTCAACAGCTGAGTCAAGGGAGAGAATTATTCCAGGAGTGGGTGAGTCAGCTTTTGTGGCCTGCATCATGCGGGAGGTCAGACTAGATGATCATAATGGTCCCTTCTGACCTTAAAGTCTATGAGTCTGAGTCTTTGGAACCCCCCTTCAGGTAGTTGAAAGCAGCTATCAAATCCCCCCTCATTCTTCTCTTCTGGAGACTAAACAATCCCAGTTCCCTCAGCCTCTCCTCATAAGTCATCTGCTCCAGCCCCCTAATCATTTTTGTTGCCCTCCGCTGGACTCTTTCCAATATTTCCACATCCTTCTTGTAGTGTGGGGCCCAAAACTGGACACAGTACTCCAGATGAGGCCTCACCAATGTCGAATAAAGGGGAATGATCACGTTCCTCGATCTGCTGGCAATGCCCCTACTTATACAGCCCAAAATGCCATTAGCCTTCTTGGCAACAAGAGCACACTGTTGACTCATATCTAGCTTCTTGTCCACTGTGACCCCTAGGTCCTTTTCTGCAGAACTGCTACCTAGCTATTCGGTCCCTAGTCTGTAGCAGTGCATAGGATTCTTCCGTCCTAAGTGCAGGACTCTGCACTTGTCCTTGTTGAACCTCATCAGGTTTTTTCTGGCCCAATCCTCTAATTTGTCTAGGTCCCTCTGTATCTGATCCCTACCCTCCAGCGTATCTACCACGCCTCCCAGTTTAGTGTCCTCTGCAAACTTGCTGAGAGTGCAGTCCACACCATCTTCCAGATCATTAATAAAGGTATTAAACAAAACCGCCCCAGGACCGACCCTTGGGGCACTCCGCTTGAAACCGGCTGCCAACTAGACATGGAGCCATTGATCACTACCCGTTGAGCCCGACGATCTAGCCAGCTTTCTATCCACCTTACAGTCCATTCATCCAGCCCATACTTCTTTAACTTGGCGGCAAGAATACTGTGGGAGACTGTATCAAAAGCTTTGCTAAAGTCAAGGAATAACACATCCACTGCTTTCCCCTCATCCACAGAGCCAGTTATTTCATCATAGAATGCAATTAGATTAGTCAGGCACGACTTCCCCTTGGTGAATCCATGCTGACTGTTCCTGATCACTACAGCAATGGGAGGGGTTCACCACCTCACTAAGAGGCGGTTGCTAGGTTGATGGAAGAATTTTTCAGATGACCTAGTGTGTCTACACTGGGATTAGGTCGGCGTAACTGTATCAGTTTGGCCACCCTTGGTATAGAAGCTGATAGAAAAAGAGGAGGCGTTCTCAGTAGTCAGGGTGAGAGATGATTAGAATGTGGACAAGCATTTTAACAGTTGGGGCGGAATGTAAAGGATGGGTTTTTGAGGTCTTTTAGAGGAAAAAGTGACAAAATGTGGTCATGACTTGGATGCAGAGAGAACCCGAACGGTGGGGAAACTGCAGAAGACATTACATTCTGTTCCTGCCACTAAATGCTCATTAGGGTGAATTCAGGATTGTGTATCTATAGGATTTAATGGGGAGATGCTTATTGAGCTCTGGCTAATTACTTTCCTGTTAAATCTTTGCTTAGTACATGGAAGACACCACAAATTACTTGCAGATCATAAAAAAATACAGATTACCAAGATTCCAATGTATTTTACACTTCTGCACATAATTGACACCTAGAGGCACTTACCTTACAGTTTTCTGGTGAAAGTGGTTTTATTTTCATATAATTGGAGGCAACTTAACTTAAAAGATTTAAACTGAGACTTTTCAGGCTCTGCTTTCAGAAATAGCAGTCATGACAACTTAAATGGGATTCCTTACATGAAATTCAAGTGAGCAGATGGTTCCTGGAGATTGCAGGTAGGGGAGTCCATAAGAGTAGTTGGAGTTATCTGTCATTATGCACTGTTTATTTAACCTGTTAGTTGAGGTCTGTTGGACTATTAAACAGGTGGCCTTACCTGCTGTTTACAGCTTTTGTATTAAAGCCTACCTATGCGTTCCATACACGCCACGTAGACCAAAACAAGACATATATGCAGTTTTCTCTAAGGGGTAAGCTGCTGCAAAGATAAATAACCAGGCTGACCAGTTTAAGGAGCATCTCAAACTGTCATAGTCATAGAAATTTAGTTCTTGGCCGAATTTGTTTATTGTGAAGTTCTGTGTACCAAAGGTTAAATTTTACATTAAAAATCTAGTAGGGCTTTTTTAGTCTCTGTAATAATCATGACATTAAGGATAAAAGCTTCCCACTTCCTGATGTGTTTAAAGTAGATTTTATTCAGGATTTTGAAATATGTTTGGGTTCTGTTTGCCAATTACCATAGTAAAAAACGTAACTATTCATAGTTAGGTACTAGCATGCTAAACATTGGCATAAGCTGTTGTGCTATCATTTGCTAATGCAAATGCCTAGCAGGAATACGGTGTAACCCAAACTGAATGGAGCAGTCCTACCTTAATGTCTGACTGTTTGTTAATAGATGGCCTGCATCATCCTCCCTTTATGGCAAACTTCAGTTTCACTGAACTCACTGCAGAATTAACTAGAAATTCTAAGGCTGAAGCCGTCTGAACTGCTTTTTTTTCTTGTGTACACTCAGCCCGCTGCATCATATGTTCTCCTCTTTTTGCAACAACATCAGTATAATAGTATCAGAAAGTAGTATCCGTACCAACTGATTTGGCTTCCGCTGTGACCACATGAGAAGTCAGGTTAAGGGGTTAAAAGCTCTTGTCAAGCAGCTTAATATGTTGTGCCATTTAAAGGCTTGCCCTTTTCCTATACTCTGGGTGGTATGACATACAAACCTGATAAGGGACATTGGAAGGTTACGTGCTTTGTGAGAAGAAATATGTGGTATTTGAATAGCAGCACGAGGGCCATAACTGGAAGTCTCCAGGTAGAAATGTTGCCTGTATACTTAAATGCAAATGACCTGGGCAGATTGCACTAATTGAAAGAATACAATCCTTACAAAAAAGTAGGTCTCTCTAAAAAAGACTAGATATAAATCCCCATCAACTGCTGTTAAAATGGTCTAGCAATTAATGATTGAACAGATACGTTACACTGTACCTTGGAGCCTGCCAAAATGAGGACTGGCAGGCTGCCAGAGGAAGCAGGTTGCAGAGGCACTAGCAATCCACTTACAGTGCCTAGCCACTGGGCCTGCAGAGTTTTCCTCAGGCGGTAGATCACAATAGTGACTGTTACCTGCACCCTCCTTGACGGAACATAGAGGGGGCTTATAGGGAGGGAAACAGTCTTGTAGATGGGTCTCAAACCAAGTTAGTGCTTTATAGATTATAATTAACCCTTGGAGTGTAGCCAATGCTGAGCTTGGAGCACTGAGACTATGCAGGTTTGCCTAATTTACGAGAGAAACCCCTTGCCTTATGCCCTAGCTGAAACTTCCAGGTGTCTTTCAAGAGAATCATCATAATATTACAGTAATCAGCCTTGAAGTTACAAAGGTGTATCACAGTTGTGAGGGGACTTATTCTTAGGTGGTACAGTCTGAATGTCCTAGTAATAATTTCCTTTCCCCTAGTTAGCTTGAATTGTTGAACCTTTCCTAAAAAGAAGCATTTTGGGTGGTATTTGTACACTTTAAAACCCTGCATAAGCCTTTTGGAAATCCATTTACCAAGTTTTCCTGATGGATTTCCTTCTGAACATAACCAAGGCAGTGTTTTCTTCCTGAGTCTGAAACACAGGCCTGGATACTGCTCAGAGCTATGCCAAGTAGGGCAAAATGAAATTAACAGTATTGGTCAGTTTGAGATTCAGAGTCCTGTGTCAGTCATACACTTTGTGAATTTTTAAGGGCAGAGACCACCTTTGTGTTTGCATATTGTCTAACACATAAGGCTGTATAAATAGGGGCATTGCCAGCAGATCGAGGGACGTGATCATTCCCCTCTATTCGACATTGGTGAGGCCTCATCTGGAGTACTGTGTCCAGTTTTGGGCCCCACACTACAAGAAGGATGTGGAAAAATTGGAAAGAGTCCAGCAGAGGGCAACAAAAATGATTAGAGGGCTGGAGCGCATGATTTATGAGGAGAAGCTGAAGGAACTGGGATTGTTTAGTTAATGAGGGGAGATTTGATAGCTGCTTTAAAGTACCTGAAAGGGGGTTCCAAAGAGGATGGATCTAGACCAGGGGTAGGCAACCTATGGCACGCGTGCCGAAGGCGGCACGTGAGCTGATTTTCAGTGGCACTCACACTGCTTGGGTCCTGGCCACCGGTCTGGGGGCTCTGCATTTTAATTTAATTTTAAATGAAACTTCTTAAACATAACCTTATTTACTTTACATACAACAATAGTTTAGTTATATATTATAGACTTATAGAAAGAGACCTTCTAAAAACGTTAAAATGTATTACTGGCACACGAAACCTTAAATTAGAGTGAATAAATGAAGACTCAGCACACCACTTCTGAAAGGTTGCCGACCCCTGATCTAGACTGTTCTCAGTGGTACCAGATGACAGAACAAGGAGTAATGGTCTCAAGTTGCAGTGGGGGAGGTTTAGGTTGGATATTAGGAAAAACCTTTTCACTAGGAGGGTGGTGAAGCAGTGGAATGGGTTACCTAGGGAGGTGGTGGAATCTCCTTCCTTAGAGGTTTTTAAGGTCAGGCTTGACAAAGCCTTGGCTGGGATGATTTAGTTGGTGTTGGTCCTGCTTTGAGCAGGGGGTTGGACTAGATACCTCCTGAGGTCCCTTCCAACCCTGATATTGTATGATTCTAACACAGTGGGACAGAGCCTGGAGGCACTATCACAATACAGATTTACCAATGGCATGCTGCTGCTGGGGGGGGCTTTTGAGCAGCAGAGACCAGTGCTGAAGTTAATACATGGAAAGAAGAGGACCCAAAGACAGGCTGGGAAAGGGCAAAATAACAGGAGATAAACCTCCTCCTCTTTCAGTTAGAGCAGGGGTGGGCAAACTTTTTGGCCCGAGGGCCACATCTGGGTATGGAAATTGTATGGCTGGCCATGAATGCTCACGAAATTGGGGGTTGGGGTGTGGGAGGGGGTGAGGGTGAGGGCTGGGGGTGTGGGCTCTGGGGTGGGGCCAGAAATGAGGAGCTCAGGGTGCAGGAGGGCGTTCCGGACTGGGGTAGAGGGTTGGAATGCAGGGGGGCGGGGGGCGGGCTCTGGGATGGGGCTGCGGATGCGGGGTTGGGAGTGCAGGAGGGTGCTCCTGAGGGCTGAGACTGAGGGGTATGGTGAGTGGGAGGGGGATCAGGGGGTTGGGGCACGGGAAGGGGTCAGGGGTGCAGGATCCGGGCAGCACTTACCTCAAGTAGCTCTCAGAAGCAGCAGCATGTCCCCCCTCCGGCTCCTATGTGGCGGTGCAGCCAGGTGGCTCTGTGCACTGCCCTGTCCGCAGGCGCCACCCCGCAGCTCCCATTGGCCGCGGTTCCTGGCCAATAGGAGGTGCGGGGGCAGCACTTGGAGCAGTGTGCAGAGCCCCCTGGCTGCCCCTACGCATGCCGCTGCTTCTGGGAACCGCGTGGAGTGGGGCAAGTCCCTGACCCCGCTCCTCAGCTGGAGTGCCAGAGCAGGGCAAGCCCCACTCCCCAGCAGGAGATCAAGGGCCGGATTAAAATATCTGGAGGGCTGGATGCGGCCCCTGGGCCGTAGTTTGCCCACCTCCGAATTAGAGAGTGGGGTGAGTTTCAGATTTCAGACCCCTAATAGCTAGAGGCAGATGAGAAATAAGGTCCTCCCAAACCGAGCCTAGGGATAGCACCTGAGTTTTAAAATGACCTGGTATTCTCTTTGCACCCCTTTCCCAGCATCTGGGGATGGCAGGAAGCTTTGGGGTTCTCATCAGCATATTACATCCAGGCTTCATTGGTTAGCACACCTCCTCTGTCCCATTGGTTTCCAGCTGGTAGGTATGTGGTAATGCTTTTTCTGGGCTTGTGTGCCTATTTGAGCTTCAATAAGTGTTCCTATAGCTGTTACCTTGCTGAAAATCCTGTTGTATAATATGTTATGGAAAACATGGAGTTTTAGCATAGATAGAGGTAAGAATGAGTACCAGGGGTTTAGTTGAATCACACAATGTTGTATTCTCTGGGAAGTGGCATTCAGTGATGGCCAGCAAGCCCAGAATGGAAGTAGACAGTGTTTCAGTTTTTTACTTTTACAAAAAGGCACTCCTTGTTGTGGTTCAGTTGGAGCAGTGTCTTGTGTGTGATTCCCATGCTTTGCACTATTTAAATTAATTTTGCCATAGCAGTAGTCCTTAGACTGGCTCTCCCTGTCTTTACATATGATCTATATATGTAAATTCCAGTAAGCAGTTACTCTAGAAATGACAGGTTTCAGAGTAACAGCCGTGTTAGTCTGTATCCGCAAAAAGAACAGGAGTACTTGTGGCACCTTAGAGACTAACAAATTTATTAGAGCATAAGCTTTCGTGGGCTACAGCATCCGAAGAAGTGGGCTGTAGCCCACGAAAGCTTATGCTCTAATAAATTTGTTAGTCTCTAAGGTGCCACAAGTACTCCTACTCTAGAAATGGTGACTGTCATATTGAGACACACCAGATGTAACTGGGCTTGGGGCCTGGTTACATAATCTTAAATGGTTTCCAAGACTGAACATGAGCTGCAGGGGTGCTGGAAGGCCTGCAGCAGGAGAATGGGAGATCAAATGTAATCTGAGAGTTGGATTGGGTACTTAACAGCTGGTGCTTCTTGATGTTCCCTATGATCCCTCTCTAGCTGGGTCTTCCAGTTCACAGTTAAAGGAAAAGAGATGGATGCAAGCACAAAAGCTATTTAACAATGTGTCCAACCCATTGTGGGAAATGTCAGATTTTGACCACCCTGTGTCTTTGTCTGCAATTAAAAGGCTTGCTGGTATAGCTTCCTAGTGTAGATGGAGTTTATACCTGTAAAAAAGTCATGTTGCCTGTATAGCTTGTACAAAGTTTCCTTGGCAAAACAAGCTAGTCTTTTTGCCAGTATAACTGCATCTACACTAGGGCTTTTGGCAGCATAGCTATGTTGGCAAAAAAACACCACCAACCAAGGGATCTGCCCCAGTAAAACTTCTAAGAGTAGACCAGGCTTAGTGCTTAATATTTCATATAAACAAAGGTGGAAGGGTTCATAGTAAAATGTTATATAGAGTGGGGGTCTGGACTTTATATGAATTTGTCATCCTCATCATGGCCTATCATATCGAGTGCCACCAGGATTGATCTCTAGCTGTGTCTTTAAAGTGATCTGGCAGGATATTCAGCTTAGGCCCATCATTGGCAATATTATTGTGCTACCAAAGCTTTGGGTGCCAACGTGATTGCCAATTATGTAGCAGCATTCCCTGGTAAACCTGCTTTGGAATTCTTTGGAATCTGTTATAATAGGCTTGACGGATGTGGACACTTTTATAGCATCATGACATCGAGCCTGCCAGGAAGCTGCAAATCTACAGAACCATGGTTATACTAATTCTGTTTTATAGAAATGACATGTGGGCACAGTTGAAGGCGGAAGAACATGGGATAGGCATTTCAGTCATCTGTGTCAGCTGCTCCATATTAAGTGGCAGGACAAATGAGGATATTTGAAGCTGAAGCTAGCAACCCATCTCCAGCACTGGTTCATTTTCAAAGGCTTTCTTGGTATGGACATATATGCAGATGAGTATGGTCACTCTGTGTGTGATGCTTAAATGTTTCCACATAATTGAAAACTGAGCTTTCCTGTGTCTTTCAGGAATTAAAAAGAAATCTGCCTTTTCTTTAAAGGGCAAACAACTAGCAGAAAAATTATTAATTTAGGCATAACCATTCAGGACTGGAGCTGTAAAAGCTGGTGGTTCACAACTTTTGGCATATCACTAGTTCTGTACAGGATTCTGTTAATCCTTTTTTTGAATTTAGATGTACAGAGGCATGAATGCATATAAACTCTCTGGTAATTTTGAAAGTAGTTACCCAATAACTACCAGCTAGTTGAGCTGTGTCTGTTAAATTGGCAGAGCCTAGCATCATATATTTTTAAATCTGTGTAAAATTTCCAATTGACCAGCCCTGACATAGACCACTTATCCTGATCTCCTATTTGATTATGCTGCAGCTGTGTCCTTAAGCTGGCTAATAGAATTTAACTCTGGGAAGCGAGGTAGGAGCTTGCCATCTGCTTTTTGAGCTGCTGTGTTCCAAATGCAGACTGGCATGCAAAACACAGTGAATCAGTCTCATAGGAGTAATTATAAATATGGTTGGGGAACAGGGGAATCTCCTTCTGAGAAGGGATTTCATGTTACAAACGTAAGTCTCTGTAAGTGAATGCATGGTGGTGTATGCTCATGCCTCCCCTTTTGTGCAAACGGTAGATCTATTTATGAAATCTCTCTCACTTTTAAAAAGTTTGAATTAATAAAGCTAGACTAGAACATATAACAGTGTGTGGTCTTTACAAGCTAGAGGAAGATTTGTATGCAGTTCAGTATCTGGAGATCTTGAATACTAATGGGAGTCTATTATCCATTTTCTGAAGGTTGCCAGTCTGATCTGTCCAACTGGTAGAAATGCTGTTACAATTGAACAACTGAACTGTCCTTTTAACCATCCCACCTGGTCAGTTTAACTGACACTGGAACATCTAGATGAAATTACTAAGATGAACATTGCGCTTCTTGAAGATGTGTGACTAAGCCAGGAATGACAAGTTCAGTGGCTGGGAGGGTACAGATGAGTTTACCCCTTCTAGAGGAGTGGCTGACTGGGCATTGCAGGATCTTTGAACTTTGGACTGCAGATGTAAGGAGCATCTGGTTCAGACCACAAATACCATAGGTGCCTGTGGGTGCTGAGAGGGAACATGTTAAAATACTGGATTTCCTGTAAGTTAAAATCTGGGTTTCCATGTTTTTTGACCCTTTAAAAATGTCCCCACCACTGAGGATGGGAATAGAATTGAAGAAACAAATAGATTTGCTTGCTGCAATAATAAAACAAGTTTATCCCAAACTTAGTTTTCCTTTTCTCATCTTGTTTACTACACCTTTGTTATAGATTTAAGATAGACAAAGCTTAAACTTTCACTGCTATAAAAGCAGGAATGACATGGTATCTCCCTTCATTTCAGTATTTCAGGACATAAAAGGAAGTAGCTGCGTGTGTTAGCCAATTAAACTTCATCTGGGCTGTTTGTCATATAGTATTCCTCTTCTGACCTAGTATGGTAGATGTATAAAAGGCAGCTGACTAGGACAGCATCAATTTCGATCTGTTCTCTCTCTTGTCTGTGTATTTGGGCAATCGAGCAGAAGCAGGAGAATAGGAGCAATCTTCTCCTGAGGGAATTTCTTGTAGAAGAATTTAAAGTGTAAGTTTGAGGGAGAGAACAAATTCCTGCACCAAATTTAAATGCTGGTTGCAGGCCCTTTGTAGATCTGGTTGCAGTAGCTCCTCCAAATTTCTGATTCTTTAGTGCAGTGCAAGAGTGACGACCCAGTGCCAATGAATTTATAATCTGACCCAGCAAATGGGAAGCCAGGAGAAACTAGCTCAATCTCTAAAGCAGGTAGCAGCATATCTGATGGAAAAAACTAAATATGTAATTGTGGAAGGCAGCTGATTCTGGCAGTGTGATCCTAGGTCTGATCATGTGATTGAGTTCTTAATGCTGAAGGGACTGCACAGTGGTGGATTTCTGATTTTGTGTTGGCAGATTAAATTTGCCTTAAGTAAGTTTATTGATGTGCAGAATATACTAATTTTCTCCAGTTAGGCCTTGTTGAAGCTCTGAGGATCATTTAATATTTTCCTTGCAGATAGTCAAATATGCCCAGAATTGCTTTTCTCTTCCCATCTTTACCTCCCAAAGACCTCTGCTCGTGGATATATTTTTTAATACAGTCTGATCTGCATGTATAAAAATGAAATTTTCATTCTTGACAGAATGAACATTTTGCTGATTTACAGTAAAGTTAGTTGTGGGTGGTTTATTGGCAAATACACATGCTTAAAAGGGGTTTAGAGTCAAGGAAAATAAATGCCTTTTTATTTCTCTCTCTCCTTCAGATTCAACACAAGGGCTGTCTGGTGCAGTTTTCTGGTGATCCGTTTCTAATTAAGATGCAAATTAACTTCTTGTTGGTGATCTGGATTTCGAAGTGCTAATGTGTACTGTGCTGGGAAATCTCCGGCATGTATGCTACAGCACTAGCACTGTTGGCTTTTGTGCTTGCTTTATTGGCTCTACTGCAGTAGTCAACTAGTAGCCTGTTTTCAGTGCAGTGATGACATCAGTGATTAGTGCTGCATAAAAAGAAGCAAACAAAATCATGTTGATTTCACACCTCACTGGAAGGCATGGTGGGTAGGGAAGGGAGAGGAATGTTAGTTTGCAAATGGAAAAAGAACTCAGGGTGAATTATATTTAAAATCTTAAGAATGAGAATTTTTTTAGGGGGATATAGCAAAACCTTTTGTGTGTTAGAAGGGAATCAAAGTACTTCTATTCTCAGGGTGGCTGGCAGAGAACATATTGGGAAAGGGGAGCATATACATTGCTGTAACCTATCAGGCAACCTATTCCTTTGGTTTTGCCTAGTTGCTCACACAACACTGGTTGTAATGAGAATTAATGGGCATATGTGGTTTATAATTTCCCCCAAAGATTCTATAACCTGACAAAGATTATTGCCTCACTTTACATTAGCATCGTATGTTCACTTAGTTGGCATTCATTAGCATATTCACTGATCATTGTAATTAACTAAAGGCCAAAATTAAAGCAAACAATGATGTAGCTGAACGTAATGGAATATTAATGGAATTTTGATCCAAAAGAGAATTGTATCTTTACAGATTTCCCACATCTATAACACATCTTCACTGTTAGTGAGATCCTGGTTGGAAGAATAACTACACAAAAATGATACCCTCTTAATCAAGAAATCCATGTGTGTTTAGTCATTAGCTTGTTTTGGTAACACAAAAATAACTTAGTACTACTTCTTTTAGCAATGCAGTGCTAACACACCTTTGGACAGATTTGTTCAAGTTTTGTTGCATAGAAGCCTTAGTGCCAATATCAGATGAGTGAGAGAGAACCCAGCTTGACTTTCCAATCCCAGATTGAGTCTCTGGTACTGCTGGTTAGAAAACAGATCTCACTCCTGCAGACTGCACAAACTTGGAATTAGATAATTGAGATGCATGTGGAGCCCCATGCTGGCCTTTTAGTAATTCTTCATAGTAGAACCACACTTGCACCTAATAATGACCTTCAAACTGTTCTGTAGCAAACTGCCTTTAAAAACTTGAAGGAAAAAAATGAGCAGGAGGATTTGTCCAGTTTTTGACAGCAGAATTCTGGTAAACTTTGGCTGCTGATGGAGCCTTCTGTGGTAATTAGTATCTCTAATCTGCATTTTTTATTTTTGTAATTATTTTGAGAATAACATCCTCTAGTGCAGGTGGTGGCATATTAAGGTGAATTGGAATCCTTATCCAGGCAGGTAAACACAAAACAACTGATATACTGCTTTTCACTTTGCCTACCATTGAAATTGGGCATCTCTGAGGTGAAAGGCCCAAGATGAAAGCAACACATCACAACCAGTTTAGGACACGAAATGAAGGTTGGATATATACCCAGTTGAAATAGAGGGGGAACTGTAGGTCAGCACAATGTATTTGGAAAAACTGTATTTCAGACTAGAGAAAATGATTCTCCACTAGTTAAGTAGGAAAAGAATTCCATTGAGAAGAAGCCATCTAGAATGGCATTTAAACTTAGATGTACATTTAATCATTTTTCAAGCAGAGGTTTAATTTTCCTTTACCAAAGGAATTAGAACATCATCTTCCCCCTTTCAGTAATCTACATATCCTTACAGTACATGATGCTGTTATGTAAAGCCTTCAGATAGTTGTACTTAGAGGATAGAATATGATCAGATTGTTTCTTGTCCTTGTTCCTTGTCTCTTCATACCGTATAAAGTGGTGTTGTAGTAATCCTACTTCCAGTGAAACTTTAAACTTAATAGAATTATGAAAGATGAATCAAGTCCTCAATTCAAATAATTAATGGATTAATTTGCAGCCCTTTACAGATTATAAGCAAATCAAGAACTGGTTTCTGGCTGCAGAATAGCCACCTGATCCCTGCTTTCATGAGTAAGGTCTGGTTTGTACTGATGAGATGTCCCTCTGCATAGCAGAACTGTTTAATGAAACAGTCTTCCAGAAGCTGTGCCAAGTGATCTAGGCATTTCTTAGAGGGCATCTTTATTCACAGGATCTGCAAACTTTAGATTCCTGATAAGGGATAAACTTTACTGTGCCCTTTGTTTTTTTTAAAAGTGACTTGGGGAGTAGCTGTTTCATACTTCCCTCCAGAAACTCATCCCTAGTTTTGAAGTATTATTGGCACATTGTAATAGAATTTCAGTATCCCTGTCCTAAGCTAAATTGGGTGAGTAGAGAAGTAGTGAAGGCAGTCCACTCAGCCCTAGGTGTTGAATGAGCAAATCACATTTCCCTCCTTCCCTTTCCCCCAAAGCAAACCACTCTTGCTGCTGGTGCTTAGATGGAAATTGACAGTTCTGGTGAGCTCAATATCTAACCCACTCTTTGGAGACCAGAAGAAAAAGGGAGACCTCAGAAGAAATACCTCTTGAAATCTCAGAAGTTGGTGCATTGATGTGTGTTTACACAGCTAGAATTCAGGATTTTTCCCCACTGTACACAAGACTGTTGATTGCTGGTCACTAAACTCCCAAGTTTGTGGAAGATGTTTTTAATAAGTAATCATTCAGCTGCTGTTGCACATATTGTAAACAACAAATGATCCACGGTTGCTTTTGTCAACGAGGGGTGTTGAGCTGACCACAGGACATGTTTGTTAAATACAGGCATTTCACTAGGATTAAACGTCCTCCACCACTGCTTGAAGTCGCGTAGGCCCTTTTGGACCCACGCATTTAACCTTCAACAACACAACTTCAACCCTGCTGAAGCCTGGAAAACCGAATGGAGTTCACAAGAAGTCACAAATAAACACCCCGTGAAAGACCCGAAGCAGAAGATCCCTGACTTTGATCTCCCACAAAACTCATGGGGAACCCTAAACCACATCCACACAAACCATGGCAGAAACCATACACAAATGAAAAATGGAAGACTCGCCAGTGTGCGACTGTGGTCACTCAGAACAGACCATGGACCATATAACAACTCCGTGCCTGATTCACAAATATGAAGGAGGTATCACAGCAATACACTCTGCTACTCCAGACATAATTACTGTATCTGGCTTAAACATCTACATGTAAAATGATAGTTGTTGCTCTACATTTACATCAGCCATACGAAGAAGAAGATTAGGACTAAATGAGTGGATTGGAGAGAGCTGAATATGTGCACTAAAAGTAAAAAAAAAAGGCAAGGAGGATGCTAGGTTGACCTCAGAGTACTGATGCTTTCAATGATCACCACAACAGAAATATCATTCTAATCTTGAAACTAATATGCCTCTGGGCTCCATAATAAATTACCCTTTTTAAGATCAGTTCTGTTGGTTTAGAAAGGGAGAGACTTGGTTTATTCAAAAAGAGTTCAAGATGTCAGAGTTTTAAAGGAATATAGAAATTATTCAGAGAGGAGTAAGATTTTGAAACTAGAAGTATTAATTTTGGGCAAAAACTTTTCCTCAAACAGTGAAAACAACCTGTTTTTGGAAATGCTGTTTAACCAACAGTGGCAAAATTTCCATAAATGGGTTACATTGGAAAGCCAGAGTAAGAACAGCTCTGGGAATAAAGTGTTACTAAGGGTACGTCCAGACTACCCGCTGTATCGGCGGGTAGCGATCGATTTATCGGGAATCGATATATCGCGTATCGTTAAGACGCGATATATTGATCCCCGAACGCGCTCCCGGTCGACTCTGGAACTCCACCGCAGCGAGCGGCGGTAGCGGAGTCGATGGGGGAGCCGCGGCCGTCGATCCCGTGCCGTGAGGACCCAAGGTGAATCGATCTAAGATACTTCAGCTACTCTATTCACGTAGCTGAAGTTGCGTATCTTAGATCGATTTCCCCCCCTCCCCCAGTGTAGACCAGCCTTAATTATCTGTGAAGCAGCCTTGCAAATTCATGTGGTCAGAAGCCTTTCTTGCCGTTTGTATTAAGTTGTGACTTTTGTAACTGCAGGGTTATGTACTTCTCAGTGTGACCCACAGGAAATGAAAGTAACACATTTATGACACCATGAGTCTGGTAGCCCAATCAGCTCATAATCTAGGCTTTTCTGCTGCAGTTCTAGTAAGGGCCAAACTCCCTTACTGCAGTTGTCACACACGGCTGCAGCAATATACTGGCTTGCCTGTGAGATGCTAGACTTGCCAGACTTAGCCTGTAAAATATAATCATGAATTTAACAGATATGGAGCTAACAGATATGGAACAAAATAGCTTTTTTCTTTTCTTTTTGCAGAGGCCAGTGATCTGTAGACCATACTTTTTTTTTTCTATGCTGGATGTTGTAGCCTGGTGAAGACTTCAAGACTGTTACTGAGATTTTCCTGACATACTAATCCATAATTCACTATGGCTTCTTGAATACAAATTGTCTGAACAATTGGCAGCAGCCCTGGCAAGGGAGGAAATTTTTATAAGTAAAAACTTCTCTTTTGTGAGTCAACCAAGCTGCTCTGCCAGTCTGTAACTGTAATTTCCCAGCAAGCTTCCCCCTCTTTGTTCTCTTGCGATAACAGAGCTGCTCCCAGCACTTGAGTGATAGGTTTGGATTGATAGTTTAAATGGCCCTATAGTGAGCAGAAAGTGTATTTTTGTTTGCTTGTGGACTGCTGTCAGCATTTATTCAGGTGTTCTCTGTGTGCTGGCTTCCAGAAAAATGATTTGTTGATTTAAAAAAAAAAAAAAAAAAAAAAGTTACATTTAAGGCATTGTGTTAGTGACAATTTTGCTCTTCAAACAGCAAGGGAAATACTGCGCTGTACAATTGTACTTTTTACACCTGACTGTCCTTTCTTCCTGATGTTTGTGTAGAATTGCAGATTGCTGTGTACTGTGTTGTGGCTGGAAAATAGTATAAATCAGGGAGTTGAGTAGGTGAGTCCAAAGCATTAGTTGGGATGATTTTTTAAGTTGATCTATGAATGCTTTTATTTAAACCAGAGGAAAATTCTGAGACATGTTTTCAGTATTTGTTTGCAAAAGGGAGGGGGTGATGAAGAGATGCAGCAAATAGCTCCCTAAGAGTACTCAAAGCATAATTATTTGTACACAAGCATATGGACTATGATCTGTCAGTGAGTCCATTTAAAGTGACCATATGGCCTGTTCCGTCTGATGATTAACTTGTGGATTTCTGGAACACATTTTATGACTCTTGGGAGGACTCATAGTTTTTGCATAGTGCAGATCTATTTTCTTAGTAGCTAAATGAGCTATAATTAGTGACTTTCTTTTTGTGCAGTAATAGGACTGTAGATGAAAATGCACAGATTTTGAACTATGCAATCTACATTTGTCCAACTTCATTTTGTACTACTTTCCCAGCCCCTCCTGCTTGAGCAAAAGTGATGGAAGTCTGCCTCCTGTGAGTGGAAGTCAGTGGCTAACACACACTACTGCATTATCACAGTGCAAACAGGTCCTTGTCTTTATTTGCTTGCATTTCTTGAGGAAAGATGAAATTACCTTGTTTTGTTTGCATATTTGTGCGTTGCTTGGGGGAAAGATGTTAATATGGCCATTTTCATATCATAGGTGATATTTATGCATTGTTTAAGACTAGACCCTCAACTGTGTCTGTGAACTTGGACTCCTCATAGCTTGCTTCCAGGGCAAGTACCAACTAAGCAAGGAATAGTGTGAAAAATATGCCAGAAAACTCTGCATAGGGCATAATTCCTGCATTGTTTCCCAGGTCTGTTAGTCCTCTTTGTACTGGATTTCCACCTAGACCAACATCTCAATAACATTTGTGTAAGGAGCATATGTGGTGAAATATTTACATGCTATGTGGTTACGTGGAGTTTAGGCAGACAAGCAAGCATTTTTTTGAAATGTCTTCTGTTGTAGTTTTCCAGCAGTTGATGCATAATGGATGCTAGGATACTAGCTTGATGATCTCATTTGAAGCCGTTGGCAATTACACTTAGAAGACACAGGAAATCTGCCAACTGACACTTTGCTGCTCTGTTTTGTAAACAAGGAAAAATGTAAATGCATTTGCTGGCTGCCTCATTCAGTGGCTTCTTCTGTTCTGTGTATTGTACCAAACTGCCTATCTGCAAAGATTCTTTACAAAATAATTGTTAAAAATACTCATAGGGTCTTGCTGCACCAAGTTCCACCAAAAATTTTACTTAGGGTATGTCTACACTACGAGAGTAGTTCGATTTTACTTAAATCGAATATGTGGAATCGATATTGCAAAGTCGAACGTTTGTGTCCACACTAAGGACAGTAATTCGACTTTGTGAGTCCACACTAACGGGGCAAGCGTCGACATTGGAAGCGGTGCACTGTGGGCAGCTATCCCACAGTTCCCGCAGTCCCCGCTGCCCATTGGAATTCTGGGTCGAGCCCCCAATGCCTTCTGGGGAAAAAAATGTGTCGAGGGTGGTTTTGGGTAACTGTCGTCATCCAACCGTCACTCCCGCCCTCCCTCCCTGAAAGCGCCGGCGGGAAATCAGTTCGCGCACTTTTCTGGTCAGTGACAGCGCGGACGCCACAGCACTGCGAGCATGGAGCCCGCTGCGACCATCGCTGCAGTTGTGGCCGTTGTCAACGCCTCGCAGCTTATCATCCACCTTTCCCAGAGGCAGATGCAGATAAATCAGGCGAGGAGGCTACGGCACCGCGGTGAGGGCCTGAAGTCTGAGAGTAGCACAGACCTGTCAGAAAGCACGGGACCCAGCGCCGAGGACATCACGGTGGCAATGGGTCATGTGGATGTTGTGGAACGGCGATTCTGGGCCCGGGAAACAAGCACGGACTGGTGGGACCGCATAGTGCTGCAGGTCTGGGATGAATCCCAGTGGCTGCGAAACTTTCGCATGCGGAAGGGGACTTTCCTTGAACTTTGTGAGTTGCTGTCCCCTGCCCTGAAGCGCAATGACACCCGGATGTGAGCAGCCCTGACTGTCCAGAAGCGAGTGGCCATAGCCCTCTGGAAGCTTGCAACGCCAGACAGCTACCGGTCAGTCGCGAACCACTTTGGCGTGGGCAAATCTACCGTGGGGGTTGTTGTGATGCAAGTGGCCAACGCAATCGTTGAGGTACTGCTCTCAAAGGTAGTGACCCTGGGAAACGCGCAGGCCATCATAGATGGCTTCGCCGCGATGGGATTCCCAAACTGCGGTGGGGCTATAGATGGAACTCACATCCCTATCCTGGGACCGGAGCACCAGGCCAGCCAGTACATCAACCGAAAGGGCTACTTTTCAATGGTGCTGCAAGCACTGGTGGACCATAGGGGACGTTTTACAAACATCAACGTCAGATGGCGGGGCAAGGTTCATGACGCTCGTGTTTTCAGGAACTCAGGTCTGTTTAGACGGCTGCAGGAAGGTATTTACTTCCCGGACCAGAAAATAACTCTTGGGGATGTGGAGATGCCTACAGTCATCCTCGGGGACCCAGCCTACCCGCTAATGCCCTGGCTCATGAAGCCCTATACTGGCGCCCTGGACACTGAAAAAGAACTGTTCAACTACCGGCTGAGCAAGTGCAGAATGGTGGTGGAGTGTGCTTTTGGCCGTCTCAAGGGGAGATGGAGAAGCTTACTGACTCGCTGTGATCTCAGCGAAACCAATATCCCCATTGTTATTGCAGCTTGCTGTGTGCTCCACAATCTCTGTGAGAGCAAGGGGGAGACCTTTATGGCGGGGTGGGAGGTTGAGGCAAGTAGCCTGGCTTCTGATTACGCCCAGCCAGACAGCCGGGCGATTAGAAGAGCCCAGCGGGACGCGCTGTGCATCCGGGAGGCTTTGAAAGCTAGGTTCCTGAGTGAGCAGGGTAACCAGTGACTTTTCAGTTTGTGTACAGAGAAGCTGAACCTGCCCCCGTTTCTTTACCCACTAAATGTTCACTATCCTCTCCAGTTACATACCCCGTTCCCCCCCTTCCAACACACGTTTAAAAATAAAATCACTTGAATTTTGTTAATGAACACCGTTTTCTTTATTACTGTTTTCGTGGGAAAGTGTTGAACCTGGGACGCAGACTGTGGTGGGGAGCGGGTGTAGTGTAGTGATGCAAATGACGCTTCCAAACTCCAGGAATGACAGGCTCCGCGGTGGTGGACTGGTGGTTTCAACGGAGCCTGCCAGCCCTCCTGTTCGGGACTCTGTGTGTGGGGGGGCTATGTGACTTTGTGGCAGGGGGAGGACGGTTACAGATCCCCTGCTGCGTGGCTCTGTGATCCAGGATGAGGACCGCCGCATAAGATCTGTAACTGCCCTCCCCCGCCACAAAGTCACAGAGCATCCCCCACCCCCCACAGAACACTAAAACCACCTCCCAGACTGACCAGGGTAACTAGTGACTGCAATGTGTGTGTGCCCTGCTGCTGAACCTGCCCCCGCGTCTGTACCCTGCTAAAGGTGACTGTCCTGTCCAATTACCAACCCCCTTCCCCCCATTCAGACAGACTCTCCTCTAAAGAACATGATGGAAACAGTAATTAACAGAAACTTATTTTTTATTATCAACTATACATGAAACTGGGGGGTGAAACTGGGACGGGGGCTTGGGTGAGGCGGGAAGGAAAGGACTTGTCAAATTTTGGGGAATGCGAGCCTTCTAGTAGTAGAGCAGTCTGCAGGGGTGGAGTGAGAGTTTTCACGGACTCTGCCGCCCCTCCTTCTTGGGACTTTGGGTGAGGGGGGTATGGGACTTGGTGGCGGGGGAGGGCGGTTAGAGATAGACTGCAGCGGGGCTCTGTCCTCCTGCCTCCGGTCCTGCAGAACATCCACAAGGCGCCGGAGCGTGTCCGTTTGCTCCCTCATTAGTCCAAGCAGCGTTTGAGTCGCCTGCTGGTCTTCCTGCCGCCACCTCCTCCCGTTCCATGTGTGAACGGTGCATTTGGGACAAGTTCTCCCTCCACTGGGTCTGCTGTGGTGCCTGGGCTCGGGAGCAGCCCATAAATTCCGAGAACATGTCCTCCCGTGTCCTCTTCTTCCTACGCCTAATCTGCGCTAGCCTCTGGGAGTGTGATGCCAGGCTGGGTTGGGAGACAGTCGCAGCTGTGGGAATGGGAAAAAGGGAGTGAATTCCTCAGAAAGATAAATTTAGTTGTGAACAAAGAACATAGTCTTTCTCTGTAAAGAAGACCATGCACAGCACCTATCACATGCGCACTCAGGACAAGGTCGAATTTTTGGCCTTCGCATTCAGTGCCTGGAGTCTTGCAGTGCAGATCAGAGAAGCGGGGCAGGACACCGGAATTTGTGTAGCAGGCCGACATGGTAAGCCGTAGACTTGTGGCTGCTTAAAACTTTAATAGTTGCACTGGCCTCCTTTCACGTTGAAAGCAATGCCAGTCCCTGCTGCCAGCAATCCGGCAAGCATGAGCTCTGCCCCTGTCCCACCCCCTCGCGGCTGTCCCAGGGAAAGATCCCTGTATGCTGCCCCTCTCCCGCCTCCACCGCGTGGCTGTAAACCGCCGGTTACAGTTCTGTAAAGGAACGGGCAAGCAGTCCCAATACTAACATTCCCCTACCTAATTCAAAGCAGGTCACCATGAGCGACATCACCCTGATGAGGATCTCAGACACGGAAAAACAAAGAATGCTTCGGGAAAGCATGCAAAGACCAGGGCTGTATGCCGCCATGCTCTGCAGGGCAATGATCCCGGAGTACTTGCTTGTCTCCTGGCGCGGAAATGTCTGCTATTACGGAGGACCCAATAAGGCCGCTCTCCCCAGGAACCTGATGCAAAGGCTTTCCAATTACCTCCAGGAGAGCTTCGTGGAGATGTCCATTGAGGATTTCAGCTCTATCCCCGGACATATAGACCGCATTTTACTGTAGCTGCACTGGCAGGGACTAAACAGTAGAGCGGCTTGGGCAGAACAATCATGCAAAACCGGACATTGTTAGATTTTTTTTCAATAGTTGCACTGCCCAGGACTGAAACGTTAAGCGCCTAGGGCACACTAATCATGAGAAACCCATTGTTGTTATTGTTAATATTCCTGTTCTGTTAAAAATAATTGTTTAGATGTTTAAAACACTTACTGGATGATCCTTCCCTTGATTCTGTGTCCGGGTTAACGGCTGGGGATGGTTGGTAGGGGATCTCTGTAAGGGTGATGAAGAGATCCTGGCTGTCGGGGAAATCAGCGTTGTAAGCGCTGTCGACTGCCTCGTCCTCCTCATCTCCTTCCTCATCTTCCCCGTCCGCTAACAAGTCCGAGGAACCGGCCGTTGACAATATTCCATCCTCAGAGTCCACGGTCAGTGGTGGGGTAGTGGTGGCGGCCGCACCTAGGATGGAATGCAGTGCCTCGTAGAAACGGGATGTCTGTGGCTGGGATCCGGAGCGTCCGTTTGCCACTTTGGTCTTCTGGTAGCCTTGTCTCAGCTCCTTGATTTTTCACGTGGCACTGCGTTGCATCCCGGCTGTATCCTCTCTCTGCCATGGCTTTAGAGATCTTCTCGTAGATCTTTGCATTCCGTCTTTTGGAGCGCAGCTCGGAAAGCACGGACTCATCGCCCCACACAGCGATCAGATCCAAGACTTCCCGATCAGTCCATGCTGGGGCCCTCTTTCTATTCTGAGATTGCACGGCCATCTCTGCTGGAGAGCTGTGCATCGTTGCCAGTGCTGCTGAGCTCGCCACGCTGTCCAAACAGGAAATGAGATTCAAACTGGCCAGACAGGAAAAGGAATTCAAATTTTCCCGGGGCTTTTCCTGTGTGGCTGGTCAGAGCATCCGAGCTCGGACTGCTGTCCAGAGCGTCAACAGAGTGGTGCACTGTGGGATAGCTCCCGGAGCTATTAGCGTCGATTTCCATCCACACCTAGCCTAATTCGACATGGCCATGTCGAATTTAGCGCTACTCCCCTCGTTGGGGGGGAGTACAGAAGTCGAATTTAAGAGACCTCTATGTCGAACTAAATAGCTTTGTGGTGTGGACGGGTGCAGGGTTAATTCGATGTAACGGCGCTAAATTCGACATAAACGCCTAGTGTAGACCAGGCCTTAGAGCGTTCAGCTCTGTGCTCATGCCCATCTGCACTATAAAACACTACAGTGATGAGTGCACTATAAAAACTTATATGGAGTAGAATACAGTGTTAAATGACTGGCCTTAAAACAACCTAAGGACTTTCCATTTGTTCATTGTGACATGACTAATGTCTGTCATGTGTGGGTATGTTCTTATCCTCTGCCTAGAGAGCAAATTGTGTGTGCAGTGTAGTGTTTTGTTTTAGTAGGGTTTTGCTTTTGGAGTTTTTTAAAAGGTACATGCTGCTGCGTGTTTATCCTGTACTTGTTATGATCCTGTGTATGTGGAGAAGACACAAACCATGTCATAACCAAGTTAAGAAAAAATATACTTTAGCCTTAAAAGTGGCTTAAAACGTGGGGCCTGACTCTCCTCCTGCTAAAGCTCCCTTTTCAGCTACATTGGTGCACAGGGGGCTGAAACACAGCAGATCAGGTCAGCTGAGAATTCTTGTGTAGGGGGAATCTGTGTGTAGGGCCCTTCCAATTTCAGGGACTGTGAAATTAGCCCTTCCCCATGAAATCTGATCTCCCCTTCGCTGCCGGGAGCACCCTAGCTTGGGGGTCTCCTAGCTGCAAGTCCCTGCCAGGCTGGGGAGGACAGGACTTGCCTCCCCCTGCTATTGGAAGCTCCAGTGCTGGGCAGCAGCCCCGGAGGTTCCTGCAGCTGGAGGAGGCTTGTGGAGATGGGTCTGATCTCCCCCTGTGGCTGGGAGCTCCCCAGCTGGGATTGGGGGGGGGGTGCTCCTAGCTGCAAGTCCCTTCCAGATTGGGGAGGGACAGGACTTGTCCTCCTCCTGAAGAGCTGCTGGGGGAGGTGAGTGGGGGGGGGGGGAGGAGATCAAACCCACTTCTGGGTTGGGACCCTCACAGTTATAACACCCTGCAATTTCAGATGTAAACATCTGAAAACAGGAAATTGACCAATTAAAAAACCCCCTGGCTGTGAAATTGATCAAAATGGACGGTGAATTTGGTAGGGTCCTATCCGTGTGGCCTTATGCACTCTGGTATGGAGGAGAGTGATGGGGGGGGGGGGGGGGGGGCGGGGAGAGAAGATATGGCTAAGCCATTACAAACATTGAATCTATCTCCCCTTGTAAGTATTCTCACACTTCTTATCAAACTGTCTGTTCTGGGCTATCTTGATTATCACTTCAAAAGTTTTTTTTTCTCTTACTTAATTGGCCTCTCAGAGTTGGTAAGACAACTCCCACCTGTTCATGCTCTCTGTATGTGTGTATATATATCTCCTCAATATATGTTCCATTCTATATGCATCCGAAGAAGTGGGCTGTAGCCCACGAAAGCTTATGCTCTAATAAATTTGTTAGTCTCTAAGGTGCCACAAGTACTCCTGTTCTTTTTGTACATTCTGGTTATTCCCTGCTGGTGGAATGGCCTCTGAGACAGCAAAGCAAAAATTAAGGCAGTCCTGAAGCCGATCTAACTTTCTGGAGCTGATTTGGCCTATGGTGTTTTGATAAGTCATCTGTGTCTCCCTTGGATCCTGCACTGGGCACAGCTCAGCGGGACTCAAGGATTGGGTCCCAGGTTTTAACAGATTCCATCTACACTGTGTATTGCTAGCCAACTACAAAAGCAGTTTCTCCTCCCTTGGTGGTCACACCTCAACTGCTAGAAGAGGGCCTCACTCTCCCTGATTGAACTAACCTCGTTATCTTCAGACTGATTCTTGCCTGCATATTTATACCTGCCTCTGGAAATTTCCACTACATTCATCTGACGAAGTGGGTATTCACCCACTAAAGCTTATGCTCCAATACGTTTGTTAGTCTATAAGGTGCCACAGGACTCTTTGATGCTTTTTACAGGTCCAGACTAACACGGCTACCCCTCTGATACCATCTACACAGGCCCAAACCATGTTCTAACAGTTGGTCCCTAGTATTGAATTGTGCTTAGAGACAGACAGGTTTGTAGTACAAATAAGTCCACAGCTCCTCCAAATTAGAACTGTTACACTGCTGCAGTCATATAAGTGTAATTCCTTTTGTGGCCAGTTTTATTTGAGAGTGAGTGCCTCTTTCTGGTTTGTCGCTTTGGAGACCGTATAAGCTAGACTGGAAAGAGGCACTTTTATTACCCCCCATGTGGGCACTCTTATTCCAGAATAGCAGTATAACTGTAGTGGTATAATTATACTGGTAAGTGTTCCCTCTGTAGACAAACCTTTAAAAAGAGACCACCTTGAGGTAAATGAACTTGTTTTGACTATAACATTGCAGCCTTATGAAGTTATTGCTTGGCATTCTCAAGGAGTGTTTAAGACTTGCTAGATCAGGGGTGGGCAAACTATGGCCCAGAGGCCACATCCAGCCCTCCAGATATTATAATCTGGCCCTCGAGCTTCAGCCGGGGAGCGGGAGCGGGGGCTTGCCCAGCTCCACGTGGCTCCCAGAAGCAACAGCATGTCCCCCCTTCGGCTCCTACACGTAGGGACAGACGGGGGCTTCGCACGCTGCCCCTGCCCCAAGTGCTGCCCCCGCAGCTCCCATTGGGCGGGAACTGTGGCACCTGCGGACAGGGCAGTGTGTAGAGCTGCCTGGCCGTGCCTCCGCATAGGAGCCCCCTCCCACACCCTGAATTCCTCATTTCTGCCCCCCCCCAGCCCCCAATTTCGTAAGCATTCATGGCCCGCCATACAATTTTCATACCCAGATGTGGCCCTCAGGCCAAAACGTTTGCCCACCCCTGTGCTAGATCATCTAGATACAAGGTTACTTTTATTAACCTAATTACTATAGATGTCATGGTAAAAAAAAAAAAAAAAAAAAGGTTGGGAAACTTGTCATTTCTTACTGCAACTACAAAAGTAAACATAACTCTGGTGAAACTGAATTTCATCTGCCCCTAAGCAGTCTGAAGACATTGTTCTTAGAATCCTTGCTGAGTTTCCATAGACAGAATAAACTGGGTTGTGATTGTTCAGTGTGTGCTTGGGCTGCTTTCAGTTTGTTCTAAAGTTGTTCTAATCTCAGACCTTGTTTTTGAGAGGAGCTAGGTTGTGGGTGAAAACACTGTACCCTAAAACCCATTGGGGTGCAGTCCTCTCCTACTCGTTGCACTTCCATTGCGTTCAGATGTTACTCTGTTGTACGTAAGCAGTTTACACACCATAACTTCCCATTTATAGTCAAATTTTTAAATGTCTCATTTGAAGTCTTAAAAAAAAAAAAAAAAAAAAAAAAAGCATCAGAGAAAATTCTGCTGAGTTTATCCTCCATCTGCTAGCTTGTTTAGATCTGTGTCATTTCTAAGTGTTGTTGGTGCATCATTGGGCTGTTAGTCAGATTATATGAATGGGGATTGGGCATGCTCAGTTCCAGTATATTTTTTCTAATTTTTCCTTTTATCATTTTAATATATAATTTCATAGCTGAGATAGCTGCAGACATTCTTAAACTGGGCATTTCTCTATCAAATAGTATGTACAAATCAAAGCAATAACCCATGACAAGATTGCTCTTTTACCAGGAGAGAGCCATACTATTTGGAAATATTAGGTGTGTGTCTGGAGATCTCACTCTAAGGCCTCGTCTACACTGGCAAGTTTCTGCGCAGTAAAGCAGCTTTCTGCGGTGTGACTCCCGCGGTGTACACGCTGCCAAGCGACTTAGTGTGCAGAAACTGCACAGTTGCAGCGCTGTAAAAAACCCACCCTGACGAGAGGCGTACAGCTTTCTGCGCGGGGGCTACAGTGCCGCAGTACCAATGTAGACACCCTGGACGATTACAGCGCTGTGATTGGCCTCTGGCAGGTATCCCACAATGCCTGTTCTCGCCCCTCTGATCATCAGTTTGAACTCTACTACCCTGTCCTCAGGTGACCAACTGTCATCCCCACCCCTTAAATTCCTTTGGAATTTTGAAAGTCCCCTTCCTGTTTGCTCGGTGACGCGTGCAGTGGTCTCAGCCCATCTTTCCAGGTGACCATACCTGCTCCACACACCAGGCGATCCCCTGCTTGGAGCAATGCAGAGCTGCTGGACCTCATCAGCATTTGGGAAGAGGAGGCCGTCCAGTCCCAGCTGCGCTCCAGCCATAGGAATTATGATACCTACGGACAGATTTCATGATGCATGACAGAAAGGGGCCATGACCGGGACACACTGCAGTGCAGGGTCAAAGTGAAGGAGCTGCGGAACGCCTGCCACAAGATGCGGGAGGCAAACCACCATTCCTGTGCTGTGCCCACGCGCTGCCGGGTCTACAAAGAGCTGGACACGATACTCGGCGGTGACCTCACCTCCACTGCAAAGGCCACTGTGGATACTTCAGTGGCTCGTGTGCCAGTCATGAGTGGACTGAGCCAGGAGGAGGACATCTTGGCCAAGGAGCAGGAGGGGGACCCAGAGTCAGAGGATGACTCAGATGTCAGAGATGCATGCAGCCAGGAGCTCTTCTCTACCCCGGAGGAGGCTAGCCAGTCACAGCTGGTGGAGCTTGGCGAAGCACAAACAGGAGAGGAGTCCCCTGGTAAGTGGCTTTGATTTTGGGGAATCGCTGAAGCGAGTTGTTATGGGCAGGAGGGTTGCAGAAAGCAGGCTTGTGTCTGTCCGTATGATGCATGTACCATCACATGTCTAGTCTGAGCAGCGGAACAGGGTGTTGATTGACTCCCTCACTTCACGGGAATCTGCCTCAGAGATCTCCACGAAACGCTCACGGAGATACTGGGCAATCCGCTGCCACAGGTTCTTTGGCAGAGCTGCTTTGTTTCTTGCCCCATTAAGGGTTATTTTCCCGCGCCACATCATTGCTGTACACAGGCGAGCTGCATAAGGGCCAAGGCGGAAGCCGCAGTCTTGGAGAAGACCCTCCCTTGATTCCCTGCTCACCCTCAGCAGCGAGATATCTTCCATAATGAACACAGCCTTTGGAAAATATGGGGACAGTAATGATTATAAGGCCCCCCACCTACAGTGCTGGCTCTCCCCAGGAGCCACATGCCCAGTGTACAGTATGGTCCTGGAACACTAATTTCCCCTGCGGTTACTCACCATTTTGGGGGTCTTGTGGCTTGTGTGTGCTTTCCTGGGGTCAGCCAGTTAGTGACAGGTATGTGAATAGTGGCTGTGTTTTAAATCACTGAAGCAGTTGTCTGTGTGTTGCAAACAATATTTCTGTAAAATGTTGTATTTTGGCTTCACAGATATGACTATAGGAGCCCAATCTCGCTCTTCGTTATTGCCGGCTGAATGGCTGTGCAGAATTAGAAAGCGACCACGAAGAACTAAAGAAGACTTTCTGCATGATGTCATGATGCATTCCACGGCCCAAAAACAAGAACTGAAGGAGTGGCGGGACAGCGAGATGAGGGACCGAAAGGAGAATACGGCACACCAGAATGAAGCCATGAAGCAGCTCTTAAACGTTATGGAGCACCAAGCAGACACGCTCCAGGCGCTACTAGCACTACAAACCAAGCAGCTCCGCGCCCACCCTCCCCTGCAACCGCTGTCACAAAACTCTTTCCCATGTGCCCCAAGACACCGCCAACACACTTATCAACCTCATGGCTCCAGTCTGTACCCGCTGCATTCCACTCCTGCCCCGTCACAGTCCAGCCCTGCGGACTCCCAGTACCCACTGCACTCAGCACCTGTCCCTCTGCAGTTTAGCTCTGCTGAAGTACAGTACCCACTGCACTGTACTCCGAAGGACAAGGTTGCATGTGATACCTGGACATACACAAATCTTTAACTGTACCGGGACCCCACCTCCTCCTGGGACCTTCCCTTCCTCCATCCCCCACAGTGCTGATGTGGTTTTTTTTGTTTCTCTCCTCTCCGGTTGTTGTTTTTAAATAAGAATTGTTTGGGTTTGAAAGCAATCTTTATTCCATTAATTGAAAGCAAACCGAGCCCTGCAAAGCAACATGCAGTTTTCTTAAACCTTCATAGTGCATCATCTGCACCAATCACAATCACCTCAAGGCATCTCTGATCCTTATGACCCTGCACTGTGTCCCTCTAGTAGCCCTGGTCTCTGGCTGTTCAAATTCAGCCTTCAGGTGCTGAGCCTCAGTGGTCCAGCCCTGAGTGAAGCTTTCACCCTTCTCTTCACAAATATTGTGGAGCATACATCATGTGGTTATAAGTGTAGGAATATTGTCATCGGCCAGATCCAGCCTCCCATATAGGCAGTGCCAGCGGCCCTTTAAAGGGCCAAAAGTACACTCCTCAGCAGAGTCGTTCTGCCCTTTTCAGCCTGTTGGTGAACTGGTCCTTGCTGCTATCAAGGTGTCTCGTGTATGGCTTCATAAGCCACGGCATTAAGGGGTAGGCAGGGTCTCCCAGGATTACAATGGGCATTTTGACTTCCCCTACGGTAATCTTCTGGTCCATGAAGAAAGTCTCTGCTTGCAGATTCCTGAACAGGCCAGTGTTCTGAAAGATGCGTGCGTCATGCACCTTTCTAGACCAGCCTGCGTTATTGTCTGTGAAACGCCCATGGTGAGCCACAAGCGCCTGAAGAACCATAGAGAAATACCCCTTACGATTAATGTACTCAGTGGCTAGGTGGTCTGGTGCCAGAATTGGAATATGTGTGCAATCTATCTCCACTCCGCAGTTAGGGAAGCCCATTTGTGCAAAGCCATCCACAACATCACGCACGTTGCCCAGAGTCACGGTCTTTCGGAGCAGGATCCAATTAATGGCCCTGCAAATTTCTGTCAACACGAGTCCAACAGTTGACTTTCCCACTCTGAGCTGGTTAGCGACCGATCGGTAGCAGTCTGGAGTACCCAGCTTCCACAGTGCAATCGCCACATTCTTCTCCAATGACAGGGCAGCTCTCGTTCTCGTGTCCTTGCACCGCAGGACTGAGGCGAGCTCATCACACAGTCCCATGAGTGTGGCTTTCCTCATCTGAAAGTTCTGCAGCCACTGCTCGTCATCCTAGACATGCATGACGATATGACACCACCACTAAGTGCTTGTTTCCTGAGCCCAAAAGTGCTGTTCCACTGTGGTCAGCACCTCCGTGAATGCCACAAGCAATCTCGTGTCGTAGCTACTACGTCTGGGGAGATCAATGTCGAACTCCTCTTACCTTTGTAGTTTAAGGAATAACTCCACTGCCACTCGTGACGTGTTAGTGAGAGCGAGTAGCATATTGGTTAACAGTGCGGGATCCATTCCTGCAGACCGAAGAGGCAGAGCACGCAGTTCATAAACCATTGGAAGATGGTGTCAAATGTGGACGGAAGCACAGGGATTGCTAGGATGCGAAGCAATGCATCACGGGGCATTGGGACAGGACCCAGGATGCCCCCTTCTTAGCGGCAGAAGGGGAAGAGATACTCTGTGGGATAGCTGCCCAGAGGGCACTGCTCCAAATACCGCTGCAAGTGTGAACACACAACAGCGATTTCCCTTCAGCGCTTTCTGAGCGTTGCTGTAACTGCTGGCGATGTAACTCTGCCAGTGTAGACATATCCTAACGAACATTTAATAGCCCTGATGTGGAGGGTCCTAACCTTCCCTGATGAACTGCATGCCCTTATGAAAAAAGGTCTCTGAGCGATCACATTTCTTCAATCTCTTTGTGATCTACTTTTATTGTAAGATCTCTATAGCTCCTCCAGTCAAATTGCACCTGGCTAAATTACAATACATTGTCATGACAATTTTGAACAGCTAATTTAAACAATGTACCAGCCCAGGCTCAATCTTTGACCTTTGCTATGATTGTCTAACTTTCTCACCCACTAAAAGAAATACTTGTCCTGAGTGAGAAGGTAAGATTTTTGCAAGGCTGGTTAAGGAATTCATTTGAGTGCATGCTTGCTAAATATACACATCTGAAATACACCTCTACCTCGATAGAACGCTGTCCTGGGGAGCCAAAAAATCTTACCGCGTTATAGGTGAAACCGTGTTATATTGAACTTGCTTTGATCCACCGGAGTGCGCAGCTCTCCCCCCCCCCCCCCCGGGAGCACTGCTTTACCGCGTTATATCCGAATTCGTGTTATATCAGGTCGCGTTATATCGAGGTAGAGGTGTACATTCACTGGCATTGCTGCCTTGTGCTTTGACCTGTAACTGATCAGAGCTTTTGTATACTTGTCACCTACTACGTATAATTTCATTGGAGCATGTGACTGGAAGCCCATTGTTTTGAATGACGACTGGAACAAATAAAACAAATGTGCTGAAATCCCAGCAGGGTCAACTCAAGCCCTTCCAGTATTTGAAGCAAATAAGCTGATCACCATGCAGTTTACTATTAATCTTCAAGTCTCATTAAAGGAGGTCCTGTTACCATTGTATGGACACTATTGGTTCCAATGCACTCTTCTAAACACTAGGGGTTTGCTCCCACATCACTTGTCAATTTGCCAAAAATTCCCTCCTGCACTGTGGAATGTCACACAGTTATCTGCTTGGCTGCTGCCTTTCACCCTAGAGTGGTTGCATTTAATCAATAGTATGGCATGAATATAGTTTTTAAAGCACTTAGAGGATCCTTCAGAATGACAGGGGCTACAGAAATGTAGGAATGCATTGTTCTGTTAGAGAAACAAGGTGGATGAGGTAATATCTTTTATTGGACCAATGTCTGCTAGTGAGAGAGACAAGCTTTTGAGCTTACACAGAGATCAGTCCCTCCATGGGCCTAGTCACAAGCCATTAAAGCCTTCCTTCTAGAGCATCATGTTTCTCCAAGGGAGCCAGTTAAGAAATGCGGGTACAAAATGTGTTTTATTGTTCTGTCCCTTGAATTGCCATTCAAGGGTGTGTAGATAAACTTGAGGTAAGTTCTGTCTATATTGCCCATACCTGCTCTTCTCAAAACATCCTTCCATGAGGACATATGACAGCTAGCTTCCTGAATGATTGAGCCCAAAGTACCCTCAACCCCTTAAGGGCAGATAGCACTGTGTCTCTAGCTTTAGTTTAGACTTGTGAATGCCCCATAAAAATTAGTTTGTCCCTGCCTTTTAAGGGAGGCAGGCATTTCAGGGACAGGGTGAATTGGGTCCTTAGGGGACCCATAAGGGGATCCCCACTTACATCATTTAAATCCAGATCTTGCTTTTTTCATCTTTGTTGAGTTCTTGGTTTGTCCTCTGTGCTAAACTTTTGTGGATTTAGGATATATGCTGTGCTACCCAAAACTGTTGCAAAGGGTCCCAAGACTTATTCTCATGGAAGCATCCGGATCTGTTTCTAAACATTCTCCTGCTTTCTCCTCAATGGATGCAATCTGTATTTGCAAGAGGCTTGAGCAAGAGCATTCCTCTCATGCAGAGATCCTTTGGTGAATCAAGAGTATTGCTCTGTATCTGCCTTTCTCTCCCCTCTCATCAGTACCCAGAAGGGCCATCCTATTGCTTTGGACATCCCAGCCAGATAAATGTCTGCTCCTGGGCTACTCTGAATCAGTACAGAGTAGATCTGACTAAAATCCCAAAGCTTTAGACAAAGCATAACAACTGAGAGTAAGAGGAAAGAAGGTGAACAGAAATCTAATTCCTTTTCAGCATCATAAACCACTGGAGCCCTGTGCTCAAAAGCTGTGCTTGCCAAGAAAGAGGAGTTAAACTGTTTGTCAGGGCAAGATCATTCCTTCACATGCTGCTATCAAAGCTCAGAAGCCAAAGGCCACCTCTGAACCTCAGAAGACTGTAACATCAGCTAGCAGAAGTAACTGAAAACAGGTATTTACATCTTTGTTCTGAGTTTTCCTGGGGTTAGAACAGAAAATTTCACCCTCCAACTTACTATTTGTCCCTTCAATCATATTTGGTGTTAGCCAATAGGGAAATCTTGATTTAATGTGTACCTCAGAAGATCAGTTAATGAATAAACTTATTTGGATCATTACCAGCCGACAGAGGAATATATAGATGGTACTAAGATGTCTCAAAATTGGCTGTCTATAAGTTCTTTTTAAATTTTTTGTTTAATCAAGTTCAACTATAGAAATAATTAATGCATCAGGAATTGTCTCTAGCTGGCACAAAAATTCTTGTTCTTGCTGCTGCTGCCTGTTCAGAGTGATTAGAGGAGTAACCAATCAATTCTGAATTGGTTTCTTGAGATGCCATAATTTAATCAAAAGGTGAAAATCATTTGTACATCAGTGATATTAGCAAGACTCTGAGAGTAGTGTTAATTGCTAGTACAGAGAACTGCAAAACAGTATAGCATGAGATTGTTTTGGGGAAGCCACAATTAAAACAATCTCTAATTTGATAACAGTATAGGAGTTGAGAAACAGGATAACTTTTTTGGTTAATCATTTAAGTTGGGTCAGCCAACTGTAAATGGATGTGATGGGGGAGTGGTAGTCATTCTGAGGAAATGGGGTGCAGATGTTTAACTCCATGCAGTCCAGGACCACGTCATCCTGCTTCTATACACTTGCAGAAAGCTCTGTTCAAACTCATTTTTTGCGTGCACAACAGGGGCAAGTTTGCTTGTCACTTGTCTGTAAAACCATCAAGGTATAATTCTTGGCTCAAGACAAACTGCTGGTGAGCTGGCTGTTTACAGCAGTGTCATCCTGAACTCCCTGAATTAACCTTATACCCAGAAGTTTAAAGCAAAATATTCTGCTTGATAGGTTTATTGCTAATTTAATGGGAAACTGTCAAGCTTGAAATCACAGGGGATTTCAGGCTGGAATTCTCAAACAAAGAACTTAAAAATGGTTCAAATGTTGAGTCTTGGAAGCAGAGGGTCAGCAGAGAAGCAGGTTGTAATTTAGTGTCCCCGTGTTCTCCTGGGGACCAAGGCTAAGTTGGGTGGCTTCTTCGAGTGATGGTCCCTATCTGTATTCCACACACGAGGCCACATGTACGCCAAGCGCCTGAGTCTGGAAATTCTTCATAGAATCATAGAATATCAGGGTTGGAAGGGACCTCAGGAGGTCATCTAGTCCAACTCCCTGCTCAAAAGCAGGACCAATCCCCCCAAAATAAAATGCCAAGGCACCTGGGATTCCCAGGCGGTCACCCATCCAAGTACTAGCCAGGCCCAGGACGGGCAGTGTCTGTTGGCCCACATGTGCACAGTATCTCTCCTTGTGCTGTCGACCAAGGGTATAAGACGCATCGTGGATTGATGCCTCCCCATTCCTCCTCTTACCACAAATCCAATAGGATCTGAAGCAGAGGGGATGGAGGATGGGTGGGTAGTGGAATACAGATAGGGACCACACAACTCTAAGAACCTCCGGTTACAGTAAGTAGCTTCCACTTCTTTGAATCATGTGGAATAAGTGTATCTCAATAAACCTAGGTCAAAATATCTACTACTTTCAATTGTAGAATCTGTTTGCTGGTTCTTGGATTGTATTATGGTTGTAGAAGGGAGATGGTAAAACAAAGTGAAATTCCTTCAGCTGTTCCAGCAGCCCTGTCTAATAAAGTGTGCAGTCTGGTGAACTAAACTCATGAGGATAATTTCATTTATTTTGTACTGTGTCAAGGCTCATAGCTGTTCCATGTCATCAACATAGGTGTATCATGAAGTTTGATTAGAATTTTATCTAGTCATGTCTGGCAAAGCTCGTTTTGAAAACGTTGGCTTAGTGGTAGGCCTCTAAATACATTTTCATGTTGCCTTGGATTTTTCATTCAGTAGTTAATAAAAATTACTTCAAACTTCTTTTATTTAAAAAAACCTTGAAAACATAGGTGGCAATACGACAATCCAGGACGCATAGTGTCTGCAATAGTCCTCTGCATTAGTAGTTAATTTCTGAAATTAAATGAGCCAAGGTGTTTACGAGCAAGTCCTTTATAGTTTTACATGAACTTAGCTGTTCTTAATCAATAAGTAGGCCCTACCAAATTCGTGGCCGTGAAAAATGCGTCACAGTCCGCGAAATCTGGTCTCCACCATGAAATCTGGTCTTTTGTGTAACTATTACCCTATACCAGTGGTTCCCAAAGTTGTTCCGCTGCTTGTGCAGGGAAAGCCCCTGGCGGGCCGGGCCGGTTTGTGTACCTTCCGCGTCCGCAGGTTCGGCCAATCGCAGCTCCCGGTGGCCGCGGTTCGCCGCTCCAGGCCAATGGGCGCTGCTGGAAGCGGCACGGGCCGAGGGACATACTGGCCGCTGCTACCAGCAGCGCCCATTGGCCTGGAGCAGTGAACCGCGGCCAGTGGGAGCCTCGATCGGCCGAACCTGCGGACGCGGCAGGTAAACAAACCGGCCCGGACCGCCAGGGGCTTTCCCTGCACAAGCGGCGGAACAAGTTTGGGAACCACTGCCCTATACTATACAGATTTCACAGGGGAGGCCAGTGTTTCTCAAACTGGGGTTCCCGATCCAAAAGGAAGTTGCTGGGGGAGGAAGGGGGAAGGTTTGCAAAAGGGTCATGGTATTGCCACCCTTACTTCTGCACTGCCTTCAGAGCTGGGTGGCTGTAAAGTGGTGGCTGCTGGCCAGGCGCCCAGCTCTGAAGACAGCAGTCAGCAGCAACACAGAAGTAAGGGTGGCAATGGGTGATCAGAGAGTGGCAGCTGCTGGCTGAGGGACCACCTCTGAAGGCAGCAGCACAGAAGTAAGGGTAACAATATCATACTATGCCATCCTTACTTCTATGCTGCTGCTGGCAGCGGCTCTGCGTTCAGAGCTGGGCTCCTGGCCAGTAGGTGCCGCTTTCCGGCCACCCAGCTCTGAAGGCAGCGCTGCCGTCAGCAGTAGTGCAGAAGTAAGGGTGGCAATACCATGACCCCCCTACAATAATCTTGCAATGCCCCCACTACTCCCTTTTGGGTCAGGACCCCTACTGTTAAAACACTGTGAAATTTCAGATTTAAATAGCTGAAATCATGAAATTTCTTATTTTTAAAATCCTATAACCATGAAATTGACCAAAATGGACCGTGAATTTGGTAGGGCCCTATCAATAAGAGATTTATATATTGATAGCATACAGTTCTGGTTACCTTACCAGTTCGTAGTTAATCTTTTTGGTTTAGTATGCAGAGCTACCCATCTGAAGAGATTGTGGGACTTTACACCAATCAATCATTTTTTATAGGTGTTTCCAGAGTATGGAAGAAAACAAAAGCTAATTGTCTTAAATCGACATTGTTCCCGGAAACACTTGATAACTGTTCAGTTACCAACAAAGCACTAGAGGTTACAAGACCAAAGGCTGGCTTTAAAAGTCTCAACCCTGGCCATTTGCTAATTCCCAGGGTAATGGAGACAGATCATACTGTGACATAGCTGTGTCTGTTAAATCTTGAATGTGACTCTACAAAACTGCCTATCCTGATGTATTAAGGAAAGAAGACTTGAGGGTTACTATTGGGTTGAATGCCCTTTAGCAGATGCTCTTTTATAATGGAGGAGAGGGACAGACAACAAATGAAACGTTTTTTAATTTATTCACAAACGTGGGATTCAGGTTCTCAATTTGCCTGCTGGCTTGTCTTCTAAAATGCAGGATGGATAGGGTAGTATATGTTCTCCTCAGACGTGGCTCTTTCAAACTTTCACTGGCAACAACTTAAAAATGGAAGGAAGGATAAACGGGCATGCTATTCTGAAGAAGTAGTATGTAGTTCCTAGGACTATCTAAAAGCACTAATGTATAGACTTCCCCCCATAAATCCAAATGGTGCAGCTGAAAAACTGGCAGGTGAACACATTTCAGATGAAGTGGCGAAGGTCTCAACAGACAGTTTCATGCTTTCCCTGGGCTCAGAATAAAATGTTGTTCCACAAAGACTGAATTTTGGGGTGGGTATCTTTACAATAGCTTTTTCCCGATAGGCTGACCAAACTCAGCCTCATTTGAGAGAACTGACTCTATTCCAAGGCATGAATACTGCAGGACACATGCCAGGGCCACTGCTATCCATCTCAGGTGCTAGAGTAGTGATTAATTTCTCACTCAAGTGAGAATGCATTTGGGAGTCTTATGTGCTAGGGGGAGGAAGTAGACACTGTTCTAGGTCTCATGTCACAGTATGTGGTGCTACCAGTAAGCCCTCATGATAGGCTGCCCTGCAAATGCCCATAGTAGAAATCAGATTCTCAGCAGATGCTCGACGTGGCACAAGAGTGGTCTGACTTGTTCACATGAAAGACCAGACTCCATGAACACGGGGAGAGAATCAATATTTTTGATCAAGTGTGCATTTGCCCACTGCTGCATCAGCCAACAATAGGAGGTAACTGGTCATACTTGAGAAAACAAGTGCTCCTTCAGTGCTGCTAATTTTTTTTTTTTTTTTTTGCTGCATTAGCTGTGGGAGGAGAAAATTTTACAGTCACCGCTCTTTACTTTTCCTTTAATTTTATACAATGTGCTGGTGGGGAGGAGGTTGATACAATCACTCTACTTAAAACTGAGTTTTTAAGTCTTTTTTTATGCTTACAATCCTGTCTATACATCATAGCAAACAGGATGTGGTATTTTTAATGACCTAGAAGCAAATTTATCTAAGAGAATGCTTTACCACAGGGAAGTATTTAGCATCATTTCAAGAACAGGCAGTGGAGGAAAGGCAGATTTTAATTTTTTTTCTGAAGTAACTAGGCAGATGAAGTATTTTGAAATTCAAAGGAATTGGCCCAAGGCCACTATCAACTTTAGGCACTTGATTGTCAAATAGGGGTTTTTGTGTGCAAGAGGGTTCCTCTGCGGGCTTTCTTATGCTCTTCTCTAGCCTTTCCAATATTGATGAAATGGGGAAGATAACTTTTAACCCTTTTCTGGTGCTGAAATGTGTCCTAGCAGTATTTTATAAGTAATATATTCATTATGCTAAGACCCACAGATCTGTTTTGATGGTATTTCAGCCTGTTTGCTGCTCAGACCTGTCCTTCACTGATAGCAGGGGAATGCCCGGCCTCCTGAAGTACCCACGAGTTCCTTTTGCCTCCACAGTGGCTGGTGGGTGTAACCAGACCCTTCTGCTCCACAGCTTTTCTAAGGGAAAACTCAAAAACTTTTATTCCAAATCTCAAACGTAACAATTTAGCTGTCTATACCCCAGCTATGTTCCAGGGCTGAATCTGTCTTTTGGGGAGTGAACAGAACAGGGAAGTTACCAAGTGATCCATCCCCTGTCATCCAGTCCCACCATTTGGCAGTCAGAGGCTTAGGGATGGTCAGAGCATGTTGCATCCCTGACCATCTTTGCTTATAGCCATTAATGAGCCTATCCACTATGAACTTGTCTAATTTTTTTGAACTACTTATACTTTTGGCCTTCACAACATACCCTGGCAATGAGTTCCACAGGTTGACTGTGCATTGTGTAAAGAAGTACTTCCTTATGTTTCTTTTTAAATCTGCTAACTATTAATTTCATTGGATGACCCCTGGTTCTTGTGTTATGTGAAGGGGTAACTAACACTTTCACTTTCTCCACACCATTCACGATTCTATAGACCTCTTTCATATCCCTCCTTAGCTGTCTTTTCCAAACTCAACAGTCCATACCCTTAATCATTTTTGTTGCCCCTCTCTGTACCTTTTCCAATTCTAATATAGCTTTTTTGAGATGGGGCAACCGGAGCTGCAAGCAGTATTCAAGGTGTGGGTGTACCATGGATTTATATAGTGGCATTAGGATATTTATTCTATCTATCCCTTTCCTTTTGGTTCCTATCATTGTTTGCTTTTTTGACTGCTGCTGCACATTGAGCAGATCTTTTGAGAGAACTATCCACAATGACTCCAACAGCTAATCCAGATCCCATCATTTTGTATTATAGTTGGGATTGTTTTGCAGTGTGCATTATTTGGCATTTATCAACATTGAATTTCATCTGCCATTTTGTTGCCCGGTCACCCAGTTTTGTGAGATCCTTTTGTAATTCTTCGCAGTCTGCTTTGAACTTAACTATCTTGAGTAATCTCATATCATCTGCAAACTTTGCCACCTCACTATTTACTACTTTTTCCAAATCATTTATGAATATGTTGAACAGCACTGGTCCCAGTACAGATCCCTGGGGGATTCTATTTACCCCTCTCCATTCTGAAAATTGACTATCTATTCCTACCCTCTGGAGAGTTGAAGCAGTCTGAACTACAACAGAGAATGCTGCTTTGCAAGTGGTAGCTAAACAAGTTCAGGGAAGGCAGGAGCTGAGGAGACATCAGTGGATGCTTAGAGCAATTCACATGACTCCAGTTCAGCTCTCTCTGCTTCCAGTTTTTTTATTTTTATTTTGGGAACAAATGGCTTCTCTCAACTCTGGTCAAAATGAGGGTACTGGACACTGTGTGGAGTGAGAATTCTCAAGAACTGTGCAGGAATAACAGAAACAAGGGTGAGGTAAGATCTCTTATTGGATCAACTTCTGTTTGGTGAGAGAAACAAGCTTTTGAGCCACACAGACTTTCTCAGACCTTCAGTACAGGTTGCTTATATGGAGTGATTCTGATCACTTGGAAAACTGGCTGCAAACAATATGTGTTTTAATATGGCTAAATGCAGTGTCCTATATGTAGTAACAAAGAATATTAGTCCATAGGACAAATTGGTGCTGACTTCATTGCCTCTGGAAAGAACAATAAAGCATTCTGGCAACCCTCCAAATGCCAGGTCCTGGAATCAAAGTTGGCAGCAGATCTCTCTCAAAGCTAGCCAACAGGTCTTTTTGACATGCCTTTCCACTGCTCCCCAGGACCATTCAAAAATGAGAAAGAGAGTGTCATGATGATGATGATGCATTTCTGGGCAAAGAAGCCATTGTTCTCAGACCTGTTCATCTCCGTATCAGACTTCCTTGGGCCTCTGCCACCCAGAGACTTGCTAATGCTAGAACCAATCCTCCACCCACAACCAGACAGGCTCAACTAGCTATCTTGTATTTGAGTATCCATTTTAAGTGGCTGCTTTCAGATGAGCCAGTTAACATACCACTGGAACCTAGAAAAGTCAGCACACTTATTCTGCTCACTCATGTAAAGTCCATGGATTCATTTCCTTTAACATGGGAATTAAACTTAGCATGACATTCCTTCAGGTTGCCATTTAATGTGGGTATATTCGAGTGTCCAAGCTAAAAGGCCAAGTTTCTTCACTATTCTATGTTCAGGAGGCTGTATCTATGCTGAGGATTTTCTGAAATTCTCCCCTGGTGTTGGAGCACATGGTGAAGAATGTCTGGAAATCCTATGGAGACAAGATCAGTGGAGCCATTGGTTCAGCTCTGAGTATAGATCACTCAACTGTCAGTCCTCTAGTTATTAGCACTAGAGCAGCGGTTCTCAAACTGTGGGTCGGGACCCCAAAGTGTGTTGTGACCCCGTTTTAATGGGGTCGCCAGGGCTGGCATTAGACTTGCTGGGGCCCGGGGTCGAAGCCGAAGCCCGAGCCCCACCGCCCGAGGGCAAAGCCCTGGGCAGTGGGGCTCAGGCTTCAGCTTCAGCCCTGGGTGGTGGGAGCGTAGGTTACAAGCCCCTCACCAGGGGCTGAAGCCTTTGGGCTTTGCCCCTCCGCCTTGGGTGCCAGGGCTTGGGTGGGCTCAGGCTTCAGTCCTCCCTCCTGGGGTCGTGTCGTAATTTTTGTTGTCAGAAGGGGGTCGTGGTGCAATGATGTTTGAGAGCCCCTGCACTAGATCAAACAGCCTTTGCTTTACAGATTAACTTTTAACAAATACAAGCTTGTGAGTATAAAGGGTAGGAACTCTCCTTATAAAATATCCTATTTTCACTGCTTATCCCAGTTAGCTAAGGTGTTGCAAATCCCATTGGAAGCAATCCATTTTATTCAAAGGCAATTATAGCTGGAAACAGCCATCAGAAACAGCAGGGCTGATAAGGTACTTCCATTAAGCAGTGTTCTCATTTTAATATTTGTTTCTTTAAGAATAAAGTGCCACTATTAAATTCTTCCCACTTTAGCAATTAGACTTTAAACTATTACATGGATTTTTGTAGCAGTAAAAGCAATGCTGTCACTTTCCCAGAACTGAACCAAGTATAGACTAAGTGGCGAGGATGCTTCTGGCAATGAGGAAACTGAATTTTAATTCAAACATTTCATAGAATCATAGAAGTGTAGGACTGGAAGGGACTCCAGTAGGTCATCAAGTTCAGTCCCCAACCCTCAAGGCAGGTCTAAGTAATAACTAGATACTTCCTGACAGGTGTTTGTCTAACTTGTTCATAAAAACCTCCAATCACAGCGATTCCACACCTTTCCTGGGCAATTTGTTCCATTGCTTGACTACTCTGACAGGAAGTTTTTCCAAATGTCTGACCTAAACCTCCCTTGCTTCAATTTTAGCTCATTGCTTCTTGTCCTATCCTCAGAGGTTAAGACTAACAATTCTTCTCCCTCCTCCTTGTAACACCCTTTTATGTACTTGAAAATTCTTATCATGTTCCCCCTCAGTTTTCTCTTTTCCGGACCATTTTTTCAATCTTTCCTCAGAGGTCATGTTTTCAGACCTTTAATTGTTGTTGCTCTCCTCTGGACTTTCTCTAGTTTGTCCACATCTTTTCTGAAATGTGGTGCCCAAGACTGGACACAATACTCCAGCTGCGGCCTATCAGCATGGAGTAGAGTGGAAGAATTACTTCTGGTGTTTTTCTTACAACACCCCTGCTAATACATCCCAGTATGTTTGTGCTTTTTTTTTTTTTTGCAACAGTGTTCCACTGTTCACTCATTTAGTTTGTGATCCACTAAGACCCCCCCCCGAGATCCCTTTCCTCAGTACTCCTTCCTAGGCAGCCATCTCATGTTTTGTATGTTTGCAACTGATTGTTCCTTCCTATGTGGAGTACTTTGCATTTGTCCTTATTGATTGAATCTTATCCTGTTTACTTCAGACCATTTCTCCAGTTTGTCCAGATCATTTTGAATTTTAATCCGATCCTCCAAAGCACTTGCAACCCCTCCCAGCTTGATATCATCTGCAAATTTTATAAGTGTCCTCTCTATGCAGTTATCTAAATCATTGATGAAGATATTGAACATAACCAGACCCTGAACTGATCCCTGTGGAACACTCCTCAGTATGCGCTTCCAGCTTGACTGTGAGCCATTGATAACTAAGTCTACGATTATGTCACGGAATCCGTGCCTTCCATTGACCTCCGTGACATTTTCTGGAGCTGCCAGCCAGCCCTGCCCTCGCAGTTCCCAGCCCCCAACCTGGTGGGGGGGACCCCGCAGCTGCCCAGTTGTGGCAGGCAGAGTGGTGGACCCTGCAGCTGCCCAGCCACAGCGGGCAGCCAGCCGGACCCGGCGCAGCTGCCCAGCTGCCACGGGCAAGGGAACTCCGGAGCTCCTCCGCACTGCATCGATGGGGGACCCGGGAGCCCCAGCAACAGTGGCTGCTGAACTCACCTATCCGTTTTGTCAGGGATATTTTTAGTGAAAGTCAGGGACAGGTTATGGGCTGCCTTGAATTTTTGTTTGTTTCCCGTGACCTGTCCCTGACTTTTACTAAAAATATCCCTGACAAAAACGTAGCCTTACTGATAACTACTCTCTGAGAATGGTTGTCCAACCAGTTATGCACCCACCTTTTAGTAGCTCCATTTAGGTTGTATTTCCCTAGTTTGTTTGAGAAGGTTGTGCAATACAGTATCAAAAGCCTTACTAAAAGTCAAGAAAATACCACATCTTCCCCCTGCCCCCATGATCCACAAAGCTTCTTACCCTGTCAAAGAAAGCTTAGGTGGTTTGACATGATTTGTTCTTGACAAATCCATGTTGGCTGTTACTTTATCACCTTATTATCTTCTAGGTGTTTGCAAATTGATGCTTGATTATTTGCTTATTTTTCCAGGTACTGAAGTTAAACTGACTGGTCTGTAGTTCCCTGGGTTGTCCTTATTCTCCTTTGAATAGATTGGCAATATATTTGCCCTCTTCCAGTCCTTTGGAGACTTTCCCATCTTCCATGAGTTTTTGAAGGTAATCGCTAAAGGCTCAGTCAGCTCCTTGAGTATTCTAGAATCTATTTCATGAGGCCCTGCCAACATGAAGACATCTAACTTTTCTAAGGCCATGTCTACACTGCCACTTACGTCAGTAAAACTTGTGTTTTGGAAAAAATACCCCACTGATTGACATAAGTTTTGCTGGCATAAGTGGTAGTGTGCATGATGCGATGTTGGCAGGAGAGCTGACATAGCTACCACCGCTTGATGAGGTGGTTTTATTATGTCGACGGGAGAGCTCTCTCCTGTCGGCATAGAGTGGCTACATGAGCGATCTTAGCAGATGCATTGGTACAGCTGTGCCGCTGTAAACTCACTGGTGTAGACATGGCCTAAGTAATTTTTAACTTCTTCCCTTGTTTTAGCCTCAGATCCCACCTTATTTTCACTGGTGTTCACTGTTAGACGTCCAATCACTACTAACATTTTTGGTGGAAACTGAATAAAAAAGGCATTTAGCACTTCTGCCATTTCCACATTTTCTGTCATTGTCTTCCCCCCGATTGAGTAATGGGCCTATCCTGTCCTTGGTCTTCCTCTTGTTTCTAATGTATTTGTAGAATGTTTTCTTGTTACCCTTTGTTTCTAGGTAGATTCATCTCATTCTGAGCCTTGGCCCTTCTAATTTTGTCCTTATATGCTTTTATTGGTTTTTTTGTATTTGGCCTTAGCACGTAACCGACTTCTGAAATTTTGTCTCTCTTACTGGGATTCCTGGAAAAAAATCAACGGACAGTTGCAGGATATAACCATGCTAAATCTTGTGTATATAACAGAACTGAACAGATCACCACATTTGAGATTGGGAAGGAATGACAAGCCATACAGTGTGAAGGATATCGATTTTCACTAATGAGTTAAAAGGCATGAGGTAAAATTTCCTTGTCCCCAAATACTTCAATTATAGGGACTACATGTGCAGTAGCTTTTCACCACTAGAACCCTACGTCCAAATCTTGAATGATTTGTCATTGCATATTAGTTATCACCACTGCATAATTCTGCTTGATGGTCTGTGCTCTTCAAGCTAAGGACTAGAATAGCAGGTGGCACAGGCCAAGATTGAAGTATGTGGGAGAGTCTTATTTTTCCAAAACAATTCTTCTTGTGAGACAATGCTATTGACTAAAACTTTGCTGAGTTGTGTTTTGTATTGTGTTCAGTGCAGGGTTTGGATGCAGTGTGGTAAATAAGGGCAGGGGCAGAGAGATAGAGAAAAACATAGCGAGTGTGTGACTTTGCAACCTTAATGTTCTTTTAACATGTGTTTTAATGTAACATGTATTAGATTCCAGAAGTCTGGCACCAAAGCTGAATGTTATCCTAGGAATATTAACTGGAGCATGTTGCACATACTAGACTATATACCGTGTTGTATATGGGGCCAAACTAGCTTTACTGTGACAGCGTCATTTTTCATTTTCACTTTTGTTTCAGACAGTAGCTTCAGTGTTAGTATACAAAAGCTGAGGTTAACGTAACAAGTTTTAATAATGCCGTCACCCTTTTATCCAGCCTGGAATTCCCTGTTAACAGGATGAGAAGACTGGAAATTGCTACTTTGTTACACAGTGCACAACCACTCTTTACAGTTCTAGCACAGTGGTTCTCAACCCACGGCCCAATCAGCACACAGCTGTGACCCATGTAGATATACAGGTAAGTCTATATATATTGCGTGGATGTGGCCCACGTAACACACAGAGAGCAGCATATGTGGCCCACAATGGTAAATAGGTTGAGAACCACTGTTCTAGCTGTTCTAAAATCTAAATTGGGTACATTAAACTCGCAGCAGCCTTGTACCTCGAAACCCAATGGGGGCTGGGAGTGTATGAATGGGCTTATAAAGTGCCCTCTCATGTCTTCATGTTCTACTTGATTTTGTATTCTGGAATGCAATTATAAAATTGCAAATGCAGTTTAGCAAATGCAGTTGCTAATATTGTATTTTAAGCTGACGCTGCTTGTATACAGTTGGCTCTGTAATGGTAGATTTGTTTTTCTATGGGATCAAGACTTCCTCTGAAACCCCCTGCTGCTGTCCCTAAGCACAGAAGTATTACCAGTTCAGAAGCATGAAACTAAATTGTGCTTATGAATTCTCCATGCTTATTGCAAGTTTTGCAGTGATGTAGCTCATCAGTTGAAGTTTTCAGGGCAGGGGGGAGTTATAGGAGAAGTGGAGCTAGAGAATGTCTAATTTCTGTCTTTAGAGACAGGTTTCAGAGTGGTAGCCGTGTTAGTCTGTATCAGCAAAAAGAACGAGGAGTATTTGTGGCACCTTACAGATACAGACAGACACAATTTTTGTTTCCAAATGCAAACAGATGGACATCATACCAAAAGGACTTAAGGTAAAAAATCCATTACAATCTACATACCACACAGACTATGCTGAGAGATTGTGCCCCACACTCTCAAAGAAACTGTGAAACCATCTGATCAACATCCTATACAGCAAATAGGGAAAGATTAAGAATGAGCTCTCAAAACTGGATACTCTCATAAAAAACCAACCTTCCACACAAACTTCCTCGTGGCTGGACTTTACAAAAACTAGACAAGCCATTTACAACACACACTTTGCTTCTCTACAAAGGAAAAAGGACACTAACCTATCTAAACTACTACATGCCACAAGGGGCCACAACAGTGGTTCCCTTAACTGACCCAACAGTATTGTTAATCTATCCAGCTATACTCTTAGCCCAGCAGAAGAATCTGTCCTATCTCAGGGCCTCTCCTTCTGCCCCTCCACCCCCACGAACATGATACACTTCTGTGGTGACCTAGAATCCTACTTTCGACATCTCCGACTCAAGGAATATTTCCAAGACACTTCTGAACAGCATAATAACCCACAGAAACCAACACTACAAAAAGAAGGATTCTGCGTGGACTCCTCCTGAAGGTCAAAACAACAGACTGGACTTCTACATAGAGTGCTTCCGCTGACGTGCACGGGCTGAAATTGTGGAAAAGCAGCATCACTTGCCCCATAACCTCAGCCGTGCAGAACACGACGCCATCCACAGCCTCAGGAACAACTCTGACATCATAATCAAAAAGGCTGACAAAGGAGGTGCTGTTGTCATTATGAATAGGTTGGAATATGAAAGAGAGGCTGCTAGGCATCTCTCTAACACCACATTCTACAGGCCATTACCCTCTGATCCCACTGAGGGTTACCAAAAGAAACTACACTATTTGCTCAAGAAACACCCTGAAAAAGCACAGGAACAAATCTGCACAGACACACCCCTAGAACCCCAACCCGGGGTATTCTATCTGCTACCCAAGATCCATAAACCTGGAAATCCTGGACGCCCCATCATCTCAGGCATTGGCACCCTGACAGCAGGATTGTCTGGCTATGTAGACCCTCTCCTCAGGCTCTACGCTACCAGCACTCCTAGCTATCTTCAAGACACCACTGACTTCCTGAGGAAACTATAATCCATTGGTAATCTTCCAGAAAACACCATCCTGGCCACTGTGGATGTAGAAACCCTCTAAACCAACATTCCACACAAAGATGGACTACAAGTCATTAGGAACAGTATCCCCGATAATCTCACAGCAAACGTGGTGGCTGAACTTTGTGACTTTGTCCTCACCCACAACTATTTCACATTTGGGGACAATGTATACCTTCAAGTCAGTGGCACTGCTATGGGTACCCGCATGGCCCCACAGTATGCCAACGTTTTTATGGCTGACTTAGAACAACGCTTCCTCAGCTCTTGTCCCCTAACGTCCCTACTCTACTTGCGCTATATTGATGACATCTTCATCATTTGGACCCATGGAAAAGAAGCCCTTGAGGAATTCCACCATGATTTCAACAATTTCCATCCCACCATCAACCTCAGCCTGTGACCAGTCCACACAAGAGATCCACTTCCTGGACACTACAGTGCTAATAAGCGATGGTCACATAAACACCACCCTATACCGGAAACCTACTGACCGCTACACTTGCCTACATGCTTCCAGCTTTCATCCAGACCACATCACACGATCCATTGTCTACAGCCAAGCTCTAAGATACAACCGCATTTGCTCCAATCCCTCAGACAGACAAACACCTACAAGATCTCTATCAAGCATTCTTAAAACTACAATACCCACCTGCTGAAATGAAGTAACAGATTGACAGTGCCAGAAGAAATCCCAGAAGTCACCTACTCCAGGACAGGCCCAACAAAGAAAGTAACAGAACACCACTAGCCGTCACCTTCAGCTCCCAACTAAAACCTCTCCAGCGCATCATCAAGGATCTACAACCTATCTTAGGCCTTGGCTACACTGGCGCTGTACAGCGCTGCAACTTGCTGTGCTCAGGGGTGTGAAAACGCCCCCCCCCCCCGAGCGCAGCGAGTGCAGCACTGTAAAGCGCCAGTGTAGTCAGCGCCTGCAGCGCTGCACGCTCGCTCGCAGCGCTGCAAGCTATTCCCCTCGGAGAGGTGGAGTACTTGCAGCGCTGCGAGAGAGCTCTCGCAGCGCTGGCGGCGCGACTACACTCGCGCTTCACAGGGCTGCTGCGTCAACGCTGTGAATTCTCAAGTATAGCCAAGGCCTTAAAGGACAATCCCTCACTCTCACAGATCTTGGGAGACAGGCCAGTCCTTGCTTACAGACAGCCCCCCAACCTCAAGCAAATACTCACCAACAACCACACAACAAAAACACTAACCCAGGAACCTATCCTTGCAACAAAGCCCATTGCCAACTCTGTCCACATATCTATTCAAGGGACACCATCATAGGACCTAATCACATCAGCCATACCATCAGGGGCTCGTTCACCTGCACATCTACCAATGTGATATATGCCATCATGTGCCAGCAATGCCCCTCTGTCATGTACATTGGCCAAACCGGACAGTCTCTATGCAAAAGAATAAATGAACACAAATCAGACGTCAAGAATTATAACATTCAAAAACCAGTGGGAGAACACTTCAACCTCCCTGGACACTCAATTACAGACCTAAAAGTCGCAACGCTTCAACAAAAAAGCTTCAAAAACATACTTCAACGAGAAACTGCAGAACTGGAATTCATTTGCAAACTGGACACCATTAAATTAGGCTTGAATAAAGACTGGGAGTGGATGGGTCATTACACAAACTAAAAACTATTTCCCCATGCTAATTTTTCCCCTACTGTTACTCACACCTTCTTGTCAACTGTTGGAAATGGGCCATCCTGATTATCACTACAAAAGTTTTTTCCTCCTGCTGATAATGGCCCACCTTAATTGATTAGTCTCGTTAGAGTTGGTATGGCAACCCCCATTTTTTCATGTATTTTCCACTGCATGTGTCTGATTAAGTGGGTTTTAGCCCACGAAAGCTTATGCCCAAATAAATTTGTTTCTTTAGAGAGAAGTTTAAATTTAATTCCAGGGAATTCACAGAAGCACTCCTTTAACATAGGTTTTTATAATTGGATGCTTGGGCTGAAATGCTGGTTCTCTGAGGATCCAGTCCTTCCTCAGTTGCACTAGAACAGGGGTGGCCAACCTGTGGCTCTTCAGAAGTTAATATGTGGCTCCTTGTATAGGCACCGACTCGGGCTGGAGCTATAGGTGCCAACTTTCCAATGTGCCGGGGAGTGCTCACTGCTCAACCCCTGACTCTGCCACAGGCTCTGCCCCCACTCTACCCCTTCACGCACCCTCCCCTGAGCCTGCCGTATTCTCACTTCTTCCCCTGCCTCCCGGAGCCTCCTGCACACTATGAAACAGCTGATCAGGAGGTGTGGGGAGGGAGGGAGGGGGAGGCGAGGCGCTGATCCGCAAGGCTGCTGATGTATTACTATGGCTCTTTGGCAATGTACATTGGTAAATTCTGGCTCCTTCTCAGGCTCAGGTTGGCCACCCTTGCTCTAGAAAGTCTACAACATCCTAGTGAGCAGCAGCTTATAGAAGTTTGTAAATGTAGTGCAGTAATGAATTCAGCAGCAAAATCAGTAGACCAGCGCATAATATTGGAACGAGCCAGGCAGTCTGCTGGATCAACTACACTTCTACCTCAATATAATGCTGTCCTCGGGAGCCAAAAAAATCTTACCGTTTTATAGGTGAAACCGCGTTATATCGAACTTGCTTTGATCCACAGGAGTGCGCAGCTGCGCCCCCCTGGAGCACTGCTTTACCGCCTTATATCCAAATTCATGTTATATCAGGTCGCGTTATATCGGGGTAGAGGTGTATTCACAAAGTTTCAAAGGAGACAGAAGCTGTATGGTGTATATTAAACCAAAATGATGTCATTGGTACAGTACAAATTCAAGGGCTGTGATAGACTTCAGGGCCACTCCAATAAATAAATAAAATAAAAATCAAGCTTAGGTGCTTACCTGTCCATTTCACAAGAAAATGTCCTCTTCCCCTTTTATGGGGGGGTGGGGGGGGAAGGTCCTTGGGAATGGACATAGCTTCTGCTTGCCATTGAATCAGGGCCTCCTGTGGTGATGACTTCATTTGTCAGTCTAATCCTTCATACTCACCTTTCCTTACCTCACACATTGAGATGCCAACAGCTAGGGAAGCCCAAGCAACAGCTACCTATCAATTCTGCAGTATCTTTGAATGGATGTATTAAGACTAAGTGGGGGCAACTTAGTTTAAACCAACAAACAAACCCTAAGGGGGAAATGCCTCAATTGTTACTGTTTCTTTTTATAAACAAGCTTTTATCCTTCTAAACTTTGGAGTCTTAAGCAGTTGGGGGAGCCAGGAACTTTGGCTGTTTTAACCATGATGCCTCTTATTCTACTATATCTGTGTCCACAGTTCTGAGTCCTTCACAGTGAAATGTGGGTATTGCCAATATTCCCCAGTGAATGCACTTTTGAAACCAAAATTCCAAAAGTATAATCCCAGTCTGGGTAGGGTTGGCTTTCAAATTTGGGGGTGAATAGATAAGTTTTCAAGTCATGCTTGGCGGCTCCATATGCACTTCCTGAAATTTAAAGGCAGAAGGCCTGGACTTGCCCGCTTGATGACACTTGAGGGCAGATGGCTCTTTGAGTAGCCAGACTGGAATGCTGTCAGACCTATGGAAAACCTGCCTTATTTATAGCTAGGGATGGGAAGGTTTGATTTAAATCAAAGCAATTTAAATCACCAATTTTAATCGTGATTTAAGTCAGCAAGCTGGAAACCTTGATTTAAATCATTAGTTTTAATTGTGATTTAAGTCAGTTGGCTGGAAGCCTTGATTTAAATAATTGATTTTAATCATGTTTTGCATTTGTACCTTTATTTTCCTAAAAAAAAAAAAAAAAAAAGGTTGATTTTTATTAGTTGGTAACCATTAAAACATGTTGATTTGCATCTAAAAATAGCCTTTATACTAAATTTAGTGCTTCTTTTTGCTAACCAGGAGGGTACACTCTGGCTCAGATTCTCAGAGGTATTTAAGATTCAAACTTGCATCGAAATCACAGGACTTTGAGGATCTGGGCCTCTATCTATACACCTTTATTTAAGCAGTTATATAGCTTAATTTACATTTATTCCAATTATTAATTTACATTTTTATGTTGAAAAACGATGAAAGATGCATTTCTTATTTACCAGATTAACTTTACTCGTGATTCGTGTTGATCTCTATTTGGATGGAAATTCAAGTGTAGCTAAAAATGCACAAAAACATCATTTTAATGTTTTATTAAACTACCTTAAGTCCTGGATACATACAAAAATTATCAAAACATGTTTTGCATTTCAAACCAATTTATTAAACAAAGGAAGTGTTACTGGTAGCTAATAAATTGAGTTGATTTGTTTCTGGTCATCACATCTTTCAAGATTTTAAAACTAGTAGATCTCATCCTTTCATACCATTCATAGATTAGAAGAGGAAAACAAGCTTTCCTGCTTTTTCAACTCCGAATTGACTTCTAAACTTTGAATGACCATTGAGCTAAACTAGTTTACACTGAAATATTGAAGTGTTTACACTAAACCAGTTGAAGATGCTAGTGTTGTCAAAAGCTGGTTTAGCACTTCAGCAAACTCTTGACTCCAGGTGCTTAGCCAGTGTCTTCTATCAGTTTAATGGTTTAACTTTCTTAAAACTTGGTAGTAAACACACACTGCTTAGTTTTTGGATATAAATGATTTTAAATAGATTGTTTAGGCCTTAACTTAGTTTGTCAATTTCAAATTTAATTTTAAATAGGTTTATTTAAAAAAAAAAAACCATACTTGTTTGAAATAAAAAAACTGGCAAGGCAAAAAATCCATTTTTAATTAAAAATATATTTTTATCCACCCTAATTAGAGTATGGGCTGGGAGGGGATGCGGAGGGAACCAGAATCCTAGTCTTTAAGGAGCAGAAACTTGCCAGCATGGAATGCTAGTGCAAGTTGGAAGTAGGGGAGGGAGCTCGACTCAAGTCAGCCATTAGTGTCCTGCTACTACTCCTGCTGGGCTTCCCTCCAATTTTCTTCCTGCTGCGCTGCTCACTGGCAGTACGTTTGAGACATGACTGACTACAGCTAAAATGATTGCTCTAAATCAGCGTGGAATAATTTTTCTTGACTTAGACATCCTTCTAAACCTGAGAGTTCAAGATACCTTTTAAATCACTTGGTCTAGCAGTACTTTTTGTCACTGGTCCCATAGTGAATGTACAGAGGTCCAAGATCTCATCATGTTCACTACAATTGCATCGACCTGTGAATTGTTGTGTAAATACCTATTAGTTTCTCTGATATTAAACTGGAATTTCCCTTTAAAGAACAAAGATGGCTTGCTTGCTTTTTGTAGGGGAGGTATTCTGAACTGGTTATCCTCCTAGACAGCCAGTAGAGTTCGTGAGCACTGTTACAAGAGGTGGATCCATTTTAGGCCATTAAAATGTACAGCGTAGGAGTTCCCTGAAATGCAGCTAAGCTCAGTTCCTAATTTTTCCATTTTCATGGCCTAAATTAGTCCTGCAAAATTGTGCTTGCCCACTCATATGGAGTGAGTCACTTTTCTTGACAGGTGACTAAAATGTCATAAGTTTTCTTATGAGGGAGGAGGGGAGGGATAGCTCAGTGGTTTGAGCATTGGCCTGCTAAACCCAGGGTTGTGAGTTCAATCCTTGAGAGGGCCATTTAGGGATCTGGGGCAAAAATCTATCTGGGGATTGGTCCTGCTTTGAGCAGAGGGTTGGACTAGATGACCTCCTGAGGTCCCTTCCAACCCTGATATTCTATGAACTTTTCTGTGGCATTTGATACCATAGATCACCAAATACTCTCATCTCACCCTAGGGACCGGCAGGGTAAACAGAAATACCCTGAAATGCCTAGGTTCTTTCCCATAGACCTAACTCTCAGGGTCACTGTGGGCTGGGCAACTGTCCCTCCACCTCCAAAGGCGCTCTCACTTGCAGTAGCCTGTGAGGCTCAGTCTTCTCATGTTATTCAGTGTCTATATGAAACTGTTGGGGGAGATGGTGAGACATAACGAGTTGAATGCAGATGACACCCAGATTGACGTTTCCTTTATGTCAAACATGCAACTCTGGCTCCTACCTTTCAGTGCCTAGCCAAAACTCTGAGCTATCTGCTAGTTAAAACTGAACGCAGGCAAGATTGGAATAATGCATGCAGAAAGGCTGCACTTCAGAGAACATTTCTCCTCTGTCACTCCCAGCTGGCCTGGGCATCCATACTCCAACTTGCCTGTCTGCAGCCTTGGGGTCTTTGGGGTCTTCTCGCTGTCATTGGATGCCCAATAAGCCATCGCGACAAAAGGTCACTTCCATCTGCTCAGAATATTGGAATAAATTACACCGTCAACCAGTAGGAGAGATCTGTGAGTGTAGGAAATAGAACTTTCATAGGAGCTGGACCTAGGCAGTGGAACATACTTTTACAAGAGAAAAGCGTGACCATGTAGCTTTCCACTTTCACATCTAAATATAAAACTCATTTTTTAACTTGGCTTGCATGCACTACACACCCATTTGTATATCTCGTAAACACAATAGAGAGAATCCTGTAAACTAGTCTGACTGCTTCTCCTGCGCTCAGATGCTATGGAGTTTGTGGGGCAATATAAGTACCTTGGTAGAACATTGCAGTGAATAGATTGAGTCTTGGTTTGTAAAAGTCTTATTGTTCTGAGAGTAAATGTAGATAAACTATTAAATGAATATTTCTGCACCCTAATTTATTTTAGTCCAGGCTTTTGCTTTTTTTTCTGGACCTACACAGTCAGGGAAGGAAGGATGTGTTTTGCAGTGACTGGATCCAGCAACATCCAAACTTAGTCTGATACATCTTTCAGCTGCTAAAGTTATTTCAGACCTGTGTATACTCATTGCCTTGTTTATCAGATCTGAATGAAAAGCAAGCTATAGCTCCACTGGCTTCTTACAGTTTCTGCCATGCAACTTCTTGTCTGCAGACTCTCACCCTCTCAATCTGAGGTAGCTGACAAGCGTGCACTCATTGTAACCTCAGTTCTTCTGAGGGGATGAGTTAGGTTGCAGTCAAGGAATGGTACTAATGTTGCTCTTCCCCATACCAAAACCTGTGCCTGCGCCTCTGCCTTTCAATGTTTTCTCCATGGCAGCTGCTGAGTTGCACTGTTCTAATTTTTCTTACCTATTCTGACTTATCAGAGGCAGAAACCCTCAGTGTGCCAACTTATCTCCCTTGTGTAGAAGCCTCATACTCTTCCTTGGACTAGTTTTCTCCACCTTAGAGCTTAGTTACTGCTGGTCTACTTACCTCAGCAGAATCTTCCAAATACATTTAGATTATAAAAATGTGTGTGTCCAAAGAGTTGTGGATTGTTGAGATTCAGACTCTAGAAAGAATGTTGATGGCCTCTGTCAGTATTACATTTCCGTAAAGGGACTGTTGGACAAACATGGAAAGAGCATCGGCAAAAATCTTTAGTGTGGTTCTACTCTGTAAAATGACTGTCCGCTAGCTAATCATCTTTCTGTGTGTTTGAGTCCAGAGTCTGACTATGGACAAAGTTACTAATTTGTCCTCCTGTTGGCTATTCTGTATCAACAAGATTAACTAAGTTACTACTTTCACTTGGGTTGCCGAATCTCTATTACTGGTAGTGAGGCACAGACCTGTAAACCCTGCCTGGGACTCAGGCCTGGTCTACACTACGATTTTAGGTCGAATTTAGCAGCGTTACCTCGATTTAACCCTGCACCCGTCCACATGACGAGGCCCTTTTTTTCGACTTAAAGGGCTCTTGTAATCGATTTCTTTACTCCACCCCCGACGAGGGGATTAGCGCTGAAATCGGCCTTACTGGGTTGAATTTGGGGTAGTGTGGATGCAATTCGACGGTATTGGCCTCCGGGAGCTATCCCAGAGTGCTCCATTGTGACCGCTCTGGACAGCGCTCTCAACTCAGATGCACTGGCCAGGTAGACAGGAAAAGTCCCGCGAACTTTTGAATTTCATTTCCTGTTTGGCCAGCGTGGCGAGCTGATCAGCACAGGTGACCATGCAAAGCTCATCAGCAGAGGTGACCGTGGAGTCCCAGAATCTCAAAAGAGCTCCAGTATGGACCGAATGGGAGGTACGGGATCTGATCGCTGTATGGGGAGACGAATCCGTGCTAGCTGAACTCCGTTCCAGTAAACAAAATTCCAAAACATTTGAAAAAATCTCCAAGGGCATGAAGGACAGAGGCTATAACGGACTCGCAGCAGTGCTGCGTGAAAATTAAGGAGCTCAGGCAAGCCTACCAAAAAACCAGAGAGGCAAACGTCCGCTCCGGGTCACAGCCCCAAACATGCTGCTTCTATGATGAGCTGCATGCTATTCTAGGGGATGCAGCAACCACTACCCCAACCCTGTGCTTTGACTCCGTCAGTGGAGTAGAATGCAACATGGAAGCGGGTTTTGGGGACGAGGAAGATAGCTCACCGCAAGGAAGCGGAGAAACCGGTTTCCCCAAAAGCCAGGATCTGTTTCTCACCCTGGACCTGGAGTCAGTACCCCCCGAACCCACCCAAGGCGGGCTCCCAGACCCTGAAGGCGGAGGACCTCTGGTGAGTGTACCTTTGTAAATATTATACATGGTTTAAAAGCAAGCGTGTTTAATGATTAATTTGCCCTGGCATTCGCGGCCAGTACAGCTACTGGAAAAGTCTGTTCACGTGTCTGGGGATGGAGCAGAAATCCTCCAAGGACATCTCCATAAAGCTCTCCTGGATGTACTCCCAAAGCCTTTGCAAAAGGTTTCTGGGGAGGGCAGCCTTATTCCGTCCTCCATAGTAGGGTTAGTTGGGTTTGTGCTGCACATTAACCCGGAAACCGCAGCCCCTTCTTTTAAATGGCCAACCCATTTTAAATGGCCAACCCAACAGCCGCTTGGTATGGGAAATGAGGGCGCTGCTGTTTGAAACCATTCCCACATGTTATGAAGGTTAAAGAAGCCAAAAGACTGTGGCTTACCATGGCTGCCTGCAAGCCGAATTCTGTTGCCCAGCCCTGCATGAGTGATCTCTCACACCAAACCGGCAGGCCCTCAATAAGAGGCAAAATGCAACCTTGTAACGAAAGCACATGTGCTATGTAATGTTAACAGCAAGGTTTACCGTGAAAGAGTGTACCCATTGTTCTATAAAATGTGTCTTTTTAACTACCACTCTCCTTTTTTTTTTCCCTCCACCAGCTGCAAATGTTTCTCCTTCCCAGAGGCTAGCGAATATTAGAAGGCGAAAAAAACGCACTTGGGATGAAATGTTCTCTGAGCTAATGCTGTCCTCCCACACTGACAGAGCACAGCAGAATGCGTGGAGGCAGACAATGTCAGAGTGCAGGAAAGCACAATATGAATGCGAGGAGCGGTGGCGGGCTGAAGTTGATAGGTGGCGTCAGCTTGCTGACAGAAGGCAGGAGTCAATGCTCAGGCTGCTGGAGGATCAAACTCATATGTTCCAGCGTATGGTTGAGCTGCAGGAAAGGCAGCAGGAGCACAGACCGCCGCTACAGTCCCTGTGTAACCAACCGCCCTCTTCCCCAAGTTCCATAGCCTCCTCACCCAGATGCCCAAGAATGCGGGGGGGGGGGGGGAGGGGCCCTCTGGCCACCCAGCCACTCCACCCCAGAGGATTGCCCAAGCAACAGAAGGGTGGCATTCAATAAGTTTTAAAGTGCAGTGTGGCCTTGTCCTTCCCTCCTCCCCCACCCTTCCCGGGCTACCTTGGCAGTTATCCCCCTATTTGTGTGATGAATTAATAAAGAATGCATGAATGTGAAGCAACAATGACTTTATTGCCTCTGCAAGCGGTGATCGAAGGGAGGTGGGGAGGGTGGTTAGCTTACAGGGAAGTAGAGTGAACCAAGGGGGAGCGGGGTTCATCAAGGAGAAACAAAGAGAACTTTCACACCGTAGCCTGGCCAGTCATGAAACTGGTTTTCAAAGCTTCTCTGATGCGCACCGTGCCCTCCTGTACTCTTCTAACCGCCCTGGTGTCTGGCTCCGTGTAATCAGCGGCCAGGCGATTTGCCTCAACCTCCCACCCCGCCATAAACGTCTCCCCCTTACTCTCTCAGATATTGTGGAGCGCACAGCAAGCAGTAATAACAATGGGAATATTGGTTTCGCTGAGGTCTATCCGAGTCGGTAAACTGCGCCAGCGCGCTTTTAAATGTCCAATTGCACATTCTATCACCATTCTGCACTTGCTCAGCCTATAGTTGAACAGCTCCTGACTACTGTCCAGGCTGCCTATGTATGGCTTCATGAGCCGTGGCATTAAGGGGTAGGCTGGGTCCCCAAGGATAACTATAGGCATTTCAACATCCCCAACGGTTATCTTCTGGTCTGGGAAGAAAGTCCCTTCCTGCAGCTTTTTAAACAGACCAGAGTTCCTGAAGATGTGAGCATCATGTACCTTTCCCGGCCATCCCACGTTGATGTTGGTGAAACGTCCCTTGTGATCCACCAGTGCTTGCAGCACCATTGAAAAGTACCCCTTTCGGTTTATGTACTCGCTGGCTTGGTGCTCTGGTGCCAAGATAGGGATATGGGTTCCGTCTATCGCCCCACCACAGTTAGGGAATCCCATTGCAGCAAAGCCATCCACTATGGCCTGCACATTTCCCAGAGTCACTACCCTTGATATTAGCAGCTCTTTGATTGCGTTGGCTACTTGGATCACAGCAGCCCCCACAGTAGATTTGCCCACTCCAAATTGATGCCCGGCTGACCGGTAGCTGTCTGGCGTTGCAAGCTTCCACAGGGCTATCGCCACTCGCTTGTGAACTGTGAGGGCTGCTCTCATCTTGGTATCCTGGCGCTTCAGGGCAGGGGAAAGCAAGTCACAAAGTTCCATGAAAGTGCCCTTACGCATGCAAAAGTTTTGCAGCCACTGGGAATCGTCCCAGGCCTGCAACACTATGCAGTCCCACCAGTCTGTGCTTGTTTCCCGGGCCCAGAATCGGCGTTCCACGGATAGAACCTGCCCCATTAACACCATGATGTGCACATTGCCGGGGCCCGTACTTTGTGAGAAGTCTATGTCCATGTCCTCATCACTCTCATCACTGCACTGCCGTCGCCTCCTCGCCTGGTTTTGTTTTTGCAGGTTCTGGTTCTGCATATACTGCAGGATAATGCGCGCGGTGTTTACAGTGCTCATAATTGCCACAGTGATCTGAGCTGGCTCCATGTTCCCAGTGCTATGGCGTCTGCGCTGAAAAAAGGCGCAAAACGATTGTCTGACGTTGTTCTGATGGAAGGGGGGCGACTGACGACATGGCTTACAGGGAATTAAAATCAACAAAGGGGGTGGCTTTGCATCAAGGAGAAACACAAACAACTGTCACACAGAATGGCCCCCTCAAGGATTGAACTCAAAACCTTGGGTTTAGCAGGCCGTTGATTTCACGAAGGGGGTTGGGGGGGAGAAAATGAATACAAATGAATACAAAACAAATCTGGTCTATTTCTTGTTTTGATCCACTCCATCTCTCTTATACATCTTAGGCTGGCAGCAGACGGTGTAGTACGACTGCTAGCCATCGTCATCTCCTGGCTGCTCACCAGAAGACGGTGCAGTATGACTGCTGGCAGGACTGAGTCTCCAGGAGACGAAACTTAAAAAGGGAATGACCTGGTTAAGTCACTCCCATGTCTGCCCACGCGCCCCGACCGACCTCACCAAGGTCGGCTAAAGAGCACCCAGGAGTATGACGACGATGGCTACCAGTCGTAATGCACTGTCTGCTGCCAAAAGCTGCTATGTAGCAATGCAGTCCCACGTCTGCCAGCACCCAGAATTCCAATAGGCGACAGAGACTGTGGGAACTGTGGGATAGCTACCCACAGTGCAACGCTCCGGAAGTCGATGCTAGCGTCGGTACTGTGGACGCAGTCCACCGACTTAATGCACTTAGAGCATTTTGTGTGGGGACACACACAATCGACTGTATAAAAATGATTTCTAAAAAAACGACTTCTATAAATTTGACCTAATTTCGTAGTGTAGCCATACCCTCAGGATGACTTTGCAGAATTAGCAGGGTTTGGGGAGGGATGTGGACTTATGTTGACCGAATGTGCTTGATTTGTAGTAATTAAGTGAATAAACCTGGAGCCCTTGTGCTTAGTCATCCTTAGACTGAAATTGCACTTTAAGAATTTATTCAAAGCAGCTGGCTGTTTGGTATTACTTTATACATGTAACAAGGTCCCACCAAGTGATTTCTACTCTTAACCAGACAGTGACAGAAACAAGAACTAGTACTAGGATTCAGTGCAGTTTTACTCTTACTGCTCAGATACTGTGGATCATTCAAACCGTGGAGCACCTTTCATTCTATTTACTGTAGCTCCTGGGAGCAGCAACGCAGGTAAAGACATCTTCATCCTTAACTGACTTTCTCTGGCTTCTGTAAAAGCAGACCTTTAATATATTCTTGTATTAATATTGTTTGGTTTTTGGCTTCCTAGTTTGATGTCACTGCAACTCATTTTAGTGTCTTTTCTTAACGATGTGTCTGCTGCTTTCATGTCTGAAAAGTTCAGTAACTTAGAAGAAGGGAGGGGAAGGGTTTGGCAGGGTCAGCAGAGATGGTTGTGGAATCTTAAGTTTTTTGGAACACAGAGAAACATGTTTTGTTGCAGAACACAAGAGTTATGAGATGGCTTTGTATTAGAAGCAGTGTCTCACATAGTAAAAAACAAAACAAAACTGTTTCTAAGACTAAAAATTGCTTCTGGTTCTCTTTGACATTTTAATCCTTCACTGTAAATGTACAGAGTTGCATACACGTTTGGGTGGCAGTTGATGCTCAGGCATTTGGACATAATTTGTATTGCATCAGCTAGGCATTCTTGGCCAGTGCACACCTGACCAAGTAGAAACAATTGTTCCAATTTATTTAAATGACTTTCAGCCCTGCTTTCCTTTTTTTAGGTTGCTCCCTTTGTTTAGTAAGAAAAATGAAATAGCCAGAGCATCAAGGGAGTTGGGGGTGTGCTGACTGTCATAGGTTTGTGTGATCTTTTCATTGGCATTTAAGCAAATATAATATGCAGTGTGATTCCTCCAAACAGATTTGCTTTTAAAACACTAATTATCAAGTAGGGGCTTCCTACTGATAAATTACAATGCAAGATTTGTTTCCTATTTTTTACTAAATGTGGAACTAAAGACTATATAAAGCAGACTTCAGTTAGCTTGGTGTATCAATTTACTATATATGTATTTAGATTGCTGTAATACCCACAGTATGGTACATGCTTTCCACATGTTTGCCCTGAAGAGTTTTTCTCTTTCAGATTACAAAATGGATGAAATCTAGGGAAGGGGCTGTACCATATAAGCATTGATGGATTGATATCTGCACATATTGGTAGTACCAAGCTTTTTTCGCTTACATACACTATTCCCAGCTGCCCTGCAACCTAGCATTTTTTCCTGGTGAATTTCTTGTAGGGTTCATGTCACATGGTTCTTGAGGGACAGGCATGAGATGGGAGTGACCTGGCTTGAAAAGGGCAATCCATTTGTAAGGTGCATTCCATATGTGGGAGAACTGAATGACTGGGATAACAAAGCTATCAGTGTGTTGCTTCTTGTCCCTGTTCTCCCAGATACAAGGCTGATAAATAGTGAGGGAACAGGGATGCAGAGCCCAGAAGGGTGATGACAAACCTGAACCTGATGAGAGAAAAGGGAGCCAGTGGAAGATTCAAAGGTTTATTTTAAATATAAATCTAAGTCCGAAACAAAAACAAAGTTCTCCAGCACTTGAAATTTAACCATCGTCAGTACCGGCTGCAGTACTTTTAGTTACTACTTCATAAAGAGTATGTCAGTGTGATAAATGCAACAAACTCTTCCCCAATGGAGATAATGCTCCATCAACACTTTCTCTTCCTTAAAGCAGGGATCTTGAATGTGTGAATGGTGGCATTTGTGAAACTGACTGAGATCCTGTCCCTTCCCAATAGCATAAAAACTGGAAGTGAACAAAGGAGGAGAGGAAGCTCAGCCAGCTGTTGGTTAAGAGAATCTTAGATCTCCCCAAGTCCTCAGACTCTACCCACAATTGGTGGTTGTCACTCTTATCTTCCTAGTCCCACATCTGGCTGTGGATCATTTTCAGATAATGCTGAATCCCAAAGACGAAGGATGAAATAAAGCTTTATTTTGTATATACGTCTTAGGGAGGGCTCTGTGTATCTTGCAAATTGTGGGGTAGCAGTATACCTAACCAACTTTGTGTACCATAGAACAAACTATTCATGATCTGTCTTTAGAAGAAATTGCATGGCATTTGATAGTTCATGATATAGATTACTCCAGGGGGAATTCTGCACCACTGCACTTGTGGAGAATTCATGTCCCTGCAGATTTCTTTGCTTCCCTGCAGAAAAATGACTTTCTGACAGGGAAGCAAAGGGAAGCCACAAGAGCAGTCACATGCCTCTCCCCAGCAGTCGTTTTGGGTGTCCAGAGCAGCCAGCGGAGAGGTAAATCACCATGGCGGGGGATGAGGGGCTGGGGATGCCCTGACTGGTGGCTTCTATACTGTGCTGGGCTCAGCTGCTAGTTCTATCTGGGCTGGGGGTGGCGGAAGACAGGACATCCTCTTCCTCTGCAAGGAGTGGCCTGGTCCGGGTCAGAACCACCCCCCAGAAACCTCCCTGGCTGCAGGAAGCTCCACCCCCCCCCTACAGCTTCCTGCTCCCCTGTCCACCTAACCCCCATGCATCTGAACCCACCCCAGGCAGCTGTACCCAGAACCACCCCCCTCTCCTAGGTGCCTGCACCCAGAACCCCCCACACCCAAACCCATCCACCCTGATGAGACCCCCTGCACCTGGACCACACTGATGAGACCCCCTGCACTCAGACTGCCACCCCACTGAATGACAGCTGCACCCGGTCCCCCACCACCTGCACCCAAACCCCACCACCTGCTGAGCCCCTGCACTCGAATTTCCCCCTTTCCCCCAGCCCCAGCCACCTTCAGCTGGACCTCCACCCAGAACCCCCCAACAAAGCCCCTGTGCATCCAGATCACCCAGACTTCCCACTGAGCCACTCACACTCAGCTTGCCCCACCTAGAACCCTCTCACCTCACATCTGGGTCACACCCACACTAAGCCCCTCCACACTTGGATCCTGATGGGTTGAGCCTGCCTGCCAGCAGTTGGTGTGGGAGGGGCAGGACCCCACGGTCTTTCTGGGGCAGGCCCGGCCCTTGCACTGGGTCAGGGGCTGGTACAGCCTCACTGCCCAGTCCGTGTTGGCAGGGGAGGGGGGAGAACTGCTGGGTGATCTCTCACCTCCATGCAGCCAGTAGCCTGTGCTCCCTACTGCCATGCTGGAGCCTCCACATTTATTTATTGACAAATAACATTTGCAGAATTTTAAAATATTGTGCTGAGAATTTTTAATTTTTTGGCACAGAATTCCCTCAGGAGTAATAAGTACAGAATTTAGTTGAACAGGCTTTGCTGGGAGGCAGCATGGTGACACTAAGTCCTAAATCTAAAATTAGAGCCGTGACTCCTTAGTTCTGTTTTTTGAATCAAGATTGGGTATTCTTCTAAAAAATATGCTTTAATTCAAACACACTTATTTGGGGGAAGTTCTATGGCCTGTTAAGCAGGAAGTCAGACTACATGATCAAATTGGTTTCTTATGAATTCTTAGAATCTGTGAATCTAGTTCAGCATGGGTTTTTATTATTTGTAATGCAGCATGGAAGCAAAACATTGACTTTATTTTGTGTGTATCTACTATGGGTGGTGTTCACTCCAAGGTATTGCTTTTCTTTAATTTGAATCAGGATAGTACCTTATTCTATAAATCACATATGCTGCCAAGTGTTGCTGAGTGTGAAAGGGTCTATGGAGAAATGTTTAGATAAATGTGAAAAGAGGCAGCCATCCATGCTTTTTAAAGCTGCTAAGAAGTGGAAGTCCTACCAGTGCCACCCCTTAATTTTGATTGAGTGTTCCATATTTTTAATAGTCTGGTTAGGAGGTGTCAGATGAATTTGAGTCTCCACCCCTCTCTCGTTACTTAAAAGTTCCTCCTTTCTATCCCTTCTACTTTCCCTAGAGCCTCTTGATTACTGCACAAGATCTGTCTCTCCACTACTCTATTCCTTTTTATCCAGGGATCTCAAAACCGCAGTCGTTTGGGTAGTTTCTATGTGGTTAGCTCCAATGCCTGCCTCTGCTGTTGCCCAGAGCTTTCATAAATAGCACCATGAAACTGTTGTGATTGACTTTTTTGCTGCTGCTTGCTGCCTATAGGGTTCTGTGTAGTTAGAACCCTGCAAATCCGTGGATATCTGGACCATTTTTGACCAGATGCGGAAACAAATTTTGTATCCATGCAGGGCTCTATGTATAGTAGTCTTTCATTTCACTGGGCTGCTGCTTAGGAAGCCATGTGTAGATGTAGAGCCACTGAAGTGATCTCTCTTCAGACTTAGGAAAGCAGCACTGCCATGGGTTACATTTAGAAGGCCTATTTTGTAGCCATAAGGGTTAATTATTTTACTATTACAATGCCTAAGACTATATAAAAAGATTAGAGAATTATTTTCCTTTTGTATGCTTGCTTTGAGCGCATCACTTTGTGTATTTTACCTGTCCATATGGATCTCTCACGTAGCAATAGGGAGAGAAGAATCTTTATGAAGGTAGGGAAATGCGACTGTAAACAAATTGGCAGGGAGATTTGGGATCAGACGCTACCTCATCCCACCAGTAACTCATGTTTTTAAAAGACTAGATTTCTAGTTGAGATTTAAATTCTGCAGAAAGTGATGACTGAGTCCCCCACACTCATCACGTTTTCCCCCTTACCATTAGTGTGTGAATCCTTCAAACCCTGGTTTATAGCTCATCACAGCCTTCCCTAGTTTAAGCTATTGCCACTTACGAGTGAATTGGCCGTGAATGGGCCTGGGGGCACTTAGGAGCAGTTGTGCTCTTTCAGTCAGGTTGCATGCAGTTAAATATTCCTACACAATGAAAATAATCTAGTTCACCCCTCTCAAGAATTAGGACAAGCAGCCCAGAATTGGACCTGAACCTACATCTCTACAGGAGAATGTTACTGTAAATAATGCGGCACCTAAGACCACTTGACCCATCCTGTCCTTCCCAGTGAAAGCTTGATTCTGTTTAACACAGCGGAAGATTCACCACAAAGTATTAGGAAAGCCAAATTTTCATTTTTTAAGTGATGAGTATTTTAATAAAAAGTTGTCTAAATCTCTCAGGTAAGTGTCCAGAGCCTATAGCACCTGTAGATATAATGTCCCACAGGAACTAAGCCCTAATCCTATGCAGATTTGAACCTAAACTGGTGAGATTGAAGGTCACTTGGTATTGTCATAAAAACAAATAACCAAAGTAACTGAGAAGATTTCTGGGTTTGCGCTCTCTTCCTTGCAAATCCTTTTGCTTACCAGACACATTAGATCAGCCCTGCCCACCTTAGGGAAATTACAGTGCTAGCCTCCATCCTGCTGTGAAGAAACTCTGTCCTTGTCTAACGGATTTGATGGCAGGTTTAATTGAGGGCATTCTGGCTCTTGCTTTTCAATTAGTTCAGTCTGAAACTGATCTATTTTGGTTCCAACCATTGCTGAATGATTAAGATGAGAGTAGAGAGGTGGAAACTTAACCTGTAAATCACAGACATTTAGTGGTTAGAAGCAGATGTAACTTTTAAAATACTGTAAATTTGTGGCATTTCTCTGTTTTAATATTTCAATTTGGAACATACGAGCTGCAATATGAGGAAGTTGTGAACTGGCTCTTGTATCCTTTAACAAAGCTGACAGTCCAATCTTCAGGTTATCAGAAAGCTGGGAAATAGTTTTCTTGTAATGATACTGGGAGAACCATCTAAATCAAATGCTAAACCTTCAAGTGCCACTTGTATTTCTCATTTGGGTTAGAGCTGGAGAGGTAAAAATCTACCCTTTGCCTGTGTACCAAATAAGTGGAAAGTACTTAGAGGTCACAAGTAACTGCTATAAGTAAGAAGTTGGGAAGTTTCTTCTAAACTTCCTATTTTAACGTGAGCTGCTGCCATTCATTCTTGCTCTGAAGCAATATTGGGTGCATGCATGTCTCCAAATTTAAAAAGCTGTTATAGTAAGTTACTGAAACCTAGTGGACTACATCTTTACTTTCCATATTTAATTGGCACGCAAGAATTACTTTAAAAATTGTTATTGGCTCCAGTGACGATTGCAGTTTTTGGAGTCTTGTTTCAGAGACCTATGGCTGTGAAAGAGCAAATAGATAATGTGGACTTAAGTATGAAAAGTAGTAGTGTTGGCTCCAGTGGAGCTATAAAGTGTTATCTGTTGATCATGGGGTCATTTTTCTGTGGGAGAAGAGACAAGTGGGTGACAGTAGGTGTCATATTCATGCCCTCCCTTTCTCAGTAGAGAGGTGACACTGGAATTGGTCTCGCTTAGGAGACCTGCCCAACCTTAATGTGGAAACTCCTAGCCCACTGAAATACTGATAGGGTGTTGATCTTGGGGATGGGAGACTTGTGTGTTTTGAGCATCCAGCCCAGACTTTCAATTTTTAAAAATACTTACAGCTTTTAATGGTGTTAAATGAATTGGCACCTGCGATGAGGAAAGGAAACAAATGGCAGGTTCATTTTAAGTGAAAGTGATAAAATGGATCCCAAAATGATATCTTGAGGTCTGACCTGTCAGAGCTGAGTTGAAGTCTCTGGTATCAAGCACTGCACATCAGATCTACAAAATGATATTGAAGTAGATGCTGATCACATATGCATTCTTTCTCTCTTCACAGCACCATCATGGAAGAAGCTTGGCTCTTCCAGAAGTTAATAGCCTTTCTCAGGTGCCAGTGACTGTAGTATCAAGACACTACTCCCATCCACTTCTGTACCTGCCAAACCCTTTTATCTCTCTATATATAGAGAAAGATAAATGTTGAAATGAGGAAAAGTTGGTCTTGCATCCTGAGCTGCTGATTCATTCTGGAGAAATGTTTCCCTTTTGCTCAGGTCTCCTGCCGAATACGTTAGAATTACACTGGTCTGGTCTGTTTGTTAGTAAACTTATCACTTGAATTTCTATTGGGCTGGGGCAGTATTTTCATCTTTATGGATTATGGAACACAGTATATACACACATTAAATCTAATCCATATGACACCTGAACATCAGAACCTATTCATTCCTCTTGGTGAAGGAGTGAATTCCAACTTTACCTGTTGGTCCAGACGTCTCATCCTCCCAGAGCTGAAATATGGGACACTGCCTGCCAAGTGCAGAACACTGACCCCTGAAGTAAGGCAGCCATATCTTCTCTTCCACTTTGAATTTGGGTGGTTGTACTCCATCAGCATCTGTACCATTGGGTCTCCTTGTGCTTTTTCAGAAGTGTTCTGCCTTCTAGGCTTATAACACATAGGTAACGGAGTACAGATCAGGAGGAGCACATGAGACCTAGCTATATGGGAGCTACATGAATACTGCTCTTACTGTGCAACTTAAAGGCTGTAAAGTGAAACGGTGCCTGGAAAATTGCTGAACAGTATAACGTCTCACTAAAACTGGGACAATTATGCGGTGTTGATTTCTTTGTCAGTGAAGTCTTAATGGCATTTATGCAGCAGCATTCTTGTTATGTAGCTTTTAAAGCTTCCTAATTACTGGCTTTTGTGAAATAACTTTCATGGTAAGAAGTAATCTTAAAACATTTTGAAAATGCAAATTTGTATCCTTAATTTTTTTTGCAGTATTTTGAAGATTTAACATCCTCAACCTTTGGCATATGTTAACCAGTTCATGTTAGATCTGGACTAAAGCGCCTTTCTTTCTTTTTCTTTCAGCCGGACAATGAAATCTCTTCAGACTGCAACCATGTAAGTATCAGTTGATTTTCTTTGCTCTCTAGCTAGCTATAGCATTTTAAACTTACTTCCTGCGGCAACCCCTGGTTATTTTGCAGAGACTGAAAACAACACTTTCCACAAGCTGTAATGTTTTCTGTGCCAATATGGGTTCCTGGGCTGACTCTCAGCAAGGGAACATGGAGCCAATTTCTTTACCATTACACACCATCTCATTTAGGCTTTCTAAATTCAGATTTGCAGTAGGAAGGTGCTGGCTGCTTAACTCTAAATCTTCACCTGTGGATCACTTGGGTTAAGCTAGGAGTATCCAAAATTTCCAGAGTTCTCAATGTGACCTCATCTTTCATGGAGGTTGCAACTCCCAGTATGCAATGTTTGGTCTTCTCTGGAGGTGAGTTCCTTGGCTCAAGATGGAGTATTGCATGCCGAGACCTGTAGTCTATGAACCACACCTGTGTTAAAGGTGAAGGTAGTTAAAATCTTTTCTGTCCTATGCATGGCCCTCAGTTGGGTAAAGTCTGAAAATCCCTGATTTAAATTGTGTGGTGTATTCAACAGGTCCTCTCTGTGTAAGCTGGATCATGGAGATTTTCACAAACCATAAAAGGTAGAAAGAAGCCAGACACTGACATATTTGTCTTGACAAAGAGCATAGAGTTGCCCAGTTAGCTCAGGAGGTAATTGTGACAGTTCCCAGGGCTGTGGGCCTTTAGCATGAGGAAGCCTTGTCTATGCCTGCCGTGGGTCAGCTTACAACTCCACTGGCAATAGAGGCCCCGCTGTCACTCTGCAAGTTAGCGACAGGCACACTCCAACTCTTGAGTTGTCCGAGAGTCTCTCTGGAGTGTCCGGCCCCTCGTCCACTGGGCTCGCAGTATTCACAGATTTGCTGCTTCCAAAGACACAGTACAATCCCGGCTTACCAGTTCCTCCTCTGATCGCTGCTCTGCTTAACACATAGCACTTAGATTTGTTTATGTTGAAAACAAGTATACATTTATTTAGCAAAGCATAGAGATTCAAGAAGTAGCAAGTAGAAAAATTGAAAACAAACGGTTACATATAAAATAACGCAAAGTGCATTCTAGAGCCTAGACTTAATTAACAAGGTATTCATGTCTTGTAGAGTATTGCTCACCCCAAATCCTTGCCAGGCTTTACAGCCAGGCTGGCTGTGGCCCTTCTTTCATGAGAAGCATGCTGTCACATTGCCTGCTAGCTGAAGGATTCCATGGGTCCCTTTGCACTCCCTGTGCCATCAGCCAGTTGGCACCCGAGGTTCACTGGGTCACAGGAATATTCTGAAGAGTACTGTACTCTTGCACTTAATGCTCTTAGCCTTAGAAAAATCTGATTTACACAGTCATCTTCATTCACTAAAAATCTTAGCCACTCACATGGAAACTGCTGTTGCAGCTTAGAAAAGAACACAATCAGTTTGGTTTATTGTTTCTAAAGCTATGGGAAGGTATAGTGCTTGGAGATAGGAACATGCTGCTGGGTCTAGGACAGGTTTTCCTCAGCTTACCTTGTTTATCAATGACCAGCCTATCATTATCAAAATTCCAGATTGCCAAGCAGACACTTGGAATTCACTGTTGTAGTTGAATTCAATTTGGCAACTTTGCTAGTTTTGTGTTCATTCTTAAATAAAATAATTAGATTAGTTTTTATACAGTACCAAATGTCTTTGCTAGGATTGTGCAGTGTATTTCTGAGCTCTTAACAAAGCAGATCCAGATGTGGATGAGTTTTAAATATCCTGTAAGAACAAAATGATGGACCAATACTTGCTGCCTGAAATGGTGGGGGCATTCTCCAAGGGCCTGCTTGGTATGTGTTGACTTCATCCGTCAGGCCTGTTGTGATCCTGTAGGTTCATAGATTCCACGGCCAGAAGGGACCATGGTGACCATCTAGTCTGCCCTCCTCCTAGCACAGGCCAGAGAACTGCCCCACTTTTTCTTCCTGATGTAATAGGCTGTAGAAAGCCCAAGTTCTTGCTGCTACAACCAAGGCTTCAAGTCCAACAACTTCAGAATCCTAGATTCCCTATCCCCTACCCCCCACCACAAATAAATAAAAAGGAACCAGCTCCTAGTATGTCAGAACTAAAACACTCCCAACAGCCCAGTCTGGATCCATAGCCATTCTGTTATGACTGGTGCTGCGAAGAAGACATGGTGCCGAGAGGCCCCCTCATCATGGCCCAGTGCATAGAACAGATGATAAAAATACCGAAGGGGTCATGCATAAAAGTATCCCTGGGTGCAGAGGGTGTGGGATTGAGAATCAAATGTGTTTTGCATCTGATAATTGATAGTGTTCTCCCTTCCCCTGCTCTGCCCGGAGAGTCCCTCAGATCAGAGTTGCGCCTTGGCTCCTACCAGGGAAGTTAAGGCTTTATCCAAACTTCATGTCTGTGAGCAATCCTGCATTTCCCAGCATTCCTTGGTCTGCAGTCTTTGGTTGCATTCTCACTCGTCTCCTGTGAAAGCATTTGATCTAGTTTATAGGGACTCAGACCTGTGAGCTTTCATCTGAGGGAAAGTCATCTTGGTAGTTCCTTGATCTGGGAGTCTCCTGTTAAGTCTATTATTCCAGTATCAGTACATTCTTGCCATCTTTAATGTTAACCTCCCAGTTCATGGTGGAGGTGTGTCTAAAGTCCTTCCCCACCACCCATCTTTGGGCTTCTCCCATGCATTAGCATCAAATGATGGCGGCTCTTATGGCTTTTTCATACCTTTCTGAAAGACCTAAGCACAAATCTCCCACCCTTTCCAGAATACCCTAAGGACCTGTCATCTCCATGTCTGATCTTTCAAGTACTGGAGTTGAGGGAGTGGAAGAAATACATAGGACTGTTGTTCCTGTGTCATCTTTAATGCTCTGTATGCTGCTGCCTCTGCCTTCTGAAGACTTTTAAACAGAGTTGTCCTACTTAGATGACAGCACGTCTGCTGCCTAATTATTTTTTTGATTTTTTTTTGTTTGTTTTATCAAGTGTTGATGTATAATGCAGGTCTGACACAATATTGGCTTGACCCCTTAATAGATTATTTTGTCACAAGTACAAAATATGTGTTTGAAATATACATTTTGTGGCTTAAACTCCTGGTGCTTCTGGAGAGAAGTGCAATAGAATAAGCTAGTAGTGGCAACTGGGATATGAGGCCAGGCTAACTTTGGTCTGTTGCCAAGTTTATTGAATTCTTGCTGCCTTGTCTTATATTTCTTCCTTTAAATGGATCTACTGCTGAGGTGCCATAGGGCAGCTGGAACAACCATGTTTATGGAGAGCATAATGTGCTAAAAGTGAAATTCATTTTCGATCAGTATAAACAATTAGATCGTATTTAATCAACTAATCCCAGACTCTCTCCTGGCGGGGCAGTGACATACAGGAGTTTGGGTGTTAACTAGATCTGTTGTACTGCTGAAATGCCTTTAGCCTTTCGAAGAGAGAACCCCTCAATTTTAATGGCGTGCCATCACAACACAATTTGTCCTAGATGTTATCTTGTTAATAGCCTTCTGAAGTGGGAAGTGAATGAGCAGCTGACTGGAATCTCCTTTCCAGCCAGGCTGGAGTTAGAAGGTTTCTGGCATGAATCCAGTTCATACTGAGTGCATCACTGTATCTGCATAGAGCAGGGGTAGGCAACCTATGGCACGCGTGCCGAAGGCGGCACACGAGCTGATTTTCAGTGGCACTCACACTGCCCGGGTCCTGGCCACCGGTCTGGGGGGCTCTGCATTTTAATTTAATTTTAAATGAAGCTTCTTAAACATTTTAAAAACCTTATTTACTTTACATACAACAATAGTTTAGTTATATATTATAGACTTATAGAAAGACCTTCTAAAAACGTTAAAATTTATTAGTGGCATGCAAAACCTTAAATTAGAGTGAATAAATGAAGACTCGGCACACCACTTCTGAAAGGTTGCCAACCCCTGGCATAGAGAATACTATGTTACACAACTAATACAGAAAGATTAGTGAATTGAATGCATTACTTTGCTAAAAGCTCAGCAGGTGTTAACTTAGGATGTCTTCATTGTCTTATAAACAAAGATCATGTGATTCAGAAAATGGATTCATTGGTACCTTTCCTTTTAATGACTCGATTAATGATCATATGTAGAAATTTTGGCTTTGGCAATCGTTTGCTTAAAATGTCGGACGATAGATGGATGACTATTGAGGTCCCTTCCAACCCTGATACTCTATGATTCTATGACTATATAAGACTGTAATAAATGTAATTGATGGACTTTTTCTGCATAGCTTTAGATATGACCGAAGAATGAAGCTCATGCATAATGAACCACAGTAAGGGCTTGTCTACACTACCTGCCGAATGGGCAGGCAGCGATCGATCCAGTGGGGGGGTTGATTTATCACATCTAGTATAGACTCAATAAATCGACCGCTGAGCACTCTCCCGTCGACTCCGGTACTCCACCAGAACAAGAAGCGCAAGCGGAGTTGACAGGAGAGCGTTAGCTGTCGACTTACCACAGTGAAGACAAGTACATCGACTACAGCTACGCTATTCACGTAGCTGAAGTTGCGTATCTTAGATGGACCCTGCGCGGTAGTGTAGACAAGCCCTAAATGTATGTGAAGGAGATTGCCTCAGTTTCTGTTTTAGTCTGAAGCCAAAAAAATCTGTTTATCATCCATAGGTGCAAAACTTCCAACCCTTCCTATACAAAATAATGCATTCTCTCTTTTTATTTAGCTGTTGTGGAACTACAAGTTGAACCTGACTACAGACCTGAAGTTTGAATCCGTGGCCAGAGAGGTCTGTAAGTCCACCATAGCAGAGGTGAGGGTGAAGAAAGGGGATGGCTTCATCTCTTTGTTATATTAGTGGGTTCTTCTTACCCCTCTGCCACCAAAGCAAAAACACTTCAAATCCATCTAAAGAACACTTAGAGCTTGTCTAGATTGGGGGAAATGAGTGGTATGCTAAAATGATAGCTAATTGGTAATTAACGCAGTTTAAACACTGCTTAGAACCTAATATAGACAAAGATGTTAAAAAAATGTGTTAGCTGAACCAGTCTAGACAAGCCCTGTCTACGGGGAGATTGAACTGACAATAGACCATGTCCCGTCTTCCACATTTGGGGGGAAGGAAAGAGGAGGGGAGGGGAGGGGGGAGGCTGGTTCCTGGGGATATCATTTGATATTTGCAGAAATGTCTAACTTGAGTGGTAGCAAGTGGTTGGATAGGAGGAATGATAGGAACAGAATAAAGAGAAACGATAAACTAAGAACTCCTCAGTTCCTGCTTGGCCTATCACAAATCCACAGGGACTGGTTTATGGCCCAGTCCCTTGGAAATGACCTCTTTTAGTGTGCTGCACCCCAAGGACCCACACAGTTCCATAGGGGCAGGCCCGTGGCCTCCAAGACTCTGAAATTGGGCCTTCCACAATCCCTTTCTCTACATGGCTCCCTGCAAAAATCCAGCCAAAACAATCTCCTGTGGGAGGCTTGTACTGTGCCTCTTCAGGGCACAATGTTCTCAGTATTTGCAGCAACAACAGCAGCATTTTCAAAGCAAGGGAACAATTTATTAGTCATCAGGCATACAGAATCTGAAAGTTCTTAGATTAGTACAGAGAGACAAAGGTTAAGACATGGTCCATGCTGGCCCAACTTGTGTAATCAGCCAGCCAAGCTATTATGGAATCCATTTCTCTGTCTGCTTTTCAGTCCCCAAGGAGAACTTCTGTCCCGCACTGTGCCCAAAGGCCAGCCCTTGTCCCTGACACCTTGCCCCTTTTTTCCTCTACCTGGGGCCTTTGCTCCGCTTTCCTGTCTAAAAGTGGGGGAAATCTACTATTTCTTGGTCATTGGTTGCTAACTATAACTGTCCTGTCCATTGGGGTTCCCATTGTTTTTCTGAATTATCCATTGATGTGGGTTGGTTCCTGCCAGTTGTTTAATGACCCATTCATTCCACCACAGACAGCTAAATGAGAAACACCTCAGGTCTGCCCCCAAGAGCGGATCTGACCCTTTGTACCCCCTGGATAGGAATGCAGAGTACATTGGGAAAGCGAGGCACACACAGGAATTATAAAAATATTAAAGATTCCCACTTTGTCACACCTTCCGCCAGGTGTTTTGTGTAGATTGGATTCTTCCATTCTTTACTGAGTACTAACAGCCACTCCATACTTAAGGTTGCAACTGAGTTTCCATTACAAACCTCATTTTCCATGTTCCCTTCCCCAGTAAAATCCATGTATCATATTGGCATCAAAATTGGTTAGCTAGGTCTGGGATCAAAGTAGAATTTTCTTTTTAAATTTGAAGTGTTTCAAACAACGGGTTCCTGAATGATGGAACTCTTCTATTTTTAGCTTGCCCTAAGAGTTAGTCATCTAGTTTGTGTTGCACTGCAAGGCACTCTGCTGTGTTTGGAAGTGTATAGCTCCAAAACAGAAGCAACACTACAAATATCTCTACAAGCTGACACTTTGCAGTCAGAGTTAAGCCAAATGCTTTCTATTTTCAGCTCTTTGGTTTCTGTAATAGAGCTGCTGCAGAATTTTTACAACCCAGGCATGTTTGAGATTGCTCCCTTATCAAAGCACAGTTAATTTCCATGTTTATACGATGACTGTCTAGCATTGTTGTAAACATTACACTATAAATCTTAGATAAAAGCTCCTAAATGCAGTGGAGAAAGACACAGAATTTTAATTGTACATTAACTGCCATAATCTTCCTCTTATATAATTTTATGGTGACTAATGATACAAACAGGTGACATCCTGGTTTTATAAAATTCCAGTTTGATTTTAAAATCAATCATACATGCTACAACTCTTATTGATATTTAACAGCAAAGTAGATGCATGAAACAAACTTGGTTTTGCATTGGATAATGTAGATTATCAACTTGAAATTTTGCAAACTGACTAATAATAAAAAAAAGAGAGCTTTTAATAGACCACCCTTTAAAATGTTTAAGAATTAAAAAGTCATACCATACGTTCCTATTGGGGGAACATGACTTCAAATTTTTATTTAATACATTACATACCAATTTGAATTGTCCTGTTCGGTTCCTGACCACTTTGGCTACATTTTGATTTTAATATAGTGTGATTTTTTTCAAAAGCCCTTGAGGGAATTAGGCAACCAGCTTCCATTGGAAGTCACCAGGAGTTAAGCACTCTAAAAGTTTTCTGTTAAAAATGGTTAATGCTAATGTGAAATGGTAGTCAAATTGACAAATAATATTATGGTTGTATAAGCATTTGGCCAGGAGTTTAACCCATGATAACATGGCGTCCTCTAGAGCCAAAAATGGGGTTTCTTTAGAAGTGGCCAGAAGCAGCAACCTAGTACTTGCTGTGTTCTCTGCACAGTTGACTGAGCTAGACCCCATCTTTGAAACTGAATTATTTGCACTTAACTCAAAAGAAATTACACATTTTGTCTTGTCTTTAGTGATCTCACCCAACAACTCTTATAACTAATTTTTCTAGGGGTTATATAGGTTAAAATGTTGAAATTGCACTATATTTTTAATGTTAGATTATTTGATAAAACCATTGTCCTTACGAATTAGGTTTTTAAATGGCCACATGCTATAGTTAGCAAATAAATATAGTTATTTAGAAAATAATTGATTGATAGATTATCAGGCAAAAAGGAATCATTGTGATCATCTAGATTGACCTCCTACATAACACAGTCCAGAGAACTTCCCTGAATTAATTCCTGTTTGACCTGGAGAATATTTTATGTCTAGCTTCAACTACCAGCCATTTGTTACTGTTTATACCTCCGTCTGCTAGATGGAAGAGCTCTTTATTATCAAATTTGTTCCCCTGTGTAGGCACTTATATGATCAAGTCACCCCTTAACCTTCTCTTTGATAGACTCCGGGAGGTTAATCTATTTAGTTTATCACTATAAGATATGTTTTACAGTCCTTTAATCATTCTCATGGCTCTTTTCTGAACACTCTCCAATTTATCAACATCCTTCTTAAATTGTGGACACCAGAACAGGACACAGTATTCCACTAGCAGTTGCACCAGTGAGAAATACAGAGGTAATATAAACTCTCTACTACTACCGAATAAGTCCACTGTTTGTACATCCAGTGATCACTTTAGCCCTTTTGGTCATTGTATTACACTAGTATCAGAGGGGTAGCCGTGTTAGTCTGGATCTGTAAAAAGCAACAGAGAGTCCTGTGGCACCTTTAAGACTAACAGAAGTATTGGGAGCATAAGCTTTCGTGGGTGAATGCCCACTTCGTCGGATGCATGCATTCACCCACGAAAGCTTATGCTCCAATACATCTGTTAGTCTTAAAGGTGCTGCAGGACTCTCTGTTGCTGTGTATTACGCTAGGAGCTTATGTTCAGCTGATCTATTCACCATGACCCCCAAGTCTCTTTCAGAGTCAGTTTCCCAGGGTAGAAACCCCCTTCTTGTAATTGTGGCCTGTATTCTTTGTTTCTAGATATATGACTTTAGATTTGGCTGTATTGAATTGAAACAGCTTGGTAAGCAGGACACAAGCAATCCAGATCACTCTGTCCTCTTCATTATTTACCATTCTGTTCCAGTCTGCGTCATCTGTAAACTTGATCAATAATGATTTTGTTTTATTACAAGACAAAGCAGAACTTGAATCTTGATGATTTTGTTTTGTTTATTAACTAGCATAGAGCCAAGAAATGATCCCTCTGGGACCCCACTAGAAACGTACCCACTTGATGATTCCCACATACAATTACACTTTGAGACCTCAGTCAGTTTTTAATTTATTTAATATGTTGATTTTGTTTCTTAAAAAAATGTTGTGCAGTACCAAGTCAAATGCCTTACTGAAGTCTTAAGTAAATTACATTGACACTATTACCTTTGTCAACCAAATTTGTACGCTTATCAAAAAGATATTGTTAGTTTGACAAGGTCTACCTTACATAAACCCATGTTACTTAGCCCTTATTATATTACTCTCCTTTAATTCTTTATTAATTGAGTTCCATATCAGCTCTTTGGTTATTTTGCCTAGGAATGATCTAAGGCTGACTGGCCTGCAGTTACTCAAGTTGTCCTTTTTACCCTTTGTTATTATTGGCACAACATTAGCTTTCTTGCAGTCCTCTGGAACTTACCTAGTGCTCCAGGACTTACTGAAAATCAAATTAACAGTCCAGAGCTGCTTGGCTGGATCTTTTAAAACTCTCTGGGTATATCTACACAGAATTTTGGAGTGGGAGTGAGCCTGCCAGCCCAGGTCAACAGATTCGGGCTAGCGCTCTAAGTATAGCTGTATATACAGCATTCTGAATTTGTGATTTGGGCTCTGAAGCCCACCTCCCGCACTAGTGTTCCAGCCTGAGCCACAGCTTCAGAATGCTGTGTACAGTCATTTAGTGCTAGTGTGAGCCCCACTAGCCTGGTCTATTGCCTTGGGCTGGGACTCTCACTACTGCTTGGCCCAAACTGATGTGTAGACATAACTTTCATCACACCGTTTGTACACCTGCTGATTCTAAAAATGTCCAACTGCTCCTACTAAATAATTGAACACAACTCTTTCTCTGAACAGATCAAAGAATGTGCAGATGAGTTAGCTGGGAAAGGCTACTTGGTGTCCTGTTTGGTGGACCATAGAGGTAACATCACTGAATACCAGTGTCACCAGTATATCACCAAAATGACAGCCATCATCTTCAGTGATTACCGTCTGATCTGTGGCTTCATGGATGATTGCAAGAATGATATTAACGTCCTCAAATGTGGCAGCATTCGACCTGGAGAAAAGGTATCCATAGAGCAGATGGATGGGAAGTGGGTTCATAAAGATGATACTCGGGGAAATTGGATGCTATTGTGGGACTTATATGTACACCAGACTTAATTATAATGACTGAAAACCAACAAAAGAGACACAAGCTACAAAAAAAGTGATGTGTCCCTGCTTGCAGTGATTACCTCTGTAACAAGTTGTCTCAATTATTGTTAATGCTTGAAGTACTTTACTGACATGCTAGGAAAAATGCTGTCTTACTTGCTCCCACCTCAGCTGCGATTGATTTGTCTCCACTCCCACCAGACCTCCAACACAATTTAAAATAGTAAACAAATTATGTCTTTGGTCACGCTTATGTGACTTTTGCTTTATATGGTGAATCTTACAGTCAGGATTTAGTCTCCAGACAAATTTCTCTGTTCCTTGATGCATACTGTCAAATCTGATCTAGGAAAGTCTTTAGTGTAGGGGAGGCTGCTCATGTGGCCTGCCAAACCCATCCCTCCTTTCTCAGGGGGTTTAAATTTGATACAAGACGAAGCAGAACTCGGATCTTGCTGTGCAGATGTCTTCATGGGCCTTGGTTTGTGTTTTTTTGCAGCATACCATTTGCTGCAAGAAGAAAGAGAACGTTTGGTAGAAGGGTTTTTGGGAACCTCTGGTGTATTTAAGTGATGTTGTTCACTAGTAGTGTACTGTTTTTATGAATTAAAAAGTCCACTTGTCCTTTCACCCTCCATTGGTTAATTTCCAGGCTGTTAAAATAGACTCTGCTGTCCCTGTTAATGCCCCCTTCATTCCATTATGATAGAAGAGGTGCGCATATCAGTTTGTGTTTTAAGGTTTGTTCCTGATTGGTTGGTCAGACCTGATCACATCTTCCAGCTCTTGCAGCAACCTGTCTGACTGCACAGCATCTCATTTCACTGGAAGTGTGGGGCAGTAGTTAGTTTAGACAAGCTATATCCACTTCAACGCTGATTGTTCATTCATGAACCATTTAAAGACACCAAAAGTTTGTGGTAGGATAATTGGAGGAAGTAGGAAGGATTTCTAGGTACTACCTCCACATTCCTATTTCAGTGGAGCTTATGTAATCAACATTATGGTACTGTTTGTTTCAGTGAACTGTTACTTTATCCCTTGTCATCAACTTACCCATAAAGTTAAACTTGACTACACTTTGTACAGTGCTTTGAAATACAAAGTCCTTAACTTTAATTACATTGCTAGAGGTTGAATCAGCCACTCGTGGAGCGGTGAAAAGGTGCTGTCCTAGAAAATAGAACAATTTCTTGGTGGAGATGCAGATGTGGTGCTTTGCTGCTCCAGTGAGACCTTCACTGGCATTAGCAGATCCTTTACTGTGCAGCATCTTAAATTGCAATGCAAGTGCGGACAGGAAGGTTGTATAACTGAACAGCAGGAAGTGCAAGTAGGTACTGCTTAGACCAGCTTGTTCTGTGGGTGTTCCTAGTCTGGGGAAATGAGTGAAACTGGCAGGCCCCTAGAGCTTTGGATTGGTAATTGTCTTTGAGTACTTTTCAGCAACCTTGTTTCATTTTTGGAGAAAGCATCTGTTTTTGTCCTTTTAAACTGGAAGGTCTTTGGGACAGAGACTTAAATCACAAGTATGGTATTGGTCCCCTATACTGAGTTGGGCACTTAACTGTGGTTTGACCAAATTAAAATATTTATAGAACCAGTGAAAGAATCTAGCTGAGAGGGAGAATAATAAGAGTGCTGAAATCATAGAATCATAGAATATCAGGGTTGGAAGGGACCTCAGGAGGGTATCTAGTCCAACCCCCTGCTCAAAGCAGGACCAATCCCCAGACAGATTTTTACCCCAGTTCCCTAAATGGCCCCCTCAAGGATTGAACTCACAACCCTGGGTTTAGCAGGCCAATGCTCAAACCACTGAGCTATCTCCACCCCCGTGCTTCACCACCCTCCTAGTGAAAATTTTTTTCCTAATATCCAACCTAAACTTGCCCCATTGCAACTTGAGACCATTACTCCTTGTTCTGTCATCTGCTACCACTGAGAACAGTCTAGATCCATCCTCTTTGGAACCCCCTTTCAGGTAGTTGAAAGCAGCTATTAAATCCCCCCTCATTCTTCTCTTCTGCAGACTAAACAATCCCAATTCCCTCAGCCTCTCCTCATAAGTCATGTGCTCCAGCCCCCTAATCATTTTTGTTGCCCTCTGCTGGACTCTTTCCAATTTTTCCACATCCTTCTTGTAGTGTGGGGCCCAAAACTGGACACAGTGCTCCAGATGAGGCCTCACCAATGCCGAATAGAGGGGAATGATCACATCCCTCAATCTGCTGGCAATGCCCCTACTTATACAGCCCAAAATGCCATTAGCCTTCTTGGCAACAAGGGCACACTGTCGACATATCCAGCTTCTCGTTCACTGTAACCCCTAGGTCCTTTTCGGCAGAACTGCTGCCTAGCCATTCAGTCCCTAGTCTGTAACAGTGCATGGGATTCTTCCATCCTAAGTGCAGGACTCTGCACTTGTCCTTGTTGAACCTCATCAGGTTTCTTTTGGCCCAGTCCTCTAATTTGTCTAGGTCCCTCTGAATCCTATCCCTACACTCCAGCGTATCTACCACTCCTCCCAGTTTAGTGTCATCTGCAAACTTGCTGAGAGTGCAGTCCATGCCATCCTCCAGATCATTAATGAAGATATTGAACAAAACCAGCCCCAGGACCGACCCTTGGGGCACTCCGCTTGATACCGGCTGCCAACTAGACATGGAGCCATTGATCACTAGCCGTTGAGCCCGACCATCTAGTCAGCTTTCTATCCACCTTATAGTCCATTCATCCAGCCCATACTTCTTTAACTTGCTGGCAAGAATACTGTGGGAGACCGTATCAAAAGCTTTGCTAAAGTCAAGGAATAACACATCCACTGCTTTCCCCTCATCCACAGACCCAGTTATCTCCTCATAGAAGGCAATTAGGTTAGTCAGGCATGACTTGCCCTTGGTGAATCCATGCTGACTGTTCCTGATCACTTTCCTCTCCTCTAAGTGCTTCAGAACTGATTCCTTGAGGACCTGCTCCATGATTTTTCCAGGGACTGAGATGAGGCTGACTGGCCTGTTGTTCCCCGGATCCTCCTCCTTCCCTTTTTTAAAGATGGGCACTACATTAGCCTTTTTCCAGTCATCCGGGACCTCCCCCGATCGCCATGAGTTTTCAAAGATAATGGCCAATGGCTCTACAATCACATCCGCCAACTCCTTTAGCACCCTCGGATGCAGCGCATCCGGCCCCATGGATTTGTGCTCGTCCAGCTTTTTAAAATAGTCCCGAACCACTTCTTTGTCCACAGAGGGCTGGTCACCTCCTCCCCATGCTGTGCTGCCCAGTGCAGGAGTCTGCGAGCTGACCTTGTTCGTGAAGACGGAGGCAAAAAAAGCATTGATTACATTAGCTTTTTCCACATCCTCTGTCACTAGGTTGCCTCCCTCATTCAGTAAGGGGCCCACACTGTCCTTGATTTTCTTCTTGTTGCTAACATACCTGAAGAAACCCTTCTTGTTACTCTTAACATCTGTTGCTAGCTGCAACTCCAAGTGCGATTTGGCCTTCCTGATTTCACTCCTGCATGCCTGAGCAATATTTTTATACTCCTCCCTAGTCATTTGTCCAATCTTCCACTTGTAAGCTTTTTTTGTGTGTTTAAGATTAGCAAGGATTTCACCGTTAAGCCAAGCTGGTCGCCTGCCATATTTACTATTCTTTCTACACATCGGGATGGTTTTTTCCTGCAACCTCAATAAGGATTCTTTAAAATACACTCCAGCTCTCCATCAGTGAATTGATGTAACTATGGGTTTAATACACAGCCTCTGTACGCCCGTGGTGAGACTGGACAGCTATCTAGCCCTCACTCTTATGGAGGTGAACGCCATGGGACCACCAGGTCCCTTCATATCAGGCTACTGCCAAATAAAATATTTGCTCATTCATAACTTTATTATAAGTCATTGGGATAAACTGGCTTCCCTTTTTTTTCACTTGAATTGCATTAGAGCAGAATTTCTAGGACTAAGTCCATATCTACACTACGGGCGCTACAGCAGCTCAGCTCAGGCATTGCAGCTGTGCCGCCGCATAGCATTATAGCATAGACAAGGGGGTCTCACAACACATTTTTTGGTGGTGGCTGCACTGACACTTTTCCCTAAAATACTTAATTAACTTTAGGAAAAACTAATAAATATGCACATATACATGTCCAAATCATTGTAATTTATTCATGTAGAGGTTTTTTGCAGACTCAATAATAAAAATAATGCTGTGAAAAGTGATATCTGTATGTTAATATCCCTTTTCACAGCACACTTACTAGCTACCTGGGAGGCTGTGAAAATAAGTGATATTAACAAACATACAAGTATCACTTTTCACAGTCTCCCAGCTAGCTAGTAAGTCTGCTCTGAGAAGTGGTACTTGCATGTTTGTTAATATCACTTCTCTCAGCAAGCCCCAGGACCCATTAAGCTCCAGATGGGGAGGCCAGGAGGGGAGGCAGTGGGGGCCAAGGGGGATGGGGGAAGGCAGCGGGAGCCAGGGGCAATGGAGGTGGTTAGTGAGTCTTGCTGCTGCATGGCCTGAACAAGGGGTTGGTGGCTGGGGTGGGCGGATCAGTGCCCACAGCCAGAACTGGGGGCAGGAACTGTATGCCTGGAGGCAGAGCTGTGGGTCAGCGCCCAGGGCCAGTTCCTGCCGCCGCGCAACCGAAGCCTGGAGCTGGGTTCCGGAGCTCAGGGCTGCGTGGCCAGAGCCGAGGGTCAGCACCGTCACTGCGCAGCAACTGGAGCCGGTGCTTGCTGCTGCACTGCTAGGGCCAGGGGTCAGCACCCAGGGCTAGCTCCTGCCACCACTTGGCTGAAGCCCAGGACTAGAGCTGAGGATCAGCGCTTGCTGCCATATGGCTGGGTTATCGGCACCAGGGGCTGGGGCAGTGTGGCTGGAGCTGGGGGTTGGCGCCCAAAGCCCTACAGCTGAGACCAGGGGTCAGTGCCTGGGGCCAGTGCCCGCAGTTGCACGGCCGGAGTCAGGGGCCAGCACCTGGTGCTCCGTGATCAGAACCAGGGTCTGGAGGCTGAAGCCCCATGACTGGAGGCCAGGGCCGCGTGGCCGGGGAGTCAGCACCCCTCACCCAACTGCCAGAGCCCAGGGCTGCATGGCCAGGCTCCCGAAGTTCTGCCGCTTGTGCCCACCGCCCAAAACCCTTCCTCCCACCAACGTAGGTCGAGAACTCATCTTGCTCTTGTAGCGCTGTGCCCTGCTTGTGTCAGGAAGGGAGGGAGAGGGGCCGATGGCCCCGCCCATCACCCCCGCCCATCACCACTCAGGAAGCTGTCATAGCCACATGAAAAGTCCTGGCCACAATTGAGAAACACTGGCATAGACCCTTCCTTTAGTGATGGAAGGGTTTTTTCAGTCTCTAGTTAATTCACCTTTCTGAGCTGGTAGTTAGGTCAGCAGCATCATTCTTCTCTGATCTAGCCCCATGTACACTGAGGGTTAGGTTGGCTTAACTGCAGCTCTTTGAGTTAAGAATTTGTCATTTAATGACAGCAATGTAGCTGGTCGCTCTAAATTTTTAAGTGTAGACAAGGCCTAAGACTCTCTTCCAGCCCTTGTTGTCTCACATTTCCTTTTCTGTAAACTGTCTCCTCTGGTTTATCCCTTTATCTGCTCTCTAGTCCATTTTATTCCATCTCATCATTTCTTCTGGCTTGTTGCGTGTTTTGCCCTCTATCTACTGGGTTGTACCTCCTGCTGTTCTGTTTCTTGTGTGAGCAACAGACTGCAATTTATGTTTCCTGATTTCAGACTTCATTTTGCTGCATGTATCAGAAAGGAGCGTATGTGGAAAGCAGTAAAAGTGCCATTGTATATTACAGCTGCATGCTCGGCCCATTTTCTGCTGACAGTGATCATACTTATGTCTCCTTTCCTCTCACCTGGATGTTGTGCTGTGTCATGAGTTTGGTTCCCTGGTGTTTAATCCCTGCTTTGTTTTATACAATAGAAGCTTAATGTGATACTCATTTCACTGAGAATTGTGGTGGCAGCTGAGCCTTTCTCCTTCAGATCTGTCATCTGTCAGCATAAGCCAGCCATTTCTCTGACCTTTGTCTATACACACACACACACGTGCACCAATTTAACTAAATGTGTGTGATTCAACCTGTTTAGTTTAAACTGGTGCAAATTTGTATCTAGACAAGGCCTCTTTCTGAGCTGGCTTAGGCACTGTTTTCTTCCCAAGGGTATTAAAAGTGACATCAGTTTAAAAAAAAAATCACACTTCTCTCAGGGTAGTTTACTTGCTAGTGTTACAGGTAACATTTAAGATTACTGTAAGAGATTAGGGGAATATAATATTGCTTTTTTCTGTTTTTCAATTAGCTTTGGGCCTAGTCAGTATCACTGTTGTGTAGGTCTTTAACACAGCAACAGAGTAGAGAAAAACAAAGTTAAATAGGAAAATATGATAATTAAAAAGAAGACATGAGTGAAGGGTTGCATAGTTCCTTGCGCTACCTTTAACTCTTTTTTAAACTGACTAGACTTCAAATAGACAACATCTCTTTAATTTTGGTTTCCACTACTGGCTACTTAAAGCTGCTAAAGTGGGACTTGTAGTAGAACCACTGGGAAATGGTTGGTTTTCTATAGATTAGTTATTTTGGTTCAGTCGGGTCATCTGTCTGGCTTCTTGTGCTAGCTATTGACTACTTGCACAGCACTCGGCTTGAACGACAAAGATACCGGTCAGTTTGACTTTCGGCTTTCCTACACAAGCACAATGCAGGTGTTTCTGCTCCAGCTGGCTAGAGGGGGTGACTGGACAGCAATAGGAAGCACCTAGTCCCTGTGTTATCCCAGAACATATGCTGCCCCTACCCTATTGGTGTAGCTTCCCATCTTTACTTTATCTGTTTTCTCCCAATCTCTGCACTGCACCCTCCACTCCTTGGTTTTCTTTTGTCCCTGTGACGAACTGGGACTGTTCTTAATGTGGTCTTTGAATGCTGAGTGGGGAGTGTTGGCTGGGAAGGCAGGGGAGGTTGGCTAGGACGGTCTGCATTGGGGGATGGGAGACTGGCCTTGATGGAAGCTACCTGAGCATGTAACATGAGAACCCAGGAAGGGGTTAGAGGCCAGGTGACACCTTTGCCTGGGAAACTGAACAAAGGCTGTGGGAGGGGTTGCTGAAGGAAGAGTTTCAGGAGCTGGCTGGTGGAATGGCTGGGAGGCAGACAGGGCTCTGACCTCCCAAGGGGGCTGTGGGGCCCTGGGACCCCAAGATGGACCTAACTGGGGGGGATCCTGTTGTCTGTGCCTGCAAGACCTGTCTTGGACTGTGTTCCTGTCGTCTAAATAAACCTTCTGCTTTACTGGCTGGCTGAGAGTCATGGTGAATCGCAGGAAGCCGGGGGTGCAGGGCCTTGTGTCACCCCATACTCCGTGACAGTCCCCTTTTCATTCCTAGCTCACCCCAGTGCTTCTGCAACTAGAGCAACAGGAATTTTATGCACAAGTCAATTTTACTCTTTAGTACCACGCAATGTTCCCCACCCCCTCGGGGGGGGGGGGGGAGGGTTTGAAAATGAGAGGGAGAAGTAAACACCAACAGGAATTGCACATACAGGTTGAATTTTGCATAGGCCACATTTTATAGAAATCTGTTTTAGGAATGCTTTAAAGCTTTAAAACTATCCCGTGTCTTCCTCGGGGAAAAAAGGGTGTCTTGGGCATCAAGTCCAACCAAGATGGCCTTAAAAAGAGGGGAAAATTAAAACTAATACATTGTAAAACAGTTCTAAAAATTATTTAAAATTTTTTCAATGCATTCCATAGATTGAAATGCTCTATTCACCCTGGGGAAAGATGGTTAGCCCCCTTTTTTCGATGATCTAAAGTTTCCATTTCTAACTTGGCAGGATTTCAAGATATTGGACTATAAATCTGTCTATGCAGGAATGAATTACCTATGTTTTTCAGACCTGTGCAACCTTAGGTGAAATTCCCAATTTGTGGGTCGTGGGAGAGAAGAGGCATATTTTTCTAGCATGTTGATATTTTTTAAATGGCTGGAAGCTGCTGTGTATCCTTTAGAATTTTGGAAATACTTCTGGCAAAGATGCATTAGCGAGCAGAGTGCTGGTGTAGGTGTATGATAAATGCAGTTTATCACATGGCTCTGCACTGCAGCTAGAGCTTAATGAGTAATGCAGTCATTCTGAACTCATGCCAGTTATTTTTTGTCACCTTTCTGTGTGCTTCTGTCAACCTGCGTTAAAATACTATTATGGTTGCATGTTTAAGTACACTAGTCAAGAAATGACTCTTCCACATAGTCTATTTTCTTTCTAATGCTATAATTACATGAGCACTATTCCTGGAGAACAATGTATAGTATTCAGCATTAGAAAATCTTGTAGTCTTTTTTCTTTCTGGTATATTAAGCTATTTTCACTGTCAGACTGAAGCAGTTAACTTGGATTTCTATATAAATTAAGATACTCTTCTCTATGGTATGGATTTAATTACTTAGTCAGCAACCATATTCTATAGTCAGCATTTTAAAGAAATTGGTAGCTAAAGTTAAGCTCCTGAATTGCATATTTAGACACTGAAAGAAGTAGCTTGATTTTCAAAAGTTCCAAGCTTCTTGCAGCTCCTATTGATTTTCATGTGAAGTCAGAGCAGCAGGGAGCTTGGCACTTAAGAAAATCAGGCTTCTTTCAGTGCCTGAATGTGCAATTCAGAGGAGCATAACTTTAGAACCAGTTTTTAAAAAGCTTGGTCTATATTTTTTCCTCAAACAGCAGCTCAGTCTTATGCACTTATGAGTAGGTGACACACTTAACTATTATGCTAATTTAGTTACAAACTTAAATGGCCTATGTCTGTCTGCAAACTTCCACTATTCTTTTGTACTGGATATATGGTAAATTTAAAAGCAGTTTAATATGTATTTTAAATGACTGGAATACAGAGTAATGCAGAGTATGAAAGATATATACACCTCTACCCCGATATAACGTGACCCGATATAACACGAATTCGGCTATAACAGGGTAAAGCAGTGCTCTGGGGGGGCGGGGCTGCGCACTCCGGTGGATCAAAGCAAGTTCGATATAACGTGGTTTCACCTATAATGCAGTAAGATTTTTTGGCTCCCGAGGACAGCGTTATATCGAGGTAAAGGTGTATTTATCCAAGGTTGTAGAACATTTGTGAACTAGTATGTGATCATGTATTCGTGATATTATTTTATTACATAGATGTATTCATGATATTACAGTAACTCCTCACTTAAAGTTGTCCCGGTTAACGTTGTTTCGTTGCTGATCAATTAGGGAACATGCTCGTTTAAAGTTGTGCAATGCTCCCTTCTAACGTCGGCCTGCTTTGTCCATTGCTTGCAGGAAGAGAGGCCCTTTGCAGCTAGCTGGTGGGGGCTTGGAACCAGGGTGGACCGGCAGCCTCCCTATCAGCTCCCCGCTCTCCTAAGCTCCCTGTGCTGCAGCCACCCAGCAGGCTATCAATTGCAGGCTATCATTTGCTGACAGTTCAGCTGTCCCTCCCCCCCCACTGCCATGTGCTGCCCCTGCCCTCTGCCTTGGAGGTGCTCCCAGAGACTCCTGTTTCCTGTGCGGGGGGGGGGGGGGATGTAATGTCAGGGTGTCCTCCTCCCCCCTGCCCCTGCACCCCGCTTACCCCTTCTCCATATAGAGCAGGGAGGGGACAGGGACGGAGAGAGACATAGAGAGCTTGGGGCAGCAGCTGCTGTCTAAACTTCCTGATCCACTTAAAAAGATAATGCACTTAAGAGTGGGTCAGCTTCCTTAAAGGGGCAGTGTGCATCTTTCTCTCTCTCTCTTTCCCACACACAAGGTGTGTGTCTGTCTCTGTCCGCTATGCTGTCTCCCCTCCCTCGTGTTCATGCTGCCTTGTGTGAGAGGCTACATTAACAACAATGTGTTAACCCTTGAGGGCTCAGCCAAGTGCTAGTTCATCATTTAGCAGTAAGGCATTCCCTGGGAAATATCCCACCCTCTTCCACCCTCTAACTTCACCACCTCAACCAAGCTTCACAATCATCATAGCTGTGAACAATATTAAATTGTTTAAAACGTATACTGTCTGTATATCTATATAATATATAGTTTTTTGTCTGGTGAAAAAAATTTCCCTGGAACCTAACCATTTACATTAATTCTTATGGGGAAATTGGATTCGCTTAACATCGTTTTGCTTAAAGTCGCATTTTTCAGGAACATAACTACAACGTTAAGCGAGGAGTTACTGTATTTTATTATTTTAGTTAACTCTTTTAGTAGGTTGTGTACATACAAATAAAATAGCTTCCATCTCGTTCATGTACCTAATGTGCACTGAAGTCTTTATATGAAGTTTTAATTAAAGAAAATCCCATGGTATGAGGAAATCTTGAATAAAGTGCTCTGTAGTTCTTCTGCCTTAGGGCTAGAAACCATACCCTTCCTAGGTAGGAAAAGTTTTCATTGTCTCATGCCCCAACAAGGAGGGTGCCCAGGCTGAAAGCCTGCAGATGAATGAGAGGATCTTTGAAGCAGAGCTTGCAGCTTGGAAGGCAGGCTGGAGCAGGGAGTTGTCAGATGTGTTTAAGCCACATTTTATGAAGTTTGTAATATTAAATGGCTCGATTGCAACGGCTATATGTGCATCACCACGGGGATTTGAGGGAGAAGGTTTGTCTCTAACATGGTTATGGATAAATCAGTAGTGTGGGGTAATATTCTGGCATGATGCCAATTTTTTTACCTAATATACTTTTGGCCATTTAAAAAAAAAGTGTTGGTAGTTCTGGGATTGGTGGTGATTTAAGTAACTCGTGGCTTTTGAATGCTTCTTGTGTTCCTAGTGTGCCAGTACCAACAAGACAGGTATCAGAGGTTTCCTGAGCCGGGAGAAATGTTGGAACAGGAGGGAATGATTATTGAAAGAATTATGTGGCTTTAAATAGTAATGTTACTGTTTGAAAGATTCCTGTTTTGTTACAACCCCTGCTGCTGTCTGCTCATGGCTGTTATGGTAACACTTGCTTGACCTATAGAGAGGGACTGAAGGAGATAAGGGCTCACTGTGAATGCCTGTTAGTGCAGTACACACGAACAGATTGATTTATCCAAGCGGTCAGATAGGGCACTACTGGACAATTTCCCTTAGAGCAGGTGGTTATCACACCAAAGCAGCATACATTGAAGGAAAGGGGCTGATAGTTGAAAGTCCTCTGGTCATAGAACTCTTCTCAGCCAGCCGTCTTGGTCAGAGCTCCACCAGAGATGGATTTTAAGGGCTCAGACTTTCTGAAGGCTCCTTGGGTACCTTTTTGTTTTAATTTTCTAAGCATGCCAAGCTGTGTGGCTGTGAAAAACTCACTGATCAACATTCTACTGCCTACTTCAGGGTGCTGGGCAGAAGTGACTCATCTTGTGCCATCCTTTGGACACCAGTGAGCTTCCTCAGGTTGCTTGCTATCTTTACGATCCTCTCGATCCAAAGTTACTGTTGAGCCCACTTGGCAGTGGATGTTAGCCTGGAGTTGCTTATCTTATGAGACTCAGTGCAGTGTTGGATGCTTTGACTTTTTTTCATTGGTGGAATTAGCACTGAGAATCCTAGATTGCTAAATGCTCCTTTGTGAGTGCCTAACATCACTAATTATCAGTGACCAGAGTGAAGGCTACATTGACAGAGCAGCTTTCTAATTCCTTCCCTCCCCCAAATATGTTCCTTTAATGTGACACTGCTACTTGCTGTTGCCATGGTGATAAGAAGGCTGTGTCAGATTGAAGATAACTTGACCATTTTGGTAAACTGCTCTAAGCAGTGTATCTAAATGGTGATAATCTCATTAAATCACATTAAAGCAAACCCAGAAGCATTGAAGGAGGCTACACTGCTGTGAACCATCAGCACGGCAGTCTGTTATGATACGGTATGTGGATCATGCCGCGCAAGGCTGTTGGATTACAAAGAGAGGAGGGGACAGTGAATACAAAGCAGATCGCTTTGCAGTTTAATTTTGTTTGGCCACTCCTGGCTTGGAGCCTGATGGTGGGGTACTTCTCTCTCCTCTCAATCTGAATTTGGGAGCCAACTATTTCCAGGCTTTGTAAATTGTTGCTCCTACCAACTGTATGGATGTCCATGCACTGGAACAGAATGCATGTCTGCATAACTTTCAAGTCTCTATATAAATTGAGTGTCACTTAATTCTGGTCGTAGGTATGTATAAAGGGTGGGCATTCCTAGCCACTTGCTAAGCCTAGTGTGTGGCATGTGAAAGTCAGCATTATGGGCTGCTTGGGGTGCAGAATATGGATTTTAACATATTGGATAAATTAAATTGGTAATCAGGTATTTTCTGCATTCCCGTATGTTAGGAAATATTTGTTCTTGTCTTCTGCTCTTGTAAATAATGGATCACAAATCCTCTTGGTAAAGGTCTTGATGCAATCTTTTTGTTATGTAGGATGCTCACTCACAAGGAGAGGTGGTGGCCTGCCTGGAGAAAGGGCTGGTAAAGGAGGCAGAGGAGAGTGATCCCAGAATTCAGGTTTCTGATGAGTGTAAGAAAGCAATTCTTCGTGTGGCTGAACTCTCCTCAGATGACTTCCACTTGGACCGACACCTGTACTTCGCATGCCGTGATGACCGGGAACGCTTCTGTGAAAATGTGAGTAGTTGGAAGTATTAGCCCGATCTTATCCCACAAATTAATGCCTGAAAAGAGCCAGAGAGGAACCAGAGCAAGATCCCATGATAGCCGAAGTGATTCTGGGAACTACCTGTTAGTCAGCCTTCATACGTCCATCTTCTGTGGTGAAACCTGTGAAAGAGATCAACTGTATTAGGCAGCCTTTGGTTACTACTCTGTTCCATTGTCAATACATATGACCTCTGTTAAGCATCTCATTTTTGTCAGTCCTTTGAGCGGCTGGAAACAAATTCTCAGTTTTTATTTTTATCTCTGTGGTTTGAGTAGCTGATTTTCTTGCTATTCTAAGCTTTTAGTTAAGCACCTTTGGCACCAGGAACTCCTATGAGGTCTTATGAAAAGTACATTTTGATCTCACTGTGTGGTTTTAGAGTGGACAGGAGAGGAGAATCTCTGCTCTACTACCATTCTTGTCATGATGTTGAATTAACGGCAGCTGAAACATAGGCTCTGCTAATGGAGCAGTGGCATTGAGTGATGCAGCAGGAAAGCAGACCTATTGCTTTGTTCAGGTTCTCTTGCATTAATAGAAAAGGTATTTTCTCAGCAAAAAGATGGCAGGAGCCAGAGTAAGGAAACTCAGCTGAAATATTTTCCTTTACAAAAAACATCTTCAGTTCTGTGCTATGTTTAACAAATGTTAGAGAGTTATTCCCATAATGCACATGAACACGGCTTTATTAGTTTAAAAGTAGGCCTTTGGTACAATAGCACAATTCTATTGAATTTTGGTTAGCAAGAGGGTAAGCTGTAAACTATCCTAAATGACCAGTGCTGCTGTTCTGTTTCACAGACTCAGGCTGGGGAAGGCCGGGTTTACAAGTGCCTTTTTAACCACAAGTTTGAAGAATCTATGAGTGAAAAGGTAGGTATCTATTTCAGCTGGGAAAATCCTTTACCCAGCAGTCATCGATCATCCATTCCGCTAACTGACCCTCTGTCTTATTCATCCCTATCCCCAGTATTACTACATTTACAGTAACCCACTATTATTAAGTTGGCCAGACAGATATGGGTCCTTGAATAACTTCGAACAGATGCCTTTAAATTGGGACATTCATGCTTCCAGGTATACGCTGATGGTATGGATTGGTTACTTTTGTTTAGCTTTGGGAGTGCTACGTTTGGTATATAAAGCATTAAGGATATACAACTGTAGTCCATCTACCAAGCCAGGGAAAGCAAAGGCCAGGAAATGCAGGGATCTGGACTAGTAAAGATTTCTCTCCTGTTCTTTGGGTGACTATTCCTACTTTAAACATTGAATGGTGGTGTTGCTGTTTATCCCTGAAGTCCTAGATAAATGGTGTTGCTTTCATGTGTAGACTAAAACAGATTGTTTTGATGTCTCTCTCGATATAGGCATTGCATATTAATCCTATCGCTTTGTCACCAGGCTACTCATCAAGGGCTGTTTTTAGCAAAGTTGTAGAAATGATGCTGTGACGGGTTGGATCACAGAAACCCCCTTGGGAACTGCCAACTGATGTGCCAAGACTACTTCTGCCCCTGCTTTCCCTGCCCTCCCAGCTTAAGACTTCAGTGCCCTGCCTGGTTTGAGCCAGACCCGCTAGCCTGCTGCAGACCCAGACGCAGGTCTGAACCACGTCCCCTAACAGCTGTAGGCTTAATTGAAAGCAGATTAAGAAGTGTTCCTGTCTTTAACACTCAGATGCCCAACTCCCAATGGGGTCCAAACCCCAAATAAATCCGTTTTACCTTGTATAAAGCTTATACAGGGTAAACTCGTAAATTATTCGCCCTCTATAACACTGATAGAGAGATATGCACAGCTGTTTGCCCCCCCCAGGTATTAATACATACTCTGGGTTAATTAATAAGTAAAAAGTGATTTTATTAAATACAGAAAGTAGGATTTAAGTGATTCCAAGTGGTGACAGACAGAACAAAGTGAATTACCAAGCAAAATAAAATTAAAAGACGCAAGTCTAAGCCTAGTACAGTAATAAAACTGAATACAGATAAAATCTCACCCTCAGAGATGTTCCAGTAAGTCTCTTTCACAGACTGGATGCCTTCCTAGTCTGGGCACAATCCTTTCCCCCGGTACAGCCCTTGTTCCAGCTCAGGTGGTAGCTAGGGTATTTCTCATGATGGCCAGTCACCTTTGTTCTGTTCCACTTACATATCTTTGGCACAAGGCGGGAATCTTTTGTCTCTCTGGGTCCCCCCTCAACCCCCTAAGTGGAAAAGCACCAGGTTAAAGACGGATTCCAGTTCAGGTGACATGATCACATGTCACTGTAAGACTTCATTACCCACTTGCCAGCACATAGGTATACAGGAAGACTTACAAGTAAAACACAGCCGTCTGCAGTCAATTGTCCTGGTTAATGGGAGCCATCAAGATTCCAAACCACCATTCCTTAAGCAGGAATCCCCAGCTTCCCTCTCTAGAGCTGGGTTCTGTTAGTCAGATTTTCTTGTCCTTCCTAAGCAGGAGCCCTTAGTTCTCTTCTCTGGAGCTGAGGTGTGTTTTCACCAGCTCTGAGGCTTTTGCCAGTCTCTGCCTTAAGCTGGCTGCTGTTCCTTAATCAGGCTTCAGCCTTTCCCTGCTGGTATCTCTGGGTGTCTGTCTGCTGTGAGGGAGGAGGCAGCTTGTCCCCAATTGGTTGGAGGAGAGGGGAGTCTTGCGTGGCTCCTGGCCCCAGGCCTTTAGAGGAAATCCTGTCATTCTATCTCTAAACACCATTCATTCCTGGGACTACTTCCTTTCTCTCCACATCCCCCTTAGGTCCTTATGTTGGACCTTTCAACCCCTTAAAGGGCCATGCTATGTTAGAGTGGGCTGACCATTAGTCCCCATGACAGTATATATTTGTATTGATTGACAGCTCAGCTGTTCTAACACTTATCTTCCTCAGTGTCGTGATGCACTGACAACCCGTCAAAAGCTGATTGCTCAGGACTATAAAGTCAGTTATTCATTGGCAAAATCCTGTAAAAGTGACCTGAAGAAGTACCGCTGTAACGTGGAGAACCTTCCCCGGTCCCGGGAAGCCAGGCTTTCCTACCTGCTGATGTGTCTAGAGTCTGCAGTGCACAGAGGTGAGAGGGGTTAGAGTTGGGTAACGTGATTTGCTTGCTTATTTGGAAACTTAACTACAATAGATTCCACTTAATAGCAATCCCAAAATTAACAGCTTTTGCTTAATAGCAACATTTTGCCAGGGGTCGATCCGTCCCATTGACTATAATGTTAATGGGATTCAGATGGTGGCAACAGGCATGTTGCTTACTAAGAACTTTTTTGGAAGAAAGGCCCTGGCCACAGCCAGGTTTGCAGGGCTGCAGCCGGGGAAGGAAGCAATGGGACATGCTCAGCACTGACTTCAGGCAGGTTTGCGTGGCTGCAGCCAGGGAAAACCTGACTCAGTGCTTCCTTCCCCGGCTATAGACCCATAAACCTGCCTTCCGCTTATTGGCAATTTCCAGATAATGGCAACTTCTATTGCTGGATACCAAGAGGTTGCTCATTAAGCAGCATCCACTATTTTCAAGCTCCAGCTCGTCAAATTAAAATGGAGCTGCCTACTGATACTTCTATCAGTGGGGTTTCCCCTCATGCAACAGTACTTGATATAAGACTTGTATATGCCTAATCTGTTAGAGATTTGGTGGATTGTTTTGTAGTTAAGGTTTGAAATAAAATCTGGCCTGTGACTCTTAATATGTTTGTGGAAGACCATTGCTTATTTTAATTCTTGCATCATGTCAGTGATCTCAGTGTGAAGATTATCAAATGGAGAATAGTTTCCAAAGTGTGTTCAAGTGATTCCTATTATATACTTTAAAATCCTTGGCAATAAAATGGCGAAGTCTACTTAAATTGTTACTGTGGAACTGAAACCTGAAGCAGCTGTACTAAATCCTTCCCTCCACAGCTAATCTAAGGCCTGGTCTACACTAACCCCCAAATTCGAACTAAGGTACGCAACTTCAGCTACGTGAATAACGTAGCTGAAGTCGACATACCTTAGTTCGAACTTACTGCGGTTCAGACGCGGTCCACACGCGGCAGGCAGGCTAGGCTCCCCGTCGACTCCGCGGTACTCCTCTCGCCGAGCTGGAGTACCGCAGTCGACGGCGAGCACTTCCGGGATCGATTTATCGCGTCCAGACCAGACGCGATAAATCGAACCCGGAAGTTCGATTGCCAGCCGTCGAACTACCGCGGTAGTGTAGACCTGGCCTAAGTGGTTTTCCTCTGTTATATAATAAACATGAAATATACGTTACTTAGTATATGATATAAACCGCTACCTTAATTTATGATCAGCTCACAACATGAAAGCCAAAGCTCTTCACTTACTCTTCTGTCTTTGTAAGTAGTCCTTCTTCCTCAGCTAAGTTGTTTAAGTAAATTAATTTTCTTACTATACACATGTATGTATGTATGTATGTATGTATATATCAGCAGAGCATACTGCATCCTAATGATACACAATGCTAATTAATGTTCTTCTTTAAATGTAGAAAGCAAAGATAATGAGTGCTGAGGCTGCGCTGGAACCCAGAACTGTCCCACAGGCATTGCAGAACAGATGGGCCTATCAGAGGGTCTCAAAAAGCAGGACCATGTTACATAAACTTGGCAAAGCTGCTATAAAACTGTGTACAAGTGGCACACAATGTTACACATTCTTAACTTACGTCTTGGAGACGTTTGTACCACTCTGCAGTAGTGTTCTGTTTTGTGGCTCCTGTGGTAGGACTGCATGCTGTAATGCCTCTGGTGCAATGAGGGCCAAAGTGCCGTGGCAGCCTTTCTCAAAGTCTTTGCATTTATGGCCTTGAATGAGTAATTACATTTTTTACACAATCCAAATGTATTACTTACTGCCTACTGTAGCGTTTTCTTTATAGGACAGGTATGGACTGGTTGCTTCCCTGAATTCCTCAACCCTGCAGGCAGTTGCTGTGGTGTGTTTAATTTCCTCTTTGCTGATGGAACATGTTATGCAATACCTAGGCCAGGGGTGCACACATTCTAGCTCAGAAGGAACATTGCTTCACACACCCAGCCATATAATTTAAGCATGACTTGGGAATTGGCAAAAGTTGGAGTTGAGAGATTTCCAGTTTCAGTTTTTGGAGTCAAACTGCATAAGGGAATTCCAGAAAGGTTTCTAATTAGCATATCTTAAACTTTTCATAGCTGAATTTCTGTATAACTATTGTCCACTTGCTAGAAATCCAGCATGTCATTTCTGTAATGTGCCTGAACTTCATGGCCCTCTGAGTACGAGACTCTGCTGTCTCCCATGAAACCTTTCTCCCCCTAAATGGCACTGTTAACCCATCATTTGGCCAGAATAATCTTTTCCAATTACGTAAAAGGCCCTTAATTTACTGCAAGTGGCTTCCATCTCTGCAGTGAAACTGATCGCTTGAATGTGCTAAGAATAGATGATAACCTTGTAGTTCAAGGCTAGAAATCCATTAAGGGCTTCTGGTTATGGTACAAAAGCGGCTCTTGAACAGTACAGGCTCAAACTGGAATGTCCCTGTAAATTTTTTCAGAATATAATAGAATATTCTATTTAAAGAACTTCCTATTCCCAGCAGTCATATTACTATTGATTTGAAGTATGAACAGTGACTGTTAGTGTTTGTTCACTGGTTTATCGGGTGATGTTCAGTAATTATCTATATTGCCTCAGTAGTATACAGAATGCCAATATTGTCTCTACTCCTTCAGTATGTGAAATGTTCAATTACAATACGCTTCCTCGCACTACAGAAAGACCCCACTAAGCATTAACACTAAATCACATCTGCCTTCACTTGGCCTAGGTCGGCAGGTGAGCAGTGAGTGTCAGGGTGAAATGTTGGATTACCGGCGCATGCTAATGGAAGACTTCTCGTTGAGCCCGGAAATCATTCTGAGCTGCCGAGGGGAGATTGAACACCACTGCTCAGGGCTGCATCGGAAAGGGCGTACTTTGCATTGCCTGATGAAAGTTGTACGTGGGGAGAAGGGAAACGTTGGACTGAACTGCCAACAGGCGGTAAGGAGAGGCTTATGTCACTTCAATTCCATGTTGTGTGCTCTGTAGAACTGCTCTTACTCCAATTTCTTACGTTGCTGTGAGGATTCTAATGGATGCAGTCTAGCTGGTGGTAGCTATACATCCTGGTAGCATGAATCTTGACTTAGTATCCAGCAGCAGTTGAATAATTTTGCTTTAAAAATCCAATTGCAATGTTGTGTTTCTTTAACTCCACTTTAAAAATTCCAACTGCATATTTGAACTCCAGATACTGTAGTTCTTTAAAATCATGTGGCTCTTTCCTACACACGATGTGGGGAAACTTCCATTTATACAAGGATATTCCCCTTTTTTGTTTGCCAGAAATATAAAAGTTTTTCAAAAATAACAGGAGTACTTGTGGCACCTTAGAGACTAACAAATTTATTAGAGCATAAGCTTTCGTGGGCTACAACCCACTTCTTCGGATGCATATGCATATGCATTCTTCATGCATATGCATCCGAAGAAGTGGGTTGTAGCCCACGAAAGCTTATGCTCTAATAAATTTGTTAGTCTCTAAGGTGCCACAAGTACTCCTGTTATTTTTGCGGATACAGACTAACACGGCTGCTACTCTGAAAAGTTTTTCACAATTTTACTTTTCACTATGCTGTTTTACTCTTTATTTCTCCCAGTTTGAACAATGAAAATAGACTAGTTGTTTTCACTTCAAGTTCTGATATGCTACAGTGCTGCAAAGTTTGGCCTGCAAGCATTTCAGGGAATGTTAACTTCTCCAAAAGATGAGGAAAAAATAGCAATTTTTCTTTTGTCTTTAAGTTTTATAAAAACTTTTTTCTAAACATAAGTTTGGTCCAGATTTGACCTGACAGTAACTCTATAAATTGAACTCACTAATTCATTAATGTCTGTTTTCAAACGTATTAGTTCCGCTTAATTTTAAGTTTGTGCCTAATTTCTGTTTTAATGACTATACAGCTTGTTTGTGTGAGTTGATCCTGAAAGACTGACACCGTGTAGGGAAACGGTGTAGGGATTTTACTTCTAGTGTGATGCGGCAGTCTGGGCTAAACTGTTAACTGCTATGTGTGGAAGTCACTATAGCCCAACTTCATTATAAACTCATTGCAAACAAAGCAGCTTGTGGCCAAATCATTTTCTTCTATTTTTATTAATATCAAATGTAGATGAGTGTGCTCACTTGATTAAATTTTATATATTAAGTTATATGAAGCTTTTTTGAGAGTTTATTTTGGACTCTTGAAGTTACCAGATTCATCAGTGGAGTGATTGCATACTTTGAAATTGGACTTGTCTCCTCACAATTTAGTTACTCTGGAAAGTGTCAGAGGATGGGTTTCACTTGGGGAATAAGTCACAGGTTTTTGTAGCAGTTAAGATAAGTCTCATGACTTAGTGTGGAGGGAATCTCCATAAGATACTATGAAAATGCAAACGTTTGGGAAAGAATGTGGGAATAATCTATGCTTTTCACTGGACTGTCTATGGGGACTTTTCAGATCTTCTCACTGATTCAACCACTGATTTTTGTGTTGCAAGCTGGCTCAGTAGCAGTGTCTGCCTATAAATCAAGTGACCTGTGGCCTGTTCTCTGGAGAAAATAAGGAGCAGGAGCAAATATGATTAATTTCCTCCTATTTTGGTGGGTGAGGGTAGAGGAATGGGGAGAATAGACATTTGATGCACAAATAACTTTCTAAATGGAATGTTCATCTTATCAAGTAGTAATGGGCACTTAAGTATCATGTGTGACATATATAACACTTAGCTACATATACACTTAAGTATCTGGATACCTTTATTGCTGCATATTTTGATGATTAGTGACTGCCTCAGCTATCATCATTTTTGGTCCATTCTAGTATCACACCACAATGAGCTTGCTGCTTTTGCTCTTCTGTGGATGTTAGTTAAAGCACGTCTCTAAAAAGAGAACATTCCCTTGATCCCTGCTTCTAGATCATGTGCTTTGAGTATAAGAAAAATAGGAAGTCATCTAGGGCTTGTCTACACTACTGCTTAAGTAGATGTAAGTTATGTTGCTAAGGGGTGTGACGTAAATTACATCGACTTAAAGCGGCATCCATGCTGTGCTATGACAGCTCTTCTGCGACACAGCTTCTGCCTCTCATTGAGGTGGAGTAATTATGCTGACCAGAGGGCACTCTCCTGTTGGCATAGCACATCTTCAGCAGACACGCTACAGAGGCGCAGCTGCATTGGTGCAGCAGTGCCGATGTAGTGGGATAGTGTAGACTAGCCCTTAGTTCTCAGCGGCATGGCCCTTTGAGGCACCAGTTGATGTCTCTCACAAAGATCAATGATTAATGTTTCAGTGCCCTCTAAAACCTTGCCTTTCAGTTCCTTACTGACAGCAGTCAGCAAAGGAGCACCCTACCCCTATTAGAACAGAATCATATGCTGAGCTGTTGACACCTGTGAGGCTGGGTTTTTCGGCCCCTCAGTTTGGATGTCTAGATGTTTGAGTTTACTCTTTGGGATGCATTGATGGCCTCCGCACTTTCTTCAGGGATATTGTTCTCTGCAGCTCCATTAACTTTAGTGCTGCACTGATAGCTCTAGGTGCTTTATGCAGTGCCAGGTTGGCCTTTTGTTGATGTGTTGTCTCTGGTGAATGTCCTGAGTTGCAGAGAACACTAGGATCTCTTAACAATTGGTGATCCTTAGGGACATTGAGAGTAGAGGGTTTATGAACTTGCTAGAGCTGAAAGCCATTAGGCTCCCTCTCAAACATTTTCTCCCACAGACCAGAGGGCAACTGTGACCATATTGTCCTAAAATCTGCACCAATGTATTACCTACATGGACAGGGGTTAGTCACCCCTGCTGTGTCAGGAGGCAATCAGTCTGCTATGCACCTTGCAGGGATTAAACTCTTCAGTCGATGACTTGATTAGAAAAAATCTGGATCGTCTTGCGTTCGATCAAACGTACAGTGTCTTGACTGATATTTGTCAGGCTGCAGTCATCCATACATTGACTAGTTTGTTACAAAGTAGAACATCTGCTTCAGTGCAGGTAGAGACCCACCATGCATATCAGACCACCTTCGTTCACACTGGGGAAAAGGGCTCCAATGACCATCTCAGTTTGTTCTCATCCTGAGAATGCTGAGGAAGAATCAACAGAATAATCAGGGTAAACTTAGTCACTTTGGTCTGGTCCCAGCAGAGCCAGCCCTTCCAAAGTTCATCCACCTACTTACCTCAGAATCAAGATTTATTGTCCCAGCAGAACAGCTGGGTGTTTACTTACACCTTGAGTTTCTTCATTTGACAGCACTGCTAACAAGTTTCTATGGAAGCGTGAAGGGGGTGTGTACCAGGCCCTGAGGCCCCCTGCTGGAGACTTCATGGCCTTACCACTCCCCACCCCAGGAAAGAGCAGAAGAGGTGAGTCCTCCAGGTTGCCTAGAGCAGCTCTGGGGAAGCAGCAAATCAGAAGAGGCTGCAGGGAGCAGCCAATCAGAGTCCAGCAGGCTCATATAACAGGAGCTTCTGGAGTGAGCAGATTCAGTTGCTGGCTGGAACCAGGGGAGCAAGGAAGGTGTTCCCTGGCTGGCTGCAGGGTCTCAGACTTCAGCCCTGAGATAAGGGTGAAAGTAGTGGGGCAAGGGGGAAGTGGCCAAGGGAAACGCAGCAATTAAAGGGACACAGCAGGCGGCTGCTTCTTATAGGGTCACTGGGTTGGGACCCAGATTAGGGGGCAGGCCTGGTGTGTCCGTCCCGCCCCCCCTCCCGCCCCCCCCCACCAGCGACTAGGGAAGTGGCTTAAACCCTGAGAAAGAAAGTTGCCCAGGAAGGAGCTGAAGACCCTGAGAGGGAGGTCAACATTTGTGGGACTCTTGATACCACCCCGGAAGGGGATTGAACTGTAATGAGTGACTCATCTGGAGATCTGGGGCAATAGGCGAAGGCTCCAGGGAGGAAGCCCTGGGGGCACTGCTCCAAACCAGAGCAGGGACAGTTTGAGAGAGAGCCCAGAAGGGGCTGAAAGACTGTTTGAATCAGGGTGGTGCGATAAGCCCTGCTGGACTGGTTGAGGACTGAGCCCAGAGATAGGGCTATGGACAGAGACTTTATTGAGGGCACTGTGGCAAGCCCTGTTGAACTACCCTGGAAGGGGTCTGTTTTGTTTGTGCACATATGGACTGTGTGTGACTTGGTCGGAGGGCTGAGTCACTGAAAACCACCTGAGAAGTTTAACTGCCAGCAGGGGTCACCGTAAGCAATGCAATGCAGAGGGATGGAGGTGCAGACACACCCAGCTGACGGGCTCTTGCATAAGGGGAGTGACCCTGCCACAGGAAGGATGTCTTGTCTCCTCCTTATTTGAGGAGATAAAGACAGTCCTGTTCGTCTTGAAAATCTTCCACTAGGAGGTGTCATGCTACCAGACAGATGTGGTTTAAAGGGATGGCTTCAAGTTAGCAAGGTCTGGATCCTGGTTCTAGTCTGGTTCTGTTCATTCTTGGATTCTAGTCTGGTGTTAAGGCTGTCCCTAGTTATGACTTAGGTCACTGTTTCTGCCAACCATTTCCTTGCAAAAGGAACCATGACATTTGTCCAGCCTCCAAAACAGTTTTTAAAGGTCTTATAAATTTTTGCTTTCCTGTGTGGGCATTGTCGGATCCTAGTGCTTCACGCTGTTACTAATCAAATTTATGGAAGGGCCTCTTGAGCCCAAGCGTTCTTGTGTTCTGCACGATCTCTCACTGAAGACCTGGTCTCTGTGGCCATTGCATCAGCCAGGAGGGTCTTGCATTTGCAGATACAGATAATCTACCCATATATCATATACCACTTCTTCTTTGTGGCAATTGGGCCTCACCCCAAATTTCTGATAAGTGGGTTTGACATTTCAGTGTCAGTCACCATCTGTACCTCTCCAAAAGTGTCTGAGTATACTCTGTGGATGATTACCTGTTGTTAAGCTTGGCAGAATTCTATTTTATTTATTTATTTTCTAATTTTGTAAGTTCATCCAACCGGGAGGATAGAAGCTTTACTGGCATATGGCAGCAGTGTACCCTTACCTGAAATCCACAGGGCTATGGAGTTTTGGTTCCACCTTCTCAGATTACTATCATCAGTGCTACATCAAGGACAGATGCTGGTTTTGTCACTGTTTAACAGGGCTACAGACCCCACCTCCTTATGGAGGGAACTGCTAGCTACTCCCCTGTGTTGTATCTCTGTAAAGCAGGCATGGGCAAACTATGGCCCGTGGGCCACATCTGGCCCACCAGCCATTTTAATCCAGCCCTCAAGCTCCCGCTGGGGAGCAGGGTCAGGGGCCGCTCCGCGCAGCTCCCAGAAGCAGCGGCATGTCCCCCCCTCTGACTCCAACAAGTAGAGGCAGCCAGGGGACTCCGCTCTGCATGCTGCCCCCACAGCTGCAGGGGTGGTGCCTGTGGACGGGGCAGCACGAAGCGGAGCTGCCTGGCCACACCTCCACGTAGGAGCCGGAGGGGGACATGCCGTTGCTTCTGGGAGCCGCTTGAGGTAAGCGCCGCCCGGAGCCTGCCCCCCTGCCCATCAAGCCGCGCCCCAACCCCCTGCCCCAGCCCTGATCCCCCTCCTGCACTCCGAACCCCTCGATCCCAGCCCAGAGCACCCTCCTACACCCCAAACCCCTCTGCCTCATTTCTGGCCCCACCCTGGAGCTTGCACCCCCAGCCAGAGCCCTCACTCCCTCCCACAACCCAACCCCAATTTTGTGAGCATTCATGACCTGCCATACAATTTCCATACCCAGATGTGGCCCTCGGGCCTAAAAGTTTGCCCACCCCTGCTGTAGAGGCAATGTCATGAAAGAGAGGGGTTACTTGCAGTGCCCCCCTTATGCTTCAGAGCCACAAACAAAGCTCCCGGGGGCAGAAAGGAATAGAGGCACAGCTAGAGTGGGGAAGATATCTAAAAGTTTCTTCATTAGAGTGGAGGTTGTAGATCTCAAGAGATGTGTATATGCCCTCTTAACAGCTAGCTATGTCCTGGAAAGGGTCTGTGGCCAAATGGATGAGTATGTGACCCGTACAGCGTCACTCTGTGGAGTCAGTACAGTCAGAACAGGAGCTGTTGTTGACACATGATTTCTCTTACTCTCCTCACCCTTTCTGGCCTAACTTTTCTTTGGTCCCCTCTTCTCTTATTAACCCCATGAGCATGTCATCCCTTCCAGCAACAATTATGGGCTTAGCAGTCATTCTGCTCTCAAATTCTGATGAAGCTAATTGTGAGTTAATCAGCTCCTAATTTAGCTATGACATACAATAAAAGTTGAACAGAACCAAGGGACTATAAAGTGCTGCTGAAGAGCAGATGGACACAAGGGCTAGTCAGGGGTGGGGTGGTAGAGAGTGTTAGGAATGCTTTTTCTTGTTCACCACCTCTCACCAAATCATTCCCTCCCTCTCTTTCCTTCTGCCATGGCAGTTGGCTGGGCTGCTTTAAAGTTTTGCACTTGGTTAAAAATCTAAATTGGGGCCCTTGGAACAGCTCCCAAAACAGCATTTTAAGTAACAGTGAAACTTTAAAGCAGTGTAGCCCCTTCTGAAGTGCTGCTGGGAAGTCTCACCACTGGGGAGTGCAGGCAAACAAACTTCAATGGAAACAGCGTATCTCTTGCCCAGCCTGGTCAGCATGCTTTAAAGTCACTGGGCAGATTAAACCATTGCTTTCATTAGAGAAGGACGATTGGGGAGTGTTGACAGTCCTATTATAATGACCTCTGGGTAGAGGAATTGAGGAATTTCACAGACACACCAGTGTAAACTTTTTCAAAAGAACTGATTATTAACTGCCCTTGTTTTGTGTAATAGAATATTATAACTGAAATATTAACTTTTTCCAGATGACTTACAGAAATTGCTGCTGCACAAAGTTTCACGGTTTCCCCTTTGTGCAGATCTTTCACACACCACCATGTAGGGCAGAGCTTTAAAAATAGAGAGAGAAAGCAATAATCACAAACAGGCAAAAGGGACTCAGGAGCAGATATAGTACCCACTGCTGCTTTTAATCCAGGTTTTTAAAAATGCCTAGATTTCAAATTGACAATATCCTTATAATTTAACTGCCAGGAAATGCCTGGCTCAGAAGTCATTGCTATTATAAATCACGCCACCTGAATAAATGAAGAAAATATAATTATGGTTCTGGTTTTATCTGTGCTTTTGACAGTGCCTTCCTAGTAGTTAAAGGCATGTATGTTAACGTGTGGGAGAACTGACTTCATTCTCAGTGCTCTGATAAGTTTATAATAGAGCTTAACTGCTAAAGGGAAGACAACAAACCTGCTCCTTCATGGGCACATGTGACTCTCATCATAAATGGGAGGTTCCCGGTGTCCTTTCAGCAGCTTTAAGCCACTGCCCTATAGCTTTGCTCTTGAGAACAACCATACAGAGTGAATTGTGACCTTTGCAATCCAGAGTGAGCAAAGTGAATTTGATTCCGATTATGACGTGTAAGAGGAACATATGGATCATCTTAAAACTTGGAAGTACCATCTTCTAAGGAGGGCATGTGGACTGTTGAATATCACAACAAGTGAAAAGCTAGAGGGAAACAAGACCTAAGCAGACAGCAGTGTGGTAATTCAAGACATCTCTTCTGCTCCATCTCACCCAATAAGTGTTGAATTTGGCTTCTTCCACTTGCTAACAGCCAGAGTTCGCATCCTGCACACAGAGACATAAGGAAGAATATCTTGTCTGTATGATGACTTGATACATTCTGACCCAAACAACTTATTTAATCTTCACTTGTGAGTATGTTGGAGTTGGAGTGATGAAAAAATGAAACTTCTTGATTTAGAAAACTAGTTTATGATCCTTTTAATATGAAAACTAGTAGCTGAAAACCTGTGCTGTTGCATGGGTGTAATTCGTTAAGTTGTGTAAAAAAGCCAAAACAGGCTGAGAACTTAAAAATTGGATGGTAACAGACCATGAACCTAGTGACGATCGAACCTGGTGATGAGCTGTGGCTTCATGTAAATGAGTGAGGGTCGGCGAATCTGTGTGGTGAGCTGGGAGAGTTGCGTTGATTTATATGTGGATTGTGTTGTACTGGGAGATGTGTGGATTTGTGCAGATGATGAATGAGGGGCTGTGCTGAGGTGAGAGGCTGGGTGTGTTTGGGGTTATTGTGGGTGCTGGTTATGTTGTGTGGGTGTCTTTGAAGAACTGTAGAGAGACAAGGTGGGTGAGATAATATCTTTTATTGGACCAACTTCTGTTGGTGAGAGAGAGATGCTTTCAAGCCCCACAGAGCAGTTGAGCCAAGTAATCCACCATCTATGTAGTCTCCCTCATACAGCCAATTAAATGGTTGTATGCAAATTAGTTGTAGAGTAAGGGTGGTAATTGGCTGGGTTACCTCTGATATTACAGTGGTCTAGGACTCTTGGCGTAGCGTAGATACATGCCTCGCTGTTGCACGGGTGTAATTCATAAAGCTGAAAATGGCTGAGAACTTAAAATTGGATGATAACAGACCCTATCCCAGTGGTGATAGAACCTGGTGATATTCTGAATAAAAAGAGCTTTCAGCCATGCTCATAGCTGTTTCCATCACTTCACGCCAACTCAACAAATATTCTAGACTTCAGAGTAACAATCCTGGAATTTTATATAGATAACTGGCCTGAAGCCTTCTTAATGCCTTACATATGCCATGTCATTGCAGGGGAGGAGAGGAGGAAGGGCATGGGAATTCCTCTACTACAGTGGTTTTTAGTCTGTGGTCCAAGGATCCCTGGGGGTCTGCAGACTGTCTAAGATTTCCAAAGGGGTCTGCAGGTTGAAACCCACTGCTCTAATATCTTCTTCGTGACCCAATGTCAGGTTGATGCTTTCTGCGGCCACGGAGTAAAGAGGACTCTGGTATTAGTGCCACACCCTGATCGTTTGGAGGAGCTGCTGTTCAGTAATTTAAAGCATTTCTCTGTGTCCCCATTGCGGTGTGTTATGAATGGGATTTGCAGCCCATATGGCAGTGGGCTTTTATATCTGATCCTTGCCAGACTGGGTGGTAATGGGTAGTATTTTTAGTATCATCTTTGACAAAATCCAAGGAAATTTGAAGTGAGTTAGCTTATCCAGAGAGACTTTGTATTTAATATGGCTTATTGTGCCTGCCAGGCAGGGTATTTTTATTTTTTGAGTTGCCTACCTCCTTAGAAGCTGCAATCCGGATAATTAACTTCCAGCCAAGAACAGGTTATTGGAAATCTTGTGTGTTCCCTCAAGGTAGTATAGTATGTGGCCTCCTTTCATGATTTTGAACTTCCTGTTGGATATATAGTACCAGCTTTTTATTTTCGTTGGTTCTTTTGGTGTATGTTCTCCAATTGCCCCGTGATGTCAGTGCTTTGATGCCTCTGTAAATGCACCTAAAGATGCTCAGGTGAAAAACTTGAGGTGAAAGATGAAAATCTTAGTTAATACTCTTAATCCAACTGCTGTAGGGATCTACACAGCCACAGAAACTTGAAATGAGCGGGGGACATTTGTATCGATTTAGGTGGTTAGGAGCCAAAGCACAGTTGCCTTATGAGTGAGAATTCGAGTTTTCAATTTAAATGGTTTCTCAGGAGAAAATTCAGCTTGCCTGAAGGGTGAAAATACAGTAAATATCTGCCTTCCTCCTGGCCATCCAGTTGCTGGCTACCATTTCAGTGAGAAGTGAAATGGAGCAAAAGGTCTAGCGGCATCCAAGTGATGTATACAAAATTGCTTCCCAATAAATGCAGGAAATGAGATGTTTGCCCAAATTTCCTCTTATGCTCTTCAGTATAGAGGACTGCTCAGGCCTAATTTTTAAGCTTGATCCAAGCCAGAAAGGGTCATGTAATTTTCCAGTCTTTCCCTCACAAACCTGAGTCAGCATCATCGGCATGTGTCCCATTCCTTCCAGCTGCTGCCCCCTGTTGCACTGCATGCATGCCATGGAGCACAAGGCACTGCGACTCCTTGGCACACTTTCGATCCCAGGGACAGGAGGAAGAAACCAGACCCTAAGAGGGTCAGGTTGTGTTCCCACCTGACTTGAACCAAATGCTTGTCAGGTCCTGTCATGGTCCGGTTACAGGGTTCTACCTCAGTAAATACATCTTAAACTAAATCTCCTATGCAGTAGCATAACAAAGGGCCCTCTGGAGAGGAACTGTGTTGTAGAGCTGATGACAGAGTCCATATCTCCTGACTCAGGACTGTGCTTTAGCCACTAGACCATGTTTTGTCCCCATCTTGTGGCCAGGCTAGTCTGGTCAGAAGTTCAGAATTGATCGTTTCTCCCACTGTCATTAAATAGATTCATAGAATATCAGGGTTGGAAGGGACCTCAGGAGGTCATCTAGTCCAACCCCTTGCTCAAAGCAGGACCAATTCCCAACTAAATCATCCCAGCCAGGGCTTTGTCAAGCCTGACCTTAAAAACCTCTAAGGAAGGAGATTCCACCACCTTCCTAGGTAATCCATTCCAGTGCTTCACCACCCTCCTAGTGAAATTTTTTTTCCTAATATCCAACCTAAACCTCCCCCACTGTAACTTGAGACCATTACTCCTTGTTCTGTCATCTGGTACCACTGAGAACAGTCTAGAGCTATCTTCTTTGGAACCCCCTTTCAGGTACTTCAAAGCAGCTATCAAATCCCCCCTCATTTTTCTCTTCTGCAGACTAAACAATCCCAGTTCCCTCAGCCTCTCCTCATAAGTCATGTGCTCCAGCCCCCTAATCATTTTTGTTGCCCTCCGCTGGACTCTTTCCAATTTTTCCACATCCTCCTTGTAGTGTGGGGCCCAAAACTGGACACAGTACTCCAGATGAGGCTTCACCAATGTCAAATAGAGGGGAATGATAACGTCTCTCGATCTGCTGGCAATGCCCCTACTTATACAGCCCCAAATGCCGTTCGCCTTCTTGGCAACAAGGGCACACTGTAGACTCATATCCAGCTTCTCATCCACTGTAACCCCTAGGTCCTTTTCTGCAGAACTGCTTCCTAGCCATTCGGTCCCTAGTCTGTAACAGTGAATGGGATTCTTCCGTCCTAAGTGCAGAGTTCTGCACTTGTCCTTGTTGAACCTCATCAGGTTTCCTTTGGCCCAGTCCTCTAATTTGTCTAGGTCCTTCTGTATCCTGTCCCTACACTCCAGCGTATCTACCACTCCTCAGTTTAGTGTCATCTGCAAACTTGCTGAGAGTGCAATCCACGCCATCCTCCAGATCATTTATGAAGATATTGAACAAAACCGGCCCCAGGACCGACCCTTGGGGCACTCCGCTTGAAACCGGCCGCCAACTAGACATGGGGCCATTGATCACTAGCCGTTGAGCCCGACGATCTAGCCAGCCTTCTATCCACCTTATAGTCCATTCATCCAGCCCATACTTCTTTAACTTGCTGACAAGAATACTGTGGGAGACCATATCAAAAGCTTTGCTAAAATCAAGGAATAACACATCCACTGCTTTCCCCTCGTCCACAGACCCAGTTATCTCCTCATAGAAGGCAACTAGGTTAGTCAGGCATGACTTGCCCTTGGTGAATCCATGCTGACTGTTCCTGATCACTTTCCTCTCCTCTAAGTGCTTCAGAATTGATTCCTTGAGGACCTGCTCCATGATTTTTCCAGGGACTGAGATGAGGCTGACTGGCCTGTAGTTCCCCGGATCCTCCCTCTTCCCTTTTTTAAAGATGGGCACTACATTAGCCTTTTTCCAGTCAGCCGGGACCTCCCCCGATCGCCATGAGTTTTCAAAGATAATGGCCAATGGCTCTACAATCACAGCCGCCAACTCCTTTAGCACCCTCGGATGCAGCGCATCCGGCCCCATGGACTTGTGCTCATCCAGTTTTTCTAAATAGTCCCGAACCACTTCTTTCTCCACAGAGGGCTGGTCACCTCCTCCCCATACTGTGCTGCCCAGTGCAGCAGTCTGGGAGCTGACCTTGTTTGTGAAGACAGAGGCAAAAAAAGCATTGAGTACATTAGCTTTTTCCACATCCTCTGTCACTAGGTTGCCTCCCTCATTCAGTAAGGGGCCCACACTTTCCTTGACTTTCTTCTTGTTGCTAACATACCAGAAGAAACCCTTCTTGTTACTCTTAACATCTCTTGCTAGCTGCAACTCCAAGTGTGATTTGGCCTTCCTGATTTCACTCCTGCATGCCTGAGCAATATTTTTATACTCCTCCCTGGTCATTTGTCCAATCTTCCACTTCTTGTAAGCCTCTTTTTTGCGTTTAAGATCAGCAAGGATTTCACTGTTAAGCCAAGCTTTACCATATTTACTATTCTTTCTACACATCGGGATGTTTTTTTCCTGCAACCTCAATAAGGATTCTTTAAAATACAGCCAGCTCTCCTGATTAAATACATGTTGAAATGGTTACACTTGAAATCCATCTGCCTATTCCAGTTTAAATTCACCAAAAATTAGGTAAGTTAATTCGGTTTAAGCCTTCAACAGACTAGACAGGTGGACTAATGCTTTCTAACCTATATATCTACGACTAGAAGCCCAAATATATATTTTGGCTCTTGGCTTATATACCGCAACTGGAGAGTTTCAAGTTCCATCACTAGAGCCCTACCAGTTTCATGGCAGTGAAAAACATGTCACGGACCGTGAAATAAGCCCTTCCCAATGAAATCTGATATCCCTGAAATCAGCCGGGCTGGGGACGGACAGGACTTGTCCTTCCCCTGCACAGCTGTTATCGGAGGAAGATCAGACCCACCTCCACATGTACCACCCTCACTTCTGTGCTGCAGCAGCCCCAGAGCTGGGATCCGGACTTCCACCCCCCGGCTCCTGCCCAGGCTTGGGGCACCTGAGCTGGGGGCTGCTGCCACTGGCTGCAGCTCCTGCCGGGGCTCCGGACTTCTGCTCACTCGCTGCTCTTCCCCCCTCCCCCACCCCCGTGGCTCCTGCCGGGGCTTGGGGCTTCCACCTCCTGCCCGGGCTCAGGGACTTGGGCTGAGGGTTGCCAGCCCCTGCAGCTCCTGCCAGACTCAGGGATTGCCTCCTCTCCTTCCCCCCCCCCCCCCCCCCGCCTGGCCTTTGGACCCTGGGCTGGGGGCTGCCACCCCTCGCGGCTCCTGCCCAGGCTCAGGGACCTGTGCTCGGGGCTTTCGCTTCCCACAGCTCTTGCCTGAGCTCCAAGCTGGGCTCTGAAGGCAGCACAGAAGTGAGTATAGCAATCCTGCAGCCCCTCTGCAACAGCTTTGGGACCCCACACAATCACCTTTTGGATCAGGACCCCCATGGTTACAACACTGTAAACATCTGAAATCAACCAATTTTAAGACCCTGTGGCTTTGAAATCAACCAAAGTGAACCATGAATTTGGTAGGGCCCGATCCATCACACAGCAATTAGTGGGTGACCTCTTGTAAATGCTGAAAACCAAATCTTTACTCTAAAAGCCTTTAGAGTGAGATGGGAAATTACTGCTTTATAAACAGAGCTTTGAGTCAAATATTTATACAGCGTATGCGTGTACCCCACCATCACCATCCATTTGGTTCATTGTTTCCAAACAATAAGCAGAATAGTTCCAATTCATGGAACCATGGAGTAAGATCTTTTCCTATTTACTGTCCTTGGTTCACTTGAGAATGTGTACAGAGGCTTCCGTTGCTATCCAGTTAGAAACTTGATTTTGAGAAGTGTTTCAGTTAAAAGCCATTTACTCAGACGCACAGATTTGGGCTTTTTCTTGGGAAAGGGTACAGTATGTAACTTTAATGGGAGTGAGTGAAAAACCTTCCTTCTCTAAAGCATTCTGCACTGTCAGTTGCTAAAATGAGCAACTGTCAAATAGGTGTGGTGTTTATTACAAGGCAGTTAGCATTGTGGAATTGCCAGTTAGAAGATAGGACCACTCTGACATTGATCTCCCATGCTGGCTAAGCTATTTTCCTGTCTCCAATTCCTCTCTTCCAGCTTCAAACTCTGATTCAAGAGACTGACCCTGGTGCAGATTACCGCATTGACAGAGCTTTGAATGAGGCTTGTGAATCAGTAATACAGACGGCTTGCAAACACATACGATCTGGAGATCCAATGTAAGTGGATTTTTCATACTCACACTGTACTTTACACGTGCCCAGTAGCAACAGTAGAGTTCACTTGAGTAACCAAAATAGATATTAACCAGTTTAAAAATGAAGACTCCCAAGCAATCAAGAGCATATACCAGCAATTTATATAGCAACTGGAAGTGGGATCCAATCTGCAAGCAGCTCTTGCTGTAGATAGTGCTGAATGTTTTTGTTCTAGGACTAGCATGGCATTAACAAGGGTTGTCTAGCTTTATTAGTTGTAGGTTGAAATTGTATCATTTGGTGTGCTTTCTTCTGTTACACACACCTTTAGTGTGTCATTTTTCTAATGAGAAATGCAGTAAAAAAGGTATCAAAAGGTTTTTTGAAAGATGAGAGAAGGAAATCCATATTGCAGAGACAACTGTCCTATTTATACCCTCTTCTGAGCCTATTTTTATTTATATATTAAAATATGATGCTTTTGCCTGATTTAACTGTGAACACATTTGAGTCTAGTTCATATACACAGTGGAATTTAACACAGCGCACATGGGAGTGTAACTATTTTGATTTATTCCTTTTTTTAGGTAGAACGTTATTAAAAAAAAAAAAAAAAACCCTCTATGATGTGACTTACACCTCTTGCCAGCCAAAATTTTTCTATAGAAAGGTAGATCTGCTGCGTATAGAGTTTGAATCAGTACAGTGACTGGTGTATGTGGGGGACCCACAGCATGGCCTGTCTCCTTTCTCATTTTCTTTGCTCCTGTTTCCCTTCTGTTCCCAGGATTCTGTCGTGCCTTATGGAGCACTTGTACACTGAGAAGATGGTAGAGGACTGTGAGCACAGGCTCCTGGAGCTCCAGTACTTTATTTCTCGTGATTGGAAGTGAGTACCGTAAAACAGAGGGTTTAATTTTTCTCCCTGTTACGCACATCAGCTGTGCCAGATAAGCAACCCCCTGTACACCAGCACTGCTTTCTGTTGCTCAACTGGAGATACTTTGTTTATGCCAGCGTGTTTATGCCCTGGAGACTTGGCTCCTCATCTCTCTGTCCAGTGCCTTGGAAGCCAAATCTGCTGTGGGGCTACCCACCTATACCTGGTGTTGATCCAGAGCTAGAGAGTCAACTTTCCAACCTGTGTGTCCTTATTTAGAGTCCTGAGACTTGAGAGGAGGGAAGGCATGTGCACAATTATAAGCAGTTCATTGCCTGCGTTTCAGATAAAGATTACTTGCTCAGTAGATGGGAATGATCTTTAGTAGTGATGGGTGGGTATTCTTTTAAAAATCTTGCTATTCAGTATAGGGAGGATTCACTATTTCTGTAAGAGGTTTCCTAATCTTTTATGGAACGTGGAATGCTTCCATTCCTGCCTTGTTTCACCCCCAAAATCCTTGTAAACCCTGTCTTTCCGGCCAATGTGGACTAGGTGGAATTCCCTTTAGAGCGTCACTGCCTTTTTATTTGGCCAGAGTATCTCCAGTGATGGACACAAACATTTCATTTCCCTCCTTCCCTTGCCTCCTTTGGTGGCTGCATTTATTGCCTGAGCCACACTTCCAGCAGGGAATCACTTGTTTGAACCAAGCCACTTGATTAAACTACAGAATTTTTCCTTCTGTTGACTAAGGCGGATTTAACCCTCATGCTGTTTGAACAAAGATCATTCTAACTCAAATCCTAAGTGGACAGATGGTGCCCAGCCTTTCATGTTTATAACCACCATTCCCTTGAGTTGGCTAATGAAGCTGCAGTGTAATTCCCTAGGAGTGCAGGCAGAATGGAAGTCTTGCATGATTTATTTTTCTTATTGCTTCTCAAAAGCAAGTGTTTGCAGAACTGTTTTGTCTACAAATCTCCTCCTCCTCCCTGCCCTTCTGAAAATGCCATGAAGGCCTGGGGCTATTTATAAACCTCACCACTAAACCTCTCTCCCACTACTTTTCCATTCCAGAAGGCTCACAGTACCAACCCCTCATTTTGGCGTAATATAATTAAACATTTCCTCCCAAGAGCAGATTCCATGTGTGCAAAGCGGGGACACTGAGGCTTCACTTCGCCCTGTCACCCCAAATCTGAACTGACTGTAGTTAACTGGAACTAAATCTGCCTCCTGTAAAACTGAGACTTATTTCAAAATGGAAACAACGGTACTGGCGTTGGAGGTGCTCTTTAGGCAAATCTAGTGAGTACTCAGCTTCACTTTATCACCTGGCCCGCTGTCATGCTACCTCAGGGAGCTGATTTTCTCAGATTTTGAGCACTAAACATTGCCAGGCCTGGTCAGCATTGGGATGGGAGATCTTGAGGGAAAACAGGGGTGCTTCAGGATGTGATGTGGGTGATTCATTCAGTGACTCTTCCTTATGAGTCAGTACTAGAGCAATCCCCTTACATGTTATGGGAGACTGTGCTGCTGGAAGTGGCCACTTTTGGGAGAAGATCTAAAATCAAGATCCGGATTACCTGTAGACACCAGTGTTGCCAGAGCATTTGTTGCAAGAGTAAGGACATGATTCCAGATTGAGTTATACAGTCTGCCAGCCTGCTGCTTTGGTTGGTTACAGAGTTCTCACGCTTTGCTGTGTTCAGTTAATAGTGGATCTGTCCACTTCATAAGCATTTCTGTGGTTTCTGTATCTAAAAATATATAAAGCATTTGGTAGGTGTTGGGGTGTGAAAGGTTCTGTGGTAATGATGTTGACTTCCTTTTTTTTCTTCTACAGATTGGATCCAGTCCTTTATCGCAAGTGTCAGGGAGATGCTTCTCGACTCTGTCATACCCATGGCTGGAATGAGACTACTAGTGACCTGATGCCTACAGGGGCTGTCTTTTCCTGCTTGTACAGACATGCCTACCGCACGGAGGAGCAGGGAAGGAGGGTATGCACTCAGTATTAACTTTTCATTCTCTTCAATGGTGATCTGTCAGAGTTGGATGCTTGTTCAGTTATCAGTCATGCTGCATTGACAGTCAGTACTACTGAAAACTAGTTAGAAAAGGCAGTTGCTGCGGATATTTATTGCATCAATGCAAAGATCCCTTACCAGCTGTGTTCCTCCATGGACGTACCTTTAATGGCTATATTAGAACTTCAGTGGAAAGAAGAGAAATGTGGTGTCTTACCAGCGGAATTGCCACCTTGAGGCATTTGTTCAAGGAGTTGCAGCAAAGCTTGAGACCCAAGAGTCCTGTGTTTAAATCTGTGCATAGACGCTATGTAAAGGCCTCTAGCAAATCATTCGACTGCCATGTGCTCCAGCCACTTAGCTGCCAAATTGCTTTTATACAAAAAGTCCCTCTGTCATAAAGGCCAGGCTATTCTCAAATTTAAGACCTGAGTCAGTTCAGAGCAACTTCCTTTGGTTTACATAATCTATTAAGAAGCTCTGTGTAGTGACATAGACTATTCTTTTAACCCTGGGGAGCAGAAACCATAATGCATTTCCCAGTAAAACTTAATGACTAGAACACAGTAAAGATTTGACTTACTGCACTGGTGCTTGCCTCCTTGGATATGTGATTCAGAAACCTTTTACTGTTGTTTAGTGGGTTCTTGTGCTGAGTTTGCTGCCCTCTAGTGTCTTTGTTGGGGGACACAACCTCTCTTGGAAACATTTCGGTGCTCAAAGTTCCATTTGCTTCTTTGGTGGTTGCACTGTCAGATGCAGTTCCAGTGAGCTTTGGTGGGATTATGCAACGATCTTGCTTACAAAATGATTCTCTAGAGCCTGATGTAAATTGTCTTATGATGGGGAGGTCAAATATTGATCAAAAGTTCCTTCCTTGTAGGGAATGAGTCTTTTATTTGATGGTTTCCAGTTCAGCCTTTTAGTGCCATGAGCTGAACTTCTCATTGTAATGCATTTTACATTAGTGCTAACCGCAGGAATTCCAGGCCCACTGCAAATGATCTAGCAGTTATGGAAGAAAAGTTCTTTATATGTGGAGAGCAGGTGTGTCATCTTGCAATTTAGTGTTAATGAAAGACTGATCCCACTGATTAGAGCTGTACTTTGCCCACAATACTTGCCTATATAAATATCCCACCTGGTATTTACCTAATTTCCAATAAGTGGTGCTCACAATGTTCTATGTAACTTTCAATACTCCGTGCTGTTCCAGGTTTAAGACCTGATATAACTCTGCCAATGCATCTCACACCTGAGTTGCAGCATATCCTGCTATTTCAGTACTGCAGTCCCCCAGTCCTCACCAGCATCACCTCCTGCTGTTGCAGTCCTGAACCCTTCCACAATTTGTGCCTCTACTTCAGTCTTGACATCAGCATCCTTGTTATGCTAATATAGGACTCACCTAAAGGAAGTGACAGGACACATTGTGCAAGGGTATGGGCTGTCCTTCATAAACTGATGTCACCACTGAGTTATGAGTGTCTCCAGATTCAGACGTAGTCCTCGAGAATAGAAGACCTCTTTTCATATGTAATGCAGCGGTGTCCTGTTTGCCAACTTAGAGGCCTGTTCTGGTATTTAGTTCCAAAGCCAAGTGAATGTTAGCTTCCAGTAAAATGTTCATTGCTGAATACTACATGCAACAAAGACCACAGAACAAAGTATCCATCCATGGGGGGAAATGTTCTCCAAGCAATGAGGAAAGCCAGAATTGAGGATACCTCTGGAGCTCAGACCACCTGGCTGGTAGAGGCCAAACTTATCCTGGGGCTGATGCTCTCCATATGTAGGAGAGAATGATCTACTCTCACCAGAGGTTAGGAAGAAGAGAAATTTCTTGTTACTTTCCATGGCACATCATTTATTAGTAACTGAACAAATCATTTGCTATGTAGTAGGTCAGAGCCGCATATTTGTCCCTTTTAAACAGTTCTCTGTTCCCCATTTAGCTGTCACGAGAGTGCAGAGCAGAAGTACAACGAATCCTTCACCAGCGTGCAATGGATGTGAAGCTGGATCCAGCGCTCCAGGACAAGTGCATGATCGACTTGGGAAAATGGTGCAGTGAAAAAACAGAGACAGGACAGGTACTGTGAATTGCTGTATGACAGTCACTCCGATTGCAAATGCCTTTTTGTGTGGGGATGAGGGAAACCCTTTGTTGCTGGCAGGTGTTGATTCTTTATGTTCATAGCTTATAGTTTATTAAAATTAGTAAATCCCCCAGCACTTTAATAAATAAAATATATAATAGGCAAAAAGACATGGGTAGTAATGTCTGTCTGTGAAGAAGAAACTACACAGCTATGGAAGTTGCCTTGTAGAAGAGATCTGAATGCTTAATATGAAGTGATAGTTAACACTGTGGGCTCTCCTTTGATACAGCAACTATCTTTTTTTTCAACTCATATTTGTAATATCCTGTTACAAACTTGACATTTATTTTCCGCATAAACTTTGTCCCATTTCCGTTTGGCAAATATTGACATGCTTCCTGTGTTTGAAAAGAGCTGAAATTAACATCTGCTGCTCTTTAACAAGACTCCAACAGATAGTTCTTTCATATTAAATCATTGTGCCCTAGCATAGCTCTGGGGAGAGAGCTGTTAATTAGTGTATGCAAAAGAGAGCACCTCACCCATTTTTTGAAGTGTTTCTCACTGGTAGGTTTTGGTATCATAAGTGCTGGAATTAAGGGTTCTGGGGATGCTGCCACACCCACTGGCTTGAAGTGATTTCCTCATACTGGGTTTACAGTTTGGTTCAATGGCTCTCAGCACCCCCACTATACAAATTGTTCCAGCACCCTTGTTTGGTAGTTTGGGATGTTCGTCCCTGTATGAAGGTTACCCTTAGCAAACTAAGAGCAAACCATCAGACAAAATATTCCAGCATGTGGTGTTCCATCCTAAGGGCATTCCCAGTCACTGCTGATAGTGTCTATAACTTGATGTATGCCAAAAATTAAAACTAAATTTGAAAATTCAGACAGAGGTGCTTACATTTTATGTTCAAAATGTGATTAGCGTTTTAAAAAAAATAGTATTTTTCCACTTGAAAATAAGACCAAGTGGACAGAGGCTCATTTTCATCCAGAGATGTTTTCTCTTCAAAGCAGAAAAATGCAAAATATCCAAAGTTCAGAATTGTTCTTGGATTCAAGACCATTTGCATTGAAAACATGAAAATCTTGTCTTCTGGGTGGTGAAAAAACCTCAATCAAAATAAACATTTTTCATCATTTTCATCTTGCTCATTGGCTGTGGGAGGCAGCTTGATCTAGAACAGTAAAGGGTTTGGGATTGGAAGTTTGAGTTCTGCTGCTGTGTCCCCCCTCGTGCAAATCACTTCTCCTGTGTGCCTCATAGATTCATAGATTCATAGATTCTAGGACTGGAAGGGACCTCGAGAGGTCATCGAGTCCAGTCCCCTGCCCGCATGGCAGGACCAAATACTGTCTAGACCATCCCTGATAGACATTTATCTAACCTACTCTTAAATATCTCCAGAGATGGAGATTCCACAACCTCCCTAGGCAATTTATTCCAGTGTTTAACCACCCTGACAGTTAGGAACTTTTTCCTAATGTCCAACCTAGACCTCCCTTGCTGCAGTTTAAGCCCATTGCTTCTTGTTCTATCCTTAGAGGCTAAGGTGAACAAGTTTTCTCCCTCCTCCTCTTACCCTGTCTATAAAGCATCAAGGCCAGTGTCCCCATCACCTATGAATTTACTAAGGAACTGAGCAGGGAAGCCACCGGATGGTTAGTGGAAGCACCAAAAGAGCAAGAAACTTGAAACATAAAACGAACATGGAAAATCTTTAAGTATAATCTCATCCCAAATTAAAACTAACGAGCAGACTTCCTGAGGAAGGCCATGTGTTGGGGATAGGAAAGAAAAGCATGGGGTCCACCAGTCCTGCAAGACTGGCTCCAAGCTACTTTATAGCTGAGGCCCTTCGTCCAGCATAACACCTTGTTGCTCTTGCAACCTTGAGTTGAGCTGAACAACTGGAACTTTTCCGAGGCAGTGTTTAGTTCTCAGAAAGCAGGCAGAGGTAGGGCATAGTGAACATTAGGGATCCTTTACTTGCTAAGATGTTGTATGTATCATCATTTCTCTGGCACAGGGCTCTGAATTTTCAGTATCTTGTCACATATTAAGATGACTTGTGTCTCTGTAGGAACTTGAATGCCTCCAGGACCATCTTGATGACTTAGTGGTTGATTGCAGAGACATAGTTGGAAACCTTACTGAGTTGGAGTCTGAGGTAAGCAGTTTTCAGCCTGGCGCAAAGGGAAGAGTCTGTAACAAAGCATATTCAGCTGCCCTCATGCCAATCCTGGGGGGAGGGGGGCGGGAAATATATATATATAGCATTTCTGTGGTGGGTTCCTGATATATCATCAACCCACCACAGAAATGCAACCATCTTTGAGGTAAAGCAAGTCATCCCGTGTCAGTACTGCACAAGTTTTTGTAGGGAAATGAAATAACAGTTGGGATATGAGATGGGCTGAGTGCAGGCACCACAATGAATGTGGCCAGAGTACTGGGGCTAACACCTGTACTCTTGCAGAAAGGAACACAAGATCTGTAAAGATCAAAATATGCTCAGGAGCTCATTTTGGCCTTCTCTGAAAGCAGTTGCAGCAGCACACAGCACCCGCCTAATGTTTTGCTGGAGGCAATGTTAGGTAGTGAGTGGTGGGAAGAGCATCATCAATGTAGTCAACACCACCACTTCTTGCAGCCAGTCCAGGTTTTCATTGAGTGCCTTTCCATCTAATCATTGGCTCTGTTTTACATCCGACAAGCTGTCTGCTCTAGGGGCTGTTTCCTTCCCACACTTCCAATGCATTTTGCTGAAAATGGGCACTAATCTCCAGCTGTCTAGGTTGCTGTGTGGCACCTATCACTGTAGTATCTCTGGAATGAGTTCCTCCTAGTGAGACTGAGCTGGCTGAATTATCTGAGTGGTAAGGGCTTCTCCAGCTCTGTGGAGAGCTGTTCTGCTCCAAGCCCACAACCTGGAGGGCTCTCCTGTCATTCACCACACACTTGGCTGGAGCATGCAGTGTGACTGCCAATGCCAAAGGGCGAAACTGTCTGGATTTCATCTGAACGAAATACCATAAACTCAGGTGGACAGCTTGACTTGGAGCACAATTTTCAGAACCTTTAATGTATGAACAGAGCCTTTCCCTTATGGCTGTTTGCTGTGCAGTTGTTACCGAAGCTGAATGTTGCATGTCTCTTCTGCAGGATATTCAGATTGAAGCCTTGCTGATGAGAGCGTGTGAGCCCATCATTCAGACGTTCTGTCATGTAAGTTCTTCGTGATAATCTGGGAACGCTAGGGAAATGAGGAGTATGTTGGAAAGGTTGGAATTTTCATTGTTCAAGCATCATTGGAAGTACCAGACCCAGGCAACAGAATGAATGCTAATATAAATGGGTGCAATTAGTGATGTTTGTATGCCGCATGTTTGTTTTGCCTAAGGATAAAAGCTAGGAGAACACCCAAACCCTGTGTGTGGTGCCAGAACTGCAGCCTGGGATATATTACCTTACAATAATTTAATGATCTAGGACTAGGTAACCATTTTCAGCCCGTGTGTCTGTACAGGGGTGTCATAAATACACAGCTCTGAACCCTAGTCAGATTGTTCACAGAACTAAAAAACAGGCAAGACAGATGAATTGTATGTCTAATAGCCAGCTGAATCCCAAGGCTCTTAATTCCATCCAGGGCTTCTGCTATTATCATAAGCCTTGTCACAGGAGTTAGGACCTCTTGATGAAATTGCCCTGTAATTCAAAATATTACTGTTTATATTCGGTCAGAACCCCAGTTCCACAGTAGCAGACTCCCCAGTGGCGCTGCTCCCTTCCTGACACTCTTGCAGCCTCTCATCTTTACTGCATCACTCTGTGGTATTGATTAGTCACACTTTCTGATAAGCAGGTAGCTTCACATCTGTTAGTTACCAAGTTCTTATCGTGGATGTCGGTGTTGGCTGGATGTGTGTGTGTGCTCATGCTGCTTTGAGAGCACTCCACTCTCAGATGTGTGACTAAGTATCTACAGAGGGATTAATGTTAATTAATCCACACAGGGTCACATAATGAGCTCAAGTTCAAAGTAGAGAACAGTGCTGTTAATTTCACTGCATTGAATTCTTATTGGTGGTCATGTCATTTGATTGTCTGGTTGATTTATAAAAAGCATGGTGAAATGGGAATGTTTTCAAGAGGGTAACCCATTTCTGAAGTGGGGGTAACAGCCTGTCCCTCCTTCCTTCAGGAGATGGCAGATAACCAGATAGACTCTGGGGACTTGATGGAATGTTTGATTCAGAACAAGCACCAGAAGGAGATGAATGAGAAGTGCGCCATTGGAGTCACTCACTTCCAGCTGGTGAGCAAATATCTGCCTCCACACACCGTATACCTTGTAATATCTCACTTTGTCCAGGGAGAAGTGGGTAGGAGACTTCTGATCATGATCCTCTTCATGATCCAAGACCCAGTCCAGCTCTTGTGAATTCACTTCATAAGTCTGATCCCTTATTTCATGTCCCTATTTGTACATCTAGTCATAAACTTTCACTTTTGAATGTTAGCTCTAATTCCGTTGATGCCCCTTCCCTGTCTCTCTTCGAGGCAGGGCCCAGTGCATTCTGCAGCACAGTCGGAACAAATTCTATGGCAATATTAATTCGTTATGTCTCCATGAAATACCCAGCATTTCCATCCCTCCCACACCTATCCACACGCAACTGTGGCTCTTGGTGGAAAACATGGCTTGATAATTTGGCAATGATTACTTTCAGCGGTGGATTTTTTCACTCTGTTCTCCAGACGGCTCGGCTCCATGGGCTTCAGCAGTTACAATGTTGTTTGAGCAGCCCGGCTCAGAATTCCTTTGTCCTGCCCTGTGCGTGACAGGGAAGTAGGGAGCTTGTAGACAGCTGCTGTGGTGATTCTTCTCAGCTCCCTAGGCTTTGGGTACTACTCTGTTCTCTAGGTAGCCTAGCTGCCCAGTTTGCACATCTGGCTCCCGGACTGCAGTTGATTCTAGCTGCAGTTCCCTGTCTGTAGCAAAAATAATTCTGTGGTATCCAGAGTCCATGGGGCCCCAGGTGAGATAACTAGGGCAGCTCTCACCTCTGAGCTGTTGTTTCAGGCTCTTTTCAGTGACAATGGCTTGCACTTAGTACATGTTTGAGGTGACCTTCCCAACTGTCAGGGCTAGAAACTTACCTTTTAAACAATGAAAGCTGAGATACTGGAGCTAAATTCTGGGTGAATTCTGCAATCGCCGAATACTTGGGTCCCTGATATCTCTTGGGCCTTCATGATGGTTGAAAGTCAGCTCTCCGCTTTCCTTGCCACCTGCTTAACCCTCCATCAGTGCAATTCTGATGTTTATGGATCGTGATCAGGCTAGGTTGCGTGTATGTTGCTGGTGGTGAGTAAGGCTACAATGTAGTCACGGAATCTGTGACTTCCAGCAACCTCTGTGACTTCAGCCTGCGGCAGTCCGGAGCTTCAGGCTCCCCCACCGCCTGTGGGGGTCTGGAGCTGTGGGTTACCCCCCCGCCGCCTCTGGCGGCCCCCACAGCTCCTGGGCGGCGGGGGGGACCCCTTAGAGCTCCCAGTCACGGCGGGCTCCTGGAACTGTGGGTGGCGGGGGTACCCCACAGCCTCTGCGCAGCTGCCCTGCTTCAGGCAGTGTGGGGACCCACTGATCCCCATTTTGTCAGGGATATTTTTAGTAAAAGAAAAATTCACGGAAGCTGTGACCTGTCTGTGACTTCGGTGGATTTTTCTTTTTTGCCCATGACTTGTCCATGAGTTTTACTAAAAATATCCCATACAAAATCTTAGCCTTAGTGATGAGTAGTCAACAGGGGCAGCTGCCCCAGGAAAGCTTGAGCCTGCCGCAGATCTTGTTAGGCAAATTATGAGGTTGCTCTTCCAAGCCTGTCACTCCTTGAGACTCCTGTAGTGGGGATGCCTTGAGATTGTGGTTAACATTGTTTGAGGCATGGGGGTAGGGGTGAAGAGGAGAAATTGGCCAGAGGGGGCCCATGCTTCTGGTCAGTGGAATTGCATCAGGTACACAACGTATTGACTCTGTCTTAGAGCATGGCAATTCAGGTGCTATGGAATACGCTATTTCAAGCAAGCCTAGTGTCTCATCTTATTTTGATATACTCCTTTTAATGTCTGCTTCTTTTTCACTTAGGTTCAAATGAAGGATTTCAGATTCTCATACAAATTTAAAATGGCTTGCAAGGAGGATGTGCTGAAACTTTGCCCCAACATCAAAAAAAAGTATGTAGCAACTGAGTGACTAGAAGCACGTAATGAAGTCCTCTAACAACATTCCTTTGCCTCTGTCGCCAGAAGTGTTAGCCTGCCCCAGTGAAAATCGCTGTTTCTGTTAAGCTTTCCTTGACTGTATGCGGCAAACATTTACGATGGAGGAGGTTCCTCTTTAGGAAAATACTACTTCTGCCTTAGTTGCAAATTTCTAATTTTGCTGTTCTCTTCAATGGCCATAAGAATAGGCAGACTCCCCAGAATTTTAAATCACTTACATTATCCATTGTCTTGTGCTACTCTTGAGATGTAGGAGACAGTGTTGATTAGCTGATGAAGGAAGAAGCTCCACAAATTTTCAGCAGGTTTGTTCTCTTCAGAAGAAAAAAGTTTTAATGGCCTAATATGATCTACGAACAATTGATGATAAAAATGTGAACTGGGACACAAGCTCAGGCTTACTCTTGCCTTATGCAGCATATAGTAGGTGGCGTAGTCACTCGTCCTCTAGTGCTCATGTGCTTACTTTGAAGACCAGACTCCTGACATTGAGTGTGGGATTTTCAAAAGCACCTACATGATTTGGGAGCACAAGTCCCAGGTTTTTAGTGGGATTTTACACAAGTCCCCCTGTGCTTGCATTTATAGAGTCCTGTACAGAACCAAGCTGCTGAGTCTGGATTCGGGATTAGAAATCCTCAAATTGTCTGTTTTAATCTGCAGTCCAGTTGCACTCTCATCTGATTGTGCCTGGGCTAGATCTGCCTTCTGATCAAATGCACAGGCAGTTTGTGCTGACAGGGCATTCCTGAGTGTCCTAGGTTACTAAGTTTCTTGGTGACATGGTGTCCGAACGCTAGCCCTTTGGCCTGGTGTACAAGGCCAAGAAATGAGTTGGCATGATAAATAGGGGCCTGTTTCCTTTTCTGCAGGGTGGATGTGGTGATCTGTCTAAGCACTACGGTGCGCAATGACACACTGCAGGATGCCAGGGAGCAGAGAGTGTCTCTGAAGTGCCGCAAACAGCTGCGCGTCGAGGAGCTAGAGATGGTAAGTATGCATGGGGCTCTTGGCCATCTATTTTCCAATATTAGTTCCCCTCTTGCATACTTTGGAAAACGAATTAAGCTCATGAGATATAGCTAACCCACTTTCTACTGGGAGAGCTAAAAGGGACAACTTTTAAAGCAACACATCAAAAAGCCAGTTGCCTTTCAGACTCTTAGTGATGACTTAGTGTTCTGATGCCGGCTGCCTGAACATAGCTCTTAATACTCAGCAGCTGGATAGCAGTACACAATCACTGACTTCCCCTAGCCCCCATGAGGAATGTATGAGCCATATTTTACACATGAGGAAGTTGAGGCTCAGAGATGAAGTGACTTGTCCAAGGCCACCCAGTGAGTCAGTGGCTCAGCAAGGATTAAAACCTGTTTATTTCTCTAGACGAGGCTACCTCCTCCTTCTCTGACATTGGTAGTATTTACAGTAATAGAGCCACAAGACTTTTCCCCTTACATTATTTTGTGTAAATGGTGAAGTTCTGTCTGACCATCCCCAGCACCCTCAGAGGCAGCATGGTCAGTCTGTGGGTCGGGGTGTGTGAATGCCTTGCATCACTGAGCAGCACCTTCAATTAAAGAGCACACCAGGATGGGTTCCCATCAGTGTTCTGGCCTTTAATCTTCAATCAGAAGGATGTTGGCTGTCTTGGACCTTGGTGTGGAGGGAAAGGGAGGAGTCTTCACTGGTGTGGAGGAACCCTGCATTTAGAGGGAGAAAGAAATCCCCACTCTGTGTTAGTATTCTATGTGACCTCAGTTTAAATGCAAAAGAGTTGCTTCAGTAAAGCAGTGTAAAATAGAATTTCACCCTAAGGCTGTGTCTACACTGCCACTTTCAGCGCTAAACCTATGAAAAAACACCCCCCGATCGACAAAAGTGTTAGCGCTGAAAAGCGCCAGTGTAGACAGTGCTTTATTGCCGGGAGCCACGCTACCACCCCTCGTTCGGGATAGTTATTTTTAATCTCCAGGAGAGCTCTCCCCTGGCAATAAAGCATGACTCCATTGCCCATGTCACAGCGCTGCCGTGGCCGCGCTGTAATGTGGGCAGTTGTAGACCTACCCTAAACCCCACGGCCAGCTGTAAGATGTGACCATGTCTTGATCTGCTACATGGATTTGCAAAACTGATTATTCACTGGCTTTCACCACTTGCCCTGACCAGGATAATTCAGACATACGATCAGGTAAGTATGAAAACGAAGCTGGTGAATATACATAAGTGACAGATGTCTGTGACTGGAACAAGAGAGCCAGATATTGTCACTCCTGCAAGGAAAGGTAGCCAGTAAAAAGTACCCAGAGTGGGATATGCATCCAGGATAGTACCTAGACATGTGACAACTCAGTGACCTTTTCAGCACTGATCATTCTGACCCACTAGATCCTTAACTTCTAAGCACTGAAGACTTCTCTTTTGTGATACTCCAATGCCTCCTTTGTCTGCTGTTGTGAATATGCTGTAGTTCCTGGATAAAACACTAATTGACTTTTTGCTTGAGTCAGCTAACTGCTTGTTTTCCTGGGTCTACTTATCTTACAGACAGAGGATATTCGACTTGAACCAGAGCTGTATGAGGCTTGTAAGAGTGACATCAAGAACAATTGCCCGAATGTGCCCTATGGCAATGCACAGGTGATGGGCCTTTTAACTATTTACATGTCAGTTTTTCACTGCACATAGCCTGTTTTTGAAGAACGTCCTTGTCTTACTAAGCACACAGCATTAGACTTGCATTTTGGAGTATTTTCCAACTTTTGTGAAGATTGGAGCATTTCAGTGTCCAGCTCTTTCTGCATAACATCAGAGCACAATGTGGCAGTTGGTTTATCCCTTTGTACCGTGGCAAAGTTAACGATTTTGTAAATCTAGTTGAATAGGAAGGTGTCATGACCATCTTACTAAAACTAGCAAGTGGCTAGCTGAATACAATCTGCTCTACAATACAACATTAGTGATATTTGGGGGGGGAGGGAAGGGGGGTAAATTCCAGCCTCTGATGCCTAGGATTTAACAAGTGCAGATACTTGAAAATGAGCCCACAGGGGAACACCAAAAGTATTTCTTGACAAAGTATAAGGGGGAGGATTTTTACCACCGGTGCGCCTTTCTCAACTGTTGTCATACTGTCTTGCTGCAGATTATTGAGTGTTTGAAGGAAAACAAGAAGCGTCTGAGCAACCGGTGTCACCAGAAAGTGTTTAAACTGCAGGAGAATGAGATGATGGATCCAGAACTAGACTACACGCTCATGAGGGTCTGCAAGCAAATGATCAAGGTAATAGTAGCATGCTGACCGGTGAGAGGATGGATTGGAGACCGCAGGGAAAGTTAACTCACCTAGAACTCTCAGGATATTCATGCTTGACACAAGGCAGGGGGGAAAGGATTGGTTTTATTTATTTAAAAAAAAAAAAAAAAAATCAAACGCAAGTTCTGTATTCTCTACAATGACTTATTGCCAAAATGGCTGCTTCAGACCATACTGCTTTTTTACACAACATAATTAGGTCCTTTTTTGACTTATAACCTTGAATCAACATGAGTGTTCTTTCAGTGATCTCCTCTTTCAACTGCACTCCCTGCCCCCAAATGCCATTGTGTCCCATGATCAAAGTAGGCTGGGGTACAAGCAAATCTGTTGCCTGGAGTATCAGCTGGTGTTGGGGGAGAAAGGGAGTTGATGTGCTTGAGTTTTTGATAGAACTTGGATCTAGTCTAGTCTGCTGCTGCACTGGATCCCTTTCTATCCAAGGAAAAGAAGTTGTCAAGAACGCAGATTGATGTAACTCTTTCAGTTCACTGCTAATACAGCCTTTTATCAAGTGACAGATAAGGCAAAATCATACAGCTGCTCTGGCCCACACGCAAGATTAAACCGCCCTCAAGCTCAGAATGCTGACACCTCGTAGTCAGGAGACAACATTAAACACTAATAAACACTTTACTGCATAACTGGAGGAGCCCCAGGGCACTGAGTTAACATGGAGAGTTAATAAAACAGTAACCTGGCTCCATTTATGGCTAAGGCTTAATGTCTGACTGTAGGGCTAATGGACCCAGGCTTTTAAAAAAAATCTGTAGCATAATCAAGGCTAGTGGAAGGTTACCACACCACGGAAGCCTCAACTACAGTTCCTAGAACTAGAGACCCTGCAAGAGCAGGATCCACCAGAGCAGTGGTTAGTCTGTAGCATGTTTGTCAATCCATCGATCTAGATGGACGATTTTATTATAGCTGTGCGCTACATTCAGCTCTCCAGTGCTCCATAAATTGCATTGACCACTGCCCTAGTGTTCTGGTGTCCTGCACAGCACCTGTTGCACAGGGCAGTGACTTGAAGGTGCGATCATCAGCTTCCGTTTATTCCTGTTTCTGGAGCAAAGAAGAAGATGGGTATGAGACCCAGGCAGACATAGTGGAAGTTTTGCACCAAACTATGAATGGGGAAGCAAAGGGGCATCTGGCTTTGGTATTACTGACATAGCGCAGCAGCTGCAGCCTGGGACCTCAGTTGCTAGCAACTGCTCAGACAATGCTGCATAAAACGATGTTCCCCCCCCTTCTCTCCCCTGCCAAAGCAGAGGGTGAGAGGAATTGCTGTTAGTGGTGGCTACTGGCGAGGGAGAGTCAGGCATGGTCCCTCTTTGGCTTGGGCAGGTGGCTATTTAGTCTCCCTTGTGAAGGCTTGACGTTTCATATGCTATAAAACCTGGGTTTCTCTTTGCAGAGGTTCTGCTCTGAAGCAGATTCGAAGAACATGTTGCAGTGTCTGAAACAGAATAAGAACAGTGAGGTGATGGACCCTAAATGTAAACAAATGATCACCAAGCGACAGATCACACAGAACACAGGTACCGTGGCCTCCACTTCACTTTTTTATCCAGGGGAAGGAGCTAGTTACCTGCCTGGGCTGAGGAGTGATCTGCACAGCCTTAACTGCAGACACCTTCCCTTCATTTAATTCCCCTTCACCCAGTCTAAGAGCAAACAGTCTCTCCACCCTAGTTACTGAGTGTCATGTGATTATTGGTTTCACTTACTGGTGAGGCTTGTTACTACGTTGTCAATTTCTACAAAGTAAAAAGTGACAATTTAGCTCTTTCAAACTGCTGGAAGACAGTGTCATCCAGAAGGAATTCCTACTGCAGATCCCCTTTGGAGCTCTGTCAATTTGTTGTTACATCTTTTGTTCCAATAGTGTGAAAATTCTAATGCAGTTCCTTTCCATCTTTCCTCTCTTGGTTAGATTACCGCTTGAATCCAGTGCTCAGAAAGGCCTGCAAACAAGACATCCCCAAATTTTGCCAAAATATTCTGAGTACGGCTAAGGATGATGCAGAGTTGGAGGGGCAGGTCGTCTCCTGCCTCAAGTTGAAGTATGCAGACCAGGTGAGTGGGGAAGGTAAATGTGTAAATATGATCTGCATAGAAACGTGCGCAGCAACTCTGATTGACCCTCCATCCTAGTAAATTAGACTCACTTACAGTGTGTATGTACGTAATCTTGTGCTACCTATGGATAAGAGTCCAAGTGCTTTGCACTCACAATTTAACCATCATTACCTCTTAGCCGTCACTATAGAATAAACATATTAAATGCATTTAACCCTGATATTAAAGTTGCCAAGACAGCTGACTAGCAAAAATCAAGCTCATTATTTGGTTGGCTAATTGCTATCTTCCTCCTCTCGATAGCGTCTGTCTCCAGACTGCGAGGATCAGATCCGAGTGATAATCCAGGAATCTGCTCTTGATTACCGGCTAGATCCTCAGCTGCAAATGCACTGTTCTGATGAGGTAGGAGACATGACCACTATGCCCCTTAGTTCAGTTGAAAGCTCTCCTCAGCAGCTTCACACTCAATCTCACCCCTTTTTAACAAAATGAACCCTTTTGACAAGGCAGTCAAAACTACTCAGAACTAGTTCCAGGCTTTCTGTCTGCAACTTGCGCCTAGCACAAAATAATTGTATTCTTCTGCGCGATCAGTATTTCTAAGTCAAGCTTTGCCTCTGGCATGCACATTGACACTGCTAAACTCTAGAAGTACAAATCATCATCATCACTTGTGAAAAGCAGACAAGTTAATGTGTCTGAAATGTGTCCTTTTGAGTTTCCCATCAATCATGAGTGAACCATAGTAGCTGAAATCTGCTTTATCGTTTCCACATCAGTTTAAGCAATGACTCATGAATGACATATTTCATCCCAGAGCTGTGTTTGTGCCAATTTTCTTCACCCTGCTCATGCCTCTCTGACCTGGGTATCTCAGAGCAGCAGCAGTAGTAGGCATTGGGGTCAGTAGGGTCGTGGGAGGTGGCACTGCTGGCAAGGTGGAGGGAGAGAAGGAGAGACAGGAATTGAGTGAGCTAGTCCTTAGATGTTTTAAAGGATGAGTATATGTGGCCTTGGAGATTTGAGGGTTAAATTGTACAGCACCTCCTGCATCTTAGCTTTTGGTAGCGTCCATATGGAGGCTGAACCTGTTGCAACCCACAGTCCCTTGTTGATGGTGCAACAATTCTGAAATGGCTGCCACTTAGTTGTTTTTTTCTCTCTCTGACTGACACACACACATACCACTTTTAAATTCACTACTCCAGTTTTGGATCAGGGAATATAGAGTCTGCTCAGAATATCATGGCATCTTAAACCTTCAGTCAGACTGCTCCTGTAATCTGCCACAGACATAGCACATAGGGTGACTGGGTGCCCGGTCAAAAAGGACCCTGGCGGTTCCGGTCAGCACTGTTGACCGGGCCATGAAAAGTCCAGTCGGCGGTGCTGCAGAGCTAAGGCAGGCTAGTCCCTACCTGTCCTGGCTCCGCGCTGCACCCCAGAAGCGGCCAGCAGATCCGGCTCCTACGTGGGGGGGCACAGGGCTCTGCACGCTGCCCCCGCCCCAAGCACCGGCTCCGCACTCCCATTGGCTGGAAACCACGGCCAATGGGAGTTGCGGGGGCAGTGCCTGCGGACAAGAGCAGTGTGCAGAGCTGCCTTCCGCGCCTCTGCCTAGGAGCCGGACCTGCTGGCCGCTTCCAGGGCGCAGAGTCAGGACAGGCAAGAAGTCTGCCTTAGCCCCACTGCGCCGCTGCCCGGGAGCCGCCCGAGGTAAGCCTGTGCCCTAGCCCTGAGCCCCCCTCCACCACCACCCCTGCAAACCTGGAACCCCCTCCTGCAGCCTAAACCCCTCATCCTTGGCCCCACCCCAGAGCCTGCACCCCCAGCCAGAGCCCTCACCCCCTCCCGCATCCCTGCCGCCCAGCCCAGTGAAAGTGAGTGAGGGTGGGGGAGAGCGAGCCACCGAGGGAGGGGGAATGTAGTGAGCAGGGGGTGGGAGGGCAGGGCCTTGGGGAAGGGCGGGGCGGGGCTAGGGTGTTCGGTTTTATGTGATTAGGAAGTTCGCAACCCTAATAGCACAACATGTAGAGGTCACTCTTAATCCGTTCACTGACCTCCTCTTGCTGTATAGGACATGTTGAGTACATTCCGAGCAGGCCACCTTTGTAACAGCTCGTAAGGTAAGCCTGCCTCAGTGAGCGAGATAAACAGAATTACTGGAACTGCCAGGCTCTTTGAGACATAGTTACTAGAAGGGTATTTTCTCTCTGTAAAGAGTAAGCAAGTAAGCTGTCATTGCCACAGTTGTCGTCAAATGAAGACAATGTTTTTATAAGATTGAGTTTCCTAAATTTGGGCCCATTTTATGTTGAAAGTTTTGTGATGCACGTTCAGATTAGCTGTCATTCTTTCCATCTCTAGCCTCTTTCTTTAGAAATCGTTTTTCTTGGATGATTCTCTCCAAATGAGGCCCCTATGTGTATTCCACTTGAGATGGGCATCTACCTGAGACTGGATGATGATTGTTAGCAGTGTCTGGTGGTCCTCTGACAAACAGAGGCTAGGGGCACCATTCCTTACCCATCCTGGCTAATAGCCATTAATGGACTTAACCTCCATGAATGTATCCAGTTCTCTTTTAAACCCTGTTACAGTCCTAGCCTTCACAACCTCCTCAGGCAAGGAGTTCCACAAGTTGACTGTGCGCTGTGTGAAGAACTTCCTTTTATTTGTTTTAAACCTGCTGCTCATTAATTTCATTTGGTCCCCCCTAGTTCTTATATTATGGGAACAAGTAAATAACTTTTCCTTATTCACTTTCTCCACATCACTCATGATTTTATATACCTCTATCACATCCCCCCTTAGTCTCCACTTTTCCAAGCTGAAAAGTCCTAGCCTCTTTAATCTCTCCTCATATGGGACCCGTTCCAAACCCCTAATCATTTTAGTTGCCCTTCTCTGAATCTTTTCTAATGCCAGTATATCTTTTTTTGAGATGAAGAGACCACATCTGTATGCAGTATTCTAGATGTGGGCATACCATGGATTTGTATAAGGGCAATAAGATATTCTCTGTCTTATTCTCTATCCCTTTTTTAATGATTCCTAACATCCTGTTTGCTTTTTTGACTGCCACTGCACACTGCGTGGACGTCTTCAGAGAACTATCCACGATGACTCCAAGATCTCTTTCCTGATTAGTTGTAGCTAACTTAGCCCCCATCATATTGTATGTATAGTTGGGGTTATTTTTTCCAATGTGCATTACTTTACATTTATCCACATTAAATTTCATTTTCCATTTTGTTGCCCAATCACTTAGTTTTGTGAGATCTTTTTGAAGTTCTTCACAGTCTGCTTTGGTCTTAACTATCTTGAGCAGTTTAGTATCGTCTGCAAACTTTGCCACCTCACTGTTTACCCCTTTCTCCAAATCATTTATGAATAAGTTGAATAGGACTGGTCCTAGGACTGACTCTTGGGGAACACCACTAGTTACCCCTCTCCATTCTGAAAATTTACCATTTATTCCTACCCTTTGTTCCCTGTCTTTTAACCAGTTCTCAATTCATGAAAGGATCTTCCCTCTTATCCCATGACAGCTTAATTTACGTAAGAGCCTTTGGTGAGGGACCTTGTCAAAGGCTTTCTGGAAATCTAAGTACACTATGTCCACTGGATCCCCCTTGTGCACATGTTTGTTGACCCCTTCAAAGAACTCTAATAGATTAGTAAGACACGATTTCCCTTTACAGAAACCATGTTGACTTTTGCCCAACAATTTATTTTCTTCTATGTGTCTGACAATTTTATTCTTTAGTATTGTTTCAACTAATTTGCCTGGTACTGACATTAGACTTACTGGTCTGTAATTGCCAGGAGTACCTCTAGAGCCCTTTTTAAATATTGGCGTTACATTAGCTATCTTCCAGTCATTGGGTACCGAAGCTGATTTAAAGGACAGGTTACAAACCATAGTTCTGCAATTTCACATTTGAGTTCTTTCAGAACTCTTGGGTGAATGCCATCTGGTCCCGGTGACTTGTTACTGTTAAATTTATCAATTAATTCCAAAACCTCCTCTAATGACACTTCAGCCTGTGACAATTCCTCAGATTTGTCACCTACAAAGGACGGCTCAGGTTTGGGAATCTCCTTAACATCCTCAGCCGTGAAGACTGAAGCAAAGAATTCATTTAGTTTCTCTGCAATGACTTTATCGTCTTTAAGTGCTCCTTTTGTATCTCGATCGTCCAGGGGCCTCACTGGTTGTTTAGCAGGCTTCCTGCTAAACTAGTCCACTCTCTGATGACACCAGTACTTTCAAGTTAGGCATTGTTTCTCAACTTTCTAGAAAAGCTTTTTCTACAGAAAGCTAACTTTAATAGAAGTGATGTCTGATCAATTAGGAAACAAAAAAAAGTATTATTAAATTATAAATTTTTGCAGACCGAAAAAAAAGGCTATATATGACATGCTGAGAAAAGAATCTGGGTAGACAAATTACCCTGAGGAATGAACTTCGATCTGGAAAAGGATCGGCAGCATTAGCGTGTAGCATGATAAAGAAAATTTCTGAGATACTGTTTCAATGGTACTTCTCACCTGTCAGGTTAAAAAATAGAGAGATTGCATGGGGATAAATGTTGGAAATATTTTGGTGATAGAGGAAATTTTATCCATATATAGTGGACATGTCCAGTCAGAGATTATGGGGGTGCAATTCATAACCAAATATCACAAATGGTTGGATATTTATTTATTACCAAATGATCCTTTGGTAAGCCTCCTGGGGCTTCCCAGCTGAAAGTCACACAAGAGGAAATGAAGAATTCATCTCTCATCTGCTTGTAGCTACTGGGCTACTGATAGAAAGAAAAATAGGCCAACTATAGAGAAATGGTTCAAAAAAAAAAAAATGGGGAGCTGGTGGTTATGGAAAAATGAACACACCAATTACATACCCAGCAAAGTAGACAGAGGACAAATACTTAGATATTTGGTTCCTTTTTATTCAGTACTCAGTCCTTTCACCTGCCAAACAAACCAGCACACCTGTCCAATATTTTTGAATATTAACATATGACACACCTGGTCTGTTAAATGTGTGTAATCTGAGAGTCACTCAATTCCATTAAATCCCTAGAAAAAATGTGTATGGGTGTTACACTGCTCACTCTGTAATAGGGTGACACCTGTTAAATAGAGAGATCTGATGACTATATTCCCGTATGTCTCTTTAAACAAAAACTCTCCGTTGCAAAGATTGTTGTTTTGTTTCTGATATTTCCATGGCAAGGATTTGTAAATCTGTTAATTGCTAAATAAATAGTTTAAAATAGTGGCTGTAATTGTCTGTGTACGGCCTTTTTTTACTTCAGGAATTCGGGGATCCAAATGAGGGATGGATGGTAACACAGCTCAAGGCTTGTTCCCTAGCCATTGCATATTACACTGCACTAACATGGCAGCATGCCAATGCTTTGAAAAACAACCTGGGTCCTACATTATTTCATTCATATTGAAATAGGGATTTTTCCCCCCCAAACAGATCTCCAGGTTGTGTGCAGAGGAAGCAGCAGCGCAGGAACAGACTGGGCAGGTGGAGGAGTGCCTGAAAGTTAACCTGCTCAAAATTAAACCAGAGATGTGTAAAAAGGTAAAAAAGGAAATGGTGCGTCTCCCAAACCAAACAGGCCTTAAAGCACAATTACTCCTTAAGTTTCAGACGAATGAACATGGTTCGTTACATGGAACAGACCAGGAACAGTGGGAAGCCAGTGCTATGTATGCTTCTGTGCATGGCTGAGCCAGTGCACCTCATCCTGACCTGCAGCATCCTCTACCATTTCAGTCCTGGCTCTGACATCTCCCTCCCTGCCAGGGAGCCTTAATCCCAATAAGCAGTATGCCTTACTAGTCCAGTCCTGGATTCCCTACTCACACACTTCCAGTGTGCCGCAGTGCATAGCTGCCTCCCACTCTTACTTCAACCCTAGGCCTCTTGAGCACAGATTGGCACTGGATCTGGCAAGGAGCTTTGTCAACTACCCCATTGATCTATCACCTCACCTTAGTCCAGACCTGTTAGTCATGCCAAATTATTTGACTTTGTGTTATAGATTAGTGTGTGTCTATTTAATTAATTGAATGATGCTGATCCATCCTGGAACAGCTTCAGTTCACTAATGGGGGGAGGGAATAGCTCAGTGGTTTGAGCATTGGCCTGCTAAACCCAGGGTTGTGAGTTCAATCCCTGAGGGGGCCATTTAGGGATCTGGGGCAAAAATCTGTTTGGGGATTGCTCCTGCTTTGAGCAGGGGGTTGGACTAGATGACCTCCTGAGGTCCCTTCCAACCCTGATACTCTATGTTGCTTTCTTCTCCCTCCTTTAGTGTGTACCTGTAATGTGTAATAATCTTCCCTCCACAGGAGGTGCTCAACATGCTGAAGGAGAGCAAAGCAGACATATTTGTCGATCCAGTGCTTCACACAGCCTGTGCCCTAGACATCAAACACCACTGTGCAGCCATCCCACCCGGAAGAGGACGTCGTAAGTGTTGGCATGTCCTACTGTGTGAGATCTCCCAGCTCCTAGAGTCACCTAAAACTGGGATCTTTCTTGGATGACTTGAGGTCCTCTTAAACAGTAGATATTGCTTCCAGTTGTTGTGGCTGGTGAACAAGGAATACTGCCACTTGCATGGTATATGGGTGTCCTTTCTCTCTCTGCTTGGCTTCTTAGCTTGGAAATCTTTCCTTCTTCTTCGAGTGCTTGTTCACGTCCATTCCACATTAGGTGTACGCGCGCCGCGTGCACGAACGTTGGAAACTTTTCCCCTCAGCGGCTCCCGTCGGGCCCGCAGGGTCTCCCTTCCCGCCAGAGCGGCGCCCCGCCCTAGCGTATATATATCCCTGCTGGCCCGACCCTCCCTCAGTTCCTTCTTACCGCCCGTGGTGATTTTGGAACAACTCTATCTCTCGCTTGAGAGTGTCCCTTAGCATAGCCATTAGCAATAGTTATCAGTTCATTGTTTAGTTAAGTGTTAGTGTTAAGTAGTTATTTAGTTGTCACAAAGACCAAAAAACTCTTGGTGATAGGGGTTTGGTCAACCCTGGCACCGGCCCTGGGCGGCGGGGCATGCCGCACGCCCAAGGCTTCAAGGCTTGTGCCGCGTGCCGCAGGCCCATGCCAGTGAGCGACCCGCACGAGTCGTGTCTCCGTTGCCTGGGGGAAGCACACCAGAAGGAGCGCTGTAAAATTTGTAAGGCTTTCAAGCCCAGAACACAAAAGGAGAGAGACTTTCGTCTGAAACAGCTCCTCATGGAGATGGCGTTACAGCCCTCCGCTTCCACGGTACCGTCGGCTTCGGTGCGGAGTGCCCCGGCATCGGTCCGCGACCCGACACAGGCGGTGCAGACTAAGCCTACGGTGCCGCCTCGGCGAGATCACGCCCGGCACCGGTCTGCTTCGCCGGCCAAGCCCAAGAGCCAGCCCAAGGCCCGGGGTCGCTCCCCGCACAAGAAGGTGGCACCAGCGAAGACCGCTAGTGCGACCAAGGCCGTGCCGGCCCCGACACAGGTCCCGGTACCAGTGGCTCCGGCGCCGAAAGGCCCGTCGAGCCCCGGGACAAGCGCGTCGAGTGAGGAGGAAGGGCTGGAGGAACTGTTGGAACAGCCCTCCACCCCGGACACATTTGAGGCGGCGAAGGACCTCATTGAATTGTCCTCCGTCAGCACACTCCGCGCCAAAGACATTCCGCCGCGACTGCCTTCCAAGGGCAAGCCGGCGATGATGCGCCCATCGCGGTCGCCATCTCGGCACCGCTCACGGCGCCGGTCCCGGTCGAGCTCCGCCTCGGTGGACTCCCGGCTTCCCGCCGCGCAACGGGCCTCCAAACAGACAGGCCCCGACGTGAGCGAGGCACCGTCCCAGCAGCCCGGCCCGAGCAGGCACCGGGACGCTTCGACGGCGAGGGCCCCCAGACCATCCTCCCGCAGCCGTTCCCGGTCCCGCGGTCAACGGTACCGTTCTAGATCCAGATCGGTACGGCGCTACTCACGGTCCCGGTCCCGACGGCACCGCTCCCCGACACCGGACCGGCACCGCCGTGGCCCTCTAGGTCACCGTCGCTTGCGTCGGAAGAGAGCTCGGGGCTTTCGAGATATGGCCGCAGAGGGCACGCCGCTACACGGCACGAGGCCTCTTGGCAACCGCATTGGAGCCATCCGGGACAGTGGCCGTTCTGGACCCCGTGGGCCTATCATCAGCAAGGCCCTCCGTCCAGAACCTCGAGATCGGGCCCTTCAGGGGACCGGTCCCGCTCCCCACGGTGCCGCCCCACCTCCCGTGCGGAGGCCACGGTCTCCAGACCACCTGATGCAGAAAGGGCGGACTCGGCACCGAGCCCGGCACCGTCCGTGACCCAGGGCAGGGGACGCACCCCGGAGGGCCACCCCGCTGAGGAGGAGTTACAGGAGGATGAGGACGCTCAAAAGGCCATGACCTCCTCCTCCTCACCGGATGAAGCCGTGGCGGGCACAACAGTGTCCGGCCCTCCCCCGATTGACCACCGGGCACACCAGGACTTGCTCCGCCGGGTGGCCCTCAATTTGGGGTTGCAGGCGGAGGAGACGGTCGAGCAGGAGGACCCCATGGTAGACATTCTCAGCCCGGAGGGTCCCTCCAGGATTGCTCTTCCATTAATAAAGACTGTACAGTCGAATTATAAGACTGTGTGGCAGACGCCAGCCTCCTCTGCGCCGACCGCGCGGGGCGTCGAGAGGAAGTACTTTGCCCCATCCAAAGGGTTTGACTTCCTCTTCTCCCATCCAGCCCCATGTTCGCTGGTCGTTTCGGCGGTCAACGAGAGGGAGCGGCATGGCCAGCAGGCCCCAGCCCCCAAGGCCAAGGAGGCGAAACGATTAGACTTGTTCGGCAGAAAGGTCTACTCGTCGGGAGGCCTCCAGTTGCGGATCGCGAACCAGCAGGCGATCCTCAACAGACATAATTTCAACTCCTGGGCGTCGGTGTCTAAATTTAAGGATGCCTTGCCTCAGGGATCGCAACCCGAGTTTGCGGCCATTGTGGACGAGGGAAAGGCGGTGGCCAAGACCTCGTTACAGGCCTCGCTCGACTCGGCTGATGCGGCCGCTAGGACTATCGCGTCCGGCGTGGTGATGAGACGCTCAGCGTGGTTGCAGGCGTCTGGTCTTCCTCCAGAGGTGCAAAACACCCTCCAAGACCTTCCGTTTGAAGGGACGGGGTTGTTTTCGGAGCAGACAGATGCCAGGCTCCATGGCCTCAAGGACTCGCGGGCTACCCTCAAGTCCTTGGGGATGCATACCCCTGTGACAGAGGAAGCCCTTTAAACCGCAGCCTCCACAGAGGCAGTACCAGCCTCGCCCTCGACACGAACCTTACCGTAGGCGGGGCAGAGATAATAGGCGTAGGCGCAACAATACGCCTAACCAGGGCCAAAACCAGGGCAACAATAAGCCGCAGCCGGGCAATAAGCAAGGATTTTGAAGACGCGATCGAGGACAGCGTACCTATCTCTTCCCCGGATCCTCCCCTGTGTTTCAGGGACTGCCTATCCTGTTTTTTCCGTGCCTGGTCCCATATAACATCAGACCATTGGGTCCGGCGCACGGTAGAGTCAGGATATGCCCTCCAGTTCTCCTCGCCCCCTCCCTCCCACCCACCCCCCCCGTCCCTCTTCAGGGACCCCTCTCACGAGCAACTTCTTATGCAGGAGGTACGGACCCTCCTCGCTATAGGGGCGGTGGAAGAGGTTCCTCCAGACCTCAGAGGAAAAGGGTTCTATTCCAGATACTTCCTCATTCCCAAGGCGAAAGGGGGCCTCCGTCCTATCCTGGACCTTCGCAAGCTGAACAAGTACTTGCAAAAACCACGTTTCCGTATGGTCTCCCTCAGTACCATCATTCCTTCCCTGGATCCGGGGGATTGGTACGCTGCCCTCGATATGAAAGACGCTTACTTTCACATCGCTATCTGCCCGGCCCACCGGCGGTTCCTGCGCTTCACTATCCAGCAGCGCCATTTTCAGTTTGCGGTCTTGCCCTTCGGCCTGGCAACGGCCCCACGTGTCTTCACGAAATGCATGTCCGTGGTGGCGGCCTTCCTTCGAAAACGACGGATGCACGTCTACCCATACCTAGACGATTGGCTCCTGGCGGGCCGGTCAGAGGCAGAGGTTCACGCCCACGTGACATTGGCGCTACAAGTGTTCCGCGATCTCGGCCTGTTGGTCAATGTGCCCAAGTCCTCACTAGTCCCCACACAGAGACTGGAGTTCATAGGGGCAGTCCTGGACTCGGTGGCGGCACGGGCGAGTCTTCCCGTATCGCGATTCCTGGCGATCCAGGAGGCCGTGACCTCCATTCAGAGATTCCCCACGGCCAGACGTTGCTTACAGCTCTTGGGGCACATGGCGGCATGCACCCACGTAGTTGGACACGCCCGCCTCAGGCTCCGGCCTCTGCAGCTGTGGTTGGCCCAAGTATATCGCCCCAACAGCGACCCATTGGACATGGTCGTCACGATCCCGGTTCGGGTGTCGAGCGCCCTCTGTTGGTGGCTCGACCAACAGCAGGTCTGTGCGGGGGTCCCGTTCGCCGCCCCACAACCAGTTCTGACGTTAGTAACAGACGCGTCGGACCTGGGTTGGGGGGCGCACCTGGGGGACCTGCGTACTCAGGGCTTGTGGTCCAGGGAGGAACAGTTGCTTCACATCAACCTGAAGGAGCTGAGGGCGGTTCGCCTCGCCTGCCAGACCTTTCACGCCACCATAAGAGGGCACGGCGTGTCAGTTCTGACGGACAACACTACCGCTATGTTTTACATAAACAAGCAGGGCGGGTCCCGGTCCTCTCCTCTCTGTCACGAGGCTCTCCTCCTCTGGGACTTCTGCATAGCCCATTCAGTGCACCTTCGGGCGGCATATCTCCCCGGGGTCCAGAACGGATTGGCGGACCGTCTCAGCCGGTCCTATCTCACACACGAGTGGAGACTGAGGCGGGACATCCTCCGTTCATTCTTCCTGAGGTGGGGGTTTCCCCAGGTGGATCTGTTTGCCACCATGGACAACAGCCAGTGCCCACAGTTTTGCTCCTTCCAGAACCACAGTCCGGGCTCTCTGGCGGACACCTTTGCAATCCCGTGGGGCGGGAGCCTGCGGTATGCCTTCCCCCCGTTCCCACTCATCCACAGGGTCCTTCTAAAGACCCGCAGGGACAGGGCGACGGTCATTCTCATCGCCCCGGCGTGGCCACGTCAACACTGGTTTACAACTCTCTTAGAGCTGTCCGTGGCCTCTCCGATAACCCTCCCCCTCCATCACGACCTCATAACACAAGACCGAGGTCGCCTACTCCACCCGAACCTGCCATCGCTGCATCTCACGGCATGGCTGCTCTCTGGCTAAGTCAGGTGGAGCACAGGTGCTCTCAGGAGGTCCAGCAAATCCTCCTGGGTAGTAGGAAGCCCTCCACAAGGGCAACCTACCTTGCCAAGTGGAAGCGCTTCTCCCTATGGTGTGAGCCTCAGCACGTCCAGCCTTTGCAGGCCTCGATACCACTGATTCTGGACTACTTGCTGCACCTTAAGCGCCAAGGCCTTGCCCCCGCTTCTATTAAGGTGCATCTAGCCGCCATATCGGCGTTTCACCCGGGGGAATTGGGGCTGTCCGTATTCTCCAACCCCACGGTGGAAGCCCTCCACAAGGGCAACCTACCTTGCCAAGTGGAAGCGCTTCTCCCTATGGTGTGAGCCTCAGCACGTCCAGCCTTTGCAGGCCTCGATACCACTGATTCTGGACTACTTGCTGCACCTTAAGCGCCAAGGCCTTGCCCCCGCTTCTATTAAGGTGCATCTAGCCGCCATATCGGCGTTTCACCCGGGGGAATTGGGGCTGTCCGTATTCTCCAACCCCCACGGTGGTCCGATTCCTCAAGGGGCTGGAAAGGATGTTCCCGTACACTCGCCCACCTATACCCCCGTGGGACCTCAATCTGGTCCTCACTAAGCTCATGGGGCCCCCCTTTGAACCCCTGGCCTCGTGCTCCCTCATGCACCTTTCGTGGAAGGTCGCGGGCCTCGTGGCCGTCACCTCGGCTAGGAGGGTGTCGGAGCTGAGGGCCCTCACCTCGGAGCCTCCTTATACTGTTTTTCATAAGGATAAGGTGCAGCTTAGACCTCACCCTAAGTTCCTCCCTAAGGTGGTCACGAGTTTTCACATGGGGCAGGACATCTGTTTGCCGGTGTTCTTCCCCAAGCCCCATGCGGACCCACGCCATCGTAGCCTGCATACCCTCGATGTTCGGCGGGCGTTGGCTTTCTATCTGGACCGTACCAGGCCCTTCCGCAAGTCGACTCAACTATTCGTGGCCATTGCGGAACGGATGAAGGGCCAGCCTATTTCGACGCAACGCCTGTCGGCGTGGATCGTGCTTTGCATACGCACATGCTACGAGCTCGCCAACGTGCCTGCACCTCCGATCCGGGCTCCCTCTACTAGGGCCCAAGCGTCCTCAACGGCCTTCTTGGCGCAGGTCCCGCTTCAGGAGATCTGCAAGGCAGCCACCTGGTCGTCGGTTCATACCTTCACAGCCCACTACGCGATCCACCATCAGACCAGAGATGACGCGATGGTCGGCAGGGCGGTGCTTCAATCAGTTATTCCTTGACTCCTACCCTCCTCCAATGGTAAGCTTGTGAGTCACCTAATGTGGAATGGACGTGAACAAGCACTCGAAGAAGAAAAGACGGTTACTTACCTTCTGTAACTGTTGTTCTTCGAGATGTGTTGTTCACGTCCATTACACTTCCCACCCTCCTTCCCCTCTGTCGGAGTCACCGGCAAGAAGGAACTGAGGGAGGGTCGGGCTAGCAGGGATATATATACGCTAGGGCGGGGCGCCGCTCTGGCGGGAAGGGAGACCCTGCGGGCCTGACGGGAGCCGCTGAGGGAAAAAGTTTCCGACGTTCGTGCACGCGGCGCGCGTACACCTAATGTGGAATGGACGTGAACAACACATCTCGAAGAACAACAGTTACAGAAGGTAAGTAACCGTCTTTTACGTGGTCTGGTAAACGTTAAGCTAGTTTTGTTCTTTCTAATGCAGTTTAAAATTAACATACTGTTTTTCTTGGAATAATGTTAATTTCTGCTACAGAATCAGAAATAGGGTACCCTCTTCAGTACCGAAAGCATTGCAGGTATCTTTGACGTTCCTTCACGTTTCTCCTCCACAAAGGATGGACCTGATAGTGCTTGAAGTAAACCACTTTTCTAAATATATGTCACTGTCTAGTGCAGATGGCACACCTGACACAGGGCTTGTCTACACTTATCCGTGGGATCCGTGCTTTGAGCAGGGGGTTGGACTAGATGACCTCCTGAGGTCCCTTCCAACCCTGATATTCTATGATTTTATGATCGATGCATCAGCGGTTGATTTAGTGAAGACCCGCTAGATCGACCGCAGATCACTCTCCTGTCGACTCCTGTACTCCACCGGAAAGAGAAGAGTAAGGAGAGTCGACAGGAGAGAGTCCCCCATCGACATCACATAGTGTGTACCCTGTGGTAAGTAGATATAAGCTATGTCGACTTGAGTTACGCTATTCATGTAACTCAGATTGTGTAGCTTAGATCGACTTTCCCCTGTAGTGTAGACAAGGCCACAGTCTGCACAGGCAGATAGATCCTTGTCTTGTGTTGAACTTCCTCTAAGTTCTTGGAGAAGACACACAGGATTTAGCATTCTTAAAATATTTTTAGTGAGCTGTTTTGTGAATCATAAAATATCCTGTCAGTTCAGCTGAGCTTAAGCCTCGGATACATAAAATTAACCTTTTAATCCCCCTCCATGGGTCAGCATTCCTTGCCACTTAAATATTTGAAGTGAGACCATAGCTGGGCTGCTAGCTCTGAGGGTTAAACAGAGGTTTCCTTCCAAACCAGGCTTAGGTTAAATTTCCCAACACTGATTCATAGGAAGTTTGATGGATGGCTTGGCTGTACAACTTTGTAAATAGATAACCAATGTTCTGAGGAATTGGAATGCACCTCCCAAGCACTCTGTATTGTGACCAGGGCCGGCTCCAGGCACCAGCCTGGCAAGCAGGTGCTTGGGGCGGCCGCTCCGGAGAGGGGCGGCAGGTCCAGCTATTCGGCGGCAATTCGGCAGACGGTCCCTCACTCCCGCTCGGAGCAAAGGACCTCCCGCCGAATTGCCGCTGCAGATCACGATTGCGGCTTTTTTTTTTTTTGTCTGCTTGGGGCGGCCAAAACCCTGGAGCTGGCCCTGATTGTGACCTGTCCCTGGGGCCAGTTTGTGTGTGTGTTGTGATATCTCTTCTCCATTTTGCAGAGATGTCTTGCCTAATGGAAGCTTTGGAAGACAAGCGTGTGAGGTTACAACCTGAATGTAAGAAACGCCTTAATGATCGGATTGAAATGTGGAGCTATGCTGCGAAGGTGAGGATGCAGGGTGGGCTCTAAACCCCACCTGACTTTTGGCATTTGTCACTTCACTATACTGAGCAATGGTGAGTTGTCTGTTAGGACAGGGGGTCCCCCCCAAACTTTTTCCCCCAAAGCCCACTTCTGCTGCTGCAATAGGCACTGTGACCCACTATTAATACTTTTTGAGGAAAATATATTAATTTTAATTATTACATACATATAAACTATAACACTGGAAATAAAAAATGTATATGTTTTCTTTTCATTTTAATGTAAATAATTGTAATGATAGAAATTCATAGCAATATGCATTCAAAGAAATGCTTCAGGATCTTTAAAACCAAGCAGTTTTAGTAAAACTACAATTTAAAAAAATATTGAGAGCAAAATCTTGTGTTCAACCAGGGAAAACACAATGTATAAATGTACAATGTATAAAACTGAACAATAAGCAACACCACAATGTTAAAAAAAAATTCTTACACATTGTGTTTGTTTTTAAAACAAAATAATTGTCCAACTTTGAACACTATATTGTTTTTTCAGTTTTTTATTGTAAATTCTGAATTTTTGTGCTATGTAAGTAAAGACCCACTCTTCCTCTCTACTAATTAGAAAAGAATAAAATATTGTAAATAAAAATATAAAATAACAGTTATATTATAACATGCTGAAGCAATGGGTACTCCTCTGATCCAGTAAAGGAGAATCCAAACTTTGTGTGTGTCATCTTATTTTCCTACCACTTAATTTATTTTTTTGGCTGGCTCATTTTGTGTAGCTGTAGATGGCTGGGGCTTTCATTATCTTCTCCATCAGTGCACCCTTCTCGTTTTGGAAAAATAAATCAATCCATAGAATCATAGAATATCAGGGTTGGAAGGGACCTCAGGAGGTCATCTAGTCCAACCCCCTGCTCAAAGCAGGACCAATTCCCAACTAAATCATCCCAGCCAGGGCTTTGTCAAGCCAGGCCTTAAAAACCTCCAAGGAAGGAGACTCCACCACCTCCCTAGGTAACGCATTCCAGTGCTTCACCACCCTCCTAGTGAAATAGTGTTTCCTAATATCCAACCTAGACCTCCCCCACTGCAACTTGAGACCATTGCTCCTTGTTCTGTCATCTGCCACCATTGAGAACAGCCGAGTTCCATCCTCTTTGGAACCCCCCTTCAGGTAGTTGAAGGCTGCTATCAAATCCCCCCTCATTCTTCTCTTCTGGAGACTAAACAATCCCAGTTCCCTCAGCCTCTCCTCATAAGTCATACGCTCCAGACCCCTAATCATTTTTGTTGCCCTCCGCTGGACTCTTTCAATTTTTCCACATCCTTCCACATCCATGTCAGATTGAAATCCTGCTTGCTGTTTTTTACGGTTGTAAATTGCAGACTATATGTACGTTGCAGTGAAACACACCGTTGTACATGAGAATTAAACTTAACATATTGCAGCTTGCTTTTTTTTAAATAGTTTTTCTTATACTCTCTCCAACATATACAGCTCCAAACGTTACACTCATATAGTTTTTACTTAGATTACATGAGTCACGTGGAGTTAAAGATTTACTAAGAGCTTGAGTAGAGAATGCAGTTGTGCTGGCGGACCACCCGGGGCTGTTTCACAGCCCACAGTTTGGGAACCCATGTTCGGAGACTGACTCATGGTTCTTGTGATTCAGACCGTTAGTGTCTTGTGAAGGAATTGGCAGGAGAGCAAGGTGGGGATTGTGCTTTCAACCATGGGAAAGCTAAAGAACAGACATGCCTCAGTCCTGTGAAGTGACTGAGGCCTGGTCTACACTACGAGTTTAGGTCGACTTTAGCAGCGTTAAATCGAATTAAGCCTGGACACGTTCACACGACGAAGCCCTTTCTTTCGACTTAAAGGGCCCTTTAAACGGGTTTCTTTACTCCACCTCCGACGAGGGGATTAGCGATAAAATCGGCCTTAGCGGGTCGGAATTGGGGTAGTGTGGACGGAATTCGACGTTATTGGCCTCCGGGAGCTATCCCACAGTGCTTCATTGTGACCGCTCTAGACAGCACTCTCAACTCAGATGCACTGACCAGGTAGACAGGAAAAGCCCCGCGAACGTTTGAATTTCATTTCCTGTTTGCTCAGCGTGGAGAGCACAGGTGACCACACAGAGCTCATCAGCACAGGTAACCGTGATGGAGTCCCAGGATCGCAAAAGAGCTCCAGCATGGACATAACGGGAGGTACGGGATCTGCTCGCCATATGGGGAGATGAATCAGTGCTAGCTGAACTCCGTAGCAGTAAACGAAATGGCAAAATATTAGAAAAGGTCTCCAAGGCCATGAAGGACAGAGGCCATAACAGGGACGCACAGCAGTGCCGCGTGAAAATTAAGGCGCTACGGCAAGCCTACCACAACGCCAGAGAAGCAAACGGAAGGTCCGGGGCTGAGCCGCAAACATGCCGCTTCTACGCGGAGCTGCATGCCATTCTAGGGGGTGCAGCCACCACTACCCCAACCGTGTGCTATGACTCCCTCACTGGAGAAACACACAGGGAAGCGGGTTCGGGGTACGAGGAAGATAGCTCACAGCAGCAAGGAAGCGGAGAAACCGGTTTCCCCAACAGCCAGGATATGTTTATCACCCTGGACCTGGAACCAGTAACCCCCGAACTCACCCAAGGCGTGCTCCCAGACCCTGAGGGCACACAGGGGACCTCTGGTGAGTGTACCTTTGTAAATATTACACATGGTTTAAAAGCAAGCGTGTTTAATGATTAATGATTAATTTGCCCTGGCAATCGCGGCCAGTACAGCTACTGGAAAAGTCTGTTAACGTGTATGGGGATGGAGCGGAAATCCTCCAGGGACATCTCCAGAAAACTCTCCTTCATGTACTCCCAAAGCCTTTGCAAAAGGTTTCTGGGGAGGGCTGCCTTATCCCGTCCGCCATGGTAGGACACTTTACCACGCCAGGCCAGTAGCACGTAGTCTGGAATCATTGCATAACAAAGCATGGCAGCGTATGGTCCCGGTGTTCGCTGGCATGCAGACAACATCCATTCCTTATCGCTCTTTGTTATCCTCAGGAGAGTGATATCATTCACGGTCACCTGGTTGAAATGGGGCGATTTTATTAAGGGGACATTCAGAGGTGCCCCTTCCTGCTCTGCTGAACAGAAATATTCCCCGCTGTTAGCCACGCGGTGGGGGGGGAGGGGTGAAGTGATCATCCCAGAGAATTGGGTGTGGGGGGGAGGGGAGTTAGTTGGGTTTGTGCTGCATGTTAACCCGGAAACCGCAGCCCCTCCTTTTACATTGCAAACCCATTTTAAATGGCCAACCCAAGGGGTGCTTGGTATGGGAAATGAGGGTGCTACTGTTTGAAACCATTCCCACATGTTAAGAAGGTTAAAAAAGCCAAAAGACTGTGGCTTACCATGGCTGCCTGCAAGCCGAAATCTGTTGCCTGGCACTGCGTGAGTGATCTCTCACACCAAACCGGCAGGCCCTCAATATAAGAGGAAAAATGCGACCTTGTAACGAAAGCACATGTGCTGTGTAATGTGAACAGCAAAATTTAACGTGAAAGAGTGTACCCATTGTTCTCTAAAATGTGTCTTTTTTAACCACCTCTCCCTTCTCCTCCACCAGCTGCAAATGTTTCTCCTTCACAGAGGCTAGTGAAGATTAGAAGGAGAAAACGGAGGACGCGGGACTATATGTTCACGGAGCTCCAGATGTCCTCCCACGCTGACAGAGCACAGCAGAATGCGTGGAGGCAGTCAATATCAGACTACAGAAAAGCACAGTATGAACGAGAGGAGAGGTGGCGGGCTGAATCGCGGGATGAACAGAGCAAGTGGCGGGCTGAAGATGATAGGTGGCGTCAGCTTGCAGACAGAAGGCAAGAGTCGATGCTCCGGCTGCTGGAGCATCAAACTGATATGCTCCAGCGTATGGTTGAGCTGCAGGAAAGGCAGCAGGAGCAGAGACCGCCGCTACAGCCCCTGTGTAACCAACAGCCCTCCTCCCCAAGTTCCATAGCCTCCTCACCCAGACGCCCAAGAACACGGTGGGGGGGGCCTCCGGCCACCCAGTCACTCCACCCCAGATGATTGCCCGAGCATCAGAAGGCTGGCCTTCAATAAGAGTTAAAGTTTTAAACTGCAGTGTGTCCTTTTCCTTCCTTCCTCCCCCACCCATCCCGGGCTACCTTGGCAATTATCCCCCTAGTTGTGTGATGAATTAATAAAGAATGCATGAATGTGAAGTAACAATGACTTTATTGCCTCTGCAAGCGGTGCTCGAAGGGGGGAGGGGAGGGTGGGGTGGTTGGTTTACAGGGAAATAGAGTGAACCGGGTGGGGGGGGGCGGAGGGTTCATCAAGGAGAAACAAACAGAAGTTTCACACCGTAGCCTGGCCAGTCACAAAACTGGTTTTCAAAGCTTCTCTGATGCGCACCGCGCCCTGCTGTGCTCTTCTAACCGCCCTGGTGTCTGGCTGCGCGTAATCAGCGGCCAGGCGATTTGCCTCAACCTCCCACCCCGCCATAAATGTCTCCCCCTTACTCTCACAGATATTGTGGAGCGCACAGCAAGCAGCAATAACAATGGGGATATTCTTTTCGCTGAGGTCTGAGCGAGTCAGTAAGCTGCGCCAGCGCGCTTTTAAACGTCCAAATGCACATTCTACCACCATTCGGCACTTGCTCAGCCTGTAGTTGAACAGGTCCTGACTACTGTCCAGGCTGCCTGTGTACGGCTTCATGAGCCATGGCATTAAGGGGTAGGCTGGGTCCCCAAGGATCACAATAGGCATTTCAACATCCCCAACGGTTATTTTCTGGTCCGGGAAGAAAGTCCCTTCCTCCAGCTTTCGAAACAGAAGAGAGTGCCTGAAGACGCGAGCATCGTGTACCTTTCCCGGCCATCCCACGTTGATGTTGGTGAAACGTCCCTTGTGATCCACCAGGGCTTGCAGCAGCATTGAAAAGTACCCCTTACGGTTTATGTACTCGGCTTGGTGTTCCAGTGCCAAGATAGGGATATGGGTTCCGTCTATGGCCCCACCACAGTTTGGGAATCCCATTGCAGCAAAGCCATCCACTATGGCCTGCACGTTTCCCAGAGTCACTACCCTTGATATCACCAGGTCTTTCATTGCCCTGGCAACTTGGATCACAGCAGCCCCCACAGTAGATTTGCCCACTCCAAATTGATTCCCGACTGACCGGTAGCTGTCTGGCGTTGCAAGCTTCCACAGGGCTATCGCCACTCGCTTCTCAACCGTGGGGGCTGCTCTCATCCTGGTATTCTGGCGCTTCAGGGCAGGGGAAAGCAAGTCACAAAGTTCCATGAAAGTGCCCTTACGCATGCAAAAGTTTTGCAGCCACTGGGAATCGTCCCACACCTGCAGCACGATGCGGTCCCACCAGTCTGTGCTTGTTTCCCGGGCCCAGAATCGGCGTTCCACGGCATGAACCTGCCCCAGTAACACCATGATTTCCACATTGCTGGGGCCTGTGCCTTGTGAGAGGTCTATGTCCATGTCAATTTCCTCATCACTCTCGTTGCCGCGCTGCAATCGCCTCCTCGGCTGGTCCTGGTTTTGCTTTGGCATGTCCTGGCTCTGCATATACTCCAGGACAATGCGTGTGGTGTTCATAGTTCTCATAATTGCCGCGGTGATCTGAGCGGGCTCCATGATCCCAGTGCTAGCTATGGCGTCTGGTCTGAAAAAAGGCGCGAAACTAGTATCTGACGGACCGGGGGAGGGAGGGAGGGGCGAGTGACGACATGGCGTACAGGTACAGGGAATTAAAATCAACAAAGGTGGCTGTGCATCAGGGAGAAACACAAACAACTGTCACACAGAATGGCCCCCCCCAAAGATTGAACTCAAAACCCTGGGTTTAGCAGGCCGTTGATTTCACGGAGGGAGGGGGAAGCAAATGAATACGGAACAAATCTATTTTTTACATCTTAAGCTGGCAGACGACGGTGCAGCATGACTGATAGCCCTCGGCATCTTCTGGGTGCTTGGCAGAAAATAGCATACTACGATTGATAGCCATCTTCATCGTCAAGACTGTCTGCCCAGGTGCCCATGATTGACAGCCACTGCAGTACGATGACGATGGATACCAGTCGTAATATACCATCTTCTACCAAAAGGCAAGGGGCTGCTGCTGTGTAGCAATGCAGCCCCACGTCTGCCAGCCCCATGTCTGCCACCACCCAGATCGCCCTCGGCCTCTTCTGGGTGCTTAGCAGAAAATACTGGGCGCTTGGCAGAAAATGGCATACTACGACTGATAGCCATCATCGTCATTGTGAAGGCAGCAGAATATGACTGGGGGGACTGGGGGACATACGGAGTTCCAGCCACTGCTGTACGACGACGACGGTTACTAGTCGTAATACACCATCTACTACCAAAAGGCAAGGGGCTGGTGCAATGCAGCCCTATGGCTGCCAGCCCCACGGCTGCCAGCACCCAGATCGCCGATGAAGGCAACCAGTCATGTTGCACTGTCTACCGCCAAAAGGCAGTTAGCTGCTGCTGCTGTGTAGCAATGCAGTACCACGTCTGCCGGCACCCAGATGACATATGGTGACGCTGAGCTGAGCGGGCTCCATGCTTGCCGTGGTATGTTGTCTGCACAGGTAACCCAGGTAAAAAGGCGCGAATCTATTGTCTGCCGTTGCTCTGACGGAGGGGGAGGGGCCTGACGACATGTACCCAGAACCCCCCGCGACACTGTTTTGCATCATTCAGGCATTGGGATCTCAACCCAGAATTCCAATGGGCGGCGGGAACTGTGGGATAGCTACCCATAGTGCAATGCTCCGGAAGTCGATGCTAGCCTCGGTACTGTGGACGCGGTCCGCCGACTAGAGCACTTAGAGCATTTTATGTGGGGACACACACAATCGGCTGTATACAACCGATTTCTATAAAACCGGCTTCTATAAATTCGACCTAATTTCGTAGTGTAGACATACCCTGAGTGAATGCAATCAATTGTGTTAGGCCTCTGTCAAGCAGAACAGTGGGAAAGGACAGTCTTTCTGCTTTCAAATCACAGATCAGATGGTTTAATAAATACAAAACAGGGTTCAGTTAATAAATAAGATGGTAATGTAGAGTTCAGGCTGCTGCTTTGTTCCATTCTGATCTTGCTGTGCCCAGATATTGCAGCATGTATTGTATATGTCAGGCTGCATTCAGAGTCCCATGCACACCAAGCCAAGTAAAGAACAAAGTTTTGACTGTAATTCAGTAAAATGGAAAGGAGGACTGTAATGGGGTCAGAACCTACCTCTTGTGAGCACCCCCTCTGGTTGGGTGTGTCAGCAGTCTTTAAACCAGTCCCAGCCCTGCCATCAGACTGTACCCGGAAGCCTTCCACCCTGGAGGCAATGGTTTTGCCCTCTGAGTCTGTTTTGGCCCCAGTCTTCAGCTGGGCCTCCTGAGAGTTCAGTCCCCTTCTGGGGGTTTACTGATGTCCAATTGTAGGCCCTTCCCCAGTGGCCTCTGGGGGGGAATCTGGGCCCGCCCACTGCTCCGGGCCCCAGCTTTCACTGATGTCCTACCCTTAGCTCAGGGCTCTTCTAAGCTCAGACCCAGTAGCTCTTCCATGCTCCCCTGGTCCCTACTAGCACTGGGCTGTCTGTTGTGCCGCAGTTCCCTCAGCCAGCCACACCATTCATGCTCCTCCAGCTCTAGCAAGGAACTGCACTGTCTCTGGTCTGGCTCTCTAGCTCCTTTTTATAGGGCCCTCCTGGGCCCTGATTGGCTGCTTTCCTTGCAGCCACTCTAGCCTACCTGGAGGACTTCTTCATTGCTCCTTATCTGGGACGAGAGTGGCAGGACCCTCAGGCCTCCAGCTGGAGTCCTCTGGGCCTAGTCCACCCCATCACAAGGACCCTTAATTTATTTATACAACCCCTGTCTCAGCATCTGGGTTACTTGCCTAATAACACTGAAATCAAACTGCTCTCAGTGCCCCTCGGGACTAGTTCACAAGCAGGGCAAAGGGTGCCAACAGAGGACGAGCTATGAGGGTGGGAGGGGTGATATGAACTGATGTGAATGGAAAGGCAGGACGCTGGAGAGAGCTACAGGAGGAGCTGGGATGTCTTTTGGGCAATTAGGAGCTTTAGAGCTTTGTGTCCCAGTTGATGGAGTCCATCTCCTACTGGCCTATTGGTATGTAATTGTGTCCCAGGGAAAGTTCAGTTATAAAAAGAGAGCATGCTGGCTGCTTACAGGAGGCAAATGGGGAATTTACAAGTGTCCTTATCCAGCTCGTAAAGTAGCATCATTCTACATGTCGTTAGTTTCTCTGTAAAGACTGATGTGGAAACTGAAGTCCTGTTAATTGTTTCCCGCCTTGCCCCCTAGGTTGCCCCAGCAGAAGGCTTTTCTGACCTTGCTATGCAAGTGATGACTTCTCCGTCCAAGAACTACATCCTGTCTGTTATCACAGTCGGCATCTGTGTACTCTTCCTGATTGGCCTCCTGTGTGGACGCATCACCAAGCGGGTGACACGAGAGCTCAAGGACAGGTAGAGCCTGGATTGCCTGCTGAAGAAATGCCTGCCCAGTTTGTACAGCCCTCCTCTGTATAGTCTGCCCACCCACCCCCTCTTGGGAGAGGAGAATTAAAAAAAAGAATTAGAACAGCAGCAGGTGTCGGCTCAGTTTTCCCATCTTGGATCTCATCCATGGCATCTTCACCGTCCTATGAAAGAGTCGGTGTGCAACATTGGCAGCCCAGCCAACAGCTTTTGTTACCCCTTTGTTAGCGGACTCCTGTTACCTGCCTGTAGACGAGTCTCTTTATTGTATCGTTGGACCTGCCGTCACCAAATCAGACTGACATGACCTGCAGCTCAAGCAGTTTTAAAGTAAATTTTTAAAGGAAGAAAAATATATAAGTACCAATCATATGAGTTAGGCAGTGTTTCTTACTGGGATGTATTCATGCTCTGTGGCTGGGTAAAATTGAGGTAGGAAATTAGAGGGTAAATAGCATCACTCACCGCAGTTGGCCTTGTTTCGGACATCTTGCTCATCGTATCCCAAGCATCTTCAGGGCATAGTTTCAGACTGCTATGAGTGTCAGTCAGCTCAGTCATCCTCCGAATGTCCTGTTTTTGTTACTGTGGGTTTTTTGTTTGAAAAGATGATGCCCTCTAATTCCTGTTTTCCTCTGCCACTCACAAGATAAAATAAAATACTGGCCAAGATCAAAAACTCCAGTGGTCTGATATGCCATTTGAGCCGTATAGCATATACTTTATTAGGCTAGGGAAAGGGTGTGGAGGTTAGGCATAGAAGAGCCAGTCAGTGTAATGCATTGACAGCTGCATTGTACATACCCTGATTAACTAGCCTATTAACCTTCGTTCATCAAAGGCAATGCAGTTGAATTTTGTCACTCCTTTATTTCACCCCTCAGTTGCCAAGCTAAGACACACTCCCCAGCCCACCCCTCGAATTAGCTATTCAAAGATGGTCATGATGATACATCAGCAATGCTCCATGTTGCCCAGTGATGTTGAATAGGATTGAGATCCCAATGTCTGTTTCAATAGAAGGATCATTTATGGGTTAGTGCAGTGATTCATCATTGGCTTCTCTGGGTCTTAATTGCTTGAGTTACAGCATTAAAAATAGAGTAAAATGTTCAAACCTCTAAAACACTGGTTGATATAGATGGAATTTGGCATCTGGGGATGTAGGTCAGAGGTGCTGGCCCTAAATGTCAAGCAGGAGAGAAGTGCTGATAGTGTGAGGTGAAGGACAGACATATTGATCTTTAAGGGGAATAGCTTTGTTGTCACCAACTGATGTGCACACGTAGGCTCTAGACATATTTCCAGAACTTAGTTCCCAGCCCCTTTTCCCAGCTCAAGGGAGGTGTTTTGTAGCAATACCTGCAGCTGTGGTAACTTCTTACCATCTTCTTTGTTACCCAAGGAGTGGAGGGAGTGGAGCCTCCTCTAGTCCACTCTCTGTGGTTGGGACCTGGGATACACAGGTTGAGTGCGTAGTTCAAATGTGGCAGTTTTGCACGAGAGTCGGCATGTACAGTAAGATATAGATAAATATATTTTATTAACCTGTTAGATGTGTTCTCCTTTGCGTGCTGGAATATAAATCATGTGCCTAACACTGTCCAACTAGGCTAATGCTTGATCCATAACATTCTTTTCCTGCTCCCTGTTATTGCACTGCTAAGTAATTTCTGAAATTTCCAGTGTTGTGTATTGATCTGATACAAGATGGGGGCATTTCTGACTGTGGACCAGCTGATTCTAATTATGCTATGTAAACAGACTGATCTCTAAAAATACTGTGATTGCTTTTGCAAAATGCTAGAGAGGGGTACAAAGTTAGGTTTTTGGTAACATATCTCTTCACCATGCCACTTTGAAGATAGAAAATAAACTATTTTGAGACCCAGTCTTAGTAGTATGGTGATGACAGACTAGAAAAGCTCATGTGAAAGACAATTGTTGGTGTCTGGAGTCGAACCATGAGAGCCAACGGACTGTAAAGACTGGTCAGGGGATGATGGGAGAACCGAGCAGTGGAGCAGGTTCCGTAGAAGAGATCTGATGTGCTGTAGGTTTCCAAACGGGTAACATCCTTGGAACAGAAACGGAGCCTAAATTCCTTCCCCCACCTTCCTTGCCCAATGCTACTTGTGTGGTTTCCCTGATTCTGCAGGAGTGAATGAAGCTGAGGGCCAGGAAGGCGATGGCAGATCACATCACTTGCTTGCAGTGTAAAAGGGTGACACACAAGTGCGTGTGTGGCAGTTGCAAAAGTGCATGGTTTCACCTCTCACTCGAAGTGTCATTGCAACACTTTATAACTGTCGAGGCAGCAGATGGGGTGGATTCAAAATGCAGGAGGAGGGGGAACAAGATTGTACATTCTCCCCAGTGCACAGTCTTTCTTGCTTTGGCAATCCTAGCGCTGCTTACATTTTGCTAAGGCAAAATTGAATTGCCGTCCAGAGACTTCGTATTTGTGAGGGAGCATTTGCTACCTGTTTAACTTGAAGAACCCAACTGAGGAGGTGTAAAATACATTGACTAGCATCTTCTGGTGAATCCCAAATGTAATTGTAGTGAAATACTGTAGATGGTTTGTCAGCCATGGTTCTGGCTGTGAATCTTGGTGAGGGAAGAAGGGAAATGCTGTTTTACTTTCCAACTTAAGTTCTGTATTGGAGTAGGTTAGGACATGGGAAGACTTGATTTCCTGCATTTGCCATTGCAGTAGACGTAAGAGGAATGTTAAAGGCAAAAGACTAGTCAGCTGCGTAGTGTAGATGGTAAGAACAGAGCCATAGATGGTGAAGAGCAGACATTGTTCTGTGGAATGCAGGGTCTCTTCCTGAGTCCTCTTCTAGACACTCTCTGTATGTGTGTGCTCAATTTGAATGCAGTATTGTCTTATTACTTTAACCAACTGCAGTTATCGGCCCTGCAACTGTGTAGTGCTGAGACCTTCCTCGTATCCAGGTGCGTCTGTTGCTAACTAGATTGTTCATTGGTGTGAAGCCTTCACTAAGCAAACCCCAAGCAGCAACTGCACTTTCTGGATATTGCATTGAGCATCTGCAGTCTACCTGGTGTTTGCCTTCAAAATTTCATCCTGGGACTTAGTTTCAGATGTCAGTGGACAATGGAGCTGCTGTCAGTGGGGAAGTAGGGGAAGCGGTTTAATGAAGCAGGAAGGTGTGACATGACATATGTTTCTGGGTGGTTCCCTTCTGTAATGGCATGGTCAGAAGTGCAATAATGCACAGGCCCAAGGGTCCTATTGCAATTACAAAAGGGGATAAAATAAAATAGAGACCCATTTCTTGCAGGGAACTGACATGGTTAGGACTGGGCAAAGAGAACTTTGTCACTGGCTGCCACAGTTTTAGCCATTTCATGATCATTAAGATTTACACCCAATTCACCACCTTACAAATGGGACCCCCTAACATATTGGCATACCAAACACAATGACTCTGGCATAGGAGCATCTTTTTAGGGAGACTAGAAATATTCCAGTACAGTGTGTTAGAAATGCCATCCTAGCATGTAAGGGCTGTGCATCTAGAGGAGGCCTCTAGAAAAAACACAACAAAATAACCAGTCTTATTCCAAATCTATCCTGATTGCTGAGCACCTGCCCCTTGGATCTCTCAAGCAAACACTTGCTGACTCTGTGTCAGTAAATGCCCCTAGTGGGTGGTCATTCCCTAGAGCAGGAAGGGAAAGGGAAATACACAGTGTAAAATGCACTGCTGCCTTCTTGAATGTAGGGAAACTTTTTACTTTGATTTAATGAGAACATTAGAAATATTTGGGAATCAACCATTTCAGAGGGGACTTGGTGGAAGGTGGCTTCTAGATCTGAGGCCTCCTTGCCACTTCCCTACTCTTAGCCCTAATGTTCATCATTCCCCTCCAGCATTGACTTAACCGTCACCCCTCAGTTCGGGGAGGCTGCTATCCATTCCATGGAGAATACTGTAAATGTATGTCTTTCCCATTCCTTCTTGGGGGCTTGTTCTAGATATTGTAGAGCTGATGCTCCTGGGAATGGCTTGACTGGAGTATCCAAGGGGGGAAATAACTCCTAGTAAGGAATGGTGCTCCTCTACACCCTGCCTTCCTCTTCTGCTCAGATGCCTAATGGTACATTCCGAGCTTACTCTCACCAGTCAAGATCATGTGTTCGGATAACTTGGGAAGGATTGTGCATCCCAGGCCCGTGCAACTCAATACTTCACTCTAGCTAACCAGGTGGTGGTGGTTTGTGTGTTCTTGTAACAAAATAGCCTTATTTATTGTTTACTAATGGGTCAAATCCAAATCTTTTGATTTTTCTTTTTTGTTGCCTTTTGGTTAGCTCTGTCCCTGAGTTTTCTTGCCTCCCAGAAAATCACTTTTCATATGCAGGTGGCTGCAATTAAGGGTGAGGCCAGGAGCAGCATTCCTTCTCATGCTTCACATGAAACTTGTGTCCCTCTCCCTCTGCTGCTGCAGAAGGACTGAAAGACCCTACTGAAGTTAGAATAATTCTCTGCAAGTTCCACATGTGAGGATTCCTTCCAGAGTCTGACACGTGTGATCCATGCAAACATGATGATCTTGGCCCTGGGTGAGACTCTTATGAGCATGCTCTGTGAAGATGCACTGTACACTGGGGAGGGCTGAGCAGGACAGCAGTTTCTAACATGCAGTTACTGTTAGCAAAGAAGTTGCTTTTCTTTGCAGTGGGTGCAGGGGGGAGAAGCTGGGAGGGAAATGTGACATGCAAACTCAGTGCCAGAGGTGGTAAGCTCTGGTTTATCACATTCAAATGAAAGTGCTTAAGTTGGAGGATGATTTCTGTTAATGCAGAACTATTTAGTTCAGAAAGAATGTAGTTGTTTGACTCTTTTTGCCAGCTTTTAGTTTTCAAAGTTAATTTTGAGTTTGGTGTGAGACCAGATAAGAACAGGTCAACTAGCTTTTTTCCCCCTATTAAAATATTTCTGTATAGATTTATAAACTGTTTGTGATTTGACTAAAGCAATGAGTTTTTTTACAATAGTGTCATGGAGAGGAGCAGCTCCCAAATATGTACTGTTGCTTTCCAGCTTCTGAGGGTAAGGAGATGGGCCAGCCTAGGTTTTCAGCCTAATAATGAGCCACTGTGTTGGGTCTCATTCACAGCGAAGGCGCAGTTGAATGGGAGAGGAGAGGACTAAATGGTACAGCCAAGATCTAAATCTGGTAAATTGGTACAGCTGCTTTTCTCTTGCACTGCTGGGCTTCAGCGTTCGATATGCTCTATGTGTTGCAGAATGTTACCTACAGAACTTGTCTGTAAGGGTGGGGGAGCAGCATCCTGCCTTCTTTACTGGATAGAAGCAGCCTGTGCCACGACTGTCACCGAAATGCCAGACTGCAAAGAGCACGGGAGAGATTGGATGTTTGTATAAGGGGAGACATGTTAACACATGCACAGGGAAGGGTCTCTAAGTAGTATGCAGGGATAATATTGTGAGCCTCCCCAAGTACAATGTACAAAACAGACCAAGCAAGAAATCATAGACTGTACAGTAAAAACTGTTTGAACTTAGTCCTTTTTTTAACGTAACATTAACAAGACTCTGTAAATTGTTTTCCTTTCTGTGTATAAAATCCTGGCCGTTTCTTGTTTTTTACATGTTCATGCTGTGTAATTTTGAGATGTTACTGAGATTCTGAACATAATGTGCTTTTTTTCTGTACAGATGAAATGGGAGAATTTAATAAAAAAAGAGTCTGCAGGTTTTTACTTGTTTTATCTTTGTTAATTGTGAATTAAAAGGGATTCACCCACAGCTTTGTCCAGAGTGAAACTTTCTGAAGCTGATCCTGATTGTTTGATTTTTTTTTTTTATTGTTTTACTGACCACCGAATAGCCATACAACTGAGTTGCATATCAAACAACTATCAAGAGAGACTGAACAGAATCTGGCCACTTATTTTGTAGTTTAAAAATTCTGACCTTGCTGCCCTAGGCCAGGTTTGAAGTGGTATCCTAGAGATGAAAGGCTTCATAGCCCATTACTAATCTCCTGCCTGTTACACTTCAAGGGGTTCTCTTTAAAGACTGCCAATTTTTTTAAAGATATTTTCAAAGTAATCCTCCTAATAGATCAAATCCATGCCTGTTTGATTCCCCTATTTCATCTCCGCTATCTGTGCTTTACATACCATAGTGCTCCAAGAACACTAATCAACTCCTCAATTAGCTAAAGAGTGGGCTATGCACATCATTCCCAAACGCTCCACCCTCTGCTGGTATCCAAAAATTGCTACAGCTCTGAATGCCGTAAGTGATGATTTAATTGTGCATTGAGGGGCCATGGGAAGTCACATGCTATGAGCACACATTTAAGCTGTGTTTGATTTGGAGATGTTATGCTAGTGCGAACCTCACCAACTGCAGTATGTCTCAATGGAACCAATGTTCTTGGTAAACCAGAATATGTAACTTTTTGTGGCTAAACAGAGTTAATTTATACAGACCCAGGCTGTAAACAAGGGGTGGAAGCAGGTTTGCTAAAACGGATAGGTCGGAAAAGTGTTGGTTGTCAACTCAAGGCATATCAGGCAGTCTATGTTCTCCTATGACACAAGAGTCCCAGTAGGTTTGAACTGGCAGTCAGTTCACTAATTAGGGAAGCCAAGTTCCCAGACCAATTGGTCTGTTGCACTCCAGGGAACCAGATGAGAATGCAGGAGACTGGTGGTTCATGCTGCATGTGTGCTATACACTATGCATACAACCTGGGAGTACTGACATTTGCCCCACAGACTTATGTCTTCTAGTTCTCCAGCAGTATCTCTGGACATTTTTCTGTTTTAGCCCCATTTCTTTTCTCTTGATGCTTCAAAAACCCATGAGGATCCTGTCTACCCTCTTGAGAGTCAGACACTTAACTGTAGTCATGGTAACTTAACAAATTTGGGCATTTTTAAATGGCTATTTTAAAATATGTTCTAAACCAAAAAGCCTCCTACTTAATACGGTGCTCTTCTGACTTCCTTGAAGTGTTGGAGCCAAGGTTGTGATAGGAATGGGATTGACAGCCCCGGAACCTAAAGCTATCTGTCCATAGAACAGGTGAAGCACAGGTAGGAGCTGGGCAAGTTAGTTCTTCTGAAACTAGTCTGTTCCCCAAAGGCCAAATTCTGCACTTGTGTAGTTCCCATCCAAGGGCAGAATTCTGACCATCAAATCTGAAATCCCAAATACTAACATGACGTACTAAAACACAGTACACTAATATAAATAAGCAGTGCACACTGAATTACTAGGAGCTGATCCTGTGTCCTCATTTAAATTAATGGCTTTATCTGCACGTGTAAGGATTAGATGAGTAATGAGTGCCTACTCAGGGACTGCTACCTTAGAGAGAATCATTTAAAATCGATTCCTTCAAACCTGCCACCTCTCTGCCATAAATGGCTCTTTAGAAGCCAGGCAATGTGAGACAGACTGCGTGGCCTCAGCCATTAGGAACCCCAACTGTCTGCGAAATCCTTGAATGGAGCAATGTTACTGTATACTTTACACTGCACGTTCTTTCTCTGGTAGCAAGTAGCAAATCACGGGGTGTTTCCACAATACAAGCACTTGTCTGAATGAGGCAAGAGATGCAGAAACTGAACTAGATCATGTTTCTATTCCGTGTGGGGGGCGGACTCTAAAGGAGGAAGGAGGAGAAATGGGAAGCTGTGGAGGAAAAACTCATTTGGGGACCTTTTAAGGGAGCACAGGATCAGCCCCTGGCCCCTTCATGGGGAGAGCAGAGAGGCCCACTGGGCTCTCCTGATCCAGACCTGAATCTTGCTCCCTCAGGAAAAAAAAGGGAACACCAGGTGCGAGCTGCAGGGAATCCTCTCCTTCCTCTTACTGCCCCAAGTGTCCTGTCCAAAGCTGGATTCTTCGCACAGGAACTCTGAGGCTAGCCACTGCCAGCTGGCTTGGGCCCACACCACCTAGAAGGCAGCTGGGTGGGGAACCCTGCTTGCCGGGCCATTCCAGGCATGATGGAGGAAGCCCTGCAGTCCACCTCACACACAAAGTGAGCCTGCCCCTACCTGCCCAGGTTTGATGTCTGAGGCCTGAAGACTGAGCCATAGTCTGGTCTATGCTTCAAGTTTTGCTGGCAGAGCTGGTTTTACCAGCAGAGCTATGTCTGTTAGGGGTTTGATTATTTTATTAACCAACAGTTATGCTGGGAAGAGCCCTAGAGCAGATGCAGTTTTACTGGTCTAGCTCAGTGTTTCTCAAATGCGGCCACTAGGAGCTTTTCATGCGGTCACAGAGCTGGGTGGTGATTGGGGTGAGGGGGAAGTATTGGCCCCTCTTCCTTCCTTCCTCTTGCTCCTGCATGTGCCACCCTGCACTGCCTCTGGGGACAGGTGGGGCCCAGCGCTGAAGGAGCAAGGTAAGTTCCTGACCTACGGGGGGTGGGGGGAACCCAGTGGGGCTCAGGCTTCCACCCTGGGGTGGTTGGGCAGCGGGCTTGGGTGGCGAGACTTAGGGAGCCCAGTTGTGCAAACTAGGGCTCCAGCTATGGGGCTTCGGGCGCCAACCCCCCGACTCCAGCCGTGATGTTTGAGGTGCTGACCCCCCAGCTCTGGCCACGCGACCCCAGCCTGTGGCCAGGCCCATGGGGCTTCAGGCTCAAACACATGGCTGTGCAGCGGCAGGCTCCGATCCCTGGCTCTGGCCATGCAGTGCCAAGCCCTGGCCACGCATTCTGACCCCAGGCACTAGCCCTGGACACCAACCACTAGCACCGGCTGTGTGGCATCGGGCGCCACCCTAGGCTCCAGCGGGCACTGGTCCTGGGTGCCAATCCCCAGCAGCGGGCACCAGCCTCAGCTGTGGATCCCTGGCCCTGGCTGCTGACCGCGGGTGTTAGCCCTGGCTGCCAACCCCTGGCAGTGGGCGTCGAACCCGGGCTCCAGCGGGCACCAGCCCCTGGTGCTGGTCCCAGGTGCCTGCCACCCAGGCCCGGCTGTGGGTGCTGACCTGGGCTCTGGTGGGTGCTGGCCCCGGGCGCCAATCCCCAGCCCTGGCCATGCAGCAGCAGATGCCGACCCAGGCTCCAGCGAGTGCCAGCCCTGGGCACCGAGCCACCATGCAGCTCCTGGCCCTGATTCCGGCTGTGCAGCACCTGCCTCGGGTTCTGGCCACGAGCACTGACCCCCAGCTCTGGTCGCAGAACTCACTACCCACTCCCATTGCCCCTGGTCCCTGCTACCTCCCCCAGCCCTACATCCATCCCCCTCTCCCATTGCCCCTGGTCCCTGCTACCTCCCCCAGCCCTACATCCATCCCCCTCTCCCATTGCCCCTGGTCCCTGCTACCTCCCCCAGCCCTACATCCATCCCCCTCTCCCATTGCCCCTGGTCCCTGCTACCTCCCCCAGCCCTACATCCATCCCCCTCTCCCATTGCCCCTGGTCCCTGCTACCTCCCCCAGCCCTACATCCATCCCCCTCTCCCATTGCCCCTGGTCCCTGCTACCTCCCCCAGCCCTACATCCATTCCCCACTCTCTCTGCCCCTGGACCCTGCTGCCTTCCTGGGCCCGCATCTAGACCCCTTTTGCCCCCACTGATTTCCCCTCCAATCCCACCATCCAGGGCTTAATTTGTCCTGGGGCTTGCTGTGGAAAGTTATATTAACAAACATGCAAATATTACTTTTCACAACATTATTATTGAGCATGCAAAAAAAATAAAAATAAACCTACATAACTAAATTACAATGATTTGGATGTCTATACATGCATATTTATTTTTCCTAAAGTTGTTAAAATATTTTAGGAAAAAGTGTCAGTGCAGCCACTGAAAAATTTGTTATGAGAACCTCTGTTCTAGCTCATTTCGCTTCCCTGCACCAAAAGCAGAAGTAACAAGCACTTTTATACTGATAAAACTACGCCCCTGCTAGGGGTGGTTTTGCTGCTTTAACTATACCAGCCTAGTTAAAGCAGCAAAGCATCCAGAGTGAGTGCATGCTGTCATCCTCCCCAAGGAGCAGAAAGAGGCAGGGGAGAAAAGCCGGAAGGGCAGTTGGTGCAGTGCAAAATCTCTTCAGCCTGACTGGTTCTTCACTGCATGTGTCTTCACCCAGTCAGCAAGGACTTTTGGGCCCCGGCTGAAGAACTTTCTCTTTGTTGTTTGGGTGATGCTGAAAGATTTCTCCTATTCTCTCTGTGCTTAAAAACAAGCACTTAAGCTTAAATGTGTGTGCTGCTTATTAGATGCGAACAGGTTTAGAACAAGATCAAAGACCCCCAAAACTGTATAAAGGAATAATTCAGATTCCTGGGGGTTCTTGTTCTGAGAAAAAGGTGCTATGAATCTGTAACCGCAGAAGAACCCCTGGTGGGTTTTTGAAGGACTGTTCACCTGCCTGAACCTTTATTGTAGTTGGGGGGTGATCTCTAGTAAGCTTGTTCTTAATAAATGTTCTCTCTAATGTTTTTACCTTAAGAATAAATGTGCTTGCTTAGAAAGAGTTGTGTGATAGTTTAACTGTGCCAATTACATTCTTTATAGCCTTTGAGAGGGCAAAGAAGGCCTGCTTAGGCAGTCTGACTTGCTGGAGAATACAGTGTAGGGAGAGAACTGTGCAGCCTGGAAATACTCTGGTCAGGAGGGAGATGCATGTGTCTGCTCAAGAGAGGTAATGGCTGGAGAGCTGGAAGCCTGACAGTGGGTGCCCTTGCTGGACCACAGGGATGTATGTGTGTGGGAAAATAGAGGTGCAGTTGCCCTGAACTGTGACACATATGGTGGCGATGGTGGGATCTATAATAGTGTTAATTGCTTAAGTGCCATCAACAGTGCAAGCAAGTAGTGTAGAAGGGAAAAGCACAAAGAAAGTCTTTTTGGGAAAGGAATGATGAAAAGAGATGGGGGGGGGGAAGTTAATTATGAACAGCTCATGAAAAAGTGGCTAGTAGAGCTATGCAAAGAAAGGCAGCTCAACCCTGAGGGCTGGACAAAGACACAACTAGTAGATTTGCTGTATTCTAATGACTAGAAGAGGAATAATGGTCCAAGTTTTCAGGGAACTTCCAGTCCACTGGCAGAGTCCAGCAGTGAGGAAAATCTTGGAACCAACTCCCTGGATTCTGGAAAGAAACAGAGAAGAGGCTGACAGAAGCAGCAACCACGTTCCGTCTCACCTGAATGCATCACTGCAGCTGTGATTGTGGACAGATCCACAGGCAAACCAAGTGAAGGATACAGCTGGAGATAGCAGACCAGGAGCAACAGAGCCAGCACAAGCGAGAAGAGGATTGTCAAAATCAGCTTGGGGCGGAGAAGTCTCCAGCAGGACCAGGCTTGACAACATCAGCTTGAGCTGGAGGAACTACGCCAGCCGGACTGTAGTGTGGTAGGTAAAGCCACATCCAAGGTATCTGTCCCAGTGGGTGGTGTAAGGTATGTCTATGCTCCAATTAGACACCCGGGGCTGGTTCGTGCGAGCTGACGTGCTCGCGGGGCTCTGGCTTAAGGGGCTGTTTAATTGCGGTGCAAATGGGCTTTGGCTGCAACCTGAGCTCTGGAACCCTCCCACCTCACAGGGTTTTAGATCCTGGTCTCCGGCCCAAGCCTGAACGTCTACACTGCGATTAAACAGCCCCTTAGCCCAAGTCAGCTGGCACAGGCCCAGGGGCGGCTCTAGGCACCAGCAAAGCAAGCAGGTGCTTGGGGCAGCCCATTTGCAGGCGTGGCAGGGATCCAGCATCGGAGCTGAGAACCAACAGGGGGCCCTGGGAGCTGTAGTTCCTTGGTTAGCTCCCTCCCTATAGAGCCAGCCCTGGAGCAGGGAAAGAACTACATTTCCCAGCATTCCCTTGGCCACTACCAACAGGAAAGAGGGAGAGGGAGTGAGGAAGCTGAGACCTCATGCTGCAGCCTGCTGTGAATGGAGAGCTGCACTGGGAAGGGCAGGGATACCATATTTTAACATTCAAAAAATAGGACACTCCACGGGGAGGGCGGGTAGCCCCACCCTGCCCCCATCCACTCCCTCCGACTGCCCCCCACAGAAACCCCAACCTATCCAACCCCCCTGCTCCCTGTCCCCTGATCACCCCCTCCCGGGACCCCTGCCCCAACTGCCCCCCAGGACCCCACCCCCTATCTAAGCCCCACTGGTCCTTGTCCCCATCTGCCCCCTCCCGGGACCCCACCCCCTATCTAAGCCTCCCTTCTCCTTGTCCCCATCTGCCCCCTCCTGAGACCCCCCCCAACTTCCCCCCTAGGACCCCACCCCCTACCTGTCCCCTGACAAACCCCTGGGACTCCCATGCCTATCCAACTGCTGCCTGTCCCCTGACTGCCCCCCGAACCCCTGACCCATCTAACCCCCCCTTCTCCCTGCCCCTGACTGCCCCCCCGAACCTCCACCCCATCCAACCCCTCCTGCTCCCTGTCCTTTGACTGCCCCCCTGGAACTCCCTACCCCTTCTCCAACCCCCCAGCCCCCTTACCATGCCACTCAGACCAGCGTGTCTGGCTTCGCGCAGCGCCAGACACGCTGCTGCATACATGCTGCCGTGCTCCCCTGCGGAGCCACAGCCCCCCCCCCCCCCCAGCACCTGCCTTCCAGGTTCGAACACATCAAAATTCAGGAGTGCTCAAGCTCAGTTTGGGCGGCTGTTACTTCATTTCTCCCAAATCAAATATACTGATCCACTGTAACTTGCTGTAGAAAAAGTAGGATCAAATTGAGCAAGAAATGCTTCCCAGTGGTTATTAGGACTGGAATTGCTATTTTCAACAGCCATTGCCATTTTGTTTTGTTTTTTTAGTTTTATTTGTTTAAAAGGAAGACAGTGATATTGCATTGGCAAATTCCCCATAGAAAGAAAGAATGGAACAAAAGAATAATAAAGGCAGCTCAACTTTTCCTCATTTATGGAGGACAGTCTTATAATATGCATCCAGATATCCTCCAATCACACAAGCTGAAAATTGTTCCACTTTACTGCAGTTCTGTAACCATATGGGAACCAATCCTATCTGTGTTCTGTGCACATCTAAAATTCCTGCTGAATGACCCGCCCTGGGAGCGAGTTACCAGTGACCCAGGGCTGCGGCGGAAGGAGGGTGCAGGTGGGTGGGGGGAGAGCCCAGAGCTGGGGCGGCAGGGGGGTGCGGGTCGGGGGGGGGAGAGCCCAGGGCTGGGGTGGCAGGGGGGTGCGGCGAGGAGCCCAGGGCTGGGACGGGGGGCAGCCAAAATTTTTTTTGCTTGGGGCGGCAAAAAACCTAGAGCCGGCCCTGCACAGGCCAACCCTGGGTGTCTAATTGCAGTGTAGACATACCCATAGACTCCAAATGATTTCTTTGCTTTGGACCCTGGAGTGGGGAATACAGGTGCAGTTTCCCTGAACTATGACAGTCCGTTCCTGTGACGAGAGAGAAGAGGAATCAGGAGTAGGGGAGGGGTGAGGAGTGAGTCAAAGGTGGAGAAAATGTGGCTGGGAGTTGCTACCAATTTGCTTGTTACTTTGGGGTACGCTCATTGATTCGGGTTACTCTTCTGGGGGGGGAGTGTTCTGTAATTCTATCAATGTATTGCTTGTGTTACTTGTGTTCTCATATGGAGCTCTACTTCTCCCTTCTGCAAGTCCCCTCCCAGTGGAGCTATCCTGCAGGACCTAGGCTCCCGAGGGCTGGGTTACTCCAGCCCCAGAATCAGACGAACACACACACATTAACAGAGCGCATCTGAGAGGACCAGGTTAATCAACACTCCCAAGCTGACCCCTTAGATGTCCCTGGATTCAGTAGGCTGGGTCGAGCAGCACTTCCAAGCTGCCACCCTCATTTGTCCCAGGTTCCGCACGTCCCTGTCCCCACTTTCACGTTACAATTGTTCTGGTAGTAACCCACTTGATGAGCAAACCCCACAGGATTTTTCGGTGCTGCAGGGATCTTTAGCTTAAGTACAAGGAGCGTTGCTGCAAAATGAATGAGGAAGCCAAAAAACACTCACAAGGGGGGGGGAGAAAGAGAGAGAGATGCAACCAGCTTAACCATGAAAGTTATTTATTGCCAGGTAATAACCATAGGTGAGCCGAACAAACAAAACAGTTACAATATTATATCCAGCTTAAATTTGATTATAAAAGTCAGGTTTAGAAAACTATAACTGATCACACAAGTCAGGGTCATAAGGCTATAGCTAGAGAGAGCGAGAGAGAGAGCTGGGTTCTCACCACTCCACGAAGCTTGAATCAATCGGGGGTCCCAGGTGGTGGTGGTAGCTGAGGGTCTGGAGTGCTGGAGACAGGCAGAGCCCCCAGCATGATCGGTCAGGAGAAGATGACGTCCCAGTGGAACTGATGCAGATTTTGGATCCAGGCATCAGAACACTTACTTGAGCAGGGTAGGGGTTTTGTAGGGAAAGAACAATGGTTCAAGGGAGAACACTAGATCTGTTTATGGGTAAACTGATGGCTCAAGGGGGTAAACCAAAGTTGTTGTCAGGCTAGACAATAGGAACTGCTCATTCCTGGCTATGGGCGGTGGTCCTTCGAGGGAGCTCACAATGCAATTTGGCAGCTTCAGTATTTTGGATACCAGTAAAGGATTTTACTAGAATTGGTCTGATAACTACTTAGCTGGGTGTGTTCAGGCGTGGGTTCATTAACATCTGGAGCAGAGATTCCCCATCATGCACTGCTTCCCTGCTTTTCTGGTCCCAGAGTTCTGTGCAGTTCTTGCCTTGGAGGAATCTCCGTTCTCCATTCTGTATGGTAATGGATATGCCTCCCTGTCCCATCTCCAATGCAAATGAGGCAAGGGGAGTTGCCTTAACCCTGTCACCCTTGTCCGGAGGGGTTTAGGGGTGTCTCCCACGGCCTTGTCATTGCTTTTTGTAAGTCTTCCTTCTGATCGGCTTTGGTTCAAGCAGAGGCTGGGGTGTGGGGGAGGATTTTTGCCAGAGACGCTCCGCAGTGTGAGTGCAGGCGTGGAGGAAGTGGAGGCTGGGGGTGAGTCAGTGCTGGGGTTGGCAGGGCAGAACTTGCAATAGGAGAGAGGGGCAAAAGAGTCAAGAGGAGAGGAGAGTGAAGCCAAAGCAGAGAGAGAATCAACAACCATGCCAGTGGAAGAGAGGGCATGAAGGAGAAGGCTGAGAGAAGTCACCAACACTGAGGAACTGGAAACCACAGAAAGGCCAGATGAGAGGATGAGAGCTGATGGGCAATGCTGAAAGAGATGGTCACAGAGGGGGAACTCAGCAAAAGAGAGACTAGAGAGAGAGTAGTATATAGTGAAGAGCAAGTAAAGCACATTGCCTTTTTGGTGAGTGGGAGAGTTGAACCAGGGCTGCAGGTCAAATGAAGACATGAGGGTGAGGAAATGTGGAGCTAAGGGGTCGGATGGGTCATCACGTTGAAGTCACCAAGGATGAGGGTGGGAGGTTGTGAGGAAAGGGAGAGAGAGAACCAGGAGTTTAAATCAGAGAGGAAGGCTCATCGGGAGGAGTTATACCACATTTTTCCCAGGTGGTCACTACTTATATGCGCCTCATTTTCTGGGTGCCCGATTTGAGACCCTGGAGTCTGATTTGCAGAAGTGCTGAGCACTCACAGCTGCAACTGCAATCAATGGGAGCTGTGCTCTGGTCATGTCAAGTGCTATTGTAACGCCGCCAGACCTCTGGAGCTTAGTGCCTGAGCCTCTCCTGCACGAGCTACAAGCCAGCTGGCTGGGAGCTAAGGCTGTAGCAGACTAAGGCCTGGTCTACACTACCCGCCGGAATCGGCGGGTAGAAATCGACCTCTCGGGGATCGATTTATCGCGTCCCGTCAGGACGCGACAGTCGATCCCCGAATCGACGCTCTTACTCCACCAGCGGAGGTGGGAGTAAGAGCCGTCGACGGGAAGCCGCGGAGGCAGATTTTGCCGCCGTCCTCACAGCGGGGTAAGTCGGCTGCGATACGTCGAATTCAGCTACGCTATTCGCGTATCTTAAATCGACCCCCCCCCCCCCCGTAGTGTAGATGTAGCCTCATTTTCTCTCTCTCTCTAAGTGGTCTCAGTGTCACTAGCTGGGACAGAGCACCACCCCCAGGAGTTGTGTGGGTTGCACTATGTAATGCTATGTACTCTGAAAACTTAGGTCAGTGGCTCTCAACCTTTCCAGGCTACCGTACCTCTTTCAGGAGTCTGATTGGTCTTATGTACCCCAAAGGTTCACCTCACTTAAACACGACTTGCTTACAAATTTGGACATAAAAATACAGAAGTGTCACAGCACACTCCTACTGAAAAATTGCTGACTTTCTCATTGTTACCATATAATGAAATAGGGCTGTCAATCGCAGTTTTAATCGCACTGCTAAACAATAGAATACCAACTGAAATTTATTAAATGTTTTTGGATGTTTTCAAATATATTGATTTAAATTACATCACAGAATACAAAGTGGACAGTGCTCACTTTATATTATTTTTATTACAAATATTTGCACTGTAAAAATGATAGAAGAAATAGTATTTTTCAGTTCACCTCATACAAGTACTGAATTGCAATCTCTTTATCATAAAATGCAACTTACAAATGTAGACTTTTTTGTTATATAATTGCACTCAAAAACAAAACAATGTAAAACTTTAGAGCCTACAAGTCCACTCAGTCCTGCTTCTTGTTCAGCCAATTGCTAAGGCAAACAAGTTTGTTTACATTTGCGGAAGATAATGTTGCCCATTTCTTATTTACAATGTCACCAGAAAGTGAGAACAGGCATTCACATGGCACTTTTGTAGCCAGCATTGCAAGGTATGTGCCAGATATGCTAAACATTCTTATGCCCCTTCATGCTTCAGCCACCATTCCAGGGACATGCTTCCATGCTGATGATGCTCGTTAAAAAAATGTGTTAATTAAATTTGTGACTGAATTCCTTGGGGGAGAATTGTATGTCCCCTGCTCTGTTTTACCCGCATTCTGCCATATATTTCATGTTATAGCAGTCACGAATGATGACCTAGCACATGTTCATTTTAAGAACACTTTCACTGCAGATTTGACAGAACGCAAAGAAGGTACCAATGTGAGATTTCTAAAAATAGCTACAGCATTGGACTCAAGGTTTAAGAATCTGAAGTGTTGTCCAAAATCTGAGAGGGACGAGGTGTGGAGCATGCTTTCAGAAATCGTAAAAGAACAACACTCTGATGTGGAAACTACAGAACCAAACCACCAAAAAAGAAAATCAACCTCCTGCTGGTGGCATCTGACTCAGATTATGAAAACGAACATGTGTCGGTCCACACTGCTTTGGATTGTTATCGAGCAGAACTTGTCATCAGCCTGTTCTCTGAAATGGTGGATGAAGCATGAAGAGTCATATGAATATTTAGCGCATTTGGCATGTAAATATCTTGAGAGGCTGGCTGCAACAGTGCCATGTGAATGCCTGTTCTCACTTTCAGGTGACATTGTGAAAAAGAAGCAGGCAGCATTATCTCCTTCAAATGTAAACAAACTTGTTTGTATGAGAGTTTGGTTGAACAAGAAATAGGACTGAGTGGATTTGTAGGCTCTAAAGTTTTACATTGTTTTATTTTTGAATGCAGTTATTTTTTGTACATAATTCTATGTCAGTTCAACTTTCATGATAGAGATTGCACTATAGTACTTGTACTTCATGAATTGAAAAATACTATTTCTTTTTTTTACAGTGCAAATATTTGTAATAAAAATAAATATAAAGTGAGCACTGTACACTTTGTATTCTGTGTAGTAACTGAAATCAATATATTTGAAAATGTAAAAAACATCCAAAATATTTAAATAAATGGTATTCTATTATTGTTTAACAGTGCGATTAATCATGCGATTAATTTTTTTAATCATTTGACAGTCCTATAATAAAATAAATCCATTGGAATATAAATATTGTACTTACATTTTAGTGTACATAGAGCAGTATAAACAAGTTATTGTAAGAAATTTTAGTTTGTACTGACTTTGCTAGTGCTTTTTATGTAGCCTGTAGTAACATTAGGCAAATATCTCGATGAGTTGATGTACCCCCTGGAAGACCTCTGCGTACCCCCAGGATACATGTACCCCTGGTTGAGAAGCACTGACTTGGGTCACAGGTGCCTCAAATCGGAAACCCAAAATTAGCAGTTACTTTTGACCTTAATCTTTTTTTGTGCCTTGGTTCCCCATCAGTAAAATGGGGATAATACCACCCCTTCATCTTTGTGTTTTGAAAATAAATTGGTTAATACTTGTGAAGCAGACACGGTGCTGATGAGTCCCACAGAAAAGGCCATGAGGAAATTAATAATTCTGTCTTCAGAGCAGGGTTTGAATAGTGAGCAGTAAATAAGGCATGGGGCCACATATTGAACAACGAGAAGGAAATATAATATTGAATAGCTGCTCATTCAGTGAACACAGTCCATCTATGTGCTGAACAAGGCAGGGATCCTGTGGATAAAATAGCACAATTGTGTAATTAGAGATCGCATCAGAATGCATGTGCACAAAGGGGCTGAGTTAAGGTTTTACAGGCAACCTTAATTCCAGTGTTTTCTAACTTTGTAAGCTGTGTTCTTTTAATGTAATTTTTGGGTATGTCTACACTACGGGATTAATCCGAATTTATATAATTCGAATTTAGAAAACCGATTTTATAAATTCGAATGTATTCGGCCACACTAGGCACATTAATTCGGTGGTGTGCGTCCAAGCTACTGTACTAGCATCGATTTCCAGAGCGTTGCATTGTGGGTAGCTTTCCCATAGCTATCCCATAGTTCCCGCAGTCTCCACCCCCCTTGGAATTCTGGGTTGAAACCCCAGTGCATGATGGGGCAAAAAACATTGTCGCAGGAGGTTCTGGGTACAGCCTCCCCCTCCCTCCCTGAAAGCAACGGCAGACAACCGTTTCGCGCCTTTTTCCTGGGTGAACAGTGCAGACGCCATACCACGGCAAGCATGGAGCCCGCTCAGCTCAAGACAGCAGTCATGAACATTGTAAATACCTCACGCCTTATCGTGCAGTTTATGCTGAACAAGAACCTGGAAAACCAGGCGGCGAGGAGCAGGCTACAGCAGCGCGGCGACGAGAGTGATGAGGATATGGACATGGAATTCTATCGAACCGCGGGACCCGGTGCTTTGGAGATCATGCTGTTAATGGGGCAGGTTATAGGCATGGAACGCCGATTCTGGGCCCGGGAAACAAGCACAGACTGTTGGGACCGCATAGTGTTGCAGGTGTGGGACGATTCCCAGTGGCTGCGGAACTTTCGCATGCGTAAGGGCACTTTCATGGAACTTTGTGACTTGCTTTCCCCTGCCCTGAAGCGCCAGAATACCAGGATGAGAGCAGCCCTCACAGTTGAGAAGCGAGTGGCAATAGCCCTGTGGAAGCTTGCAACGCCAGACAGCTACCGGTCAGTCGGGAATCAATTTGGAGTGGGCAAATCTACTGTGGGGGCTGCTGTGATGCAAGTAGCCAAAGCAATCACTGAGGTGCTGCTACACAAGCTAGTGACTCTGGGAGATGTGCAGGTCATAGTGGATGGCTTTGCTGCAATGGGATTCCCTAACTGTGGTGGGGCGATAGATGGAACCCACATCCCTATCTTGGCACCGGAGCACCAGGGTAGCCAGTACATAAACCGCAAGGGGTACTTTTCAATGGTGCTGCAAGCACTTGTGGATCACAAGGGACGTTTCACCAACATCAACGCGGGCTGGCCGGGAAGGGTTCATGATGCTCGCGTTTTCAGGAACACTACTCTGTTTAAAGGGCTGCAGCAAGGGACTTACTTCCCAGACCGGAAAATGACCGTTGGGGATGTTGAAATGCCAATAGTTATCCTTGGAGACCCAGCCTATCCCTTAATGCCATGGCTCATGAAGCCATACACAGGCAGCCTGGACAGGAGTCAGGAGCTGTTTAACTACAGGCTGAGCAAGTGCAGAATGGTGGTAGAATGTGCATTTGGCCGTTTAAAAGGTCGCTGGAGATCGCTACTGACTCGCTCTGACCTCAGCCAAAGAAATCTCCCCATGGTTATTTCTGCTTGCTGTGTGCTCCACAATCTCTGTGAAAGTAAGGGGGAGACCTTTATGGCAGGGTGGGAGGCTGAGGCAAATCGCCTGGCTGCTGATTACGCGCAGCCAGACACCAGGGCGATTAGAAGAGCACACCAGGAAGCAGTGTGCATCAGAGAAGCTTTGAAAACCAGTTTCATGACTGGCCAAGCTACAGTGTGAAATTTCAGTTTGTTTCTCCTTCATGAAAACACGCCCCCTTTATTGACTCATTCTCTGTAAGGAACCCACCCTCCCCCTTCCCCCAGCTTGCTTTCAAACCAAAATAAAGTCACTATCGTTTAAAAATCATTTATTCTTTATTCATAGATTATAAAAAGAGGGAGGGAACCCGGGTGGGGTTTGGGAGGAGGGAAGGAAAAGGCCGTTAAAAAAATGACAGCCTTTTGCTTGGTCTGTCCACTGGGGTGGAATGGGAAGGTGTACGGAGCCTCCCCCCCCCGCGTTCTTACACGTCTGGGTGAGGAGGCTATGGAACATGGTGAGGGGGGAGGGGGGTTATACAGGGGCTGTAGCGGCACTCTGTTATGAAAACCAGCCCCCTTTATTGACTCATTCATTCTCTGTAAGGAACCCACCCTCCCCGTTTAAAAATCATGTATTCTTTATTAAGTGATTATAAACATAGGAAGAGAACCAAGAAGGTAATCTGGGTGAGGTTTGGGAGGAGGATAGGAGGGAAGTAAAAGGCCACTGAATAAATTCAATATAATGACAGCCTTTTGGTTGCGCTGTCCACTGGGGTGGAATGGGAAGGTGTACGGAGCCTCCCCCCCCGCGTTCTTACACGTCTGGGTGAGGGGGATATGGAACATGGTGAGGGGGGAGGGAGGTTATACAGCGGCTGCAGCGGCACTCTGTCATCCTCCTGCTGCCGTTCCTGAAGCTCCACCAGACGCCGGAGCATGTCCGTTTGCTCACGCAGCAGCCCCAGCGTTGCAGCCTGCCACCTCTCATCTCGAGCGTCCCTCAAGACCTCACGTTCACTGGCATCTTTCCTAAATTTAGATACAGTGTCCTTCCACTCATTCAAATGAGCTCTTTCATTGCGGGTGGATTCCATTATTTCTGTGAACATCTCGTCTCGCGTCCTCTTTCTACGCCTCCTTATCTGAGATAGCCTTCGGGACGGAGGAGGGAGGCTTGATAAATTTGCAGCTGCTGGAGGGAGGGTTGAAAGAAAGGAGAGAAGTTTTTAAACTGATACATTTTACAGAACAATGCTTATACTCTTTCATGGTGAAAAACACTATTCACATTACATAGCACATGTGATTTCAGTACAAGGTCGCATTTTCCATCTTAATATTGAGTGCCTGTGGCTTTGGTGTTAGAGATCACAGACACAGGTCCGGGCAACAGAATTCAGCTTGCAGGCAGCCATGGTAAGCCATTGTCTTTCGGCTTCTGCGCCCTCCTTTCCCACATACCAAGCAAAGCCTGTTGACTGCTGCAGTTTTCCTGTTAACCTTAAGCAGCAGAAAACAAACTAACCCCCCCACCATCCAATTATCTGGGATGATCGCTTTATGCCTCCCCCCACCGCGTGGCAGGTATCAGGGAAGATCCCTGCAGAAACCAAACTAACCACCCACCCCCCCTCCCGCCATGAATTCCCAGGGATGATCAATGTACCCCTCCCCCCACCGTGTGGCAGGTATCAGGGAAGATCCCTGCAGAAACCAAACTAACCACCCCCCCCACCATGAATTCCCTGGGATGATCAATGTACCCCTCCCCCGACCGCGTGGCTGGTAACAGGGAAGATCCCTGCTAGCCAAACGCAAAAAGCTCAGGGCCAATTCCCCCCCCCCCCCCCCCCCCCCGTGCTTGGCTAACTGCAGGGAAGGATTTCTTTTCAGCCACAGGCAAACAGCCCAGTAGGAACGGCCACCTCTGTCCCCTTAATTAAGTTCCCGTATTTCAACCAGGTTACCATGAGCGATATCACTCTCCTGAGGATTACACAGCAAGATAAAGAACGGATGTTGCTTGAATGCCAGCAAACACCTGGACCATACGCTGCCAGGCTTTGTCAGGCAATGATACCAGATTACTTGCTACTAGCATGGCGTGGTCAAGTGTCCTACCATGGAGGACGGAATAAGGCTGCACTGCCCAGAAACCTTGTGGCAAGGCTTTTGGAGTACCTCCAGGAGAGCTTCATGGAGATGTCCCTGGAGGATTTCCGCTCCATCCCCAGATATGTTAACAGACTTTTCCAGTAGCTATACTGGCCGCAAATGCATCCCAAGTCCTCAGGGCAAATTAATCATTAAAAAACGCTTGCTTTTAAACCATGTTTTATATTTTAAAAGGTAAACTCACCTGAGGTCCCTTCCATGGGGTCAGGGTCTTGGGTACTGGCTTGGGAGGGTACTTCAGTCAGGCTGAGAAAAAGATCCTGGCTGTTGGGGAGAATGGAGTGCTGGGTGCTCTCTGCAAGCTCGTCCTCCTCCTCTTCCCCATCCGCAGAATCCTCAGGTGTAGCTGCTGAGACTATCCCCGACCCGGAATCCACGGTCACAGGTGGGGTAGTGGTGGCGGCCCCCCCTAGAATTGCATTTAGCTCGGCGTAGAAGCGGCATGTCCGCGGCTCTGACCCGGAGCGACCGTTTGCCTCCTTTACTTTTTGATAGGCTTGTCTGAGCTCCTTGACTTTCACGCGGCACTGATCTGAGTCCCTATTGTGGCCTCTCTCCATCATGCCCTTGGAGATTTTTTCAAAAGTTTTGGCATTTCATCTTTTAGAACGAAGTTCTGCTAGCACTGAATCCTCTCCCCATATAGCAATCAGATCCAGTACCTCCCGTGCAGTCCATGCTGGTGCTCTTTTTCGATTATCAGCCTGCATGGTTACCTGTGCTGATGAGCTGAGGTATCTGTGGTATCTGTGGTCACCTGTGCTCTCCACGCTGTGCAAACAGGAAATGAAATTCAAATTCTCCTGGGGCTTTTCCTTTTCCTGTCTACCTGGCCAGTGCATGCGAGTTCAGATTGCTGTCCAGAGAGGTCACAATGGTGCACTGTGGGATAGCTCCCGGAGGCCAATACCATCGAATTGCAGCCACACTAACGCTAATTCGAATTGACAAATTCGATTTTGGCGCTACTCCGCTCGTCGGGGTGCAGTACAGAAATCGAATTAAAGGGCTCTTTAATTCGAATTAAATGGCTTCGTTGTGTGGACGGTTCCAGCGTTAATTCGAATTAAAGCTGCTAAATCCAAATTAAAGGCGTAGTGTAGACCAGGCCTTTGTGTGTGTAGTGTGATAGTGACTCACCAGCCAGTGCCCCCACCTTGTGGCTGGGTAGGGTATTGCAGGTTTTTCTCTAGTCATCTGACCTGCCATCCAGGTTTGCTGGTGGTCCCCTTTGCATTGTGACTGGGTCCTCTGCCCAAGGCACATTTGGTCTCATGCCTTTTGGGATAAACCAGGGTGTGAACTCAGTAGTTGGAGGACGTCACATTAGGTCCAGGCCCAACAGTCTCCTGGCTCCTTGTGTCTGGTGGGTCTTCGTGCAAGTCTCCCCCATGAGGCTGTAGGTGTAGGGTTGCCAGGCGTCCAGTTTTTGACCGAAACGCCTGGTCGAAAAGCAACCCTGGTGGCCCACCGGGCTGTTGTAACATTCCCCTCTGATCTTATCTGGACAGGTGATCTGCTAAGTCACTCCAAACCTTGACTCTGGGAGCCAGCCTTACCCTACTCTGCTCTGAGAACCCCCGCTCCTGGGCTGTTCACGCACAGCATCTGTCATGTAAGCTGCTCCTTGGATCGTGCAACCGAATGACACTAGCCAATATCTCCAGTCCCAGACACAACCCTAGGAACCTCCATCTTGCAGTGTCCAGTTATGCCCTGGGTCCGCATCTGTGCACTCAGGCACTCAGCCTGTGACCCAGCTTTTGAGAAGGAACTGTGTAACTGACCTCCTGGAGGGGAGCAGTCACACAGCTGACTTCTATGGGACAGAGAAAGGGGTGGCAGAGGGTACCCCAATCCAGGTCCCAGTTTTTCAGGATGCTATTTCTGATAAGTTTTTGGAAAGTAACTGTGTCTCTTTACATCAAGATGCAGCTCCAATGCCTGTGACAGCAGAGGAGTTGGGACCAGGAAATTGCCAGGTGGTAGTTTGCCAGAATACAGATGACCCATCTGACAGAGAGGGGGGTGCTTTCCCCCCGGATGGTGAGAGACAGGGAGCAGTTATGGAAAAGGTGCATCTGATCGAAGGATAAACACATCTAGCCCAGAGAGCACAAATCACAGCCCTCTAGGAGTCAGGGAAGAACTCAGTGCTGGGAGGGGGAAACACAAGGGAACCCCAAAACAGGAGCTGGATTTACTGCATAGTCCTGGGGTTGGGAGACTGCTCCCCAAAGGGCCAGTCAATGTGCAGGCTCCCGGTGATCTTGCCAGACCCTGAGATATCAAAATGCCAGAAACATGATTAAATTAAGAACCCACGGAGAAGGGAATACTGGAGGGAAAGAAAAGCCAGTGACTGATTACAGGGGAGAGTCAAAGGACACCATGGGTAATGAACAAACTAACCTCAGACTACACTACCTGAACAGAGGGTGTGGTATCATAAAGATACTTGTAAACACCCATCTGTGATAAAAATGTTGGTATTAATGTTACCTCCTGCATCTCAAACCCCTCGGCCCTAGCTTGGAGCCCCCTCCTCCCTGGGCCCACCCAGAGCCTGCACCCACAGTCCGCACCCCCCCGTACTCCAACATCCTGCCCCAGCCCAGAGCCCTCTTCTGCACCCTGAACCCCTCATTTCTGGCCCCACCCCAGCTGGAGCCCTCACCCCCTCCCACACCACTGCCCAGTGATGGGAGGAAGAGGGAGGGGGAGGAGGATGGAGCAAGTGGGGGTGGGGCAGGGGTGTTCGGTTTTGTGCGATTAGAAAGTTGGCCACCCCACGGAGGTGAACTCGGTGCCTCTCTCGAGCCTGGGGTCTAGCTAAGGTTTGGCTGGACGCCCCCTTGCTGTTTCCTAGGCGGGTCCGTCTCAGGGGGCTGGCGCTGGCGGCAGGAGTCTGCCCTGAGAGCAGGGCCGGCTCTGGCTTTTTTGCCGCCCCAAGCAAAAAACGCCTGGCTGGCCAGAGCAGCGGGGGAGGAGGAAAACAAACCTGCCCCTGGCCGGAGCGGCGAAAGGGGGGGGGGGGGGGAGAGAACAAACCGGCTGGCCGGAGCAGCAAAGGGGGCAGGAAACAAACCTGCCCCTGGCCGGAGGGGGGGGGGCAACAAACCGGCCGGAGCAGCAAAGGGGGTGTGGGGGGGCCGGGAAACAAACCTGTCCCCGGCCGGAGCGGCGAAGGGGGGGGGGAACAAACTGGCCGGCCGGCCGGAGCGGCGAAGGAAAGAAAAAACAAAAAACCAAAAACAAAACTACCTGCGGGGCGGCGGGAGCGTGGGTGCAGGGGGACTCCCGGCCCTGCAGCCCCCGGGCAGCGGAGTGCGCACCCCGGCTGGGGGGGGGGAGGAGAGAGAAGGGGGGCGGCCAGGGCTTCCTTATGCGGGGCGCTTGCCACGCAGCCCCTCCCGCTGCGCCGCCTGCCAGGAGGGCTCGGCGCCGCTCGGGTCGGCAGGCAGGGAAGGACGCCAGCTGCCCTGCCAGGCTTGCTACAGGGCGCTCCCCTCCTCCACCCCCTACAGGGCGGCGGGAGCAGCAAACCACAAAGGAAAACCCTGCAGGGGCGGTGAAAGCGGAGAGGGAATGCCGCCCTTTGGCATCTGCCGCCCCCAGCATGAGCTTGCTCGGCTGGTGCCTGGAGCCGGCCCTGCCTGCGGGCGAGCCCCGGCTCCCGCTCAGCGTAGCCCAGGCAGCTCGGGGAGCGGAGAGGAACCGGCACGGGCTGTCCCCAAGGAGCCCCCGGGACCCGTCTGCGGCCTCGCGCAGGGGCCTGGGACCCAGGCCGGGCACGCGCCGCCCTTTAACCCCTTCGGGCCCAGCGATGCCCAGGGCACGAGCAAAGCTTCCCCCGTCGCAGGCCCCGCCCCCCTCGTGCATTTAAAGCGCAAGCCCAGGACCCTCCCCCCAAGCTGCACGCGGGACGCGCAGCTCCGCCCCTCTCACCGCCCCCAGCATGTGCCGGCCCCCAACAGCAACAAACCCACGTGGGACGCGGGAGGGGGGGGGAGGAGCAGGAGGAGACGGGGATGGCTCCTGATTGGTCCGCGCCGTGACGCACGCGCAGGGCCATGCTCAGCTGTCGTACTGTGGGTGAGAGCCGTAAAGTGCGGGAGGTCGTGCGCGGGCAAAGCTTGGGGCAGGTGAGGCAACGACCCCCCTTCCCCTCCCCTCCGCAGGAGGCGGACAGCGCCCATCCCCCGCCCAGACGTCGCCCTGGCGCGGTGACCCCTCCCACCTGGCACCGGCCGGGGGTGGGGCTGCCCCGCCCGCCCGCCTCTGCTGGGACCTGCCGGGGCTCAGTCCGTGTCCCGCGGCCTTGCGGTGCCTGGGCCCGTGCGCGGCCGCGGCCGGGGCCGGGGCCGGGGCTGGTTCCTGGCCATGCCGGGCCCTGGCAGGGCGCAGACGGGGGGCTCCGGGCCGTAGCACTGGTGGTTTGGGTAGCGGACTGGAGAGCGTGACCTCAAGCTGCGAGGGGCGGCAAACGCTCTGGAAGACAGGGTCCGGATTGGAAGCGAGCTTGACAAATTGGAGAATGGATCTAAAATCAATTAGATGAAACTTAGTGCTGACAAGTGCAAAATACTACCCTTGGGAAGGAAAAATCAAACACCCAACTACAGAATGGGGGTAACTGGCTAGGCGGTAGTACTGCTGAAAAGGCTCTGAGGTTATAGGGGATCACAAATCGAATATGAGGCAACAGTAATGCTGTTGCAAAGAAGAAAACAAATGCCACTTTAGAAAGTCTATTTACAGGTGTGAGAGATGGGAAGTGGTAGCTCCACTCTTCTTGGCACTGGTGAGGCCTCAGGTGTGGCCAAGTCTGGGTACTACGCTGAGAAAGTTATAAACAAATTGGCGAGAGTCCAGAAGAGAGCAGTAAAAAGAACAGTTTAGAAAACATGACCTAAGAGGAAAGGTTGAAAGAGTTGGGTATGTTTAGTGCAGAGATGCAAAGGCGGGGGAGTGTGGGGAACCCGTTAACAGTTTTCAGATACATTAAGGGCTGTTATAAAGAGGATGGTGGCCAATTGATCTCCATGTGCACCAAGTGTGGGACAAGTAATTAGCGTAGTTTGCAGCAAGAGAGATTTAGGTTAGGTATTAGGAAACTTTTTTTTTTTAACTATAAGGATAGTTAAGCATTGGAACAAGTTACCTAGGGAGCTTGTGGAATCTCTCTCATTGGAGGTTTTGAAGAACAGGTTGGACAAACACCTGGCAGATGTGATCTACCTGAATTTTAGCCCTACATTTGTGTGATTTATAGCATGTGCTCATGATTATGAGGTAGTAATAATGGCTGGGTCCTTAAAGAAATCTAAGGTAGGTGCCCAACTCCCATTAAAATTCAAACTCCCTTGGATTCCACTCTTGTCGGCCATGTCTAAACTGAGATTGTGAGCTCAGGGGCACTTCCACTCTTTGTTCACACAGTGACTGTGCAGCAGTCATGGTGATATTAAAAAGCTAACTTTGTAACCATAGTTTTCTGTGTGCGAGTTACTGCTGTTCAGTGCTGGTCCTTGTTTCCTTTTCTCCTGCTAGAGACCTGTAACCAAGAAGTAGTATGTCACTGCCTGTTTTTCTGCATCAGTTGCTCTGCTGTCAGCACTGAGTTGGGGGGGGGGGGTATTGGTACATTTGCAGTATAAGAAGAACCAGATATTGTTACTAACTACAGGCTGGGGGCTAAGTTCCCTCTAAGCTGTGCAGCTGCACAGCTGCCTATTAAACGCTGTGCAGGTGCTCAGGGCTGCAGTGGGGAGAGATGCTTTTCCCCAAGCCCCCGACCTGCCGCGGACGGGGGACAGGTGCCCCGACCCGAGCCAGCCTGGCCCTGACCCTGCCGCGGACGGGGGACAGGTGCCCCGACCCGAGCCAGCCTGGCCCTGACCCTGCCGCGGACGGGGGACAGGTGCCCCGACCCGAGCCAGCCCAGTCCCAAACCTGCCGTGGCTGGGGGACAGGCGCCCCTCTCTCGGCCTCAGCTCTGACCTGCCGTAGCCAGGGGACAGACACCCCTCTCCCGCCGCCCAGGTGCTGCTGTAGGGGAGAGAGTTGCTGTGGGGGGAGTCCTCCCCACCGTAGCCCCGGGGAGCCCCACTGCACCCAAACCCCTCATCCCCAGTCTCCCCTCCCCCCCGAGCCTGCACCCCCAGCTGGAGCCCTCACCCCCCACACCCCAACCCTCTGACCCAGCCCTGAGCCCCTCATCCCTGGCACCAACCCAGACCCTGTACCCCCAGCCGGAGCCCTCACCCTCTCGAACCCCAATCCTCTGCCCCAGCCCTGAGCCCCCTCCCGCACTCCAAACCCCTTGGCCCCACCCCACCACATGAATTTTGTTATGTGCACCAATATGGAGGTGATGTGTCACGCATCGCTTCCATATTGGTGTACATAACAATATTAATTCCGCATATGGGTGGGAAAAAATAGAGGGAACACTGGTTGGGGGTAAACTGAAGAAAGCGAGAAATGTTCTAAAACTGGTAAGCTCCAGTGTGTGGATCATACACTGTCTAGTCCCAGTGCTATCAGGCTGAGCAATGCTAACTATACAGCAAGGAGCCTCCAGCAGCGTCCATGATAAAACAAGCATCATTATGAAGCAACTGTACAGCCTCTAAGCCGAAGCTGTCTGGATTCTAGTACATGCAGGATGTGCCTCTCCAGTCAAATAAAGGACAAACATATCACTTCATTCTCAAACTTCATGTATTGCCATTTAATTTCAGAAGCCAGTTCAAAAATTTCTCTACAGTCCTTCATGGACTTTGACTTTCTCTATTTCCTTCTCTGCACCCTCCACTCACGTTGGCATCTTCTCTGTCTCATCACATGATCTTGCCACTGTTGGTGCAAGAGCCTTTTCTCTGCAGCTCCTGTCACCTGGAACAGACGTCCTGTTATATGTCAAAACTTGATCTTGTTTTCTTCCTTATTACTGAGCTAAGCCAAATTCAGAAGAGAGAAACTCTGGGTCTCATTATAAGTCTCCTGATCTGTCTAGTTCCTTTCAGTAGCAAGGCTGTTCTTTGAGAACTCTCAAAGTCTGCACAGGCTGTTTTCCTACTTATTCATCCATCAGCATTTAAAGATTGCAAGTTGTCAGTATAGAGGCTTTCAGATACCTTATCGCACATCATATATTCCATTGTCCCAGTCACCACCCTCCTCCTTACCCCTGAGTTCCCAAGAACAGCTTTGCACACATGTTCTGTGACGGGGTTCTCAAACGGGGGGTCAGAACCCCTCAGGGGGTCACGAGGTCGCGAGCTGTCAGCCTCCACCCCAAACCCCGCTTTGCCTTCAGCATTTATAATGGTGTTAAATATATTTTAAAAGTGTTTTTAATTTATAAGGGGGGGTCGCACTCAAGAGGCTTGCTATGTGAAAGGGGTCACCAGTACAAAAGTTTGAGAACCACTGTTCTATGATAAGTGGTAATAATAATCTCTGTTGCTTTTTCCTTCCTTTCAGTGAGCTAGCATCTTAACGTGTTTAGGTGGTGTCTCGAGAAAGCTGACTAACACCCGTTGGGATGTTTCTTCGGTTACTGTCAGATGTCCGGTGGCGGACAGCCAGCCCAAGATGGAGAAGCCCGTCCAGCTCCCGGCACATGACCACATCTGCGGCAGAGCCTCCCCCCATTTCTCTGCCAGCTCAGGCACAGGTGGTAATCTGTGGTGGTGGAATTGTGGGCACATCCGTTGCATACCACCTCTCCAAGCTAGGATGGAAGGATATAGTCTTACTGGAACAGGGCAGGTAAGAGTTTGATTTTCTCTTTATTAAAGCATACTGAATCCAAAACCTCAGAACTATATGGGACTTGTGTACCCACAGTATCTTTCTTTGTGTGATCTTTCCATCATCTTACTTTCTCCCAGCATCACAGCTGCTAATACTGCACATCAATGATGAGACCTAAGTCAAACCATTGGCTTTGCCTTTCTTCACAGGCCCCCAGGGAATTCCATATTGTGAGCTCTACTCTACCCAGTGGAACTTTATAGGCCATTCTTAAAAGCCTAAATGCCTCACGTAGGGCAAGAAAAGTAACAACTTTAGTTTTCAAACTATACTTGAGTCTTCTCTTTCTCTTCCACACTAAACTTTCTCACTGCCATCATGATGATCTTGCTGGCCTCCCAGTTTATTTAAGATCTCTCACTCCAACTTCTGAACAAACTCCAACATAAACAAAGGAGCTGCTCCTTTGTTTGTCTACACGGATAAAAAAACCTGCGGCTGGTTCGGGTCAGCTGGTTCGGGCGGTGGGGCTGAAAAATTGCTGTGTAGGTTTTCAGGCTTTGGGACCCTGTGAGAGTGGAGGGTCCTAGAGCTTGGGTTCCAGCCCAAGCCTGAACGTCTACACAGCAATTTTTAGCCCTGCAGCCTGATCCCTGTGAGCTCAAGTCAGCTGACCTGGGCTAACTGCAGCCATACTGTGGGGCTTTTATCCCTCTGTAGACATATCCTGAGTTTATGATCCTTCATTTACTATATTAAATTCCCAGAGTCGTCTTGCCAAACCTTCAGCAATCTGTACTTAAGGCAGAGTCTAGGGTGGGGTCTAGATGATGAATTATTGAGTTGGGAGAGGACGTTAAATTTATTTGTGTGCGTATGTAAAGGACGCTAGGATGTAGACTCAGGCCTGCCTGCACAAATTTGCACCGTTTAGATAAACCTGTGCAAACCTCTGTGTGGATGCTATAAGCCATTTCTAACTGCATCTAGGATTGTCCACAAAGGGACTTAACTAAACAAGTAGATTTGTGCAAGTGTATGTGTAGACAGACCCCTAATATCCTCAATCCTGTAGCAGGGGGTCGGCAAACTGTTTGACCCGAGGGCCACATTGGGGTTGCAAAACTGTATGGAGGGCCAGGTAGGGAAGGCTGTGCCTCCCCAAACAGCCTGGCCCCCGCCCCCTATCTGACCCCTCCGACTTCCCGCCCCCTGACTGCCCCCCTCAGAACCCTGACCCATCCAACCCCCCCTGCTCCTTGTCCCCTAACCACCCCCTCTCAGGACCCCCCACCCCTAACCGCCCCTGGAACCCCACCCTCTATCCAACCCCCTTGCTCCCAGTCCCCTGACTGCTCTGACACCTATCCACACCCCCGCCCCTTGACAGGCCCCGTGGGACCCCACACCTATCCAACCCCCCCGTTCCCCGTCCCCTATCCACACCCCCACCCCCTGACAGGCCTCCCCGGGACTCCCATGCTTATCAACCCCCTCCCCCGTCTCCTGACCGCCCCCCAGAACCTCCGCCCCATCCAACTGCTCCCTGTTCCCTGACTGCCCCCTTGAACCCCCCGCCCCTTATTCAACCCCCTGGCCCCCTTACCAAGCCGCTCAGAGCAGCATGTCTGGAAGCCACGCCACCCGGCTGGAGCCAAACACGCTGCCGCGCTGCTCGGCTGGAGCACGCAACCCCGCCACCCAGAGCGCGGCCCGCATGGATGCGGGGGAGGGGGGACAGCAGGGGAGGGGCCAGGGTCTAGCGTCCCCGGCCGGGAGCTCAGGGGCCGGGCAGGACGGTCCCTCGGGCCATAGTTTGCCCACTTCTGCTGTAGTAGTTTTGGCCCATAGTTTTATGCATGTGAATAGTCCCACTGAGGTCAGCCTGCTGTCATGAGTAAAGTTACATAAACATCATCATAGAATCATAGAACTGGAAGGGACCTTGAGAGGTCATCTAGTCCAGTCCCCTGCACTCATGGCAGGACTAAGTATTATCTACATACACATTAACTGTTTGTAGACTAAAGCCCTGAGTTCATTCTGTCTGTGTTCCCTGATAAGTGGAGGAACCTAGACTTGCTAAGGTTACTGATGGGCAGAGTTAAGCCCTTGTGACATTTTAAAATAAAATAAACAATTTTGCAGTTTCATTTCAGTTGATTTTGTGTCTGCAAGGCCCAGCTTTTCTATGACTTTCATTAATGTGATAGTTTTGCATCAAAACACATGGAATTCCCCCTCCCCCCCAAGTTTGTGCTTGTGTTTAATGCAAGATTTAATCGTCATACAAATTAAATGTTGATGATCTTTCTCATAACGAGGCCATCTGAATGAAAATAGGTCTATGTGACACTCAAATGATCCTGAAAAATAAAGGAAAGAAATCCAGAAAATTTTGCATGTTCTTCATGAAATTGGACCATGTTCACAAAATCCTCACAATGTAATTTGAAAACCTCAATCTGGATACTTTCCACAGTCCTAGTGATTGTTGTCAGATGCTACCGGTAGGGTGCTCTGCTTTCTCCAGTGCTGATATCACTCGGCTGCGTGCGTGTGTTCCCTCTGTGTGCTGTCCCAGCTCTGCGCAGATAGCTGACACAGCAAACCCGACGAGAACCCCCAATAACCACAGAGTCTAGTAAGATGCAAAGTCACGTCGACTAGGTTTATTGCGACCTTGGACACAATTGCAGTTCCCCGTAGATTACTTAGTCTACCGGGCATACTACTAATAGGTGCCTCTTGGCAATGGACCCGGCTCAGTTAGTGGTGGGACTTTCCACTCCCCCCTTGGCCGGACAAAGATATCCACTCAGGGATGCATTCTTATACACAGATACAAACAAGTTACACATCACTCCTGACGTATTGAGGTGCAACCCCTCTACGCAGCAAGGTACAACCCCTCTACGTAGTAAGGTGCTGCCTCTCACCTTGTACATGTTGGTTCGAACAAAACAACACTATCCATCATATTCCCCTTTTGGCCCTGTCATTGGGATGGGTCAGCCTGTTCCTTGTGTGTGGAATGTACAAGTATGCGAATGTTCTGATATCTGGTGTCCAGTACCTTTTAGGTATGTCTCTTTTTGCAGCATCAGCCCTTTCCTTGCCAGCTTCTGTGAGCAGGGCCTGCCTCTGGCTCACAGCTTAACTTTGCTTTATGTTAGCAAAGTCTTGACCATTACTTTAGTTCAGGCCTTAGGCCTCATACCAGGCCTCTGATACCAAGGTTTATATCTCAGGGCCTCCTCTTACTACAGTGATCACTTTTAATGTGTCACTGTAGCTGAGGCCCTGTCTGTACTACAGCTGTAACAGAATCAGGGGGCTGTTGCATCACAGGTAAAAGGTATAGTATAGACAGGACTTAGCCATAGTCCTATAACCTGGTTAGCATGATTCACTGTTGTGACGTTATGAGTGTAAAATAATATTTCAGTGAAAGGTGACAGGGCCAGAAAGAGTTAATTAACTCAGACTGACCTGACCCATGGGTGAACTGTAGAAACTGGTTAGGAAGATATGTAAATGAATAGAGCTTTAAAATGCAAGTCTGCATTGTTAGAGGTAAAAGGGTAGATGTTTGCTCAGGGCTTGTGATGTAAGCAAACAAGTTTTGTCTATTGCTATAGTTTTAAATTCAAAGATCAAAAAGGAAATATTAACATTTGTGATGGTACTTGAGTGAAATACTATTATTGTCTATATGTCTCTTTGAAGGTTGTGGTAACCTGTATCTAAACTGTTTAATGGATAAATTACCCTGTGCTAATTGCCAGAATGTTTGGAAGGAGAATTAAGCCTATTGTTTTCTCAGGCCGAAAGGCTGCTGGAAATGTATAAGAACCCTGGAACACGATCCTGCTGCATCTCAAATCTGCTTTGGGTTTCAAGAGGGGGAAACCTTAAGCCACAAGGATTGAGATCCCCAGTCACTGACTGGAGTCACCCTGAATATGGATATTGGACTATAACTTATGGACTATTTCTAAAAGGACTTTTGGCAACTACAAGCTCACCTCTGCTATGCATCTGAACCTCAAGAATTGAATTCAAGTCTGTCTGTGTATTGATCTTTTAACCAACACTCTCTCTTTTCTTTTTTAATAAATTTTAGCTTAGTTAATAAGAATTGGCTATAAGCGTGTATTTTGGGTAAGATCTAAGTTATAATTGAACCTGGGTATGTGGCTAATCCTTTGGGATTGGAAGAACCTTTTCTTTTATATGATGAGATAAGATTTTCAGTAATCATCATCATATCTGACAGGTGTGTCTGGACGGAGGCCTAAGGCTGGGTACTTTAGGGGAACTGCGTTGTTTGAACTTCTAAGTAACCAGTGAGGCACTACAGGAGCTGTTTTGTGCTGGCTTGGTAAACCTAAGCATTGGAGTTTGTCTGCCCCATTTTGTTTGCAGTTCACTCTAATTGAGTGACCTCAGCTGGCTCCCACGGGCAGCACCGTCACAACTGTCTAAGATTTTGGTCTGGTTAAAAGGGATTTAGGTCCCATCTACACAACACCTTTTTAATGCATTATAGTCTGGTTTTCTGTCTTGCAGTCAAGACCCCATTTACTCCACAGTAAATCCTAGATTCTGTGGCAAAATCCACTGATTCTGCTTCAGCTTCACTCTCCCCCACATTTCCATGGTGTCTAGATTTCTGTATTGACAACTCAGAATTGAATCATAGACATTTTCCCTGGGAAAGCAGGAGACTTTGGTAGCTGAGTAGGGGCTTCTGGAACAAGAGGAGGCCCATACTGCCATTTAGGATTATGTTGGAGACACCATTGTTACTTATTACAGCAGCACCTAGAAGCTGCAGCAAAGGATCCCTTTAAGACACCAAATTCCCTGCTCAAAGCTTGCCTATAGCTGCTTTCAAGAGAAATTAGCACTAGGCCCCCTTCAGCTTTGGGTCATTGATAAGAAGCTACTGCTAGGGCTTGTTGCACTACCAAGTTTTGTTGACAAAACTTATGTCGACACCCAAAAGTCGACAAAACAAAAATCGCCAAAGGGTGTTTACACTTGTTCCCTCTGTTGACAGATCATGTCCACAATGGGGACACCATCATCGACAGGGTGAGCAATGCACTGTGGGTATGTATCCCACAGTGCAGTGTTGTGGGAAGGAAGAGCTGATCGCTGCGCATCTTGGGATTCTCTCCGAGTTCTCCCACAGCCCCCTCTGCTGCCGAGAGCAGCATCCCGAGTAGCTCTGTGAGCTCTCCGTGCTGAGGAATGGCAAAGCAGCACAGCAGTCTGTCCCCCTCCGCCTGCTGCTGTGTTCCTAGTGCCGGGCAGAACAGGAGCAGTCCAATGATTTGCTCTTTGTTTCCCAAACGGAGCAGCACGCAGATACTTCCCGGAGCTTTGAAAGGGGAGGGCACATACCTGCAGGGTAGCAGAGATCAAAACACTGAGCAGAGCAATCAGCGCAGGCATTGTGGGATACTGGCAGAAGCCAATTCTGTCGACAAAACAATCAACAGTGTCTACACTGGCTCTTTGTTGACAATAAAGGGAGGGGAAAAGACAAAAGTCTCTTGTAGGGGTGGAAGTTTTTTGTTGCCAAAACTGGGCGTTTTTCATGACAAAAGTCCCATTGTAGTGTGTATGCTCTTGCTGTTTTGTCGACAAAAAGCAGTTTTTGGCAACAAAACTTGGTAGTTTAGACAAGGCCCTAGACTCCTTTCAGTCCTTAAATATCCATTCAATCCTTAAATTACTTGAGTCACACAGAGAGGGCCTTGTATTGTTTGTCATTGCATTTCTGATCACAACAGTGGCTGTGAAGCTAATACTTAGTCCTGCCTGGAGATGACTAGATCACCTCTCAAGGTCCCTTCCAGTCCTATGAGTCTAGCGGTATGAAGTCCACGGCACTTACCCATCGTGCTGTGTGCACTGCTGGCCTGAGCTCTGAGCAGGTCCCCTGCCTGCCTTCCTTTGCAGGGAATTAACCTCTTTCCTACTCCCTTTTCAGTGGGGCATGTACACTTCATCATAGGTCCCTGGTGAGCTAGTTGCTATACAAGCCCAGTCCATGTGCATACTGAGAAAAAGCATTGTGTTAGAAAATCAGTTAACTGAGACATTTTAATTAGCATGACATTAAACATAGTTGTGCCTTTCGTGTTAGGGTGACCTGACATCCCTCTATTAGGGGCTTTGTCTTGTATATGCAACTATTCCTCCCCCTAAATAGTGTCCCGCTTTTTTACACTTGCTATCTGGTCACCCTATTTAGTGTACACAAGAATAGCTGTGTTTTAAAAACGTCAGCTGGATATTGTTTACGAAGGTTATAGCATAGACAGGCCTTAACCAGCTTACTGAGGTGTAACTTTCTTATGGCAGATAGATATGCTAGACAATAGTGAGCTCTGCGAAGGTCTGTGCGGCAAAGTGCAAGCTGGCATAATGGCAGGACAAATGGATGAATGGTTCTGGGAATTCTGGCAAAGTGAGAGCAGTGTGCTTAATCTAGTTGTCATTTCTGTACGTGTTCAGAGCATTTCAAAGGGGAGGATTCTTGTGGCACCACAGCAGCCCCTTGCCCAGTAATATAGATGTACAGTAGTTAGTAAGAACATATAAAAGTATTTGTCCACAGCCTTTTGTAATTGCTGCAGAGACTCTGCAAGGATGAAGGGGCAAAGGGGCTACGTCCGGCCCAGGGAGAGTCCAAGGAAGTCACATTTTGGAGAACAAGTCAAAAAGCGAAAGGGGCTAAGTGAGCACAGAGAGGTTTTTAAAAAGTGCCTCAGCTGAACGTTTTTCATATTGTCAGACTGTCTAAAGTGATGTTGTCATGAATTCTCATACATTTCAAAAGGTGAGCTCAGTCCCTTCAGGAATCACACCTGCCTGAGTCCTCTTGCTGATGTTTATGGTTTTATAGCCAGATTTTTGTATTTTAAAGTGTTTTTCTCTCACTTGTTGCTGTGTGAAAGCCCTATACAAACAGGCAGAACTGATTATAGAGGGGAAACAGTGAAACTGATACTACACAGAGTGCTGTTTAATATGCAATGTAAACAAGTAGGAAAAATAGAAATACTTTTTTTCTTTAATTTGTTTAATTACAGTCATTTTAGGCATCACTTTTGACAGTGGGTACGTAAAAAGTGAGGGTTTTTTATCTTCATGGTGCTCCTATAATAGTACTCAAATCATAACATCTTTCATCTTATGAACTTTATGTAAATTTTACACATGGGGAAACCTGAGGCAGAGCTAGCCTAGGCCTTGTTAAGGATCTTCAAATCCTAGCCTAGACATGTTAACCTACACATTTTAAAAGTATAGTGTAGTCCAGGCAGTGTGTCTTGACTATATTAGACTTTTTAAGCGGTTGTTTGCTAACAGCACACCTTAAACCCCAGCCTACATGAGACCTAAGTGACTTTCCCAGGGTCAGACAGTAAGCCAGTGGCAGGGCTGGTATTAGAACCCAGGTCTTCTGATTCACATCATTTTGCTCTATTCACTCCACCATGGTGCCTCATCGTGGTGTTATTTAACTGTTCCCTAGTAGGCTCTGTGTTGACATCTTGTTGGGATGAATGAAGTGAGGGGGCAGAGCATGCTTGGCAGCTGCTGCTGACTGCTGATTGGACACTTTGTTTTGGAAGATGAGTGAACACAGTAGCAGTGCAGCAGTTTGCATGGGATGCTTTTTCTTTTCAAAGGAAGAAAAATATGGACTCAACCCATTTTTTTAAACAATAACTTGGATTCTGAGGAACACAGCAAACATTGCTAAAAAGACCCTGAAATGATGGAATTCAAGCAATTTTCCCCACAGTTAAAATTTTCCACCTGTCCTGCTGATGAGTTTTCCCATAGTATTTTTCCTGGAAACAGAGGGCAGTGTTTTTAGCACTCTAAACTTTTTTGTATTCTCTCTTAATTTGCATGCAAAGTTTCATTGTTCACACATTGACAGGATTAGTTGTTGCAGCCTGTGGGCCATTAAATGCTCCAAAGCATCTGTTGTGTAGCTCAGGTTTTGAGCTTAACATGTGACAGAAATCTGAATTAGCTGTGAAACATATCTTGGTTGTACCTAGAGGAGGTTTAAAGTTTTATTGCCACAATAAACAATAGATGTCTGAATCTCTGTGCATAACCAGTTGCTTCTCTACAGTGATTCTCTATAGGGCGCTGAGGTTATAGAATCATAGAATATTAGGTTTGGAAGAGACCTCAGGAGGTCATCTAATCCAACTCCCTGCTCAAGGCAGGACCAACACCAACTAAATCATCCCAGCCAAGGCTTTGTCAAGCCGGGCCTTAAAAACCTCCAAGGATGGAGATTCCACCACCTCCCTAGGCAACCCATTCCAGTGATTCAGCACCCTCCTAGCGAAATAGTGTTTCCTAATATCCAACCTAGATCTCCCCCACTGCAACTTGAGACCATTGCTCCTTGTTCTGTCATCTGCCACCACTGAGAACAGCCGAGGTCCATCCTCTTTGGAACCCCCCTTCAGGTAGTTGAAGGCTGCTATCAAATCCCCCCTCACTCTTCTCTTCTGCAGACTAAACAAGCCCAGTTCCCTTAGCCTCTCCTCGTAAATCATGTGCCCCAGCCCCCTGATCATTTTTGTTGACCTCCGCTGGACTCTCTCCAATTTGTCCACATTCTTTCTGTGGTGGGGGGCCCAAAACTGGATGCAAATCTCCAGATGTGGCCTCACCAGTGCCAAATAGAGGGGAATAATCACTTCCCTCGATCGGCTGTCAATGCTCCTACTAATGCAGCCCAATATGCCGTTAGCCTTCTTGCAAACAAGGGCACACTGTTGACTCATACCCAGCTTCTCATCCACTATAGTCCCCAGGTCCTTTTCTGCAGAACTGCTGCTTAGCCAGTCGGTCCCCAGCCTGTAGCAGTGCATGGGATTCTTCCGTCCTAAGTGCAGGACTCTGCACTTGTCCTTGTTGAACCTCATCAGATTTCTTTTGGCCCAATCCTTCAATTTGTCTAGGTCACTCAGGACCCTATCCCTACCCTCCAGGTTATTCATGTCTTTCTGATTATGAATTCCTGTCTCAAAACCAAATGTGTGGGATTATAGGACTTGAAATGTCTGCAATAGATGCCCATACCAGATAACTTGGTGTTTTTTAAAGTCATCTTCACTAGCAAGACATTTGTACTGCAGAGGGCAGGAGATAGCTTGAGATTACTGTTCTATCGGAAGGCTGTTGGATTAAAGGTAGATATCCTGAGTAGGGTAGATGTGCCCACTGCTCTGCTCGTTAAACTGCTGGATTTTAGCAGAAGTTTCCAAAAAGTATTCAAAATAGAATGAAAATGTTTTGCTTACTCAGCTGTGCATTTTTTTTAATGAGACCATGCTGGTATCGCTGTGTGAATGGAGACAGAATACACCAGATGGACATGTAGTTTTACAAGATGTGTACATGACACTGGAGCAGACAGTAATTTCCTTGAATATGGTCCCTCTCCTGCTTGGTGTGTTTCACCAGTTGCCTTTATTGGAATCATTAGTCATTTTGAATTAGTTTCTAGGATTGTAATGTCACCTTCTTCTTCGAGTGCGGTCCCTGTAGGTGCTCCACTCCAGGTGATGGTGCGTCGCGGTGCCGTTGAGCGGAGATCTTCGGTAGCAGTGCCTGGTCAGGACGCACACACTCAGCTGCTGTCTCACGGTGTCGTTAGGGTCTGCCTGAGCGTGCGCGTCCCGCACCCACCTCAGTTCCTTCTCAACCATCCTCGGCTGAAGACGGGACTCGGGGCAGTGTTCATCTCTTCCCTGGTTACTCTAGGAAATAAGTAGAGAAAAATAGAAGTAGTTAGCTAGCCATTTCCCGGTTCTCCCTTTCCTTTAGCACAGTTCGTCATTTAAAAAAAAAAATGTCCCCTCAAGTTAGTCTCTTGTTGAGACTTCCTCCGCCGCTTATAATTCCATTATGGTGGGGTTGCCAGGCTTTCAGACATGTGGCTCCTGCAAGGAGTCTATGCCGCGGTCCGGTGGGCACTCACTCTGCGTTAAATGCCTCGGCGACACACACGTCCCTGCGAAGTGTCTCCACTGTACCAACTTAAAAACTAGAGCTCGCCGGGACAGAGACTTGCAGCTAAAAATGCTCCTCATGGAGAAAGCTCTGCAGCCGCCTATGGAGAAGGGCAGTAAACTCTCTCCCTTACGCTCCCCTGCCAAATCAGAACCGACCGGGAGCATGGCTTCACCCTCTCATGTGAAGAGGCAGGAAGCCCTAATGTCTCCTCTCAGAGACACTCAAAAGGGTAAAGGATCTCACACAAGGTCTTTACCCTTGGTGCTGACAGCACCCAGAGCAGGCAACTCTGATCACCCCAGCACCTCACGCGGGGCGCAAAAGCAGGGACCCGACTTCCTGCAGCGGGAAGCTCTCCTCCGCACCAGTCTCACTGACACCGACAATGGACCTGGTGCCGGCAGCGCATTCCACCCTGGTGCCGACAAGAACGTCGGCACCAAGCCTGTCTGCCACCCCCGGAGCAGATTCAGACCCCCTGCGGGGCTCTCACAGATGTCTTGCAGCTCCTACAAAACCGAAACAAAAATCACTCCATGCTGCCGCTCACACTTCATACTCTGCAGCACACCAGCCTAGGGATCAACAACAATTCCTGCATCAGCAGGCTATCTCTCTGGCTCCTGAGCCCGACTCTCTGCTCCTCAACATGGAGCCCTCACTGTTTGAACAGCAGCTCTCGCCACCTGACCTGGCTACTTTCACAGATAGTGAGAACGACACACAGCACCAGGCAGAGTTCTCCCCGCCTGAGTCTCCCCCTCCACTGGAGCCATACACACCCCAAGACATGGCGCATCACAAGAATCAGCCTCACTTTCCCTACTTTGTCCCCCAGTGGCCAGGACCCAACCTTTCCTGCCCGGTGCCCTGGCCTCAGTGGTACCCGTGGTCAGCTCCTGCCACCGCTCCTCCTTGCGCTCCTTCTAACAGACCGCAAGCTCGTCCTACGCCTATATCCTCAGCTCCATCAACATCTAGAGCTCCTGAACCCCTTCCTGAAGAGGTGGGCTATGAACCCTTCCCGGATTTACTGGCTCCTGCCTCACCATCAGCCTCAGAGGACACCCTCATGCCTCCACCTCCACAAAACGTGGATGACTTTAAGCAATTCCAGGAACTTTTCAAGAGAGTGGCACTCAGCCAGGACATCCCTTTGGAAGAAGTCCAGGAGACACAACATAGACTCCTCAAAATCCTCCAACCCTCTGCACTCTCAAAGATCTACCCATAAACGAAGCCCTCTTAGATCCAGCTGATACTCTCTGGCAGACCCCTGCCTCCATCCCACCAACATGCAAGAAAGCTGAACGTAAATACTACGTGCCCGCGAAGGATGTCGATTTTCCCACCCACAACCCAATTCTCTTGTGGTGGATGCAGCGACGCAGAGAACAAACAGCCACACTACCGGCCCACTCTGCAGGACAAGGACCTCAAACGCCTTGACCTCCTGGGCCACAAGGTTTATACCTCTTCTACTCTACAATTTAGAATTGCAAAGTATTGCGCCCTCCTCGCAAGCTATGACTATGACAACTACAACAAGCTCTTTGATTTTACCTCCAATATACCGGAGGACAGGAGAGCGGACTTCAAGTCAGCCTTGTCAAAGGTCAATTGGTGTCTAGGATGGCACTACAAACGTCCATGGACATGGTAGATACAGCAGCCCGCGCCACTGCAGTGGTGATGCGCCAGTCTTCCTGGCTGGCTGCATTCGGTATCCCCAAGAATTTGCAGACCAAAGTGGAAGATCTTCCCTTTGAAAAAGAGAAACTCTTTTCCAAAAAAAACAGATGAAGTCCTTCACACTATGAAAGACTCTAGAACCACTTTGCGCACATTGGGCATATACCCATCCATCCCTAGGAGACAACAATATCAACCTTATCAGAGGCCCCGTGCACAACAATATCACCGACCCCAGTCCAGACCATATGACACTGGGAGAATCCGCAACAGACCTCCTAGGCGCCGGCAAAACAAGGCGCAACCAACTACTTCCCACCCATCGGGTAACAAACAGTAATTTTGAAGTGCTGCTCGGGGGTCTGCGCGGCCACCCCTTGACTCCGCCACTTATTTGCCCATTTGGCTACTGCCTCCAGGCTTTCCACCATGTCTGGCAACAGATCACACAGGATCGTTGGGTCCTGGAAATAGTTCAGTCAGGTTACTCCATCCCTTTCCTATCTTCCCTGCCCACCCTTCCCCCTTCCCCGTCCCTCTTCTGAGATCCTTCTCACGAGCACCTTCTCTGCGTGGAGGTGGCTCATCTTCTCCACCTGGGTGCAGTGGAACATGTACCAACGCAACATCCGGGAAAGGGTTTTACTCCCACTACTTTCTGACCCAAAAGAAAGTCAGGGAGTGAAGACCTATATTAGACCTATGCTGACTGAACAAGTTTGTACGTGTACAAAAATTCAAGATGGTCACATTGGGCACAATAATACCCACGCTGGAACAAGGGGACTGGTTCACAGCCCTCGACCTACAAGACACCTATTTCCATATATCCGTTCATCCAGCACACAGACGCTTCCTGCGATTCACACTCGGACATGCCCACTTTCCATACAGGGTACTTCCATTCGGTCTCTCCACAGCACTACGGGTATTCTCCAAGACCCTAGCTGTAGTTGTAGCCCACCTCCGCAAACACGGGATTATACTTTTCCCCTACTTAGATGACTGCCTTATCAAAGCCAGCTCTTACAACGAGATGTTAAAAGCGACAAACTTTACCATCTCTCTTTTCCACAGCCTAGGCTTGCAAATAAATTTCCAAAAATCCACCCTGATACTTACACAGCAGATAGAGTTCATAGGAGCTCACCTGGATTCGATTAGAACCAGAGCCTCGTTTCCACACAACAGATTCCTCACTATTATGCATCTCATACGCACGATCTCTGTTCGCCCCAGAATACAGGCACGGATCTGCCTACAGCTTCTTGGTCACATGGCAGCTACCACTTTCATGGTCAAATACGCCAGGCTGCACATGAGATGCCTTCAGGGCTGGCTCAATTCCAACGACAAACCCAGCAGACACAGTTTCTGCATAACACTGACTCCGCCACTGAACATATTGGCTTCCCTACATTGGTGGACAAAACCAGAGAACCTATGCATGGGTGTTCCCTTCCATCCACACCCCCCAGTACTCATGCTCACCACGGACACTTCTCTGATAGGTTGGGGAGCGGACCTAAGTGACCACAAGGTACAGGGCCGCTGGTCCCCCTCAGAGACGTGTCTGCACATCAGTCTTCTAGAACTCAGAGCCATCAGGTACGCTTGCCTTCACTTTCTTCCCACCATAAAGAACAAGTCCATCCGAGTTCTGATGGACAATATAGCATATATGTTTTACAACAGGCAGGGAGGAGCACGATCTCATTCCCTATACACAGAAGCCATCTGACTATGGAATTGATGCATACAACATCACATAGAAATCACCGCTTCCTACCTGCCTGGGTGTCACAACGCTATCGCCGACACACTTAGCAGACATTTCTCCGAGGAACACGAATGGGAATTACATCCCACGATACTCCGACAGCTCTTCTCCCACTGGGGCACTCCGTCGATAGACCTGTGTGCCACTCCTCAAAACCCCAAATGCCGTCTATTTTGCTCCAGAGCAAGACTCAGACACACATCTCTAAGGGACGTGTTCCTCATTCCTTGGAACAACTCCCTCATGTACGCTTTTCCACTGATTCCACTGATTCACAGGGTTCTACGCAAGATCACAGAGGACAAGGCCCGGGTCATACTTATTGCCCCAGCTTGGCCCAGACAAAAATGGTATCCTTACTTGCTATGCATGTCCATCCATCCTCCAAGGACTGTCCCCGACAGGCCAGATCTGCTCTCCCAGAACTGCGGTCAGCTTCTCCATTCGCAGCTCCGGAAACTCCATCTGACGGTGTGGTTCCTTCATGGTTTCAATCCCACAAATTAGCCCCAATACATCCTCCTGCACAGTAGAAGGGACTCCACTTGTAAGACTTACCTGCAAAAGTGGAAAAGCTTTTCCATCTGGTGCTTCCACAGACGCCTGACACCCCGAACTGCAACCCTCCCTGATATCTTAGACTATCTTTTCGAACTAAAACAGGACGGGCTTTTGCTCAGTTCTATCAGAGTACACCTCGCGGCCCTTACCACCTTCCATGACACTCTAAATGGCTATTCACTTTTCGCCCACCCCACCATTAAACGCTTCCTCACGGGCCTGCAAAATCTCTACCCTGAGATTCATACACCAGTAGCCTCCTGGAGTCTCAACCTAGTCCTCCGCGCTCTTATGAAACCTCCTTTCGAGCCCCTGGCTACCTCATTCCTGCTCCACATGTCCATGAAAGTGGCTTTCTTGGTTGCCATAACGTCAACGAGAAGGGTTGGTGAAATAAGTGCCCTGATGGCCTACCCTCCCTACACCATTTTCTCTAAAAACAAGGTTAACTCCGACCCCACCCCAAATTCCTCCCCAAGGTGGTGGCTCCCTTCCATCTTAACCAGCCAATACACTTGCCTGTATTCCATCCCAAGCCTCACACGACTCCACAGGAAGCAGCGTTACATACCCTTGACGTCCGACAGGCTCTTGCATTCTATCTTGACAGAACTAAACCATTTCGTAAATCCCCATGGCTATTTGTTTCTACTACTGAGAGATCAAAGGGTGAGGCTATCTCTAAGCAAAGACTCTCCAAGTGGATCTCGGACTGCATCAGATCCTGCTATCAGACCCAGAAGGTTCAACCACCAGAGAATATTAGAACTCATTCTACTAGAGCAATGTCAACATCCATTGCCTTCCTCCACAATGTACCCATTACAGACATATGCAAGGCGGCCATGTGGACATCTGACCACACATTTGCCAAACATCATGCTATCACATGGGATACCACGGCAGACACCATAGTCGGCCATATGGTACTGTCTACCATTATCCCTCACGCATATCCAAAGTCCCACCAACCATAGTGGGTACAGCTTCACATTCACCTGGAGTGGAGCACCCACAGGGACAGCACTTGAAGAAGAGAAAGTTACTCACCTTGTAGTAACTGAGGTTCTTCGAGATGTGTGTCCTTGTGGGTGCTCCACTACCCACCCTCCTCCCCTCTACTTTGGAGTACTAATCAGACAACTCTACGGTAGAGAAGGAACTGAGTGGGGTGCGGGATGCGCGTGCTCAGGCAGACCTTAACGCCGCCACGAGACAGCAGCTGAGCGCGTGCATCCCGACCAGGCACTGCTACCGAAGATCTCCGATCAATGGTGCTGTGACGCACCGACACCTGGAGTGGAGCACCCCCGGGACAGATATCTCAAAGAACCTCAGTTACTGCAAGGTGAATAACTTTCTCATGTGCATAGCTCAGATGAGCAGTTTGAGCTCTGTATAGCATAGTAAACTATACACTGTGCTATGGGCTGCTCTGTCGTCGTGAGGACACCCCTCAAATTCAGTCAGCTCTGTGGTGCTTTCCTTTGCGTCTTTGACTTGGGAATGTGCTTTCGCTGGTTGAAGACTATTTGCTTATGCTGTAGGGAGTGGTGTCAGTTCTGTTTTATAGGTTCTTTGCATGTGTAGGTCATGGTTAAGGCTACGATTTAGTCATGGGTATTTTTAGTAAAAGTGATGGATAGGTCATGGGCAATAAACAAAAATTAACGGCCCGTGACCTGTCCATGACTTATACTAAAAATACCTGCATTTAAATGGGGGGGGGGGGCGCTGTGTGTGTGGGGATGCTGCTGCAGGGGGGGGGGGCGCCTGGGGCCAGCGGCTCCAGCTGCTGAGGGCCACAGATTGCAGCTGCTCTGGCCGACCGGGGACTGCGGCTGCTCCAGCCGGCTGGGGATTGCTGCCCAGGGCTGCTCCAGTAGCTGGCCCACTGCTTGGGCGGCAGTGGGGTCAACCACACTGGCCCCTGCAGAAGTCACAGAGGTCGCGGAAAGTCACGGAATCCATGACTTCCGTGTCCTCCATAACAGACACGGAGCCCTAATCGTGGTAAAAGCACCCTTCAGTGTCCAGCTTTGAATGCAGTCTCACTGTACTATGCCTCATTGGACAGCAGTCTTCCTGCCACCTGTGTTTCTTGCTGGGGTGCAAGTATAGGGTGCATCTTATCAACAAGCAGCTAAAAATACACTCTGGAGCTGGAATGCCCAGTGGGGTTTTGTTTGGAGCAGGGGTTGGAGGCATCTGGACATGGGATCTGCCCAGTCAATGGAGTACTCCAAATGGAGACGGCTTTTAACTAACAGGGTTTATTACTCTAACATCAGCTCAAGTTACCAGGAATTCATGCCTACCTCAGTTCTGGGCTGTTCTTTCTCCCCCTTTCCTCCTTCCCATATCTTACTGTGATTTCACCTTCTTGTAGCTACACACACAAGCAGCAAACTCTGGCCGCCAATAAGAGGGGCTGCAATGCCCAGGGCCGGCTCTAGCTTTTTTGCCGCCCCAAGCAAAAAAAAAAAAAAAAAACGGCCGCTGCAGGGAGCGCGTGGAGGGCGGTCAAGGTGGCTCGCAGGGGGGTGAAGGGCGGGGCCTGCCCGCTCCCTCCGCCCGCTCTCAGCCGGGCGAGAGGGGCTCCCCCCTCCGGCCTTGGGGTGCCTCTCCCGGCTGGGCAGGCAGAGCCCCCGGGGGCTGCAGGAGGTGCTGGCTCAGCCGCTCCTTTAAAGGCGGCTCAGCCGGGCCAGGCTCAGAGTGGCGCGGGAGGCGGAGGCCGGTGCAGGTGGCAGGGAGTGGCGCGTCCTGGGGAGCCCAGCGGCATGGTAAGCGGCGGGGATCGCTAGTTCCTGCCCCCCCGGGCCAGGGTCCGTGCCCCTGCAGGGCTGGGCTGGGCTGGGACTGGCGGAGCGCAGGGAGCCGGCCGGGGGATCTGGAGCTGCGGACTGGGCTGCCAAAGCAAAAAAAAAAAAAAAAAAAAAAAGAACCAGGGCAGGGCGGCCAGAATGTGCTGCCCCAAGATTGGCCGGAATGCCACCCCTTACAATGTGCCACCCCAGGCGCGTGCTTTCTCGTCTGGTGCCTGGAGCTGGCCCTGGCAATGCCTAGTGCATCTGAGAGATTCTTGTCCTGAGGCTGTCCCTGACCCAGAGGCTCTGGCATGATAGTATTTTGTATGAGGCCCCTGCTGTATTTTCTCCTGCAGGCTGGCTGCTGGCTCCACTCGATTCTGTGCTGGCATCGTGAGCACAGTCAGGCACTTGTCCATAGAGCTGAAGATGGCTGACTATTCAAACAAGCTGTATCAGCAGTTAGAACAAGAGACAGGAATCAAAACAGGTAAGAAAAGGAACCTCTGGCTCAGTTCCCTGCAAAGTGGATTCACATGAACTCCACTGCTTTCTGGGACTTGGAATGAGAGTAACACTAGCATGTATAATTGCTGGTTTCTAAGCACTGAATGGGGCTTTAGCCCTCTCAGCTTGGAAACACTCCCATGGCATCCTCACGTTTGGATTGCCTGCTGCAGTCATTTAGAACACAACACTTGTTACAGGTAAGGGCAGAATTGTTGAAAGAAAACTGCCCCCATTATGCTCAAATCAGTAACATAAAAGTTAATCAAGTAAGAGTTAACTAGAATTAACCATGAAGCTTATACAGATGTATTCATTTTTGTATCTCCAGCCTGGGCAGCAATATTAGCATAAAGTACTTGTTTATATTGCATGCACACCTGCATATTAAAGAGGGAGCAGAGGATGAGAGCCCAGTAGCAGCAACTCCACACCTGTTTCCAACCAGCTTTAATAATAGCATGCGAGAAACTCACAGATCCACAGGGTGAGTTTGCCTCAAGCCTTTAAAGAGTCTGTCAGGGAGCATACCCCTCTTAGTGCTAGTCCCTAGGCCTCCACTTTTTGCAAGGGATACCCTGGAGCTCCATTACTTTGAGGCTGGGCCCTGGCTTCAGCACTACTGTTTCTCACCGTGGCTCCTTCAGTAAGTCCAAAAGAACCTGAACTCCTGTTGGAGGGAGACTTTACCCCTTTGGGAGCTATGCAGCCAATAGATGTTTGCAGCAACACAGGGCAGCCTTTTCAGTACAGGACAGCTTTTATTAGTCAACTAGCATACAATATTTTAGGATCCTGAAATTACAATGGAAAAGCAAAGCTTACATGCACGGCTGGACAGCCTGCCTCTTTCACCCAGAATGTCCAAGATTCAATCTCTCTCACTGCACAGGGCAGCAGTATCTTTATAACAGTTTTCTGACACCTCAGTTCTTTGTTTCCAGCCCTAGTCACCCTGTTTGCACATGATCTGCCCCCCTTGGCTCCCAGTCATTAAAAGTTAATGTCCAGTCCATGGTCTTCTATTGTATCTCCAAGGGAAGCCAATGATATGTTGGCAATTCTTGATAATTCATTGATACCAATCCTGACATGCTTATGTGACCTACATACATCTCTTAGCTCCCTGTCCTAGAGAAGATGACAACCCCTTGAGTCATAGTAGATCACAATATAAAAGTGAATGGGGAAACAGTCATACGTTTTTCATAAAAATACAGAAATTTCCCACATTCTCTACAACTACATAAATAGAACATACTTCACTTTTCAAAGTCATGCACTCAAAAGTTAGGATGTGCCAGAATTAAGTTTCCTTCACAACTTTAATTCAGTCCCCTTGTATGTATGTGTTATGAAACAGTATGCCTCATACAATGCACAGAACGGATGGTGTTCTCTTAACAACAGCTGTTCATTGTATGGCACCATGTCTTATTTACTGCATGTTGTTTTGAAGGCAGAACTGTTAATTTCCTTATTGGCTTTCCATGATGCTCGTCACTACAGTACCTGAGTCCTTCACAAACATTAATGAATTTATGTTTACAATACTCCTGTGAGATTAGGGGGGTGTTAGTCCCCTTTTACAGATAGGGTCTAATATATACACTAATTTTGGGTGCCCAATTTGAGACATCTAGGATCAACAGATTGGACATCGGAATTTCAAGTCGGGCATGCAGAAAATAAACACGCATTTAGTGAGCACTATGAAAAGTTTAAGTGACTTGCCTAGTATTGCATAGGAACTCAGTTACAGAAACGGGTAGAATCCAGTTCTTCAGGCAAGCATTCAGCTGCCTGAGCCATGAAATCATCATTTCTCTTCCCACAATCCTCTGACTCCTTCACCACTCCACTATCGTGATTCACCCCCAGAGCAAGTACCGCTTGTGCACTGAATGAGTCAGGGGTCCTATGGGAAATATATTATGTGATCATGTAATGAAAGATTATCTTGATGCATATGTATACACAGGGGGCCAAATTAAGGTTTCAGGGGATCCTTAATTCTAGCATTTCCTGAGTTCTGAGTGCTTGACTTTTAACATAGTTTGTATGTATTTTCCTAGGTTTTAAAATATGCAAACTGGAAAAACAGAAATTCCATCATGTGGCATCATATTGAAACCCACATGGGTCATCAGCAGGGTCAAACCTTTAGATCCACCATATGAGTTAAACCACACAACTAATGAAGTAACTGATAGCAGTAATAGGTTGTCACACTCTGTGGACCAGCACTAGAGGGGATGGGACACTGCCAGTGGGTTTCACAAATAGAGGAATGCTGAGACTTGGGGAGCTGAGGTGCCATTCTGGGATCTGAAGGGGAATGTGATCTAGTGGGTACAGAGCTTTTTGCCTGCTGTCCCCAAACCTGACCCCTTCTGCCAAGCCCCCTCCAACCTTTCCCTGTCCCAGACTCTCTCCCTTCCCCCAATTCCCAGCTCCTTGCCCAACCAATCCCAGTCTCCCCTCCACCCTGCTCCTCATCTGTTCCGTCTGTCCACCCCCAGCCTCTGGTGACACACACCCATGTTCCCCATTACCATTGGGTCTCAGTCCCAGTGTCCTTCCTTGGGCTTCTTGTCCAATCTCTTTGTCACCGCCCCCATCTTCTTGTCCCAGTTTCCTTACCCAGCTAGTCTTAGTTCTTCCCCTTAACTCCATCTCCTCATCAGATCTGGCTCTCTTCCTCCCTCTCCCCCATACCTCTGATTCAAATCCCAATCTCCTTGCCCAGCCAGTCCCAATATCCCCACTGCCTTCTCCCAAGATCATCTGATCTCAGTCGCCCACTTCCCGGCTCCCAGTCTCTGCTCAGCCAGTCCTAGTCTCCTCCCAAACACCAATTCCCAGTCCCAATTTCTTTCTCCCTGTCCTCCAGCTACTTGTCCCAATCTACTCTTCCTGGCATTCCCTTCCCAGATCTTGTTCCCTCTGCATTTGAATTGGGCATCCTCCTCCTCCACACTGCCTGGACTGAACAGAGGCAGGACTGAGAGCACAGCAAAATCAGGCTCCCTGCTCTCAGTTCCAGTGACCAGCCCTGATCCAGTCTGCAGTAGCACAGAGCTGCAGCTTCAGGGAAAGACCTGCTTAGCCCCAGACCAGAGCATGCGCAGGGTGGGCACAATCTTTGGGGATTTAGATGTGAAACTCTAGCAAGTCTCTACTGTGCATGTGTGAACTGTGATTTTTCAAAGGCATAGCTTGGTTAAATTTGGTTGATTTTCACAGGGACGGTAAAAGGTACATCCCTGACACAAAGGCCACCCCCTTGCCAAATTTCAGGTCCCTGCTCCAAAGTTGAGGGAATTTTAGCTTTTTAAAAGAAAAGGTTGCCAAATTTTTTAACATGGGCAATGCAACAAATTTTTTCCTAGCCTCATTCTCAGAATGGCTGAATCATTTAGGCTGAAATTTCAAAATTAGCCAAAAAAAAAAAAAAAAAAAAAAATCAGTTTGAGGCAGACAACTGACATGGAAGATTTCAGCCCACACAGTTAACATTTGGCAGAATTATAAGCAACAGAAAACAGGGTCTTACAGTGGATTGTGTCAGGCAACCTTAATAGTCAGCATTACCAGCCCTGCCTATAATTAAGGTTAATATTTAAAGGGTCATATTCTCCATTAAAGCCAATGGAGTTACCTTGGTGCCAAAAGGTTTACATTCATTTATTACATGTTAAAGTTTTTTCTTCAGCTTATTAAGCAGTTATTAGAGCACATGGGGCAATGGTCTGAATTCCTAGTTCTAGCCTCTTACCCTGCCAGTTTCTCCTTTACTGGGCAGGAGTGTGTGGAATATAATCTATGAGAGTATTTATGAACCTGAGTAACTTTTAGTATAAAGGAGGATTAAAATAATTTTAGTAGTCTAAATTAAACTGTGCCTTCTAAAACAATTGTAGGTTACTAGCTAATCAGTGTATGAATGTGGGAAGCTGGGCTTTCTCGGCTGCTGTGTATTGGAAGCAATGATTCTGCTGGAAATACAAGGGCTTGGAGAACCTGCCCAACTCTGACTTGACTTTGGTTGGTCATTGTTCTAGGTTACGTGAAGACAGGCTCTATCTCACTGGCTCAGACGCAGGATCGACTGATCTCCCTGAAACGCATTGCGTCAAGGCTCAGGTACATATAAGAGAGAAATTGTACCTGATCTTAAATTTTACCTGTGCTTGCCTTTCCTGAGAGGCTAATGACAAGCATCCTCTGTGTGTTCTGTGGCAGTGTAATGGGGATACCTTGTGAAATCATGGCTCCAAAACAAGTGGCACAACTACACCCACTAATCAACATTCATGACCTGGTGGGTGCCATGTATGTGCCAGAGGACGCAGTCGTATCATCTGTCGATGTGAGTCTTGCTCTGGCAAATGCTGCCTCTCGAAATGGTATGAATATTTTTAATCTATAACATGCCAGCTCCCTTGTGTGATGTTTGCCTTGTTGTTATAAAGGAAAATGACCCTGTGATAGGGATGGTATCAGATTTGGAATTCATCTTATTCTGTTTTGATGACCAAAGTCTGCTAATTTCTTTAAAGGAAATATGCTTTAAATCCATTTTTCTCCACCCTAAAGTCAGGTCAGATCTTGTTTGGGTACCGCATCTTTAGAGATATTTCGTATAAGGAATCACACACCACAGGCTGCTGTAGTGATTATTTATATACAACCCTACAAGTCTACACAATGCTTTCTACGTATAGTAAACCCAGATGGGAGCTTAGTCTAAAGGCACAAGTGGATTCATACCAGTCTGGACCGTTTCATTATATATGAGCCCAGAGGAGTGTGCGATCAGAAGCTGGAATACTTAACTAGACAGGTGGATTTTTGGGGATTTGGAGGTGCGCCTGGCATATGCCAGTTGGAAGCTTGTTCAGTGAGATTGGGGTGGTCTGAAAGAAGGGACAAAGTCATGATTTAGCAAAGAAGATGGGAGTGGAACTTGGTCAGATTGGAGGAAGCTTATGAGGTGTACGAGGGTGAAGCTCTGAAGCCAAGGTGGAGGCTGTACGGCAGCAGCATGTCCTTTGTGTGTAGCAAGGCGTGAGGCCAACAGCCAATTGCCTCCAATGCTCTGGAAGTGCTATTCTTATCATTTAGCATCTCCTAGTATTGTACTTATGACTTCATATCATTGTCTTTGATTGAGAAAAATATGTTGATAGTCTCACTAAGTGCCACCCGGTCGGGTGTCTCAGAACTTCATTGGCTGGAACTTCTGTTTGCCAGTTGAATTTCTGAGTCCTGCTTATTTTCAGTGTCATTCACTAACGGGGGCAAAAATGACCGTGTTCCCTTGAAATAGCCATTAGCTTTTGTATCTGTGCCACCATCCAAACTTAAGACTCCAGCATTTATAAATAAAGTTTATAGGGTCTTTACTCTGGCTTAGAGTTCCTCGTTCACACTTCCTTCCTCCTTAAATGCCATCTGTGCTCCCTATTTGTTTACTCCAGTATAAATCCCACACTAAAAAGGCTGTAACTCCAGCTCACTGCATTGCAGGATCTGTCCTGCTTCATTGTACACAAGCCATAAAGGTTTTCTACATAAAACATTTTGTATGCAAGCCCTTCTCCTGTTTTCCCTATGAGAAGATTTCATCTAGAAATAGGAAATGCCTGTGTCTGAAATGGAGGAGAGGCTGTTAATTTGGCTTTGGGATTAGTAGCCTGATTTTTAATCCTAGCAGTAAGGCCTGTGGTATCCTGACTCCTTTCTCTGACCTCTCTATGCAGGTGTCCAGATCCATGAGCGGACAAGCATCAGCCATGTCATGGTCCAAAAGGGTTGCGTGACTGGAGTGGAGACTGACAGAGGACAGATTGAATGCCAGTATTTTGTCAACTGTGCTGGGCAGGTTAGATTTGATGGGAATTTCCCCCTCTGTGTCCTCTTGTAAGGACTCCAGTGTATTCGGTAGCTGTAATAGCAGAGGAGGAGATCATTCAGTACCAGCTAAAAGCGCATGTCACGTTTCTTCAGAATGAACGAACACTTGTCAACCTCAAAAATAGGAAAATATTGGTTACATCCCCAAATAGCTGTGTTTACACCCTCTCTCTCCATACTATCTCTGTCCTAATTAGAGCAGTCCTAATTAGCAGTGCTAAGTTTCTGCCACCCATGTATTTGCTTTTAATAGTATTTTTACTTTATAAAGAAGTGTATATGTTCTGTATTTTCTCTGCAGTTTCATACATTATTATAATGTTAACGTTCACTTTGGCCTGGTCTGCGGCGGTACATCAAAGGCATGCTATTCAGTGCCCCAGAATGGTAGTTCTATCTAAGAGGAGACTAGTGCATGCTGTTTGCTTGGCACTATAATCTAAGTGGCAACCTGCTGAGAGGCATTCTGCAATGTGGCAATACACACCTGCCAAATCTCACTCAATGGGAGGGGCACATCTTTCTGAGGTGAAGGACTTTGCTGTGGCTCTTAATGAGACTATTGAATCTCCATAATTTTTCTGGAAATCTCCCTCATTCTAACGTCACAGCTTGTCAGCCTTGAAGATATATTTGCCAGTTAATGTTTCTCAGCCTGCAACTGGCCATCTTGGTAACATGGAACCCCAGCAGACCAGGAGGCCATTAGAAGAATCATTGTCTATTATGTTTTCTTTGGAAGCCAAACCAGTAGTGATTTCACAGTATAAATTGTTTTGTTCTGTTTTATATCATGATAGCACCTAGAAGCTTCAATCATGGACTAGGCCCCCATTGTGCTAGTTGCTGTTCAAACACAACAAAAAGATGTTCCCTTCCCCAAAGAGTTTATAATCTAAGTAGAGAGGGGAAAAAAGTAAATAATTCCTTCTGTCTAAGGCAATATTACAGCAGCATAGACATTGATTTGCTCTCTGGTGCTGTAGCAAAAACACTCAGATGAAGACAAAATATGCATGGGACTCAGCTTTCTCCCATTCACTTCCACCCTAACTAAGCCTTTCTGGTTTCAGTGGGCCTACGAGCTGGGTCTCTCCAGTGAGGAGCCTGTCAGTATCCCACTGCATGGCTGTGAGCACTTTTACCTCTTGACACGTCCCTTGAAGAAGCCACTAGAGAGCAACACACCAAGTGAGGACTCTTCCACTCTGATTTATTTTGCTGGTGAACTATCTCTGTCCTTGCAAAGGCAAGGCTGGCTGGAGAGGCAGAGCTGATGGGTGCAGACATTTTCCATAGTCCTGAACTCTGCCAGGAATGTGCCTTGCGTTCAGGCTCACTTGTTCTGAGTGTTCTCTTTCAGAGTTGAGGTGGGGAATAGCTGTCTATTTACTCAAACATAAACTCTTGCCACAAAAGATGAGTTCTTTTGGGTTTGCCAGCTCAGATAGCAGAGATTGTGGCTCGGGAATGATTTTGACTCTTGCTTTGAAAGTAGTTGATGCATCCATCAGAGATACAACCATGCACCACATGCTCTGGAAGGATGGTGCTAACCTTGCTATTATGTTCTCCTTGGAGGCTGCTGTGCCCATATGGGCCATGTATTTCTCTCTTTCAGTTGAAGTTAAGGCTTTACAATGGCATTGGCATGTCATTGAGCAGTAGGGGGCAACCACAGCACTTGGGATAACAACCCTTCCCTCCCCACATGCCTGGCATTTGGCTCCCTTGAAGGAGAGCGCACACATGGATACCAGGGCTGGGAAGTGGAAAATGTGACATACACACACACCCCCACCCCTTGTCTCTGTCATTCTCTAGCAAGCATTTCCGCAACTAGTAAGTAATGGTTATGCTCCTCTGGGAACCCAGTTCTCTGACCAGAGGGCCTCATTCACTCTCTAGTGAATTCTCTTCACTGACTGATTTGTGAGTCATTTTTGTATTCCCAGCCTCTCTGTGTGGGGAGCACGGTCTATCTTGATATAAGTTGTAATTTGTCCTGCACTTCCCAATCCTTCCATACGCTCTCATGTTTCCTCTGCAGCTATCGTGGACCCAGACGGCAGGATCTATATCCGCAGTTGGCAAGGTGGCATCCTCTCAGGGGGCTTTGAGAAGAACCCCAAGCCCATTTTTACTGAGGGCCGGAACCAGCTGGAGATTCAGAATCTGCATGAGGACTGGGATCACTTTGGTATGCTAATCAGACAGGGTTTACAGCAGGGTGTATTTGATTTAAATCACTAGTCAGGAAGACTCAATTTAATAATGGGTTTCTACATAAAAGTGCATTCTTGTTGGTTATTATAACCTTAATACATATTCTTCACAACTCAGAGATAGATGTAGGTTTCATTTTTAGAAGGTACACACTATACATTTTTAAAGTGGTTTACTTTTCAGATTAGTTTTACAGCTATATCAGAAAATGAATGATTGTTTGGTTATTTCATTTACTAAAGGTAATTGAAGCAGATATTTATGAAGTCATTGGGAGGTGAACTATCTCCAATTCAACAGGTTAATCATTAATATTTGGAGGATTTTCTTGCCATGCTGTATTAGGACGAGAATGTCACCAGACAGACATTTAAATTGTTTTATTTAACTAAAACAACAACGTAATGTATTTTGGATGTTTTTCTTCTATAGCAAACATATAATATTTTAACAAAACAAGCATATGAATTTTTTAAATTTAGTTAAACATTCAAGTTTTTTAAAATCAGGTTTGTTTTTGTTAAAATTGTTTTTAATTGAAATAGTTAAATGAAATATTTAAAAAAAAAAAAACCACAAAAATTAAATCGACTATGTCAGCCAGGTCAACGTGAGAAACTTAAAATATTGGCTTCTGCAGCTAACTCAGTTGTCTTCTCCTTCATTTTCCTGTTTGTTGATAATCTGGAAAAGAAAAACAAGCTTTCCTGCTTTTTCAGGTCCCAAACGATTTCTCAATTTGGAATGAATTAGTCCAAAGGAAGAAAATATTCTTTCTACACCGGCAGAAGAAGCTACTGCTGTTAAAAGTGAGATTATCACTTCAACAGTCTCTGAATCCAAGTGCTTAAGTGACTTCCACCAGTTCACTGGTGTGACTTTCCTTAAACCATCACCAGCAAACATATATTTCTTGAATGGTTCACCCTTAGCTCTGAAGTTTATTATACACCTCTACCTCAATATAACGCTGTTCTCGGGAGCCAAAAAATCTTACCGCATTATAGGTGAAACCGCATTATATCAAACGTGTTTTGATCCGCTGGAGTGCGCAGCCCCGCCCCCCCCGAGCACTGCTTTACCGCGTTATATCCGAATTCGTGTTATATCAGGTCGCGTTATATCGGGGTAGAGTTGTAGTTGGCATTATGGAGGGATGATTGCTGGATGTCCATGTCATAGCCAACTCTTCTTCAGCAGTTAAGATTTGACCCTGGTTCTGAGTATTGAGAATATTTGCAAGAAAATTAGCTGGCGATAGTGCTTGTCCCATTCATTTTTTTTAATGCTTGTAATTTAACTCTGTCATTGCATATTTCTCTTTTTAAGATCTCACTCAGTTCCTTCCAGATTTCAGTGTCAGCAATAAAACTATTTCCCTGCATTTTGTTCAAGGCTACAGAAATAGGCTTCAGGGTACTCCGCATGTGTTCAACATTTCTCTTAAGCCCAATGTTGAGAACTTTGGCTGTGACAGTGCCATCAGTTTTTTCACGATTTTTGTTCACAAACTGACATCAGATTAGGCCAGTTCTTGATATAGTGCTCAAAACAGTCCACTACTGAGTTCCATCACACGTCTTGTGGGAACATAAGAACGGCCGTACTGGGTCAGACCAAAGGTCCATCTAGCCCAGTATCCTGTCTACCGACAGTGGCCAATGCCAGGTGCCCCAGAGGGAGTGAACCTAACAGGTAATGATCAAGTGATCTCTCTCCTGCCATCCATCTCCACCCTCTGACAAACAGAGGCTAGGGACATCATTCCTTACCCATCCTGGCTAATAGCCATTAATGGACTTAACCTCCATGAATTTATCCAGTTCTATTTTAAATGCTGTTAGTCCTAGCCTTCACAACCTCCTCAGGCAAGGAGTTCCACAAGTTGACTGTGCGCTGTGTGAAGAAGAACTTCCTTTTATTTGTTTTAAACCTGCTTGGTTCCTCCCACTTTTTTCAGAGCAGCAATTGCAAAGTGTATTTTGTTACGGAAGTATTTTGCAATTTCAACAACATTAGCCTATATTTCTGGAACACTGAAGTCTTTGGCTAGGAGGTGCATCAAATGAGCACTGCAACCGTATGTTATTAGCTTGGGACTCTCTTCACTCTCTTCTAAATAATTTCTTCTCATCTTGGATACATTTGCAGCATTGTCTGTGACCAAGCTGCGTACTAGACATTTGAATTTTTTTTCACAGTTTGTTATAGCTTTTACTGCTACTTCTTGTAAGTATTCTGTTGTTTGTGCATTTCCTGATGAATCAATTGTTTCTGTAAGGAAGACATTCCCTTCTTCTGTTGTCATACAAGCACATACAACAGGATCATTGTGGACATTGCTCCACCCATCAAGACTCAGGTTAACAATTTCACCCTCTAGACCTTTTGCACACTGCTCAATTTCTTTTTCATACACTTTATCCAGCAATTTGCCGGTGACATCTGCTTTGTTGGGTGGACTGTATCCTGGTCTTAATGACTGAACCATGTTAATGAAGTGTGGGTTCTGAATCATACGGAAAGGAGAGTTTGTTGCATAAACAAACCGGGTAATTTTTTCATCTATTACCTCTTTTTGTAAACTGCTAGTTCTCATCATAAACTTATCTATGGTTGTTTCTGGATGATGGAGATTTTGTTTCTTTTTACTGTGGCTATGACACATGCATGATGTGACTGAAACACTATCATTGGCAGATAACTCTGAAACAATAGAAAATGATGGTGATCTTGAAGGTGGATAGTCTTCAGAATCCTGTATGTTGAGGATGGATTCTACTAAACAAAATAAGTCAATGCAGTTATTTAATTATTATTACCATACTGCTCATTTAGTATTACTCATTGCATTCACTGACACTCACTACTACTTTAAAGATGAAATTGTAAAAGGAAGTTCTGCTTATTTCAGCTATTTATTTTTTATCACAACTGCATCTAAAATGATAGTACCATAGAGTAACAATTATATTTTTTGCTCAATCATGAGAATTCAAGAATAGTCCAGAAGGAAGACAGGCAGTCCTTAAGAAAGAAGTATGAAATAAAAAAGTTTACCAACCTGAAGATCCTGCATGTTCAGACTTGTTCCTTTCATCATCATCTTCAACACAGCTTCCTCCTGAGAAGATACATTTCTCATGATGTTGTTTTATTCGGGCAACCAGGCCTTGCATTTCTTTGTTGCACTGTTTGCATTTTGCACGCATCCCTGTCTTACCCACAGGTAGAGGTACTTCATTAAAATATTCCCAAACTGGGTCTCTTTTAGGGCCTGCTGCCATTATAGGTTTTCCCTTCTAGTGAGAGAATGGATGGTAGATCTCAAATCACTGAAGGTTGCACTCAGAAAGACCTCAAGACTTCTGGAATATACTGCTCAAACAGTTTTACTTTTGTTTCTACTGACTGTCCCTCCCTTTTCACATTTATCTCCAGACTTCTTTTCCTTGTCCAGATTTATTCTGCCCCCAACAATCTTGTGCTCATTGAACTTTTTGAAACTTTGCACTTTTAGAGGGAGGTAAAGGACTGACTCTGTGTACACAAATTTGCAGAGGGACAATAGGGTTGAGGTCTGTTATTTCGCACCTCTATATATTTATTTATTTTTAAAACATTTTTGCTGTTAAGAAGCATGTTATCTCTGGAGACACAAATCCACAGTTTGAGAACTGCAAAACTAAGCATCTCTGATGGTATCTTCTAGACTGAGCACTGAGTCCCATTGGGTAGATAGAAAGATTAACTTAAATAATCTATACAGAAGCCCCTGGAACTCCATAAAATTGGGTCCCTAATCCATGAACTATTGGAACTCATTTACAAAACTTTTCTTAAACATTACATGAATATATTGTCTCATACTATAGAATTAAAATTTATAATCCCTATTCCATGATGAGATAGTTTTAATTAAGATACATTATAGCTCAAAGTTACCTTTAGGTAGGTTTTTCCATCAAAAAGCATATAATCAAAAATATCCGATTGAAATTAAAAAAAATCCTTTTTTTTTTTTTAAAATCCATTGATTTTATCCACCCTGGTTTACCGACCTTACATGGGCAGGGTTCGCATAGCAGCACAACAGAGAGCTTAACGGGAAGGCAGTGCTGCCTACAAGGGAAACCGTGCCATGGATTTGCTAGAACTTTATCTGTGCTTTCTTAAGGGGCGGGGGAGGTTGGGCACTTTAATAAGTGGGTTCAGCTGTCAATTTGTGGGGCAATTAGTGTGAGAATCCCACTCCCATCAATTGCAGTTGCCTCCTATGTGCATTGCTGGAAATCCCCATTAGCCTTCAGCATGTCAGTTCACATGCTTTAGTTTGAACCAAGTATAGTGCAGAAGAGCACAGTGCAAACCTCCCCAATGCATTTGATCTTAAAGCTGCAGCACCACCTGCTACTCCACTTATAGGCTCCCTGTTCAGCACTAGTAACCTGCCATGCACTCCTGATACTCCAATCCTGCATCTCGTTTGAATAGGGACTGCCAGGTGCACCTAATTTGATGATACCTTTTATGTGGACGAAGTATAGCATGGCTGCTCCCGGATTCCTCCCTCCTGGTGGGGTGGGGTGTTGGATTGTTTTTCCCCAGATGTACTGGCTTGCATTTTCCCAAGTTGAATCTCATTTTTATTTTCTGTCCATAATTTTAACTAGAGGGTTGCAACTCTGTCTTCTCCCTTCTCTGCTGAACTGTTAAATCTTCTACTGGTTTTACTGACCCTACCTCAGGGCCTCCTCCACATGAGCCTAACTTGCTCCTGTGGAGTTCTTCCTTTGTTGCATCTTGTCTTAGCATGCTTTCCTTCACTGCTTCCCTTCCCCAGGGACTCTGGCAGCTTTTCCTAGGGATCTCCTTGTACTTTGTAGGCCTTAGCTTAGGGCTGCTCCCACAGGAGCTTATGCCACTCCCCGTGGGTTCTACATGTCAGAGAGTCCTGCCATCTCTGCAGTCACAGTCTCCATCTCTTCCCCCCAAAGAATTCTTCACTGTGTTGTCTTTTCCTAACTCTTTCACAGCTGGGATCACTAATTATTGTTCAGTTGCCATATCACAGTCACTTGGGTGGAGTGGGGCTTGCTTGCTGCTGGGTCACAAGCAAGGCGGAGCCTGGGTTGCCTTAAAGGGTCCACCAGCCTTTGACAGCGCTGTTCTAGATACCTTATAAGACCAGACCTGATACCGGCTGCTCTGAGACCCCGCTAGTGAAATTCATAACCCCATACTCATGCTGCAATCCCCATGTGCTTGGGGAGTGGGCATAAAAGCTTTCTTTCTCTTCAGACATTTTTAAGGGAACGTGAAACTTGACCATTTTAGTGCTTGCATCTGCTGAATTTTGAGCAAAGGAAGGTGAGATGCTGAATTTTGAGCAGAGGAAGGTATGTAAAATACCTTGCGGAGGGAAACCCTGAACCAAAAAAAATTGAAATGAGATAATTTGCTTTATGGGGATAGCCAGTTCTTCATACCCTCAAAAGGGATCTCTTTCAGGGTTGATCCATTTTAATTAGCCTGGGAAGGCAGGGTCTGCTAGGTTTCCTGCCCTTCTGCTGATCTACACCTGTGGTACTTTACAGCAAATATCCAGGTTGTCCCATGGATGCACTGAGACATGGAAGATACTGCTGTTTGTCTGTCTTGGTGTAAATGGACTGGTTTGTGTGTCTGGTTTGGGGATGGAGGAGGAGTGGTTGAAGTGCCTGTAGACTAAAGGCTGTGGTTTATCAGGATTAAATTGTCTTGTCTTGTTTTGTTTTGGTGACTAGAGCCACTGCTGAGTTCTCTTCTGCGGAGGATGCCAGGGTTGGAGGCTCTGGAGATCATGCAGTTAGTGAACTGCCCAGAATCCTTCACTCCAGATATGCGGTGCATCATGGGAGAGTCACCCACGGTACAGGGCTACTTTGTCCTGGCTGGAATGAACTCCGCTGGCACCTCTTTTGGTGGAGGAGCAGGCAGGTAAGCGGCTCACCAGCAATGTTCCCTCTAATTTTTTATATCTACGTGTGGAATGAATTATGTTATGTGCACCAGTATGGAAGAGACGTGTGGCAGGGCTGGGGCCGAGGGGTTCGGAGTGTGTGTGGGGGCTCAGGGCTGTGGCAGAGGGTTTGGGTGTGGGGGTGAGGGCTCCAGCTGGGGGGTGTGGGCTATGGGGTGGGTCTGGGGATGAGGAGATTGGGGTGCAGGCTGCCCCTAGGCTGGGGCTGGAGGCCTCCTCTCAGCCCTCTCCCCACCGGCAGCAGCTCCGGGGCTGGGGCCAGAGGCCTCCCCCCAGCCCTCTCCCTGCCAGTGGCAGCCCCCGGGGAGAGGCGCTTCTGATCACTGGCAGCCCTGCACGCCCCCAACTTCTTCCCCTCCCTGCCTACCTCTCTCCTCTCCCCAGCCCCTATGGCTGTGGGCCTGCGCAGCCCTTTATAGCCTGCTGTGCAGCCACACAGCTTAGAGGGAACTCAGCTCACCAGTATAGTGCAAGAGACACAGTGGGGTTTTGTGTACCACAGGACGATATGCAGAATTTGATCATGTAAAACTGTCAGTCAATTTATGGGAGCCTGAGCTTAGTCAAGAAAGCAGCCTGGGTTATGAAAGAACACTGCGTTAGAGAGGGTGAAGAGCATATTGCATTTTCTCAGATTTCCTTCTCTGTGGGGGTTTCCGACTCATCAGGTTATTGGCTTTCCCTACGCATCTTTTTAGGCTCCACATGTCAAGGACCAGCAGCTTGCTGAAGACTGATGAGGCTCCTTGCAGGGCCCACCAGTCCTGTTCCTTTTCCTAGCTGGCAGAAATAAATGCTGAGCACAGCACAGCTCATCTTGTCCCCTGCGCACAGGCTGGGTGCGTTGCCTCTGTGGTGCTGCCACATGAGGGGGGAAATTCCTAAATCCTAGACCTGTAGGCCAGCCTCTCTGAGTTAATTTTCACTAAAAATGCAGGCGATAAAGTACTTTGTACTATAAATACTAATGTGAGTTAAATGTCGGTGAAAGGTGCTGGGTTCACAGCCCCGGAGACTCATTTATACATTCCCCAAACAAACGTCCCCCACACTTCCTTCTGCCAGCGTCCTAGGGTTGTGATGACTCCCTGGTAGATTAGACTTTCATACAAATACAGGAACTTTGACAGATTTGTACAGATCACATCCAGGAAAAAAGGCTTCATTTAAAATGGCTGCTGCCCCTCGCCCTGGTTTGCCCTCACCCACTCTCTCCTATAGTGGCTCCATCTTGGCACCCTGATCTGGCCCAGAATCCTCTGCCTCCACCCATTGCCTTCCATTAGCCAGGATCCTTCCTATCATCCCAGCCCCAGAGTGACCTGTTTTCCCCCCTTCTTCTGTGATGGCTATTGGTATCCAGATTTAGTACCCATTTGGTTCTGGTAACCATTAGTTGTCAGATGATTCACACAGAAAAGGGAATCCTCCATTTTTCTCTGTCATAATAAGGTCCATAGCACCATTACAGGAAGATCTGCAGCCTATTTGAAGCTTTTGGGTCAGAACCAGACCTGTCCATTTGTCGGTTCAAGCTGTCTGTCTTGACATTGCATTAACATAGCTTTCTCCGTAGATTTTCTGATGACCCCTTTGCTATTGTCTCTGCCAGCCAAATGTGTTGAACTGTTCTGCTTTAGTTTGGGCTGCTCTCTTCCTTTTAGCTTTCTGTCATTCTGACTTGACAGGGGTCTGGAGTACACCCTCCAGGCCTACCTTAGTCATTGCCGGAGGTGTAGCCAAATGTAACCTCCACCTTCACAGGCACCTTCTGCTGAGGAGTGAGCCTGAACCAGGTACTGGAAATGACAAAGCAGTTGGCTTCTTAACCCCAGATTAAGCATACTTCAACACTCCCTGCTTTGTGTATCCTAAGGATTTAGCATAATGCCAGCCATGCTAGCAGTCTGATGCTCTGTAGTTTCACTTGCAGTGTCCTCAGCTTCCTTTGCTCTGTGCAGTAAATTTCATTGTAGTGGGAAGTTAATAATTCCATTATCTGGTGGCTGGTTTTGTTTTAGATTGAAATCTCCCAGCTCCCATTGGTGTCTGTATTATTGTAATCTTATTCAAAGCCTCTGCCGATTGCAAGAAATCATGGTGCCCAAATTGCCATTACTCCTTGACTTAAGAGCTAGACTCTTGCTCATAGTGCTTCAATTAACATCCAAATCCTCCTTGGTTTCTGCCTACAACCAGGTACTTGGCTGAGTGGATGGTAAATGGTTGCCCATCAGAAAATGTTTGGCCACTGGACCTGAAGCGCTTTGGTGCCCTTCAGAGCAGTCGCACCTTCCTCCGTCACCGTGTCATGGAAGTAATGCGTAAGTAACCTCCCAGTGTACTCACTATTCTAGACTAGACAGGTTCTTATCACCTTCGTACCCTGCCAGTGGTGCATTGAGCCACATGACTAACATCTGTCAAGTGTTGTTCTCTTATCCTCTCCCGAGGGGGAGAAATGTTTTTCAGTGGAGTGTCTTGTTTTGATAGGGTTTTAGGTTTGTAAATATATATATATATTTTCATGTTGCACTGTATTTATGTTAGAGAAGGCAAGGTCGAAGAAATGCACCTTACCTTTGGAGTGGAAGGTAGTGAGGTTTGTGATGACTCTGTCTAGCATTCACAGAGGTGTGTAGGACTCTGTCGTCTCTGCTGCACCTTTTCTCCTCCCAGCATTGAACTGCAGTCATTCTGAGAGCCACTTTCTCCCTTCAGGCCCTCCAGATGGCCGTGCAGCCTTTGCCCAATAGGAGAGAGCACCTGGCTTCCTCATAGGTTGTTAGTAGCACTCTGCTAATCTGTTCCAGAGAGATGCTCCTATATTGGTGCTACAGACACCTTTGTACTTGTCTGCTCACCCAACACCCTTTGGACCATGTGTTTTTTATCCTGGTTAACATATCTTCTGCATGGGAGTCCTGTGCATTGCTGGCTAGGACTCGAATAGAATAAAGGCAGTGCAGAATGGTGGATTATCTGTAACTTGAAGTCTTTAAATCAAGATTTAGAATTTATGGGTCTATTACAGGAGTGGGTGGGAGAAGTTCTGTAGCCTGCGATGTGCAGGAGGTTAGACTAGATGATCCTGATGGTCCCTTCTGGCCATAAAGTCTGAGTCTATGAAAGTTTCCACCTAAAAGCATTGTGTTGTCCCAAGCATCCTGATATTTTATGTGTCAGTATAATGTGAAAATGCAAATGTCCCAATTTAGGAATATTGAGTCTAATGATCTTTTATCAGTTGCGAAGGTTTTATAGACATGCTCCACTGTCAAGGGCAAAATGGTTCAGCATGCTGCTGCTGCTGTCTGTATTTCCCCTCATGCCACAGTTTCTAATCAGTTGAGGCCCATAATCTTGTATATTAAGTGCCTTGTAGGGTGAGGCCCATAATTATGTGTTTCTTCCTATCACTGGATAAAACTGAGCTTCAATGAAGAGTGGCTTTAGATGGGAAGAGTCCTGCCTCACTGTTTTTAAAGGTGGAGGTAAGGATGGAACAGAAGTGACAATCAAAAGAGTAACTAAAGGAATCAGAAGGCCTAAGCTAAAAATATGTACGTTAAGATCAGAGCAAAAGAATTGCAGGGTAAAACTCTTGGCTCACTTATGTCCAAAAAACTTTCCCCCATGTTTAGAATACCTTTCTTTCTCCTGTAGAATCACAGCAGATTCCAAATTTGGCACTCACTCACATCAGTGTACATCCTGAGAAACACCACTGAGTTACTGTAGCTATTCTGGGTAAATTAACACCATGTTCAGCCCCTGGTCTTGTCACATTTTGTATTCTAATAGAAATATCCCTCTCTTCTCTTCCCACCCGCTTCCCTCAGGACACTGGTCCAATACCATATAAGGGTGGTAAAAATGCCAGTCATGATGCAGAGAGGACAGATGTATTCAATTAAATATTGAATTAAATTAAATATTTCTGCTCTGTGTTTGGAAAGAAGCAGGATGTTGTATTCGTATCTTACCATGATAAGGAAATACCTTCTGTTCCATCAGTAACTAGGGAAGATGTCAAATAGCAGCTACTAAAGTTTAACATATTTAAATCAGCAGGACTGGATAACTTGCACATAGGAGTAGTAAAGAATTGGCTGAGCAGCTCTCTGAACTATTAATATTAATTTTTAACAAATCTTGGGACACTGGGTAAGTCCCAGAGAAGTGGAATAAAGCTAATGTTGTACCAGAATTTTAAAATAAGGGTAAATGAGATGACTTGGGTAACTATAGGCTGGACATCCTGACATCATTCCCAGTTAAAATCATGGAAAAGCTGATATGGGATGCAATCAGTAAAAGATTAAAGGATGGTAGCATAATGAATGCCAGTCAGCATGGTTCTATGGAAAATAGATCTTGTCAAACTAACTTGATATCCTGTTTTGATGAGATTACAAATTGGATTAATAAAGTTAACTGAGTTGACATAAAATATGGAGACTTCTGTAAGGTATTTAATTTAGTCCCACATGACATTGATTTTGTGTATCATCACTGGTAAAAGTTGCAATGACACAAAAATTGGTGGAGTGGTAAATAATGAGGGGGTCATTTATACAGACTGATGAGGATTGCTTGGTATATTCAGCTCATCTGAACATGGTGCATTTTAATGCAGCCAAATACAAGGTCATACTTCTAGGAATAAACACATTTACAAGATGAGTGACAATGTCCTGACTCTGAAAAAGATGTAGAGGTAATGGTAGATAACCAATTGAACATGAGCTCCCAGTGTGATGCTGTAGCGAAGAGGGTGAATGTAATCTTGTATTTATAAGCAGGGAATATCAAATAGGAGTAGGGAGGTTGTATTACCTCTGTTTACAGCATTAGTGAGGCCATTCCTGGAATACGTAGTCCAGTTCTGATGCCCACACTTCAAGAAGGATGTTAAAAAATTGGAAAGGGTTCAGAATAGAGCAACAAGAATGCTTTGAGGTCTGGAAAGAGACTTATGAGGTTATGGCAAGAGACTTAAGAAGCTCAACCTATTTAGTTTATCCAAAAGTTGGTTAAGAGGTGACTTGATCACCGTCTGTAAGGGCCTAAATGGGAAAGACATTTCTGACAGTAGAATGCTCTTTAATTAAGCAGGACAAGGCCATGGTTGGAAGCTGAAGCTAGACAAACACAGACTAGAAACAAGATGCAAACTTTTGGCAGTGAGGATAATTAGTCATTGGGACAACTTACACGGAGATGTGGTGGATTCTCCATCACTTGCAATCTTTAAATCTAGACTGGATGTCTTTCTAAAAGATATGCTGTAGCTCACTTAGAAGTTATGGGCTTGATGCAGAAATTACTGGGAGAGGTTCTATGGCCTGTGTTATGCAAGAGATCAGACTAGATGATCACAGTGGTTCCTTCTGCTGTTTAAAATCTATGACACATGTACCCAGCTGCTATGGCATAGGATTTGGGGGCACGCTGGTGAGAGAAGGCTAGATATGGCTCCAGATATATATAATCCAGCCACCCATTGGTATAAGTGGAGTAAGGCTGCTCCATAATCTAGAACTATAGAATCATAGAATCATAGAATATCAGGGTTGGAAGGGACCTCAGGAGGTCATCTAGTCCAACCCCCTGCTCAAAGCAGGACCAATTCCCAACTAAATCATCCCAGCCAGGGCTTTGTCAAGCCGGGCCTTAAAAAGCTCCAAGGAAGGAGATTCCACCACCTCCCTAGGTAAAGCATTCCAGTGCTTCACCACCCTCCTAGTGAAATAGTGTTTCCTAATATCCAACCTAGACCTCCCCCACTGCAACTTGAGACCATTGCTCCTTGTTCTGTCATCTGCCACCACTGAGAACAGCCGAGCTCCATCCTCTTTGGAACCCCCCCTCAGGTAGTTGAAAGCAGCTATCAAATCCCCCCTCATTCTTCTCTTCTGGAGACTAAACAATCCCAGTTCCCTCAGTCTCTCCTCATAAGTCATGTGCTCCAGACCCCTAATCATTTTTGTTGCCCTCCGCTGGACTCTTTCCAATATTTCCACATCCTTCTTGTAGTGTGGGGCCCAAAACTGGACACAGTACTCCAGATGAGGCCTCACCAATGTCGCATAAAGGGGAACAATCACGTCCCTCGATCTGCTGGCAATGCCCCTACTTATACAGCCCAAAATGCCATTAGCCTTCTTGGCAACAAGAGCACACTGTTGACTCATATCCAGCTTCTCATCCACTGTGACCCCTAAGTCCTTTTCTGCAGAACTGCTACCTAGCCATTCGGTCCCTAGTCTGTAGCAGTGCATAGGATTCTTCCGTCCTAAGTGCAGGACTCTGCACTTGTCCTTGTTGAACCTCATCAGGTTTCTTTTGGCCCAATCCTCCAATTTGTCTAGGTCCCTCTGTATGTTCTCTTATAACCAGCAAACAACCTAGAAATAAAGTTAGTCTTGCACTCAGCAATTTTATGAACCCTTTTCCTGCTGCTCCTCATCTCAGCTTCTGTACTGCATCAAACTCACCAGTGTCCTTTGAAGAGCTGACATTTGAATGACAGCACTTCAGAAGTAGCATACTTGCTATAACGGGACAGCTTTGAAAAGTTAAGTTTGGTACCATAAGCAGCAGCAAAACAGCTAAATACCAGAATTCTTTCTTCAGCTATGATTTTGCTAGCTTATATACTCTCTAGAAGTACTGCAGAATGGGTACACTTTAACTGTTAGAAAGGAATACTTGTGAGGAAGGGCAGTCTTTATGAGGAAGCTGGGCTGAAGTGTCAGCAACTTAGCTGATATTTGGCCACCCTTGACCATTACAGCCCTGATCTATGATCTGAAGGTTCCCCGTTGGGATTTCCAGACTGGGAGGCAGTTGCGTACTTCCCCTCTCTATGATCGCCTGGATGCCCAGGGAGCCAGATGGATGGAGAAGCATGGATTCGAGAGACCCAAGTACTTTGTCCCACCAGGGAAAGGTGAGATCATATTCTCCTCAGCATAGAGCATTCCTGTTGATTTAATGTGCATCATTGCAGTCAGCTTATGAATTGTTCTCTTGATTCTTGCCTTCCATAGATCTACTGGCATTGGATCAGAGCAAGACCTTCTACAAACCAGATTGGTTTGACATTGTGGGGTCAGAGGTCAAGTGCTGTAAGGAGGCTGTGTGTGTAATTGACATGTCATCTTTTACCAAGTTTGAAATAAGCGTAAGTACCTATGGGGTGACAAAGGGACAGACTGGCAAATGCTGTTTCTTGTGGGCTGTTCGCTGCTTTCTTAAAAGGCTGTATGCCCCATCGAGGATAGATATAGGAGGAAGAACTGTATGATCAATTTCTGCTTTTACCACAGGCCTGTAACATTCATAACATTGTATGATTAGTATTTATTTGTACTACCCTTTGTGGCTTAATTTAGAGTATTTGTGACATGATTAATTAGAATTAATAGACTTAGCTTTCTGAAAATTCTTGGATACTCTTGTGTTATGTGAAAAGCCTTGGCCATCTGTGTAATTACTGTTATGAATTGAGAGGCTTTTGGTGGGATGAATCGTGGGTGCTATATAAAACAGCCTCCATGAATTTGCATTGCCCTGCAGCTCGTTGCTCAGCCAACTGGCCTGATCCTCTCTTTCCATCTCAATCCCTGCAGTCCACAGGGGATCAGGCACTGGAGGTTCTGCAGTATCTCTTCTCGAATGACCTGGATGTGCCAGTCGGGCACATTGTGCACACAGGCATGCTCAATGAAGAAGGAGGGTATGAGAATGACTGCAGCATTGCACGATTAAACAAGCGCAGGTAAGTCTGCACAGCAGCATCCTTATTTAAATCAATCCCTCTGTGTTCTTGGCGTTAATCTCAGTTTCCGTAGTACCTCTTATTGCAGATAAGTCAGCGTCTTCATTTTCTTTCCCTTTTAATAGTCCTTTGCTGCAGTGAAGTCTGATTTCTCCACCCCCACAGAGTCTAATTTCCTAACCCAGTAGAACGACTGTTTGTAACAAGGCAACGTGGGGGAAAACTGTCTTTTCTCTGTTGGTGCAGTAATAAGCTTATGTTTTTAAAAGGACGTGTCCAGTCTGTTTAGAGTCTGAAATATTAAGCTTCTCAAAGGGAAGGTAAATTCTATTCAGCAATCCTTTGACGTTGTCGTTAATGTTTTCCTAATTATTTAAAATACAAGACAGAATGCACACACGCTGGATTCTAGGCAGCCCTGCCAGAACAACTGCGCTGAACCCTCACCTCCTCTCTCCTTGATTATTTATTCCATATATGTTGTAGTACGACTTCCCCAATCATCAGCTCTCCAGACTGTAGCCTATGCAAACTTCTGTTGCCTGCCCTCACCCCATAGATGTTCAGTGTAGCATGAACACATGGCCCAGTGCTTGGTGAGTTCCACTGATTTCTCATTCATTTCAGGATCTAGTCCAAAGCTTCCCTCAATTTTAAAACTGTCCCACTGCATAATCTCCCTATTGTTTGCTTGAGAACCTTCTCCTTTGCAGCTCTTGCTATCTGGAACAGTTTCTTTTTATCTCATCATTGCATCAGTTCTCCATGTGTTTTCATATACCAGGTGAAAGCATTTGTGTGACCCTCGTAGTTTTCCCTCCTATTATTCATTTCTTCAGCTGTTTTATCTAACTCAGTAAAGCACTTTGGGATTCACTTTGTATGAAAGACATTAACCCAAATAAAGGTGTATTAGGTCTTCAGAGATATGAATATAAATAACATTCATTTTACTGTATCAAATTGAGGTCTGTTTCCTTGGAAACTGATACCAGTAACCCCCCAAGGTGTACCAACAGGCAGCTTTTCACTCATTTCTCTTGAAACAGAAAATTACACAGGGAGTAGAACCACTTATTGGTTATTGGAGTAGCTAGAATCTTGGTGGCTGCAAAGAGGTGTGAATAGTTAATTCTTTGCACTGTGATCATGACATTTGAGATGCCCCATGTTCTTTAACAATTGGCACTGTCTCTAGGTTCTTGTGCCTCTATTCCCTAAATAAATCACCAGCACTCTTAACACTCCTACGCTGGGATTTCCCATTGTGAGAGTGACTTTATACATGGTTTTAGCAAAGCAATTTGCCTCTGTTCTTGTTTGCTCAGGGGATTACTGCCTGGCTCCAGAGTTCAGAGAAGTGAGTTTTGGTGTTGCATCTCAGAGACAGAACAAAATAGGTTCACCTTGTGGCCATCCAGTCACTGTCCTGCTTTTAATTTTCTATTCTAGTTTCTTCATGATTTCTCCTACTGACCAGCAAGTCCACTGCTGGGCCTGGCTCAAAAAGCATATGCCTAATGACAGTAACTTGCTCTTGGAGGATGTGACCTGGAAGTATACCGGTAAGACATGCCTGGAGGCAGAGGTGAAATTGCCCTGACATTCTGCATGCCTTTTTTTTTTTTTACTATCACTGCACACTAATCAGTTGTGTAATCTGTCCACCACGACGCTCAGGTCTTTTTCCTGAATGGTTACATAGAACCCAGTAATGTGTCTGAGTAGTTCAAACTATTCCTTCCAATATGCATAAGCTTGGACGTCACTTCCACTTCCTCACAGGCTTCCAAGACAGCAGCTAGCTGACCCCTGGAAGATCTTTTTCCATTTCTAGTTTCTGTGAATCTCTATAAATCTTGTGATTGTTGCCCATAGCAACAATTGATACAGAAATCAGAGACTGGAAAAAAGTAAGGTAAGCATGCGGACAGATGGAACCTTCCCCTTCATCCATCTGATTGCTCAGTAGTAGAAAACCTTTTCCTTTCTCCATCTAGCTCTCAATCTGATTGGCCCTCGTGCAGTGGACGTGCTGTCAGAATTATCCTATGTCCCGATGACTCCAGAACACTTCCCCTCTCTCTTTTGCAAGGTGGGTGACTTGCATTTACAGATGAGAGTACAAATACTTAGAATTACTGAGATAACTGAACTAGGTACTTAGCACAACTCATTGTGGATATTTTTATTATCTCCCTTTAAAATCTACTTACTGACTATACAGCAGAACTTCTTTGAAATGGACTTTATTCTGTGTAGCTGTAGTTCTAACTGATATCTCAGTTTCAGAGTGGTAGCCGTGTTAGTCTGTATCAGCAAAAAGAATGAGGAGTACTTGTGGCACCTTAGAGACTAACAAATTTATTTGAGCATAAGCTTTTGTGGGCTACAGCCCACTTCATCGGATGCATGCACTGGAAAATATAGTAGGAAGATAGATATACACAGAGAACATGAAAAAATGGGTGTTGCCATACCAGTTAAGGTGGGCTATTATCAGCAGGAGAAAAAAAACTTTTGTAGTGATAATCAGGATGGCCCATTTCCAACAGTTGACAAGAAAGTGTGAGTAACAGTAGGGAAAAAATTAGCATGGGGAAATAGCTTTTACTTTGTGTAATGACCCATCTACTCCCAGACTTTATTCAAGCCTAATTTAGTGGTATCCAGTTTGCAAATTAATTCCAATTCTGCAGTTTCTCATTGGAGTCTGTTTTTGAAGTTTTTTTGTTGGAGAGTTGCAACTTTGAGGTCTGTAATTGAGTGACCAGGGAGGTTGAAGTGTTCTCTGACTGGTTTTTGAATGTTATAATTCTTGACGTCTGATTTGTGTCCATTTATTTTTTTGAGTAGAGACTGTCCGGTTTGGCCAATGTACATGGCAGAGGGGCATTGCTGGCACATGATGGCATATATCACATTGGTAGATGTGCAGGTGAACGAGCTTCTGATAGTGTGACTGATGTGGATAGGTCCTATGATGGTGTCCCTTGAATAGATATGTGGACAGAGTTGGTGTCAGTGGTGTCTCGAAGATAGCTAGGAGTGCTGGTAGCGTAGGGCCTGAGGTGAGAGTCTACATAGTCAGACAATCCTGCTGTCAGGGTGGCAATGCCTGAGATGATGGGGCATCCAGGATTTCCAGGTTTATGGCTCTTGGGTAGCAGATAGAATACCCCTGGTCGGAGTTCTAGGGGTGTGTGTGTGCAGATTTGTTCCTGTGCTTTTTCAGGGAGTTTCTTCAGCAAATGGTATAGTTTCTTTTGGTAACCCTCAGTGGGATCAGAGGGTAATGGCCTGTAACACCACATTCTAACAGAGACAGTCCATTGTTTGTTCTCTGATACAGCTGACTGGAGAGCACCCATGGACAAAGCAGTTTTTCCACTAAACCTGGCCCCTAATAACCTCAAAATGAATTATGCCTCTTCCTTCCCACCACAGGATGCACTCTCTTGTCCTCTGAGGAAACTCTTCTTAAAATAAGAGGTGGATGTCCACAGCTCTGCCAGTATTTATGATTGGTATGAATGTGGGCATCTTTCTCATATGGCTTGTGAGTGAAGGATTAGAAATGCAACTCTTCCCATAAAAAGCAACAAAGAGTGAATTCACCCATGAAAGCTTATGCTCCAATACATCTGTTAGTCTATAAGGTGCCACAGGACTCTTTGTTGCTTTTTACAGTTCCAGACTAACATGGCTACCCCTCTGAAACTCTTCCCATGTGTGTATTTGCAGATCCTATCTCCCAGCAACATCTTTGGCATTAGTGTTTATGGCTCTCCTAGTGAGATATATGTTAGTGCAAGTAGCAAATGCCCCGAAAACCATCAACCTCAGGAAATAAGAACTGATCAAATCTCCTTGTTTGAATTAAACTTCACTTTTGAAGTGAGCTAAGATGAGGAAGGGGAAAAGGTTTAGCCCATGGGGTTTGCAGTGTGTGTGGGGGGGGGAGCGGGGGTGTTCCTCTTTCTGGATCTTAGATTCCATGGTCCAGTCTGAACTTTGCTTTTCTCTCTTTAACTCCCCCTTTCTGCAGGAAATGAGCGTGGGGTATGCTAATGGGATCCGTGTGATGAGCATGACACACACAGGAGAACCTGGATTCATGCTATACATCCCTATAGAGGTATAGTGGTTTATAAGCCTTAACCAGTCAGTTTAGTCCTTAAGTCTTTACTCAGTAACACTTCCATCTTAACCATACAAAGATGAATAGGCTTCTTTCCTGCTTGGGTGGGTATAGTTAACTTTGACCCTTGTGGCATGGAGAATGGCATTTTGTAATCTGAAGTATACAAGTGCCTTTGCTAGAACCTCTGGATTCTGGAAGTGAAATTAATGCTGCCTTACATTCAGTCGAACGTGTTTGCTTGCTAGAGTCAGTACTTAGCCATGTGTATAAAAGGTAGGTTTACCAGGCCGGACTATTTTCTGCCCTTGGCGTCCAAATCATACTGCTGTAGTTCTTGTAGTGCATGTAAAAGATCAAATACTGTTATGTAGTCATGGGCACTCAGTGCAAGGTCTGGGTTTTATGAAACTGGGGGACAGAAGGAGGTGGGGGTAGGGAAACTACAGCATATTAACCCAAGATTATGGGAGTCGAATATTAGTCAAAGCCAATTATGGGAAGAATGACCCATTCAATGGAAATAATAGCTGGCAAATTTAAGAACAAATAAATGAAATACTCCTTCCTACAGTTTGTAGTCAGGCTGTGGAAGTCACTGATGTATAGAATTAATGTCCCATACTGTGGCTGGCTTTTAAAGGATGGGTACATAATTATTTGCCCCTTATTTGTAGTAATACTAACTCAAACAGGGTAGTCAAATCTGTCTTTACTGTGTGAGCTGATCTCTGAAAGGGACAGGAAGGAGTTTCCCTGCTTTGTGCAGCATTACACAATTGGGCAGGTACCTTGTGCAGTCTTTCCTGTGAAGCATTGCTCCGGAGACAGGGTACTGAAGTCTGCCTCTTGGTGTGGCAGATTGTCCCTTTATCTTTTCTGATGCTGTGTGTGCTGGTAATCCTGATGTGTTAATTCTTCCCTGCAGTATGCTCTGCATGTGTACAATGAGTTGATGAGCGTGGGACAGAAGTACGGGATCCGGAATGCTGGCTATTATGCACTTCGCAGCTTACGCATTGAAAAGTTCTTTGCGTTCTGGGGCCAGGATCTGGACACTTTCACCACCCCCTTGGAATGTGGACGTGAGTTCCGGGTGAAACTGGACAAGGTACTGTGTCTGAGGCTGAACCAGCTCCCTCAGCAGTGTTTGCGTGAGAACAGGCAGGATACATGGGATTGAAACAAAGAAGGCAAAGCAGTACTGCCCTGAAAAGAGAGTGCTCTCTAACGGGATAGGTTCCAACACAAATATTTTCATGGGGAAGTGGAGAACTTGTGTGTGAAAATATTTTGTCTGTATTAATGACTGATTCTGTTGCATCTTGAAAAGATGCTAGAAACCACACGAATGCTGTACCCTCCAGCCTCTAGGGCAGTAATCTCAACTGCTTGTGAGTGAAGAATTAGAAATGCAACTCTTCTCACATCTGCTGTGTTTGTAGATCTTATCTCCCAGCAACCCCTTTGGCACTAGTGTTTATGGCTTTGTGCCTAGTGTGAACCTTTTACCTGGATAGGGACAATGGGTGTGGAGAGCACTCAGCTGCTTGCAGGATTCAGCCTATTGTTTCGCTTTCTCCTACCAGTCCCCCTGCCCAGTTTCATTGATGGTGCCAGCACATCCCATGGAACAAGATTTGAGGTCAGTTCAACAGCATAGGGAAGCCCAAGAGCACCAAACCCTGTTTTTTGCAGGGATCATCCATAAAAAATTGCTCTTATGGCAAGGGGTAGGTTGAGATCGGAGTGATATTTTGGGTGCTGGTGATGATCCTTATCTGTTATAACCACTCTCTGGATGCTAAAACTTGGGGTCTCAGTTGCATGAGAGGTAGCAGAATGCCTGGTTTTGTCCTGTTTGCGGGGGTGAGAACCCTCTTGGTAAAGTAGTGACTCCAGGAACTTGATCCAATTGATCTGGAGTTGTAAGGTTTGACTTGTCTTTTCGTTCTGGGCTCCCTTTTGTCACTATATCAGTAGTACGTACCCCACTCAAACCATGTGACCAGGAGGGCAGCTAGCATCCCCAGAGAGTGGCATAATGCTCCACAACCAGAGTGAAGAGAAGGAGTGCACCTCCTTCTTCGAGAGATGTCCCTGTGGGTGCTCCACTCCAGCTGTTGGTGCGCCCCTGTGCCTTGGCTCAGAGATTTTGACAGCTGTATTCATACCAGTTGCGCACGTGCAGAGCCTGCCCCATGCGCTGAGCGTGCCTCAATAGTACGCATGCGCGACCAGTCTCCCCAGTTCCTTCTCTACCGTCCCCGGCCTGAGATGGTGCTCAGCAGACTCATCAGAGAACTTTCTCTCACCTTGTTTAAAATAATTTCCTTCTTAGTTTAGCTTTCCAGTTAGTTAGATACAACTTCCCCTACCTCCTTTCTCTACCAACCCCCCCCCCCCCATATCCCTTTTCTTTTTTCCTGTCAGCTGCAGCCGCTTCCTATGTGCCTGGCTCCCCAGGCTTTAAGCGCTGCTCCACCTGCCGTGATGCCATTCCCATCTCCGACGGTCACTCCCAAAGTATAAAATGCTTGGGGGAATCCCACATCCCCCCAAAATGTGCCCACTGCTGTAAACTTAAATCCAGGGCACGTAAGGACAGGGAGCTGAGATTTAAACTGTTCCTTATGCAGAAGTCCTTCGGACCAGCCTCGGACCCAGGCGCTGACTCCTCTGCACACGGCTGCCCCCCTGCCCCAAAGAAGGAGAAAAAATCCTCCAAGAAGCGGCAGCCTCTCTCCCCTGTAAGGGACGCACCAAGAGCCAAAAGTTCACCGGGCAGGTCTACAACCTCTCTCCGGCGTTTCCGCGACTCAGCAGTTTTGATGCGCCGGGCTCCTCCAGCGCTGCGTAAAACCTGCCTGCGGCTGCGGCATTAGCACAAAACCCCGGTGCCGGGGCTTCAGGCTTCCAGCTGCCTGCCTCTCATATGGCACCGTTCGGCACCGCGAAAGATGCGTTGCCAACACGTATTAGCCTGCCTGACCCTCCGCAGGCTGCTCTCGCTATACCGGTACCGTCACCCTCCGAACTTGCGGGTAGTGATACAAGGCTCAGGACACCAGTGTAGATGAACCCTCCTGCACAGCAAATACCTCTCACACAGCCCTCACCACACAGAGGCGCTGCGGCACTGCAATTTACTCACTCAAAGGACCTGCAGGGGTCACCTATCCTGCAGTCACCCCTACTTGACACCTGCTTCTCTCTGGACATTCACGCAAGTCCAGACAGCTTTCTCCTGCTAATTCCCACTTCTCCAGTGATGCGGAATCTGTGCTGCAGGGAGACTTTTCACCCTATCATATCTTCCATTCACAGACCCCAATCAATATGGGTCATAAAAAACTACCTTGTCCTACCCCCAGGATCCTGCCTCCGGTATGCAAACCCATGGATGGCACTACCCATGTCCTTTCCAGCTCAATGGCAATATTGGGCTCCATGGGCACCTTATACTTGGGATCACACTTGATATGCCACCAGAGGTAGGGGCAAGACCTGCTTGGTACCACCAGTAGACGCATCTGCCACTGAGTCACAACATCAGGCTGACCTATCTCCAAAAGTGGAAGCGATTCACACAATGGTGCTCGACCAAACAAACTCTTCCCACTTCCGCACCCCTTCCGCTAATACTTGACTACCTCTTAGACCTTAAGCAATCTGGCCTTTCTTTCAGCTCCATCAAGGTCCACTTAGCTGCTATTACAACCTTTCACCACAAGATCAATGATACCTCTGTTTTTGCTCATCCAGTCACCAAGCGTTTTCTCAAAGGGCTCCAATCCCTATACCCGGACATTAAACCTCCTACGCCACCATGGGACCTCCATTTAGTATTAACGTGCTTCACTCAACAACTTTTGAGCCACTAGCCACGTGCTCTCTTTTATACCTCTCCATGAAAACAGCATTTTTAGTGTCAATCGCCTCCGCCAGACGCGCAGGAGAGATAACAGCTCTCATGGTGGACCCACCATACACAATATTTTTTAAGGACAAAGTTACCCTCTGACTACACCCCAAATTTCTTCCAAAAGTGCATTTATCCTTTCACATCAATGACCCTATATAGACACTACCAACCTTCTTCCCTAAACTGCATGCAAATTCCTTCGAATCCACGATGCATACACTGGATGTATGCAGGGCTCTGTCCCTTTATTTGGATAGAACCAAACCTTTTAGGAACTCTTCCAGACTCTTTGTCTCCCTTGCGGAGTGCTCCAAAGGGACACCTATTTCTACCCAGAAACTTTCCAACTGGATCTCGAATTGTATCCGACTGTGCTATCAAATAAAGGATGCAGCTCCTCCAGCCGGCATCAGAACTCACTCCACTAGATCTGTAGCTACCTCCGTGGCTTTTCTACGCAAAGTTCTTCTGGTTGACATCTGTAAAGCAGCCACTTGGACTTCTGAACATACCTTTGTCAAGTATTATGCCCTTACTCAAGGCCCTCTCACTGACACACGGTTGGGCAGAGCTGTATTATCTACCGTATTCCTACCAGATCTGAAGTCCCTACCTCCTTGAGATGCACTGCTTTTCAGTCACCTGGAGTGGAGCACCCACAGGGACATCTCTTGAAGAAGAAGAGGAGGTTACTCACCTGTGCAGTAATTGACGTTCTTTGAGATGAGAGTCGCTGTGGGTGCTCCACTGCCCACCCTCCTCCCCTCTACTTCAGAGTTGGGGTAGCCTCCGTTGTAGAGAAGGAACTGAGGAGACCGGTCGCACATGCATACTATTGAGGCACGCTCGGTGCGTGGGGCAGGCTCTGCGCAAGTGGGACTGGTACAAGTACAGCTGTCAAAATCTCTGAGCGAAGGCGCAGGGGTGGAGCACCCACAGGGACACTCCTCTCAAAGAACTTCAGTTACTGCAGAGGTGAGTAACTTCCTCTTCCCTGTATCTACTTTCAGCCTTGCTTGCTTTGGGGTGCAGATCTGGCCACCTGCTTCCTGCAGTGCAATATAGTGACTGGAGTAGGGATCTGAGAGTCAGGAGACCTGGTTTCTGTTCCTGATTCTGCCACTTGCTACATGTGACTTCAGGCAAGTCTCTGAACCGCTGTGCCCTGTTTACTTATCTGTAAAGTAGGGATAATAACTCTGTCTAGCTTTGTGAAACAGCCTGCAGTCCCCTGATTGTAAGTTAAAGGCTTGAGTGATTCTAGAATAGCTGTTCCTGATTAACTCCATTTAGAAGAGGATTAAGCTAATTTTGAATAAGGCACTCTTATTCTGGAATAAGAACGTCCAAACAGTGAGTTAATCAGGAATGTTTATTCTGCTTTAAATTCACACCCTACCTTAATCCAAATTAATTTCACAGTATAGCCAAACCGTAAATTGCTATCATCGAACTCTAAAAGGATTATCCATGCTAATCCAGAAAGTGGAGAATGATTGCTTTGTTCATAGTTTCCAACAAAGTGAGGAGAGAAACAAAATATAACAAAATCGCACCCTTTTAAAAAGACACCCAAAAAATGAAAAGCTGCAGCTGAACTAAGGGAAAACAAGGGATTGAAAGAGAAAGTAATAAACAGAGGGCCAGCAGTAGCCATTCTAAAACACCTCGAGGTGGAGAGAACTGGAAAGCAGCAGTCCTCCATTTTTTCCCATAACATTAGCATTGGACCACATGTTAATAGAAGATTGCATACCTTCCTGGTGCTGACTGTGTGCACTCTGTCCTCGCCTACCTGTGACCAGATCACATCTTTGCGGCAACTACAGTAATTGTTTACATTGAATGTAATTCTAAGAAAATACAGTGGGTGTTCATTCTGCTTTTAGCGGTATTACCAGTTCGAACAATTTATACATAATAAAATGGGGGAGACTGCTGGAATCAGTAGTACTGGTAAACCTGGAATGAATTTAACTGCACCTCCTATGTTTTTGTATTTTTTTATGCCTGTTTAATGCAGTTCAGCAGCTGAAAACGAGGGAAGGCAAAACACGTGAGTGACTCGCCAGCTCCTGTTTCTTTGCAGCTGGGAAGGGACCAGTTTCAGTGCGTAGTGTTTCCATGCTGCATGGCCCTAGGCTGACGTTGTATCACTAAGCAGCTGTCGCTTAAAATCCAGCAGCTGAGTCGGGCACAGATCACGTGCCCTTCATCAGCTGGCCTTTCCTTCTCTCTCCAGGGGACTGATTTCATTGGCCGGGATGCACTGATGCAGCAGAAGCAGGACGGTGTGTGCAAGCGCTTCACCATGTTCATCCTGGAGGATCATGACACAGACCTTCATCTCTGGCCCTGGTGGGGGGAGCCCATTTACCGCAACGGCCACTACGTGGGCAAGACCACCAGCAGCGCTTACAGCTACACCCTGGATCGCCATGTCTGCTTGGGCTTTGTGCAGAACTTTGATGAGGAAACCAGGGAGGCGTTGGTGGTGACACCCGACTTCATTAACCGGGGCGAGTATGAGATTGACATTGCTGGGCAGCGCTTCCAGGCTAAGGCCAAGCTCTACCCCTTCAGCTCCCTCTTCACACAGCGTCGCCGCAAGGATGAGATGGAATTGAGTGGCTACCATGGGAAGTAGAACCACCTGGCCCCACCCCTTCTCCATAACTGGAGTTTCTGTCACCATCCTCCTCTCCTTCCCCACAATCTCCCTCATTCTTCAACCCATACGGTTCCACTTCCTCTTCCCCCTGCTCTTTCCATTTTTAAACCTTTTGGGTGTGTGACATTTTGTACATTATAGAACTAATTTTTCAAACCCTTCCACCCCCTCACTCAGTCTCTCTCTCTCTCGCCCTCTTACACCTTCCCATGCCATGTTCCCACACCTCACTCCCCCCGTGGCAGCAGCATGGTGTTGAGTGTACGACCGACAGCCCATATGGGAGCAAGCACCTTCAGAAACCCTAGGCTGTACCCCAATGGCTGTTGAGAGGGGTGCAAGTGAAGTCTTGAGGACTGTACCCCTCCCATCCCACTGCTGCTTACGGCCTAGAATAGTAGGTGTTTGCTGGCCTGTAGCTCTGTTTTCCTGTCCTCTGGCTAAACCCTTTGGTGTAACCTCACCTGCTGGTTGCAGTGGAGAGGCCAGACCTACCATAGGGTGCACACAGGGCCAACTTAGGAGGTTCCTTCTTGCCAGCCAGTTCCTCTGAGGTCCTCCAGTCCACAGTTCAGAGGGGTCAGTGCATTGATGCACAGAGCAATAGAACCATCAGCTACCTCACTGGCACCACACAAGACGTAACAACAACATTGTGTGACCAGTGGCAAACAGGCAGGTTTTGGTGGGTTCCAGGCCATCACCGCCCTCCTCTTTTTCCTTTTCAGGGAGTGAGTTTAAGAGGCTTGATCATGAGGCTGTGCAAGTGACAAAATAGCGCTGATAAGTTTCCTCTTCTGTGTTGGGTCACTGAAAGGGAATGACTTTCTCTGAGTAAGTGAAGATCAACATGTGCACTTCACTCCTACAAAGGGACAGAACTTTGTATTTTTATTCTCAGTGAAAATGTCTATCTCCAACAAGGACTCTTGGCTGCTTTTGTTTCAGCTGCACAGTGGATTCTCCTTCTTTCTCCTTTGTTTTGCTTTGTGTGTTTGAGCAAGCACACTTGTCTGGCTTACACACCAAGCATTAGAGTTGGATGTGAGGATTGTGTTAGTTTGGGAAACTAGAGCAGAGGAAGGGATGGAGTCTTTCATTTTCAGCCAGCAGCCTTGGAGCAACATGCTGCTGACCACTTGGAGATTAGAGTTGAGGTCCCAAGTTTGGTTCCTTGAACCTATGGTGCTCTGAGTGCTGCAGAGGCAAAACACTATGCTCCTGGTAAGGGTGGCAATGTCTCTCAGCTATGCCTGCTGGCCCATAGCATGTTTCCTGCCCTTCTCATCAGATCTGTTGCATTTCTGTCTTCCCCATCACAATACTACCTCAGTTGAAGGTAGCTGATTCACTATGCAGGGCCCTGCGGTTAGAAGAGAAAGTGTGTAAGGATCTTTGAATTTCCTTGCCTCAGGAAAATCTCTCTGCACAGTCGTCATGCAGAAACTCACAGACACTCCAGACTACAGAGCGGGGATCCACTCACTCTAAAGCTGACAGCTCTTCACTGATGACAAATAGTTACGGTGGAATGGGAAAGAAAGTGAATGAAGAACGCTAAATTGTATCCTGTGGATTTGTCTCTTAAATTCTTCCTCCTCCCATTGTCAGCTAGATCACAGTAGTGCATTTTCTCTTCCCTTATTTTAAAATTATCCATTAAAACATCTCCAGTAACAACACCCTCTCCTCTCCCCCCCCCCCCCCCCACACTTCTGGTTCCCCCGCTCTGTGGTTCTCAGCAGCCCTTCCACCGAAGCCAGCATCTTTCTGACTAGCAAGGAGCACCATTTGACATTGATGTCTGTGGTCACTGAGCTGGCTGAATTGTTTGTCTTTGAGCCAGGAGCCAGAACTTTACCTTGCTGCGTCACTTGCTTTTCCTGTCTTTGGGTGAGCATCAGTAACGTTCCATTTGAGCACAGCGCTACTCAAGACCTGGCTTGGATTCCTGTCTTTTGAAGATTTTCTCCTTTCCTGGCTTCCATCAAGTCTTTGTCCTGCTATTGTAGAAGTGGTAATGTCCCAGAACTTCCCTCCCATACACTGGAAGCTGGCTTTTTGACTGCTGCTGCTGGGGGTAGTAAGAGCAGGTGAGGTGGGAGACTGACATATTTTAATTGTAAAGAACTGGTTGCCAGAGGAGGCTTCCCAAATGGTAAAGAGCTGTACAGCTTTCACAGCTTTTGGGAGTGGAGCACTGGGAATGGCATGGACTAGAGAAGAAATTGGGGACTCAAATGACAGCACTTCTTGGCAGGGTCTCTGTTGGCAGGCAGGAGGTGGAGTCTGCATTGTGGTAGGACATGGATGCACTTGCTGTGGATGGCTGTTTTCTTCCTGTAGCGGCCCACTGTGCTGAGCATGGCTTCCTTTGTAAATGGCAGTTAATACTATTCTAAAAGAATAATAATAATGTCTCCTCCTTCAGCATCCCAAAGTGACTTTCAAGCTCTTATGCACATGAGTAACTTCCCTCATGGCTTGAAATGCAGCCACTTTTGGGGTGGAATGTTGCAGCCATTTGACAGGACACAGAAGCAGTACTGGGCATAATAGTTTGGTTGTGGAGGGAATATAGTACCTGGTTAATACTGTTTAGCTAAAATTACTCTAGCAGTGTTATCACCTGAATTGGAATTTGGCCAGCGTACCAGGGCTAGCACCCCAGTTTTAACTAAATGTGCCATAAGGTGTTTCATGACAAAGTGGACAGGGTCTTCGTTTTACAGCCACTCCATAACATTTACATCCCCCATGCTGGGGCATTTGTTCAGTACTGAGTCAGAAGAATGCCACCTAGTAAATCCACCAATACAATTTTCCGCAGCACATGTGGTTCTCCTTGGAGGTCTCCTACAAAGTACTGATCAGTCCTGACCTGTCTTGCGTTATCTGGCCCATTGCTGTGTCTTTGTTATATAGAGTACTGGCTGATAACCCACAGAAAGGGGTTATTACTTAGTACCTGGCAAGGTTAAGGAAAACTTCTCAGCCTCCCCTTACTATATAGCACCAAGGCACTTCTGCAGTGGAATGCATCAGTCACTTTACACAGTCAGTGCTACTTAACAGTTTAGGAGGGAAAGTGAAAAATATTTTATACCACAATGGAGAATTCTGGGTAGACTGAGTATAACTATCTGAGTTTGAATTGGACCAGGACACCCTTCACTGTCTTAGGAGGAGTGTTATAGTGTGGAACTTTTAATGACCACAGCTGGTCAGGAGCACACAAAAAGCCACTATCTATTAGTCTCACAGCAATAAGGAATCACTGAAGAAGAGCATTTTTTTTTATATGGCTTCCCCACCCCAAAGTGGTCCATACCTAGGAAGATAAACTTGTCTGCGTAGCATGGGTGACTTTTGCCCTTTGCCCTTTTGCAGAGTTAATAGCTCCCTTTCTGTCCAGGTCTATTTAACCCTGAAGTACCCACATATGAGGGTGAAGATTTTGTAATGGTGCCACACAGGTATGGTGTAATTCCATCCGCGTCTGTCTCTTCCTGCTGGGATGGTTAAGTGTTACAATGGTACCATTTTGAAATGAGACAGTTTGGCAATTGGCTGTCTCCCAGTTCAGACGCACCCACTCTGGCCTTACCTGTTACCAGTCCTTTCTCTGACTTTGGCTTAGCCTCTGTGCCTGTGCTCTTTGAAGTCTAGCCTTTTCCTTGGTAGATTCTTTTTTTTCCTTTGTGCTGCTGACGAATAATTTGACTTTGGCAGCTTGAGTGCTTGCCAGCAGACAGTCACATAATGGATTGTGAAATACCGTACTAGGCACCAGGGTCTTGCAAGGAGCTTCTACCTTTTCCAGAATGCTTTCATACCCTGAAAGGGAAACTGCAGTGTAAAGATTCTACCTATTGTATCGAATTACAAAGAATAAAGTGCGTAAGGGAGAAAAAAATAACACGTTGGAAGCTGCCATCTTGGCTTTGATGCAAAGTAAGCCTGAAAACAACCCCTCATTAAAAAACAATGGGAATCTGAGCTTCAGAAATGTTGTAACACGCAGTTCTCGTGCTGCCTGATGAAGTCGGCATTTTCAGTCCTCCTTGACACCACAAGACTGGAAAAATAGAAGGGTCCCTTCTTCATACTCATTCTCCCCCCTCCGCCCCCAATAACACATACACCTGTGGATCACACTTCTGGAGACACGTCCATCCCTAGATTTCTGGGGCTGTCCCTTGGTGCTCTGCAGAGCTGGCTGCTCTTTCAGGATTCCCTTTGGGAACCCTCTTCACCCCAGGACCCCATCCTCTCTCTCTTCTCTATCACTCTCCTCTTGGCTGATCTCCTCGGCTATACATGGTCTCTTGCATCACTTCTGTGCTGATGACTCTCAATCTACCTCTGCCCAGTACCTCCTCCAGGATGTCTAGCCATCTCCTCAAACGTAACATGGCTAAGTCTGCTCTTCACCTCTCCTCTTCCGTCTCCCTTCCCCCCTTTTCACATCACACTCTCCTCCCACCCACCCCAGCTCACAGCCTTTACTATCTTTGACTCCTCTGTTTCCTGCTGTTCTCTCATCCAAGTTCTCACCAAGTCCAGTTGCTTTTCCCTTCACACATCTTCATCCCCCCGCCAAAATCCTGGTTCATGCCTTGTTCTGTGACTACTGTAAGCTCCTCCTCCTTTTCAGTCTATCCACAGTGCTTCCTTTCCTACACTCCAACCAAGTCCACCCCAAATCCCTTTATTGGTCTTTCTGCATCAAGTTCAAACTCCTCAGCTTCAAGATGCTACACAACTCTGCCCCTACCTGCATCCCACCCCGCCCTCTGCCCTCTCTTTGTTTAATCCTCCCTTTGTCTTCTCCCAGTCCTTCCTTCATGCTGCTTCTCATGCTGCCCACACCCTACATGTCTGCAGTGACTTCCCTTTGTCAGTGGCACACAGCATCCCTCTGCATTCAGATCCCTGCTTTCACTCCAGCTATCTCAGCTGGTTTTCCACCCACCATCTGTTTTTTATTTACCGTACTCTGTTCTCAGATGTAAAATTCTGATCTTCCAAGATTCAGTCTCAACATGTCACCCTTGTCCATTCCTCCCTCCCCAACCTGTTGTGATTTCCAGAGTTCATTTTAATAGTTGGTGAGGTCTCTCGGTCAAGGGAGCATGTCTGTTTTCTGTGAGGCTCCATGCAGATGTACTGTGCTAGATGCCCACTGAATAATAGTGATGAATGCAGACATTCACTTTCCACCAGAAACTACTCTCCATTGCCTCTCCTTTTACTAGAAGGAGTCAAGCCAAATCAGAGGTTGTGATGGAACTGCTTGTGTATGCAGAGCTTGGAGTACCGGTCTCATTAAAAGGCAAATTCATGCAAGCAGTGCCTAATTCTAAAGAGGTAACATCAACATCTGTACGCCCAGTATTGGACCTACCCTTTTGTCATTCATAAATTTTCCAAACGCGCGTTTGTTTTGTTCTTTAAAAATGTTCAGAAGCCCTACAAAAACAAACCAATATCTAGGGGTGAAAAAGGAAAGTTCCTTCCAAATGCAAGAGTTTTGCTTATTTTTAAAACAAAGGCTTATATCCTGGTGGGTACAGAAAAATATTCATAATTTTTCAGATTTCGGTCATCCCAGGTTATTTTTGTAATTTTTATCATAGTGCCTATGGAGGCAAACATTTTGGTTAAGTTTGGGAAGGAATTTCAGTTCTACTCACCTCTCTTCAGTCATCACACGCGTGCATGTCTGTCTCGCACGCTCTCTCTCGGTTTGTAAGGGGAGAAAACCTAATGCTATTTAAGGCAAATTAATTCAGCTGTTTAGGTTAAGGAAATCAATTAAAGCTTATTTTTTACACTTAAAGAAAAAGAATAAACTTGCTCAAACAATTGAACATTAAAAACGTGATATGCTCATAGTCCTCAATGAGCACAATCCATGTTGAGTTTGAGGAAGGAATACTTAACAAGTCTAAATGTCTTAATGCTTTATGTTCGATGTTTGTGCACAGGCAGTGCATACTGCTTCATTTGTTACTGCAGGTACTGTACTTGCAGAGCAGGCACAAATGCCAGCAGGGGCTGTTGAGTAAATGCTGAAGGCACTGGAAGTTACCAGAGTGCATTTGTTCCTCTTCCTTTGCTGCAGAGGTGGAATTTGCACAAAAGTGCTGTGGGAATTAAATCAGTAGGGAAACACCTATCAGATGCACGGTTTCCATTTCTGAGCAAATGTCAGTAGGTAACACTTTTTCAAGAGTGGAATTGTGCAATTAAGGGGGACAGAAAAACACCAGTGTAACTGTCATTAAGGTCCTTTGTTTAAAGAAAAAAGCCTCCACTGGCGTAAAATGTGCTTCATGGCAGGGCCCCATTGCTTTCTGGCTTTTAGAAAACAAAATGAAATCCTCCATCTGAATGTTGCATTACTGTAGGCTTTAGTGTTTACACACCAAGCCAGGGCATTCAGGAGTTAAGGCTTTCAGAGCAACGTGAACTTCACCATGTTGCTCTTTTGTCCATTCTCTTTGTTTATGCAGGTAACTTCTGGATTTCTTGACTCCTGTATATTTAAATACTTCACTTTATTACATTACTAACGTGTAGGCTTGCATTGGAGTTGCAATATAAAGCGTGCAATATTTATATATTGCTGGTATAACAATTACTGTCTAAGATGATTCACCTACGAAGGTATGTGCATCAAGGGAGACCATGAAGGTTACCGAGAGAAAGGTATGCATGGTTGTATATGAACAGCTTCCTGACCAAATGACAACAAACAGCTGATCTTGCCAAGTGTATGTTTGATACCCACCTCTGTTACAAATACAGTGGTTATCCAGGAGCTGCCCCACATGCTTATGGCACAGTTCTGTTTTGTAGCATAGAAGGGACAGTCCAGGCTCTTGCACCTCTTAGGGACATGGTCAAGATCCCTTCTATGCTACAAAATCTTTTAAGTGTGTTGGGAGCCAGCTGGATACCCTTGACTGGACCTAGCTCTGATTCTGTTCCACTGGTATGGTTGCATTTACACCTTTTACTGAGTGTGATTCTACTGTGTTAGGGTCATGTGTCGATACAGATTCATCTCTCTGGGGTCTAAAACTGGCCGTCTTGGCTGCTGTTATGGCTACAGAGAAAGTTGAATAGAGGTCTGGTCACGTGATCATCTGAGAGAGTAATGATGCAAGCGCTACGTGAGGGAGGCAAACTTACTCCTGACACTGAGGATCGATCTCTATAGACTAGCTCCCAGGCATGCAGTTTTCTCACAGTTCCATAGCATTCGATAGTGATGTTTCGCTGGCACCTCTCCCTCCAGAACATGGTGTCTGCTGTCAGATCTGCTAATGGATTGGCCCAAATAACGGTCTGAGTGAAATGTTTTAAAACTCCCTTCATGGGGTCTCTTGGGTTTAGTTATTGCCTGGATCATCATTTATATAAGCAGCCTGCTTCCTTTTTGCCTGATCCTTACCCCAGGCTCTGGATAACATTCTGTTACAGCTGCTTGGACTTGGCAGCCCACACTGTTACTGATGCACTGTTTTTCCGGGGAACTGAGCTGTACAGTGCAAGCACTTCTGCTTTCCCTGCTTAACTCCAGAGTTGCACCTTGTACAGCACAAAACATGACAGTTCTTTCCTGAACAGAGACTGCCACCCTCGGAACTGCACACAGAATTAGGCATACCTTCTTTGGATGACTCTTATTTTCATTCTCAGTGGCACCTTAAATTTGTTTGTCCATCAGAATGTGATCCCTTCATAACCATCTGCGCTCCCCTGTCCTCCCCCCCCCCCAAGAACCAAGTTTATAGGGCTAGGTGAACTTTTTAATTAAAGTTTTTTTAAAATATGCCATCATTTCTCTAGCAGAACAAGAATTGGAGATTTGAAGCTGTGAAAACATTTATAGTCTCACTATTTTCTAGTGCCTTACGCTTATGAATGTTGTGTAATGGATGCATCTGATGCAGGAGAGAGCCACAATCAACTATGTTAACATGATTCCTCAGCCATTACAAACCACCACCTCTCCCCTTCCAAAGAGAATGTGTTTCAGCAGATGGATACAAATGGATCATTTCTAGGAGTACAAATTATGCTTTTAATTGCTTTGAACTCTTGGGATGTAGAAAATCTCAATGTTGTTACTGTAAGATATTGTACTATATTGTCTGCCTTTGTGGAGAGCAGCAGCCTCACCTCTCTTACAGCATTTAGAATGAGAACATATTTATGGAGACACAGAAACCCCTTTAATAATTGGAGCCAGTTCTGGGAGACCTAAATGGCTGTTCCCAAGTGCACAAGAAAAGGTGGGCTTGCTGTTCTCCGCCAATGCCATGTTATTACCTACTTTGTATGCTGTATTTATATCATGCTGTGTTTCAATTAATAATTTCCATCCTTGTTGGTTTACAGGTTACTAGGTTTGTATATTAATAAAGAGACATTTTAACTACTCTTGCCACAGAATTCCAGGGGCCATTCTTTGCATATAAGAGCCTAGTTATGTTCTTTACTCTGGTTCCTGACCACTCTCCCCATTAATATTTACGCAGGTGTGTGTAGCCAGAATGAGGGAGCATTTGGCATCATTCACTCTGGGGAACAGGGGAAACCATACCAGCTAATGGGTATGTCTCAACTAGAGATGTAAGTCGACCTATATTAGGTCAACTTACAGCCAACACAGTAATTACTGCGGAGGTGCATGTTCACACTATCCTCCTTGGACTGGCGGTGCATGTCCTTACCAGGAGCGCTTCCAGCGACTTAAGAGGGGCAGTGTGTGGTGCTGAGAGCCCAGTCTCAGCTCTGCTGGCAGCTCCCTACTGTGAGCCCGAGTGTCTCCCCACCCCAGATTTCGTACCTGAGGTCTGCTTGCAGTGCATGCCCTAGCTCCGGGCATTGCTCTTAACTGCACCATAGCATGAGTGTAGAATGTAGTGAGTTCTGCAGAGGAGAGGTGCTGCTCCCAGCCTGTGTCCTGGGAGCAGGGAGTCAATAATTTATTTATAAAACAGAGGTAGGGTGGTAGAAAGGGCTGGTAATTAAATTAAATTAAGGATCTGGAAGTTGTTAGATGAGCCTGAAAGCATTGCTAGGCACTCCAGTTCCTAGATCTGTAAAACAGGAATCCCTCTGCACAGGGGTGGTGAAGAGAGACCGCAGGGAATGAGCAGTTTTTATCAGTATAGAAGAAATATAGTGAGGTTAGATTCAGAAAACAGGGAGTTGTTGCCTGCAATCTGGCTAAATGTGTTTTCATGCCCGGGGGATGCCCAGGGTGCAGCCTGGGACTGTGGGACCACTGAGCCCCCTTAACTCTCCAGCCTGGGCTGTCTCTCACAATGCTTTGCTAGTGGCAAGCAGCAACCCCCTCCAGGCACTGTGATCACTCAGCACAACAGAATGTGGAGCCCCCCACCCAGCTAGATTGCATGAATGCTCCCAGAGCCACTCATGAATCACACAGAGAAAAGCACCAGCCAAATCCTCCCAGCTCCCAGCACTGTATGGTAGGAATATGCCATCTTGCACTGCTCAAGATGAGCAATGCAAATTTACTAATTGGTTCTCCACTTCATCAATGGAAAGTGGATATACACCAGCCTTTGCAAACTTGAGCAGATTTACCACATACTTTAGGCAAACTCACTGGTAAAGATAAATGGCAAAACAAATTTATTGACACAGAAAAGATAGATTTTAAGCGATAGGTAAAGTCTGAGTTAGTTACCAAAAGAAAATAAAATATAAGCACGCAGTCTAAATTCTCAACCCTATTAGACTGGGCAACATCTAGATTAAGCAGTTTCTCTCACCCCACTGGATATTGCAAGTCCTTAATATACAGGTTTGTCCCTTAAACCTGGGCCAATCTCCTCTGTTAGAATCATAGAATGTCAGGGTTGGAAGAGACCTCAGGAGGTCATCTAGTCCCACCCCCTGCTCAAAGCAGGACCAACCCCAACTAATCATTCCAGCCAGGGCTTTGTCAAGCCGGGCCTTAAAAACCTCTAAAGATGGAGATTCTACCACATCCCTAGGTAACCTATTCCAGTACTACTTCACCCACCTAGTGAAATAGTGTTTCCTAATATCCAACCTAGATCTTCCCCATTGCAACTTGAGACCATTGCTCCTTGTTCTGTCATCTGCCACCACTGAGAACAGCCGAGCTCCATCCTCTTTGGAACCCCCCTTCAGGTAGTTGAAGACTGCCAGCCAACCATGCTGCCAGCCAATCCTTTAGTATCTGAAACTAAAGGTTTATTAGAAAAGAACAAGAAGAGAGTTGTTAAATGGTCAAAGCAATCAGATGCATACATAAGACTTCAGAATCCATGTATCAGGTTCTTAGCAGCATTAGTGAGTTTGCTGGTTTGTAGAGTCCCTCTGGAACACATCCAAAGCTTGGATGGGTCTGTCAGTCCTTTCTTCAAAGTTTGTTTGTAGAGAAGTTGCTCCAGAGGTAAAAAGCAGGATTGAAGACAAAATGGATAAGATGCTGCTGCCTTTTAAATCCTATGCCATGTGGTCTGTACATCCTTGGTCCCAAACACAAGCTTACAACACATGGGCATGGAAAAGCAGTTGGAGTCCCCTATGCACAGGTATGTCCTTACATGTTCTGCTGACTCCTGGGTGTACCCCCTGCCTTTTCTCAATGGGTTCATTGTATAGCTGATTGTCCTTGAAGGGCCAGTAAGCAGGCTGGATAGTGCTGATGCCAGTCTTTCTGGGGGTGTCACCCAGAAACACAGCACAAGTTTGATATACAAATATACCACACGTATTTATAACTCAATACAAACATGATCATCATACTTAGCCAATTCATAACTTTTCCACTGACGCCTTATAATGGCATAACTTGCATGATTCATTGCAATTTTTTGTAATATTGGTATCAATATTATAAATGGTCACCACTATTCTGTACAGTGTCACAGTCATAAAGTGACTATCACTAAAGAACATCATAAAAAGGGGATCTTCTATGAGGGCTCCAATCTCCCTGACCCTATAGGATAGCAACTAAGAATGTGTTCTTCATAGATAGATGAAGTAGGGAAAGGGTTGCCATTGGTTCAAATGGAGGTCTTGTGAGATGGTTGAGAACCAGGTTGAAGTCCCAAGATGGGGGTGAAGTGTCTAATGTGGGGGGGAAGGGGAGAGAACCCACACCATTAATAAACCTCAATGATACTGGGTGAGCAAAAATGGAGAATCCCTTGATCGGAGGATGAAAGGCTGGTATGGCGGCCAGCTGTACCTTGACTGAACTGATGGATAACTTGGATGTCTTCAGATCCAGCAGGCAATTTGGGATGATGGAAAGGGGAACTGATTCCAGCCTGAGGTAATGATTGAACCTATGGACAAATCTCTTCCATTTCTGCAGGTAAGTAGTGTGGGCTGATGTTTTTCTAATGTTTAACAAAACCTAGTGCACATCTGTAGCGCAGGAAGGTTTTATTCCTGAGAACCATCCAGGATCCACACGCTGAGGTGTAGAACTGCCAGGGGTGGGGTGAAGCACGTGACCTGCATTCTGAGGCCTGGTCTACACTATGGGGTTAGGTCAAATTTAGCTGCGTTAGGTCAATTTAAAAATGGATGCGTCCACACAACCAACCCCGTTCTGCCGACCTAAAGGGCTCTTAAAATAGACTTTTGTATTCCTCCCCGGCAAGGGGAGTACCGCTAAAATCGACTTTCCAGGGTCGAATTTGGGGTATCATAGAATCATGAATCATAGAATATCAGGGTTGGAAGGGACCTCAGGAGGTCATCTAGTCCAACCCCCTGCTCAAAGCAGGACCAATTCCCAACTAAATCATCCCAGCCAGGGCTTTGTCAAGCCTGACCTTAAAAACCTCTAAGGAAGGAGATTCCACCACCTCCCTGGGTAACCCATTCCAGTGCTTCACCACCCTCCTAATTAAAAAGTTTTTCCTAATATCCAACCTAAACCTCCCCCACAGCAACTTGAGACCATTACTCCTTGTTCTGTCATCTGGTACCACTGAGAACAGTCTAGATCCATCCTCTTTGGAACCCCCTTTCAGGTAGTTGAAAGCAGCTATCAAATCCCCCCTCATTCTTCTCTTCTGCAGATTAAACAATCCCAGTTCCCTCAGCCTCTCCTCATAAATCATGTGCTCCAGCTCCCTAATCATTTTTGTTGTCCTCCGCTGGACTCTTTCCAATTTTTCCACATCCTTCTTGTAGTGTGGGGCCCAAAACTGGACACAGTACTCCAGGTGAGGCCTCACCAATGTCGAATAGAGGGGAATGATCACGTCCTTTGATCTGCTGGCAATGCCCCTACTTATACAGCCCCAAATGCCGTTAGCCTTCTTGGCAACAAGGGCACACTGTCGACTCATATCCAGCTTCTCATCCCCTGTAACCCCTAGGTCCTTTTCTGCAGAACTGCTGCCTAGACACTCGGTCCCTAGGGGTACGTCTTCACTACCCGATGTATCAGCGGGTAGCAATCGATCCCCGAACACGCTCACCATCGACTCCGGAACTCCACCAGAGCGAGCGGCGGTAGCGCAGTCGACGGGGGAGCCGCGGCCGTCGATCCCGCGCCGTGTGGACCCCAGATAATTCGATCCAAGATACTTCGACTTCAGCTACGCTATTCGCGTAGCTGAAGTTGCGTATCTTGGATCGATCCCCCCCACCCCCCCCAGTGTAGACCAGCCCTAGTCTGTAACAGTGAATGGGATTCTTCCGTCTTCCGTACAGGACTCTGCACTTGTCCTTGTTGAACCTCATCAGGTTTCTTTTGGCCCAATCCTCTAATTTGTCTAGGTCCCTCTGTATCCTATTCCTATCCTCCAGTGTATCTACCATTCCTCCCAGTTTAGTGTCATCTGCAAACTTGCTGAGAGTGCAGTCCACGCCATCCTCCAGATCATTAATGAAGATATTGAACAAAACCGGCCCCAGGACCGACCCTTGGGGCACTCCACTTGAAACCGGCTGCCAACTAGACATGGAGCCGTTGATCACTACCCGTTGAGCCCGACAATCTAGCCAGCTTTCTATCCACCTTATAGTCCATTCATCCAGCCCATATTTCTTTAACTTGCTGGCAAGAATACTGTGGGAAACCGTATCAAAAGCTTTGCTAAAGTCAAGGAATAACACATCCACTGCTTTCCCCTTATCCACAGAGCCAGTTATCTCCTCATAGAAGGCAATTAGGTTAGTCAGGCATGACTTGCCCTTGGTGAATCCATGCTGACTGTTCCTGATCACTTTCCTCTCCTCTAAGTGCTTCAGAATTGATTCCTTGAGAACCTGCTCCATGATTTTTCGAGGGACTGAGGTGAGGCTGACTGGCCTGTAGTACCCCGGATCCTCCTCCTTCCCTTTTCAGTATTGGCCTCCGGGAGCTATCCCAGAGTGCTCCATTGTGACTGCTCTGGAGAGCACTTTGAACTCCGATGCACTAGCCTGGTACACAGGAAAAGCCCCGGGAACTTTTTAATTTCATTTCCTGTTTGGTCAGTGTGGCGAACTCAGCAGCACAGGTGACCATTCAGTACCCCCAGAATCATAGAGCGTAGAATGTTTCTACGCTCCCCCTATCATCCCCGTCCCTGAGGTTATCGCATATTAGAAGGTGAAAAAAATGCACTCGCGATGACATGTTTTCTGAGCTCATGCAGTCCTCCTGCACTGATTAATGTATGGAGGCATTCAGTGGCAGAGGCCAGGAAAGAATTAAGTGAGCACGAAGAGCGGAGGCAGACGAGAGGCTGAGGCTAATGGGGGAACAAATGGACATGATGAAGCATCTGTTGGAGCTGCAGGAAAGCCAAGAAGAGCACAGACCCCAGCTGCATCCACTATATAACCACCTACCCTTCTTCCCATGTTCCATAGCCTCCTCACCCAGATGCCCAAGAACGGGGGGTGGGGTGGGGGGGAAAGGCTCCGGGCACCCAGCCACTCCACTCCAGAGGATGGCCCAAGCAACAGAAGGCTGTCATTCAAACAATTTGATTTTTAGTGTGGCTACAATAAGCAATGTGGCCTTCTCCGTCCCTCCTCCCCTACCCCATCTGGGCTACCGTGTCCGTTTTCTCTCTCTTTTTTATTTTTTAATTAATAAAGAATGCATGGTTTCAAACAATAGTTACTTTATGTCGAAGGGGGGAGGGTGGTTGACTTACAGGGAATTAAAATCAACAAAGGGGGCAGGTTTGCATCAAGGAGAAACACACACAACTGTCACACTGAAGCCTGGCCAGTCGTGAAACTGGTTTTCAAAGCCTCTCTGATGTGCAGCATGCCTTGCTGTGCTCTTCTAATTGCCCTGGTGTCTGGCTGCTCAAAATCGGAGGCCAAGCGATTTGCCTCAACCTCCCACCCCGCCATAAATGTCTCCCCCTTACTCTCACAGATATTATGGAGCACACAGCAAGCAGCAATAACAATGGGAATGTTAGTTGCGCTGAGGTCTGACCAACAGCGCCAGTGAGCTTTTAAACATCCAAAGGCACAATCTACCACCATTCTGCACTTGCTCAGCCTATAGTTGAACTGCTCCTCACTACTGTCCAGGCTTCATGAACGGATCCCCCGAGCTCATCACTGGGGAGCAGGAGAGCAGAGTTGCAGGAGATGTGATGGAGCCGTACACCATGCCCTGGAGGTTGCTAGGAACCAAGCAGGGAAGACGTTCCCAGAACCTCTGGCCAAGCTACATGTCCGATGAGATGGTTACCAGTCGTACTGCACCGTCTGCTGCCAGCAGCACCCAGGAGGACCAGTACGGATCCCCTGAGCTCATTGCTGGAGAGCAGAGTTGCAGTGGAAGCGGTAGAGGACGACGGTTAGCAGTCCTACTGCACCGTCTGCTGCGAAGGCAAGGAGCTGCTGCTGTGTAGCAATGCCAGCTGCTGCAGGTGCTTCTGTGTCGAATGCTTGGAGGTCCAGGTAGGGCAAGGTACCTTGGCCAAGGCAAAAGAGCAAGAGCCCTGGAGCTGTTACATGTGTCAACCACAGAAGTGCTATGGGGTGTTACAGTGCCGACCAGACTGGAATGTACGGCTGCAAGACTTCTTCATCAGTGACAAAGGACAAGAATATGATGCACCTAAAATCTAAAAAGGCCTGCACATTTCCCAGAGTCACTACCCTTGATAACAGAATGTCAATGATTGCATTGGCTACTTGGATCACAGCAACCTCCAGAGTAGACTTGCCCACAACAGCAGCGGTGAGCTGAGCGGGCTCCATGCTTGCCATGCTATGGCGTCTGTACGGGTAACACAGGAAAAAAGGCGCGAAACAATTGTCTGCCATTGCTTTCACGGAGGGAGGGGCAACTGACGACATGTACCCCAAACCACCTGCGACAATGTTTTTGCCCCATCAGGCATTGGGAGCTTAACCCAGAATTCCAGTGGGCGGTGGAGACTGTGGGAACTGTGGGATAGCTACCCACAGTGTACCACTCCGTAAGTCGATGCTAGCCATGGTAGTGAGGATGCACTCCGCCAACTTAATGTGCTTAGTGTGGACATACGCAATCGACTGTATAAAATTGATTTCTAAAAATCGACTTCTATAAAATCGACCTAATTTCATAGTGTAGACATACCCTGAGACAGGAGCTGAGGAATGATCGAGAGCTTGATCAACGGCTGGACACCGAGTTGAAGGAGGTAATGGTACCAAGCTTGTCTCGACCAGGTAGGTACTGTGAAGATGATTGGTTTTGTCCTGCCTGATCTTGTTCAACACCCTTAGAATTATGGGGTTGGAGGAAAGGCATAGAACAGACTCTTCCAGGGTAGAAGGGGGGCGCCTCCCAAGGAGTGGTGACCCAAGCATGCCTTTGAACAGAAGACTTCTGTAGGGGAACGGACTCGTCCCTGCAGCGCCTCCTGCTGGTGACTTCGGGGAATTAGCTCGATTTCCAGCCCGGAGCGCCCTCTGCAGGCCGGTGTCCCACTGCCAATTGGCCCCTGTGTCCCTCCCTGGACTCCGGTGCCCTGTTAGCTGGGGTGCTGCCCCCTGGCAGTAACCCCTTTCTCTCAGGGTCTCCCCTTCTTGGGGAACCCCCACCCACTATCCCCACCTCGCCTCAGTATAAGGCTACTGCCAGTCATCGTCTAGCCCCATGCCCTGGGGCAGACTGCAGTATCAGCCTACTCATCACTGGCAAGGCTGGGTTTGGACCTGCTGCCTTGGCCTACCCCTGGCTTTTCCCTGCCACAGCCCTCTCCCTGGCTGTTTTAAGCCCTTCAGGGCAGGAGCGGGGTAACCACCCTGCTACAACTTCCTATTCTCAGAGGTGGTGAAAAGATCAATCTCTGGCCATCTTCAGCTCAGAAATAAGCTGTGAAAATCCTGATAAAGTTTGTAGATGACACAAATATTGGGGGAGTGACATAATTGAAAGAGATTTTTTTTTGAGAGAGAGACATCCTGCTATGAGCACTGCCATCCCAGGGGTCCCTGCTCAGGCCCAGAGTGGTTCCATGCCCCCCAACCCCCACCTGAGTGCTGGCAATGGCTGGGTACTAGCCGTGAAACCTGCAGGCTAGAGGCACAACACACTTCTCTTCTAATCCTGGCTCCTCTGCCATGCTGTGCCCAGGGAGCAGCTTGCTTTCCTCAGAGCAAACCCCCATGCAGCTCCCCCTGGAGCCAGCGATAAGGAGCGCCAGCCCTTTCCCCTGGGCTCCATCACCAGTGGCTGCTGGCTTATAGAGAGTACCACCCCAGCAAATTAGACAAGCACACACAAGTGTGTGTCACTAAACACTGGAATAAATTGCCTAGGGAGGTTGTGGAATCTCCATCTCTGGAGATATTTAAGAGTAGGTTAGATAAATGTCTATCAGGGATGGTCTAGACAGTATTTGGTCCTGCCATGCGGGCAGGGGACTGGACTCGATGACCTCTCGAGGTCCCTTCCAGTCCTAGAATCTATGAATCTATGAAATATGAATCTCAAACACAGCGGGTCTGTAGCAAATCTATCGCAGGCTGCTATGTTTGCAATTCATATTTAGCAGCAGGGCATCTTCCCCACCGCCCCTGAGCCCACGCACAGACTGCGCAGTCAAGGTCATAAGAGCATAAGAACGGCCATACTGGGTCAGACCAAAGGTGCATCTAGCCCAGTATCCTGTCTTCCGACAGTGGCCAATGCCAGGCGCCCCAGAGGGAATGAACAGAACAGGGAAACATCAACTGATCCATCCCGTTGCCCATTCCCAGCTTCTGGCAAACAGAGGCTAGGCACACTATTCCTGTCCATCCTGGCTAACAGCCATTGATGGACCCATCCTCCATGAATTTAGCTAGTTCTTTTTTGAACGCCTTACAGTCTTGGCCTTCACAACATCCTCTGGCAAGGAGTTCCACAGGTTGACTGTGCGTTGTGTGAAGAAATAACTATCTTGAGTAGTTTTGTATCATCTGCAAATTTTTCCACCTCACTGTTTACCCCTTTTTCCAGATCATTTATGAATGTGTTGAACAGCACTGGTCCCAGTACAGACCCCTGGGGGGCACCACTATTTACCTCTCCCCGCTCTGAAAACTGACCATTTATTCCTACCCTTTGTTTCCTATCTTTTAACGAGTTACTGATCCATAAGAGGACCTTCCCTCTTATCCCCTGACAGCTTACTTTGCATAAGAGCCTTTGGTGAGGGATCTTATCAAAGGCTTTCTGAAAGTGTCTGGCAGTACGTGAAGCAGTGGAAGTTTCCTAAGGGGTTTGGAATGCTGGATTCAACCCACAAGCCATAGACTGTGGTGGCTGTAGAGTGCTCTAAAGTGTTGCATCTAACTGCCCCTTGTAGACCCTGCTGGCGAACTAGGGACCTTTTAGAGCACGGCAGCAGGGACTGCACATGGCAGTAAGGGACCTTTTATAGCGCACCAGCAGGGTCTGTATGTGGCAGTTTGAGAACTAGGGACCTTTTAGAGCAGTGTTTCTCAAACTGGGACTTGCAAGACTATTGTTGGGGGGGGGGGGTCATGAGAGCAGTGGCTGCTGGCTGGGTACCCAGCTCTAAAGGCAGTGCCGCCACCAGCAGCACCACAGAAGTAAGGTATGAAGGGGGGTCATCACAGCCTGAAATATTTTCATAGGGGGTCCCAGCAAAAAAAGTTTGAGAACCCCTGTTTTAGAGCATGCCAGCAAAGTCCACATGCAGCAGTTAGAGATCTAGAGACCTTTTAGAGTGCACAAGCAGGGTCTACATATGGCAGTTAGAGCACAGCACTTTAGAGAGTGCTATAGCTTACATCTCCAGTCACTGGCGGAGACTCCAGTACCTAGGTAGGTCCAAGGGCAGAATGAAGGGGGTGGCCATAATGGGAGTGGAGGTGGGAGAGGTCCTGGCCTATCCCAGCCTATGAGAAGAGAGGGGAGGGTAGCTGGGAGCCTTTCCCCGTCCCACTGGAGATGCCCACACCTCTCACCCCCAGGGCTGCGAGGTGCTCAGCAGTGGGTAAGCATGGAGGAAGCTGGGATGCTGTAGCCAGGCAGGGGAGTGCAGGGCCTGAAGTTGCTGGAAGCTGAGGGCAGAGCTGAAGTGATGTCAGAACTCTGGTAGCAGGACAGCTGGACAATAGAGCACCTCGGAGGGAGCAGGAGCCGGGCACAGAGGGGGGAGGCGGGGCTGTGCTGGGCTGTGTGGGGAGTCAGCCCCTGTTCCCCTGGGCCTCCCCCCTGCTCCCTTACTGCCCCATCTTCCTCCCAGCTCCTCTCCACTCTTCACCCCACTTGCCTCAATTCACCCACCCACCACTGTCCATTCCCCCTCTCTCTAGGCGCAGCTGCTCAGCTGGGGAAGGACAGAGGCATGGTTCCAGACTCAAGGGGATGAGGGAATGATCAGGCCTGTCTGAGCTGGAAGTAGCATCCCCCTGGCTGAGTGCCAGTCACCAGGGCCGTCCTTACCCATACGCAAAGTATGCAGCTGTGTAGGGCACCAGGAAATTTGGGGCACCACATTTCCTGGTGCATTGCACAGCTGCGTGCTGCTCCAGCCCCTGCTCCACCCCAGCCCCGCCCTCACTCCACCCCTTCCCCAAAGCCTCCGCCCTGCCCCGCCTCTTCCCTTCCCAGCCCCACCTCTTCCTGCCCCTGCTCCGCCCCACCCCCACCCCCACTCCCACCCCTCTGAGGAGTAAAGCAGGGCTGGGCCTGCACTCACTGGTGGCGGGAAATGCAGTGGCCCAGCCCCAGCTGCGCCGCCGGTGAGTGCAGGGGGGTGGTTCTCCCCTGCCCCCCAAGCCAGCCACGTCCCCCTGAGGAGGCCTGGGGCCAGCCTCCCCCCACCCCGCACAGAGGCCTAGGGCCGCATGCAGTCCCCACCTTGTGGGGCTGCTTAGGGCCCCAGAATAGCTAGGGACGGCCCTGCCAGTCACGAGCCCTGTGCAATCCCAAGAGAGCCTGGCCTATCCCTCACCCCCATGCTGATCCCTCCCAACCCTGCTCCCATCGCCATGAGCATAGCAGTGTCTTCATGTGCTGGGCCCAGATCCAGCCCCTAAATTAATCTGTGTATTACATTTGGGTTACTGAAAACAAGAGAAATGTAAAACAAAGGAACAAAAATCTTTATTATGTTAACTAACTTAAGCTGTTTAAGGTTGCATCCTACAGACCAAAAGATATCACACCACAAAAACACTAGAAGATACCGGTACACAGTGAAGGAACCCCCAAGCATCAAGAAAAGAAAAATGAAGAGCTTTATAAATAAGAGACTGGTCAAATACACCTCAATCTACCATATGTGGACAACTAAGTTGGCAGTCAGCTAATAGTCACTGTCAGTTAACTTAAACTTGGCTACTATGTAAAAGCAACTGTATTATTGCTGTATGTCATTTACAGTGTGCTAACCTGTTTAACCAACACACTGATAAAAATCAACAAACAAATGGCAGCAAACAACATGAAGGCAAGGAAAAAACAAAGTGGTAAGCACCAGTCATAATTTGGGTTAGTGACACTACATCCTAACTCGGGCATATGTTATTCAAAACAATCTTGTTCAGGTACCAATTGGGTACCAATATTACATCCTAACACAGCAATATTAAAAAAAATGGGTTACTGTCCAGTCAGTAGGTTATCTGGAAGACAGCATCCATAAGAAACAACTGGATCTACGTCAACTACTGGTGTATCACAGAGCCATGCAACCAATGGAACAAGAAAGCTAGCTGTTCCTGTTTCCTGACCAGTAAAGCTTACCAGAGGGTGACAACCAGCAGTATGGGTAACCTATAACATGGATGGACAGTACTGTATAGTAACTAATTACAGAACATTTATATATAAAGGTCTCATTTGTAATGTCACTACTCCAAATTTCTGTTTTACTTCTCATATACATAGCACTGTGGGACACACTGTAATAATATTTATCCCAATATTTCAAAACACTCAGCTCACTACTACTACTAATACAGATGGTAACTGTAATTGCCCTAATAGGGTGTGTTGCTACCTGCAATACCATAAGGGCCAAATCACAACACCACATTAAAAAAGGATTGTAATGCTTGAATATAAGGTGGTGTCATATATACAGACACATACACTCTCTCTATATATACACTGATATACACTACAAATATATGCACCATATCCATATTACTCATATATATTAATTATATGGGAGTGCCACCAAGGCTCAATCATAAAACTACATTCCTCAATCAAAGTCCCAGGCCTAACATTCCCAGGCCCACCATAAGGAACAAAACATATAATTGAAAAATAAAATCTGTCCATCAGCTGTACAAGGGAATGTGCAGACTAAGGGAGAGATGGGGCATAAATATATGACCCATAAGGTAAGGTGACCACATAACAGTGTTTAGCCCACTGGGTCATCTTCAGTCCATGCATTATGTTTTTCTGGGACGATGGGTAAACATCCTCCCATAAAAAGACAAAAAGTGGGGGCATGTAGCAGGAAGAGGGCCTAAAACATAAGGCCTTGTATCAGAGGCCTGGTCTGAGGCCTGGGCTAAAGTAGTCAAAACGTTGCTGATATAAAGCAAAGTTAAGTTGTGAGCAAGAGGCAGGCCCTGCTCACAGAATCTGGCAAGAACAGGGTTAATATTGCAGAAACGCACATTCCTAAGTGGTGCGAGGCATAAGAATATATATATGCCAGCACATTCCAGAAAGGTGATGCCAGCACATTCCCCAAAGATAACAAACACACTAACCCATCCTAAAGATAAGGTCAGGATGACAGCATGATGGATAGAAATGTTTTGATCAAACCAACAGGTACAAGGTAATGGGTGGTGGTTAGCTACATCAGAGGGTGGCATCTAACTACATCAGAGGGATGATACATAATTTGTTTGTATCAATGTATTAAGATGTATCTCAGAGGAAATGTCTTTGTCTGGCTGAGGGGAGAATGGAAAGTCCCGCCATTCACTGAGATGGTCCATTCTCACGAGCATACATGTGTTAGGGTATGTCTACACTACGAGAGTAGTTCGATTTCACTTAAATCGAATATGTGGAATCGATATTGCAAAGTCGAACGTGTGTGTCCACACTAAGGACAGTAATTCGACTTTGTGAGTCCACACTAACGGGGAAAGCGTCGACATTGGAAGCAGTGCACTGTGGGCAGCTATCCCACAGTTCCCGCAGTCCCCGCTGCCCATTGGAATTCTGGGTCGAGCTGCCAATGCCTTCTGGGTAAAAAAATATGTAGAGGGTGCTTTTGGGTAACTGTCGTCATCCGTCTGTCACTACCGCCCTCCCTCCCTCCCTGAAAGCGCCGGCGGGAAATCAGTTCGCGCACTTTTCTGGTCAGTGACAGCGCGGATGCCACAGCACTGCGAGCATGGAGCCCGCTGCGACCATCGCTGCAGTTGTGGCCGTTGTCAACGCCTCGCAGCTTATCATCCACCTTTCCCAGAGGCAGATGCAGATAAATCAGGTGAGGAGGCTATGGCACCGCGGTGAGGGCCTGAAGTCTGAGAGTAGCACAGGCCTGTCAGAAAGCACGGGACCCAGCGCCGAGGACATCACGGTGACAATGGGTCATGTGGATGTTGTGGAACGGCGATTCTGGGCCCGGGAAACAAGCACGGACTGGTGGGACCGCATAGTGCTGCAGGTCTGGGATGAATCCCAGTGGCTGCGAAACTTTCGCATGCGGAAGGGGACTTTCCTTGAACTTTGTGAGTTGCTGTCCCCTGCCCTGAAGCGCAATGACACCCGGATGCGAGCAGCCCTGACTGTCCAGAAGCGAGTGGCCATAGCCCTCTGGAAGCTTGCAACGCCGGACAGCTACCGGTCAGTCGCGAACCACTTTGGCGTGGGCAAATCTACCGTGGGGGTTGTTGTGATGCAAGTAGCCAACGCAATCATTGAGGTACTGCTCTCAAAGGTAGTGACCCTGGGAAACGCGCAGGCCATCATAGATGGCTTCGCCGCGATGGGATTCCCAAACTGCGGTGGGGCTATAGCTGGAACTCACATCCCTATCCTGGGACCGGAGCACCAGGCCAGCCAGTACATTAACAGAAAGGGCTACTTTTCAATGGTGCTGCAAGCACTGGTGGACCATCGGGGACGTTTTACAAATATCAACGTTGGATGGCCTGGCAAGGTTCATGACGCTCGCGTTTTCAGAAACTCTGGTCTGTTTAGACGGCTGCAGGAAGGTATTTACTTCCCGGACCACAAAATAACTGTTGGGGATGTGGAGATGCCTACAGTGATCCTCGGGGACCCAGCCTACCCGCTAATGCCCTGGCTCATGAAGCCCTATACTGGCGCCCTGGACACTGAAAAAGAACTGTTCAACTACCGGCTGAGCAAGTGCAGAATGGTGGTGGAGTGTGCTTTTGGCCGTCTCAAGGGGAGATGGAGAAGCTTACTGACTCGCTGTGATCTCAGCGAAACCAATATCCCCATTGTTATAGCAGCTTGCTGTGTGCTCCACAATCTCTGTGAGAGCAAGGGGGAGACCTTTATGGCGGGGTGGGAGGTTGAGGCAAATAGCCTGGCTTCTGATTACGCCCAGCCAGACAGCCGGGCGATTAGAAGAGCCCAGCGGGACGCGCTGTGCATCCGGGAGGCTTTGAAAGCTAGGTTCCAGAGTGAGCAGGGTAACCAGTGACTTTTAAGTTTCTGTACAGAGAAGCTGAACCTGCCCCCGTTTCTTTACCCAGTTAATGTTGACTATCCTCTCCAGTTACATACCCCCTTTACCCCCTTCCAAAAAAATAAAATCAGTTCTATTTTGTTAATGAACACCGTTGTCTTTATTACTGTTTTCGCGGGAATGTTTTAAACCTGGGACGCAGACTGTGGTGGGGAGCGGGTGTAGTGTACTGATGCAAATGACGCTTCTAAACTCCAGGAATGACAGGCTCCGCAGTGGTGGACTGGTTGTTTCAACGGAGCCTGCCAGCCCTCCTGATCGGGACTGCGTGTATGTGGGGGCTATGTGACTTTGTGGCAGGGGGAGGAGGGTTACAGATCCCCTGCTGCGTGGCTCTGTGATCCAGGATAAGGACCGCTGCATAAGATCTGTAACTGCCCTCCCCCGCCACAAAGTCACAGAGCAACCCCCCCCCCCACAGAACATGAAAACCACCTCCCAAACTGACCAGGGTAACTAGTCACTGCACTGTGTATGTGCCCTGCTGCTGGACCTGCCCCCGCCTCTGTACCCTGCTAAAGGTGACTGTCCTGTCCAATTACCAACCCCCTTCCCCCCCTTCAGACAGACTCTCCTCCAAAAGAACATGATGGAAACAGTAATTAACAGAAACGTATATTTTATTAGCAACTACACATGAAACGGGGGGTTGAAACTTGGACGGGGGCTTGTGTGAGGCGGGAAGGAAAGGACTTGTCAAATTTTGGGGAATGAGAGCCTTCTAGTAGTAGAGCAGTCTGCAGGGGTGGAGTGAGAGTTTTCACGGACTCTGCCGCCCCTCCTTCTTTGGACTTTGGGTGAGGGGGGTATGGGACTTGGTGGCGGGGGAGGGCGGTTAGAGATAGACTGCAGCGGGGCTCTGTCCTCCTGCCTCCGTTCCTGCAGAACATCCACAAGGCGCCGGAGCGTGTCCGTTTGCTCCCTCATTAGTCCAAGCAGCGTTTGAGTCGCCTGCTGGTCTTCCTGCCGCCACCTCTCCTCCCGTTCCATGTGTGAACGGTGCATTTGGGACAAGTTCTCCCTCCACTGGGTCTGCTGGGCTGCCTGGGCTCGGGAGCAGCCCATGAGTTCCGAGAACATGTCTTCCCGTGTCCTCTTCTTCCTCCGCCTAATCTGCGCTAGCCTCTGGGAGTGTGATGCCAGGCTGGGTTGGGAGACAGTCGCAGATGTGGCTGTGGGAATGGGAAAAAGGGAGTGAATTCCTCAGAAAGATAAATGTAGTTGTGAACAAAGAACATAGTCTTTCTCTGTGAACAAGACCATGCACTGCACCTATCACATGCGCACTCAGGACAAGGTCGAATTTTCGGCCCTCGCCTTCAGTACCTGGGGTCTTGCACTGCCGATCTGAGAAGCGGGGCAGGACACCGGAATTTGTGTAGCAGGCAGACATGGTAAGCCATAGACTTGTGGCTGCTTAAAACTTTAATAGTAGCACTGGCCTCCTTTCACATTGAAAGCAATGCCAGTCTCTGCTGCCAGCAATCCGGCAAGCATGAACTCTGCCCCTGTCCCACCCCCTCGCGGCTGTCCCAGGGAAAGATCCCTGTATGCTGCCCCTCTCCCGCCTCCACCGCGTGGCTGTAAACCGCCGGTTACAGTTCTGTAAAGGAACGGGCAAGCAGTCCCAATACTAACATTCCCCTACCTAATTCAAAGCAGGTAACCATGAGCGACATCACCCTGATGAGGATCTCAGACAGTGATAAAGAAAGAATGCTTCGGGAAAGCCTGCAAAGACCAGGGCCGTATGCCGCCATGCTCTGCAGGGCAATGATCCGGAGTACTTGATTGTCTCCTGGCGCGGAAACATTTCCTACCACGGAGGACCCAATAAGGCCGCTCTCCCCAGGAACCTGATGCAAAGGCTTTCCAATTACCTCCAGGAGAGCTTCGTGGAGATGTCCCAGGAGGATTACTGCTCTATCCCCGGACATGTAGACCCCATTTTACTGTAGCTGCACTGGCAGGGACTAAACAGTAGAGCGGCTTGGGCAGAACAATCATGCAAAACCGGACATTGTTAGATTTTTTTTCAATAGTTGCACTGCCCAGGACTGAAACGTTAAGCGCCTAGGGCAAACTAATCATGAAAAACCCATTGTTGTTATTGTTAATATTCCAGTTCTGTTAAAATTAAATGTTTAGATGTTTAAAACACTTACTGCTTGATCCTTCCCCTGATTCTGTGTCCGGGTTAACGGCTGGGGACAGTTGGTAGGGGATCTCTGTAAGGGTGATGAAGAGATCCTGGCTGTCGGGGAAATCAGCGTTGTAAGCGCTGTCGACTGCCTCGTCCTCTTCATCTCCTTCCTCATCTTCCCCGTCCGCTAACATGTCCGAGGAACCGGCCGTGGACAATATCCCATCCTCAGAGTCCACGGTCAGTGGTGGGGTAGTGGTGGCGGCCGCACCTAGGATGGAATGCAGTGCCTCGTAGAAACGGGATGTCTGGGGCTGGGATCCGGAGCGTCCGTTTGCCTCTTTGGTCTTCTGGTAGCCTTGTCTCAGCTCCTTGATTTTCACGCGGCACTGCGTTGCATCCCGGCTGTATCCTCTCTCTGCCATGGCTTTAGAGATCTTCTCGTAGATCTTTGCATTCCGTCTTTTGGAGCGCAGCTCGGAAAGCACGGACTCATCGCCCCACACAGCGATCAGATCCAACACTTCCTGATCAGTCCATGCTGGGGCCCTCTTTCTATTAGATTGCATGGCCATCTCTGCTGGAGAGCTGTGCATCGTTGCCAGTGCTGCTGAGCTCGCCACGCTGTCCAAACAGGAAATGAGATTCAAACTGGCCAGACAGGAAAAGGAATTCAAATTTTCCCGGGGCTTTTCCTGTGTGGCTGGTCAGAGCATCCGAGCTCGGACTGCTGTCCAGAGCGTCAACAGAGTGGTGCACTGTGGGATAGCTCCCGGAGCTATTAGCGTCGATTTCCATCCACACCTAGCCTAATTCGATATGGCCATTTCAAATTTACCGCTACTCCCCTCGTTGGGGAGGAGTACAGAAGTCGAATTTAAGAGACCTCTATGTCGAACTAAATAGCTTCGTGGTGTGGACGGGTGCAGGGTTAATTCGATGTAACGGCGCTAAATTCGACATAAACGCCTAGTGTAGACCAGGCCTTAGTGTACCTATAACCATTGAGCCAGGGCATTAACACCGTGTTTTGTCGGCAATAAACCTGACCAAGTTCCTTCGCTGAAAATCGAGTCTGTGGATTTATTGGGCAGTTCGATCGGAGCCTGCTGTATGGGCTATCTGGCCAGAGTCAGTACAGCATGCAGAGAGAACACACACATGTAGCCAAACATCCAAAACTTATTTTGTCAATCAGTGTCTCAGTCGGGGGTCTGTGATTAACTTTGCATTTGAAAAGAGGTTCATCAACAAAAGTTTTGAGAACCTCTGATCTATCAAAGTTAGCTAGTTCTGAGCAGTATTCAAAGTTAGGGTTAAAGTTAGACAAGGCAATAGAACAAAAATTAGCCATAAAATAATGAATTTTCACAAAATTGTAATGACATACAGTAGAGTTCCCAATTTTAGGAAGTACACAGCAAGACAATTATGAGTTCAAGGTTAGTTCTTTGAGCTATAACAAAATAACTTTAGTAAACCAGGTGATGATTAGATCAGCCTTAATATACAAGCCGCAAATAATATTTCCATACAATCATAGTGCACTGTAGGTGAAAAAGAGACATTTGAATTAGGCACCCCAAGCAACTTAGGATATGTCTACACTACAATGTTTGGTCAATGTAAATTACACCCGTGTACAGCCACCAACTTTTGTAGATCACTTGGGCACAAGCACAGTTGGCTGCTTGCGTCAGTGCTGCACGTCCTCACCACGAGGGGTTGTGTCAATGGAAAATGCAGTGCACTATGGGCAGGTATTCTAGCATGCCCCACACCAGTGCTCAGTGCTTTGTGGGATATCAGCAATTTTCTTAGGGATTTCTGAGACCAAGTGGTCAAATTCCCACAATGCCACTTTTTCCGTCCCATTATGTTTATTCCATCCCATAATTTTCATGCTATTTTCAAAATTCGGATACTCCTGTTCGCCACTTTTCAGTTTTTGCCATCTCTCTGGCAGAAGTATGGACCCTGCACAGCTCAGCACAATTCTGATCACCATTGCTAATACAAGGCACATGATTCTTCTGTATGTATAGATTTATCTAGATGCCCTTCCCCTTCATTAGCAGGCATATGGGCACTCACCTGGCAAGACTGAATTGACTCTAGCGAAGTTTGAAACAGCTCTTGGCTCACTGCTAGGGTGACCAGATGTCCCGATTTTATAGGGACAGTCCCAATTTTTGGGTCTTTTTCTTATATGGGCTCCTATTATCCCTCAGCCCCGTCCTGATTTTTCACATTTGCTGTCTGGTCACCCTACTCACTGCATGGTTTGTGTCTCACTCCCTTCAAAGCACCAGAAATTCCCTATGGACTCTTTTAGCAGTAAACATTGATTTTAAAATCTTATGCTTTTGATTAGATTAGATTATCTCACCCTTCATTCTGGTGTCCAGGGAGTCTCTTGCTGTGGTGAAAATTCCTTCTGGGTACCTTTTGATTTTCAGGAAAGCTCTTTCTTTCCCAAGGCTACTTATAGTTAGGAGTCCGGACATTAAGGTATCAAAATCCAAATTCTTGTCCACAAAGGACTTCTAGTTAACAAAAATTATCTCTTGGGAGAGTAGAATTACTGTACACTGCTTATATGAATTGGCTAGGCTGATCTGAGTTAGGATCAGGACACATCTGCATTCAGGACCTCTGGACCTGTAAAGGAAGATGGTGGGATCTCTTTGATGAAGATGAAAGATGAACTGGATTGCTTCAACAAAGAGAACAATTAATGGGATGTGGCACCCTTTTTTACAGCATCTTTCCATTCACTTGTAGTGTGGGCTGACCTAGTTCCAAAATGGGACCAGTTTATTGATATTGGCACCTCTGTATTGGCATTCCCAAAATTTTGGGAGGTAACCATCTCTGATTTACAGATGATATATTTATTTCTTGGACAGGTCAAAGTGTCATTGCACATCTACTCATCCAGTAGATGGCACCCACACTATAGAAAAGCTCATCTTTCCAAGGATTTCAAGCCTTTTCTTTCAGAGGGGTAGCCGTCTTAGCCTGTATCAGCAAAACCAATGAAGAGTCCTTCTGGCACCTTAGAGTCCTCCCCAGCGAGGGAAGCAGCGCTTTGCTGGGTCGAATTTGGGGTAGTGTGGATGCAAATTGATGGTATTGGCCTCCGGGAGCTATCCCAGAGTGCTCCATTGTGACTGCTCTGGACAGCACTTTGAACTCCGATGCACTAGCCTGGTACACAGGAAAAGCCCTGGGAACTTTTGAATTTCATTTCCTGTTTGGATGATTGGAACAGTATCCCTGATAATGTCACGGCAAACCTGGTGGCTGAACTTTGTGACTTTGTCCTCACCCACAACTATTTCAGATTTGGGGACAATTTATACCTTCAAGTCAGCGGCACTGCTATGGGTACCCTCATGGCCCCACAGTATGCCAACATTTTTATGGCTGACTTAGAACAATGTGTCCTCAGCTCTTGTCCCCTAGCGCCCCTACTTTACTTGCGCTACATTGATGACATCTTCATAATCTGGACCCATGGGAAGGAGGCCCTTGAGGAATTCCACCAGGATTCAACAATTTCCACCTCAGCCTGGACCAGTCCACACAAGAGATCCACTTCCTGGACACTACAGTGCAAATAAGTGATGGTCATATAAACACCACCCTATACCAGAAACCTACTGACCGCTATACTTACCTACATGCCTCCAGCTTTCATCCAGACCACATCACACGATCCATTGTCTACAGCCAAGGCCTAAGATACAACCGCATTTGCTCCAATCCCTCAGACTGAGACAAACACCTACAGGATCTCTATCAAGCATTCTTAAAACTACAATACCCACCTGCTGAAGTGAAGAAACAGATTGACAGAGCCAGAAGAGTACCCAGAAGTCACCTACTCCAGGACAGGCCCAACAAAGAAAGTAACAGAACGCATCTAGCCGTCACCTTCAGCCCCCAACTAAAACCTCTCCAGCGCATCATCAAGGAAATACAACCTATCCTGAAGGACGATCCCTCACTTTCACAGGCCTTGGGAGACAGGCCAGTATTCGCTAACAGACAGCCCCCCTACATGAAACAAATACTCACCAGCAACCACACACCTACAACAAAAACACTAACCCAGGAACCAATCCCTGCAACAAATCCTGGTGCCAACTCTGTCCGCATATCTAACCAAGGGACACCATCATAGGACCTAACCACATCAGCCACACCATCAGGGGCTCATTCACCTGCACATCTACCAATGTGATATATGCCATCATGTGCCAGCAATGCCCCTCTGCCATGTACATGGCCAAACCTGACAGTCTCTTCGCAAAAGAATAAATGGACACAAATCAGACATCAAAAATTGTAACATTCAAAAACCAGTAGGAGAGCACTTCAATCTCCTTGGACACTCAATAACAGACTTAAAAGTGGCCATTCTTCAACAAAAAAACTTCAAAAACAGACTTCAACGAGAAACTGCAGAACTGGAATTAATTTGCACACTTGACACCATCAAATTAGACCTGAATAAAGACTGGGAGTGGCTGGGTCACTACAAAAGGTAATTTCCCCTCTGTTGATACACCGTCTTGTCAACTGTTGGGAATGGGCGACATCCACCCTGATTGAATTGGCCTCGTTAGCATTACAGAAAGTAATTTTCCCTTTGTTGATATTCACCCCTTCTTGTCAACTGTTGGGAATAGGCCACTTCCACCTTGACTGAATTGGCCTCCTTAGCACTGACCCCACACTTGGTAAGGCAACTCCCATCTTTTCATGTGCTGTAATATATATACTGCCTACTGTATTTTTCACTCCATTCATCTTATGAAGTGGGTTTTAGCCCACGAAAGCTTATGCCCAAATAAATTTGTTAGTCTCTAAAGCGCTACAAAGCCTTTTCTTGGAGCTCTTTCATTTCTTAATTAGCATTGTTAATTAAAATATACACTAACAAAATTGTTTGAAAAGTCTTTTCGCTCCATTTTCTGTTGACAATTTTTCTTGATCCATTTCAACAATAGGATGAAAGTTTTTTCATATTTTGTTATAATTGGGCGATAATCATCTTTTCTGGTTTTACTTCATTTTGAAGTTTAAAGTTTATTCTTCTTTTCCCCCCCACTGAGCTCTAATACTAACATGTTCTGACATCTTATGTCAAGTCACTAAAGGGACACTGGTTAGGTTTAAAATTTTTATGTATATTCTTACTTTGTTACTAACTCTTGAATACAACAATTCATAGAATCATGGAATATCAGGATTGGAAGAGACTTCAGGAGGTCTAGTCCAACCCCCTACTCAAAGCAGGACCAATCCCCAATGGAAACAATTGTAGAAAAATCTAGATGACTTTCTATCATTTAGCTTACGTAACTTTTTGCAGTTGACCAAGCTTGGAATAGATCATTTAACTTTTGGAAACATCCTACTAGGCCCCAAGAGTTTATACTGCACCTGCCTGGAGCTCTAGAGGTGTTACCATACTACAAATAATAGACTAGAAACTGACTTTAAACAGGAATGAAACTGACACTTTCAAGTCACTTTCACAGTATTACCAACCCCAAATGTTCCAAAATCATGAGTCAGACTCATCAAAAATCATGTGATTGGCTTAAAAACGAGATTACATAAAAATAAAAGATGTTGTGTTCTTTTTATTTGCCTTCTGCTTTTTAGCCTTAAGGGTGCCCTGGGGTCACATTTTAAAGCTTTCTCCACAGCCACGAGGGCTAGAAACCTTACATTTTTCTTTAAGAATGAACGCTGGAATCATCACAAGGGGCTTAAACACAACACTACAGTGATTGAGTTGCAGGTCTCACAGGAGAATATTTAAAACCAAACACTAAGAAAATTCCACATATTAAAGTTGGAAAAAAATTGGAATCTTCTGAGGTATCTCAGGGCCACTGCAGGCGGGAAAAGAAAATAAACAGGCACAGGAGCTCTGGGCAGCTCTTCCTCTTCGAAAAAAAGTTAGAGGGTCAAATTTTCCAGTCTTTAATCATGTAAAACGTCTATTGCTGTCAGTGCCTCCACTCATAGAGATTAACATATGCTCAATAACTATGCACCTCATACATAAATATCTGAGCCATCTTAGCCAGGGCTACATATTTTATATACATTGGCTCAGGGACTATATTTTCTGGCGTCTTGTGAACAGTGCTGAGCGCACAGAGGGTACCCAGTGAATAATACAAATCGTGACAATAATCATTGACTTTATGGACTCTATGGATGCAATTTCTGTTCTTTTTTCTGCAATTGGCCTGAATACAGCTGAAACCCTAAGACTTTGACTTTGAGGCATAAACACATTTGATACTCATACGTCACTTTCTCATTCCTTCCTTTTCTCAAACTCAGAACAAAAAATGACAAAACAAGATGGTTTTCAGTTAAAATGTAAAATTTCACATTGCTCTACAACCCAGCCTGGGGCAGAACCTGCCACTCCTTGGGGGTTAAGCGATCTCCTCTCAGCTGACTCTCATTCTCTCTCTTTCTTCATCCATCCTGACCTCTCTGCTGCTTTGCATGCTGTCAACCATGACATCCTTCCCAATCGCCTGGGACTGATTGCTGGAGTCTCAGAGAACTGGCCTTCTTGGTTTTACTCCCATCTATCGGAGTTCTCTCTCTCTTTTTTTGTTTTTGTTTTTTTTGTTTTTTTGTTTTTGCAGCATGCAGCAGAGAGATAGGCCGGTCCAGTGGATAGGGTGCTAACCCTGAGAGACCTGGGTTCATTTCCCTACTTCCCCCATGGGCTTCCTGTGTGACCTCAGGCCAGTGCCTTAGGGACAGAGTTTCAAAGGTTTTTAGGCACCCAAAGATGCAGCTAGGCATCTAGTGGGGTTAATAAAGCACCTAACCTTCCAAGCACTTTTAAAAATCTCGCTTGGTGCCTAAATACCTTTGGAAATCTGGCCTTTAGTCTCTCTGTGCCTCAGTGCTGCATCTGTACAATGCGGATAATAGCACTGCTCTACCTCACCGAGGGGCTGTGCTTCCGTTATACAAGGCGCTGGTGAGACCTCACGAGAACAAATGGATATAAACTGGCCGTGGGGAAGTTTAGGCTTAAAATTAGACGAAGGTTTCTAACCGTCAGAGGGGTGAAATTTTGGAACAGCCTTCCGAGGGAAACGGTGGGGGCGAAAGACCTCTCTGGCTTCAAGATTAGGCTAGATAAGTTTATGGAGGGAATGGTTTGATGGGATAACGTGATTTTAGTCAATTAGGCATTAACATGCCATCGCTGGTAAAATGAGGGTCCGGCTGTAGAATCTTGCCTGTATGCTCGGGGTTCTACTGATCGCCATATTTGGGGTCGGGAAGGAATTTTCCTCCAGGGTAGATTGGCAGAGGCCCTGGAGGTTTTTCGCCTTCCTCCGCAGCATAGGGCAGGGGTCGCAGGCTGGAAGATTCTCTGTGTCTTGAAGTCTTTAAATCATGATCTGGAGACTTCAACAGCTGAGTTAAGGGAAAGTGGGTGGGTCAGCTTTTGTGGCCTGCATCATGCGGGAGGTCAGACTAGATGACCATATTGGTCCCTTCTGACCTTAAAGTCTATGAGTCTATGAGTCTATGAAATAGGTTAGACGTTGTGAGGTGCTCAGATACTGTGGTGAAGGGGCCACATAAGTACCACAGGTAGAGTGGGAACCTCTTTGTACCTCTGCTATCCCTTCTCTTGGTTTTGGCACCTTCTTTTCACTTATCCCCCTGACATCTCCCTCTTTTTTTGATTGTGACCTTGGCTGTATTTCTTCTATTCTGATAACACTGCTCATCCTCTGAGGTCTCTTTTCACCATCCCCATGCAGTGGGATTCCTGTTTTACAGATCTAGGAACTGGAGTGCCTGGCTATGCTTTCAGGTGCAACTAAAGACTTCCAGATCCTTTATTTAATTTAATTAGCAGCCCTTTCTATCACCCTGCATTTGTTTTAAACAAATTACTGACTCCCTGCTCCTGGGACACAGGCTGGGAGCAGCACCTCTCCTCTGCAGAACTCATTACATTCCACACTCGGACTGCGCTGCAGTTAAGAGCTCTGTCTGGGGCTTGGGCGTGCGCGGTGGGCAGATTTGTCTGTAATTTAGAGGATGGGCAGGAGCCCTTTGCCACCCCCTAAAGGGCACCCCTAAATATTCAGGCCAACTGTCCAGAGCTAAATGTGTTTACCTCAACACAAAATTTAAACCACAATCTTCTTTGTGATTTTCCCTGCGACTTTCAAAGAGATAGAGTGCCCTGTTTGTTTTAGGATAAACATATTTTGAGACCTCTTTGGGATTACATTTTATTTCCAGTTTGATGTATGAGCTCAGTAGCATAGCTTCAGAGTAGGAGTTTAAGGAAAGAGGAAGGGGGAAGGGGATGAAGTACCCTTCTTAGAAGTGGAATATGGTATGGTGTCAATAGGGACTCCATTGGCTCTCTTTCCCTTCAACTATATGTCTCTTTGACTGTAACTACAATAAACAGAGTTTGTACCAATCCAGAGTTCATTGGGAGATGATTCTCGCCTTTAGCTTGGCTCAATGCGTGACCCCAAGTTATCTATTTCCTTATACCAGTACTTTGTAACTTCTAAGTAAAAGAATATCAAAATTGCATATCCAGAGGTCCAATCTGACCCTTTAGGCTCCCAAAAGTTCCCAGTGACTCTGACAGCAGTTTCCAACAGTGCAGGTATTTTTGTTTTCACTTTTCTGTTGAACAAAATGTCAGCAGGTGACAGCCTATGCTTCATTGGGGCCATGCTGTAATTTAACAGAGTCTGACTCCGCATTCTTTTTCATAGGCATGTTATTATTTTGACATAGTTTCCCATCAGCCTGTTCAATTGAGAAAAATGGGGACTAGAGATTACATGTCTAAACCCATACATCACTGCAAACTGCTTTAACTCATGCCCACTAAACTGTGGCCCATTGTCAGACATTACTCTATTAGGTATGCTGTATCTAGTAAAAATAGATTTGATATGCACAATGACCTGTTTAGCTTTAGTGTATTCTAGTAAGGCTACCTCAGGGAAGGGAGTCTAATAGTCAAGTACATAATATTTTCCAGCCTAAAGAAACACATCAATGCCTATGTGACGTTGCACTCCATACGCTTTATAAAAATATGTTTATAAGTGTGAATATGATGTAACTGGAATATGCTTTATGCAAAAGGTCTCTTGTAAAGTATCATTACAAAGGTTATTATCTACTGAGTATGTTCCTCCTACTTGTATGAATGTATCATTCTTGTATCTGAAACTAGGAATATGAAGAATAACTCTGAGGTCCTATTGTAATTATGCAAAGTGTGGGCCATTAGTGGTGGTTTAGAATCTTGATGGCTCCCATTGACTAGGACAATTGGTTTATTTACTTGCAAAACTTCCTGTATACATGAGGGCCAGCCCTGGAAGAATGGATGGGGTCTCAAAGGACATGTGAACATGTCACCTGATACTGGAATCCATCTTAAACCTGGTGCTTTTCCATTTAGAAGGAGGGACGGGAACCCAGAGAGACAAAAGATTCCTGCCTTGTGCCAAAGATATAAAAGGGGGTGGAACAGAACAAAGGGGGTCCCAGTCATGAGAAAGCCGCTGCTTTTCACCTAAGATGCCTGCTGGAACTAACAAGGACTGTACCAGGGGAAAGGATTGGGCCCAGATTAGGAAGGAGTCTAGTCTGTGAAAGAAGCTTATTGGACCATCTCTGAGGATGAGATTTACCTGTAATCAGTTTCTTAATGTATTAGGCTTAGACTTGCGTGTATTGTTTTATCTTGCTTGGTAACTTACTTCGTTCTGTCTGTTATTACTTGGAACCACTTAAATCCTACTTTTTATACTTCTGTTTATTGATAACCCCAGAGTAAGTGATTAATGCCTGCAGGAGCAAACAGCTGTGCATACCTCTCTATCAGTGTTATAGAGGGCGGACAATTTATGAGTTTACCCTGTATAAGCTTTATACAGAGTAAAATAGATTTATTTGGGGTTTGGACCCCATTGGGAACTGGGTGTCTGGGTGCTGGAGATAGGCAACCTGCTGAGCAGTTTTTGGTTAAAGCCTTCAGCACTGGGGGCGTGGACCAGACCTGGGTCTGTGTTGCAGCAAACTAGCATGTCTGGCTCAATAAGGCAGGGTTCTGGAGTCCCAAGCTGGCAGGGAAAATGGTCTCGGAGGTAATCTCAGCACATCAGGTGACAGTCCCAAGGGGGTCTCTGTGACCAAACCCGTCACAGCCTACTTGCTTCAGGGGCCAATTTTTCCGGTGACATCCAATATGGGCGGTTTCTCTTGAGCTGACCTGTATTTTGGCATGTGAGACAAGCCTGACAGCTTTCTCAAGTTTACTGCTTGTTTGAGGCTGGGATAAAATGTGTCTGGCCCTTCTCTTAGATTTTCCAATCCCTAAATGATCTGCATGTATCCTTTAAAACATATTTTTCTGTAACATCTTAGGAAACATTGTCCTGGTGCCTTTAAATAAAATCCCATCTACCCCTTAAATTGATGATATGGACTGGGAATATGATCTCTTGGCTACCCAATGCTAATAGCCTTAGGCTATGTCTACACTACAAAGACAATTACTGCAGTGACTGATCTCCAAGTGACAGATTTTCATTACCAATGTGGAAGCAGAGAAAGAACTGACAGGAAGGGGATGCAATGGATGACAGTTCGTTAGCAAGAGTTAGGCTAACTGTAACCCTAATAACGCGAGATTTGTAGAAGCGAGGAATGTGTGAGGCAAGTGGGAAAGAACTGTGTGAGAAGTTGTTGTGACCTTGTGTAGATAATGTGTAGATAATATGGAATGTAGACTGAGTCTACATTAGTGAGCAAAACAAGATATCAGAATGACCTATGTATAAACAAAATGCAGCTGTTGCTCATTATTGTCTGTAACAAAAGGTATAAATGCTTGCTGTAATTGTTTACCTGTTGAGAGATCTGCTTAGCTCTCGCCCTCTATGCAATTGATAGAGAGAAAATAAAGCATCTGACTTGCTGTACCCAAACAAAAAGTGAGAACTGTTTTTTTCTCCGACACCAATCTGCCTGGAGCATCAGTTGATCAGGCTGACACCACAGGATCGTTTGGGGAGGAGATGACGAAACGCATCAAGTGTCTAGATTTTAAAGCTTTATTGATAAAATAATAAAATCACAGCAAAGAGTGCTGGGAACGCTCCCACGTCACTCAGGGGAAGGAAGAAAGCATTAGAGCCCCAAGCCCTAACCCACTTTCATAGTCACACACACTACCCAAAGCTGGCCACGCTTGGGTGTAACGTAAGAAGAAGATGGGGGGGGGGGGAAGGATGGATGGGAGTGTTGTCCTGGGCCCAGGGCATCCGAGAATCTGCTGTGCTCTGTGAATTGTTCCAGCTCTCAGGAGGGTTTTAAGTCCTGGGCTTCTTTGGGGGTGTTCCATTCCGCGACCTCTATTCCTGGTGCCTTTTGTGCCAGTCCAAACCGGCTTTCTGTGGTCTCCTCGACTTTCTCCAAAACACACCAGCTAGGCGCTGTTGTCCTCTTTGTTTTCCTCTGTGCTGTCCTTCACTTGTCTCGCTTCTTATGGGCTGGCTCTGCAAGTCTGTGTCTGTGGATTCTGGGACCCCCCTCTTTCTTGGCCGGCAGCCGAGAGTCAGATGTGTGCTGTGGCCCTGAGCTGGCTGGTTAGTGTCTTATCTTCGGGCCTAGCAGGAGCGTGGGGTTAACCCGTTCTCTGCTCTTCTCTCTCTTTCTCTCTCCCCTCTCTTGGCCTCTCCTACTCCTGTAAAGGAATCTTCCATTCTCCACTCACACACCTTTGACCCTCCCCAAAATGCTTTGCGATGGTTGCAACAGCATTAGCCACATACAATGCTGATCTGCCTTCCCCGGGGACTCCCTGAGGGAGGGGGCCATTGGGGTGTGACATCCACACTACCCTCCTTGGGTCGGTGGTGCACGTCCTCACCAGGAGCGCTTCCACCAAACTAAGAGGGGCAGTGTGGGGAGCCAAGAGCCTGGTCTCTCAGCTCCTCTGGCAGTTCCCTGCTGGGAGCCCAGATGCCCCTCAGCTCCCGGAACGCTGCCCTTCCACTGGCCTCTCCATTCCCCACCAGGATCAAGGGGAAGCCTTCAGGGGCTTCCCACCTTGCCATTCCCCACTGGGAGTGGGGGGAAGCCACCAAGGGCTTCTTGCCCCTGCGGAGTGGGGTCCAGCTGTCACAGCTTCTCACACCCTCCCTCCCCTGCCCATTGCCCCGCTGGGAGCCCTGCGGCTTTGTCAATTTCAGAGCTCCAGAGCTGTGAAATTGACAAGACAGCCCATGTTCCCAGCTGGGAGAGGGGTGGGGAATCCACCCGGAGTGAGCTGGGTCCAGCCACCCTGATTTCTCGCTCTGTCTCCCAGCCGGGAGTGGGGGCCAGCCACCCAGTTCTCCAGAGGAGCGGGGGGCAGCTGGGCTCTGCCATGAAATTAACAAGAATAAGAGCCAAAAGCCGATGTAAACAATGCTGTGTCTCAATGGACACTGCGTCACCCTAACTACACCAACATAAAACCTATGGCTCTTGTTGAGGTGGTTTTATTATGTTGGCATAATTACTTTCTGAAGGTTTTCATCCTGAGCAGTAGTTCTGGCAGTCACAGCCCACGATTTGAATGAGACTGAACAAGCTTTTTAAAAATCAGTTTGAAATGTACAAACATCTAGCTCTGGATTTTGCTCCACTGCTGCTTATGTTAAATGCTCTAGAGAGTGTGTCTGTAAGCACCAAACCTTCACCAGGTTGTTATTCTGTTTGCAAATCAGACATTTGTAGCTGAAAAAATAATCTCTGTATTATCAGAGCGATGTCTGCCTTGCCCCTTTTGGCAGGGCAATATGTGGTGTCGGAGAATAACAGAGTTCTCACTTTTTGTTTGGGTACAGCAAGTCAGATACTTTATTTTCTCTCTATCAATTGCATAGAGGGAGAGAGCTAAACAGGTCTCTCAACAGGTAAACAATTACAGCAAGCATTTATACCTTTTGTTACAGACAATAATGAGCAACAGCTGCATTTTGTTTATACATAGGTCATTCTGATATCTTGTTTTGCTCACTAATGTAGACTCTTAGTCTACATTCCATATTATCTACACATTATCTACACAAGGTCGCAACAACTTCTCACACAGTTCTTTCCCACTCGCCTCACACATTCCTCGCTTCTACAAATCTCGCGTTATTAGGGTTACAGTTAGCCTGACTCTTGCTAACAAACTGTCATGCATTGCATCCCCTTCCTGTCAGTTCTTTCTCTGCTTCCACAACCCCCCCCTTTTGTACTACTAGTACAACAAACATTTTCAAATCTCTATTTGCATTAAGTCTTGGAATTCAGATTCTACTTCAGATGCTTCAACCTTAGGGGTTTTGATTGGATGTAATGACAATGCATGATGAGCATGGACATGAAAGGTCCTATTATTACATCCTTTACAACAACAATAACATACTCCTACACTAACTAACACCAACACAAACAATAATATTCCCATAGCAATAATATGATGGGGTTGTTGTACAGTCTTAGTCATAAAACACAATACATCATACTTAGTACATAAGGTGGACACTCTATAAGCTGTATGAAAGGCATACTTTTCAACTTGATATATATTTTGAAGCATGTGAATTTGCCCTTGTACTTCAGAGATTTTCTGAATCTCTGGTAACAGTGAAAGCAAATTTTGAAATCGATCAGGTACTAAACTAGTCCAATTAAAGGGTATCTGGAACCTAAGGGCTACTTGCAAAATTCTATCTGCAGGCCAGTAAATAATATGATTGCCTGCAGTGGTAATGAGATTAAAATGTATGTCTTGCAATGTGGTGGTTTTAACATACACACAGCTATCATTAGCTTGAAAAAGTAAGTGTCCTGTCAGGGTAGTTCCTTGTCCCCTACCCTCCCAGCAAACGTAGACATGAACAGTGACAACTTCTCCTGGCTTCAGTTTACGGATACACTGAAGCTGTGGGGGTTCTTATGGCCAAAATGTCCATTGACTTCCTAACTCCATCCAAATGTCAGATGTAATCCCAGGAGCACTGACTAAAAATCGATTGGGCATACCAGGTAGTCTAATTTCCCAGATGTCTCGGTGAATTACCCAATCCCACATGCATCCTCCCCATGGACCTGGCAGGATTCGGTATGTGGGAGCCCACAACCCCCTAACCGGTCCATATGCTTGGAAGGAGCATTGAGAACGTCCGCACTTCCACCCAGAAGGTCTCCAAGTATGTCTCCATGGCCACAGATCAGATGGTACTCCTGATGTGTCTGTAAGGGCAGTGGGCCAAGCCTGATGCTCTAGATCATTCCGAATGGCCATTAGCTGGTCATTCAGGAAATCCTGAATTTCTGAACATGCTAGATCCCACTGCAATGCCTTCCCAGCCTCAGTGATATTCAATACCATCTCTGTCAGCAACTTCTGGGTCATTGAACTAAGGGTGGAAATAACATGTAACTCACCAACTCCAGCCTGTACCTGGGTTAGTTGTGCCCCAGAAACAAGGCCAATGGCCTTCTGTAGTTGCCCCAATTTCTCATCATGTTCTTGGTTCTTAAAAATATTCCAAACTGCTGCTGCACTATTGGCCCCATCCCACAGGGATCCAGTCAAGTCTCTCTTCTTTCTAGAGGAAATAACCCAAGCCCTCTGTTGTGCTAATCTAATGGCAGCCCCCCTAACAATTTGGGTATGTAGAGGTGATCTGGAAACTGGATAAGGGCAATGAAAATTTAACAGTCCCTAGTGTAGTGTTAATCACAGTCCATTGATATGCTAATACATCTCTCTTTGGTGTAGTACTATACCACATCTGTTGGTTGAACACCTTTATGTACTTCCGGGAGGCATTGATATTAATTGCATAAGAAGGGGTGTATTGCAATAAGGTACAGGTCACATTATTAGTCACTGGAATAATTTCTATGCAGGTAAAATTTCCAGTGGCAAAACAAACTCTTTGGGTATTCGTTTGATTATTCACTAATTGGGTGACCAAATACCAATAAGGGCCTCTCTCATTTAACACAGTGCAAATTCCAGGAACAGCCATCATATCTACTTCACTATAGAACCCATCAATTGCAATTACAGATTCTTGGGGTTCACTGGTAGTGATATCATGTATTTCTATCTCCACTGATCCATTTGTTTTCCATTCAATTGTTCGCTTATATGGGATATCCTGAACCTTAAAAATATTTTTTTTCAAACAATATTTAAATAAATCACTAAAGTGTGAAGGCCTTAGCCATTGGTTTTATCAAATATATGGCATTGTCTGTATTTGGATGTGTTACAGGGGTAATAGTGTAATGGAGGAGATGGCAGGGGCAATGGCAACAAGGTGCCTTTGGTACTTATCATTTAAACTCCAATTAGGGAGGGCAATACATGCTGAAGGACTTATCCAAAACACACAGGGCGCAGCCTGTAGAATAAACCCCAAACTCCAATCAATACCACATTCCCAAGCATGGGTCCCACAAGTTTCTTCCTGCCAGTGTATAATTCTTTGTTTCTTCACCAGAGTCAGTTCTTAATGTCTTTTGTAGTCGGGAATCCCTGGACTTTGTGGTTTCAATGAAGCAAGTGTTCCTTCTTCTCTTTTCCTGAAACAGTGTGGTTCAGCATCATACAGGGGAGAGGTTACTAGCACATCACCCTGTAATGATTTTGCTTCTTCTAAAAAAATCCAAAGGCACAGTAGGTCTGTCAGTGGACAAGGAAGAGGTTACTAGCACTTCACCTTGTTTTTTTTTCTTTTTCCTGCTCTCCAGAAGGCACAGCAGAGCTAGAAGGAGAAATAGGCTTATCATCAGTCGGAGAGTCCTCCCGAGGTGGAGGGGTCTTTTTACAGTGAGAAGCATGGGTCCAGGCAGGTAGTCCTTGACACTTCACAGCGGTGTTGGTGGTTAACAGGACTTGGAAAGGGCCTTTCCAGTGTGGAGCCAAAGCAGTCTTTCATTGATGGACTTTACGTAGACTCAGTCTCCTTGTTTCAATGAATGGCAGGGCTGCTAGGGTCTTTGGGTAGCACTTCTTTTATCTGTGAGAAAAGAAACCTAACACATTTCATTAATGCCTGGCAGTGTTTTGCAGATCTCATAGTTGCTTGGGCACATTCAGGCCCCCCCTTTTCTTGGTTGTCAGCCAAGTCTTAGCTGTAGCAGTGTCCTTGAATGGGGCCAGCGTCTTATCTTTGGACTGAGCTTGCTAGCTATTTTTTCCCTCAGTTAACTCGTTCTGTTCTTTTTCCTTCTCCCCTTCTTGGCTTCTTTTAACCTGCAAAGGAAACTTCCACTCCTCACTCATACACCTTTTCCCAACAATGAACACATACAGATTTCCATTATACAGTAAATTAGTCTTATTATTCAATGTATGCCATTGTCATAACTATAAAGGGAAGGGTAACAGCTCTCCTGTGTACAGTACTATAAAATCCCTCCTGGCCAGAGACTCCAAAATCCTTTTACCTGTAAAGGGTTAAGAAGCTCAGGCAACCTGGCTGACACCTGACCCAAAGGACCAATAAGGGGACAAGATACGTTCAAATCTTGGGGGGGGGGGGGAAGGCTTTTGTGTGTGCTCTTTGTTTGGGAGGTTGTTCGCTCTTGGGACTGAGAGGGACCAGACATCAATCCAGGTTCTCCACATCTTTCTAAACAAGTCTCTCATATTTCAAACTTGTAAGTAAAAAGCCAGGCAAGGCGTCTTAGTTTTACTTTGTTTTCTCAACTTGTAAATGTACCTTTTACTAGAGTGTTTATCTTTGTTTGCTGTACTTTGAACCTAAGACTAGAGAGGAGTCCTCTGAGCTCTTTAAGTTTGATTACCCTGTAAAGTTATTTTCCATACTGATTTTACAGAGATGATTTTTACCTTTTTCTTTAATTAAAAGCCTTCTTTTTAAGAACCTGATTGATTTCTCCTTGTTTTAAGATCCAAGGGGTTTGGATCTGTATTCACCAGGGAATTGGTGAAAGGTTTCTCAAAGCTTCCCAGGGAAGGGAATTTGGGAATGGTGGCAGCGGACCAGATCTAAGCTGGTAGTTAAGCTTAGAAGTCTTCATGCAGGCCCCCACACTTGTACCCTAAAGTTCAAAGTGGGGATACAGCCTTGACAGCCATATACACCCTTCCAGTAAAATAACGTATATACAGAGCTTTGGAGCAACAAACCAGGACAAGCACACCCACTTTTGAGGAGTCCACTCGGTACAACCTCTGGTGTCCAATAGCTTTCCTCCCTCCCCAGCCCTCTGGCTAGAAATCTGAGGTAGCCAGAAGGATCCCATGTGCAATATGGGGAGTGGGTTAACCTTCCATGTCCTTGCTTCCAAAGACTGTTGGTATGCAAATTTTAACAACAATTTTTTCAATTAAAAAAAAATCTGGCCAATGAAGTTTCTTTTTCTTACTTAAGCAAATGTATTAGACTTTAGTATATCACATTTTCCTGATTTATCCAAACACTTTGTATTCCAAGTTGAATAAAACAAGTATCTGCTTTTTGATTTAACCCTTCTATTTAATTTTGAACTAGACTGTCTTATGAAAATATTAAACACAACAATTCTGGCCACAAGACAAACACCACAAGACAGGACATAGAACACAAAAATAATTCCTATTGTACCAGTAAATGCATGGTACATTGAATGCTGTTCAGCTGGCATCCGTTTTCTCTGATGATCTGAAAGACAAAAGAACAGAGGTCTACCCCTTCTGGGCAGTCAGTCATTGCTTAAAATATTTCCTTTATATACAAATACTCTTGTTGATTTCAGGCAAAACAGAGGAATTACCCCATATTTCCTTGTATTTGCTTCATAGGCAGCCCAGGTTTCAGTGGCTTCTACCTTATCAGTTAGATAATTGCATTAATACAGATGCTTTCTGGCTTGCTTCCAGATCCAAAGCTATCCACAGCTTAAAGATTCTTACTTAAAAAGGGACACAATTAACTTTTAACTCCTGTTTTCAAACACACAGTGATCTGAAAAAGACAACACAACCTATTTTGGTAGGTTTGCTTTTCTTTTACCTCTGCTACAATATACACTGCACATGTTCTGGGGGAAATGCACATCCTCTCCACAATTCAATTTCCACAACACTAGCCACATCAATTTCCAATCTGTTTTCCAATCTCTCTATCTGTTGCCTGCCTGCTTGGGCCCGATCCTGCTTTTCTCGCTGAACCGTCCCTTCCATGGGCACCGGCTTTTTTCACTACCAGTTTAGCTAGGAAGGTGGGCTTCTCAACTAGCCCCCACCCTTCCTGGACTCTTCCCTTAAACATTCTTACTCACAAGGCTACCCGAGTCCTCCCTCGTGAGGCTTGCCACCTGGGCAAAATGCATGGCCCATTGGCGTTTAACTATTCAATTTTCTTTTGTGGCAAACACACTGCTCTTACAGCATATACTGAGCACAAATAATTAAATTTTGACAAGTCCCTGAAGGACCGGTACTTGCTTAGCCAGTACTTCCTTTTCTGCCTGGAAGTCCTGTCTCAAGGCTTGCAACCTGCCCTGGGCGTAGGTTTGAGTTGCTGTCTGGTTCATGATCTATGCTCTTAATTGCTCAATTCTAGTTATCAAATACACAACTCTTCCCTTTTCTCCAACTTCTCTATTGCCCAGTCTTGCTACGACTGGAGTAGATCCACCTGACACCCTTCCCGGTCAACCGGGGTGGAGAGAGGAATGCTAAACCCCTCTCCAGTTCTCAGACTTACTGTGGCTGAGAGTAGGCACACTTTCATACTCACACACGTACATCCAGACTGGCCACGTCTGTGTACAACGTTCAGAGAAGGCGCTGTGCAATCTCCAACTTGCTTCCTCTCTTGGGAGGGCTGTTCTTTTACGCCCTGGGGTCTCCTGGGGCATCTTTTCAGAGATTCCAGTCCAGGCCGGCTGCCTGTGGCTTCTTCAGCATCCCTAAACCATGTCGGCTCCAGGGTCGCAAAGGCATACTGTTGGATCTTACTGGACAGTTAAGCTTCGCAAATGTAATCTCAGCACTGTAACTTGTATTGCCTTTGGTTTGACTATGTCTATATTTTTTTCACAGCCAGCTGGGGCCGAAAGCAGTTTTTCTTTGTACTTAGCCTGGTCTGCGTTGATTTTTTGACCTTGAACGCAGAGGAACTTTCTCTTTATCTCTGGACCAAGCTGAATTTCAAATTAACCTGTTCCTTTCCTCAATAGACAAATTGCTCCCATTGTGTGTCAGAGGCTTTTTGGTGATTAAAAGCTCCTCTGAGATGTATGATCTTATCTAGATTGAAGGTACCTTCTAGTGGGCATTGTTTAGATGAATTTTCACGCGTGTAATGATTCCAATTCTCTAAATACCTGCAGGTTTTAGGACCATAATGTATGTACATGAAATAAGATGGGGTACCCTTAGGGGGTGAGAGGGAATGCTTAGACTGTCCCCCACCCATTTTCCAATCACACACACAGGCAGGATGCCCTGTCCGCTCTAGCGGCACATAAACTAAGGATCTCTCCCTACAGGATACTCACACAGGATAGGCTAACGAGGATGGCCACGACCCTCCTACACCTCCCTTCAGCAAAGAGCGCTGGCTAGTCTCAGAGAGATGGCGCCGCTTACTCTCGTTGCATCCAGTGAGATGATCAGACTGTCAGTGGCTCACACAGAGAGGAAAAGTGGGAGGGAAGATGGGTTCACACACTCCTAGACCCAGGTAGTTTCCTCGCCGGATGATGCCAGGCCGAGTTAGCCCACCGTGGGTCGGGTCTCCTAAAAGATCCTCTAGTTACCGGGCTTGCGTTAGAGTAGTTCTGGTCACGAGCCAAAAGACTTCGCAGAGTACTCTGGGCGTCTTCCGGTAACTCTCAATTCACACTGGTGTACACACACACACATACACACACACCAAGGCCTCTATTTCTAAATACCACGATGCATCTATACCTTATGTCTGGACTCAATACACTATGAGGCGGTAACAACCCCTCTTGAGGCGGTAAAAACCCCTCAGCACCGGTGCATACCTATGCATCTCTCTTATGCATATGGGGCGGCCAAACTAACAGTTCCCCAGAACCGCATACAACTACCTTATTGGGGGCGGCAAAACAATTCCCCAGAACCGCTCTGCATCTGATCTTGCTGCACAGTCAATAAGTTCGGATGGCGTGAGCCCAACAGGGACTGACGGCCCCACGGACAGTCCTCCTCCGACACCCCAATAGAGATTTCAAAAGGTCTCCTACTTCTATTGTGGCGCCATGGGGTTCGAAGGGGAACGATCCGTAGCAGCTGCCAGTGCCTCTGCGGGCGTTGCCATCCCGGACGAGCCCCCAAATTGTCGGAGAATAACAGAGTTCTCACTTTTTGTTTGGGTACAGCAAGTCAGATACTTTATTTTCTCTCTATCAATTGCATAGAGGGAGAGAGCTAAACAGGTCTCTCAACAGGTAAACAATTACAGCAAGCATTTATACCTTTTGTTACAGTTAATAATGAGCAACAGCTGCATTTTGTTTATACATAGGTCATTCTGATATCTTGTTTTGCTCACTAATGTAGACTCTTAGTCTACATTCCATATTATCTACACATTATCTACACAAGGTCGCAACAACTTCTCACACAGTTCTTTCCCACTCGCCTCACACATTCCTCGCTTCTACAAATCTCGCGTTATTAGGGTTACAGTTAGCCTGACTCTTGCTAACAAACTGTCATGCATTGCATCCCCTTCCTGTCAGTTCTTTCTCTGCTTCCACAACGGTTAATGGTCAGTTTAAACTAACACAGCTTCTCATAAATAAAAACGTGAAACTTTTTACACACATAGACTAAGGCCAAAGTCTCCTTCTCTGTCTGAGTGTATTGACATTCAGTTTTTGTTAATGACTGTGGTAAACTCCTGGTCTCGCATGGCCTTCAAACAACCCCCTAACCTCTCCAAGCTCATCATTAGAAGCAAGTTCACACAGACCAGGACATACAAACTCAAAACTGGCACCAGACCCTGCCAGTGCAAATCTCAAAGCAGAGGTGATGTGTGCTCTGCCAGGAGCTCTGCTCAGGGGGGCCTGTCTCCCCCTGCCTGTGCCTGGGCTTGTCATTAGACCAGTGCAAACACTCCCCGACCAGAACTCACCGCAGATGCTGGTGGGAGTAACTATGTCCACTCTGCACCAGTGCCCAGGGGAAGGCAGTGGAGAATCAGGGCACAGTGAATGGAGAGTGTCACTCTGCACCAGCTGGGTGACAAGCACACTCCTCTCAGAACCAGGCAGAAGCTAGTGTGGGAGCTGAGCCTGCCACTCTATTGAAATGTGGCTCTGAGTGCACTGACAGGGTCAGCCCAGCATGTGGGTGGGGCTGTCACATTAACCATGGATCTGGAACCATGTGATGCTCCCAGTTCTCACAGTGACAGGTGCTACGTACAAATGTGTGTGTGTGTCTAGAGAGTGAGTGGTTCTCACAATGCCTCCCCACCCCCTGCCCACTGTAATACCATTTCTATCTCCCCAGGCCTTCCTGAAGGCTGCCCAGGAGAGCACCCAGACAGGGCTGAGCTGTGGCAAGGCCGCCATTGTCAACATCTCCAGTTGTTTTGCCTCCATTAAGAAAATCCCTCTCTGGCACTCGGTGCAGGCCGTATCCTATCATTGCAGCAAGGCAGGGGACCGTGACAGACTTGTCCCCAATAGGAATGCAGCTATGTGTCATAGCATGGCTGTAGTGTAAGTGACAAGGTACAGTAGTTCTGGAGGCCACAGTGACACCGGCCTTACTGGGAAGTTATACACAGCTGAGATCTTCCTCCTTTGGAACCTTCCAACAAGGCCTGCATGTGGTGGGCTCTGCTATCTCATTGATCCCATCCATGTATAATACAGCCACTGCCTGGTACCTAGGCACCATGTACATATATTAAAAGACAACAGTCAGCCATGAAAATGTTCCAGCTCTGCCCCCAAGGTTCAGAGGGTAAGAGCTGGAAATAGCCCCTAAGGCATTCGGCTGCTTCAGCCACAGTGAGGACAAAGATGAACAAGATTTGGGAGGGTGCCCACTGCTGACTGTGGTCCTGAGAGGTGCCCGTCAAAGGAGTCGGTGTATTAGCAGGATCTCCCCCTGCTGTTTCTGTGTAGTATGCTTTACAGTAAAAAAACCAAGCCGGTTCTGCTAGTGTGGATGGGTCAGACAGACGTACCCCATTGCAGTGCTTGGGTGTTCTGTTTGGCTGAGTGGAAATGTTTTGGATTGGTTCAGGGCATGCCTGGTAGAGAAGGCCCAGGTGAATGCTTCTCAGACCATGTTGGGATTTTGCGTGCTGTTCTCTTGGCTTTGTGCTGCACTAAGGAAGACATGGGCTGTGCAGACGACACCCTCTTGTCACCTCACTCTCGCTGGACTCTGGAGGGACCTGTGGTATGTTGTATCATGGACATTTGCCACTAGCTGATCCTAAGTGGGAGACGAGCGAATCCCAACAAGACTAATATTATGAGTGTCACAGTGTGGCTGGCCCTTTAATGGGAAATGGGTCCCAGCCTCACCTGTGACTTTAACTCACCTGCCCAGTTGGGGAAAATGAAGATGGGTCATGTGATTGTCAGGCCTCTGGGATACATAAAGGTGAGCCTTGTGTAGGAGAGAGAGAAATTTCAGCAAAGGCCTGGAAAAGGCTTCTGAGATCAGCCAGATCCCTGCAGGAGCCCAGCAGAGGGGGTTTTCCTGCTGGCCTCTCTGAGCCAGGAGAAGACAACCCAGCAAGAGTGATGGAACCTCTCCTAGAGGAAGAAAGGACTCCAGGTGGAAAGGGCTGGGATTGGCTGCCTGAAGAGCAGAGTGGGAGTGAAGACAAGCTCCAGGACTGGCTAAAGACACCAGAACTGAGGATGAACTTTTGTACTGTGTGGTTTGTTATTAATCCAGTCCCACACAGGACTGTTAGCCACAAGAAAGCCTTTGTGGATTATTTCTGGAAATCTCAGAGGGAAACTGAAGCTGGGATGTGCATGGCCATCCCAGTCCAAGAGAGGGCATTTGGAGTTGGTGACCTAGTTACAATGAGGATGGACAGCAGTGTTGCCTGGGCTTGCTATTTTCTGATAGGGAGTCATTAGTGTAGAGAGGGCTTTGTAGTCTGGGGTAGCTCAGTCAGGCACTGATGTTGGACAGTTTGGTTAGGAGAGTCATATGTGGTAGCTTTGGTGTGACATGGAGGCTAGGTTAGTGTAAGGAGCTGCTGTGTGAGCTACTGGAAAGGGTGTTCCATTGCTAGCACTTAGGACTCAATACAGCATCTTGATTACTCTTGGCGTGGGTATAGAGTGTGACCGGGGTCCCGGGGGGCCACAGTGAGATTGCTGAATTAGGGCAAACTGCAAAGCATGGGGCAGACAATCCCCAAAACTGGTGATTATTCTAGTACTTAGATTCACCAAGCCAGAAACAAAACAGCTTCTACAATACCCAGAAATCAAAACAGTTCCCTTAAAGCAACCCAGCCTTGAGCTGCCACCCAGAGAGCCAAGTCAAATAAAAAGTTCTACCAATCCCAAAGGATTGGACACATTGCCCACCAGTTAATGAATATCTCAGATCTTACCGAAATACACGCTTACAGACAGTTCTTATTAACTAAACTAAAAGTTATTAAAAAAGAACAGAGAGAGAGAGAGTATTTATTAAAAGATCATTATACATACAGATATGAATAGAGTCCTTAGATCAGTTTCATAGTAAAGATGGTGAGTTTTAAGTCGCAAAGAGTCTTTTCAGAATTAGTCCATAAGTTATCGTCCAATGACTAGTATCCAATATCAAGGCGATTCAGAATGGAACTGGAGACCTCAGTCTTGCGACTCAAACTGCCCCGATGAAGCTTAAGCAGATCTGAGATGAAAGGATCAGGGCCCAAGAGTTTTTATCGACCCCTGGTAGGCTATTGTCAGCCTCTTGACAGCAGGTGGTTCCTTGGGTGAAGAATAGTATCTTTGAAGTAACCTCCTATTTTCTAAGCATCACCGGTAATTAGCTACATTGATTAGCATAAGGTATCAAGTATCAGAGGGGTAGCCATTGTCAAAGTTAGATTCAGGACTCACAATTTGTTAGACCACTCTGTTTTTTAGCACAGCGCTCTGCTAATACATTCAGATAATGTGAGCACCATGCAAGACTCACACTACCTTATTTTATACAGTGTGACAGACCCAGACCAGTGGGGTACAGGAGTCTGGTAGAGGGCAAATATACTGGTCACTGGATGAGTAGTTTTCTGTTCCCTGAGTGACCAGACCTATTGGGATCCAGGATGTGGGCGGGCGAAGCCCGCCCACTGCTAAAGGATCCCCCCCAGCCTAAGGGGGGGGTCCACAGGACCTGGAGACCAAAAAATTACGGGGGACAACTAATAAAAGAACAGGGACAGGAGTGAGGTCAAAGGGTCAAACGAAGCGAACCAGATGGGGACACCGAGCAGAGAACCCCGGACAGCGCCCACTGCTCCTCGAAGGCATCAAGGGAGCCAGTGGACGTCGCCCAGAGGAACTCTGCCCGGATACGTGAAAGAACGGAGGACCTGAAATACGCCCCACAGTCACAGGAAACTCCATCGGCCAACCTCCTCACTCTGGTTTTATAGATGGCCAGTTTCGCTAAGGCCAGAAGGAGGTTGACCAGGAGGTCCCGCGACTTTGTGGGGCGACGGATAGGGAGTGCATAAATAAAAAGGTGTGGAGAAAAGTGCAACCAAAATCTTAACAAAATATCTGTGAGGAGCCGGAATAGGGGCTGCAACCTGGCGCACTCTAGGTAAACATGCGCCAGGGTCTCCCTCACGCCGCAAAAGGGGCAGGTGTCTGGGATAGGGGTAAATCGCGCCAAGTACACGCCCGTGCTCACGGCTCCGTGAAGGAGCCGCCAACTGATGTCCCCGGTGGGCTTCGGGATCAGAGCAGAATAAAGGCTGGCCCACCGGGGCTCCTCACCCTCCAGAGGTGGCAGAAGGTTCCGCCACTTTGTATTGGGGCGGGACGCGAGGGTGAGGACATGAAGAATATGTAGCACGAGCGTGTATAGATGTTTCCTTGGCGCAGTCCGGAACAGAACCGGCTGCAAATGGTGCAGCTGGCTCATGGCGAATGGACGGGGAGGGGGCTGGTTGGGTCCATGGGGCAGGGGCCCGATGAAAAAGTCTGGAGGGCTCGGAGTGGAGGGTGGGCGGGGCGTGCCCTCTCGCAGGACCCGGTCGAGATAGTCCCGAGCAGCGGGCGGCAAAGCGGCCCTCACCTCCTGAAGTACGCGCCGGGGAGTACGAGGTCTGGAGAGCCCCATGCGCTGAGAGAGCGTCAGGGGATCCAGCCAGTCTCCTCGGTCGTAGTCCAGGAGGTCTCCGACTTTGGTGACTTCTGCTAGGACCAACCTCTGGCACACCATGGGGGACTCCGCCACCTGCACACGAAGCTGGGGGTTGTGTAGCAGGGGCTCCGCGAGGAGATCTGCCCCCACGGTGGCTGCCACGGACCTGGTCACTGAAAACAGTTTCCAGGTCCGGAGGAGGTCCTGGTAGAAGACCGGCAGCTCGGAGAGGCCTCGCGGAAGACCTCTCGGATGGAGACAAAGGAGCTGCCGGTCATATCGGAGCCCTCGGAAGCGGCGCAGGAAGGCGTGCGCCAATACGCTCCATGCCGGACTACCTGCACCATAAAGGAGCCTCTGCAGGGCGTGGAGGCGGAAGACGTGGACCTGAGTGTGCAGACACTTCAGGCCCTGCCCTCCCTCCTCCAGGGGTAGATGGAGAACCCCCGCAGAGACCCAGTGCAGTCCTGACCAAAAGAACTCCAGAATCAACGTCCGGAGGGTGGTCAGGAAGCCCGGGGCCGGGACCAGGGTGTTGAGCCGGTACCAGAGCATGGACAGGACTAGTTGATTGAGCACCAGTGCTCTCCCTCGAAGGGAGAGACACCGGAGCAGTCCCGTCCATTTCCGGAGCCGCTCCGACACCCTGCCCTCCAAACCTAGCCAGTTCTCCGGCGGAGACGGATGCGTGGCAGAAAGGTAAACGCCGAGATAGAGCAGCGGACCCGCGCTCCACCGGATGGCCTGAAGCGCGGGTGGGAGGGAGCTCGCCTGCCACCCGTCCCCTACCACCAGGCCAGAGCTCTTGACCCAGTTGACCCGGGCGGAGGAGGCCGCCGAATAGATGGTCTGGCAAGCCTCCACCCGCACCAAGTCGCCCGGGTCCTGGACCACAAGGAGCACGTCGTCGGCGTACGCCGACAGGACCAGCCGCAGCTCCGGCTCCCGCAGCACCAACCCTGCCAACCTCCTACGGAGGAGACAGAGGAAGGGCTCGATCGCCAGAGCATACAGCTGGCCCGAGAGGGGGCACCCTTGACGTACTCCTCGCCCGAAGCTGACCGGTTCGGTCAGGGTCCAGTTGAGCCTGACCAAACACTCTGCGGAGGCGTACAGCACCTGGAGAAAACCCACAAACTGGGGCCCGAAGCCAAACGCTCGCAGAGTGCCCAGGAGATACCCGTGGTCCACCCTGTCGAACGCCTTCTCCTGATCCAGGGACAGGAGGGCGAACGACAGACCATCCCTACACCCGAGTTCCAAGAGGTCCCGGACCAGATACAAGTTGTCGAAGATGGTGCGGCCCGGGACGGTGTAGGTCTGGTCTGGGTGGATCACGTCCGCCAGCACGGACCCTAGCCGCAGCGAGATGGCCTTCGCTACGATTTTATAGTCCGTGCTGAGGAGCGAGATGGGACGCCAATTCCGTAAATCGCGGAGGTCCCCCTTCTTCGGCAATAAGGTGAGCACGGCTCGTCTGCACGGAAGAGGGAGGACCCCGCCCTGCAAGGACTTGGCCCAGACGGTGACAAGGTCTGGGCCGAGGACATCCCAAAACACGCGGTAGAACTCCACGGTCAGCCCGTCCATGCCTGGAGATTTATTGGTGGGCATGCGACGGAGGGCTTCTGAGAACTCGGCCAGAGTGAGAGGTAGCTCCAGCCGGTCTCGGTCGCCCGCGCTGACCGTCGGGAGTTCATCCCAGAGCATTTTGCAAGCGTTAGGATCGGTCGGATCCGGGGAGAAAAGGCCTGCGTAGAAGGCCCTGGCCCTCCCACACATTTCCGCCGGATCCGTGAGGGGGTTGCCGTCCTCTGTTAAAAGGCAGGTGACGTGCTTCTTGGCCCCCCTCTTTTTCTCCAGGGCGTAGAAGAAGCGGGAGCCGCGATCCATCTCCCGAAGGAGGCGGATGCGGGATCGAACAAAGGCACCTCGGGCCCGATGGTCCTCGAGGGTCCGGAGCTCTTCCCGCTTCTCCCGGCACGCTCCGCAGAGGGATGGATCACCGGGGCTGGCGGCCAGACGCCTCTCCAGCTCTAAGACCTCCCGTTCCAACTGCCCTATCGTCGCATCCCTCCGTCGGCTGGCGCCCCGGGTGTAGTCACGGCAGAAGAGCCGGGCGCGCACCTTCCCCAGGTCCCACCACCGCCGCGCCGAGGGAAAGGCACGCCGCTGCCCTCGCCAGGCTAGCCAGAACTCCCGGAAGGACGCCACAAAGCCCACATCCTCCAACAAGCTATTATTAAAGTGCCAATAGGCCGGCCCCGGTCTCTCCGCGCAAAGAGAGGCTGTCACGGTGGCTAGATGGTGATCTGAAAAAGGGGCCGGCCGGACGCTGGAGGAGTGGGCCCGGGAAAGATGGAAGCGTGACATATAGATGAGGTCCAACCGGGAGTGGTACGACCGATGGACCTCCACCCGGACAAAAGTGAATTTAGAAACGTCATCCGGGCGGTGGTCGCGCCAGACGTCCACCAGGGAGTGATGTTCGATGATCTCCCGGAGGACATCCGCGGCGGCCTGGTGCTGCTCGGTCCCCGAGCGGTCCCGTTCCTCAAGGGTGGCGTTAAAGTCCCCGCCCAGGACCAGGCACTCGCGAGGATCCAAGGTGCCGAGGAAGGCGGACGCCTGCTGATAAAAACACAACCTCTCCGGGCCCAATGTCGGGGCGTAAACGTTGACAAGATTAACCACAAGCCCCTCCATGCGGACCCGGATGTGTAGCAGGCGGCCTGGCACAGCCTCGGCGACCCCCAGCACCTCGGGCCGTAGGTCGGGGGAGAACAGGGTCGCCACTCCAGCCGTACGAACTGTAAGGTGGCTAAAATAGACCCTGTCCCCCCACTCCAGCCGCCAGCTAGCTTCAGCGGCCGGATCCGTATGGGTCTCCTGCAGGAAAATCACAGAGTACCCCCCCTCCCTAAGAAAGGAGAGCACCTGGCTCCTGCGGAGACCCATCCTACAGCCCCGGGTGTTTAATGTTGCAAAGATGATCGGTGCCATGAGGAGGGCTGGGGGGGATCCTCGCCGGCAGAGACGCTCACGGCCTCCGTCGGGCCGCGCAACAATCCGTGACCTACCCCGTGGGCGATTAAGGAGTCACGGAAGAGGCGGACCCGTTGGTAGGCCGCAGCGGCCTGCCTCCCGGTCCTCTTACCCTCCCGCATGAGGGCCCTCGCGGCCCGGAGGATCTGATGAAAATCCCCCCATCGCTGGAGTGCAAGCTGTACCTTGTTGCGGGAGCCACGGACATCCTCAAGAACTCCCGTAGCTCCTCTCTCAGCGTATGGGGGGGTGGGGTTACTGATCTAAGGCTTTCCCCCAGTGGGGCCCCTGTCACAGCCCCGTGGCCCACCGAGACGGGCAAACAGGGGGCAGACTCTCGACGTGGCGTCCGATGGGCCGACGCCACGTGGCCTGCCTCAGATCCCGGCTCACTGGGGGGCGGCGGAGGGAAACTAGCAGCCCCTGGTGGGTCGGGACAGGGAAAAACAAAGGCCGCTCCTTGGGGGTCATCCTCTGGGATAAGGAAGGAGACAGCCCCAGGGGCGGCAAAAGCATCACGGGAAGTGGAGGGGACAGGGACAGGGTCGGTGTCAAGGGTAGGGCTGGAATCAGGAATAGGGACAGGGGAAGGGGTGATATTGGGATCGGGGGTCCCAGCAGCCAGGCCACTGGGTGGGGGGGGTAACACCCCGCAAATGGGCTCAGGAATTTGCGGGGAGGGAGGTGGGCCCTCCGCGATGCCAGGCTCGTGCTCCAAGGCAGATGGTAAGGCCACGGCATCTGTAGGTGGAGAAACAACGGTGGGGCCCCCACCCGGGAAGGAGGTCGGCTGCCCCTCAGCCATGAGGGAGTCCCCTTGTGACTCAGGTCCCGGTTGCATGGCACTGGCCGTCGCCTCAAGAGGCTCGGCGACCGCTAGCGGGGTGCCATCTGCAGCCGGGTCGGTGGAAGAGTCCAGGGGCTCCTCGGAGGCGGGAGCGGAAGCAGTGGGTAAGGGGACGGAACATGGGGAAAGGGGGGCTGAGGCGAGGTCGCTCAGATCGAGGCCCGCCGGCAGAGGGTCGTCCTCCCCCTGGGTAGCCGGGGTCAGACCCAGGGCCTCGATCTCCTCATAAATGGAGGGGAGATCACCTTCCACCACCCCAGGGCTCTCCCCGTCTGCACCCGAAGCGACGCTCGCCTTGGTGCATACAGGGGCTTCAGATTGTAAGGGGGCGAGAGGGGCTCCATCAGGGGCTTCCATAGGAAGGGACACCGGAGGAGGGGTAGTGCTTTCCTCCGATGCTGCCACGTCTTCCCTAGCCGGTAATGGTGGACAAAACCCACCCGGGGGCAAAGCGGAAGGCTCAGCATCGGTGCCCCCCTTCCTGGTCTTCCGGGGGGCTACCGCATCATATGGGAGGAGCGGAGCTCGAGCCTTCCGCTTGCCCCGCTTCCCCTGTACTAAGGACCAGCCCTCCATGGCATCATCTGGGGGCTGGCTAACAGGTGTTGGGTCAGGGAGCAAGGACGAAAGCTTAGGGACTCGGGGAGGTAAAGGTGGGGTAACATATAGGAGGGAGGATTCTCCCTGGGGCATGCCCTCTTCTATGCCCGGCGGTATCTCTACCTCACCCTCCTCTACAGGCCCTGCCAGAATGCAGGAGGCAGAGGCGGGGCCCTCCCGCTCGTCTAGGCGCACTGGGGGAGATACCCCTTGGGCCCGAGCGGGAGCTTTGGTGGGCCGGAAAGGAGGAGGGGCGGCTTCGGGCGCCGGGTAGCTAGGGGCGCCGGCGATGACGGGGCCGGCGCCCTGCCGGGACTCGGGGGTCTCGGATGTTCCTCCGTGCCGGGCCAAGGGGCAGTCCCTCCGGACGTGTCCCATCGCCCGGCAGAGGTAGCACCGGGCCTCCCCCGTTGAATAATGCACCCGGTAGCGGGCCCCCTGGTAGGGGACCAAGAAGGACCCCTCAAGCGCCGCTCCGTCACGTGCCGCCGGCGGCAGTTGTAACTGTACCTGCCGGCGGAATGAGAGGACATGACGGAGGGCGGGGTCTTTGCAGCCCAATGGGAGAGGGCTGACCACAGAGATCGGCCTTCCCAGGGTAGAGAGGGCGGGTAACAGGGCGGCATTTGGAAGGAAGGGAGGGACAGAAGTCAGGACCAGTCGGGCGCCCAGGTCTTCTAGCGGCTCCAGGGGGACGTACACGCCCCCCACCGCCAGGCCCTTCTCCACTGCCTCCTGGGCGACGGCCTCCGATGCTAGGAAGAAGACGACCTTTCCGTACATCTTGGAGGCCGCCACAATGGCCTTGGGCCCCACCACCCTCGCCAACACCCGCACGTAGGTCTCCACGTGGGGCGAGGCGGGTACCAGGAGGCAACGGACGCCGTGCTTCCTAGTCAAGGTGGGGAAGGGGCCCCGGCCGCTATAGATGGTAGCAGAGGCGGTGGATGGGGGAGATGACGTAGCGGCTGGCGGGGGGGCCGCCGCCACCTGGGCGTATGCCCTGGGGGCCGGGGGAGGGACACCCACAGAGCTGGTGGAAGGAACAGCAGGGAGGGACGCCGCGGCCGGTTGCGGGGCCATGGCAGTGGGGGCACCCCCTGCCATGGAGGGCCTGGCTTTTTTAGCGGGGCCTTTACCCTTCTTTGTTCCCTGGCCCTTCCTGCCGGTTGGAGGGTCTCCCCCAGAGTCAGAGGGGGCGAGGGACGTGGCAGCAGCGGAGGTCACCTCGTTACCCACCGCTGCCGGCGCTCCAGCAGGGGTGGTAGTAGGTGGCTCGGCAGCGGCGGTTGAGGTAGAGGCTAGGGGGGACGATGGTGGGGCGGGTGGAGGAGGGGCAGCAGGGTCCGCCCGAGGGGTCTCACTCTCCTCGTCCCCTGCCATAATGAGGACGAGGGGGAGAGCAAACACTGGAGGGGGGGTAGGGAAGGGGGAAGCAGGTCGACCACTCCTCCCCGCTAGGCTGTAGGCAGGGGAGGAGGGCGCCAAAAAAAAAAGGGGGTGGTGGATGGGGGGGCTATCAAGGGCTAGGGGTCAGTCACCGACTCAGGGAAGGTTTCCAGCTCCTCTTGTTGCACCAAGGAAGGGAGGATATAACAGCATTGGGGGGTGCAGTGAGACAGAATCAAACTAAAATGGGGAGGGGTACAAGCGCATAGGAGGGGACATGGGCGCACGAGGGAAGGGGCTAATCAGGGCAAGGGGACCGCAGGGGGAAGGGAGCAACCAGGCAGTAAATGGGGCAGAGGAACCACGGGGCTAGCTTCAGAGGCTGGGGCGGGTCAAACAAAGGCTGCAGAGGGAAAGGGCGGGGCAGGCAAACAAACTGGAGCTAGCGAGGGGCTGGGGTAAGGGGGAGGGGCAAAAGGCAGTAAGGGGCAAACGGGTAGGTAACAGGGGCAAAGCTGGGGACTTGCTGTAGGGGGGAGGGGGTCAGTCCAAAAGGGGGGGGTACATGCACCCACATGCGCTTGTAACAAAAAAGAAAGTCCTTGTAAGCTGGCTGCTGTATCAGGCCCAATGGTGGCAACAGGGCGTGGCAAGCCTTGGGGAGCAGCTGAAATCCCAGAGGCAGGAGCTCAAGGTAGATGGTAAGTAGCCAGTGGGGGTGGTGGAGGGGGCAACGATGATGGTGGTGGTGGGGATTGGGGGGGGGGAAACACAGATGGACCAGGGGGCAGGCTCCACGCCACACCCTCTGTGTCCCCACAAACACAGTCTAGATCCCCACCACAAGAGCACAGTTCAAAAGTTACTCAGTCCGGGAGGGCCCCCTCCACGGTGGTCTGTAGAATTCCTACGCGCTCCCCCACTGGCAGATGGTCCTCTTCTTCTCCTCAGGGCTCCAGCAGCTCCCCAGCAGCAAACACAGCAGCTCCAGGCGGCAGTCTGGTGGCCAGCAGGAAGGACCCTTCTCAGGTGGAGGTGGTGGTGGCATCTCCAGCAGTAGGAGCAATGGCTGGGGTCTCTCCCTCCCCTCCTCTGGGGAGTGGGCCAGCAGGCCCCCCCCCCAAGGGGCTGTAGCTGGAGCAGCAGCAGCCAAGGGTGTGGGTGGGTCTAGCAGCCAGCCAGCAAGCAGGTAGTAGAGAAAGAGGAGGAGCAGCCCCCTCCCTTCAGGCCAGAGGGATACAGGAGAGTGATCTATTATCCCAGGTCAGACAGGGTTTCGGTTCCCTGAGTGACCAGAGCAGGGGCTGCACTAGAGTAATCAGGAACCTGCTAGAACCAGTTAAGGCAGGCAGGCTAATTAGGACACCTGGAGCCAATTAAGAAGAAGCTTCTAGAATCAATTAAGGCAGGCTAATCAGGGCACCTGGGTTTTAAAAAGGAGCTCACTTCAGTTTGTGGTGGGAGTGTGAGGAGCTGGGAGCAAGAGGCGCAAGGAGCTGAGAGTGAGAGGGTGAGGGTGTGCTGTGCTGCTGGAGGACTGAGGAGCACAAGCGTTATCAGACACCAGGAGGAAGGTCCTATGGTGAGAATAAGGAAGTTGTTTGGAGAGGCCATGGGGAAGTAGCCCAGGGAGTTGTAGTTGTCATGCAGCTGTTACAGGAGGCACTATAGACAGCTGCAGTCCACAGGGCCCTGGGCTGGAACCCGGAGTAGAGGGTGGGCCCGGGTTCCCCCCAAACCTCCTAATTGACCTGGACTGTGGGTTCTCCCAGAGGGGAAGGTCTCTGGGCTGTTCCCCAACCCACATGGTGAATCTCTGAGGCAAGAAAATCCGCCAATAAGCGCAGGACCCACCAAGATAGAGGAGGAACTTTGTCACAACAGATAAAAAGGGTGTGAACTTAACAAGAGGACAAAGAAAGCAGAACTGACAAGTTTACCTGAGGCTAGACATACATATTCAATTTTCTTACTAACTTTTACAGATCTCCAGCTAATGTTCCACCATTAGCTTAAGTGGACTCATTGTTTATGCCTTAATGTTCCTTTTCCTGACACCTGTATTTCAACATTCCTGCTTAAAGGTACATACAGCATTTCTTTAATCCATTCTATTTATACAATATAATTCATTCTACTTTCAGACCGTGTTAGTCTGGATCTGTAAAAAGCAACAGAGAGTCCAATGGCACCTTTAAGACTAACAGATGTATTGGAGCATAAGCTTTCGTGGGTGAATACCCACTCCGTCAGACGCATGTAATGGAAATTTCCAGAGGCAGGTATAAATATGCAGGCAAGAATCAGTCTGGAGATAACGAGGTTAGTTCAATCAGGGAGGGAGAGGTCCTCTGCTAGCAGTTGAGGTGTGAACACCAAGGGAAGAGAAACTGTTTTTGTAGTTGGCTAGCCATTCACAGTCTGTTTAATCCTGATCTGATGGTGTTAAATTTGCAAATGAACTGAAGCTCAGCAGTTTCTCTTTGGAGTCTGGTCCTGAATTTTTTTTTGCTGTAAGGTGGCTACCTTTACATCTGCTATTGTGTATCCAGGGAGGTTGAAGTGGTCTCCTACAGGTTTTTGTATATTGCCATTCCTGATATCTGATTTGTGTCCATTTATCCTTTTACATAGTGACTGTCCAGTTTGGTCAATGTACATTGCAGAGGGACATTGCTGGCACATGATGGCATATATAACATTGGTGGACATGCAGGTGAATGAACCGGTGATGTTGTAGCTGATCTGGTTAGGTCCTGTGGTGGTGTTGCTGGTGTAGATATGTGGGCAGAGTTGGCATCGAGGTTTGTTGCATGGATTGGTTCCTGAGTTAGAGTTGTTATGGTGCGGTGTGTGGTTGCTGGTGAGAATATGCTTAAGGTTGGCGGGTTGTCTGTGGGCGAGGACTGGTCTGCCTCCAAGGTCTGTGAAAGTGAGGGATCATTGTCCAGGATGGGTTGTAGATCACTGATGATGCGTTGGAGAGGTTTAAGCTGAGGACTGTAGGTGATGGCCAGTGGAGTTCTGTTGGTTTCTTTCTTGGGCTTGTCTTGTAGCAGGAGGCTTCTGGCTTATGCTCCAATACATCTGTTAGTCTTAAAGGTGCCACAGGACTCTCTGTTGCTTTTAGCATAAGGTAATTACCCATCTTCTTTGATCTCTGAATTAATAGAATACAGCGATAGACAGGAACCGTTGGGTTACATTGTCAGCCCCTAATAATATATATGTAAACTAGGCCTGACAAGTGATTAAAAAATTTAATTGCAATTAAATCGCACGATTAATTGCGCTGTCAAACAATAATAGAATACCATTTATTTAAATATTTTGGGTGTTTTCTACATTTTCAAATACATTGATTTCAATTACAACACAGAATACGAAGTGTACAGTGCTCACTTTATATTTAGTTTTGATTACAAGTAATTTGCACTGCAAAAAACAAAAGAAATAGTATTTTTTAATTCACCTAATACAAGTATTGTAGTGCAATCTCTTTATCATGAAAGTTGAACTTACAAATGTAGAAAATAAAACAATGTAAAACTTTAGAGCCTACAAGTCCACTCAGTCCTACTTCTTGTTCAGCCAATCGCTCAGACAAACAAGCTTCGTTACAATTTGCAGGAGATAATGCTGCCCACTTCTTGTTTACAATGTCACCTGAAAATGAGAACAGACGTTCGCATGACACTGTTGTAGCTGGCATTGCAAGATATTTGCATGCCAGATACTCTAAAGATTCATATGTCCCTTCATGCTTCAACCACCATTCCAGAGGACATGCTGGGTTCTTTGCCCTTGTCTCACCTTGTCCTTCAGTAACAGGAGTCTCATTTGCTGGTGGGACCAGCCTTCATAGCACCGAAGAGCAGAATAAAGGAGGGGCCATTCACTCTGAGAGCCAGGCAGACAGAAACACCCTTGTCTATCAGAGCTCCTGGGGTAGGAGTGAGTTGGCATCTTCCCTTTAGTGGGGAAGACAATTTTGGCTGTTCCACATGCAGAGCAGGCCTGAGAAGGATCTCAGGTAGGGGATTTGGGGTGAAAGGTGCATCCAGGTTGAATGTGTGGGCTGGCGGTTGGACAAACCACAGTTTGACTTGAGCACATATGATCTGGACTCACTTACAGATAATAGTTAAGGAGGCTCATGGTGCCATTTTTGCAGAGTGACTTTTCATGGCAGAGCTGTGATTTGAGGGAAAGAGACCCACAGAAATCGAAGGACAGGTTAAAAAAACTGAACATATGTAATCACAGTTATGGTACAGGATGTTCTCGCCTAAGGGTTTATCCAAACAACTTCCTGGTGTCAGCCCCTGCACACTGTAAGTAAGGTCCATAGGTGCCTATGCTAAACATACATGACAGCTAACAGGCATATTACATCCTGTCAGTTTACCCAGGAATCCTGTCCCTTTGGCTATGTACTCTAAGCCTGCGTCTAGACATCTCAGCCAGGTCCACCATGGTCTAAGTAGCAGGATGTATTTGAACCATGAGAAGATATGGGATTTATGGTGCCGACAGTTATAGAGAGCCCAATCTCTAAAGGGTTAAAATGGCTGCAAGCTGTGCAACTTTGGGTGTGAGTGAACGCTGTTGGGTGGGCAATGCAGAGGTCCCGGGGTGTGTATGAAGTCTAAGAGGTAAGATGTTGCTGACTTTTAGAGAGTGAGAGGGCAAGCCTTGGTCACATGGGGCTGCTCATAGTGTTAATGGTGAAGATGTATGGTGCAGGGATCTTGGCTCCGCTTTTGGAGTGGGTTGGCAAAGACACAGGCCAAACAGCATGCATACTCTAATTTTGCAATCCCATTCTTCCAAGCTCACAGCAGGCTCCATGAGCGAACCACGGGGTCCACAGGGGTGTGTATGTGTGTGTCCTCTTGGCTCTCCCTGCCATGGGCTGTGGGCAGGGAAAGTGTGACCCCAACCCTCACTTCCAGGGAACTGCCCTCCCCCAACCAATGGGCACAGAGAGGGAGACCTCCCGCAGCTGCACGTGGCTCCTCGCCACATGAAGACTCCCCATCTCAGAGCCTTGAAATCTAGCCACAATTGGCCTTTGAACAGAGGAGAGTGCAGTTCTTGTTCTCAGAGGTGGTGAAAAGATCCATCTCTGGCAATCCCCATCTTGGAAATATGCTGTGAAGATCCTAATAAAGTTTGCAGATGACACAAAAATTAGGGGAGTGATATAATTGAAGGAGATTTTTTTAAAGAGACCCTGCCATGAGCACTGCCATCTCAGGGGTCCATGTGAGGCCCAGAGTGGTTCCATGCTGCCCACCCCACCCCCAGTAGGCTGGAGTTTGGAGTGGCCTCTCTGGGGTGTAACACAGGCTGGGGCTGCAGAGGGCACCCAGGGAATCTTTGTCCCTCACTCATGGGCTTGAAGGAGCATTGATGCTCCTGACTGCTGACAATGGCTGGGTACTAGCCGCGCAACCTGCAGGCTAGAGGCACAACAACACACTTCTTTTCTAACCCTGGCTCTTCTGCCATGCTGCATCCAGGGAGCTGCCTACTTTCCTCAGAGCTAACCCCCATGCAGCTCTCCCAGGAGCCAGCCTTAAGGAGCGCCAGCCCTTTCCCCTGGGCTCCATCACCAGTGGCTGCTGGTTTATAGAGGGCAGAGGGGCACCACCCCACCAAATGAGACAAGCACACATAAGTGTGTCACTACGAATGTCAAAAACAGCGGGTCTGTAGCAGCCTATGATAGATTTGCTATGTTTGCAATTCGTATTTAGCAGCAGGGCATCTTCACCACCCATAGGCCCATGCACAGACAGCGCAGTCAAGATCAGGAGGTGAAACAGTGGAGGTTTCCTAAAGGGTTTGGGGTGCTGGCTTCAACCCTCAAGCCACAGGCTGTGGTAACTGTAGAGCGCTCTCTAAAGTATTGCGTCTAACTGCCCCTTGTAGACCCTGCTGGTGAACTAGGGACCTTTTAGCACATGCCAGCAGGGACTGCACGTGGCAGTTTGAGAGCTTGGGACCTTTTAGAGCAGCATTTCTCAAACTGGGGGTCACAAGACTATTGTGCGGGGCAGTCACAAGAGTGCTGGCTGCTGGCCAGGTGCCTAGCTCTGAAAGCAGCGCCACCACAAGCAGCAGTGCAGAAATAAGGGTGGCTTGGTATGGAAGAGGGACATCACAACCAGAAATATTTTCAAAGAGGGTCCAAGCAAAAAAAAGTGTGAGAACCCCTGTTTTGGAGCGTACAAGCAGGGTCTACATGCGGCAGTTTGAGACTAGAGACCTTTTAGAGCATGCCAGTAGGGTCTGCATGCGGCAGTTAGAGCACAGCACTTTAGAGGGCACTGCAGCTTACATCTCTAGTCACTGGTGCAGACTCCAATACCTCGGTAGGTCCAAGACAGAATGTGTGTGGGGGGGCAGGCTCCTCCCTTGGCCATCGTGGGAGTGGAAGAGGGAGAGGTCCTGGCTGTCCCAGGCTGTCTGGTGGGAGGAGAGGAGAGGGGAGCTGGGACTCTACCTGTTGCACTGGAGATGCCCACACCTCTCCCCCCAAGTGCTGTGAGGCACTCAGCAGTGGGTCAGTATGGGGACGCTGCAGACAGGCAGGAGAGCACAGGGGCTGAAGCCACTGGAAGCCCAGGGCAGAGCTGGAGCGATGTCAGGACTCAAGTAGCAGAACAGCTGGACAATAGAGCACCTCAGAGTGAGCAGGAGCTGAGCACAGGTAGGGGGAGGCAGGGATGGGATAGGCTGTGCAGCGAGTCAGCCCCTGCTCCCCTGGGACTCCCCCTGCTCCCTTACTGCCCCATCTTCCTCCCAGCTCCTCCCCACTCCTCACCCCATTTGCCCCAATTTATCACCCACCACTGTCCGTCCCCCTCTCTCCAGGCACAGCTGCTCAGCTGGGGAAGGACAGAGACATGGTCCCAGGCTCAACGGGGCGAGGGAGTGATCAGGCCCATTTGAGCTGGAAATAGCGTCACCCCAGCTGAGTGCCAGCCATGAGCCCCATCCCAGGGCAATCCCAGGAGAGCCTGGCCAACCCCCACTCCCATTGCCATGAGCGCAGCAGTGTCTTTCTGTGCTGGGCACAGACAGGCCATTCACACCTTTGAGCTGGGCCCCAGGTCCCTTCTGTCCCCTGGACCAGGGCTGGATTAACTTTTTGTGGGCCCGGCGCCAAACATATTTGTGGGCCCCCCTGGGGAATGATTGTAAAAGGGGCCGGGGGTAAAAGCACAGTGGGGCTGTCAAGGCTGTATCCCCACTTTGAACTTTAGGGTACAAGTGTGGGGGCCTGCATGAGGACTTCTAAGCTTAACTACCAGCTTAGTTCTGGTCCGCTGCCACCATTCCCTTCCCTGGGAAGCTTTTAGAAACTTCTCACCAATTCCCTGGTGAATACAGATCCAAACTCCTTGGATCTTAAACAAGGAGAAATTGACCCTTCCCCCCTCCTTCCTTTCACCAACTCCTGGTGAATACAGATCCAAACCCCCTTGGATCTTAAAACAAGGAGAATTTGACCCTTCCCCCCCTCCTTCCTTTCACCAACTCCTGGTGAATACAGATCCAAACCCCCTTGGATCTTAAAACAAGGAGAAATCAATCAGGTTCTTAAAAAGAAGGCTTTTAATTAAAGAAAAAGGTAAAAATCATCTCTGTAAAATCAGTATGGAAAATAACTTTACAGGGTAATCAAACTTAAAGAGCTCAGAGGACCCCCCTCTGTCTTAGGTTCAAAGTACAGCAAACAAAGATAAACACTCTAGTAAAAGGTACATTTACAAGTTGAGAAAACAAAGTAAAACTAAGACGCCTTGCCTGGCTTTTTTACTTACAAGTTTGAAATATGAGAGACTTGTTTAGAAAGATGGGGAGAACCTGGATTGATGTCTGGTCCCTCTCAGTCCCAAGAGCGAACAACAACCTTAAACAAAGAGCACACCAAAGCCTTTCCCCCCCCCAAGATTTGAAAGTATCTTGTCCCCTTATTGGTCCTTTGGGTCAGGTGTCAGCCAGGTTACCCGAGCTTCTTAACCCTTTACAGGTAAAAGGATTTTGGAGTCTCTGGCCAGGAGGGATTTTATAGTACTGTACACAGGAGAGCTGTTACCCTTCCCTTTATAGTTATGACAGGGGCAGGAGCTAGGGTTGGTCTCTGGAGCAAGGGAGGGGTCAGAGGTAAACTGCAAGCGCAGCAGGGCTGGGGAGGGGGTAAACAGGATCCCCCCCGCCCCTGACCCCATAGAGTGGGTACCTACCTGGTTCTAGCCCATTCTCTTTGTCTTTCTCTGCACTGAGCTGCCCCTCCTCCCGCAGCAGCAGGACAGGTTCTCTTCCAGCCCTCTGGGGTGGGTGTTAGGAGTGGGAGGAGCGGCAGCTAATGTGGTTACTCCTATAACTGGACTTTTAGTTTCCAGTCAGCACTGCTAACCGGACACTCAGGTCCCATTTTCTACTGGAGTTTACAGTCTAAAACTGGATACCTGGCAACAAGGCTGCCAGAAAAGCCTGAGCGGGGGAGAGGGGCAAGCAATCATTTTTAAAAGTAAGAGGGCTAAGCCTTAAGGGGGGGGCAAGTGGTGGGTGGGCTAGGGAGTGGAGAGGAGCTAGTGGGCAGGGCCATGTCTGCTGTACTGCCCAGGTAGGTTGGAGACTGTGGGGCTCAGCTGACACAATACCCAGGGCCGGTGCAAGGATATTTTGCACCCTAGGCGAAACTTCCACCTTGTGCCCCCCCCCCCAGAGCATCGCTTATTATAAATTTTCAAAAATGAATACAGTGGACTCACATCTTACGCGGGGGTTAGGTTCTAAGGTCAGCGCGTAAGAGGAAAATTGCCTATAGTGAAAATTACCATAAACTACAGTATACACAGTTCTGTATACACTGTATACACTAGAACAGGGGTCCTCAACCTACGGCACGAGTGCCAAAAGTGGCACATGAGCTGATTTTTTTTTATTTTAATGGCAGGCTGCGGGTCCCAGCCACCGCTGAGCCTGCTGCCGGCCTGGGATTCCATTCACTCAGCTGCCAGCCGGGGTCCCAGCCGGCAACTCTGCTCAGCCTCCTGCCATTCACCCAGGCCAGCAGGAGGCTGAGCAGGGCCGGTGGCCGAGACCCTGGCTGGCAAGGGGCCGGCAGCCGGAACCCCATGTCATCAGCGGGCCGAGCAGGGCTGGCGGCCGGGACCCCAGACCAGCAGCGGGCTGAGCTGCTCAGCCCGCTTCTGGTCTGGGGTTCCATCCGCTGGCTCCTGCCAGCTGGGGTCCCAGCCGCTGGCCCCGCTCAGCCTGCTCAGCCCGCTGCCAGCCAGGGTCCTGGCCACCGGATCCGCTCAGCCTCCTGGCGGCCCCAGGCCAGCAAGAGGCTGAGCGGGGCCGGCGGCTGGGACCTCAGCCCACTGCCAGCCGAGGTCCCAGCTGCCGGCTCCGCTTAGCCTCCTGCCGGCCTGGGTGAACGGAACCCCAGACCGTTCACCCAGGCCAGCAGGAGGCTGAGCGGAGCTGGCTGGGACCCCAGCAGGCTGAGCGAGGCTGGCGGCTGGGACCCCGGCTGGCACGAGCTGGCCCTGCTCAGCCCACTGCCGGCTGAGTGAACAGAACCCCAGGTCGGCAGCAGGCTCAGCGGCGGCCGGGACCCGCAGCCTGCCATAAAAAAAAATCGGCTTCTGTGCCACCTTTGGCATGCGTGCCGTAGGTTGAGGACCCCGTTCTAGTGTATACTGTACTTTATGGTAATTTTCACTATACGTGATTTTCCTCTTACGCGGTGACTTTAGAACCTAACCCCCATGTAAGATGTGACTCCACTGTAGTGTAAAAAAAAAATTTGGGCACCGCTTTTTGGTACCCCCAAATCTTGGCGCCCTAGCCGGTTGCCTAGTTTGCCTAGCAGTTACACCAGCCCTGACAGTATCCCCAGCCCAGGTGATGTGACAGCCAGTGGTGGATTTAGAGTTAGTGGGGCCCCCCCAGCCCTGTGCTCAGCTTCATTTTTGGGGCTCCTCCTTGGGACCCAGCCAAGAAAAAGAACATTCTCTCTTATCTCCCCCACCCCTGTTTTTCATTCTTTTTAAATTCATCCTCCTCCTATAAGTAATAGCAAGTAAATGAAAATAAAGTGAGGTACCTTGATTGTTCTTGTAGTCTAACTTATTTTTCCACAGACCACTTGAAAATCACGGAGGGTCTCGACAGACCACTTAATGATCTTTCCAAATATTGTAAAAAAATGTTCGGGTGCGGGGTCTGGCCAGGAGCTAGGGTGAAGGAGGGGGCTCAGGGTTGGGGCAGGAGGTTGGGGTGTGGAGCGCTTACCTGGGGCAGCTCCTGTTTGGTTCTCAGGATGTGGGGGGGTGCAGGTTTCAGGGCAGGGGCTGGGGGGGCATGAGGGGGGGATGCAGGAGTCAGGACTGGGGGCTGGGGAGCTGTGGGGGCGGGAGTGCAGGGGTAAGGACAGGGGTCTGGATGTGTGTGAGGGGGTGCAAGGGGCTGTGTGTGTGGGGGGGTGCAGGAGTCAGGGCAGGGGGCTGGGGAGGTGTGAGGGGGTGCAGGAGTCAAGGCAGGGGGCTCGGGGTGTGTGAGGGGGTGCAGGGGTCAGGGCAGGGGGTTGGGGTGGGTGAGGGGGTGCAGGGGTCAGAGGGTGTGTGTGTGTGTGAGGGGGTGCAGGAGTCAAGGCAGGGGGCTCGGGGTGTGTGAGGGGGTGCAGGGGTCAGGGCAGGGGGTTGGGGGTGGGTGAGGGGGTGCAGGGGTCAGAGGGTGTGTGTGTGGGGGGTGCAGGGGTCAGGGTGGGTAGAGGGCTGTGGGTGTGAGCTGGGGTCGTGGGGGTGCTCATGCAGGGGGCTGGAGGGGATATGCCCCATTCCAGCCCCTTCCCCAAGGCCTCACCCCCGCCTCTTCTCCTCCTCCTCCCTGGAGCGGCGTGCTGTGGCTCATTCCTCCCCCCCCTCCTGCCGGCAAGCAGCTGATCCACCTGATCGGCGGCAGGGAAGGGGGGGAGGGAACGTAGCATGCTGGGGAAAGGGGCGGGGCAGGAGCCAGGCTGCCGGCAGAGGATGCCACGGAGCCCCAGCAGTGGCAGAGTCAAGCTTCTCTGACCCCACAGGAGAGAGCGGGGGGCGGAGAAGAATGCACCAGGGCCCCTTTCGACCATGGGCCCGGCACCATGGTGCCAGTGGCACCATTGTAAATCCAGTATTGCCCTGGACACCAGACCACGTGGCCCTGACCCAGCCGCAAGTGCACCAATTAGATAGGGTGGGGGAGGAGGGGCTGGCACTCCCCTGGGTTTCATACAGGAGGTGTACTCCCAGGCGGAGCTCTTAACTGCACAGTATTAGTGTGGAATGTGAGTTCTGCAGAGAGGTGCTTCTCCCAGCTTGTGTCCCTGGGGCAGGGAGTCAATGTTTTGTTTACGAACAGAGGCAGGGTGATTAAGATCAGAAAAGGCTGGTAATTTAATTAAGGATCTGGAAGTCATTAGATGAACCTGTAAAACAGGAATCCCTCTCCGGGTGGTGGTGATGGGGTTGAAGAGAGAATGCAGGGGACTCAGAAGAAATACCGCCAAGCCCTCTGAGCCAAGGTTACATTCAGAAAAGAGGAAGATGTGAGGGCCATAAGTGAAAAGAAGGGGCCAAAACCCAGGGAAAGGATGTTAGTGGTACAGAGAAGTTCCCACTCTACCTGTGGTACTTATGTGGCCCCATCACCATAGTATCTGAGTGCCTCACATCACAGCCCCTCGGTGAGGTAGAGCGGTGCTGTTATCCCCATTGTATAGATGGGGAACTGAGGCACAGAGAGACTAGCAGCTAGATTTTCACAAGTATTTAGGCACCTAGTGGGATTTTCAAAAGCACCTAGAAGGTTAGGTGCTTTGTAAAACCCACTAGGTGCCTAGCTGCATCTTTGGGTGCCTAAACCCTTTGAAACTCTGTCCCTAAGGCACTGACCTGAGGTCATACAGGAAGCCCATTAAGGGGGGGGGGGGAGTAGAACCCAGGTCTCTCAGTGCTAGCTCCCTATCCACTGGACCAGCCTTTCTCTCTGCTGCATGCTGCAAAAAAGAGGCCTCTGATGGATGGGAGCAAAACCAAGGAAGCCAGTTCTCTGAGATTCCAGCAATTGGTCCCAGGTAATTGGGAAGGATGTCATGGTTATTAGTATGAAAAGCAGCACAGAGGTCAAGAAGGATGAAGAAAAAAAGAGAATGTGAGTCAGATGAGAGGAGAGCACTTCACCACCAATGGGTGGCAGGCTCTACCCCAGGCTCGGTTGTAGAGTAATGCCTGCTGTGCAATTTTAGATTTTAACTGAAAACCATTTTGTTTTGTCATTTTTTGTTCTGAGTTTGAGAAAAGGAAAGAATGAGAAAGTGTCGTATGAGTATCAGATGTGATTATACACCAAATTCTAAGGTTCTCAGCTGTATTCAGGCCAATTCCAGAAAAAAGAACAGAAATTACCTCCACAGAGTCCATAAAATCCACGATTATTGTCATGATTTGTATTATTCACCTTGCACCATCTTTGTGTTCAGCACTGTTCAGAATGTCAGAAAATGTAGTCCGTGAGCCAATGCATATAAGATGTGTAACACTGGATGGTTCAGATATTTAAGTATGAAGTGTATAGTTATTGACCACACGTGTTATCACATGTTCACTGTGATGTTAATATCTGTGAGTGGAGGCACTGATGGCAATAGAGGTTTTAGTGGATTAAGGACTAGAAGCTGTGACCATCCAACTTTCTTTCAAGAGGAAGATCTGCCCATAGCTCCCGTGCCTGTTTATTTTCCTTTCCAGCCTGCAGTGGCCCTGAGATACTTCAGATGTCTCCATTTCCCCTCAACTTTAAAACATGGAATTTTCTTGGTGTTTGATTTAAAATATTCTCCTGTGAAAACTGCAACTCAGTTACTGTAGTGTTGTGTTTAAGACCCTTCTGGAAAATAACTAGCCTTTACACAGACGTGCAAGCAGTGTTGACAACTCTAATGATTTTGTCATGAGTCTCATGGTAATTATTGTTTTCCTTAAAGCCCCAGCTCCTGGAGTCAAGTGATATGTGATGATTTCAGCTTTCATTCTTAAAGAAAAATGAAGTTTCTAGCTCTTGTGGCTCTGGAGAAAATGTCAAAATGTGACCCTGAGTGTACCTTAAAGGCTCAAAAAGGCGTGTCTGGTTTCCACCTTAGGGCTCTGAACCGCCGACGGGCATGCTTGGGTGTTAGCCCCATTTTAATTCTGGCCTTGTTTTTAAAAAATTCGTAGCTGTTCATGTGTTCCTTAGGCATTTCAGCTGCCACCTCTGCTAAGGGTCCACTGAGCTGCGGCCTCAGCTCCACCATATACTGGTCTGTAGAAATGCTGTACCCAAGGCAGGCTCTTTTGAAATTTTCTAAGAAGGCCTCTGTATCATCGCCTACCTTGTAGGTTGGGAATTTTTTGGAATGGGGAGCGGCACCAGGAGAAGGATTGTTAGAGTAATCTGGTAGACCCAGCTTAGCCCTTTCCAGATCTAAGCGCTTCAGCTCTAACTCTGTATCCAAGCGTTACGCCTCTGCCTCCAAGCGTTTCGTCTCCACCTCTGCCTCCAAGCGTTTTGCCTGTTTCCTCTCCTCTGCGTCCAACTCCAAATGCTTTAAGGCCGTCTGTCTTTCATGTTCTTTCTGTCTCTCTTCAGCTTCAAATCTGGCTAATTCCAGTTTTTTCTGGACATCTCTTTCTGTCATCCTAGCCTTTTGCACTTAGCCTAGCTTAACCCGAGAGCTAGAAAGAAAAAAAAACAACCACTTGTGAATTCCCTTGCAGGAAGTTAACTACCCTGCCCTGAGGCAGAGAAAAAAACTCCAGCTGCTCTCAGCTTAAATAAATAAATAAATAAATGTCCTTTTAAAAAAACCCTACCAAGCAGCCAAAAGAAATTTTTTTTTAAACTTCTCAGGTCTGTGCTTCTGGTTCAAAATGATCCCACCGTGCTGCCACCATGTCAGAGTTCCCTCCCCACTCTGAACTCTGGGGTATAGATGTGGGGACCCACATGAAAGACCCCCTAAGCTTATTTCTACCAGCTTAGGTTAAAAACTTCCCCAAGGCACAAATCCTTCCTTGTCCTTGGACGGTATTGCTGCCACCACCAAGTGAGTTAAACAACAATTCAGGAAAAGGACCACTTGGAGTTCCTGTTTCCCTAAAACATCCCCCCAAGCCCCTTCACCCCCTTTCCTGGGGAGGCTTGAGAATAATACACCAACCAAATAAGTAACCAAGGTGAACACAGACCCAAACCCTTGGATCTTAAGAACAATGAAAAATCAATCAGGTTCTTAAAAGAAGAATTTATATAAAAAAAGATAAAAGAATCACCTCTGTAAAATCAGGATGGAAGATAACTTTACAGGGTAACAAAAGATTCAAAACACAGAGGATTTCCCCTCCACGCAAAACTTTTTACAAAAACAGGGATAAACCTCCCTCTTAGCACAGGGAAAATTCACAAGCTAAAACAAAGGATACTTTAACGCATTTCCTTGCTATTACTTACTATTTTTGTAATATTAGATGTATCATTTCGGCGAACAGCAGAGGCTAACAGAGGGAGTTCGCCTGGAGAGAGCTCACTGAGGCTTTCATCTGCGGGTTTCTCTGAGTAGTTCTTGCAACAGCTGAGGAAGCTCTTAAGAGGAAGGTGATATGGAAGGTGAGCGATCAGCTGTTGTAACCTGCACAGGTTGTGCCATGTTTGTCTTTCTTCCACAGGACAGAAGCGACTTTGTCTGTACAAAGTGCAAGCTGGTCTCCATATTGGAAGAGAAGGTTCGAGGTCTGGAGAAACGAGTATCGACTCTGCGTTGCATAAGGGAAAATGAAGATTTCCTGGACAGACGTCAGGAGAAGCTTCTATGGCCACAATGTTCTGAAGATTCAGAGCAGGCACAGCAGGGACAGATGGATGATGAAGAAGTTTGGCAGCATGTGACCTCCAGAAGGAGAAAGAGGAGCGTCCATGTACCAGCAATGGAGATACAGGTGAGCAATCGTTTCCATGTTCTCTCTACAGGTACTAATGCGGAGAGTGGAGTAGATGACCCATCTGAGGGAAGGGAGCAGAAGGAGACTCCACCGATTGGAAGGCAAAAGATGCACTGTCCTAGGGATGAGGGTTCCACGACCACCACTCCCAAGAGGAGGAGGAGGGTGGTGGTGGCCAGGGACTCCCTCCTCAGGGGGACTGAGTCATCTATCTGCCGCCCCGACCGGGAAAACCGAGAGGTCTGCTGCTTGCCAGGAGCTAGGATACACGATGTGACGGAGAGACTGCCGAGACTCATCAAGCCCTCGGATCGCTACCCCTTCCTGCTTCTCCACGTGGGCACCAATGATACTGCCAAGAATGACCTTGAGCGGATCACTGCAGACTACGTGGCTCTGGGAAGAAGGATAAAGGAGTTTGAGGCGCAAGTGGTGTTCTCGTCCATCCTTCCTGTGCAAGGAAAAGGCCTGGGTAGAGACCGTCGAATCGTGGAAGTCAACGAATGGCTACGCAGGTGGTGTCGGAGAGAAGGCTTTGGATTCTTCGACCATGGGATGGTGTTCCAAGAAGGAGGAATGCTGGGCAGGGACGGGCTCCACCTAACGAAGAGAGGGAAGAGCATCTTCGCCAGCAGGCTGGCTAACCTAGTGAGGAGGGCTTTAAACTAGGTTCACCGGGGGAAGGAGACCAAAGCCCTGAGGTAAGTGGGGAAATGGGATCCTGGGAGGAAGCACAAGCAGGAGAGCGCAAGAGGGGAGGACTCCTGTCTCATACTGAGAAAGAGGGACGATCAGTGAGTTATCTTAAGTGCCTATACACAAATGCAAGAAGCCTGGGAAACAAGCAGGGAGAACTGGAAGTCCTGGCACAGTCAGGGAACTATGATGCGTTGGAATAACAGAGACTTGGTGGGATAACTCACATGACTGGAGTACTATCATGGATGGATATAAACTGTTCAGGAAGGACAGGCAGGGCAGAAAAGGTGGGGGAGTTGCGTTGTATGTAAGAGAGGAGTATGACTGCTCAGAGCTCTGGTATGAAACTGCAGAAAAACCTGAGTGTCTCTGGATGAAGTTGAGAAGTGTGAGCAACAAGGGTGATGTGGTGGTCGGAGTCTGCTATAGACCACCAGACCAGGGGGATGAGGTGGACGAGGCTTTCTTCTGGCAACTAGCAGAAGTTGCTAGATCGCAGGCCCTGGTTCTCATGGGAGACTTTAATCACCCTGATATCTGCTGGGAGAGCAATACAGCGGTGCACAGACAATCCAGGAAGTTTTTGGAAAGTGTAGGGGACAATTTCCTGGTGCAAGTGCTGGAGGAACCAACTAGGGGCAGAGCTTTTCTTGACCTGCTGCTCACAAACAGGGAAGAATTAGTAGGGGAAGCAAAAGTGGATGGGAACCTGGGAGGCAGTGACCATGAGATGGTCGAGTTCAGGATCCTGACACAAGGAAGAAAGGAGAGCAGCAGAATACGGACCCTGGACTTCAGAAAAGCAGACTTTGACTCCCTCAGGGAACAGATGGGCAGGATCCCCTGGGAGAATAACATGAAGGGCAAAGGGGTCCAGGAGAGCTGGCTGTATTTTAAAGAATCCTTATTGCGGTTGCAGGAACAAACCATCCCGATGTGTAGAAAGAATAGTAAATATGGCAGGCGACCAGCTTGGCTAAACAGTGAAATCCTTGCTGATCTTAAACGCAAAGAAGAAGCTTACAAGAAGTGGAAGATTGGACAAATGACCAGGGAGGAGTATAAAAATATTGCTCAGGCATGCAGGAGTGAAATCAGGAAGGCCAAATCACACTTGGAGTTGCAGCTAGCAAGAGATGTTAAGAGTAACAAGAAGAGTTTCTTCAGGTATGTTAGCAACAAGAAGAAAGTCAAGGAAAGTGTGGGCCCCTTACTGAATGAGGGAGGCAACCTAGTGACCGAGGATGTGGAAAAAGCTAATGTACTCAATGCTTTTTTTGCCTCTGTCTTCACAAACAAGGTCAGCTCCCAGACTGCTGCACTGGGCAGCACAATATGGGGAGAAGGTGACCAGCCCTCTGTGGAGAAAGAAGTGGTTCGGGACTATTTAGAAAAATTGGACGTGCACAAGTCCATGGGGCCGGATGCGCTGCATCCGAGGGTGCTAAAGGAGTTGGCGGATGAGATTGCAGAGCCATTAGCCATTATTTTTGAAAACTCATGGCGATCGGGGGAGGTCCCGGATGACTGGAAAAAGGCTAATGTAGTGCCCATCTTTAAAAAAGGGAAGAAGGAGGATCCGGGGAACTACAGGCCAGTCAGCCTCACCTGATTGATTCCAGCACTGATGCAGCGAGACTGGGATCTTTGGTTTCTCAACAAAATACAGACTTGACAAACATTCTCTCTGTCTAATTGTTTGGGACATGTCTGCGGTTCATTGTGCAAAGTGGCGCCATCACACTCATATGGAATGGCACGCATGTGTCATCCACAATGACAGGCCTGCAATTCATGTTTTCTACCCTTGGGCCCAAGGTTAGGAGTGGCCCTGGCTGTTTTGCCAGCCAGGGCAGAAAATGTTTCCAATATTTTTGGCCCCACCTACTCCCGAGAAACCAAGCATGCACATAAGCACACACACACACACACACACAAAGAGCCAGCCAGTTGGACGGGAGCCGGAAAAAAAAAAAGCTGAGCTGCAGAGCAGTTTTGCGCCCCCTGGAAGTTACTGCCCTGCTTGCCCACATCTAGAACCAGATGTTCCCGCCTGAGGTACCTGAATGTTCAGCTCTCTAGATGGCTCAGTAACAGCATAGCAGGGTTAAATGGATCTCCCACCTGCATCAGAGACCAGCAGAGGAGAAAGGCTCAAGAAATGGGTTGTAATTCAGCTCAGGTTGTTTATTGGTGTGTCATGTACAGGTAACACTGCCGGCACCTCTATGATCTAATCACACCTGGCAAGCTCATCTCTCACCAGGGATAGATTTGTCCATCCCAGCCCACGAAGGAACCATTCTCCTTCTCAGAGAGCATGGAAAGCATCTTCAGGATTGCTTGAGTGGTTTGCTCCACGGTCTGTGGGGCCTGTAGGGTTAAAGTGATGCTGTTAGGTAGGGCAAAACAGCATCTTTCAGGCCATTCTTACTGTGACATCCTGGCACCCCAATATTCACCACTGTCATGTAATTAGGATGTTTTGTACTAAGTATGCCTTGTGAGGTATCATTCTAAAAGTCTTGATCTGCTAGATATTAATATCTCGTTGGAGTGTATGTGCTATCGTCGTTGGTGAAGTTATGAAGTTTGGCTGTGTATGTGTTACTGAAACATGTTCTGAGGTTGAAAACACCCACAAGCAGCCTTTCTGATGCAATAGTAAAAAGGCCCAACAATGTTAATGGCTTACTGAAGAAATGCACACAAGCACAAGGATTACCCCAAGAACTGTGAACTGTGAACAATAGAAACCTGTCATAGACAGCACTACATAATGGGAACTGTTTGACCCAGGTCACAGCAAAAGAGCTTTCCAGCAAGTGGGAAGATGATATAAAAGGGGAAAAGTGAGATCATGATGGGACCTCATTCTCCCAACAACAACACACCTGGAAACACCTGAGGGGCAAGGACTGAACAGGGAGGAAATGATGGTCTCAGGCTAGAGGGATTGCTAGCCTGTGTATGAAAACGTGGGAAACCCAAGCGGCAAAGCCAAGGCAGCTTGTGCTTTAGGAATCTGCCAACCTGTTTATCACTCAGGGTGAGAATTTGCTAATTCATATCCTACCTATCTAGTATGTTAAGCTCAGTTTGCGATTTTGTTTATTTACTAGGTAATCTGTTTTGATCTGTTTGTTATCACTTATAATCTCTTAAAATCTATCCTTTTATAGTTAATAAACTTATTTTATATGTACTCCAAACCAGTGTGCATTTGACTAAGGTGTCTGGGGAAAATCTCAGCTTGGTTTCCACAAGTGTGCATTGTCCTCTTCACATTGAGGGAGAGGCGGACCGGGTGTTAAACCCATATACTGGCCAGATTTGACCAGGACAGGGTGGTGCTGCTCTGGGAGGCTGGGAGGCTGGTGGTTAGAGAGCCCTGCATGTAACTGCCGCTGGGTGTGTCCCTACCTGTGTGAATGCTGGTGAAAGTGCAGGCTGGAGGGCTTTGCAACTTGTCACAGCAGCACAGTGTGAAAGGGAGCCCAGGCTGGTGGGTCAGAGGCTCAGTGGTACCCCAGTTCCAGGTGGCACCCCGGGGGGAACCCATTACAGTTACTATGTTCCTAGCAGTGGGTGTATTCAGGACCAAGTCTCCTCCCTCAACATCTCATCATATTAGCTTCAGTAGGGTCTTCAGGGTAAGTTGTCTTTGCAGATATTTGTACAATGCCTAGTACAATGGAGCTGTGGGCTCTGTGCTACAAAATACACGAATAAATAATAATGTACTAAAATGAGAGTTGATGTTCCTCACACTTGTGCATTTATATCTCATCAAAACCCCATAGCTGTCAATGGGAATCTTTCCATTGGCCTCAATGGGGTTTGGATCAGTCCCGTAGAATCATCCCAAAGCATTAAAGGCCTTTGCAGGAAAGCAGTATGAATAATTTTGTATACACTATTTATGGATCACTTCTGGCATGGAACATGGCAATGCTTAACTACGTACAGTAAGAATACTCGGTCACACCTGGGCAAAGAGGGGGTACAATGTTAGCATTCTGATGTGGTAGTTATTAATACCTACTTTACACTGGTACAAATGTGCAAGGTGCAGGGCAGTGGCAAATCAGGCCCACTCTATCCAGATTAAACTGCAGGGGGAGTTTAGCTCAGCTGAATGTACTTCCCCCCACATTGGACTTTGGCCAGGACATTGCATTTATAGAAATCAGTGGGAGTTAGGTACCCAAATACCTCTGAGGATCTGGGCCATTGTGGCCCACCCCCTGGCTCTTGCACACTGTGCTGTGGGTTGTTTAGAGGAGAGAGGGGGAAACTGGGCTTTGCAGGGGAATGCAGGGGTCAGGAGCTGGGGGAAACAGGCCAGTATGCTTTGTCTGCTTTGTGCTGCTCCCAAGTGGGGTAACGCAGGCAGAGTGTACTGGTGAATCTGGCCATCAGAAGTAAAATGACCAGAAGATATCATGTGGGTACATATCTTCAAATCATAGAAATCTCATCACAGGGTGACTTTCTCTGGGTTTATGTTTATATAGGAAAATTCTAGTAATTTAACAAACCAAACAAAATTCCCAAATAAAAGCCACGTTAAACTGGAGATACTGTTATGATTATAGTAACTTAAAGTTTAACCATAATTTTTATTTCCTGGGTTTGTAATGTTTGTTTTGGGGATAATTACAACATCCCTGGAATGGTTTACCCGTATAGTATTGATACGTATTCCAGTCTTCACTCCAGTTTAACATAGTTGTGATCTGGGTATACAGATGAGTCTGTGGCAGAACCAAGACTGTAAGGCCTCCCTGATGTGCTGTGGATGGAAGTGGCCAGTCACCCTAACCAAGGGATTGTAAATGTGTTATGACCCCTACCTTTTCTGTTCCCATTCTGGTTTTCACCCAGCCAGGGTGGATAGAAGTGCACAGAATCCCATAGTCTTTGTACTCCAAGGACTGGCACCTGGTGATCATGTTCAGAGCAGCCTGTGGGTGGGACACACGGTGAGCAGAGATAAGAGCACAGGACAGAGGGACATCTTCCCTACAGGACATGACCCCCGATCCCACAGTACTGATATGCAAGGGTGGAGGGGGTGTCATCTGGGCTGACAGGGGAGGAGATAAATAGCACTGGGTGGAATGTGAGGAGCTTCATACATAAGCAGTACTGCTGAACTAAAGGGCAGCTCCCACTTCACTCAGTGGACAAACCCAGCTCAGCTGCTCGGGGCGACAGATAAGGTTGCCAACTCTCACTGAAGCTATTCTGGGAGATTTCCCCTCCCCCCCCCACATAACATGATGTCATTTTCTTAAAATATCCCATTAAAATCTCCTGGATTGCTTTCAATAGTCACTGGAAGATCGATGCTGATTCTGGGAGACTCCAGGCCCATCCTGGAGGGTTGGCAACTCTAGCAACAGATCAAAAGAAAACTGCCCACCTCACAATAAATCTTCAATCTTTGCTGCCCCTGCGTAAAGGGTACAAGACTGTGAGATACCAAATCCCAGAAATCTCTGGTTTTATCCTTTTATAGGCTGGAATGCTCAGCCAAGCAGAAACCAGGAGACCCAATCCTGATAAAACGAAAGGTGGAATATCCTTGGCCAAGCTCAGCTATTGGCATTGGCTGTAGCTGCACCTTGAGATTCTACACAGCTGAGACTCATCAAGGGATTCAGTACACAAGGAACAGATGGCACCAGCAGCTGGTTCCAAACCCAGCTGAATTCCTGTGACCCTTGTAGCAATAACATTCCCGGCCGTCTCAGAGTAGGGAGAGGATCCCACTGAACACAACCCTCCTCACTGCCCAATGGCGACCAAAGCTGGATGAGCTTGGAAGCTGGTAATACGTCCGGATCTCTGATTTGTTGTTAAAGAGTAATTCTGGCTAAAGGTTGACTATAAAGGGGGAGATGCAGGGACACATGCACTGTTTCCTTAAATCTGTAGCAAGAAGCCAGGTAGAAGGGGGCTAATGGGGCAGGAGCTCTGCAGGGAAGCTGGCAGGGGAGACCGAGGTGTTTAGAAGGAACAGCAGAGGAGGCACGTGTGTTGATACAAGGTAGGGGCTAGTTATGCTGGAAGGGAGTGAGAGGGGTCCCATATGGTACCTTGCTGCAGCGGTAGCTGGGCATTTGCTCGAATTCCCACAGTGGAACTACTTCAATGGAACTAGCGATGCTGGACATGTTGAGAATGGCGGCCTTGCTGCAGCTCAGCCCTGTCTGGGTACTCTGCTGGGCAGCCTTCTTCAGCAAAGGCAGGAACTCCTGAGGGAGATACTGATGACTGTGTTACGACAGGGGTGACACCGCTGTTCCAGGGAAGGACCCTATCAGTGATGTTAAGGTCAGGGAGAGGGAGGCTCTGAAGATGGAGTTTGTGATTCAGGTAGCTTGGTGCATCCCATAGTTCTTGGGCATATGATGACTGGGAAACCCTTCTATGGGTCAGAGTGTGCTCTCCCTGAAGGGAGCCTGCTCTGCTCCTTCCGAGAGGTGAGTCCTGCTGCAGGCATTAACCCTGCACAATCCTTGTGCTCCTAGAACACATGGTCTGGGCCTGTGCCCAGCCTCCGGGTAGGAGCATTTTTTAATATGGAGATATATCTATCTCATAGAACTGGAAGGGACCTTGAAAGGTCATTGAGTCCAGTTCCCTGCCTTCACAGCAGGACCAAGTACCGTCCCTGACAGATTTTTGCCCCAGATCCCTAAATGGCCCCCTCAAGGATTGAACTCACAAGCCTGGGTTTAGCAGGCCAATGCTCAAACCACATGGGGAAGGGGCTCCTTGGCAGGGCACAATCTGGCCCTCACCCTTATGGCTGCATGGCCCTCTGGTATAGCTTTTGAATCAGAAGAGAACATGTGATTATACTGTCTGAAGCACCAGAGGATAACAACCTACTACTGCGACCAGCTAGTGGAGTTATTTCATTAGCCCAAGTGGTAGAAGACTGCGCTTTGGTGCTCAAGGTTCAAATCTTGCTGGTGGCCAGTGTTAGGGGATGTTAGAGAGTCTCTCTTGAGTCTGAAACTGCAGACCACCTTGTTTTTAAAAAGTGAGTCAAAAATTTGCCCGAGCCAAGAGTCTCAGCTCGTTCCAGGGCAGTCTTTGCTCAGTGTCAGAGGAGTTTCCTGGCTGTCAGGTGTGTTCTTACCTGGCTCACCAGCAGGGGCCCAACTGTGTTAGTTAGGTATACAATTTCCATGGTCTCAGCGTTCTCATTCTCCATGGTGGTCACCCGTGCAATGCCAGCGTTGTTTATCAGGAGATTCAGTCCATGTCCTTGCACATGCTCCTCCACTCTCTGCACAGCTGCCTTTATGCTGTTTGGATCTGTGACATCTACAGACAGCACAGGGGATTCAGAAACATCCTTCCTATAGCAGCTCTGCCCTGTCTATCAGCTCTACCAGCCCATTTAGCTGTTGACACTGTCTTCAGTCGGCGAATGAAAGCAGCCTCGCTAACTCGCTTGCATCTCCCTCAAGCCCATCTGGGAACTCTCCCACGCTGCCTCTGATTCCAGGGGCAGGAGGAAATCCCTTGAAATTTGTCAAAAAATATGCTTAATCTCTTTGAACTGAATCCAGGAGAGCACCTTCCCTCTTATCCCGTGGAAGCTTACTTTACGTAAGAACCTTCGGTGAGGGACCTTTTCAAAGGCTTTCTGAAAATCTAAGTACACTATATCCACTGGATCCCCTTGGTCCACATGCTTGTTGACCCCCTCAAAGTATTCTAGTAGATTGGTGAGGCATGATTTCCCTTTACTAAAACCATGTTGATTCTTCCTCAACAAATTATGTTCATCTATATGTCTGACAATATTGTTCTTTATTATAGTTTCAACCAGTTTGCCTGGTACTGAAGTCAGGCTTACAGGCCTGTAATTGCCGGGATGACCTCTGGAGCCCTTTTTAAAAATTGGCGTCACATTAGCTATCCTCCAGTCATCTGGTACAGAAGCTGATTTAAATGATAGGTTACAGACTACATTTGTTAGTTCTGCAATTTCACATTTGAGTTCCTTCAGAACTCTTGGGTGAATACTACCTGGTCCTGGTGACTTATTGCTGTTTAATTTATCAATTTGTTCCAAAACCTCCTCTAATGACACCTCAATCTGGGACAGTTCCTCAGATCTGTCACCTAAAAAGAATGGCTCAGGTTTGGGAATCTCCCTCACATCCTCAGCTGTGAAGACCGATGCAAAGAATTCATTTAGTTTCTCAGCAATGGTCTTATCATCCTTGAATACTCCTTTAGCACCTCGATCGTCCAGCGGCCCCACTGGTTGTTTAGCAGGCTTCCTGCTTCTGATGTACTTAAAAATGTTTTGCTATTACTTTTTGAGTGTTTGGCTAACTGTTCCTCAAATTCTTTTTTGGCCTTCCTAATTGTATTTTTACACTTCATTTGCCAGTGTTTATGCTCCTTTCTATTTTCCTCCTAGGATTTAACTTCCACTTTTTAAAGGATGCCTTTTTACCTCTCACTGCTTCTTTTACTTTGTTGTTTAGCCATGGTGGCTCTTTTTTGGTTCTCTTACTATGTTTTTTAATTTGGGGTGTACATTTAAATTGAGCCTCTATTATGGTGTCTTTAAAAAGTTTCCATGCAGCTTGCAGAGATTTCACTTTTGGCGCTGTACCCTTTAATTTCTGTTTAACTAATCGCCTCATTTTTGTGTAGTTCCCCTTTCTGAAATTAAATGCTACAGTGTTGGGCCACTGTGGTGTTTTTCCTGCCACAAGGATATTAAATTTAATTATATTATGATCACTATTACCAAGCAGGTCAGCTATATTCACCTCTTGGACCAGATCCTGGGCTACACTTGGGACTAAATCAAGAATTGCCTCTCCTCTAGTGGGTTCCAGGACCAGCTGCTCCAAGAAGCAGTCATTTAAGGTGTCAAGAAACTTTATCTCTGCATCCCATCCTGAGGTGACATGTACGCAGTCAATATGGGGATAACTGAAATCCCCATTATTATTATTGAGTTTTTTATTTTAATAGCCTCTCTAATCTCCCTGAGCATTTCACAGTCACTATCACCATCCTGGTCAGATGGTCGGTAATATATCCCCACCCCTATATTCTTATTATTAGAGCATGGAATTTCTATCCATAGAGATTCTATGGTACAGTTTGATTCATTTACGATTTTTATTTCATTTGATTCTTCGCTTTCTTTCACATATAATGCCACTCCCTCACCAGCACGACCTGTTCTGTCCATCCAATATATTTTGTACCCTGGCATTACTGTATCCCATTGATTATCCTCATTCCACCAAGTTTCTGTGATGCCCTGAACTGAGGCTGAGTGGCCTCCCTCCGAGTGGGAGAGCAAGGGACCCCTACACGCCCCTTGGAGGGCCGAGCCTAGATCGCCCCGCCCCCCTGACCGGAAGGACCGGGGTGTGGCCGGAAGTATAAAAGGCCGGCCCTGCAGCACAGCTGGGGGAGTGCCTGCAACGGAGGAGGACGCTCGGCCTGTTCTCCAGAGGCCCCGAGAGGAGCCTGCACCTGGCTGTTCCCGATCCCCAGGCGTGGACGAGGTCTGGCCTGGAGTACCCGCTGCGATTTACTCCGAGGAGCTGGAAGAGGCCTGGAGGCCGCAGGTATCAAACCCTGGGGAGGCAGGAAGTAGCCCAGGGGCAGCCACGGAGCAGCCGGCTGCAGAGCCCGGCGTGGCTCAATCGGCGTGTTGCGGCCGGATCCCTGCTGACACAGGGGCAGCCAATCCTGCCCCTGCCAGGGCCCTGGGCTGGGACGCGGTGGAGTAGGGTGGGCCTGCGTCCCCTTGCTGCCCACCCCGGGTGGCTGACCACCCACACGGTGCAAGGAGGCTCTAGCCCAGGACGGGAGCTCCCTTATCACTCACCTGGAGAGCCCTGCCCAGGCTAACGCCAGCCCTCTAAAGACCTCTAAAGACTGTTTGCTCACTGGCTGCCTGGGTTCCACCCAGGCCAAGGCCCGCCTTTAAAGACTGGTTATTTGTGGACTACTTGAGCTACCCCAGCCCAGGCCGAAGCCTGGTAGTGACAGTTGATCGCCCAGCCCTATTGTGGGCTCCCGGCTACCCTGCAGACTCTGGTCCGGACCAGACTGGGGCCAGCCGGAGTGGCCTCCCTCTGAGCGGGAGAGCGAGGGACCCCGACATGCCTATTATATCAATATTCTCATTTAATACAAGGCACTCTAGTTCACCCATTTTATTATTTAGACTCCTAGCATTGTTATATGAGTACTTTAAAAACGTGTACCCTTTTATCTGTCTGCCATTACACAATGTAATTGAATGGGACTCTTTTTTATTTGATTGTTTCTGATCAAACCCTGCCTGTATTTTATCATTTTCCATCCTCTCGTCTCCACTAGGACATAGAGATTCTCTATTAATAGATCCTCCCCTAAGGGATGTCCAAACCATGTTCTTCTTTGCACCTGTCGGCTTTTCCCCAGCCCTTAGTTTAAAACTTCTCTACAACCTTTTTAATGTTAAGTGCCAGCAATCTGGTTCCATTTTGGTTTAGGTGGAGCCCATCCTTCTTGTATAGGCTCCTCCTTTCCCAACAGTTTCCCCAGTTCCTAATAAATCTAAACCTCTCCTCCCTACACCATCGTCTCATCCACGCATTGAGACCCTGCAGTTCTGCCTGGCTAACTGGCCTTGTGTGTGGAACTGGGAGCATCTCAGAGAATACTACCATGGAGGTCCTGGACTTCAATCTCTTACCTAGCAGCCTAAATTTGGCCTCCAGGACCTCTCTCCTATCCTTCCCTATGTCATTGGTACCTACATGTACCATGACCACCGGCTCCTCCCCAGCACTACACATAAGTCTATCTAGATGTCTTGAGAGATCCACAACCTTCACACCAGGCAGACAAGTCACCATACGGTTCTCCCGGTCATCGCAAACCCAGCTCTCTATGTTTCTAATGATCAAATCACCCATTACTAATACCTGTCTCATTCTAATACCTGTAGTTCCCTCCCCCAGAGAGGTATCCTCAGTGTGAGAGGATACCACAACATCATCTGGAAGGAGGGTCCCAACTATGGGATTGTTTCCCTCTGCTCCAGTTGGATGTTCTCCTTCCCTGGGACTTTCATCCTCCTCAATAGCACAGAGGCTGCCAGACCAGGGGTGGGTCTGTTCTACTGTGTCCCAGAAAGTCTCATCTGTGTACCTCTCTGTCTCCCTCAGCTTCTCCAGTTCAGCCACTCTGGTCTCCAAAGCCCGTACACGGTCTCTGAGGGCCAAGAGCTCCTTGCACCAAATGCACACATACGCCACCTGCCCACAGGGCAGGTAATCATACATGCTGCATTGGGTGCAATAAACTGGGTAGCCCCCACTCTGTTGCTGGACTTCTGCCTGCATTGTCTTTTTAGTCCTGCAGCTGGTTCCTTTGTTGTTGTTTTGTTTATATCAAGGGGGTGGTTTTGGCTTTTAAGTTTAAAGAATGTTGAATTCTAGCCCCTGCTCATGCTCCCCCTGGAGAACTCCCTCACAAAACTCCCCTGTTAACTGCTCCTGTTCGCTAGCTCCTCTGGTCACTTAGAAGCAGGCTTTTTAAAGCCCTGGTCTCCCTGAGTAGCCCTGAGTAGCCCCACCCCCTAGTTAAGGGTTGATGGGTGCTAAAAGGCTTAGGGATCACAGCCTCCTTAAGAAACTCTCAGCCTTGCCTAGCAGGCCGCTAGGCTCAGCACACACATGGTCAGCACACGGTCCCCCAAACAAACAAACATAGCACACGATATATTTCAGTCAAGCAGCAAGCACACCACAAACACAAGCATCATCATCATGTTTTTTCTGGATCCAAATAGAAACCCACAGCTTTCAATCTAATGTGGCTTTTATTTTAGATCCTGGAAACCCATAAGTAAGAATCAAAGTTCCCATGAGAGAGCACAAGCTGCTGAACCTCTGAGAACAAAACGGCTGCTGGCTCTGCATGCAGGGAGAGATTATTGGAATTTGCGGGCTAGGAAACTGCAAACAAGGTGCAGCAGTTGCACAGGGACACATGCCACAGGTGCCATGGGGGCATTGCAAGATTTGGTAGGAGATGAAATATCAGTCCCTTGGGCACACTTAATGGAGACTTAGTGGATAAGGCATAGAACCCGCACTGGGTTTGTACCTTCAGCACTAAAATCATGGGTCTCTTCCACTTGAGTTAAGAGTAACTCTATTAGCGGTCAGCCATTACAGCAGGGCAGAGTGGGTGTGACATGCTCCACTCTGAACTGTTAGTGCTTCACAACCACGCACAAGTGTGGCACCACATTGTACCACCCATGGAGAATTGGGCCCCTCATCTTCCTCCCAAGCCCACCCCTGTCTGAATGAGTAGATGCAGAGATGGCTACATACCCAGCTGCAGCACCACCAGGTTTGGATGCTTCAATGTCAGCTCCATTACCTCCTGGAAAGAGAAACATTTTCACTTGGTTAGAAAAATCCTGGAAGATGATCAGTATGTAGGATGGCTTTGACCTCAGCTGTGCAGTACCTGGAATTGGGTGAAACCTTCAAGGAAGGTGCTGGTGACTGAGCGGGGAGCAGCCAATTCCTGGAACTCCCCTGTCCCACAACAAGTGGCATGTGGGTGAGTGAACCAGATACCTCAGAGAGGCTCCTCTGCAGCCTTGTGCAGTGGGGATGGGGTGTCACAAGAGACCCGGTTACAAAATTCCACCACATAAGAACATAAGAACGGCCATATTGGGTCAAACCAAAGGTCCATCTAGCCCAGTGTCCTGTCTTCCGACAGTGGCCAATGCCAGGTGCTCCAGAGGGAATGAACAGAACAGGTAATCATCAAGTGATCCATCCCCTGTCTCCCATTCCCAGCCACTGGCAAACAAATGTAGAAATGTAGGGGGCCTGGGTGATTTCTCTGTCCTGTCTCTGACAGAGTCAGCCCTCTCTAGATACCTTTAGGGCATGGGGTTTATCACAGGCCACAGTGGAACATTTTATAACAAGCCCCTTGTTAAAATATTGGTAGCATCTTGCCTCTCTATTCCTGAGCTGAGACACACTAGTGTTTGAGTTTTACAGTGAGCTCTGGGTTTCTCATTTGAGCCTCTCAAATGCTTTTATAGGGAACCCACTCCTTATCTTATCCCATCTTTGCAGCCTGTACTGCAGGGAAACCCAATTCTCAGGCTGTTTCTGGGCCATCAGTTGCCCAAACCTTCCTGTAAAGACCAGATTTCATCCTCACCTTGCTTTGGGATCCATCCAGCTCCCTGGTGGTGGCAAAGATCCATTCTGGTGGATTTGGTAGCTCTAGAAATCGCTTCACGAGTCCCAGGCCAATTCCTCGATTGGATCCAGTCACCAGAACACTCCCGACAGTGAACTCTGCCATCGTCACTAAGCTGCAGCTTCCAGCCACCTGCTCTCCCTCTGCAGCTCAGCCTAAATAATGATGCTTGGGCTCCTCCTAACACCAGTGTTGGATCTAGAGTCAAGCCTCTTGATTAAAAGTTATGTAGTGTTGGCAGTTCAGGGATTTGAATAACTCCACCCTTACTCAGACACCTTGATTACAAAAGTGAAACCAATTAAACAATACTAGGTATGATTGGTTCGGTCACAGAGATCCCTTTGAGACTGTCACCTGATGTGCTGAAATTACCTCTGAGCCCATTTCCCCTGCCAGCTTGGGACTCCAGAACCCTGCCTTGTTGTGCTGCAACACAGGCCCAGGGTCTGGGCCATGCCCCCAAAGCTGCAGACTTTAACTAAAAACAGCTCAGCAGGTTACCTGTCTCCAGCTCCCAGACACCCAGCTCCTAATGGGATCCAAACCCCAAATAAATCCGTTTTACTCTGTATAAAGCTTATGCAGGGCAAATTCGTAAATTGTTCACCCTCTATATCACTGATAGAGAGATATGCACAGCTGTTTGCTCCCCTAGGTATTAATCACTTACTCTGGGTTTATCAATAAATTAGACAAAGGTTTTTAACCATTAGAGGAGTGAAGTTCTAGAACAGCCTTCCAAGGGGAGCAGTAGAGGCAAAAGACATATCTGGCTTCAAGACTAAGCTTGATAAGTTTATGGAGGGGATGGTATGATGGGATAGTCTAATTTTGGCAATTAATTGATCTTTGATTATTAGCAGGTAAATATGCCCAATGGTCTGTGATGGGATGTTAGATGGGGTGGGATCTGAGTTACTACAGAGAATTCTTTCCTGGGTGCTGGCTGGTGAGTCTTACCCACATGTTCAGGGTTTAACTGATCGCCATATTTGGGGTCGGGAAGGAATTTTCCTACAGGGCAGATTGGCAGAGGCCCTGGAGGTTTTTCGGCTTCCTCTGCAGTGTGGGGCTCGGGTCACTTGCAGGAGGATTCTCTGCACCTTGAGGTCTTTAAACCACGATTTGAGGACTTCAATAACTCAGGCATAGGTTGGGGGTTTGTTACAGGAGTGGGTGGGTGAGATTCTGTGGCCTGCGTTGTGCAGGAGGTCAGACTATATGATCATAATGGTCCTTTCTGACCTTAAAGTCTATGAATCTATGAGTAATAAACAAAAGTGATTTTATTAAGTATAAAAGTAGGATTTAAGAGGTTTCTAGTAATAACAGCCAGAACAAAGTAAGTCACAAAACAGAATAAAACAAAACATGCAAGTCTAAGCCTAATACATTAAGAAACTGATTACAGGTAAAAAGCAACAAAGAGTCCTGTGGCACCTTATAGACCAACAGAAGTATTGGAGCATAAGCTTTTGTGGGTGAATACCCACTTTGTCAGACACATGTAATGGAAATTTCCAGAGGCAGGTATAAATATGCTGGCAAGAATCAGTCTGGAGATAACGAGGTTAGTTCAATCAGAGAGGGAGAGGTCCTCTGCTAGCAGTTGAGGTGTGGACACCGAGGGAGGAGAAACTGCTTTTGTAGTTGGCCAGCCATTCACAGTCTTTGTTTAATCCTAATCTGATGGTGTCCAATTTGCAAATGAACTGAAGCTCAGCAGTTTCTCTTTGGAGTCTGGTCCTGAAGTTTTTTTGCTGTAAGATGACTACATTTACATCTGCTATTGTGTGTCCAGGGAGGTTGAAGTGTTCTCCTACAGGTTTTTGTATATTGCCATTCCTAATATCTGACTTGTGTCCATTTATCCTTTTACGTAGGGACTGTCCAGTTTGGCCGATGTACATTGCAGAGGGGCATTGCTGGCACATGGTGGCATATATAACTTTGGTGGACGTGCAGGTGAATGAACCGGTGATGTTGTAGCTGATGTGGTTAGGTCCTGTGATGGTGTTGCTGGTGTAGATATGTGGGCAGAGTTGGCATCGAGGTTTGTTGCATGGATTGGTTCCTGAGTTAGAGTTGTTATGGAGTTCTGTTGGTTTCTTTCTTGGGCTTGTCTTGCAGCAGGAGGCTTCTGGGTACACGTCTGGCTCTATTGATTTGTTTCCTTATTTCCTTGTGCAGGTATCGTAGTTTTGAGAATTCTTGGTGAAGATCTTGTAGGTGTTGGTCTCTGTCTGAGGGCTTGAAGCAAATGCGGTTGTACCTCAGCGCTTGGCTGTAGACGATGGATCGTGTGGTGTGTCCAGGGTGGAAGCTGGAGGCATGAAGGTAGGCATAGCGGTCGGTGGGTTTTCAGTATAGGGTGATGTTAACGTGACCGTCACTTATTTATACCGTGGTGTCTAGGAAGTGGACCTCCTGTGTAGATTGGTCCAGGCTGAGGTTGATGGTGGGGTGGAAGCTGTTGAAATTGTGGTGGAATTCTTCCAGAGTCTCCTTCCCATGGGTCCAGATGATGAAGATGTCATCAATGTAGCGTAGGTAGAGAAGGGGCGTAAGTGAACAAGAGCTGAGGAAGCGTTGTTCCAGGTCAGCCATAAAAATATTGGCATATTGTGGGGCCATGCGGGTGCCCATAGCGGTGCCACTGGTCTGGAGGTATATATTGTCACCAAATTTGAAATAATTGTGTGTGAGGATAAAGTCACAGAGCTCAGCAACCAGTTGTGCTGTGGCATCATCAGGGATACTGTTTCTGACAGCTTGTATTCCATCTGTGTGTGGGATGTTTGTGTAGAGAGCCTCCACATCCACGGTGGCTAGGATGGTGTTTTCTGGAAGATCACCAATGCATTGTAGTTTTTCTCAGGAAATCAGTGGTGTCACGGAGATAGCTGGGAGTGCTGGTGGCGTAAGGTCTGAGTAGAGAGTCCACATATCCGGACAGTCCTTCAGTGAGAGTGCCAATTCCAGAGATGATGGGGCGTCCAGGATTTCCAGGTTTGTGGATCTTGGGTAGTAGATAGAATAACCCCGGTCGGGGCTCTAAGGGTATGTTGATTTGTTCCTGTGTTAGTGTAGGGAGTGTCCTGAGTAGATGGTGCAGTTTCTTAGTGTATTCCTCAGTGGGATCTGAGGAGAGTGGCCTGTAGAATTTGGTATTGTAGAGTTGTTTGGCAGCCTCCTTTTCGTAGTCAGACCTGTTCATGATGACAACCGCACCTCCTTTATTAGCCTCTTTGATTATAATGTCAGGGTTGACATTATGACATGAGGACAACAGCACCTCCTTTTTCAGCCTCTTTGATTATGTGGTGGAAAATTAACCACGCGTTGTGTTTTGGATCAGAAGAAGCCGGAGGCCCACTTTATTACAAGCATGCAAGCATGCAGGGGGCAACAGCCAGCGCAGCTGTCGACATTTCTGAAAGAGAATACAGAAGCTTATATAGCACAAAACCACAATTAATTACACACACTTCCTTATTTAGCAATATATAGCCTTTTAGGATTACATTACAAAATAAATGCAGGCCAAAAGCAAAAACAAGCAACTCCCCCACTAGGCCTCTCCTGTTATTCAGTCGCCGAGGTACGGAAACACCTACACCCGACGCTTGCGTAGGAACACGGCCACGGCTACCATGCACTTAGTAAACATTTGAGGAGGCGCTGACAGGCTGAACGGAAGGACTTTGAACTGATAATGATTGTGGATCTCAGCCGGTGGGCCCAGGGCTGCCTGCCCCCTGCTCCCACTCAAAAGGGAACCATCACACTATCTCATCCTTCACATTTCTCATATGAACTACCAGGGCTTTAATTAAATTTTTGTGTGAAATTGAGGCAAATTTAAAAACATTTTAAAAATCAAAAATATGAAAAACTTTAATGCATTTTATTTACAGTGTCATTATTCATACTAGTCTGACTAGGATCAGGACCAGCTGTGCTGCCAAAAGACCGGACAAACCCTCAAAACTGAACCAGACCCACATCCCTCCCCAGTATGAACCCCCTGAACTGGACCAGACCCACAACCCTTCCCAGACCAAATTGAACCAGACCCACATCCCACTCCAGGGGCGGTGGTGGGGGGATGGGGCAGGGAACACTGAACCAGTCCAACATCCCTCCCCAGACCGAATCCCCTGAATTAGACCAGACCCGCATCCCGCCCCAGACCAAACTGAACCAGGACCACATCCCACCAAAGGGGCAATGGTGGGGGGTTGGGGCAGGGGACACTGGGTCTCCCCCAGAGGCCTTGATCCTATCTGCTGTGGCGATGAAGAGCTGAGTTGATTTATGGAAAGGCTTGGTATGCTCTAGATACAAAGCCAAGGCCCTTTGGACGTCCAGCGCGCGAAGACGCCTCTCTTCACTGGTCTTGTGCGGTTTGGGACAGAACACCGGGAGGAAGATGTCCTGGTTCATATGGAAGGTAGATACCACCTTCCGGATGGGGCCGCAGCTGAACCTTGTCCTTGAAGAAGACCGTGTATGGAAGTTCTAAGGTCAAGGCTTTAATCTCAGAGACTCGTTTCATCGATGTCACCGCCACCGGGAAAGTGACCTTCCATGACAGGTGGGAAAGGGAACTGGAGCCCAGGTGGGCCTGTGAGCATACAGAGTACCAAGTTAAGATCCCACTGTGGGACAGAGTCTCTCAAGGCCTCTCAAGAATCTGACCATCATATCATGAGAAAACACTGTCTGGCCCTGGATCGGTGGGTGAAAAGCAGAGATGGCTGCAAGATGTACTCTAATGAAAAAAAGTGTGCCAGGCCCGGTTCCTCAGATGAAGCAGGTAGTCTAAAATAGACTGTATGGAAGAAGGCAAGGGAGAGATGCCACGCTCAGATGCCCAACAACAAAACCTTGGCCACTTGGCAGGTAAGTCAATCTGGTTGAGGGCTTTCTACTCCCCAGGAGGACCTCTGGGTACAGCCACACAACATCCATGCCGAGAAGTGGAGGGACGCAAGGTTGGAGTGTAATAGCTGACCGTGGTCCTGTGACAGCAGGTCCTGTCGGTTGAGCAGGGGCCAGGAAGGGGCCGCTGCCAGGTTCATGAGCATACCTAACCAGTGCTGGCGAGGCCATGCCGGGGCAATCATGATAACCTGTGCATTGTCTTTCAGGATCTTTGCCAGGACCTTGCTGATGAGTGGAACAGAGGGAACGCGTACATCAGGGTCCCTGACCACAACAGGAGGAAGGCATCAGAGAGGGAGTCCTTGCCCAGACCTTGCTTAGAACAAAATCGATGACATTTCCTGTTTTGCCTGGTGGCAAACAGGTCCACTTGGGGAGTTCCCCACCTCTGGAAGATCATGCAGGCTACCTCTGAGTGGAGCGACCACTCTTGGTGAGAGGAGAAGTCCCTGATGAGGTGATCCACTAGCGCGTTCTTGACGCAAGGGAGGTGATAAACTTCCAGGTGGATTTCGTGGCTGATGCAGAAGTCCCAGAGACGGAGTGCCTCTTGGCAGAGAGCCGATGAGCACGCTCCCCCTTGCCTGTTGATGTAGAAAATCAAGGATGCGTTGTCCATCAGGACACTCACCAACTTGCCCGACAGGTGAGGTAGGAAGACTCTGCAAGCCAAGAGGACTGCTCTGAGTTCTTTGACGTTTATGTGTGTCTGGAGATCGCCGAGGTGTGCACCCCAGCCAATGTCCGAGGTGTCCAATACCAACTCAATGGAGTGAGGGGGGTGTGTCGAATGGAACTCTCTCTAGGACCGTCCTGCAATCGGTCCACCATTGCAGTGAAGTAAGCATCATCAGGGGGATGGTAACAATCTTTTCCAGGTGGTCCTTGGATTGAGAATAGACCGTCGCCATCCATTGCTCCAGGGGCCGTATCCGGAGCCTGGCATGGCAGACAACGTATGTGCACACTGCCATGTGGCCCAGCAGATGCAGAAAAACCTTGGCCATAGTTAGGTGGAACGTGGAGACTTCCGCAATGAGGCCCGCCAATGTCGGGAATCTTTCTAGCGGCAGGAACGCTCTGGCACAGGTCGAGTCGAGCACCGCTCCGATGAACTCAATCCTTGATTATATACAACTATATTACAGGTTTTGTAAAGTTCACAAGAACAGAGAACAAAACAATGCTAGCCAAAGCAGCAGACGTTCCAGCACCGTCATTGGCGGCAAGAAGGAACTGAGGGTGGGGGGAGCTGGCGGCGCCCCTTATACTGCGGCATGTGCTCGCCACTCCAGAGGGCACCAGAGCCGGTCCCCTATGGATACTGCTGAAGGAAAAACATCCGGCACTGGTGCATGTGGCGAGCACACACACTTAATATGGAATGGACATGAGCAAGCACTGGAAGAAGAAGCAAGAGATATGAGCGTTCTGGCTAACTGTCACAGGCAGTAAGAAGGAACCGCAGCACTGGCTGCCTGTCAAATGGCAGGTGATTACCACATCCAGGTCTTCACCTTTAAAGCTCTCTCTGGGCAGGGAACACCATCTCAGAAACTGCTCATCCCACCACAGTCACGACTTCCTGAGGGATGGTGAAACTCCCAGTGGGCAGGGTGAAACTAGTGTGGGTGGGACATGGAGCCTTTCCAGCAGCCATCCAGTGACTGGAGAACTCCCTGCCACAGAATCTAAGGATGGCTGCAATTCAGAGCACTTTCAGGACAAATTGCAAGCACCAGCTCTGATTCAGCCTCCGCACAGTATAAGAACACCCCAACAAAAATCCCTTCCTTCCCCCACTATTGGGATATAAAATAATAATATATGGAGATATACCTATCTCATAGAACTGGAAGGGACCCTGAAAGTTCATTGAGTCTAGCCCCCTACCTTCACTAGCAAGACCAAGTACTGATTTTTGCCCCAGATCCCTAAGTGGCCCCCCTCAAGGACTGAACTCACAACCCTAGATTTAGCAGGCCAATGCTATATCTCCCCCCGCTCAGGACAAAGTTCAAAAGGATAAGGAAGCCTGATATATGGATGGGAACAGTCATGTAGGGGACAACAAGTGATGAGCGCAAACAAGGAAGAACAAGCACAGAAAAGAGGAATGAAATGAATGATCTAACTACCCCGTACCAGCCTTGGCATAGCAGAGGGAAGCACATAATAAGGGGAGTGCTGACATTGATACTGTTCTCTTTCTTATGATCATGTGGTTTCTCAGTGCAAACATGGCTGGCCTGATTTTCCAAAGAAAGAAATCCACAGCTCCTGGACTCAATTGCATCATTATTTGTGCCTGCAATTACTGTGATTGCATGTGGGCTAAACTCCATTGCTGTTTCTGCCTGCAATTACCATGAGTCAGAGTGGAAATTGGTTAACTGGACAGTTAAGTATCTACCTGCCCATTTGCACACATAGCTAAATTATTCAAATACATAGTTGTTGTCAGTGCACACAAAGGTGCACATACAATCTGACATACAGCCATGGATTTCTGGAAATCAGACCACATGTGTCATTATCATGAACACTTTTCACAAAGTGATCACTCTATAGCTGACCTCTCAGTCCTCAAAACCAAAGGAAAGCTGCACAGCACCTTCAAAAGACAAGCCTGGGAGCTTAAATTCATAACTTTGCTAGACACTGAAAATCATGGACTGAATACAGACATAAGAACGTAAGAACGGCCAAACTGGGTCAGACCAAAGGTCCATCTAGCTCAGTATCCTGTCTTCCAACAGTGGCCAATGCCAGGTGCCCCAGAGGGAATGAATAGACAGGTAATCATCAAGTGATCCATCCCCTGTCGCCTATTCCCAGCTTCTGGTAAAACCAAGGCTAGGGACACCATCTCTGCCCATCCTGGCTAATCACCAGTGATGGAACTATCCTCCATTTACTTATCTAGTTCTTTTTTGAACCCTGTTAGTCTTGGCCTTCACAATATCCTCTGGTCCTTGTTGACTGTGCATTGTGTGAAAAAATACTTCCTTTTGTTTGTTTTAAACCTGCTGCCTATTAATTTCATTTGGTGACCCCTAGTTCATGTGTTATGAGAAGGAGTAAATAACATTTCCTTATTTACTTTCTCCACACCTGTCATGATTTTATAGACCTCTATCATATCCTCCCTTGGGGTATGTCTACACTTACTTCCTGGTTCGGCGGCAGGCAATCGATCTTCTGGGATTGATTTATCGCGTCTTGTCTAGACGCGATAAATCGATCCCGGATCGATCCCGGAAGTGCTCGCTGTCGACGCCGGTACTCCAGCTCGGCGAGAGGAGTACGCGGCATCGACGGGGGAGCCTGCCTGCCGCGTCTGGACCCGCGGTAAATTCGGACTAAGGTACTTCGAATTCAGCTACATTATTAATGTAGCTGAATTTGCGTACCTTAGTCCTGTGGGGAAATAGAGCAGGGTGGCCTTCTTTCTGATAACCAAGATCCTGGGCCTGAAGACCCTGAAACATCTCCCCTAGAAATCTGCCATACTGAGGACTTTCGTGGGTAATGGGGTAGGCCTAAAAGCCTGAACCAAAAATCAGTTTGTGAGGCTATGCCCAGTCAAAAGTAGCAACAGAGGAGGGAATGAAAGAATAACCCCCCCCCCCCAGCAGTACTGGTGAAATATGTTCATGGCTAATGAAATATAATAACCGCTTGTGTGAAGCAATAGGTAACTTTAGCTAAAGGCAAACTGACTCATGCAATTTCTCCTTTGCATGATCTGTGACCTACTCCGTGATTCCAGCTATCTGCAAACTAGCCCCCCCCTTAAGCCTCTGCTGAAATCCCCCGGAAAATGACATAGTCCAAGTCTTAAGAAATGTACCAAAGCTAGGGCTGAGCACCACCCCTGCGGAAACCACCAAGCGCCCTTCTACCCAAACAAACACCCACTCCTCGGAAATTAGGTCAGAGGGTAGGGAGGGGGGAGAGAGGACTGACCCCAACCCCAACACCCTAGCTCGTGATCACCCCAAACCCAGCCTGTGATTTGCCCCCGAGCTCGTGTTCACCCCATGCCCAGCTTATAATTGGTCCCCAATTTCTTAACTCATGACGTATTGTTTGTACCCTGCTTGTGGTTTAATGGAATAAAAGCAGCATGTGAGCTGTTGCTAGGGGTGTTGGTCTCCGGACCACACCCCAGTGCACTGGTTTGTATGTCAATAAAGGCCTCAGGCCATGAGTCTTTGAACTAAAATGTCTGCGTGGGGGTCTTTGACCACGACAATTTGGGGGCTCGTCCGGGATCACTCGACGTCCCACCGGACCGGAGGACCGTGGACCGCTCTCACACCGATCCCAGGCGCCAGGTAGGAGACCCTTGTCTCTATTTGGGCTTCGGTGGGGAGCTGCCCATAGGCTCTGGGTTCAGGTAAGGGCGCGCTGTGATCCGAACCTTTGGAGGTAAGACTCATTTGCCTGATGCCTGTTCGTTTTGTGTGTGTCTGTTCTGTAACTTGTCTGTTTAAATTCTTGCATCATGCTGCGCTCTCTTAAGCTATAAGCTAGGGGGGAGGGCGTAGGGGACTGTCTGTTTTGTGGTGTGTACACGAGGTCTTAGACCCAACGGTTTCTTTGGAACAGCCTCGGTGAAATTACTGGGACATCCGTCTGGCAGTTAAACACTTTTAGAGTGCCAGCCCAGAATAAAAACAAGTTTCGGATGACAGGAGATTATTCAGGCAGGAACAGAGGCTGAATAGGCTGGGTGATCTCTCTGGGACATAAAGGAAACCACCACTGACTCAAGAACTAAGTGGCCCGAGGACTAGAGGTAAACAACTGAAAGGGTTTCTAATCTTGATAAGAACAAGAAGTACGCCAGAACTCCTATTCTTTGCTTTTTTTTAAGCTTTCTATATTGTTGCTTGCTTAGCTTTGTGGCCATATCCCTCTGGGCAGTGGTGATCTCAGAGGGAGGTGAAAATCAGGCTGCAGGAGCACCCCGGGAAAGTGGACCCCATAGTGAGTAGGGGACAGAGCCACTCCCTGGAACCCACTGCAGGCGGGGTAAGGGACCGAGGATAGCGGAGACCCCCGCCTAGAGTGACAGCGGTGGGGCTAGGACAGGGCACCCTGGAACCTACTGTGGGTGGGGTAAGGGACCCTTAACTGTGGAGACCCCCATTGCGCATGTAGGGCTAGGTACAGGGAATCCCGGTGCAGCCGAAGGGGCAGGCAGGACTCCCACCAGCAATAGGCTGTGTGGACTAGTGAGACCTGCGGCCCGGGGATTGGCAGGACTCCCACTAGTATTAGGCTAGTGGCTGGGTAGGACTGTTATAGCAAAGATCCCAGTTTAGGTGTGGTGTGATTGTAGGTCGTTAGGTGGTTCCGGGACCGGCTACGGGCGGGGTAAGGGACCGTGAATCGGAGACCCCCGCTCTAGTAGGTCCCCACCCTTTTCTACCCATTTAAGTGACAATTGTGTCCCTTCTCGCTCGGAGAGCGGGAAGGCCCCGGGAAACCATCCAAGTACTCCTAGGCAGTGGTGCAACCCATCCCGTTCTCTTGAAGACGGGCCGGTGCTCCCTGCTGGGGGAGGAGTGTACGGAGACCACCTCCTTGCTCGGAGAGCGGGGGGGCCCCTAAGGAATCCGTCCGGGTACTCCTAGGTAGTAGAGTATCCCATCCCGTTCTCTTGAAGGCGGGCCGGTGCTCTCTACTGGGGGAGGAGAGTACGGTGACCAAAGCTTTCCTAAATCTTTCGTGTGATTGACCTACGACCAAAAACCCTTCCCCAAATCTTCCTCGGTAGCATGGACTCGCGTATGGAGTGAGCTCCCTCCCCTTGCTGTGTAGGAGAGGAGCCCCTGGAAATCGTTTGCTAAAATCTGGGGCAATCGGGCATCCTACCCCGTTCCTCTTAAAGGCGGATTGGTAACCCGTTGCCGGACAGGGTGCATGCGAGGACCTCCCTTATAAATCCTCCCCGTTGGTGTGTGAATGTTGGGGAAGACGGCCCCGCCCGATAATGTGGGGGCCTGGGAAGTCGGCCTCGCCTAAATGTGGAGGCCTGGGAAATTGTTCTCGCCAAAATGTGGAGAACTAAGCTTATTGCTGTGTTTTAGTGTTGTTTAACTATTCTTCAAGCATAATAGCAAGTGTTTTAGTGTTGTTGTGTTGTTTAACCACTCTTTAAGTATAATAGTAATTGCTTTGTTAAATAATTAATCCTCTTCTACAAGGAGAGTTGGTAAAAACAGCCCACCCTCCCTGCTGAATTGATAGTAAAACAATGCCTGTGCCCATTAGAAAAAAGGATTGGGCCCAAGCGGGCAGACAACCGCAGTTTAAGTCAGGAGAGGGGGGGTTGAGGGGTTAACTCTGTAGTTGCTGGTGGAAATTAAGTAATTGCAGAGTTGGCTTCTTGCTTTCTTCCTTTTATAATAGTAATTGTTTGAATAGTGGTGTAATGTGAAGTCTATATGATTTTATAGAAACTTAATAATAAGTCAATATAATGTAACTGGAATAGTTTTAGAAAAAATATGGTAATAAGTAAATATAACGTGACTGGGATATGCTTTATGCAAAAGGTCTCTTGTAAGGTATCATTACAGAGCTTATAATCTACTGAGTATAGTCATCTGATTTGTACCACTCTTGTATCTAAAACTGGAAATATAAAATGTATCTCTCTATCAGTGTTATAGAGGGCGAACAATTTATAAGTTTGCCCTGCATGGGCTTGTGCAGGGTAAAACGGATTTATTTGGGGTTAGACCCCATTGGGATTTGGGCATCTGAGTGCTAGAGACAAGCACACTACTGTGAGCTGTTTTCAGGTAAACTTGCAGCTTTGGGACAAGTGATTCAAACCCTGGGTCTGTGTTAGAGCAGACTGGAGTGTCTAGCTCAGTAAGACAGGGTGCTGAAGTCCTAGGCTGGCAGGGAAAGCAGGAGCAGAAGTAGTTTTGGTACATTGGGTGGCAGCTCCCAAGTGGGTTTCTGTGATCCAACCCGTCACAAATGGCATAAGCGGTAAAACTATGAATAAATGTTAAAAAGGAAATTCTTGGTTTCTTTGCAGCCATTCCTTTGGGAGTGTCTGTAAGTAATCCAGGCAAAAGGTTATTAAGGTAAAATCATTTGACTATAAGAAAAGGTTAGTTAAATTTGTTAAGAAACGCTCCTGGTGTGTATAATTTTTGTTTTATAAGTTTAAAATAAGTTAATGTTGTGTTGGGGTTATAGAACCAAGAAAAATACTTTTGCCAAACAAAATAAACTAGTGTTGTTTAGTTTTGGTATTTAGCATTTAATCCTTAAAGTAATTTAGTGCTTTGCAAAGTTTAAATTGTTTTAAAATGGAAAATTTTAAATCTGTTTTGGATATTTAAATTAATTTGTTCAAATGTTTAAAAGTTATAATTATAAGTGTGTGTTAGTTTTGGTGGTGTATTTTCTTGCAGAGAGGGCAAATGCAGGATCTTGGATGAAGGTTTTGCAACAGTTTTGTATTGGTAAAATATGTCATGCGGGAGCTGTTGTGGAGCTTTTGCTTAAGAATTTTGTATCACGGTCTGGCATATCTAAACTGATTATAAAAGAGCTATGTGCAGCTTCACAGATCCAGTATGTGTGCAGCTTCACAGATCCAGTATGTGTGCAGCTTCACAGATCCAGTATGGCCAAATGCCCTTTAAAGGCCACTCCCAATCAAGGGACCAAATTCAGCCCTCATAAAATTTTTACCAGAGCACCCAATGCAGCTACCAACAGTGCCCTGCTGGCCTAGCTCAAATGAACAGTCATTTAATGAATTACACAATAGTCAGGCACTAACGAAATGTGTTAGGTTTTTTTATATACAGCAGTCCTGCCACTCGCTGAAACCAGAGACTGGGTTTGCATAAGGGTCCATCAGCAAAGAACTGCCCTCGCCCCATGCTGAGGGACTCTTGTCCGCTGACAAATCCATTAAGCCTTCGGACCTTGCTAAGAAAACAACTTCTCCACCTGAGGCCATAATAAAGCCTCCAACCAAGCAAGGTGATTGTGCTGGTAACCCCTCCCTTGCAGCCTCATTGCCGGACAGCTAAGTGAACTGAGACTACGAAATCTCGAAGAATAGCTTGCGGAAGTTAGCCAAAACTACCTGAAGATGAAACTTTTAATATTTCTCAGCCTCTCCTCCTTAACGAACTTGGGGTGGGGAGGGAAAAAGTAATCTTGGCCAATCAGTAGCCTCCGGTTTGGCCTGTGTCGTATTGCAGTGTATTCCGGCTCTATATGGTTGCCCATTGTTGTAGTCCCCGCTCCCCAGCTACTCCCCCTTGTATCTTCTCCAATTCCCATACAAATCTGTCTGGCCATAGCCTCAGGGAAATTCAAGTCTCGGAACAACAAATGTGGTATAGCACATCCTACCGATGGAATTGTTGTTTACAGTGGTGAATTGTGCTAAATGCTACTATAAGAACCACCACTTTCTCATTTCCCTCTCTGCTTTCCAAATAACTACCCAGTACCCTGATTGTTCTCAGAGAGTGGCCATTCAACTGGCCCAGCTTGTGCAGTGGGAAAGTTTTTATTGGGGAAAGGGAGGCATAGTAAAAAAAAAAAAAAACTTACATAGCCTAACTAGAGTAGCCGCTACTTGAACAATAGACAAAGCCCAAAACCATAAAAAAAAACGCCTGAAAAATTTGGAAAAAGCATCAGGCCTCCTTACTGAGGCAGGGTTAACTAAACACCCTTGCCTTAGCAGGAAAGGACACTGTCTGGGATTCAGCTTGTAGTCAAATGCAGGATTTCTTTAACGGTCCCTTTAAATCAGCGGTGGCTTGAAACCCTTACCACTACTGTGGGAGTGCCACCCAAGCTGTGGAAGTGGAAAAATACGTGAACATTGTCAAAATAAAGCTGTGACTCTGTTGCATGTACCTTCCAAGCTTCGGAACCGGTAAATGGCACCTGGGCTCCAGTGCACTTACTTGTGCCAAAACCCTGGGCGAATTGTCTATGGGGCTGAGTTATCCACCGGCAGGTATGGGAAGTTAAACCACCCCATGAACCTAGCCATTTCATCACCACTCCCTCTGATTTCGCTGCTCAACATATCTGGGTGGGTATCGGAACCTTGTGGTCATTATGGCCCTTGGAACCCCCACAGCTATTTTGCCTCCGCAAATTGCATCCTGGGGAAATGATCAATGTATTGGACATGGCCTGTTGGGAAGAAAAAGCAATTGGAAAGGACCCAAAGGGAAAATTATTGTTTAGCAAAAAGGATGGGTGTGCCCTGCCATCTCAGCCCCAAATCCCCATTCCATACAATCTTAACTTAACCACTGCACAAGGCAGCCGCTTTATTACCTGGCCTGGTATGCCCCAAATCTATGTGTCTCTCAACACAGCCATCCCTCTTACTTTTAATTGGACTCCTCTCCTCTCTAACCGTTTCTTAAATTTAACCTCTCTATTTAACCTCCTCTCCAACCTATCTCGCTTTCAAGCCCAAATACATGTAATAGAAGTAAAATATAACAAAACAGTTAAAGCCTTTCAGGCCATTTATAGATTAGGTGCCTTATGTTCTTCTCATGATATTGCGTGTTTTGTCTCTAAAGAATTGGCTCAGCTTGCACCCAGCCTTTCCACTTCTATAGTTGTAAAGATTTTGCTTGGTATTATTTTAGCTGCTTGTTGTGGATTGTTAATTGCCTTTTTGTGCTGCTTATGTAGAGTTTGTCCTATATCCCAGCCTCAGCCACAACCACCCCTCAGGGCCCTGTTCTTTTCCACCGATGTTAATAATCTTTCAGACCCAACTGTTGACCACCTTAGTATAAACTCGGAGTCTGAGTATTGCCCAATGACCTCCATTCTAAATAAGGATAGTGATGCCTATATGGCATCAGAGGAGGGAGATTGTGGGGAAATAGAGCAGGGTGGCCTTCTTTCCAATAACCAAGATCCTGGGCCTGAAGACCCTGAAACATCTCCCCTAGAAATCTGCCATACTGAGGACTTTCGTGGGTAATGGGGTAGGCCTAAAAGCCTGAACCAAAAATCAGTTTGTGAGGCTATGCCCAGTCAAAAGTAACAACAGAGGAGGGAATGAAAGAATAAACCCCCTCCCCCCCAGCAGTACTGGTGAAATATGTTCATGGCTAATGAAATATAATAACCCCTTGTGTGAAGCAATAGGTAACTTTAGCTAAAGGCAAACTGACTCATGCAATTTCTCCTTTGCATGATCTGTGACCTACTCCGTGATTCCAGCTATCTGCAAACTAGCCCCCCCCTTAAGCCTCTGCTGAAATCCCCCGGAAAATGACATAGTCCAAGTCTTAAGAAATGTACCAAAGCTAGGGCCGAGCACCACCCCTGCGGAAACCACCAAGCGCCCTTCTACCCAAACAAACACCCACTCCTCGGAAATTAGGTCAGAGGGTAGGGAGGGGGGTGAGAGGACTGACCCCAACCCCAACACCCTAGCTCATGATCACCCCAAACCCAGCCTGTGATTTGCCCCCGAGCTCGTGTTCACCCCATGCCCAGCTTATAATTGGTCCCCAATTTCTTAACTCATGACGTATTGTTTGTACCCTGCTTGTGGTTTAATGGAATAAAAGCAGCATGTGAGCTGTTGCTAGGGGTGTTGGTCTCCGGACCACACCCCAGTGCACTGGTTTGTATGTCAATAAAGGCCTCAGGCCATGAGTCTTTGAACTAAAATGACTGTGTGGGGGTCTTTGACCACGACAGTCCGAAGTGGGGGGTTAATGTGGACCAGGCCTTAGTCTCTTTTCCTCCACAGTTCCAATCTTATTCATCTCTCCTCATATGGAAGCTGTTCCATACCCCTAATCATTTTGTTGCCCTTTTCTGAACCTTTTCCAATTCCAATATATCTATTTTAAGATGGGGCGACCACGTCTGCACGTAGTATTCAACATGTGGATTTATATAGAGGCAATATGATATTTTCTGTTTTATCATCTATCCCTTTCTTAATGATTCCCAACATTCTGTTTGCTTTTTTGACTGCCGCTGCACATTGAGTGGAGTCACTAGATTTATGGCTTATTACAACAATCTATAACCCATTAACCTACCCTCACCACCCATGACTGGCCAGGTGTTTATGGGCCCCTTCATCTTGAATGGTCCCTTGAAATCTGTGTTAACTACTTATGCTAAACAATCTGTTCCACCTTGTATTTAGCTGTGACACTCTGGGTATGTCTACACAGCAGCTAAAAACTCACGGCTGGCTCAGGTCAGCTCACTCGGGCTTGTGGGCCTCTGGCTGCAGGGCTGTAAAATTCCTATGTAGACATACAGGCTTGGGATGGAGCAGTGGTGGATTAGCCACTGGACTGACAGGACCCTTACCCCAGCCGATTGGAAGCTCCAGAAAAATGTGTGCCCCTGCTCCCGAACCCCGCTCCCCAGCAGGATCGCCAGGCGGGCAGGGTGGGGGAAGCCCCCGTGTCCCAACCCCATACCCCGGCAGGAGCACCGGGCGAGTGGGCAGGGCAAACCACTGTGCCCCAACCCCGCTCCCTAGCAAAAGTGTGGGGTGGCGGGGTAAAGCTTAGCACCCAGACTCCGGCTGCAGCCCTGGGACATGAGGAGCTCTAGCTTCCTGCCACGGCCTCTGGGCTGGGGGAGCTCTCACTCCCCGTTGTGGCCTTGGTGGAGGGGTAGGGGGAGCAAACAGAGCTTCTCCAGTCTTTGGGCCGCAGGGGGAGGTAGAAAGGGGCAAATGGGTTGCGGGGTCTCAGTCAGAGGGTCGAATGGGGTAGACGGTGGGTGGAACATGGTGGGGCGGTGGAGGGAAGGGGCAGAACAGGGTGGGGCCATGGGGGGGCCACAGGCAGAAGGGGCGGAAGGGGGATGAGACTGCAGGCGGAAGGACTAGGAAGGTTCCCCCAACTTTCTCTGACCCAAGGCCACACAAATCCTTAATCCGCCTCTGTGTCTGGAGCCCAAGCTCTGGGCCCCCACAAGGAAGGAGTGTTCCAGAGCCCAGGCTCCAGCCTGAGCCTGAACATCTACACAGAAATTCTTAGCCCCATAGCCTGAGCCCCAAAAGCCCAGGTCAGCTGACCCAGGCCAACCAGGGGCCTTTTATTCCAGTGTAAACATATCCTCTCAGTCCATTTCCCAGACTGGAAGAAGAGCTCTTGTGTAAGCTCAAAGCGTGTCTCTCTTACCAACATAAGTTTGTCCAATAAAAGTTATCACCTCACCCACCTTCCCTAATGTTGTAATCAAGGGGTCTGAGTAAGTGGGGTGTTATTCAGATCCCTGAACTGCCAACACTACATAACTTTTAATCAAGAGGTTTAACTCTAGATCCATCACTGGTGTTAGGAGGAGCCCAAGCATCATTATTTAAGCTGAGCTACAGGTGGGGAGCAAGTGGCTGGAAGCTGCAGCTCAGTGACGATGGCAGAGTTCAATGTCGGGAGCGTTCTGGTGACTGGATCCAATCGCGGAATCAGCCTGGGACTCGTGAAGCGATTTCTAGAGCTACCAAATCAACCAGAATGGATCTTTGCCACCACCAGGGAACCGGATGGATCCCAAAGCAAGTTGAGGATGAAATCTGGTCTTTACAGGAAGGTTTGGGCAACTGATGGCCCAGAAACAGCCTGAGAATTGGGTTTCCCTGCAGTACAGGCTGCTAAGATGGGATAAGATAAGGAGTGGGTTCCCTTTAAAAGCATTTGAGAGGCTCAAATGGGAAACCCAGAGCTCACACTGGTGTGTCTCAGCTCAGGAATAGAGAGGCAAGATGCTACCAATATTTTAACAAGGGGCTTGTTATAACATGTTCCACTGTGGCCTGTGATAAACCCCATGCCCTAAAGGTTAGAGAGGGCTGACTCCGTCAGAGACAGGACAGAGAAATCACCCAGGCCTCCTACATTTCTACATTTGTTTGCCAGAGGCTAGGAATGGGAGACAGGGGATGGATCACTTAATGATTACCTGTTCTGTTCATTCCCTCTGGAGCACCTGGCATTGGCCACTGTCGGAAGACAGGACACTGGGCTAGATGGACCTTTGGTTTGACCCAATATGGCCGTTCTTATGTTCTTATGTGGTGGAATTTTGTAACCGGGTCTCTTGTGACACCCCATCCCCACTGCACAAGGCTGCAGAGGAGCCTCTCTGAAGTATCTGGTTCACTCACCCACATGCCACTTGTTGTGGGACAGGGGAGTTCCGGGAATTGGCTGCTCCCCGCTCAGTCACCAGCACCTTCCTTGAGGGTTTCACCCAATTCCAGGTACTGCACAGCTGAGGTCAAAGCCATCCTACACACTGATCATCTTCCAGGATTTTTCTAACCAAGTGAAAATGTTTCTCTTTCCAGGAGGTAATGGAGCTGACATTGAAGCATCCAAACCTGGTGGTGCTGCAGCTGGGTATGTAGCCATCTCTGCATCTACTCATTCAGACAGGGGTGGGCTTGGGAGGAAGATGAGGGGCCCAATTCTCCATAGGTGGCACAATGTGGTGCCACACTTGTGCATGGTTGTGAAGCACTGACAGTTCAGAGTGGAGCATGTCACACCCACTCTGCCCTGCTGTAATGGCTGACCGCTAATAGAGTTACTCTTAACTCAAGTGGAAGAGACCCATGATTTTAGTGCTGAAGGTACAAACCCAGTGCGGGTTCTATGCCTTATCCACTAAGTCTCCATTAAGTGTGCCCAAGGGACTGATATTTCATCTCCTACCAAATCTTGCAATGCCCCCATGGCACCTGTGGCATGTGTCCCTGTGCAACTGCTGCACCTTGTTTGCAGTTTCCTAGCCCGCAAATTCCAATAACCTCTCCCTGCATGCAGAGCCAGCAGCCGTTTCGTTCTCAGAGGTTCAGCAGCTTGTGCTCTCTCATGGGAACTTTGATTCTTTCTTATGGGTTTCCAGGATCTAAAATAAAAGCCACATTAGATTGAAAGCTGTGGGTTTCTATTTGGATCCAGAAAAAACATGATGATGATGCTTTATAATTGTATAATGATAGCAGCTGGGACTCCCAATCCAGGATTGGAATCCCATTGTGTTAGGTGCTGCACAGACTAGTAATCAAGAAGACAGTCCCTACCCAAGACAGATCCCAGTGCCAGACACAGCAAAGCAGGCAAATGGGACACAGTTTGGTTAAGAAACAGAAATGAAATCTCAGCTCACCACTCACCTGCCTGGGTGTGATTTGCAGACACCACAGCACAGGTAGGTTCAGGAGCGCCGCCAGCTTTTCTGCCACCCTAGGCGGCGGAAGGTCCCGCCCCGAAATGCCGCCCCCCACAGAGGTGGCGGAAGGTCCCGCCGCCGAAATACCGCTGCGGTTGTGCCGGCCCTGGGTAGGTTTTAAGGAGGCAGTGCAAAGCGGATAAGCATAATTATTTTCAAATGTCAAGGGATTTCCCCCTGCTCCTGGAATCAGAGGCAGCGTGGGAGAGTTCCCAGAGGGGCTTGAGGGAGATGCAAGCGAGTTAGCGAGGCTGCTTTCATTGGCCAGCCGAAGACAGAGTCAACAGCTGAATGGGCTGGTAGAGCTGATAGACAGGGCAGAGCTGCTATAGGAAGGATGTTTCTGAATCCCCTGTGCTGTCTGTAGATGTCACAGATCCAAACAGCATAAAGGCAGCTGCACAGAGCGTGGAGGAGCATGTGCAAGGACATGGACTGAATCTCCTGATAAACAATGCTGGCATCACACGGATGACCACCATGGAGAATGAGAATGCTGAGACCATGGCAATTGTATACCTAACTAACACAGTTGGGCCCCTGCTGGTGAGCCAGGTAAGAACACACCTGACAGCCAGGAAACTCCTCTGACACTGAGCCAAGACTGCCCTGGAACGAGCTGAGACTCTTGGCTCAGACAAATTTTTGACTCACTTTTTAAAAACAAGGTGGTCTGCAGTTTCAGACTCAAGAGAGACTCTCTAACATCCCCTAACACTGGCCACCAGCAGGATTTGATCCTTGAGCACCAAAGTGCAGTCTTCTACCACTTGGGCTAATGAAATAACTCCACTAGCTGGTTGCAGTAGTATGTTGTTATACCCTAGTGCCTCAGTCAGTATATCACATGTTCTCTTCTGGTTCAAAGACTGTACCAGAGGGCCATGCAGCCATAAGGGTGAGGGCCAGATTGTGCCCTGCCAAGGAGCCCCTTCCCCATGATGCTCCTACCCGGAGGCTGGGCACAGGCCCAGACCATGTGTTCTAGGAGCACAAGGATTGTGCAGGGTTAATGCCTGCAGCAGGGCTCACCTCTCAGAAGGAGCAGAGCAGGCTCCAATGTGCCCCAACCCCGCTCATCATATTCCCAAGAACTATGGGATGCACTAATCTGCCTGAATCACAGACTCCATCTTCAGAGCCTCCCTCTCCCTCAGGAGTTCCTGCCGTTGCTGAAGAAGGCTGCCCAGCAGAGTACCCAGACAGGGCTGAGCTGCAGCAAGGCCGCCATTCTCAACATGTCCAGCACGGCTGGTTCCATAGCACTTGTTACATCATGGGAATTGCTGCAAGAACCCAGCTACCGCTGCAGCAAGGTACAATACGGGACCCCTCTCACTTCTTTCAAGTGTAATTGTCTCCCACCCTGTATCAGCACAGGCACCTCCTCTGTACACCTTCTGTACACCTCAGTCTCCCGCCCTGCTTCCCTGCAGAGCTCCTGCCCCAGAATCTCCCTACCCCCCTTCTACCTGGCTTCTTGCTACAGATTTAAAGATACAGTGCATGTGTCCCTGCATCTCCCCCTTTATAGTCAACCTTTAGCCAGAATTACTCTTTAACAACAAATCAGAGATCTGGACGTATTACCGGCTTCCAAGCTCATCCAGCTTTGGTCGCCATTGGGCAGTGAGGAGGGTTGTGTTCAGTGTGATCCTCTCCCCACTCTGAGACTGCCAGGAATGTTATTGCTACAAGGGTAACAGAAATTCAGCTGGGTTTGGAACCAACTGTGATGGGTTGGATCACAGAACCCCCCTTGGGAGCTGCTACCCCTGCTTTCCCTGCCAGCTCGGGACCCCAGCACCCTGTCTTGCTGAGCCAGACACTCCTGTCTGCTCCAACAAAGACCCAGGGTCTGAATTACTTGTCCCAAAGCTGCAGGTTTACCTGAAAGCAGCTAACAGATGTGTTCCTGCCTTTAACATTCAGATGCCCAACTCCCAATGGGGTCTAAACCCAAATAAATCCGTTTTACCCTGTATAAAGCTTATACAGGGTAAACTCATAAATTGTTCGCCCTCTATAACACTGATAGAGAGATATGCACAGCTGTTTGCCTCCCCAGGTATTAATACATACTCTGGGTTAATTAATAAGTAAAAAGTGATTTTATTAAATACAGAAAGTAGGATTTAAGTGGTTCCAAGTAGTAACAGACAGAACAAAGTAAGTCACCAAGCAAAATAAAATAAAACGGGCAAATCTATGTCTAATCAAACTGAATACAGATAATCTCATCCTCTGAGATGCTTCAGTAAGTTTTTTCCTCAGACTGGACACCTTCCCCTGGTACAGCTCTTGTACCAGCTCAGGTGGTAGCTCGGGGATTCTTCATGATGGCTCCTCCCCTTTTGTTCTGTTCCACCCCTTTATATATCTTTTGCATAAGGCGGGAATCCTTTGTCCCTCACTGGGTTCCCACCCCCTCCTTCTCACTGGAAAAGCACCAGGTTAAAGATGGATTCCAGTTCAGGTGACATGATCACATGTCACTGCAAGACTTCATTGCCCACTTGCCAGCACACACTTATACAGGAAGACTTACAGGTAAAACAGAGCCATCTACAGTCAATTGTCCTGGTTAATGGGAGCCATCAAGATTCCAAACCACCATTAATAGCCCACACTTTGCATAATTACAATAGGCCCTCAGAGTTTCAGATACAAGAGTGGTACATTTACACAAATAGGATGATCGCAGTCAGTAGATTATAAGCTTTGTAATGATACCTTACAAGAGACCTTTTGCATGAAGCATGTTCCAGTTACATTATATTAACTCATTAGCATATTTTTATAAATCCATATAGACTGCAACATCACACCAGCTGCTGGTGCCACCTGTTCCTTGTGTACTGAATCCCTTGATGAGTCTCAGCTGTGTAGAATCTCAAGGTGCAGCTACAGCCAATGCCAACAGCTGGGCTTTGCCAAGGATTTTCCTCCTTTCATTTTATCAGGATTGGGTCTCCTGGTTTCTGCTTGGCTCAGCATTCCAGCCTATAAAAGGATAAAACCAGAGATTTCTGGGATTTGGTATCTCACAGCCTTGTATCCTTTATGCAGGGGCAGCAAAGATTGAAGATTTATTGTGAGGTGGGCAGTTTTCTTTTGATCTGTTGTTAGAGTTGCCAACCCTCCAGGATGGGCCTGGAGTCTCCCAGAATCAGCATCGATCTTCCAGTGACTATTGAAAGCAATCCAGGAGATTTTAATGGGATATTTTAAGAAAATGACATCATGTTATGTTGGGGAAAAAAATCTCCCGGAATAGCTTCAATGAGAGTTGGCAACCTTATCTGTCACCCCGAGCAGCTGAGCTGGGTTTGTCCATTGAGTGAAGTGGGAGATGCCCTTTAGTTCAGCAGTACTGCTTATGTATGAAGCTCCTCACATTCCACCCAGTGCTATTTATCTCCTCCCCGTCAGCCCAGATGACTCCCCCTCCACCCTTGCATATCAGTACTGTGGGATCGGGGGTCATGTCCTGTAGGGAAGATGTCCCTCTGTCCTGTGCTCTTATCTCTGCTCACCGTGTGTCCCACCCACAGGCTGCTCTGAACATGCTCACCAAGTGCCAGTCCTTGGAGTACAAAGACTATGGGATTCTGTGCACTTCTATCCACCCTGGCTGGGTGAAAACCGGAATGGGAACAGAAAAGGTAGGGGTCATAACACATTTACAATCCCTTGGTTAGGGTGACTGGCCACTTCCATCCACAGCACATCAGGGAGGTTTACAGTCTTGGTTCTGCCACAGACTCATCTGTACACCCAGATCACAACTACGTTAAACTGGAGTGAAGACTGGAATACGTATCAATACTATACAGGTAAACCATTCCAGGGATGTTGTAATTATCCCCAAAACAAACATTACAAACCCAGGAAATCAGAGTTAAGCTTAGAGGAGGAATATCTCAGTGGTTTGAGCATTGGCCTGCTAAACCCAGGGTTGTGAGTTCAATCCTTGAGGGGGCCACTTAGGGATCTGGGGCAAAATCAGTACTTGGTCCTGCTAGTGAAGGCAGGGGGCTGGACTTGATGACCTTTCAAGGTCCCTTCCAGTTCTAGAAGATAGGATAGCTCCATTAATTAAAAAAGATTTAAAGTTACTATAACAGTATCTCCAGTTTAATGTGAATTTTGTTTGGTTTGTTAAATTACTAGTATTTTTCTATATAAACATAAACCCAGAGAAAATCACCCTGTGATGAGATTTCTATGATTTGAAGATATGTATCCACATGAAATCTCATCATTTTACCTCTGATGGCCAGATTCACCAGTACACTCTGCCTGCTTTACCCCACTTGGGAGCAGCACAAAGCAGACAAAGCATACTGGCCTGTTTCCCCCAGCTCCTGACCCCTCCATTCCCCTGCAAAGCCCAGTTTCCCCCTCTCTCCTCTAAACAACCCACAGCACATCATGCAAGAGCCAGGGGGTGGGCCACAACGGCCCAGATCCTCAGAGGTATTTGGGTACCTAACTCCCACTGATTTCTACAAATGCAATGTCCTGGCCAAAGCCCAATGTGGGGGGAAGTACATTCAGCTGAGCTAAACTCCCCCTGCAGTTTAATCTGGATAGAGTGGGCCTGATTTGCCACTGCCCTGCACCTTGCACATTTGTACCAGTGTAAAGTGGGCGTTAATAACTACCACATCAGAATGCTAACATTGTACCCCCTCTTTGCCCAGGTGTGACCAAGTATTCTTACTGTACGTAGTTAAGCATTGCCATGTTCCATGCCAGAAGTGATCCATAAATAGTGTATACAAAATTATTCATACTGCTTTCCTGCAAAGGCCTTTAATGCTTTGGGATGATTCTACGGGACTGATCCAAACCCCACTGAGGCCAATGGAAAGATTCCCATTGACAGCTATGGGGTTTTGATGAGACTATGGCCTGGTCTACACTAGGCGTTTATGTCGAATTTAGCGCCGTTACATCGAATTAACCCTGCACCCGTCCACACCACGAGGCTATTTAGTTCAACATAGAGGTCTCTTAAATTCGACTTCTGTACTCCTCCCCAACGAGGGGAGTAGCGCTAAATTCGACATGGCCATATCGAATTAGGCTTGGTGTGGATGGAAATCGACGCTAATAGCTCCGGGAGCTATCCCACAGTGCACCACTGTGTTGACGCTCTGGACAGCAGTCCGAGCTCGGATGCTCTGACCAGCCACACAGGAAAAGCCCCGGGAAAATTTGAATTCCTTTTCCTGTCTGGGCAGTTTGAATCTCATTTCCTGTTTGGACATCGTGGCGAGCTCAGCAGCACTGGCAACGATGCAGAGCTCTCCAGCAGAGATGGCCGTGCAACCCCAGAATAGAAAGAGGGCCCCAGCATGGACTGATCGGGAAGTGTTGGATCTGATCGCTGTGTGGGGCGATGAGTCCGTGCTTTCCGAGCTGCGCTCCAAAAGACGGAATGCAAAGATCTATGAGAAGATCTCTAAAGCCATGGCAGAGAGAGGATACAGCCGGGATGCAACGCAGTGCCGCGTGAAAATCAAGGAGCTGAGACAAGGCTACCAGAAGACCAAAGAGGCAAACGGACGATCCGGATCCCAGCCCCACACATCCCGTTTCTACGAGGCACTGCATTCCATCCTAGGTGCGGCCGCCACCACTACCCCACCACTGACCGTGGACTCTGAGGATGGGATATTGTCCACGGCCGGTTCCTCGGACATGTTACCGGACGGGGAAGATGAGGAAGGAGATGAGGAGGACGAGGCAGTCGACAGCACTTACCAAGCTGATTTCCCCGACAGCCAGGATCTCTTCATCACCCTTACAGAGATCCCCTACCAACCGTCCCCAGCATTTAACCCGGACACAGATTCAGGGGAAGGATCAAGCAGTAAGTGTTTTAAACATTTAAACATTTATTTTTAACAGAACTGGAATATTAACAATAAGAACAATGTGTTTTTCATGATTTGTTTGCTTAACTATTCAGTCCCAACTATTTAAAAAAAATCTAACAGTGTCCGGTTGTGCATGATTCTGCTGCCCAAGCCGCTCCACTCTTTAGTCCCTGCCAGTGCAGCTATATTAAAATGCGGTCTATATGTCCGGGGATAGAGCTGAAATCCTCCAGGGACATCTCGAGGAAGCTCTCCTGGAGGTAATTGGAAAGCCTGTTCATCAGGTTCCTGGGGAGAGCGGCCTTATTGGGTCCTCCGAAGTAGGAGACGTTTCCGCGCCAGGAGATCCTCAAGTACTCCGGGATCATAGCCTTGCACAGCATGGCGGCATATGGCCCTGGTCTTTGCAGGCTTTCCCGAAGCATCCTTTCTTTATCGCTGTCCGAGATCCTCATTATTGTGATGTCGCTCATGATGACCTGCTTTGAATTAGGTAGGGGACTGTTAGTATTGGGACTGCTTGCCCGTTCCTTTACAGAACTGTAACCGCCGGTTTACAGCCACGCGGTGGAGGCGTGAGAGGGGCAGCATACAGGGATCTTTCCCTGGGACAGCCACGAGGGGGTGGGACAGGGGCAGAGTTCATGCTTGCCGGATTGCTGGCAGCAGAGACTGGCATTGCTTTCAATGTGAAAGGAGGCCAGTGCTACTATTAAAGTTTTAAGCAGCCACAAGTCTACGGCTTACCATGTCTGCCTGCTACAGAAATTCCGGTGTCCTGCCCCGCTTCCCAGATCGGCAGTGCAAGACCCCAGGCACTGAAGGTGAGGTCCGAAAATTCGACCTTGTCCTGAGTGCGCATGTGATAGGTGCAGTGCATGGTCTTGTTCACAGAGAAAGACTAGTTCTTTGTTCACAACTACATTTATCTTTCGGAGGAATTCACTACCTTTTTCTCTTTCCCACAGCCACATCTGCGACTGTCTCCCAACCCAGCCTGGCATCACACTCCCAGAGGCTAGCACACATTAGGCGGAGGAAGAAGAAGACGCGAGAGGACATGTTCTCAGAACTAATGGGCTGCTCCCGAGCCCAGGCAGCACAGCAGAACCAGTGGAGGGAGAATTTGTCCCAAATGCACCGGACACACATGGAACGTGAGGAGAGGTGGCGGCAGGAAGACCAGCAGGCGACTCAAACGCTGCTTGGACTTATGAGGGAGCAAACGGACACGCTCCGGCGCCTTGTTGATGTTCTGCAGGAACGGAGGCAGGAGGACAGAGCCCCGCTCCAGTCTATCAGTAACCGCCCTCCCCCGCCACCAAGTCCCATACCCCCCTCGCCCAAAGTCCAAAGAAGGAGGGGCGGCAGAGTCCGTGAAAACTCTCACTCCACCCCTGCAGACTGCTCAAGCACCAGAAGGCTGTCATTCCCCAAAATTTGAAAAGTCCTTTCCTTCCCGCCTCACCCAAGCCCCCGTCCAAGTTTCACCCCCCAGTTTCATGTGTGGTTGTTAATAAAAAATACGTTTCTGTTCGTTACTGTTTCCATCATGTTGTTTTGGGGGAGAGTCTGTCTGAAGGGGGGGAATGGGCTTGGTAATTGGACAGGACCGTCACCTTTAGCAGGGTACAGAGGCGGGGGCAGGTCCAGCAGCAGGGCACATACACAGTGCAGTGACTAGTTACCCTGGTCAGTCTGGGATGTGGTTTTCATGTTCTGTGTGTGTGTGTGGGGTGCTCTGTGACTGTGTGGCAGGGGAGGGCTGATCTTATGCAGCGGTCCTTTTCCTGGATCACAGAGCCACACAGCAGGGGATCTGTAACCCTCCTCCCCCTGCCATACAGTCACATAGCCCCCACATAAACGCAGTCCCGCTCAGGAGGGCTGGCAGGCTCCGTTGAAACAACCAGTCCACCACTGCGAATCCTGTCATTCCTGGAGTTTAGAAGCATCATTTGCATCGGTACACTACACCCGCTCCCCACCACAGTCTGCGTCCCAGGTTTAAAACATTCCCGCGAAAACAGTAATAAAGACAACGGTGTTCATTAACAAAATAAAACTGATTTTATTTTTTTGGAAGGGGGTGAAGGGGGTATGTAGCTGGATAGGATAGACAACATTAACCGGGTAAAGAAATGGGGGCAGGTTCAGCTTCTCTTTAAACAAACTTAAAAGTCACTGGTTACCCTGCTCACTGAGGAACCTAGCTTTCAAAGCCTCCCGGATGCACAGCGCGTCCCGCTGGGATCTTCTAATCGCCCGGCTGTCTGGCTGGGCGTAATCAGAAGCCAGGCTATTTGCCTCAACTCCCACCCCGCCATAAAGGTCTCCCCCTTGCTCTCACAGAGATTGTGGAGCACACAGCAAGCTGCTATAACAATGGGGATATTGGTTTCGCTGAGATCACAGCGAGTCAGTAAGCTTCTCCATCTCCCCTTGAGACGGCCAAAAGCACACTCCACCACCATTCTGCACTTGCTCAGCCGGTAGTTGAACAGTTCTTTTTCAGTGTCCAGGGCGCCAGTATAGGGCTTCATGAGCCAGGGCATTAGCGGGTAGGCTGGGTCCCCGAGGATCACTGTAGGCATCTCCACATCCCCAAGAGTTATTTTGTGGTCCGGGAAGTAAATACCTTCCTGCAGCCGTCTAAACAGACCAGAGTTCCTGAAGACGCGAGCGTCATGAACCTTGCCCGGCCATCCGACGTTGATGTTGGTAAAACGTCCCCTGTGGTCCACCAGTGCTTGCAGCACCATTGAAAAGTAGCCCTTTCGGTTGATGTACTGGCTGGCCTGGTGGTCCGGTCCCAGGATAGGGATGTGAGTTCCATCTATAGCCCCACCGCAGTTTGGGAATCCCATCGCGGCGAAGCCATCTATGATGACCTCCACGTTTCCCAGGGTCACTACCTTTGAGAGCAGTACCTTAATGATTGCGTTGGCTACTTGCATCACAACAACCCCCACGGTAGATTTGCCCACGCCAAAGTGGTTCGCGACTGACCGGTAGCTGTCTGGCGTTGCAAGCTTCCAGAGGGCTATGGCCACTCGCTTCTGGACAGTCAGGGCTGCTCGCATCCGGGTGTCATTGCGCTTCAGGGCAGGGGACAGCAACTCACACAGTTCAAGGAAAGTCCCCTTCCGCATGCGAAAGTTTCGCAGCCACTGGGATTCATCCCAGACCTGCAGCACTATGCGGTCCCACCAGTCCATGCTTGTTTCCCGTGCCCAGAATCGCCGTTCCACAACATCCACATGACCCATTGTCACCGTGATGTCCTCGGCGCTGGGTCCCGTGCTTTCTGACAGGTCTGTGCTACTCTCAGACTTCAGGCCCTCACCGCGGTGCCGTAGCCTCCTCGCCTGGTTTATCTGCATCTGCCTCTGGGAAAGGTGGATGATAAGCTGCGAGGCGTTGACAACGGCCACAACTGCAGCGATGGTCGCAGCGGGATCGATGCTCGCAGTGCTGTGGCGTCCGCGCTGTCACTGACCAGAAAAGTGCGCGAACTGATTTCCCGCCGGCGCTTTCAGGGAGGGAGGGAGGGCGGTAGTGATGGACGGATGACGACAATTACCCAAAAGCACCCTAGACACATTTTTTTTACCCAGAAGGCATTGGCGGCTCGACCCAGAATTCCAATGGGCAGCGGGGACTGCGGGAACTGTGGGATAGCTGCCCACAGTGCACCGCTTCCAATGTCGACGCTTTCCCCGTTAGTGTGGACTCACAAAGTCGAATTACTGTCCTTAGTGTGGACACACACGTTCGACTTTGCAATATCGATTCCACATATTCGATTTAAGTGAAATCGAACTACCCTCGTAGTGTAGACATACCCTATAAATGCACAAGTGTGAGGAACATCAACTCTCATTTTAGTACATTATTATTTATTCATGTATTTTGTAGCACAGAGCCCACAGCTCCATTGTACTAGGCATTGTACAAATATCTGCAAAGACAACTTACCCTGAAGACCCTACTGAAGCTAATACGATAAGATGTTGAGGGAGGAGACTTGGTCCTGAATACACCCACTGCTAGGAACATAGTAACTGTAATGGGTTCCCCCCGGGGTGCCACCTGGAACTGGGGTACCACTGAGCCTCTGACCCACCAGCCTGGGCTCCCTTTCACACTGTGCTGCTGTGACAAGTTGCAAAGCCCTCCAGCCTGCACTTTCACCAGCATTCACACAGGTAGGGATACACCCAGTGGCAGTTTCATGCAGGGCTCTCTAACCAGCAGCCTCCCAGCCTCCCAGAGCAGCACTGTACTGCCCTGGTCAAATCTGGCCAGTATATGGGTTTAACACCCGGTCCGCCTCTCCCTCAATGTGAAGAGGACAATGCATACTTGTGGAAACCAAGCTGAGATTTTCCCCAGACACCTTAGTCAAATGCACACTGGTTTGGAGTACATATAAAATAAGTTTATTAACTATAAAAGGATAGATTTTAAGAGATTATAAGTGATAACAAACAGATCAAAACAGATTACCTAGTAAATAAACAAAATCGCAAACTGAGCTTAACATACTAGATAGGTAGGATATGAATTAGCAAATTCTCACCCTGAGTGATAAACAGGCTGGCAGATTCCTAAAGCACAAGCTGCCTTGGCTTTGCCGCTTGGGTTTCCCACGTTTTCATAACAGGCTAGAAATCCCTCTAGCCTGAGACCATCATTTCCTCCCTGTTCAGTCTTTGTTCCTCAGGTGTTTCCAGGTGTGTTGTTGTTGGGAGAATGAGGTCCCATCATGATCTCACTTTTCCCCTTTTATATCATCTTCCCACTTGCTGGAAAGCTCTTTTGCTGTGACCTGGGTCAAACAGTTCCCATTATGTAGTGCTGTCTATGACAGGTTTCTATTGTTCACAGTTCCTGGGGTAATCCTTGTGCTTGTGTGCATTTCCTCAGTAAGCCATTAACATTGTTGGATCTGGAAGAAAGTGAAGGAAAGTGTGGGCCCCTTACTGAATGAGGGAGGCAACCTAGTGACAGAGGATGTGGAAAAAGCTAATGTACTCAATGCTTTTTTTGCCTCTGTCTTCACAAACAAGGTCAGCTCCCAGACTGCTGCACTGGGCAGCACAGTATGGGGAGGAGGTGACCAGCCCTCTGTGGAGAAAGAAGTGGTTCAGGACTATCTAGAAAAACTGGACGAGCACAAGTCCATGGGGCCGGATGTGCTGCATCCGAGGGTGCTAAAGGAGTTGGTGGATGTGATTGCAAAGCCGTTGGCCATTATCTTTGAAAACTCATGGCAATTGGGGGAGGTTCCGGATGACTTTAAAAAGGCTAATGTAGTGCCCATCTTTAAAAAAGGGAAGGATGAGGATCCGGGGAACTACAGGCCAGTCAGCCTCACCTCAGTCCCTGGAAAAATCATGGAGCAGGTCCTCAAGGAATCAATTCTGAAGCACTTAGAAGAGAGGAAAGTGATCAGGAACAGTCAGCATGGATTCACCAAGGGCAAGTCATGCCTGACTAACCTAATTGCCTTCTATGAGGAGATAACTGGCTCTGTGGATGAGGGGAAAGCAGTGGACGTGTTATTCCTTGACTTTAGCAAAGCTTTTGATACGGTCTCCCACAGTATTCTTGCCACCAAGTTAAAGAAGTATGGGCTGGATGAATGGACTATAAGGTGGATAGAAAGCTGGCTAAATCATCGGGCTCAACGGGTAGTGATCAATGGCTCGATGTCTAGTTGGCAGCCGGTATCAAGCGGAGTGCCCCAAGGGTTGGTCCTGGGGCAGGTTTTGTTCAATATCTTCATTAATGATCTGGAGGATGGCGTGGATTACGACCACAGCAAGTTTGCAGATGACACTAAACTGGGAGGAGTGGTAGTTACGCTGGAAGGTAGGAATAGGATACAGAGGGACCTAGACAAATTAGAGGATTGGGCCAAAAGAAATCTGATGCGGTTCTTTCTTTTCCTGATCAGGGAACGGTTCAGCAGGCATGGAGGGGGGTCACCACATGAAAGGCTTCTGAGTAAAACAGATGGATACAGCATTTGCTTTAGAGTCACAGTTACATTATTCCCTTAAAGACCTTTGATAAGAAATGAAAATTGTCACATTAGCTTTGAAGTACCTTGTTTACAGCACCGCTCTGCACCTCAAGCCATAGTGAGTATGGACTAGTGGCAGGGGAACGGGGAACTGTTGCAGGTTTAGATACTGGGCACCTTGTCTCTGGATATAGGGAAAATCCAGTGAGTATTTCCAGTGAGTATTATCTCTGAGGGTGAGATTTTACCTGTAAACATTTCTTAATGTATTAGGCTTAGACTTGCGTGTTTTTGCTTTATATTGCTTGGTGACTTTGTTCTGTCTGTTTTTACTTGAAACTACTTAAATCCTATTTTTTGTACTTAATAAAATCACTTTTGTTTATTAATTAACCCAGAGTAAGTGATTAATACCTGGGGGGAGCAAACAGCTGTGCATATCTCTCTATCAGTGTTATAGAGGGCGAACAATTTATGAGTTTATCCTGTATAAGCTTTATACAGAGTTAAACGGATTTAATTGGGGTTTGGATCCCATTGGAAACTGGATGTCTGGGTGCTGGTGATAGGTGACCTGCTGAGCAGTTTTTGGTTAAAGTCTGCAGCTTTGGGGTTTGGGCCAGACCTGGCTCAACAAGGCAGGGTTCTGGGGTCCCAAGCTGGCAGGGAAAACGGGTTCAAATGTAATTCCAGCACATCAGGTGACAATCCCAAGGGGGTCTCTGTGACCGAACCCGTCACAGCAGTGTTATCCATCAAGACCTGCACCACTTTGCCTGAGAAGGAACACCAAGCCAAGTCTACTGCTCTTAGTTCCCCGACATTTATATGTACAGAGAGTTCTGCCTGGGACCAGAGGCCCTGAGTCCTGAGGCTGTCGAAGTGGGCTCCCCACCCCAGGTCTGACGCATCTGAGAATAAGGTTATCAACAGATGAGGCGTAGCTAAGGATACTCCTTTCATTAAGAATCCTCCACCAGGTCAGCAAAGCAAGGACAGAAGGTGGAATCATGAGTATTGTTAGAGGATTTATTCCTTCACCCGTTCACTTCCCCGGTCCTTCTCACATGAACAGAGAGCAACAATACCAGAAGTCCGAAGGTGCAAACAATTTGATGTTTATTGGGGTGAACTTCCAGCAAGCATGATTCCAGTTTCCTTCCTCAGTGTCCCTCTTCCCAGCTCTGACACCACAGAGCCTTGCCTGTGTCCCTGTTCCCATTCCCCCCCTTAGCAAAACATGCTTCCAATTCCCCCACCCCCATTCCCTGTTCCCATTCCCCCCCACTTTACTTCCTGATTGACTGCAGACTATATAGCAAAACTTGAGTTCTGCTTAGCTATACCTTAACCAAACATTTTACTGAAATTTAACTAACCAATCCTAACATATTGTAACATGATTATTTAACCAATTATATCCCACCACCTTAATTGGTTTACACCCAACAAAATTAATTATACAGCAGACAGAAATAATCACAGAACCAGACAGAGATTATACAGACAAACAATAGGGAAGTGGAGACTACAGTTATAGAACAATACAGAAATGAGGATTTTACATCCCAGCTATTGATAAGTGAGTTCTTGCCAGACAGGATGCTATGAAACCAAGTTTTCTTTAAATCTTTTAGGCTCTTCCCTTTCTCTGGAGGTGATAGATCGGATCACCTTTCTAACAGCCCCAGATTGCCTTATTTCAATGTGACTAGTTTGGAAAGTGAGGATGTGACCATTCGCTTCCCAGCTTATGGCTGCCTCTGCTGCTTAGCCAAAGGCCCTACTTAGGGTATGTCTACACTACAGGATTAATCCGAATTTATATAATTCGAATTTAGAAAACCGATTTTATAAATTCGAATGTATTCGGCCACACTAGGCACCATTAATTCGGTGGTGTGCGTCCAAGCTACCGTAGTTGCATCGATTTCCAGAGTGTTGCATTGTGGGTAGCTTTCCCATAGCTATCCCATAGTTCCCGCAGTCTCCACCCCCCTTGGAATTCTGGGTTGAGACCCCAGTGCATGATGGGGCAAAAAACATTGTCGCAGGTGGTTCTGGGTACAGCCTCCCCCTCCGTCCCTGAAAGCAACGGCAGACAACCATTTCGCGCCTTTTTTCCTGAGTGAACTCTGCAGACTCCATTCCGCAGCAAGCATGGATCCCGCTGTGCTCCAGAACGCAGTCATGAACATTGTAAACACCTCGCGCGTTCTCGTGGAGTTTATGCTTACCCAGGACCAGAAAAAAGAGGCGAGGAGGAGGAGGCGGCGACTGCAGCGCAGCGACAAGCGTGATGAGGACATGGACATGGACCGTGAATTCTCTCAGACCGCGGGCCCCGGTGCTTTGGAGATTATGATGTTAATGGGCCAGGTTATAGGCTTGGAACGCCGATTCTGGGCCCGGGAAACAAGCACAGACTGGTGGGACCGCATAGTGCTGCAGGTGTGGGACGATTCCCAGTGGCTGAGAAACTTTCGCATGCGTAAGGGCACTTTCATGGAACTTTGTGACTTGCTTTCCCCTGCCCTGAAGCGCCAGAATACCAAGATGAGAGCAGCCCTCACAGTTGAGAAGCGAGTGGCGATAGCCCTGTGGAAGCTTGCAACGCCAGACAGCTACCGGTCAGTTGGGAATCAATTTGGAGTGGGCAAATCTACTGTGGGGGCTGCTGTGATGCAAGTAGCCAGAGCAATCACGGAGGTGCTGCTACGAAAGGTAGTGACTCTGGGAAATGTGCAGGTCATAGTGGATGGCTTTGCTGCAATGGGATTCCCTAACTGTGGTGGGGCGATAGATGGAACCCATATTCCTATCTTGGCACCGGAGCACCAGGGTACCCAGTACATAAACCGCAAGGGGTACTTTTCAATGGTGCTGCAAGCACTTGTGGATCACAAGGGACGTTTCACCAACATCCATGTGGGCTGGCCGGGAAGGGTTCATGACGCTCGCGTCTTCAGGAACACCAATCTGTTTAAACGGCTGCAGCAAGGGACTTACTTTCCGGACCAGAAAATAACCGTTGGGGATGTTGAAATGCCAATTGTTATTCTTGGGGACCCAGCCTACCCCTTAATGCCATGGCTCATGAAGCCATACACAGGCAGCCTGGACAGGAGTCAGGAGTTGTTCAACTACAGGCTGAGCAAGTGCAGAATGGTGGTAGAATGTGCATTTGGCCGTTTAAAAGGTCGCTGGCGATCCTTACTGACTCGCTCAGACCTCAGCCAAACCAATATCCCCATTGTTATTACTGCTTGCTGTGTGCTTCACAATCTCTGTGAGAGCAAGGGGGAGACCTTTATGGCAGGGTGGGAGGCTGAGGCAAATCGCCTGGCTGCTGATTACTCGCAGCCAGACACCAGGGCGATTAGAAGAGCACACCAGGAAGCGCTGCGCATTAGGGAAGCTTTGAAAACCAGTTTCATGACTGGCCAGGCTACAGTGTGAAATTTCTGTTTGTTTATCCTTCCTGAAAACCCGCCCCCTTTATTGACTCATTCTCTGTAAGGAACCCACCCTCCCCCTTCCCCCAGCTTGCTTTCAAAGGAAATAAAGTCACCATTGTTTAAAAATCATTTATTCTTTATTAATTGATTATAAAAAGAGGGAGAGAACCTGAGTGGGGTTTGGGAGGAGGATCAGCGGGAAGGAAAAGCCCACTAAAAAAAGGTTAAAAAATTGGCAGCCTTTTGCTTGGGCTGTCCACTGGGGTGGAATGGGAGGGTGTACGGAGCCTCCCCCCCCCGTGTTCTTACACGTCTGGGTGAGGAGGCTATGGAACATGGTGAGGAGGTAGGGGGGTTATACAGGGGCTGTAGCGGCACTCTGTTCTCCAGCAGCCGTTCCTGAAGCTCCACCAGACGCCGGAGCATGTCTGTTTGCTCACGCAGCAGCCCCAGCATTGCATCCCGACTCCTCTGATCTTCCTGCCACCACCTCTCATCTCGAGCGTCTCTCCTCTCCTCACGTTGGTCCCTTCTGTCCTCACGTTGGTCCCTCATGTCCTCACGTTGGTCCCTCCTGTCCTCACGGTCACTGGCTTCTTTCCTATACTTGCAAACCGTCTCCTTCCACTCATTCAGATGAGCTCTTTCACTCCTGGTGGATTGCATGATTTCAGCAAACATCTCTTCTCTCGTCTTTTTTTTACGACGCCTTATCTGGGATAGCCTTCGGGAAGGAGGAGGGAGGCTTGAAACATTTGCAGCTGCTGGAGGGAGTGAAAAAAGGAGAGAATTTTTTTAAAAGATACATTTTTCAGAACAATGCTTATACTCTTTCACGGTGACAAATACTATTCACATTACATAGCACATGTGATTTCTGTGCAAGGTCGCATTTTGCCTCTTAATATTGAGTGCCTGTGGCTTTGCTGCTAGAGATCACAGACGCAGGTCCGGGCAACAGAATTCAGCTTGCATGCTGCCATGGTAAGCCACTGTCTTTAGGCTTCTGCGCACTGCTTTCCCACATACCAAGCAAAGCCCGTTGTGCTGCAGTTTTCCTGTTAGCTTGTTTTCTGCTGCTTAAGGTTAACACCCCCCCACCATTCAATTGTCTGGGATGAGTGCTTTCTCCCTCCCCCCACCGCGTGGCTGGTATCAGGGAAGATCCCTGCAGGAACCAAACTAACAACCCCCCCCCCGCCATGAATTCTCTGGGATGAGTGCTTTCTCCCTCCCCCCACCGCGTGGCTGGTATCAGGGAAGATCCCTGCAGGAACCAAACTAACAACCCCCCCCCCGCCATGAATTCTCTGGGATGAGTGCTTTCTCCCTCCCCCCACCGCGTGGCTGGTATCAGGGAAGATCCCTGCAGGAACCAAACTAACACCCCCCCACCCCAACCCGCCATGAATTCTCTGGGATGAGTGCTTTCTCCCTCTCCCCCCCCCAAGTGGCTGGTATCAGGGAAGATCCCTGCTAGCAAAACGCTAAAAGCTCTGGGCCAATCCTCCCCCCCCCTTTGCACTTGGCTAAATGCAGGGAAGGATTTCTTTTCAACCACAGGCAAACAGGCCAGTAGGAACGGCCACCTCTGTCCCCTTAATTAAATTCCCTTATTTCAACCAGGTTACCCTAAGCGATATCACTCTCCTGAGGATTACACAGCAAGATAAAGAACGGATGTTGCTTGAATGCCAGCAAACACCGGGACCATACGCTGCCAGGCTCTGTCAGGCAATGATACCAGATTACTTGCTACTAGCATGGCGTGGTCAAGTGTCCTACCATGGAGGACGGAATAAGGCTGCACTGCCCAGAAACCTTGTGGCAAGGCTTTTGGAGTACCTCCAGGAGAGCTTCATGGAGATGTCCCTGGAGGATTTCCGCTCCATCCCCAGACATGTTAACAGACTTTTCCAGTAGCTGTACTGGCTGCGAATGCATCCCAAGTGCTCAGGGCAAATTAATCATTAAAAATGCTTGCTTTTAAACCATGTTTTATATTTTAAAAGGTAAACTCACCTGAGGTCCCTTCCATGGGGTCATGGTCTAGGGTACTGGCTTCGGAGGCTTGGGAGGGTACTTCAGTCAGGGTGAGAAACAGATCCTGGCTGTTGGGGAGAACGGAGAGCTGGGTGCTCTCTGCCAGCTCGTCCTCCTCCTCCTCCTCTTCCCCTTCCACGGAATCATCAGGTGTACCTGATGAGATTATCCCCATCTCGGAATCCACAGTCAGAGGTGGGGTAGTGGTGGCGGCCCCCCCTAGAAATGCATTTAGCTCGGCGTAGAAGCGGCATGTCCGCGGCTCTGACCCGGAGCGACCGTTTGCCTCCTTTGCTTTTTGATAGGCTTGTCTGAGCTCCTTGACTTTCACACGGCACTGATCTGAGTCCCTATTGTGGCCTTTCTCCATCATGCCCTTGGAAATTTTTTCAAAAGTTTTGGCATTTCGTCTTTTCGAACGCAGTTCTGCTAGCACTGAATCCTCTCCCCATATAGAGATCAAATCCAGTACCTCCTGTACGGTCCATGCTGGTGCTCTTTTTCGATTATCAGCCTGCATGGTTACCTGTGCTGATGAGCTCTCTGTGGTCACCTGTGCTCTCCACGCTGTGCAAACAGGAAATGAAATTCAAATGTTCCCGGGGCTTTTCCTGTCCACCTGGCCAGTGCATGCGAGTTCAGATTGCTGTCCAGAGCGGTCACAATGGTGCACTGTGGGATAGCTCCTGGAGGCCAATAACATCGAATTGCGGCCACACTAACCTTAATTCGGATTAACTATACCGATTTTGACGCAACTCCTCTCGTCGAGGAGGAGTACAGAAATCGAATTAAAGGGCTCTTTAATTCGAATTAAATGGCTTCGTTGTGTGGACGGGTCAAGCGTTAATTCGAATTAAGGCAGCTAAATCCGAATTAAAGTCGTAGTGTACACCAGTCCTTAGCCTAAGAACAGGGCCTTAGACTATCACAGTGAGAAAAGGTCCTACACAGGCAGACAGTGATTTTGATTCTCTCTTTTATACCTCTATAACTAGCTAAGTGATAAGAATACACCTACATTCTTAAAGTATAGGCCTTTGCAGACAGGCCTGAATATCTATATCCTAACAAGTATTGAGTCCAAGTGGTGTCTGCTTGGGGAGTAGACTGACTCTGGAGGGTAGGGACAGGATACAGAGGGACCTAGACAAATTAGAGGATTGGGCCAAAAGAAACCTGATGAGGTTCAACAAGGACAAGTGCAGAGTCCTGCACTTAGGATGGAAGAATCCCATGCACTGTTACAGACTAGGGACTGAATGGCTAGCAAGCAGTTCTGCAGAAAAGGACCTAGGGGTTACAGTGGATGAGAAGCTGGATATGAATCAACAGTGTGCCCTTGTTGCCAAGAAGGCTAACGGCATTCTGGGCTGTATAAGTAGGGGCATTGCCAGCAGATCGAGGGACGTGATCGTTCCCCTCTATTCGACATTGGTGAGGCCTCATCTGGAGTAGTGTGTCCAGTTTTGGGCCCCACACTACCAGAAGGATGTGGAAAAATTGGAAAGCGTCCAGCGGAGGGCAACAAAAATGATTAGGGGGCTGGAGCACATGACTTAAGAGGAGAGGCTGAGGGAACTGGGATTGTTTAATCTGCAGAAGAGAAGAATGAGGGGGGATTTGATAGCTGCTTTCAACTACCTGAAAGGGGGTTCCAAAGAGGATTGATATAGACTGTTCTCAGTGGTACCTGATGACAGAACAAGGAGTAATGGTCTCAAGTTGCAGTGGGGGAGGTTTAGGTTGGATATTAGGAAAAACTTTTTCACTAGGAGGGTGGTGAAGCACTGGAATGGGTTACCTAGGGAGGTGGTGGAATCTCCATTCTTAGAGGTTTTTAAGGTCAGGCTTGACAAAGCCCTGGCTGGGATGATTTAGTTGGGGGTTGGACTAGATGACCTCCTGAGGTCCCTTCCAACCCTGATATTCTATGATTCTATTCTATGATTCTATGACACCATCACATCTCTAGGGGTCTGAGGCATAGCCTTGCGTACTGCATCATGTAGGTATATACCACCATGTGACCCAACAACTTGAGGCAGACCCAAGCGGTTGTCAGTGGATGGATTGTGACCTCGGAGATCAGGTCCCACATAACTCGGAATCTGGCCTTCAGTAGGGAGGCTTGGGCCTGGGTCGAGTTGAACACCGCCCCGATGAGCTCTATTCTCTGAACCAGGACCAGAGTTCACTTTTTATCATTTATCAATAGACCCAGCACCTGAAAGTTGGCCCATACTGTACAGATGCTTTGCTGGGCCTGAGCCTTCCAGCAACCTTTGATCAGTCAGTCATCAAAGTATGGGTAGACTTGCACTCCTCAACGCCTGAGGAAGGCGGCTACCATCGCCATACACTTCATGAAGATCCGTGGGGCTGCTGACAGCCTGAAGGGAAGGAATTGGTAGTCACATTGACTCACTGCAAACCTGAGAAAGCTCCTGTGATCAGGGAAGATGGAGATGTGGAAATAAGCGTCCTTTAAATCGAGGGTGGCATACAAGTCTCCCGGATCCAGGGAGGAAATGATGGAGACCAGAGAGACCATGCATAACTTCAGTTTCTTCAGATATTTGTTGAGGCAATGCTGATCCACGATGTGCCATAGACACCCGCCCCCCCCCCCCCCGGCCTTCAGGATTAGGAAATATCGGGAGTAAAACCCCTTCCCTCTCAACTCTTGAGGAACCGCCTATACAGCCCCCCTACTGGATGGAAGCTGCTCATGGGAAGGGTCCCGGAACAGGGACAGGGCTTGGATGATTGGAAGGAGGGGTGGATGAAAATTGGAGGGTGTAACAGACTGCTATGGTGCTGAGTATCCAATGATACAATGTTATATATGACTACACTGGGCTGAAGGGCGATATGCAACAGTATGGGGAGGAGGTGAGCAGCCCTCAGTGGTGAAAGAACAGGTTAAGGACTATTTAGAAAAGCTGGACATGCACAAGTCCATGGGTCCAGATCTAATGCATCCGAGGGTGCTGAGGAAATTGCCTGATGTGATTGCAGAGCCATTGGCCATTATCTTTGAAAACTCATGGCAATCAGGGGAGGTCCCGGATGATTGGAAAAAGGCAAATATGTCCATATTTAAAAAAGGGAAAAGGAGAATCCGGGGAACTACAGCCTGACCTCAGTCCCTGGAAAAATCAGGGAGCAGGTCCTCAACGAAACCATTTTGAAGCACTTGGAGGAGAGAAAGGTGATCAGGAACAGTCACCATGGATTCACCAAGGGCAAGTCATGCTTGACCAACCTGATTGCCTTCTATGATGAGATAACTGGCTCTGTGGATATGGTGAAAGCAGTGGACATGATATATCTTGGCTTTAGCAAAACTTTTGATATGGTCTCCCACAGTATTCTTGCCAGCAAATTAAAAAAGTATGGATTGGATGAATGGACTATAAGGTGGATAGAAAGCTGGCTAGATTGTCAGGCTCAGCGGGTAGTGATCAACGGCTCGATGTCTAGTTGGCAGCTGGTATCAAGCAAAGTGCCCCAGGGTCGGTCCTGGGGCCGGTTTTGTTCAACATCTTTATTAATGAGCTGGATGATGGGATGGAGTGCACCCTCAGCAAGTTCGCAGATTACACTAAGCTGGGGGGAGATGTAGATATGCTGGAGGGTAGGGATAGGGTCCAGAGTGACCTAGACAAATTGGAGGATTGGGCCAAAAGAAATCTGATGAGGTTTAACAAGGACAAGTGCAGAGTCCTTGATTTAGGGTGGAAGAATCCCATGCACGGCTACAGACTAGGGACCGAGTGGCTAGGCAGCAGTTCTGCAGAAAAGGACCAAGAGGTTACAGTGGATGAGAAGCTGGATATGAGTCAACAGTGTGCCCTTGTTGTCAAGGAAGCTAACGCAATTTTGGGCTGTATAAGTAGGGGCATTGCCAGCAGATCGAGGGACGTGATCATTCCCCTCTATTCAGCATTGGTGAGGTCTCATCTGGAGTACTGTGTCCAGTTTTGGGCCCCACATTACAAGGAGGATGTGGAAAAATTGGAAAGAGTCCAGCGGAGGACAACAAAAATGATTAGGGGGCTAGAGCACATGACTTATGAGGAGAGGCTGAGGGAACTGGGATTGTTAGTCTGCAGAAGAGAAGAATGAGGGGGGATTCGATAGCTGCTTTCAACTACCGAAAGGGGGTTCCAAAGAGGATGGAACTGGACTGTTCTCAGTGGGAGCAGATGACAGAACAAGGAGTAATGATCTCAAGTTGCAGTGGGGGAGGTTTAGGTTGGATATTAGGAAAAACTTTTTCACTAGAAGGGTGGTGAAGCACAGGAATGGGTTACCTAGGGAGGTGGTGGAATCTTTTTCCTTAGAGGTTTTTAAGGCCTGGCTTGAGAAAACCCTGGCTGGGATGATTTAGTCGGTGTCGGTCCTGATTTGAGCAGGGGGTTGGACTAGATGGTCCCCTGAAGTCTCTTCCAACCCTGATATTCTATGATTCTATGAGGTGGTCCAGAAACAAAAAGGGGGAGGGACCTGGCATCAAGACTGGTATACTGTCCTCGAATGTATCTTCAAAAGGCCTGCCAGGCCCCGCTGGGATATCTATGTGACCCCGACTGGAAGGGTGAAGTAGAAGGTATTGGCTGGCATCACTTATAACCCTTCCCTTTTCTTTTGTAGGGCTCCTCCCTGGGAGATGCAGTGAACCTGGCAGGCTGCTGAGGCCTAAAATGCTTCCTGGAGGCAGGAGGTGTGTAAAGGGCCAAGGAGTGAAGGGTGGTCCGCGAATCCTTGAGACTGTGAAGCTTGGAGTCCGTCTGTTTGATGAACAGGGAGGTACCTTCGAAGGGGAGGTCCTGGATGGACTGCTGCACTTTGTAAGGGAGGCCTGATAATTGGAGCCACAAAGAGCACTTCATGGTGACCGCTGATGCCATAGTCCTGACTGCTCTGACTTCTAGGATGGCCGTACTCCTGCTTCGACTCCTGCATCGGGGAATCCTAAAATTTGGACAATGGTTAAAATCGTACCTCCCCGGCAGAGCCTGCTGGCAGGGGCACCTAAACAAGCAGGTGCCTAAGGCGGCAAAATGTATGGGGCAGCAAAATGCTGGGGCCTCACCTCAAGCAGCGTCCTGGGCTGGATCCTGTTGTGCTGCTGGGTGCGGCGGGGCACGGAGCCGGCTAAGTGGGGAGCGTTTCCCTGCCACTCTCCCGCGGGCAGCGGCCACCCCCCCCTCAGGCAGGAGCCGGTAGCGCAGCCCTGCCCCGGCTGCAGAGGACGGACAGCTCCTCCTCGGCTTGTCCCCGCCTCTGCAAGCCGAGAAGCGGCCCGTCCTCTGCAGCCGGGGCAGGGCCGCGCTACCGGCTCCCGCCTGGGGGGTGGCCGCTGACAGCAGGAGAGTGGCGGGAGCCGGTAGCGCGGCCCTGCCCCAGCTTCAGAGGACGGGCCGCTCCTCGGCTTCTTCGCGCCGCTCTCCCGTGGTCAGCGCCCACCCCCCAGGCGGGAGCCGGTAGCGCGGCCCTGCTCCAGCTGCAGAGGATGGGGGAACATGGCGCCCGGACGGTCCGCTCCTCCTCAGCTTGTCCCCACCTCTGCCTCCTCCTCCTCCTCTCTGCGCCGCCTCCTGCCAGGGGAGGGGAGAGGGGAGTGGAGTGGCAGCCCGGGCTGAGCCCAGCTCGTGCCAGGGCCAAGGTGAAGCCCAAGGATGAGCAGGGCTGGGATCCAGCAGCAGCCCGAACCCCTGGCCCTGGGAGCGGCAGTGACCAGAGATGACTCCACCTCAGGCCAGATCCACAGCAAGGTAAGAGTCGGGCCAGGCGGGAGGGTCCCCAGGACCCCTGGGGAGCTTCTGCCTGCTGGAGCCCCAGAGGCTGCTGCCTCCCTCCCCAGCCCCTCACAGCACTCCAGTGCCTGGAGTCTCCTTCTGCCTCCCCTCCTGCAGGGGGCGAGCGACCTGGCAGAGAGGGGCAGCATCTGCCCAGCAAGCCCAGCAAGCCCAGCACCTCTTCCTTGGTTCCTCCAGCCCCAGAGCTCTCTCCATTGCATGCCCCTAGGGCTCCAGCAGAGTGGCCTCAGGGTGCCGGTGCCTGGAGTCTCCTTCTGCCTCCCCCCCTGCAGGGGGCAAGCGACCTGGCAGAGAGGGGCAGCATCTGCCCAGCAAGCCCAGCAAGCCCAGCACCTCTTCCTTGGCTCCTCCAGCCACAGAGCTCTCTCCATTGCATGCCCCTCGGGCTCCCAGCTGGGCGGCCTCAGCGCTGGGAAAATGCCAGCAGGGCTGGGTCCAGTGTGTATCCGAGCTCGTGGGGAGCTCTCTCGCCCCAGTGACTAGCGCCTTACCTATGGCAAGTACAGTAGTGCAATAGGAGTGTAACGTGAAAAATATCATGTCACGTTGTGACACGGTCACTCAAATCACGATTACGTGTGTGTACTGTGCTGCCCTATCGGCGCCATTTGCACTAATTTCCGTTTCGCGTCGGTGCCAGTGGTTATAGGGCTAAAATGCCGGGACAAAAACAACTTTCTGGTGCTGCTTACCGGCAACAAAGAGAGAAACGGCAAAAAGAATTAGAAAAACTATCTCGTACTTCAAAAAAGTATTTTAAAAAAGTCGACAATCAAGGAGAAAGCTCTAAACAATGCATTGAAGGTGATTATTCATCAACTGATGAAGACGGATCGAACCAAAGATGAACAACAATCTGACCAAAGATTATCTTCACTAACTGATAAAGACGAACAATCACAATCCATCCAAAGATTTACTACTTTAGCTGAAGAGTCCAGAAATGAAGAACTGTTATCCAAATCTAAAACTGAAGAACAATTATTGGAAGGTGGAGAGACTGACATAGGATCGGATCCAAGTAAATGGCCGACAATAATTACTGATACAATGCGAATTATTATTGTGAGAAAAGGTCCTTCAAAACTAGATCCTACATTTGAATATCCATTTAATGAGTCGAATCGTCGATTTATGCCATCCAGTATGAAGAAAAAAATGAAAAATGGGGAACAAATTAATAGATCGTGGTTAGTGTATTCACAGACCAAAGATGTAGTTTTTTGTTTTTGCTGTAAACTGTTTTGTAACTCGGACATTCTTCTGGCAACTGCAGGTTTTAATGACTGGCAAAATTTCCATCAGCATTTGAAAGAACATGAAACATCAAAAAATCATTTACGCTCATTGACAAATTGGATTGAGCTGTCAAACAGATTACGTACCGGTACAACAATCGATGTGGTACAGCAACGTCAACTAAATTCAGAAATTCTACGTTGGCAAGCAGTGTTGGAACGTTTCCTGGCAATCATTAATTTCCTAGCCGAACTGTGCCTCGCATTCTGTGGATCCTCGGATATTTTATATGAGAATAACAATGGAAATTTCTTAAAATTGGTTGAGTTATTGGCAAAATTTGATAATGTTATGGCTGAGTAGTACCAAGAGTGAAAGATGGAGAGATTCACACCCATTATTTGGGTAAAAATACACAAAATGAGATAATAGAATTAATTTCTAATGGAGTGCGCAATGAAATTTTATCGAATTTGAAACATGCCAAATATTACTCAATTATAGTTGATTGTACTCAAGATCTGAGCAAAACTGAGCAAATGTCAATAGTTTTACGATTTCTGAAAATTGATGAAAATGCAGAAGTGAAAATTTGTGAACAGTTTCTAGAATTTATACCAGTGAACGAAACTACTGGGAAAGCCCTCACAGATGTAATTCTACAGAGATTGGAACACTATGGAATACCTTTAGAAAATATGTGCGGCCAAGGGCACGATAACGGCTCAAACATGCGAGGACGACATGCAGGTGTACAGCAAAGAATATTGAATTTAAACAATCGAGCTTTTTTCATTCCTTGCCATGCGCATTTGCTCAATCTGGTTGTCAGTGATGCCGCCAAATCATCTAAAGATGCCGTTTCATATTTTACCACAGTGCAAGCAATTTACAACTTTTTTAGTGCTTCCACACACCGTTGGGCAGTCTTGAAGAAGCATCTTGAACAAAAACTCACACTTAAACCTCTGAGTCAAACTAGATGGGAAAGCAGGATAGAAGCTATTAGACCATTCCGATATTCATCAGGAGAGATTTACGATGCACTATTCAAAATAAGCCAAGACTTGTCGTATGATCCTTCATTTCGACATGAAGCTGAAACATTGGCTCAGAAAATGATGCAGTTTCAATTTTCATGTTGCACGGTTATTTGGCACAATATTCTAAATCAAATTAATTTGACCAGCAAAGTTATGCAGAACATAACCATAGACATAGGCAAAGATGATTTTGAATAAAACGCTGGAATATTTAAAAAAATACCGTTCAGATGAAGGATTTGAAGAAACTGTCAAAGAAGCAACAACAATAGCAGAGGATCTTGATTTTGAACCAACGTTTGCACCTCAACAATTCATTCGTCCTCGGAAAAAAACAAGACAGTTTTGTTATGAGGCTCATGATGATCCTATTCTCGATCCAAACGAAAGGTTGAAAGTTGAATGTTTCTATTGTATTTTGGATGTAGCTATAACTTCCATTGAAAAAAGATTTTGTCAGTTGCATGGTCATTGTGAAACTTTTGAATTTTTATACGATATTGGAAATATTAAAAATCAGTTTTCCAAAGAAGACCTCATGAAGCAGTGCCAAGACCTACATTTAGCGCTCAGTACTGATAACGCTGCTGACATTGATTCAGTAGAATTGTATGATGAATTAATAGCTTTATCTGAGCTAATAAGTCCTAAAACTTCTCCTCTAAAAGTATTAGAATGATTTTTTCACTCCAAACACTGCTATAGCATTACGCATTCTTTTAACATTACCAGTATCAGTGGCTTCTGGTGAGCGCAGTTTCTCAAAACTGAAATTACTAAAAAATTATTTGAGGTCCACCATGTCTCAAAATCGTATGTCAGGACTGGCATTAATTTCAATTGAAAGTACTTGTAACCCTTCTGCCCATCTAAGTTGGCAGCAACAAGGGCCGGGTTCTGTATCTAGGGGTTCCGTTTCAATAACGCAATGCAAAACCGGCTCGAGCCCCCACCCAGTGACCTGGGACAATTACATACCACCCCCTGGGTGCCTCTAAGAGGCAATACTTCCCCTCTCGCAAGCATGGAGTCTGAGTGTAGCAGAAAATGTTTAATAACATGAGGTAAACGACATCAGCATTAAATTGGAAAAACACCGCAAACAGGATTCATAACACAAACCATGATCAAAAGACCCACCCCAGCAAATTGGGCTGTGTCCTTTCCCTTTGGTTCTTGAATCCAGCAACCCAAAAATCACTCAGAGTCCCCAAAGTGCAACACCCCCAAAGTCTCTTTGGTCCAGCAACCACCCAAAGTCTCTGTCCCTGGTCAGTGCAGTCCCAGAGTAAAAGGGGGGCACGCAGGGTGTTAAGGGGCACCTTACGTGACCCGAAGCCGGCCATCTCTCCATGGGGTTCCGCCGCAGCCTTCACCACGAGCCAGTCCACTTCCTGCCGTCCCACGAGCTGCTCCGCTCCGCCCACCGACCTGTGAGCCGCTCCAGCCGTCCCTGCAAACAGCTCCGCTTGCCGTTCCTTGGGCCGCTCCAACCGTCCCCGCAAGGCTCCCTATTATACCAACTCACTGGTTCCCTCCAAAGGGCCTCAGATAGCCCACTTTAGCTTCCACAAGCCTGTGTGCTAAACATATTGGTTCCTCACTAGTCACCCCAAGTGCATCATAAGTCAACCGTTTTACTGGTCTTATTACCCTGTCTCGTCTATTGAGAATCTCTGTTGCCGTGGTAGGGGGGACAGCCTCTTGAATGACGGATGGAGAGGTTTCCTTTGAGGGCCCCTCGGCTACTGGCATAGGCCCCTGCATTTCTAGTTCTAACAGTGGAGGGTCCAAGGTGCCCAGGACATCCTCCACCTGTATGTATCCACTGTCCAATAACCTGTGTGTGTCATCACATGGGGGTCCCACCAGTGGCTCAGGGGTGTCAGGAATAGGCCTAAATACTTCTGCCATGGGGTTTAGGGCGGAAGAGGAGGAGCTTTCTTTTGATTCAGCTGATCGAGACCAAAATCTTGTCTCCATCCCAGGATACACCATGGTTGTGTCTTCCTCCTCAGACTCACTCTCGGATGTGCTGCATAGGGGTAGGTTAGCTGCAGGGGGCTGGCTGTCCATGTTGGAGGGCAGCTTTGGTCCAGCACCTTCGTTCTGCCCGGTTGCCCTGTTGTGGCCCATCTCATAAGGGGTGCCTACCAATTCCCCCACACAGGGAGCAAAAGGTTTCTATGTACTGTCTTTGTCTGCCCTGGACCCTCTTCAGGTTTGATCTTGTAGACCGGCAAGTCTCCTCGCTTTTCCATCACCAAGTAAGGTATTGCCTTCCATCTGTCAGCTATCTTGTGTTTGCTAGCAATACCCAAATTTCGCAGCAGGACTCTGTCCCCCGGCTGGAGCTCTTGCAGACGTACCCTAGCATCATATTGATGTTTGTTGCGGTCTGCGTTCTTCTGAGCCACAGATGTAGCTAAGTGATAAGCATCCCGCAGCTTTTCTCTTAGTCGGGATACATATTGCTGATGAGTTTCATAGCTATCTCCATCCTCTGATACACCAAAGCACAGGTCTATGGGTAATCTTGGTTCTCGCCCAAACATTAAGAGATATGGGGTGACTCCTGTAGCATCATTCTTTGTAGCATTGTACGCGTGCACCAGAAATGCGACATGTTGGCTCCAGGTTGCCTTCTGCTCTGGCCGCAAAGTCCCCAACATATCTAATAGGGTTTGGTTGAACCTCCCTGGCTGAGGATCACCTTGCGGGTGATAAGGCATTGTCCTAGACTTTTTAATTCCCGCTATCCTCAGCACCTCCTTCAGAAGGTGACTCTCAAAGTCCCGCCCCTGATCCGAGTGTATCCGGGCTGGAAATCCATAAACTGAGAAATATTTCTCCCACAGTACTCGAGCAACAGTGGTGGCCCTCTGATCACGTGTGGGATATGCCTGCGCATATCGCGTATAATGGTCAGTCACTACTAGAATGTTCCCAATATTCCTCTTGTCTACTTCTAAAGACAAGAAATCAATGCATACCAGCTCCAGAGGTTTGTTGCTGGTGATGTTCTTCAGATATGCAGCCCTCGTGGGCAGAGTTTTCCTTTGAACACATCGAGCGCAGGTCTCACATTTCCTGCGAACATCTTCAGCCATCCGAGGCCAATAGAACCTTCCAGGGTCCTCTCCATCCCTAAATGTCCAAAGTCATCATGCAGGGCCCTCATGGTCAGGGCTCTGTACTCTTTTGGCAGCACTAGCTGTGCTTGTTGCTTTTGTAAAGGGTCTGTGGTCACTCGGTGTAGCACTCCCTGAATCAGTTTTAGTTTGGTCCATTCTCTCAATAGTGGTTTACCCTCCGGGTTAGGTGGGACAACCACAGCTGGGCTTCGCCCCTCCTTTTTTGCAAGTAGTGTATCACGAATGTCAATATCTTGCAGCTGGGCTTCCTGCCAGTCAGCTGCATTGAGCATGGGCAAAGGAGATTGGTCCAATGCAATATAGTTCACTGAAGCAGAAGGCACGCATTCAGGGGGCAGGCCCAAAGCTTCAGCAACACATTCATGAAGGCTCTCATGGGCCTCTGGCTCTCGGCGACTCACACTGCAAATAGCCCTCACTCCATCTGTGGGTATCACAGCAACTCCTGGTGCCTGTGGACGCCTGGACAATGCGTCTGCATCTACATTGCTTTTCCCTGATCGGTATTGAATGCTGAAGGCATAGCTAGCCAAAGCGGCCACCCATCTTTGCCCTGTAGCATCCAGCTTAGCACTTGTTAACACATAGGTCAGTGGGTTGTTGTCTGTCCACACCTGGAACTGAGCACCATACAAGTAGTCTCGAAATTTCTCAATGATGGCCCATTTCAAGGCCAAGAACTCCAGCTTGTGGGTGGGATAGCGAGTTTCACTATCAGACAGTCCTCGGCTGGCAAAGGCTACAGGTTTACGTTTTCCTTCCACTTCCTGGTACAGTACTGCTCCCAGACCCTCCAAACTGGCATCAGTATGCAGGATAAACGGCTTGCTTGGGTCAGCAAAGACTAGGACCGGAGCATGAGTTAGGCAAGTAATGATTTCTCGAAAAGCCCTTTCACATCTCTCATCCCACTGTGGCCCAAATGGTTTGAAGGGGCCATAGTGTCTCTGCACAGGAGGCTTTGGGGACCTCCCCTTATTCTTGGTCTTAGATTTGTTCTTGCTGGACTGGTATCCCCTGGTAAGATCATTCAGAGGTTTTACAATCGTAGCATAGTTTTTCACAAATCTGCGGTAGTAGCCACTAAACCCAAGAAAGGTCTTGAGTTCTCTGTAGTTACTTGGACATGGCCATGTAGTGAGGGCTTCTATTTTATCGGGATCAGTACTCAGACCCTCTTGGGACATGATGTGACCCACATACTTCGCTGAGGTCCTGCAGAACTGGCATTTGTCAATTGAAAGCTTCAAACCATAACCCTCTAACCTATCAAGCACTTTAAGAAGTCTTTCTTCATGCTCCTCCAAGGTTCTTCCAAACACAATCAGGTCATCCAAATAAACTAACACTTGCAGTAAATTCATGTCTCCCACAACTTTCTCCATAAGACGTTGAAATGTGGCAGGTGCTCCAGAAATCCCTTGGGGCATGTGTTCGAACTGATAAAACCCTAATGGGCAGATGAAGGCTGTCTTCTCCTTATCTTCTTCACCCAGATGGATCTGGTAGTATCCACTCCGAAGATCCAACACAGAGAACCACTGGCTTCCCAGCAAACAGTCTAAGGCATCTTGGACTTGGGGCATTGTGTACTGGTCAACCACAGTACGGCGGTTTAGGGTGCGGTAGTCAATACACATCCGGATTTTCCCATTCTTTTTACGGACCACCACAATGGGTGAGGCGTATGGGCTGCGGGAATCCGTAATGATGCCATTCGCAGCCAGCTCCTGAAGTTGTTTTCGCACATCTTCCATCTTGGAGAGGGCAATCCTCCTAGATGTCTCCCTGAAAGGTCGAGAGTCATGTAGTCTGATGTTGTGCTCTACTCCTTTTGCACATCCCACATCCCACTCATGCAATGAGAACACCTTGGATCTTTCACAAAGTTTCCTCCTCAGGCGATCTTTCCACTCCTCGGACAACGGTGAATCTCCAAAGTCAAACTTTGCTGGGTCTATTGTCGGAACTTGAGTCTCACACTGGGGTTTTACAATTGATTTAGGCTCGAAGAGGTCTGCTATCTTTTGTCCTTGCTTCACAACAACATCTCGACTTGTTTCATTAGCAATCAGTATAGTCACCTTTTCCTGGGCTTCAGCAGGTAGGGTTATGACTCCACTGGGGACCAGCACTCCTTCCGGGAGCTTCTCCTTCTCCTTCTACCATTGCTAATGCCCCTTTACTGCCTTTCAGCCGGGTACTCATGACAAGCACTTCTTGCTCTGTCCTTGCAGGCACTACTAAGGGGGTTGTGCCCATGTACTTCAGTGCCCCAATCGGTAGCTCAGATGTCTCCTTTTTAGCACCCTCAATCTTCCTATAGGCTTCAGCACAAAGCGTATGGATCATCAGGGTATTCAGGTACTGGTCCCCAGTCCGTCGTCTGCAGTAATCCGCGAGCACCTTGAAGAGACTGGAGTTGGTCCCTATCAGCACAGACACATCAGAGGTCCCTTTAGGGTCAGGGCATATTAATGCAGCTGTGTCCACCTCTTCTCTTACCCCAGCAACCTCCTCTGGGAATTCCAGGTGCACTATGACATACCCTTGGTAAGGGTATTCATCCATGCTGAGGCCACACAGACCAATGCTGTATAGGCAGGTGCCTAAGCATCTGTTGGTAGAATGACTGAAATATAATAGTCACTTGAGATCCAGTGTCAAGCACGGCTTTACACTCCGTCCCTTCAATCCTCACCGTGACCTCTGCTCGAGGCCCTATCAGTCCTGCGGGGATCTCAGCTGGACGGTCTTTTCTGGGGGAATCTTCAAATCCTGCAGACCTGGGTGGTCCCCGTCCCCGGACTCTCTGGCAGCTACCGGATCTCTCCCAACTGATCCTCAGCTTTCCATACACTAAGGAGGGGTTTTCTTCATTATGGCACTTGGCAGCACTGTGTCCATCCTGACCACATTGGTAGCAGAAGAATTGTCCTTTCCCCCTTCGCCCAGGTGGGATGGTGGCTCTAAATGCTGACTTCTCCATCGCCACAGTCAGAGGCTCCTTATTCCTGGAAGTCTTAGCTCGGTCAATGGTGCTTTGCAGTTCAGCTATCCGTTCTGTCAGGACCTGCATTTGTTGGGCAAGTTCCTCTGTGGTGCTCACCATCAGTACACTGGCCATTTGCAGTGGTGTTGTGCCGGCTGGCTCCAATGTTTGGGCTTCCCAAAACTCGCTGGCAGCCTGCCTTTCTTCTTCTTCTCTGACCTCCTTTATCAGCTGGCAATAACTTGGAGGATGTTCCCGTCGTTCTCTTAGCCGGAGATGGAGTAGAATCGGGTTCTGATACTGAGCTCCTCTTACAATTTGAGCCAGTCTGGTCCGATCCATCTGTTCAGCAGTCACTGCTCCCCTCATGACAGCTCTCTGAAGCAGTCTCTCCAGCCTCTGTATATAGGCTGAAATCTTCTCGCCATTTTGCTGTCGGGAATTAAGGAACTTACAGTAACTGTCTTCAGGGCCCTCTACGCTCCCAAAGGTATGATCAAGGGCCTCTAGGCAGTCCTTCACACTGACCCCAGGGTCAATGAGCTTCAGGGTGCAAATCACATCTAATGCTGGACCACTAAGGCTCTCTATTAGACATCTTCGCTTTTCTGCATCGGGTACGGCCCACTCCCGCAGCATTTCAGTGGTATGCTCCAACCAGGGTTCGAACTCCTCTGCACCAGCAAATAATCTTAACTCACAACAAGAGTTTGACATAGCATGGGACAGCACAACCTTTTCCAATATTTGCCCAGTGCTTTTGCCCAATCATTGGCTGAGGCTGCGGCCCCTGAGCTAGAGGCTGCAGGGCTGGGGCCCAACAAACCTGACATATTAGGCATTATACAAACAGTAATTTCCTCAAAATATAAACACAATTGTTTCCCAATGCAGTGGAACACTCAACAGGTGCTTGCGAGGGGTACTGACCCAGGGAATCCCGGACGAGCCCCCAAAAATGTAACCCTTCTGCCCATCTAAGTTGGCAGCAACAAGGGCCGGGTTCTGTATCTAGGGGTTCCATTTCAATAACGCAATGCAAAACCGGCTCGATCCCCCACCCAGTGATCTGGGACAATTACATACCACCCCTCTAAGAGGCAATACTTCCCCTCTCGCAAGCATGGAGTCTGAGTGTAGCAGAAAATGTTTAATAACATGAGGTAAACGACATCAGCATTAAATTGGAAAAACACCACAAACAGGATTCATAACACAAACCATGATCAAAAGACCCACCCCAGCAAATTGGGCTGTGTCCTTTCCCTTTGGTTCTTGAATCCAGCAACCCCAAAATCACCCAGAGTCCCCAAAGTCCAACACCCCCAAAGTCTCTTGGGTCCAGCAACCACCCAAAGTCCCCAAAGTCCAACAACCCCCAAAGTCTCTGTCCCTGGTCAGTGCAGCCCCAGAGTAAAAGGGGGCACGCAGGGTGTTAAGGGGCACCTTACGTGACCCGAAGCCGGCCGGCCATCTCTCCGTGTTGTTCTGCCGCAGCCTTCACCACGAGCCAGTCCACTTCCTGCCGTCCCACAAACTGCTCTGCTCTACGAGCTGCTCCGCTCCGCTCACCGACCTGTGAGCCGCTCCAGCCGTCCCTGCAAACAGCTCCGCTTGCCGTTCCTTGGGCCGCTCCAACCGTCCCCGCAAGGCTCTGTGCCACTCACTACTTCTCCAGTCTTCCCCACAAATTGCTCCGCCAGCTGCTTAGCAATATAGCTTCAGGCTCCCCCACTAGTTACCACAGCACTCAGTGATCTCAGCTCTTAATAACTTTAGCTCTTTTGTGATTTCAGCTCATAGTAGGGGAGCCCCAGTGCTGGTGTGCCATTGGCCCAAAATGAACTCAGCTCAGCAGCCTGTAACTGGACTCCTAATGGAATCAAAGTTAGCTTTGACATTCAACAGTGGAGAGAAGAGATGGTGCAATTGGTGTTTCAAACCCACACAGGGAGGAAGGGCAGGCATACCATCAGATACAAATACCTGGCCCCATCCTCTCTCAATTCACTGGGTTTTGTAACCCATGCCCCTTGTCAAGCAAGTGCTACTTAGGTAATGGTGAGTCCTTCTGTCATACAACAGTTCCACTGGCCTTGATTCACAGAATCAGGGTAACAAAACTTTATTCTTCCTGTCCCAATAACAGAGAAACTGGGGATCCCACACCAGCCAAAGTAACCACTTTCAGTTGCTGTTGTTTCATGCCAGGCGAGTGGGTGTGCCTATGCAAACAAGATCAGCCCCTGGAGTTCTTTTCCACACTTGCCATAATTCACCACCAGATGTCAGGGTAGAGCTCATCCTGACTCTGCTTACATCCTATTGCAAAAAATTTAGATTACTGACTTATTAAAAGACTACGCAAGTATAAAAACCAGAAAAATTCAGTTCATATCAATTCTTTTAATTTATGAGAAACTGGAAGACACTAACATTTTTCATTACAGTGTATAGTTGAACTCAAATTGTTTGTAATTGTGTTTTTGTTAAAATTAAATGTTAAAATTACACTAGTAGGAAATTGTTTTATTTCACTAACTACAAATTCTCTGTTTTCATTTTTTTTAAAATTTTAAACAGTCAAAACAAAACTGCAAAGTGCAAACATGTGTAAAAGCCAAAAAAAAGCGCGGGCGGGGGGGGGCAGGCAAAATTTTTTTTGCTTGGGGCAGCAAAAAGCCTAGAGCCGGCCCTGCTGGTTCCTTCTCTGAGATGCAGCCGGCTGGTGTCAAGTTTCCTGCAGGGAAGGCCGGTGCTGCCCAGGTTCAAACTGGAATGGTGTTTGGACCAGTAAATCCAGAGTGACTCCATTCACTTAGATGGAGTTTCTCTGTATTTCTCCTGGGTTAACTGACTGAGTGAACTGTGGAGCCGTGCACACCCCCAGCAAATCCAGGTGCCTTGTACGCCTTCCATCAGAATACACAGGGCATGTCCATAGTATGGTTTTGGAGATGGGGCCTTTCCCCTTAACAGGGCCACCCATGGACCAACAGCACAGGGCACTGCAGAGAGTAATTGGGCATTGGTAGAAAGGCTAGCCATTAGGCTGGTTACAAGTATTTGTAATTGTGTGTTGTATTAATGCTGGGTTTTAGTGTCACTGTCATAAGTTTGGGCTTGGAAGGGAAGAGGTGTTATTGGGGACTATGCCTCCAAGGGCCGAGCTTCCCAGCCAGAGTCTGGTGGGTGTGGGAGGAGCTCTGGTTGTGGTGAACAGCCAATTGGAACCAGACACCAACTAAAGCAGAGCTCTGGCAGGCTCCCGAGTCACTGTACACCACACCCAGGCCCTGCACAAGGCAGCGTGGCCTGACACTCTCCCCGGAGTCCTAAGACTTTCCGAGGCTGAGTGGGGAACGCAGCTTACCTTGCTGGCACGGTACGGGTACATGGGGATCTCCAGGACTTTGAAGCACAGCTCGATGGAGCCCACATTAGTGGACATGTTGATAATTGCTGCCTTGCTGCAGCTCAGCCCCTCCTTTCCGGCTTCCTCAGCTGCCCTCTTCAGCAGGGGCAGAAACTCCAGATGAAAATAAAAACCCAACAAACCTCCTCCATCGTGGTGTTGGGACCCGCCTGAGCTGTGGCGCCAAGCTGTGGACATGGCAGCTGTGATGGGGCCCTGCCCTCCCTCCCACCAGCGGGTAGCTCGGCCATGGTCCTGTTGCCCCTTTCTGAGCCGAGCGGCTAGTCAAAGCGCAGGGCCTGGGGCCGTTCCAGTGGGAAGCAGAAGTTGATGAGCCTGGTGTTGTCTTTGATGCCATCCTGCTCCTCCGAATGCAGGGGGACCCAAGAGCTAAAGGAGCAGCTTCTTAGCATACAGCCCCCACACCTCTTTAGCCAGTGCCAGACCCACAAACTGCCTCTAGCTTGTCCCAGGGTCATGCACAGAGCCCTTACTGGCCCCGCTTGGCTCTCTTCCTGCCTCTCTGTCTCCCTCTCCAATCTTGCCTGACCTCAGTCTCTGTGTTTTCTGCCTTCCCTCCCACACAAAACACTAACACTCATCAGAAAGAGCCCTCCGCCTCTCAGCCCAAATGCCTGGACCCATCACAAGTCCCTTTGGCCATGGGGGACAGAAGCTTCTGGTTAACTCCTCCTGGGGCCTTCACACCAGTCTCCAAGGGGTTGGTGGTGGAAGCTTGCAGCGTAACACTCCATTACGGAGAACCACAAAGAAGGACGGGGAAGCAGGAGGACGAGGCTAGGTCGCAGGAGGAGAGGAAGGTGATCTCGGCCCGCTGTGATAGATGCAGACACTGGGAAGCAAGTGGCCAGAGAGGACGAAGTTCCAGCAGTTGCCATGTCTGTTGGGGTGGCCAGGAGGAGGGCTTGGGAGGTGAGCTGGGGCGGTGAGGCAGGTGTGGGAGTCTCTGGGTTAGAGGGAAAAGATGAGACTATGGGCCAGACTGAGATCCCTGGGGGCAGAGGGCAGAGGGAGAAGAGAAGACATGGATGGTGCCCTGAAGGGAAGGGAGGAGCCCCGAGCCGTCAGGGGGGTAAGAAGACAATCAAGCGAGTATGGAGTCCAAGGAGCCCCCGCAGCCAGGAGCAGAGAGTGATCAGCTGTGTCGATGGCAATGGACACACCAGTCACACACTCAGTGTGCACGGAGATATGGGGATATCACACACACCACACACAGCTGCAGCGCACACTCACAGACACAGGCACCTTGACACACGCACACATGGAATCAGGTCTGCACATCAGCACACATGCTCCAGCTCTATACAAAGGCCAACGATCCACCTGAGCGGAGCAGCAGGGAGCAGACTCAGGCTGCAGCGTGTTGACTCTGAATGAGCAGCTTATGGCTTGGCTGCACTGTGGGTAGGACTGTCTGCCTGCGTGGTCTCCCCTGCTCTATATGCCTTGTGCAGGTGGGAGGAGGTGCTGAGCAGCTCATGATCCATATTCCCCATATTCTCCTCTTTCCATGACTTGCTGTAAATGTCATGTTCAGAGAGCAGAGAGAGAAGTTCGATAAAAACATTAATACTCTTGCTGGAAGGTTGCAACATAACATGACTTTATTTCTTAGAATCCAGAAAGCAGGCTGCTCCCTAAGGCAGAGAGGCACAACTCTCCCTGCCTCACCCTAGGCTGGCACTTTGCAGACTACTTGTTGAAGACCCAGCTCCCATGCCTCCTGCTAGCCCATAAGCAGGACCAGGAAACCCCTTATACTTAGAGCGATAGCTTCTCATTTTAACAGTTTTTAATACACTGTGATAAACAGTGGGTGGCTCCAGGTACAAAATGAACTCCGTTTGATCCAGTCCCTAGATAGGGTGAAGGTCTCTCCACGCCTCTCAGTCCCTCCCTTCTCCCCTCCCCCAAGTAAATAATAGCCAGTGAGGCCCTACGTACCTTGGCCACCTGGATCGGCCCGACCACATTGGTAGTGAACACGGAGATCATCTCCTCCGGCTGCACTGACTGCAGCGTGGCGTGGGAGTTGACTGCTGCATTATTAATGAGCAGGTTCAGGCCCTTGCCGTTCAACTGGGACTCCACCTCCTTCACTGCTGCTCTCACGCTGGCCAAGCTCACCGCATCTGCCGGGAAATCAAGGGGGAGCAGAGGAGACAGATCAGCCATTCCGTGGGCACTGGGGCCAAGAGCGAGGCCCAGGCAGCAGCCAGAGCCAATGTGAAGACAGCAAGAGCAAAGTGACACAGGCTGAGCTAGCGGGACTCCCACTCCCTGGATGAGGGGAGCCAGGGAGCTGGGTCGGAGATGTGTGCCGGGTCTCTCCGTCAGGGGAATTAGACTGAGATGAACAGAGACTGGCTCAGCAGCAGCAGGGTGCGAGATGGAACTAATGTGGGGACTGTTGTTGGTGTATATGTGGGGAATTGCATGACCAAGGTACAAAACAACGGCCTCACTCATTGCCCCACAACTGGCTCCTTGGAAAATTCCAGCCTCAGGCTCTGTCTGCACGTAAAACACGGCGCCACGGTGGTGTCTCTGCACAGACACTCACTCCAGCGACGGGCGGGGCTTTCCCACAGGTGGAGCTAATCCACCTCCCACCAAGGCAGTAGCTATGTCACCAGAAGAATTCTTCCATTGATATAGCACTGTCTACACGGGCGGTGGGTTGCTTAACTCGGTCGCTCAGAGATGTGGATTTTTCACAGCCCTGAGCGACGTGTCTGGGTCAATCTAATTCTCTGGTGTCGACCGACCCTTAGTTACTAACCCTTTAAAAAATAAACAAACAGAATTGGTGTTGGTGTGATGCTGGAAGACCAGGTGCCAGGTGCCAGCTGACCTTAAAGACCCAGGCCTTGCTTAGCAATGCATGGCTGGAAGCCAGGACAAGTCACTTGTGTGTTAGTATAGATCAAAGTGATAGTTACATGTCTAGGAGTGTATTTTGTGTCTAAACTTCATGAACTAGGGGCTGTTGCATGCATTCTTTTCATGTATCTGTACCTGTCATAATGCAATAGCAAACACTGGCATCGTACATACCCCTGTAACTAAATAACCCATGAAAGAAGAAAGAGGCCTTGTGGGAGGCAAATGAAGAAAAGTGCTCATTTCAAAGCACGCTATGATTGCGTGGGATGGTTGGAGACCAAAGCCTTTAAATGTGCTCCTCAATCCTTCCTCAAAGGAAAGCCCACGTGGGGAGTGACTCTGTGTGATTAATGAAGCGGGAGGGGGAGGGTAGCTCCCTTTTATGAACACCCACCCAGCCAGTTAGCTATAAAGTCCCTCTTGGTGACTGTTCTCTGCTTGCTTTACCTGTAAAGGGTTAAGTCCCCCAGGTAAAGGAAAGGGGCACCTGACCAAAAGATCCAAAGTGAAGGCTAGAACTTTTTAAAATTGGGAAAGAAGCTTTTGCTTTGTGTTGTGGTTGTTCTCCGAAGAGCAGAGACACAGAGCAGCAATGCTGTAAGCAGCTTTCAGCCAGGTATGATCCTAAATCATGAGATCATACCTAGAACTACTTATCTGGAACTCCCAAATGTGTAAGTAGATCAGGAATGTTTAGAAAGATGTGATTAGGCTTATTTCTGTTTATTTCTTATGGCTAATGGACTCCTCTGTGCTAACCCCAGATGCTTTTGTTTGCTTGTAACCTTTAAGCTGGACCCCTAAGAAAGCTATTTTGGGTGCTTAATTTTTGGAATTGCTCTTTTAAAATCTAGCAAAAGCCTAAGTTCCAGATGTATTTCCTTTCTTTTTGTTTTTAATAAAATGTACCTTTTTTAAGAACAGGATTGAATTTCTGGTGTCCTACAAGGTTTGTGCATGTTGTTTGATTAGCTGGTAGCTACAGCTAATTTCCTTTGTTTTCTTTTTCAGCTCTTCCCCGGAAAGGGGAGGGGGGTGAAAGGGCTTGAGGGTACCCCACAGGGAAGAATTCCCAAGTGCTCGTTCCGGGGTGCAAAGGGTTTTTTTTGCATTTGGGTGGTGGCAGCGTTTACCAAGCCAAGGTCAGAAAACAGCTGTAACCTTGGGAGTTTAATACAAGCCTGGAGTGGCCAGTATTAATTTTTAAAATCCTTGCGGGCCCCCACCTTCTGCACTCAAAGTGCCAGAGTGGGGATTCAACCTTGACACCCTGTCAGCTTGTTTTCTTGGAGCAGAAACTATATGTGTGGATTCAGGGAAAGATCCTTTATCCCTGGACTGTCTGGCCTTTCACAGGGAAGGGTCCCAGATGCAAAGCAGAGATTCCCACAGACAATCTGGGGTCCCTAAAAAGACTTTTGGGAACCTGGCAGTTTATTACATCTCTGCCGCCATTTGGAATTACTCACCTGTCCATACATTTTTCCTCCTTTAACCTCCCATAACTCTCCTTTCCTTTTCTTAGCTACTATGCCTCTCCTGCGTTTACTATAGAATTGGCTACCAGCGTTGTCTTTGGTGTGAGACCGAGGGTACCAAGTGACTGGTCTGGGAGCAGCCTGAATGTGGTGTGATGTTCGGTGTAAGTGACCATTTGTCACTAGCCCAGCGTGTGGGGTGGCGAGGTAGACTGGGGAGTCTAAGGGGGCTGTCTGTGACTCCTTGGTAAGACTCCATGGTGAAATCTAATTGTAGAGCCACCCACCAGATCGGGGTCCCTGCCCTGCGTCTCATGGCCTGCCCTGAGATAGGCACGTGGGCATGAGCCGCTCCACACAGTGTGACAGACAGTACAAGTTATTTTCTTCCAGGAGTATTGAGTGAGGAAGAGGGTAATGGGTCCGAGGTCTCCTCTACACAAGAAAGCTGCACCACTTTAACTTAAGGTGGGAATTTAAATGGATTAAGCTAGGTCTACACCAGGGGTCCCCAATGCGATGCCTGCGGGCGCCATGGCGCCCGCCGGGGCATCCATGTGCGCCCGCTTACTGGCCGCTGGACAAGCAGCCACCAAAATGCCGCTGAGAAGCAGCAACGTCAAGAAGCGCTACCACCGAATGACTCTTGATGATGCTGTTCACACCGGCATTTCAGCGGCTGCTTGTTCGGCGCCCGCCCCACGGAAAAGGTTGGGGACCACTGGTCTACACTATGCAGTCTACACCAGCAGAGCTATATTGCTGCAGTTATGCCGGCATAATCCTGTAGTGTAGACGAAGCCTGCACTGATAGATGGGTTTTTTCCAGCAGTGTAGGAGCATCACCTCCCCGAATGATGTTAGCACATCAATGGAAGCATTCTTCTGTCGCCTCAGCTGCATCTATCCTGGGGGTTAGGTGGGCGAAGCAACATCTGTCAGGGATGTGGTCTTTCATCCCCCTGACCGACGTAGCTATGACTACCTACTCCTTTTAAGTGTAACTCAAGTAATCCTTAAACTCATGCAAAGCCGTGTGTGGATGCTCTGACTTTGGTTTCAGAGCAGTTTATTGCAGTTTGGTTGAAGTGAAACCGAAATCAGGCTGTCCACTCAGGTGTTTCCTTGGGTTTCAATTCACACTCCTGGAATTTGCTTGGTGTTGTGTCTAATCTGAGTGCTGATGTAAGCAGAGTCAGAATGAGCTCTCCCCTGACATGTGGTGATGAACTGTAGAAAAGGACTTCAGGGGCTGATCTTGTTTGCATGGGCACACCCACCCTGCCTAGCATGATGGACTGCTTGCCCAAATGGTCACTTTGGCTGCTGCGGGATCCCCAGTCTCTTTGTTGTTGGGGCAGGAGTAATGGAGGGTTGTTATCCTGGTTATGTGAATCAAGGACAGTAGAACTGTACTTGGCATTTTATGACGGAGGGACTCGCCCTCAACTAAGTAGCACTTGCTAGGCAAGGGACATGGGTTCCAAACCCCCATGAATGGAGAGAGGTTTGGGATAGATATTTGTGTTTGCTGGGCTGTAAACACTACTTTTACCTCATCTCTCTCCACTGTGCAACATCAGAGCTAATTATGACTCCATGAGGAGTCTTGTTATGTGCTGCAGAGCTGAAATCATTAATACCTAGTTCTAAGTGTTAGGTCTACTTTGGGCTAGTGGTGCATTAGCACTGAGGCTCCCCTACTACCAGCTAAAATCACTGAGTGCTGTGTTAAGTAGAGGGGGGCGTGAAGAGAAGTTGGCGAGTGGAGAGGTGTGGTGAGTGGAGTGGCTAGGGGAGAGGTGTGGTGAGCGGAGCAGATAGCAGGGTGGCTGGTGGAGAGATATAGTTGGCGGTGAAGACTGCAGCAGGACCCCATGGAGAGGTGGGGCAATTGGCTGTCAACCCAAGCAGTGGAGCATGTAAGGTGCCCCCATACCTCCCCCTGCTTCCACCCAGGCTGGGAGGTAAACTCTGCAGAGGAACTTCTGAACTCTAGGGGCTGCACTAACCAAGGTCAGAAACTGTGGGTGGGGTGACTGTTCGGTTGCTGGACTTAGGACCCTGAGGGGAAAAGGACACTGCCAAACTTACTTGGGGGTGGGTCTTTTGCTCATGGTTTTTGTTATGAAACCTGTTTGTGGTGTTTCCCCAACAGAATGCCACATTGTTTCCTTCCTTTATTAAAAGAGGGACTCCGTGCTTGCGAGAGGGGAAGTATTGCCTCTTAGAGGCGCCCGGGGGGTGGTATGTCCCAGGTCACTGGATGGGGGCTCGAGCCGGTTTTGCATTGTGTTATTGAAATGGAACCCCTAGATACTGAACCCGGCCCTTGTTGCTGCCAACTCTGACGGGCAGAAGGGTTACACTATAATATGTGCTGGTTAATGGAGGAATCCAGGCCTTTCAGAGTAGCTTGGGTTGGGGCGCTGGTCTAACGCCGACAGACCCCGGTCATTGGTGGGTGGAACTAAACCTGGGACCTCTGGAGCTTAGTGAATGAGCTAAAAGCCACCTGGCTATTAGATAAGGATATAGAGCAGACTCATTTAACTCTAAGTGGTGTCGGTGCCACTACATGGGACAGAGCACCACACCCAGAAGGTGTGTGGGTTTCACTGGAACAGGGGAGTCCGGGGCTATGCCCTCCCACTTTTTACTGGCCGTAAGGGTGAGCGATGGGGCGGGAGAAGGGAGCAGAGAGGAGCAAGCGTGGGGCGGGATCTTGGGGGGAAGAGGCGATCCAGAAGTGGGGCCTTGGGGGAAGAGGTGGTGCAAGGGTGGGAGTTCAGGGGGAAGGGGTGGGGCCTTGGGGAGAAGGGATGCGGTGGGGGCAGAGCCTCGGGGAATGAGTGATGCGAGCATGGGGACTCGGGGAAAGGGGTGGTGCAAGGGCGGGAGCTCATGGTGAAGGGGCGGGGCCTCAGGACAAGGGGCGGTGTGGGGGCTGGACCTTGGGGGAATGGGCAGTGTGAGGGTGGGGGCTTGGGGATAAGTGGCGGGGTGGGGTGGGGCTTTAGGGGAAGCAGTGGTGCAAGGGTGGGGGCTCGGTGAGAAGGGGCAGCATGGGGGCAGCAGGGCCATAGTTCGGGCGCTGGTGGCCCCCCCACATTTAGGGAGCTTCCCCTGCTCCCATCTGGGGTGCGTTAGTTTAGGGTTAATCTCTGTGCAGTGCAGGGGATTTTAGTCCCGTCTGGTAGCCCTGCTGTCCTTTGGCTTGTGCTGTCGGCTTGGTGAAGCATTCTGCTTTGGGCTGGATTTCTAGCAGCAGAGGGAGTAGACGGGCTGAGCTGGTGCTTTTGCCATCTCTGACAGGTGTGATTCTGTGACGCGATGAGCGAGATCACTGGTGCGGCTCTCGCCTGGCCCCTCTGAAAGGGCTGCTGGGTTCATTTCAATGGAATAAAGGGGCCCAGAGAGTCACAGGGACCCTACCACTGTCCATTAAGTAGGGTGGCCAACTTTCTACTCGCACAAATCGGAACACCCTTGCCCCCCCGTCCCGCCCTCCTCCGAGGCCCTGCCTCCTGCCCCGCCCTCCTCCGATGCCCCACCCATGCCCTGCCCCTTCTCCGAGGCCCCGCCCCATTCACTCTATCCCCCGTCCCTCTGTTGCTCACTCTCCCCACCCTCACTCACTCATTTTCACCGGGCTGAGGCAATGGGTTGGGATTTGGGAAGGGGTGAGGGGTCTGGCTGGGGGTGCAGGCTCTGCGGTGGGCCCGGAGCTGAGGGGTTTGGAGTGCAGGAGGGACTCTGGGTTTGGAGGGGACCAGGGCTGGGGCAGGGGGTTGGGGCTCGGGGTTGGGGTGCAGGCTTACCACCGGCGGCTCCCGGTCAGCGACGCAGCGGGGCTAATGCAAGCTGCCTGCCTGTCCTGGCTCTGCGCTGTGCCCTGAAAGCAGCCAGCAGGTCCAGATCCTAGACAGGGGGCCAGGAGGCTCTGCATGCTGCTCTTGCCCGCCTCCCCCAGCTACCATTATCTGTGGTTTCCGGCCAATGGGAGTGCGGAGCCGGTACTTGGGGCAGGGGGCAGGGTCTCCCAGACACTGGCAGGAAGCCTGACTTTGCAAGGATCATTTCCTGTCCCTGCAAGGGTCACAGTGACCAGCCCCCCCCCCCACTCCCTGACTCCAGAGAAGAGTCTTACTCCGACAGAGGCAAGAGGTCTCATCCCAGGGGCAAGACCAGAGCCAAGAGAATGAAGGATTAAGCAATTAGGATTTTAGTGAGGGACTTTGATGTTTGGGGCATTTTTATTAGTGTAAGGCCAGGGTTTGGTTCTGGAACGACAGCTTTCTTCATAGGTGCTGGAGCTAGGGGTGCTGGGGGTGCTGCCAGACCCCCTGGCTTGAAGTGGTTTCCATTATATCCAGGGTTTACAGTTTGGTTCAGTGGCTCTCAGCACCCGCACTATACAACTTGTTCCTGCACCCCGGCCTTCTTGCCGTTACTGGTAACGCAGCGTAGGTGCATATAAAGAGGAATAAGCCTTTCCATTCAGTTACAAGCCACAGTTTAGTTTGGGGCTTGTTTAGGCTCCAGAGACTTTGCCGGTATAGCAGAGCCCCCAGTGTGAGCCAGCCGAAGGAGTCCTGCCAGCACAGCGTCCCGAATGACATTAGCTAACTGACAGAAGCATGCTTGACTCTTTGCCCTTTGTGGGTATGTCTACACTGCAATTCAAGCCCCACCGCTGGCCAGTGTCAGCTGACTCGGGCTCGGGCTAGAGGACTGTAAAACTGTGGTGTAGACATTTGGGCTCAGGCTGGAGGCCGGCTCCAGACCCCTGGGAGCGGGATAGGTGAGGGGGTGGGACAGGAGAGGGAAGGGAAAAGGGTGGAGAATGGGAGGAAGAGGAGAAGGGTTCACCACAATGGACAGGACTAGGTATTTTCCTAAATGTTTGGAGGCCCTCCCCCACTCCTTCTCATGGGGAGGGAAGGATTTTTGGTTGCTTTCCTTGGTGGATATTTTTGAAACCCTTCTGACCGACTGCACAAATGGATTAAAACTCACTCTAATGAGAAAATAACAGGAGTACTTGTGGCACCTTAGAGACTAACAAATTTATTAGAGCATAAGCTTTCGTGGGCTACAACCCACTTCTTCGGGTTGTAGCCCACGAAAGCTTATGCTCTAATAAATTTGTTAGTCTCTAAGGTGCCACAAGTACTCCTGTTATTTTTGCGGATACAGACTAACACGGCTGCTACTCTGAAACCTGTCTAATGAGAAAAATAATTTTACTTTTAACTGTAAAATTTCCTTTTAAAATTAACACTGGCTTTAAGGTGGGTCAGGAAGCTTGCTCCTAGAAGGGTGCTGATTTTAGTGTTTCTAAAAACATAAAGGAATGCAAATCCTTTACACCTGGACCGCCCAAAGCCAAATGACAAGTGAATTGAATTGGAAACGCGGTTTCAGTAAAATGTATTTTCTTTCTTGGAGAAGTTATGAGGAAGTAAAGACTTTGCCACTGGACTTAGCTAGAGGAACTCATTGAATATTTTTTAGTGTTCCTTAAAAGCGTTGTTACCTGGGACTGTTAAATTAAACAACTGTTTAGGGTTTTTGTGCACCACTATTTATTTATATCTGTGCGGCAAGGATCAGCCAGGGTTAGCTTGTCTGGAGACCTGTGTCGTTCTGGGCTCTGCAGTGGAGGAGGAGGAGGAGGATGAAGAGGAAAGGGATCAGGAGTCTGGGCCCGGATAGCCTACTTAGCCAGCCTGGGGGTTAAGCGGGCAGGTAACGAGCACAGCTGGGTCCCAGCTGAGCTCTGTGATTGGCCAAACCGCCCGATGGGCTGAGAGGACCAACAGACCCGCTCTTAAGCCCAGCAGCAGGAGCAGGGTGCTGGCTACTCAGGGCTACAGTAGTTCCTGTGCCTGCTTGTTCCCAGCGCTGCCTTGCTCCCGGTAAACTGCTCCTGACCCTTGGCTCCTATTCCTGGGCTCCGGCGCCTGTCTACGCTGTAAAGAAAAACCTGCAGCACCAAGCCTCAGACTCGGGCTTGTGGGGCTCAGGCTGCAGGGCTAAAAATAGCAGTGTAGATGTTCCTGAGCGGGTTGGAGCCTGGGGGGCTGGCCCCCAGTGAGGGGGAAGGGTGTCGGAGCCCGGAGGCTGGCCCCCATGGAGGGGGGAGGGCATCGGAGCCCAGCTCTGGACCCAGCGGGAACAGCTGCACTCACAGGCCTGACTTTTGTTTTTGCCGGTGGCTACTTTTGAAGAAGTGTGTGTGTTGGGGGGGCTCTGGCAGTTTTGGGGGGAGGCTATTTTCAGCATAATTATATACTTCTTTCCTATTCTAGTTATTGAACATCTGTCTATCATTGTTATCTTAGTGGGCAGAGGGGCCTCGGGGGGGCCTCAGGGGAAGAGGCAGAGTGGGGGTGGGGGCCTTGTGGGAGGGTGCAGAGAGGAGCAGGCAGTGGGGCCTCCGGGGTGGGGGCGGAGAGGTCCATGAAGAGGTGGAGCGGAAGTGGGGCCTTGGGGGAAGAGGCGGAGCGGAGGTGGGACTTCAGGGTGGAGTGAGGATGGAGCACGGGAGGGGCATCGGAGGCCAAGCAGGGGCAAGGCTGCAGGGCGGAGCAGGGGGCGGGGCCATGGTCTGGGCACCAGTGGGCCCCCCCCACACTTCAGGTGAGCTTCTGGCTCTCCCGCCCAGCCTTCTCCAACGCAGCAATCACGTGCCGCCTCTGACTGTGGTTCATGGGGGCTGAGCACCCGCTAGTTTTTTCAGTGTGTGCTTGAGCCCCGGAGCACCCCGGAATCGGCGCCTAGGGCTACACTGCTCTTTTTAGCCCCATTTCCTAAGTCCTCCAGGCCTGAGTCATATGACCTGGTCTCTTAGACTCGGTGCCATGTGGTTTTCTTTGCAGCGTAGACATACCTTCACTCCGGCTCTGACCCTGGGCTCAGATTCCTGGCTACTGACTCCTGCTCCAACCAGTAGGCAGGACTGCCCACATCCTGGTCCCTGACAGCAGGTGTCTTTGCTTTCAAAACCCATATTTTTGTGTGGTTTAACCTATTTGAGTAGTGCTATGTTTACTTAGTTTTTAGTCATTGGGGGTTACTTACGGTGGAGACACGAGATTAGCTTTGTTTATTTTATTGCCTTGTTTGGTTAGTTTAGTTGTATTTGTTTTTTATATATAGCTTTTTAGTTTGTTTTAGGGTTTACTTGGTTAAACAAGGCTTAGTATTTGAAGACTGAGACCCTGCATAAAAAGCACCTTAAAAACATGTCTCTCATACTGAGGGTTTGGTTTTTTGTTTTTTGGCCTGCAAAGTAAGTGTGCCTTCGTTTTTATGGTTCACCTGTTTGTTTAGTACAGGGAGTGTTTTCCAGCCTCTTAGAAAATGTTTAAAGTTCCCTTACTCTTTGCTTTAAGAAACAAACACCATTCTTGTAAAGTTGTGCTAATGGATGTTGTTTGTTTTTATACTCGCTCTCTTTTTTTTTTTTTTTAAATACGGGCTTTAACAGCTGTATTTTATTTAAGTTTGTGAGAATTAATCCCTTTTGGCTTGAAAGTTGTAGCTGATTGTTTTTTGTTACAGTTAGGTAAGAATTAACATTAGCATTTGCTGGATTCAACTTAATTATTTGACTTAAATGCCAAATTTTGGGGCTAACCATTGTAGGCTTGCGTTTGTAGCACAGGAGTTTTCGTGCATTTTTTTAACTGGTTGCCTTTATTTAAAGATTTTGTGTTTTAGGAGGGGGCATTTTAAGAGAGGTTGGGGAAAACCCCAGATTCTTGCTGTTTTTAAGCAATTTTTTTTTCAAGATTGTGATTTTTGAATTAACTTTAAAAAAAAAAATTATACCACTTGAGCATTTAAAGATTTTTGGACTTTTTTTTTTTTAAAGGAATTTTCTTTCTCCTAACTAAATTGTTTTGGGCAACCTTGTTTTTCACTTACGGTAGTTGCAACAATACCAGTTGCTTTTTGATTGCATTTTGATACTATTCTTTAATTTTTAAGGCCGAGCTCTTTAAACCCCTTTACTGAGAATTTACCTTAATATAGTTACAGTTTTCTGGCCTTTTGTGTGTGTGTGTATGTGTTCTTTTTAAGCAGTTATTGCAGCTAACACTGTACAACCAGGAATTAGGTTTTTTCCCCACCGCTGGTACTCTTTGAAATTTGCATAATTCCTTACAATTAAATTTTTTCCTTCTAACTTTTGTTATGTTCGAACCATTTTAAAAAAGATGTTGACCCTTTTGGGCACTTTTGTACCCCCAGGACAAAATGCCAATTGTTTTCCAATGTAACAAGTTTTATTTGGGTTATTATTTAAAGTAGATAATTGAGGAGGATGAGCGTTAACTCTGCTTGAATCACTTGACTTTAGTACCTGATACATTTCAAGGGCTGAGACCTGGGGACAGAGGAATTATGCTTTTTGGGTGTATGAAGCAAGAGGAGCGATCCCTTTACTAACTGAGGCTGGGCACACAGAGCGTGCAGTGCAGGGTGATAATTCCATACCTAGCTGAATCGGCCTCACAGGGGGGTACTTGGCAGCCAGTTCCTGCAGGGCCTGGAAACGGGGCAAGAAAAGAAGCTGGAATTAGAACAATAAGTCCGAGTAGAGCACGGATAATGGCACATCCAAAATTCTGGCCTCTGCAAGCGATGCCCTAGCCCCGCCCCAGAGTGCACAGACACCCACACAGCAAGGTAGCTGGACGTACAGCTACCTCTGCACAGCATCTGCCTGGACTCTTACATGTTCCTTATACTGGGCCAGCGCTTCAGGCAGTGGAACTGGTGCAGCTCCATTGAAGTCACCAATTTTTGGTATAATTAAGCCCTAGAATCAACTGTGCCGGTGGCAGTTTTGCACTCGCAGATGGCGTCTTTCCTGCCAGCTTCCAAAGCGCACGGGAACTGACAAGGTTAAACCCCGAGTGTCTCTCCCAGGCTCGGCTCCATAGCCTATGAGTAAGTTGGCTTGAGAGAGGTTTATGGGCAATGCAGCTGGATCTCCCTAGATGCAGAGGGGGAACAAGAGGAGACCCTCTGTCAGTGCTGGGGACCAGACACAGCAGAAGTCTCCGATTGCAGGGCAGAGTCCCTGCTCCCAGCCTAGATTCTGCAGCCCTGAGGTTAACAAAAGGGGCAGAAGGGAAATGTAAGCTGGAGTCAAACCCTCCCCAGGCCACTGCCGCATAGGGGCCCTTGGGCAGCAAGGAGGGGCGGTGAATTACACATGGGCTAGCGCTGAAGGGCCAGCTCAGCAATCGCTGCCACTAGCCCAGCCTGTTTTCCCCCCTCGTTTGTTTCCAACAGCCCTAACCACGGCGCAAACCTTACTGCTGAATTGGAGACCCAACAGCCGCAGCTGAGGGGCTGGGAAGGAGCCGGCTGCTCAACAGAGTCTCTAATGCAGACTTCCCAGCGCCAGTCCCAGCTGGAGCCAGGAGTGCCCAGCCAACCCTGCCAGCAGTCGCAGAAAGCATCTCCGTAACTGCTGCTGGTTCCGCTCGGTGCCTTGAGGGGAACACGTGCCCTGGAGGCTCGGAGAGCTGATGGTCCATTGGGTTAGACAAACCCCTTTCCCATATAGCTGCTGTGGAGACCGGCTCTCTGCCTCCCCAGCCCAGCCCCAGGGCTGGGCTCCTATTTGTCACCTGGCTCTCATACCTTTCCTCTTGGTCCTTCCAGGTCTCGGTAGGTTGCAAAGATGTGTTCTGGGGGGTCTGGACTCTCCACTAGCTGCCTGACCAGCTCCAGCCCAATACCCCGATTGCATCCAGTCACCAAGACATTCCGAGCCAGCGGAGCCATCTCTGCCCCTCACTGTTCACAGAAGAAATGGACTTTGGCCAGCACAATTGCAACACATGTTGGGTAAATATTAACGCGAGGGATGGTCTCTCCAGGTTTGTTGACATTTTCTTGTCTGCCCAGCACTGTCACACCTGCAGGGGTGGCTCTAGGCACCAGCAAAGCAAGCAGGTGCTTGGGGCAGCCCATTTGCCGGAGCGGCAGGGAGCCAGCATGGGAGCTGAGAACCAACAGGGGGCCCTGGGAGCTGTAGTTCCTTAGTTAGCTCCCTGCCTATAGAGCCAGCCCTGGAGCAGGGAAAGAACTACATTTCCCAGCATTCCCTTGGCTGCTATCAACAGGAAAGGGAGGGGGAGGGAGTGAGGTAGCTGAGCCATGCTGCAGCTTGCTGTGAATGGAGAGCTCACTGCTAGAATGGGGTGGCACTGTGAATGGGGAACAAGTATGCCCAAGGAGTAGAAGGCTTTGCCCCAGATATCCCCTTCACAAGACATCCCCAGCCTGGATTAGGGATACTGGTGTGACCTCACCTTGCAGCCCCCAAAGAAAGAATTGGGTGGACTAAATGGACAGTGCCCCTCTCTATCTGAAGCCTAGAAAGGGAGGTATGTGGATCCCACTAGAATTTAAAATAAAAAGTAAGGGAGGGGAGGCTCTGGACCTGGGCAGCTTTAGATACAGTACCAGGCACGTAGGAGGATTTCCACTTCTGAGCCATGGAAGCAGACATTGACTTTTCCTTTCCAGATATAGCTAATATTCAGAAAGGGAGTCTAGTACCTGCCTTCCAGATTTGAACACCTCAAAATTCAGGAGTGCTCAAGCTCAATTTGGGCAGCTGTTACTTCATTTCTCCCAAATCAAATATACTGATCCACTGTAACTTGCTGTAGAAAAAGTAGGATCAAATTGAGCAAGAAATGCTTCCCAGTGGTTATTAGGACTGGAATTGCTATTTGCAACAGCCATTGCCATTTTTTTTTAATTTTATTTGTTTAAAAGGAAGACAGTGATATTGCATTGGCAAATTCCCCATAGAAAGAAAGAGTGGAACAAAAGCATAATAAAGGCACCTCAACTTTTCCTCATTTATAGAGGACAGTCTTATAATATGCATCCAGATATCCTCCAATCACACAAGCTGAAAATTGTTCCACTTTACTGCAGTTCTGTAACCATATGGGAACCAATCCTGTCTGTGTTCTGTGCACATCTAAATTTCCTGCTGAATGACCCGCCCTGGGAGCGAGTTACCAGTGACCCAGGGCTGGGGTGGAAGGAGGTTGCAGTTGGTGGGGGAGAGCCCAGGGCTGGGGCGGCAGGGGGTGCGGGTGGGAGGGGAGAGCCCAGGGCTGGGGCGGCAGGGGGGTGCGGGTGGGGGGAGGCCCAGAGCTGGGGCGGCAGGGGGTGCGGGTGGAGGGGGGAGAGCCCAGGGCTGGGGCGGCAGAGGGGTGCAGGTGGGGGGGAGAGCCCAGGGCTGGGGTGGCAGAGGGCTGCGGGGGGTAGACCAGGGCTGGGGTGGGGGGCAGCCAAACATTTTTTTGCTTGGGGCAGCAAAAAACCTAGAGCCAGCCCTGCACACCTGTCTCTAATGGGAGACATGCTGCAGGGCTGAGCCAGCGCTGGGGGCCATGATACTTACAGCTGGACTTCACCCCCCTCCCCACGGCTTGGTGTCTCACTGGTGATCTCACTTCCATGCTCCCAGCAGCCAGTCAGCAGCATGTAGAAAGCACCATCTTCATCCAGCCCCATTCAATGCAAGTGCATCATCCATCATATTGGCAGCAGTGCAGAGTCCCCCAATATTTGGTGTTCTTAAAGCCCCAGCTGCTGGAGTCATGGGATTATGGGAGGAGCTCAGCTTTCATTTAAACAAGTAAAGATATTCACTCTCGTGGATGGGGGGGGGGGCAAATGCTTGAAAATGTGTCCCCTGAAGGCTCAGAACTCAGTAGACAACAAAATAGGGCCAGAAATGTTATTTCTTAAAAATGGCATGACTCATGCTATTTTACATGCTGGGAGATTGGTGATACTCCACTGAGTTCTCTTGAAAGTTGGCCTCATGAGTGCGGGGAGGGTGCTTCTAGCGCAGTTAGCAGCTTCTGCTCGGAGACCTCTGCTGCCAGGTCCCAACCATGACCACCCAGTGCATAGCCGGGTGCTGGGCATGCTGCAACTGGCAGACGTGCAAGGTGTACCTTTCTGCAGAGCATAGCCTTCAGCCACCACCGTGCCCCAGCCAGAGGGGGCCTCTTCTCTGTAGAACCAAGGGAAGCTCATCAGACCCAAGGGTAACCCCTCTGCCCAAGACCCCTGCATTCCCAGGCTCCAGAGCCCTTTTATTGACATGGATGGAAGGATGAGAAATATAATACTTTATATTTACACATTTACAGATTTTTAAAATCAGATTTAAGAGGAAAAAGAACAAGAAGTGGAAGGAAGTGTTGATCAGTGCCAGCCTGGTGTGTCTGAAAATGTGCCCTTTGTTTATAGAGATTCAGTGGGAGCTAGTGTTTCTCTGTTGAAGATGACTGGGCTTCACAGACTGAGGGTAGGTCTACACTTACCCGGTAGTTCGGCGGCAAGTAAATCGAACTTCTGGGTTCGACTTATCGCGTCTTGTCTGGACGCGATAAGTCGAACCCGGAAGTGCTCGCCATCGACTGCGGTACTCCAGCTCGGCGAGAGGAGTACGCAAAGTCAACGGGGGAGCCTGCCTGCCGCGTCTGGACCGAGGTAAGTTCGAACTAAGGTACTTCGAACTTCAGCTACGTTATTCACATAGCTGAAGTTGCGTACCTTAGTTCGAATTGGGGGGTTAGTGTAGACCTGCCCTGAGAGTAGCAAGTGATCAAACAAATCCTTTATTCACGGCTTTTTCTGACTTTGATCTGATTGCTACTGAAGAAAGGTCTTCCCAAATATTTTGGCAGGAAAAATGGAAGATGGAACTTCTGAAGAAGTTATTTCAGCTGATAAAAAGATGGAAAGAACAAAGACAAAAGTACTAGTTTTCTGAGGATGGAAAATATCCATGGCCAGCAGCATTTGAGGGGGTATTTTTGAGTGTCTAAGGAATTTAGGTTTCAGAGTAGCAGCCGTGTTAGTCTGTATCTGCAAAAAGAACAGGAGTACTTGTGGCACCTTAGAGACTAACAAATTTATTTGAGCATAAGCTTTCGTGGGCTACATCCCACTTCTTCGGTGGCATAGAATGGAACATATATTGAGGAGATATATATACACACATACAGAGAGCATGAACAGGTGAGAGTTGTCTTACAAACTCTGAGAGGCCAATCAAGTAAGAGAAAAAAAACTTTTGAAGTGATAATCAAGATATCAACCTGTCTGTACTGGGCTAAGAAGTGTGAGAATACTTACATGGGGAGACAGATTTAATGTTTGTAATGGCTCAGCCATTCCCAGTCTCTATTCAAACCTAAATTGATTGTGTCTAATTTGCATATCAATTCGAGTTCAGCAGTTTCTCGTTGGAGTCTGTTTTTGAAGCTTTTCTGTTGTAAAATAGCCACCCGCAGGTCTGTCATTGAATGACCAGACAGGTTAAAGTGTTCTCCCACTGGTTTTTGAGTATTATGATTCCTGATGTCAGATTTCTGTCCATTAATTCTTTTGCGTAGAGACAAATAACAGAATACCACTAGCTGTCACCTTCAGCCCCCAACCAAGGGCTCATTCACTTGCACATCCACTAATGTTATGTATGCCATCATGTGCCAGCAATGCCCCTCTGCCATGTACATTGGCCAAACCGGACAGTCCCTCCGCAAAAGAATAAATGGACACAAATCGGACATCAGGAATGGTAACATACATAAGCCAGTAAGTGAACACTTCAATCTCCCCGGTCATTCTATTACAGATTTAAAAGTCACTATCACTGAACAAAAAAACTTCAGAAACAGACTTCAAAGAGAAACAGCAGAACTCAAATTCATTTGCAAATTTAACACCATTAATCTGGGCTTGAATAGGGACTGGGAGTGGCTGGCTCATTACAGAAGCAGCTTTTCCTCTCCTGGAATTGACACCTCCTCATCCATTATTGGGAGTGGACTTCATCCACCCTGATTGAATTGGCCCTGTCATCACTGGTTCTCCACTTGCGAAGTAACTCCCTGCTCTCCATGTGTCAGTATATAATGCCTGCATCTGTAACTTTCACTCTATGCATCCGAAGAAGTGAGGTTTTTACCCATGAAAGCTTATACCCAAATAAATCTGTTAGTCTTTAAGGTGCCACCAGACTCCTTGTTGTTTTTGTAGATACAGACTAACACGGCTACCCCCTGATACTTGATATTAAGAGTGAGACCAAGACATGCGTAAGCATTGGCAAACACATTCAAGATAGTTTGAAGATCTTTCTCACAGTGGGCAAAGATTGCGTTGTCATCAGCATACTGAAGTTCCACAATAGATGTTGTGGAAATCTTACTCTTGGCTTTCAGCCTGCTAAGCCTGAATAGCTTTCCATCCATTCTGTGAGTGATTTCAATGCCAGCTGTAAACTTCCCAGCAATTAGGTAAAGAATGACAGCAATAAAACCCCCAAACATTGTTGGAGTGATGATACAGCCCAGTTTGACTCCTGTTTGTACCTTGAAAGGTTCACTCTGGGAGCCAGTGCTGCTCAGAACAGTCGCTTTCATGTTATCATGAAGCAATTTTAGGACATTGATGTATTTATCAGGACATCCGCTCTTAGAAAGTACAGTCAAGAGGGCACGGCAATTCGCTGAATCAAAGCTTTAGTTAGATCAATAAAAGCCATGTACAGTGGTCGGTTTTGCTCCCGACACTTTTCTTGCAGCTGCCATGCTGTGAAGATCATATCCACAGTTCCACGACATGGTTGGAAACCACTCTGTGACTCTGGTAAAATTTCTTCTGACAGGGGCAGAAGGCGGGTTGCAAGGATCCGCGCCAGAACTTTGCCTACAGTGGCTAAGGAGGGAAATACCATGATAATTTCCACAATCCACTTTATCCCCTTTCTTGAAGAGGGTGACAATCAAGGCATCCCTCATTTCACTGGGTATCTCCTCCTTTATCCAGATTTAAAGGATAAGCAGGTAAAGCTGCCAAATTAGCGCTGGTCCACCGTTTTTGAAGATTTCAGCAGGTATCCCATCTAGACCTGCTGCCTTGTTGTTCTTCATCTGCATGGTGGCATTGTGTACCTCATACAAATTGGGAGGGTCTCCGAGCTCATCCCTAAATGGTCGTTGAGGGATTTGCTCAAGGACTTCATCTACAACCATAGAATTATGGTTAAGGAGATCTTCAAAATGTTCTTTCCAGAGAGAATTGATGGCTTTGTTGTCCTTAAGAAGTGTGGTCCCGTCCTTAGAGCGAAGAGGATTCATACCATGACAAATTGGCCCATAAATAGCCTTGGTGGCACTAAAGAAACCACATGTATTGTGGATGTCCACGACATGTTGGAGTTCTTGCACTTCCTCAGTCCACCATTTGTTCTTAAGTTCTCTGGTTTTACGTTGTACTTCCGCCCTTGCCTTGGCATGGGCTTCTTTCTTTATATTACAATTTATGTCATTCTGCCAAGCATGAAATGCCATTCTCTTCTCATTGATGAGTTGCTCAATTTCAGCATCATTCTCGTCAAACCAGTCCTGATGTTTTCTGATGTGGTAGCCTATGGTTCCCTCACAGGCATTGATGATTACTGCTTTCATCTGGCTCCAATGTTCCTCAATTTCTTCTGGAAACTCTGATGGGAGCTATTCTTCTAAGACGGCTTGGAAGTGGTCATGCTTAATAGGGTCCTTCAAATCTTGAACCTTCAGCTTGCACCTGACCTGCTTCTTTTGCAGCCTCCATTTGGGAGCGATTGTAATTTTCATTGTGGATCGAATAAGGTGATGATCAGTCCAACAGTCATCAGCACTTGTCATTACTCTTGTGAGAAGTATGTCACTACGATCTCAGATAAAAACGATGACGTAGTTGAGGAGATGCCAGTGCTTTGACCGTGGGTGTCTCCAAGATGTTTTGAACTTCTCCTTTTGTCAGAAAAGGGTGTTCGTAATAATAAGTTCATGTTCAGCACACTTGGTCAGGAGCAGAATTCCATTTGAATTGCTTTTGCCAACTCCTTCTTTCCTGATTGTTCCTTTCCACAGGTCTGAGTCTCGTCCCACACGTGCATTGAAATCCCCCAGAAGGATGACCTTGTCTTCTGTAGGGGTCTCCGATAAAATGGTTTCCAACTGAGAATAAAAATCTTCCTTTACATTCTCATCGGCATCCTGTGTTGGTGCATAGGCGCTCACAATAGTTGCCTGTTGATTTTTGGTGAGCCTTAGTCGGAGTGTCATAAACCGCTCATTGATGCCAACTGGTACCTCAGAGAGGCACCTTATGAGCTTGTTCTTTATTGCAAAGCCCACTCCATGCAATCGGGGTTCATCTATAGATGTTCTCTTCCGGAAGTAGGTGTATCCATCCTCCTTTCTCCTCCTTCACCTGTCCTTCATCAGCTCTTCTAGTTTCGGACAAAGCAGCAATATCGATGTTAAACCGACTCAATTCATGAGCAATAATGGCTGTATGTCTCTCTGGTTGGTCACGGTTTGGGTTGTTCATCAGGGTAAGTACATTCCAAGTTCCAAAGTTGAAAAGTTTCTTATTTTTGACTGCTGAGGTGGTGATCCTGCTGGATGCGGCTATCCAGCCAGGAGAAACAGAGGCAAGATTATTTTCAGGGAACCTTTTCTAATCCTCTCTCCATGTGGGGTGAGGAGAATGGATCCTAAAAAGGACTGCTCAGTTGTGGGTGCAGCTGCCAAGATGCTCGACCTGCCTCAATCCTCGAGCAAGATGACTGTATCACACACCCACTGCCTGTGTGTCGGTCTGTGACTAGGAACTTCGGATTTCACTGTCCTGTTCCCTTCACCACTCACCGATCGCCACCGGACTTTAGACTTGTGCAAATGTTATTTTCCCAAAAACTGGAAGATGCCTGTGCAGGACTTCTTTTAAAATGGGGAGACTGGTGCACAACAGTCACCACACTACCCTGGACAGATAGAGGACTTGAAACCAATGGCATGGACACCATGACGATTGGAAATCCTGTATTTGCTGCAGCCTTCATCCACCTTCACAGCCGTTTACACAACAGTTTCACCTCCATTGTGCAGTTATCCTCTGTCTGCTCTGCTGTTAGGGACTTCTTGGATCACACTTTGTCTGGAACCTCGCCCTTGACCGTTCTGCCATGGGTGACCCTAAGGGAGTACATGACTCCAGGCAGCATCGCTCTCGGGGTCATTGAGACACGCAAGCCTCTCCATCACTACAAGGTGGTGATCCATGGAGAGGTCCAATCTGTCTAGGTCACTCTGGACCCTATCCCTACCCTCCAGCATATCTACCTCTCCCCCCAGCTTAGTGTCATCTGCGAACTTGCTGAGGGTGCAATCCATCCATCATCCAGATCATTAATAACGATGTTGAACAATACCGGCCCCAGGACTGACCTCTGGGGCACTCTGCTTGATACCGGAGTTTATGCCTCAGCTGATGTGTACCCTTGAGGATGTTCCTTTTACCCGAGCCCCTTTCCACAGCTAGTCGTGCCTGCTCAGACCCACCCTCTAGAAAACTGAAGTATTTTTCCAAGTTACCCAAAAGAGCTTTAGCATTTTTGATGTAGTTTCCAGTCATCCTTTCTTTTAGAAACCCTGAGGATATAGCACCCATCAGCCTTCTGAACGAAGTGTCATATTTTTCCCAAATCTATTTACAATACATAAGTTCTGTGCCTAGCTTACTGTGAAGCAGACAACATTATTACAAAATACATAAAACAGTCTTGTAAACTTTTCAAAATAAAATACTCATTAGGGTGTTTTTTTCTATTTAAAAAGTCATAGGTTTAAATAAAATAATCCATTTCAGCCTGAACAACAAACACAGGGTTTGGTTTATTTCTACCATCAGTGTTTCTCCAAAACCTAGACATTTTTAATACAAGCACAAGTTTCCACCAGGCACCCAAAAACAAAGTCTGCAATAAAATACGTTTAAAGCCCCTCTGTAACTATGTCTTGGATAGTCCCTTAACTCACCAACAATTTAAACATTAAAACTAACTTTAAAACAAACAACTCATTTTAAAAAACACACCACATTTTGCAGACTATAAACCCCAGCAGTTTAAACCACTCAAAACCAAACAAATAGTTTTGCAACAAAGTACTTCTCAGGAAACCCACACGTACCTCTAGCATAAGCCCCCAAATCACCAACAACTTTAACCATTTTAAAACGCACAGAAAGCACATTTTGCAGAGTAAAAACCCCAATATTTTAAATGCTCCAGCAAAATACTTTTTAACATCCCACCACAGCTATGTCTTGCACAGGCCCCTAACTCACAATTTAAACATTAAAACCAACTTTTTAAACCATTTAAAAACATACGCATTTAAAAGCCACTTGCAGACATTTACCTTCCACGGCAGGATAAAGGGAGGCTGGCACATGGTTATTCTTTTCCCCATGTGTGTTTGGGCCTTTGGGTTAAAAAACAAGCAAAATTTTAGTTAGTATTATTCCCCAAATGCATCAAACCCCTATACAACCTGTTTAATACCAGTTGTTTGTTTTTATTGAACACTATTAAGCACAACTGTAGATAAAAAAGGGGTTTTACCTGGCCCTGGTGAAATGCAGCTTGAAGTTGCTGTTTCCATGCTAAACAGATCACACTGCAATAAAGACAGGTACCATTATTAGTAAGGACAGCATGGACAAAGAGTGACATTATATAATATATATTTTCAGAGTTAAAAGCACGCCACAGACCTCGTCTTGCAGTCCAGCAGCTATTCTGTTCAAGGTAGTTTCTGTTATAAGAGGACAGTCTCCACAAAACTGAGGTTTTTTTATAGCATCGTTCCTAACACTTTGTTTCAAACTTCAAAGTCTGTAGTTAGCAGGTTGATTTGATCACTACAACTCTTAATTAAGAGATAAATAAGAAATTAGGGCACCCCTCCCCAAACGTTTCCTTTTGTGATTTGGGATGAAAATGAAATTGTCTGCACAACTGGGATGCTTTTGGCTAATTTTAAGTAAAAATACCTTTCTCCTTTTTCAATGAAAAAACATTGTAAATCACCAAACACCACAATCCTTAATGTTACTGAATCCTCTCCTGACTGAGGAACCTTGCAGATATCAATGAATGACACAGGGTTTTTCTTATTTTATTTTAAACCTGTTTCTTCCGTGTTTGAAGTTTTGGTTTGTTTTGAAATAAAATGGATGTACCACAACTATAGTAAACATCCTGCAAATACCCAGAGCTTTTACGGGTTTGGTTGTTCTTACAGCAAATGCTTAGTTTGTAAAAGTCTGGTGGAGGTTTGTGAACCCTTCAACCATTTCAGTTTTGGGTTAGACCCTTGTTTAGTTTTGTAAATATATTATTTTAAATGTTTAATGACTTTGAGTTGCCCACAAGACTGACACAGAGCATTCTACCAACTCCTGAGGTTTTATTTAAACTATCCAATAGTAGTCTACAAACAGCTGAGGTTTTAGTTCATTTAATATTCATCAGAGCTAACCATCCCCACCCACCCGCCTCCCTTACTGTGGGTGAACGCCCAGCAGCCCTAAGTACTGATCACTAATACCTTTAACCCTGATGGAACAAGGGTGGATAATCACATCTAGATCTAGACCTGCAGACTCATTGAAGGCAATAGTCACCCCTGCTATTTCAGTCTTTACACAAAGACACAATAGCTGGGTTCTCACAAACTATTTTTATGTAAAAGACATACAGCCCCTTGAAAGCAAACCAAGATGCTCCAGCAAAACGCTTATCTTATTTAAGGGTCACACAGACCTTCTAACAGAAATACCGATAGTCACAAAGCTCTTTTCAATTGATATTTCTCTTTACAGCTGCCAAGATTAATATATTGCATATTTGTCCCCTCCCCATTCTCTAACTTAATCCTTTTAGATCTCTTACAAATAGTCTTTTTCCTAAGCAGGGTTCTGTAACTTTTTGTGTGGACCAGATGGTCAATATAAGGCGCTAAGCAGGCATCCTCCGGTTTGGTCATTTCCTTTAAAACACTGTCAGGGTCTCGACACTTTGCACAGCATTTACCAAGATCACAGGATTAGTAGTAGAGACTCCAATAGTTTGTTGTTTTTCTGGTCCTTTCCTTAGTGGGGAGGGGGAGGAGGGGAGGGCGGTTCTTGGAAATTACATGGATTGTTTCTCCAACCCAGGATTCTAGTTTCAGTGCCACTGTCATTTTCCTAACGGGAGACTGAGCTGAAACCTGAATTTTATTTTATAAAAATGCTAAATAGTTTTTGATTCCTTAAATAAAATGTTTTTGAAAACCAAAACCCAATAATTTTGACTGAAAATGTTTCAGGTTTGACCCAAATGATAGTGGTGTGTGTGTGTGTGTGTGTGTGTGTGTGAGAGAGAGAGAGATTAACATTTGGTCCAAAAGCCGTATTTTGTCCAAAAATATTTAGACATAAAAACTTTGCCAAGCTCTAGCTATTAAACATTTTTGTTTTCCCTTAGCATTGACAATGCAGCCCAGCTACAAACCTGTACGTGGACACGGCACTCCTGACTGGCTGCAGCAGCCATGTGCCCCGTGAGTACGCAGGCTAATTCCTGGGTTAGCTGAACTGTTCCCAACTGTGAAATTTCTATTAAACAGACTTGATGCTTGAGGACGTGTTAAGAAGCAGCTTTGAAAACTGGTGCTAGGAGAATGTTCCTAGTAACACCCTGAGATGGGAGAGAGTCAGGGATATGGGAGGTCTGAGTTTGTCACATTTCAGGGCTGTGCGGTTCTCCCTGCTTGGGAAGCTGCACTCACAATGGGAATGACGGCCAGTTGTCTTAGGAGATGTGTGTCCCAGGAGCGGTGAAGGCAATCCCGTTTAGTGTGCTAATAATTAATGTGACCCTGCCTGGGATTGGCACTTACAGTGAGTGATATCAAGGGGAATGGGAGACAGAGAGGAATGTACACAAGTGGTATAAGGGGCCTACTATCAATCAAACGTTGTCCCCGCACCCTGATCCCTCGGGCCCCACCCACTGATCAAGTTGGTCCCGCCTCTCATGCCCCACCCACCTGTCAGGTTGACCCCAACGAACTGTCACATTGACTCCACACCTTGGCCCCTCATGCCCCACCCACCTGTCACCATAAGAGTCCCCCGTGGGGTATTACTTCCAGGGTCAAGATGGACACATGACCGGAAGCAAGGGGGTGGCATGTGACCCGTCTAAGAACTCTTCCCACTGCTCTTCCAATCTGGGTGGGTTTCATTCCTGTAGGGCCGTCCTCAAGAGTGGATTTGACCAACTGAGAGAAATTCCAGTGTGGGGTAACCTGTAAAGAGGTGGGTTGTATGACCCCTCTAAGAATAGGTGTAGCTCAGGGATCTAGGCCAGAACCCCCTGATCTCTGGAGCTTAATGGTTAGCCAGCCAGCAGCACTGTCCCCGGAAGTCCCAGCGCTGCACAGAAGAAGTCATCTTGTTTCAGGAATGTGTGTTTCAGAAATCATGGAAACATTGAGAAGAAACATGGACTCCTTCACCATCCCCATGAGAACTTTGGAATTTCTTTTAGCTCCAAGGGCCTTTGATCACCTGTGGAGAAACCGCTACATCAGCGACAGTTCTGAGGAGGAGGGAGCAGCCGAAGGGAGCCCTTTGGCACAGACATTGATGGATACGCCGGAACCCGACCCCAAAACCCGACCGCTCATGAGGAAGACTGATGAGTGCGAGGGCGTCTCGTCGTCTGCCCCCCTGGAGGAGGAAGGCGACCGCAGCTCGTGGGAGTCCCTGGCAGACAAGGTGAACGGAGAAGACATTGCACAGATAAATGAACGATTAAGAAATGATGGTAGAGGATGGGGTGTAATGGGATAGGAACTGAACCGGGGTTGCGTAAATCTAAAAAAACCCAAACAGACGTAGGCTTACAGTTGTTTGTTTTCTAAAAATCTCTCGACAGATCAATGACACCTTTCTGGAGGACCCGGAGGTGCTGGTCAGCATTACATCAGACAGCGAAGATGAATTGGGCCCAAGTTGGTTTTGCTCAATGCCGGTACAAATTGTTGACGAGGACGACAAGGATGGCAGCTCTATGGATTTAAGAAGAACTACGTCATGAGCATAAAAACATCATGCGGTCTATTGGACATGTTGCTGTTTATGCTGTCCTTCATCGCTGCCTTAGGGAGAAGATTTTCAAAGATAGTGAGGACTGTGTCAAAGGCGCACCAGGCCAACAGCACCATCACTGTGTGACTTGGACTTCTGAGGATATAAACTGCGAGCTCCAGGACGTGTGCACTAACCTGTGTTTAGAAAACTTATTAAACGCTGTTATTGCCATAGGTTATGCTATGCAAAGTCTGTGCCTAACTCAAGAAAATTTAGCACAAGGGGCTCCTACGTGGCGGTGGTGATTCTCACATAGAGTCTGATTAGGAAAATTCCCCAGAAGGCTCTCTTGATGGGTCCCCATCTACTCCTGATGATCCTCATGGTCAGGGGTCAGTTTTAGCAGGTGCGGGGCCCCACGCCGGGCCGCGAATTGTCTCGCGCCCCCCCTGCCCCAACTCGGCCCCGGCCCCGCCCCGACTCCGTCCCCTCCCTGCCCCATTGGATCCCTCCCCAAATACCCACCCTGGCCCCACCCCCAGCCCTGCCCCCTCATTGCCCCATGGATCCCTCCCCAAATCCCTGCCCTGGCCCCGCGTCTTCTCCAAGCACGCCGCATTCCTCCTCCTCACCCCTCCCTCCCAGGCTTACGCTGATCACCTGTATGGCGGTGCAAGCGCTGGAGGGAGGGGGGAGAAGCAGGATGCAGCCTTTTTTTTTTTTTTCCCCCCCACTCCACCGGCAGCCCCGGACGTTGCCGGGCCCTCTTAGGCGCGGGGCCCCATTCCGGGGAATCGGCCGAATCGGCTTAAAGCCGGCCCTGCTCACGGTGGCCCCTTGGATGTTGACTCTCAAATAGTGTCATAGAAGACGCACCTGATGGTTCTGTAGAGGAATCCCAAATAACCCTGAAAATGCAGATGCAGAGCCCCACCCAGATGTGTACATGGAGCAAGTGAGAAGCTGGCAACAGGAATGACCTAGATTTAGGGGTTTGATGTATTGTGAGGAATTTCCTTTTGTCAATCTTGAGCGAATAAGTTCAGCTTGGCAGGTGGTTGAAGCCGCACACAGGAGAATACAGCGAGTTCCTGATGACGTTAACGGTAGGCTAGCCCCGGACTATTACATTCAGTTATGTTTGGAGAGTTGTAATTTAACCAATCCTTTGTTTTCTGTAAGAAGAACTAGGGCTGACCTATTTGCTGAAGATTTCTTAAATCAGGCCTCTACACTGTTACAGAGCAATAGAGAGATGCATATCGGTGGGACGTCATGCCTCATTGTGACAGTTGTAAAAAACATGGGCAGGGGTGGCCATAGAGTTTTAAATAGTATCCTCAATAGTCAAATTGTCCATTAAAAGAGACAGTACAGTAACTCCTCGCTTATCATTGTAGTTATGTTCCTGAAAAATGATACTTTAAGCGAAACGATGCTAAGCGAATCCAATTTCCCCATAAGAATTAATGTAAATGGGGGGGTTGGGTTCCAGGGAAATTTTTTTTGCCAGACAAAAGACTATATTACATATACACACACACACACATATACACAGTATAAGTTTTAAACAAACAATTTAATGCTGTACACAGCAATGATAATTGCACAGCTTGGTTGAGGTGGTGAAGTCAGAAGGTGGAAGAGGGAGGGATATTTCCCAGGGAATGCCTTACTGCTAAATGATGAACTAGCATTCGGCTGAGCCCTCAAGGGTTAACACATTGTTGTTCATGTAGCCTCTCACACTTTACAAGGCAGCACAAATGGAGGGAGGGGAGACAGCAGGGCTGAGAGAGACAGAGTGTGTGTGTGTGTGTGTGTGTGTGTGTGTGTGTGTGTGTGTGTGTGAGAGAGAGAGATGCGCATTGCCCCTTTAAGTACACTGACCACACTCTAAGGGTACGTCTATACTTACCTCCGGGTTCGGTGGTAAGCAATCGATCTTCTGGGATCGATTTATCGTGTCTTGTCTAGACGTGATAAATCGATCCCGGATCGATCCCGGAAGTGCTCGCTGTCGACGCCGGTACTCCTGCTCCGCGAGAGGAGTAGGCGGAGTCAATGGGGGAGCCTGCCTGCCGCATGTGGACCTTTGGTAAGTACCTTTAAGTTCGAACTAAGGTACTTCGACTTCAGCTACGTTATTCACATAGCTGAAGTTGCGTATCTTAGTTCGAACTGGGGGGTTAGTGTGGACCAGCCCTTAGTACATTGCCTTTTTAAGTAGATCAGCAAGTTGAAACAGCAGCTGCCAGCAAGCTCCCTCCATCCTGATCTCTGTCCTTTTCCACCCCGCTCTGTGGAGATGAGGTACAGGAGTGGGGGGCAGGAGTGGGGGGATGGGGAAACCCTGACATTAGCACCCCTCTTCCCCCTCCCCGCACTCGCACAGCAAGCAGGAGGTTTCCGGGAGCAGCACATGGCAGAGGGCAGGAGCAGCACACGGCAGTGGGGGGAGGGACAGCTGAACTGCCCGGCAATTGATAGCCTGCTGGGCAGCTGCTGCACAGGGAACTTAGTGGAGCTGATATGGGGGCTGCCGGCCCACCCTGGTTACAAGCCCCCACCAGCTAGCTCCAATGTGCTGCTCTTCCTGCAAGCAGTGGACAACGCAGGCAGCTGCCAAATGACATTATAAGGGAGCATTGCACAACTTTAAACGAGCATGTTCCCTAATTGATCAGCAACATAACAATGAAAAAACGTTAACCGGGACGACGTTAAGTGAGGAGTTACTGTACTTAGTAGGCCTGGCTTACACTGGTACCAATCTGTGTTTTGCGGGCAGGCTCTTGGCTGTAATGTCTGACTGTAAACCTAGAGACACAGAACTGCCTGAGAAACTGGGACGAGAAACTGCCTGAGAAACTGGGGTGGTCAGATCAAAAAAAAGATTATATTCAGCAAAAAAGGTGGGTGTTTGTCATAAAACAGGGGGTGCAGTGTACCCCCAGACTTTTTTCATCCTGCTGCACCTGCATCATGAGCATTACTGTGGGGTTCTGGATAGGAAAAAGTTGTTTGGCACAAAAAATTAATGAGAGTTTTAACAGTCACGACTGCTCTTGCAGGTATCATTGTTGCCTCTGCTTGAATGCCTGAATCATCAGAAAACTCTTTTTTACCATTTTGAATGCACGCAGGAGGGAGATGGGGTTGCATGTGCCCAATTACATTTTTGCTCTGTCCCTAAAGCCAGAAAAATCCTGGGAATTTAAGGGCGATGAGTGTCTTTCTATCTTTGTTAAGGCTTTTATCGGCAAAAAGTTCCAGGACTACATGTTCATAGCACACAATTCCAAAGGTTACGATGCCTACTTCATCGTTAGACAGTTACTGAAGGAAAAAATGTGCATAGAACTGATAACTCAGGGTAGGAAACGAATGTGTGGAAGTTAACTCCTGGGCATTCATTTGATAGATTCTTTAAATTTCTTGCCCATGAAGCTTAGCAAGTTCCCACAGGCAATGGGGTTTGAAGGTTGCAAAAGGTATTTCCCACATTTTTTTAACACTTTAGAAAACCAAAATTACGTGGGGCCTATGCTAGTGTGGAGCATTATGGCGTCGACAGCATGATGCCCGGGGAGAAAGCAGAATTTCTTGACTGGTATCAGGACAACAGATATGAGACATTTGACTTGCAGAAAGAGCTCACGTATTATTATCAGAAGGATGTCAAAATTTTGAGACAGGCCTGTATCCTGTACAGAGAAGAGATCATGAAATGTCAGAGACGGGAGATATTGTAGAGACGCCCTGATAAATTCATGGAGGTAAAATTGTGTATAGATCCTTTCCGATGCATAACGCTGGCATCTTCTGCATGGCTATGTACAGGTTTATGTTTTTACAGTCTCACACAGTAGCTCTAAAGAGCTATTCGACCTCGGCCATTCAGTGGCTGTTGTATATGGCTCACAAAGAAAATATACAGATACGGCATGCGTTACGGGGTGGGGAATTACAGGTAAGCCCCTACTTTCTGGACAGTTATGCCATCGATGACGAGGTACCCGTGGCCTTTGAGTTTAAGGGGTGTTTTTTCCGCGGCTGCATCACCTATTATCATGAAAAAGCAGAGAACCCTATGACGGGACAACTTTCGGGTTTCTTTATTACAAGATGCAGCTCAAGACCAACTATCTGAAAAGACACAGGAATGTACGCAGGACCTGTGTTCCCTGTAAGCTGCGCGCTGGAGCAGCCGCCCAGGAGGGATCGAAGTGCCTCACAGTTGATTAGCAGAGCTGCTCACATCCAGCCAGCAGCGTGTATTCAGGTGCCCCTCCCCCTGCTGCTTTGCCTTGGAGCCCCTGCTGTTCCTGGGACCCTCCTGCTGGCTGTGCAGAACAGGGGCGGGGGGAAAGTGGGGTGCTGATGTCAGAGTGTCCCCCCCGCCCCAGTACCCCAGCAGGGGAGATGGGACAGCCTCACTCAGGAGAGGGTCTGAAGTCCTGAATGCTGTTCCGGGCGGTGAGTGTCTTTACCTTAAAGAGACAGTGCACGGTCTCTCAGAGACTTCCCCAGCACACAGCACACACAATCTCTGTCCGTCTGTCTGTCTGTCTCTCTCTCTTTCACACACATACACACAGAGTCTGTGTCTCTAAACAGATGCACACAGTTTCTCTACATACACACACACACAGTCTGTCTGTACACACACACACTCACAGTCTCTGAGTGAAACACACACACAGTCTTTCACACTCACTTCCCAACACATGCTTGTGTTATTGTTGTTTGTTGTTACCTCTTGGTCCTTCCTGCAATACACATATATTCTCTGTAATTTCATTCTGTCAAAGTGAGTTATTTCAGTTTTTGGCTGGTCAATGCATTTCATAATTATTTATTTCTCTCTTACATTTAAATGTAATTCTTTGAGCAGTGAGTTCTAAAATGCGTAACCTGTCCTGGCTGGAGTAATTATCCCTATGGTCACTTTTAAAAAATATATATTATATCTCGGTTTTTTGTTTCTACTGATGGCGCACAGCCGCACAGTACCTCGGTGCACATAACAAAATTCATTCCGCACATAGATGGAAAAAATTGGAGGGAAGATTGGCCAGGACCCTCTGGGAACACGAGTGGGAAGTAATGATAGAAGCTGTCATAACTATAAAGGGAAGGGTAAGAGCTCTCCCGTGTACAGTACTATAAAATCCCTCCTGGCCAGAGACTCCAAAATCCTTTTACCTGTAAAGGGTTAAGAAGCTCGGGTAACCTGGCTGACACCTGACCCAAAGGACCAATAAGGGGACAAGATACTTTCAAATCGTGGGGGGGGGGGGGGAAAGGCTTTTGTTTGTGCTCTTTGTTTTGGTTGTTGTTCGCTCTTGGGACTGAGAGGGACCAGACATCAATCCAGGTTCTCCACATCTTTCTAAACAAGTCTCTCATATTTCAAACTTGTAAGTAAACAGCCAGGCAAGGCGTGTTAGTTTTTATCTTTGTTTTCTCAACTTGTAAATGTACCTTTTACTAGAGTGTTTATCTTTGTTTGCTATACTTTGAACCTGAGGCTAGAGGGAGGTCCTCTGAGCTCTTTAAGTTTGATTACCCTGTAAAGTTATTTTCCATACTGATTTTACAGAGATGATTTTTACCTTTTTCTTTAATTAAAAGCCTTCTTTTTAAGAACCTGATTGATTTTTCCTTGTTTTAGATCCAAGGGGGTTGGATCTGTATTCACCAGGAGTTGGTGGGAGAAAGGAGGGGGATGATTAATTTCTCCTTGTCTTAAGATCCAAGAGGTTTGGATCTGTATTCACCAGGGAATTGGTGAAAGGTTTCTCAAGGCTTCCCAGGGAAGGGAATTAGCTTTGGGAATGGTGGCAGCGGACCAGATCTAAGCTGGTAGTTAAGCTTAGAAGTCTTCATGCAGGCCCCCACATTTGTACCCTAAAGTTCAAAGTGGGGAAGCAGCCTTGACATGGTGGCATAGCGGTGGGAAATCATTGCCTACAGGGCTGTACCACATCCCAGTTTAGGGTTTTCACCATTTGAACTTGTGTATGGCCGCGAGGTTAAGGGGTCATTACAGTTGGTGAAGCAGCAATGGGAGGGGTTTACGCCTTCTCCAGGAACTAACATTCTAGACTTTGTAAGCAACCTACAAAGCACCCTCCGACACTCTTTAGCCCTTGCTAAAGAAAACCTAAAGGATGCTCAGGAAGAGCAAAAGGCCTGGTATGATAAACATTCCAGAGAACGGTCCTTCAAAGTAGGAGACCAAGTCATGGTCTTAAAGGCGCTCCAGGCCCATAAAATGGAAGCGTCGTGGGAAGGACCATTCACGGTCCAGGAACGCCTAGGAGCTGTTAACTATCTCATAGCCTCCCCCACCTCCAACATAAAGCCTAAGGTATACCATGTTAATTCTCTTAAGCCCTTTTATTCCAGAGAATTAAACGTTTGCCAGTTTACAGCCCAGGAAACAGATGACGCGGAGTGGCCTGAAGGTGTCTACTACGAAGGAAAAGGGATGGTGGCGTGGAAGAGGTGAACCTCTCCACGACCCTTGGACGTCTGCAGCGACAGCAGATCAAGGAGCTGTGCACAAGCTTTGCACCAATTTTCTCAGCCACTCCAGGACGGACCGAACGGGCATACCACTCCATTGACACAGGTAATTCTCACCCAATTAGAACCCCACCCTACCGGGAGTCACCTCATGCCCAAACTGCTATACAAAGGGAGATCCAGGACATGCTACAGATGGGTATAATCTGCCCCTCTAACAGTGCATGGGCATCTCCAGTGGTTCTAGTTCCCAAACCAGATGGGGAAATACGCTTTTGCGTGGACTACCGTAAGCTAAATGCTGTAACTCGTCCTGACAACTATCCAATGCCACGCACAGATGAGCTATTGGAAAAATTGGGACATGCCCAATTCATCTCTACTTTAGACTTAACAAAAGGGTACTGGCAAGTACCACTAGATGAACCCGCTAAGGAAAGGTCAGCCTTCGTCACCCAGGCAGGGGTGTATGAATTCAATGTACTCCCTTTCGGGTTGCGAAATGCACCCGCCACCTTCCAAAGACTTGTAGATGGTCTCCTAGCGGGATTGGGAGAATCTGCAGTTGCCTACCTCGATGATGTGGCCATTTTTTCTGATTCATGGACAGAACACCTGGAGCACCTGGAAAAAGTCTTCGAGCGCATCCGGCAGGCAGGATTAACTGTTAAGGCTAAAAAGTGTCAAATAGGCCAAAACAGAGTGACGTACCTGGGGCACCAGGTGGGTCAAGGAACTATAAATCCCCTACAGGCCAAAGTGGATGCTATCCAAAAGTGGCCGGTTCCAAAGTCAAAGAAACAGGTCCAATCCTTCTTAGGTTTGGTCGGATATTATAGGCGATTTGTACCACACTACAGCCAAATCGCCGCCCCGCTGACAGACCTAACCAGAAAGAAACAGCCAAATGCAGTTCAGTGGACTGATGAGTGTCAAAAGGCCTTTAACCAGCTTAAGGCAACACTCATGTCTGACCCTGTGCTAAGGGCCCCAGACTTTGACAAACCGTTCCTAGTAACCACAGATGCATCCGAGCGAGGCGTGGGAGCAGTTTTAACGCAGGAAGGACCGGATCAAGAATTCCATCCTGTCGTGTTTCTCAGCAAGAAACTGTCTGAGAGGGAAAGCCACTGGTCAATCAGCGAAAAGGAATGCTACGCCATTGTGTACGCGCTGGAAAACCTACACCCATATGTTTGGGGACGGCGTTTCCAACTACAAAGAGACCATGCTGCGCTACAGTGGCTTCATACCGCCAAGGGGAATAACAAAAAACTTCTTCGGTGGAGTTTAGCTCTCCAAGATTTTGATTTTGAAATACAACACATTTCAGGAGCTTCTAACAAAGTGGCTGATGCACTCTCCCGGGAAATTTTCCCAGAGTCAACTGGTTAAAAATTGTTCTTGGACTGGAACATATTGTTAGTTTTTATATAATCAGTAGTATGTCTAAAGGTACATGTGTCTTATTAACTCTGTTTTCTCCTAGAGCTCCAGGAAGAAATCACAGCCAGTGTGGAACTGGACATCCAACACTATCTGTGATTTGGGGGGCGTGTCATAACTATAAAGGGAAGGGTAACAGCTCTCCTGTGTACAGTACTATAAAATCCCTCCTGGCCAGAGACTCCAAAATCCTTTTACCTGTAAAGGGTTAAGAAGCTCGGGTAACCTGGCTGACACCTGACCCAAAGGACCAATAAGGGGACAAGATACTTTCAAATCGTGGGGGGGGGGAAAGGCTTTTGTTTGTGCTCTTTGTTTTGGTTGTTGTTTGCTCTTGGGACTGAGAGGGACCAGACATCAATCCAGGTTCTCCACATCTTTCTAAACAAGTCTCTCATATTTCAAACTTGTAAGTAAACAGCCAGGCAAGGCGTGTTAGTTTTTATCTTTGTTTTCTCAACTTGTAAATGTACCTTTTACTAGAGTGTTTATCTTTGTTTGCTATACTTTGAACCTGAGGCTAGAGGGAGGTCCTCTGAGCTCTTTAAGTTTGATTACCCTGTAAAGTTATTTTCCATACTGATTTTACAGAGATGATTTTTACCTTTTTCTTTAATTAAAAGCCTTCTTTTTAAGAACCTGATTGATTTTTCCTTGTTTTAGATCCAAGGGGGTTGGATCTGTATTCACCAGGAGTTGGTGGGAGAAAGAAGGGGGGATGGTTAATTTCTCCTTGTTTTAAGATCCCAGGGGGGTTGGAACTGTATTCACCAGGAGTTGGTGGGAGAAAGGAGGGGGATGATTAATTTCTCCTTGTCTTAAGATCCAAGAGGTTTGGATCTGTATTCACCAGGGAATTGGTGAAAGGTTTCTCAAGGCTTCCCAGGGAAGGGAATTAGCTTTGGGAATGGTGGCAGCGGACCAGATCTAAGCTGGTAGTTAAGCTTAGAAGTCTTCATGCAGGCCCTCACATTTGTACCCTAAAGTTCAAAGTGGGGAAGCAGCCTTGACAAATAGGGAGCTTGCAGATTCTTAAACAAAGCCCAGTTGCCTCAGACTCTGGTGCCTAGAGATGCTCTTTTGTGGGGGGAGGACTAACGCTATCTGCCTGTATTACAAACCTAACCCCACTAGTATGATTTGATCAGCCTGGAGCCTTTCATAAACACAACCAAAGAATACCCTATCGGACACCCTGATAGTGTTCAGAACAAATGTGGACCCCTCACAAATTATTTTGGAATTGCAAAACTTATAGTGTACCTCCCAAGAGGCCCCTCTTTCCCGTTGTTACCTGTCAGAGTGGGTGGCTAATTTATGTTCCCCCTATGCCGAACCTGTGCGGAAACTGAGTAGCAGGAGACGTGCGTCCATACTGAGGAGGAGAGGGCCATTCTGGGACTTGGTGCACAGTGGAATTAAATGTGGCCGTAGCGAAGGGGTATACGGTGGCTAAAATCTACTAAATCTGGCATTTTGAAGAAAAATCTGACAAACACTTTTCAGAGTACATAAAATTACACCTCCGTCAGAAACAAGAGGGTTCAGGTATCCCAGCTGGTGTACAGACGAAGAAAAACAAAATAAGTATGTTAATGATTTCTATAGGAAAGAAAGCGTGCACTTACGCCAACACGAGATCACGTTTAACCCTGCTAAGTGCCAAATTGCTAAACTGTTTTTAAATTGTCTGTGGGTAAATTCGGCCAAAGAACAAACCCACCCAATATCACCATGATGAGAGACCCAGATGAACTCTTTCAGTACCTGTTTTCCCCCAATTAAAAGATTTCATCCTGCAAGTTTATCGACAATGTGCATGTCTTGGAAGTATGCAAAAGACTGGTATCAATATCTGGCAATACCAATGTCTTCATAGCTGGTTGCACCACCACTTACACCCGCTTAAAACTGTACAACCTGCTAGACAGGCTGTAAGAGCGGTACCTGTACCACGACACAGACTCAATGACATTTATAAAAAGGTAGAGTGGCTGGAACCCCCCTCTACCATCGGGCCTTGGACTGTGTTGTTGGGACTCCTGTACAGTTGTTCTTGGGTTGTGCCCACCATTTTAGGGAGTCTTTTACCCTGCATGGCATTATAAGATGTCTGCTTAGGCTGTGCCTGGGTGGTACATATGCTGTTCAAAGCCAGGCTTGCAGGCATCTCATGTGAAGTTCGGCGTTCTTGACAACAAATGTCATTGCTGGCATATGTCCCAGTAATTTTAAACATGTTCTGGCAGATGTTTGTGGGCTGTCCATCACCATTGAAATTAAGTTGACGAGTGTGATGACGCATTGCTGAGATGGTGTTGCTGTTGAACAGTCAAGACAAGCCCCTATGAATTCCAGTTTCTGGACAGGAATCAGTGTGGACTTTTGCACATTTATTTGTAACCCTATGCTTGTGAAAAGGGTTATCATACTCTGCAAAGTGCTTATTGCTCCTTGTTGTGTTGGTGTCCTTATGAGGCAGTCGTCCACATATGGAAATATGACTCCGTGTCTGCAGAGGTGTGCTGCCACCAGCACTACTAAAAATTCGTAGAAAACCCTTGGGGTGGTCGACAAGCCAAAGAGTAGTACTTTGTATTGGAAGAGTTGTTTCATTAGGGTGTACCTCAGGAATCGTCTGTGTGATGGATGAATCTTAATGTGGAAATATGCATCCTGCAGATCGAGGGCCAAGAGCCAGTCCCCATTTTTCTAACACTGGAATTATGGTGTTAGTGTCACCATTTTAAAATGTTGTTTTTTTACAAATTTGTTGAGTTTCCTTAGATCTAAGAGGGTCCCCATCTGCCTGTCATTTTCTGTGTGAGAAAATATTTTGAATAGAACTCTTTCCCTCTGTGCTGCATTGGTACATGTTCCTCTGCACCAAAGTGAGTGAGATGGTTTATTTCCTGTTGCAGCAGTGACTCGTGAGGGGGTCCCTAAAGAGGGATGGGGAGAGAGGGTGGGGAGGTGGGATGGAGTAACCGGTTTGGATAATTTCCAAAACCCATCTGTCTGTAATGATGCTGCACCAGACTTGGTGAAACAGTAACAAGCGTCCTCCAAATAGTCAGGAGAGAGTCTCTGTTTCCAGCATTAGAATGTGCAGTTGTCTCATGCCCTCGACCACACCTTCAAAATTGCTGTGTTGTGGAGGATTGTTGGGATGTCAAGGGTTGATTTTGGTTTTGTCAATGTCTAGTTTGCCATTGCTTGCAGCACTGGTCATACTGCCTGTGTGTACGTGCATATGGCATCAATCGGAATCTCTGGGTATAATATCTGCCCTGTTTCTTTTTATTTGCAGGTGTGTAGATGCCCAGGGGTTTTAATGTTGCCCTTGAGTCCTTAAGGGTGTGGAGGGACTCGTCCATTTTGGCCACAAATAATTTTGGGCCTTCGAAGGGTAGGTCTTTGACTGTTGACTGGACCTCCCTGGGGTTCTCTGAGAGATGAAGCCATGATGCACAGCTCATGACCACAGATGTTCGATTGTGTGGCCATGTCTGTGGAGTCAAGTGAGGCCTGCAGGGCTATCCTGGCAATAAGATGGCCTTTGGTGATATTAGCTTTAAATTGGTCTTTTTTTCTTCAGGTAAACTGTCAATAAATTCTGACATTTTTGAAAAGATGGTGTGTGTGTATTTAGACAGTAGAGCCTCATAATTAGTTATGTAAGCACAGTCAGGATGAGATCTACCCTGACATCTGGTGGTGAATTCTGGCGAGTTGCGGAAAAGAACTTCAGGGGCTGATCTTGTTTGCATAGGCACACCCATCCTGCCTAGCATGAGCCCACAGCAGCCCAAATGGTCACTTTGGCTGCTGTGGGATCCCCAGTTTCTCTGTTATCAGGGCAGGAAGAATAAAGTGTTGTTACCCTGATTATGTGAATCAAGGACAGTGGAACTGTTTTATGACAGAGGGACTCGCCATCAACTAAGTAGCACTCGCTAGACAAGGGACATGGGTTCCAAAACCCAGTGAATTAAGTGGCTGGTGTCTCTGGTGCTCCACCTTGGAATATGAGAACTAATTTTGATTCCGTTAGGAATCTAGTTAGGCTGCTGAGCTGAATTCACTTTGGGCCAATGGTGTACCAGCACTGAGGCTCCCCTACCATAAGCTGACATTACTGAGTGCTGTGTTAAGTAGTGGGGGGTGGAGCAGAGCAGTTTTCATGATGGCTGGTGGAGTGGAGTGATTAGCGGAGCAGTTTGTGGAATGGCTGGAGCGGCTCACAGGATGGCTGGTAGAGCGGAGCGGCTTGTGGTGAAGGCTGCAGCAGAACCCTATGGAGAGGTGAGGCAGTCGGCCTACGACCATGTAAGGTGCCCCTTAATACCCCCGTGGCAGCCCCCCCATTGCCACCCAGGCTGGGAGGTAAAACTCTGCAGATAAACTTTTGAACTCTGGGGCGGCACTGACCAGGGACAGAGACTTTTGGGTTATTGGACTTTTCAGTGATTTTTGGGTTGCTGGAATCAAGAGACTTTTGGGGTGTTGGACTTTTGGGACTTTGGGAGATTTTTTGGGTTGCTGGACTTAAGACCCTGAGGGGAAAAGGACACTGCCAAACTTACTTGGGGGTGGGTCTTTTGCTCATGGTTTGTGTTATGAATCCTGTTTGTGGTGTTTCCCCAACATAATGCCACATTGTTTCCTTCCTTTATTAAAAGGATTTTGCTACACTCAGACCCTGTGCTTGCGAGAGGGGAAGTATTGCCTCTTAGAGGGGGGCGGTATGTAATTGTCCCAGGTCACTGAGTGGGGGCTCGAGCTGGTTTTGCATTGTGTTATTGAAACGGAACCCCTAGATACTGAATCTGGCCCTTGTTGCTGCCAACTCAGACGGGCAGAAGGGTTACAGTTATGCGGAACTGAAATGTTGCAGATGAATAAGTTTTGGGGCAAAGGGGTCTAACTTTTTCCAATCTCTGTTGTACGGGGTTGTTCTAGAGTGGTTTTGTTTTCCTCTCTTGTTTACTGCCTCCACCACTAGTGAGTTTGGTATGTGGTATGTAAATAAGAACTCAGCTCCTTTAGATGGCACATAGTATTTCTTGACCAGTCTTTTGTATGATGGGGGTACTGTTGCTGGTGTCTGATTGATGGTTTTGGCAGGCTCCATAATAGCATCGTTGATCGGTAATGCTATTTTTGCTGAGGGAGATGACTGAAGTATGTCTAGTAGTTTATGCTGCGATTCAGCTACCTGTTCTAGAGAAACCTCCAGGGACTCTGCCACCCTTTTGAAGAGTTCCTGAAATGCCTTGAAGTCATCCCCTTTGGTGGGTGGTGGGGGCATTATAGTTTCATCTGGTGATGAAGATGAGAGGTTCGCAGGTGGCAAGGCTTCCTGGTCAGATATGTCCTCAGTCACATCCTCTTGTGTTTCTGAGGGTGCTGAGATAGGTGTTGATGGAGATCGCAGAGCTCTCGATCTTGGTTGGCTAGGGGGCTTGCAATGTTGAGCCCTGTACATTGTCCAATGATACCAATAGGGTCAGTTCAGTGGGAATGGCATAGGGGGTGGTGCGGATGAGTGGTGCTCTGGTAGATGGGATAGTTCAGGTTTGGGTGAGGAGTGATGAGGTGTATATATCACTTCTTCTTCCTTGTCTTCATCGTCACTGGACAGAGGGGGAGCTGACATAGATGGAGAAGTCAAGCGGCTCGGTACCAAGCGAGATGGAGTGCCATCAATACCGAGGCGTGGAGATTCCGGTGTTGAGGTTAGCGGTAGGTCTGCATATCTTAGGAATTGGTGCAGAACAGTTAGCATCAGTACCAAGGTTGGCATCGCTGGTGGTACGGGAGTGTGAGTTGTAGCTGCTGGTGCTGAGGGTCTTGTGCTGTGCTGCGTAGGCACCGCAGGTGGCACCATTGCACCGCTCGGTGCCGAACATGTCTTTGGCTCTGTGGGTTCTTAGGTGGAGGGTTTCACTTTGCTCTGTGAGCTTTCGTTCGAGCTTGACCGCATTGGGTCTTTTGCTCTCTGGTAACTCTCAGTACCTGAAGGTCCCGGTGTCTCACGGTCTGATGTGCTCAGTGCTGTTGATAACGAAGAGACTTTGAGGTCTGGGATCACTTTTTCTTGGCTGATTCCCGGTGCGGTGAAGTCTGGGACTGCTTTTTGGTAGCCTTCTTGGGTAAAGGCTCTTTTGTAGGCGCTGCAGGGGTAGGTCCTCTGTCAGAGGCTGCCAATGGTGAACGTTGGCCTGGAAGTGTCCTGGACTCAGGGTTCGAGGCTGGTCTGAGGGATTTCTCCATCATAAGGAGTTTAAGTTGGAGATCTCTAGCTTATCCTGCTCTGGCCATCAGGTTCCGGCAAAGTGCGTGTCTGTCAGAGACAGGGATTGACAGTCTGCAAGTTAGGCAGCGTTTGAAGCCCGGTGATCTGGGCATGCTGGAGAGAGTGTCTCAAAAAAGAAGTAACTCTATGGGAGCCTAAACTTATCGTCCTACTGAGGGGAATAAGGGTAGAAAAAGAAAAACTATTTTTAAGAAAATAAATATAGTAAGTATAAAGGGTAAATTATCTAGCTACTGAGTATACTGCCAACTATAAACTATCTTATCTAAAGCTTAAGTGAGGGTGCTGCTGATTGCTCCAACTCAACCCAAAGGCAGTAGAGAAGGAACTGAGGGATGGTTGGTCGTGCAGCGCTATGTAATGGTCTGGAGTGGCGTGAGACGGCGATGGCATGTGTGCGACCCAACCAGGCACTGCTACCCCAATCTCTGATTACAAGCGCAGGGCGCATAGACACCTAAGGTGGATCACCCACAAGGACACTCCTTGAAGAAAAAACTACGTTTTCTGTCTTTGCTGTTATGTTCTCTCCCATCTTGGGTTCGTTGGGCTTGTTTTGTCTTTTTAGGAAACAGAATCAGACTTTAGAGACAACAGCATTAAATACATCTTTAATGCCATCTGTGAGGACAGCAGACCAGGTCAAGCCAGGGCCACAGGTCAATTTACTTGCTATTAGGATAGATCAGAGTAGTTGTTGAATGTAGAAGAGTGCATTGGGTGTTTAAACGTCATGAAAACGAATGGGTCATTAGTTGTATTGTTCGCACTTATCTATTCCTGTATAATGCAACAGCAAACATTTACATTGTGTATACTCCTGTAACTGAATTACCCATTAAAGAAACCTTGTGAAATGCTAATGAAGGACTTAAGGACTTTAACAAGAAAATGCTAATTTCAAAGCAAGTGGCCATTATGTATATAGTCAGAGGTCAAAAGTCTAAGTGCTTTCCTCACCCATTGTCATCAAAGGAAAAACCCACCTGGGAAGAGAGACTCTCAGCTTGCTTTCTGTGTGAAGAGACTATAAATATGGATTCAGAGAAGGATTCTGTGTCTCTGGACTGTTTGGATTCTAATGGGGCAGAATAACTGAACAAGAAGACGGAGATCCCCAGAGTTATTCAGCGTAGCCCTGAAAGACTTTTGGGAAACTGGCAGTTTATTACGTCACTGCCACCATTTGGAGTTACAAACTGTCATTTACCTGTTGTTATATTTTACCTACTTTAACCTCTCTAACTCTCATTCTAGCTAATTAACCTATAGTTAGTTTACTACAGAATTGGTTGTCAGTGTTGTCGTTGGTGTAAGCTCCGTAGTACCATTTGATTTGGGGTAAGTGACTGGTCTGTTGGGACTGGGAGAAACCTGATGTGGTGTGATTGTGATAAAAGGTTATTTAAACCTAAATGTTCAGTTTGTCTGGGTGGCGAGATAGGCTGGAGAGTCTAAGGGGACTGTCGGTGACTCCATGGTGAGACTGGTATAGTGATCCCGGAGTGCACATTTGTTACTGGCTTGGTGAAATCTAATGCTAGAACACACCACCAATTTGGGGTGTCTGCCCTTGTTTTCTGACAGCGTGACCTGAGATTCGCACTCACAATTGTGAGCCAGTCCAGACAGCGTGACACCATCTATACAACCCTCAAATATGGGGGGAAGGGGTTCTTTCTAAAAACTCTCTCCAGCCAAAGGGAAAGAGAACAAGGGATGTTGTTAAAATAAAAGCTGATCTTAATATTTTACAAATCAAATGCTATAACTGTTTTTTCCTCCTTTTTCTGTCTCTGATAAGGGTTTTCAAGGATTTTCAATGGTATTACGCTGGCTAAGGTCTCTGGGTACCAAACACTGAACCTTCTTTACAACTGTTAAATGTTGAACATAACAGGGTCATGGTAACACCTTTGACTCTTTGGGCCTACATATTCCATCAAAATTAATACAACAGTGCTCTTCCAGGCAATACTCACCTTCTTGCAGTCACTGAGTCTGGACACAAGACAAAGGAACACAGCATTCAGTCGGGAAAACATGACAAGAGTAAATCAACCGTGTCCTTAGATGAATTGTAAGTAAAATACCAACCTCCCCAGTATCTTGGTCAGTAGACTTTTGTCTCAATTTCCCCACCAGCCTGTGTGAATGGCCAGTGGACAAATATCCCCTTCGTCCCATCTATACCCCACTCATGGTTTGTTATTAGTAGTTAGTGAATTTCCCAAGCATGGGCGCGCACTCAGGCAGGTCTGTCTCCAGTCCCTCAGGGGAAGTGCTACCTCGAATTATGGAAGAGATGCCTTGCCAATAACGCTACCTTGCCTCTTGCCACAGTGTTAGATGTACTACAGCTCTAGCAGGGCTGGGTACTGTAGCCCTAAGGTTTAATCTGCTTGCTTGCATAGATATATCTTTTCTTATAAATTTGAGTATTTGATGTAGTAGGTTTATAGATTTATATTAAAAATAAGTTTGGCTGTAATGCAAGAGACCTACAGGCTAAAACCCTGTACGTTAAGCTAAGGCAAAGTTAGCATATCTATATTGGGACCTTTTCCTAAAAGTAAAGATGACCCAATAGCTAAAACACCCACGCAGATGTCTAGAGACCTTTACCTAACCCAATAGACAATGAAGGATGGCAGAGGGGATTTTTCAATGTTGTACCCACAGACTTAACAAGTACACCACAAGTGCGTACATACCTGTCATCCATACACACATACACACTAGCCTATGGGGTAAGTGTACCCTAACATTTCTGTGGGGGAAGGATGAAATCTGGGCATAAGAGGAAGGATTTCTGACCAATGCCCTATGAAAAGGCGATTCATCTCACCATTTTGAGAGACAATCTGCCACCCATCTACTCTTCATAGAATATCAGGGTTGGAAGGGACCTCAGGAGATCATCCAATCCCCTGCTTAAAGCAGGACCAATCCCCAGACAGATTTTTGCCCCAGTTCCCTAAATGGCCCCCTCAAGGATTGAACTCACAATCCTGGGTTTAGCAGGTCAATGTTCAAACCACTGAGCTATCCCTCCCCCTCTTCATTGTCTCCATCTTCAACAACGTATTGATGCTACCCATCTACGACAGCTATTAACTATTAATAGGCCGTACTTTGTTTCTTTTCAAACTTTAAGTTTTAAGGGGACTAGGCTAAGCTTGGTTTCCCTACGCTTTATTTCAGTTTAAGGCTTATTGAGTTAAGTTAAAGGGTAAACAGCTTTAACAGCTCTGCATTAGCTTCCTCTGCTAGAGGTGTGAAGCCGGAACCGCCAGAGGCGTGGTCCCGTATCTTCCAACACCGGATTATTAAAACAGAGTGTGAGTATTAACCAAAGTTTGCAGCACAAAATATTGTATTATCATATGTATCTCTTGAATAACAGTAATACAATTCTAACTGTTTTACCATTTGCTTACTATTTCATTGATTTTAATAAAAGGTCTTTATAACTATATCTGTCTCAGTGTGAGCTTCCTGTCATACCCCCGAAGGTCCTTTTATAAACTCTGTGAAGCCTGATTCAGGATGAACTTTTATCTTCTGATCAAACAAATTGGTGAGCCTAAACCCATACTAATTAATATCGATAATAATTATTAATATTATTAATTAACTAAGTAAAATTAATTAAATAAAATTAAATGGATAAATTAAATCAACATTACTAACACACCCCAAATCAGGCTACAGTACAGGCACCTGGCCACTTGTCATTGCCTCTACAATCGCAGATCTACATCCTTACCATAGAATCTCAGGAGGTCATCTAGTCCAACCCACTGCTCAAAGCAGGACAAATCCCCAGACAGATTTTTGCCCCAGATCCCTAAATGGCCCCCTCAAGGATTGAATTCACAACCCTGGGTTTAGCAGGCCAATGCTCAAACCACTGAGCTATCCCTCCCCCCCCAGAGTTTACCTTTCCCAGTTCACACAGTCTTATTGTCACTTTGTAGAGAAAATTAAACATCACATAGATTTCTAGAGCAAAGTCCTTACTTTCATATCTCATACAAGCATATGCCTTTCCCCCACCCAGTTTCTCCCTGCTTTGTTTCCAACACCACTGCCCAGCTGTGGAAAACAGATCATGGTTGTGGTGACTCCTTAGAGCGTGTTGAGTACAGTTGTGCTGCCCTCTCACACAATAAGGAGACCAGCACTTCAAAGGCCCTGCACCCAAAACTTCAATAAGTAGTAACCAAAAGAACTAAACTGTTCATCCTGAGATGATGGGTAACAAATGAGGTCTTTACCTCATCTCACCATTAGATGGCAGCATAGAGCTCATTCCCTAGCCCTACCTTTATATAACCCCAGGTGCAGGGGAAGTGGGGGCTAGAACTAGCCCAGCTCTCACTCAGCAGAGGCACTGTCTGCTGGGGCAGAGGCAGGCGAGGGACCATGGCTGGCTTTAATGTCCGCAGCGTTCTGGTGACTGGGGCCAATCGGGGAATCGGCCTGGAGCTCGTCAAGCAGTTTCTGGAGAAATCAAACCCACCCGAGTGGGTCTTTGCGACCTGCCGGGACCCAGAGGGAGAGCGAGCGCAGGTGAGAACGGGGCGAGGTGAGATGGAGTTAGCTGTACATGGTGGTGGGGAGGGAGGGGAATCTGAAGACGCCTTCGGCTCCGAGATCAATGTGCCGGAGGAGGGGATTGCAGACACAGCTCCAGCCTGAGGGTTGTAGCTACACCCGAGCTAGCTTTACCAGAGGTAGCTCGAGTACCAGAGCAGTGAGGATGCGGCAGCACAGGCTGGCCCTTGAGTAATTCCCCAGGGGTTCCGGGCCGGCAAGTACAGCGTATACCTGTTGTGATTGCGGTGTAAACATACCCAGTACTGCCGGCCTCAAGAGAGACAAAATCATGCGTCCGACCCCCAAAATCAGTTTTTTAGTCTGTCTTGTGACTTTGTAACTCCCCTCTATTCCTCTGTCAATGTGTGCGTGGATCATTTCGGGTGGAAAAGTCAATCTTTAATGCGCACAAAATGCACGGCACTCCCTGGCTGCTCCGATGGCAACTCCACTCCCCTTCTTCACACAGGGGAACTGCCATCCATTTCCTATGGCTGTGCTGACCCAGCAGCAGCACTTCTCTGCTCAGGCCTCCACGGCACCACTTCCCTGACTCCCCCCTCCCTTGTCTGCCCCTGCCCCAGACCCTCTGTCTGCTCTAGGGCCATGCTTACATAGAGGCAGGGCTGCTCTGTGTTCTGAGCCCCCAGGCTCTTGCACTGAGCTCTGCCCACATGCCCACCCTGGAAAACTGCAGAATCAGAGTTCCTTCTTGTGTCATCGCCAAAATCCTCACTCACAACCAGTTCACGAGAGCTGGCAACACTGCCACACTGCCTTCCCCTGGCTCCTGAGTGAGGACTCCCCTTCCCCACAACTGCCCCATGGTAGGGGAGCTGCCCCCCAACCCCATCCCTGTCTCTGCACCACTCAGCCTCACTCCTGACCCCCATTCCCATATAATTCCTAAACCTGCTTCCTGCCCCCCAGGGCCCTGCTCCTCTCCAGTGTCCTCATTCACAATGTCCCGGCTGCTCCTCGCAGTCCCTGTGCCCTGACCAGCCCCCGGCGTCACAGACTCCCAGAGCGCATGGAGGGAGAGGACAGGGAGCACAGGTGCGTTACTGACAGGGAAATGGTTTGTGTCCCTGACTCGATCGCACTGAGTTAGATGATGGTGTTTTAGATGCTCAGGAGACAGACAGACGCCTCCTACAGAGGCAGAAAGCCAGAGCTGGATGCTGCACGTGGGGGCTTTGCAGAGTCAAAGCAATAAGATATTGACTCGGCCCCAGGTAGCAGCAGGGAGCTGGACGCTGCCCAGCCTGGCCATCACCCAGGGGTGGCGGCTCTGTCAATAATCATCGACTTTATTCTTTTCCAGCAATTGAAGAACTTGGTGTCCAGGAATCCAAACCTGGTGATCGTTGTGCTAGGTGGGTTCCCTTCCCTGGGTTATGTTGTTCCCCCATTCCCTGTCCCTGTCCTTGTCCCCATTCCCTGCCCTCCAGATCTCAGTGGGGAGAACAGGACCAGAGTCAATAATCACTTCGAGCCCATTGACTCCTTACCCAGCCCCAGAGAAGGCGGATTTGAGTGGGGAGCCCTGCTGGGAAAGCCTCAGGGCCACCATGTACCTGGCCCCTCATGTGACAATCACACATGGGCAGCTCTGTCATGCATTCCCACCTCTGGGACGGAGCCTCACGCATCCAGCTGATCAGTTCTCTCACCTACAATGCATTCAAAAATAGTTTTAGATCATTCCAGTTCTTTGTCTAATTTAGATCAACTACACACATCTGAAGTATTCACTAATCACAATACATTTAGGGTTTTTAAATCTCCTACTAAGATTGTCCAAATAACTCATAATTATTTTTAATATCATTACCCTTTCCTATTCTTGCCCCACTACAACTCCACTTCTCTGGACCCAGCAGCAACTTTTCCTCCCAACTTCCACCCCCTCTCCTACCTCTCATTCCCGCTGGGTGAGGGCTGTGCTATGGGATGACATGAGGGAGGAGGAATCATGCACCTGAACCCCCTGCTCTGTCTCTATAGAAACTACAGACCCAGCCAGCATCAAGGCGGCAGCAGTCAGAGTTGAGGAGCATCTGAAAGGCTCGGGGCTGAATCTGTTGATAAACAACGCTGGGATAGTAAGGAAGAATACACTAGAGTCTGAGACTCTGGAGGGCATGTCCCTGGTGTACACAACAAATGTGACGGGACCCTTGCTGGTGAGCCAGGTAAGAGCCCCGACCAAGGGCATGTCGCCGGCTGCACTTGGGTTTGATTTTGCTTAGGCCAGAAATCTTCCCTTCCCCTGGATTCTAGTTACTGGATCAATGTGGGGGCCTTGGTTGTTTACACCACACGCTGCAGGGCCTTAGAGGTTTTTAAGGCCCAGCTTGACAAAGCCCTGGCTGGGATGATTTAGTTGGGGTTGGTCCTGCTTTGAGCAGGGGGTTGCACTAGATGACCTCCTGAGGTCTCTTCCAACCCTAATCTTCTATGATTCTATGATTGTGGGACTCTAACCACCTGAGAAATGAATCCATAGGCCAAGATCTACACATGGACTGGCTTCGCAATACTCAGTGTTTCAATCCCTAACTTTTAAGCATCTAGACAATCACTGCAAGAACAATGTGATGCTGTGACGGGTTGGATCACAGAAACCCCCTTGGGAGCTGCCACCCAATGTACCAAGACTACTCCTGCTTCTGTTTTCCCTGCCAGCTCAGGACTCCAGCACCCTGTCTTGCTGAATTAGACACTCCAGTCCACTTCAACACAGACCCAGGGTCTGAATCACTTGTCCCAAAGCTGCAAGTTTATCTGAAAACAGCTCATAGAAGTGTGCTTGTCTTTAGCACTCAGATGCCCAACTCCCAATGGGGTCTAAACCCAGATAAATCCGTTTTACCCTGCATAAAGCTTATGCAGGGCAAACTCATAAATTGTTCGCCCTCTATAACACTGATAGAGAGATATGCACAGTTGTTTGCTCCCCCAGGTATTAATACATACTCTGAGTAAATTACTAAATCAAAAGTGATTTTATTAAATACAGACAGTAGGATTTAAGTAGTTCAAAGTAGTAACAGACAGAACAAAGTAAGTCACCCAGTAAAATAAAATAAAATGCGCAAATCTATGTCTAATCAAACTAAATACAGATAAGTTCCTCACCAGTTCCAGAATGCTCCCTTTTACAGGCTAATCTCCTTTTAGCCTGGGTCCAGCAATCTCTCACAACCCCTGCAGTTACTGTCCTTTGTTTCAGTTTCCTCCAAGTATCCTGGGGGGGTGGAGAGGCTCCTTCTTTAGCCAGCTGAAGACCCCTATGGAGGGGTCTCCCACAGGTTTAAATAGACTCTCTCTCTTGTGGGTGGAGACCTCCCTCCTATGCAAAGTCCAGCTCCAAGATGGAGTTTTGGAGTCACCTGGGCAAGTCACATGCCCCTGCATGACTCAGTCTTTACAGGCCGACGCCATTGTCCACATGGTATCTTGCATGTCTCCAGGAAGACTTCTCATGTGGATTGGAGCATTCCAAGATGCATTGTTCCCCAAGTGTTTCCTGATCAGGTACTTAACCTGGCGAATTCCTTCCTAAAGAAGCTGACCAAATGCCCCACAAAGCTTACTTAGAAATCAAGCAAGCATACAGCCCATATTCTTAACCTCAAGTAGAAAATGATATATATGTACAAATAGGATGAATAGATATAGTAGACCATAACCTTTACGGAGATATGTTACATGGCACAGGCAGCACAAAACATATTTCAGTTATGTCATACATACATTTATAAACACCCCCCCATAAAGCCTTATGGGGTACGCTGTCACACCCTCCCCCTGAACTTACTGCCAGAGACTTGGACACTGTCCATGGCGGAGGCAGTATACCTAAAGTTCCTCTTTTCTGGACAGGGCATCTGCTACCCAGTTCTCCTTTCCTTTAATATGAGTAATCTCCATGTCAAACTCCTGTAGGACCAGGCTCCAGCGTAGCAGTTTGGAGTTGGTGCCCTTAGTTCGGTGAAGCCATACTAAAGGTGAATGGTCAGTTAGAATTCTGAACCTCCTATTAAAAAGGTAAGGTCTTAATTGTTTGACGGCCCACACAATGGCATAGCATTCCTTCTCTATGACAGAGTAATTCTGTTCGGCCGGGGACAGTTTTTTGCTCAGGAAGGCAATGGGGTGCTTATTACTGTCTTCCCCTGTCTGCATCAGCACAGCACCCAACCCTGTGTCTGACGCGTCAGTGCACAACTCAAAAGGCTTTTCGAAGTCAGGGCTGGCCAGCACAGGCTTCGCAGACAGGAGTGCTTTTACCTTGTTGAAGCCTTTTTGGCATGCCTCTGACCAAATGACCTTATTAGGTTGATGCTTTTTACATAAGTCCGTGATTGGGGACACAACGTCACTGAACCCCACCACAAACCTCCTGTAATAGTTTGCCAAGCCTATGAAGGATTGGACTTGCCTTTTAGTCTGGGGTACAGGCCATTTCACGATGGCTTCCACCTTAAGAGGGTCGGGGGATATTTTACCCCCCCCCCACCCAGTGCCCCAGATAAGGGACTTTGGCTGCCCCTATCTTGCACTTGGAGGGCTTCGCAGTTAGCCCAGCCTCTTTGAGCTTTGATAGCACGACTTCCAGGTGCTCTCTGTGGTCACCCCAGGTGTTGCTGAATACAGCAATGTCATCTATATATGCCCTAGCATAATGCTGCAAGCCATTTAACACTCTGTTGACCAGTCTCTGGAAGGTGGCACCCGCATTTACCAGATCAAAAGGTAACACTGTGAATTCATAGAGCCCTATGTCTGTGATAAAAGCTGATTTTTGTTGCGCCTCTCCCTCCAGAGGGATCTGCCAGTAACCTTTGGTCAGATCAAAGGTACTAAGGTACTTGGCTTGACTCAGCACATCCAGCATGTCATCAATTCTTGGCATGGGGTATGCATCTGTTACAGTGACAGCATTGAGTTTTCTATAGTCTACACAAAATCTAACGGTGCCATCTCTTTTGGGGACCAAGACCACAGGGGAAGCCCATGCACTGTCGGAATCCTTAATCACCCCCAAGTCCAACATGCTTTGTATCTCAGCCTGAATTTGTTCCTTCACCTTGCCGGTGGCCCTATAAGGCCTGGAAGGAGGAGGTTGAGCCCCTTTCGTGAGGATCCTATGGGACAGCAAGTGCGTCCTCCCTGGTTTGTTGGAAAATACCTCACTGTACTTCTGCAGTGTTGACAACGCTTCCCTCCTTTCGAGTGGTGTCAGCTCACTACAGATTTCTATACTTTCAAGGGACGACCCGTCTTGGCATTCAGCCATCAGATCAGTGAGTGGGTGTGCCTCAGTTTCCCCTTCGACACAACAGATCATGTTTACCTCGGCCACTCTGCTGTGATAGGCCTTGAGTCTGTTTACATGTACCAATTGGGGTACCGCACCATCCAGGGGCCTTTTAACTTTATAAGTGTCCTCATTCGCCACTTCCACCACTTCAAAGGGCCCCTCCCAGGAGTTTTGCATCTTGAACTTTTTGGCAGGGCCGAGTACCATGACCAAATCTCCTACATCAAAAGTGCGTTTACAAGTATTTTTATCATACCACGCCTTTTGCTTGGCCTGACTGCTCTGGAGGTTGTTCTGTACAATCTCCATCATGTCTTTCAACTCCCTCCTGAACTTCTGGACATACTCAGTCACGGGTTCCTCCCTTACCGTGTTGCATCCTTCCCAGGTATCCCTAATGAGATCGAGGGGTCCCCTCACTTTCCTCCCATACAGAAGGTCAAATGGAGAAAAGCCTGTGGACTCTTGGGGTACCTCCCTGTAGGCATACAGCAGGAACGGTAATAGTTCATCCCAACTTTGGGCCCTTTTTTTGGCATACATCCCCAGCATGGATTTTAGGGTCCCATTGAATCTTTCCACCAGCCCATTGGCCTGTGGGTGGTAGGGGGCCGTCTTAAGCTGTTTCACTCCACACACCTTCCATAGCTCATTGAACAACTGCGACATAAAGTTTGCCCCCCGATCAGACAAAATCTCCTTAGGGAAGCCCACTCTGCTGAATATGGTGAGCAGAGCTCTTGCCACTGTCTCGGCTTCTATGTTAGACAGTGCAATTGCCTCAGGGTACCGAGTGGCGAAGTTTACTACCACCAAGATATACTTGTTCCCTCTCCGGGTGGGGGGTGGCATAGGACCCACTATGTCTATTGCCACTCTTTGGAATGCCTCCTGGATGATGGGCAAGGGACGCAGCGGAGCCTTCTGGGGTCCCCCCGGCTTCTTCCTCTCCTGACACAACGCACAAGTCCTACAATAATCCCTCACATCATTCTGTATCCCTGGCCAGTAGAAATTCCTCCTCAGCCTGTCATATGTCCTCTGTACCCCCAAGTGACCAGCAAAGGGACTGTCATGCGCTACCAGCACTAATTCCCCCCGGTGTTGGCTGGGTACAACCAACTGCTTATAGGGTTGACCGGGACCCTGGTTTTTCCCTACAGGGGCCTGCCTGTACAGTTTCCCGTCCTCTTCAAAAAACTTCTCCCCCCCCCCCTTCCTGGAGTTCCCTCCGAGATACACTTTCTTATACTTTCAAGGGAGGGGTCCGCCCTTTGTCTAGCTGCAAATTCCTGACAGACAACCCTTGAGATAGCGTCCCCGTCCCTGGGCACTGACTGCATCTCCCCTGCCCCCACCCCTGGGAGCCTGTTGTCCTCAGCCAGACAGAGGCCTGGCTCTGCCTCTCCCATATTTGGAAGTACCCCTCCTCCCTGCACTGTCCTGTCAATGAGTTTGCCCTGCATAAGCTTTATGCAGGGTAAAACGGATTTATCTGGGTTTAGACCCCATTGGGAGTTGGGCATCTGAGTGCTAAAGACAAGCACACTTCTATGAGCTGTTTTCAGATAAACTTGCAGCTTTGGGAGTTTGCCCTGCATAAGCTTTATGCAGGGTAAAACGGATTTATCTGGATCACAGAAACCCCCTTGGGAGCTGCCACCCAATGTACCAAGACTACTCCTGCTTCTGTTTTCCCTGCCAGCTCAGGACTCCAGCACCCTGTCTTGCTGAATTAGACACTCCAGTCCACTTCAACACAGACCCAGGGTCTGAATCACTTGTCCCAAAGCTGCAAGTTTATCTGAAAACAGCTCATAGAAGTGTGCTTGTCTTTAGCACTCAGATGCCCAACTCCCAATGGGGTCTAAACCCAGATAAATCCGTTTTACCCTGCATAAAGCTTATGCAGGGCAAACTCATAAATTGTTCGCCCTCTATAACACTGATAGAGAGATATGCACAGTTGTTTGCTCCCCCAGGTATTAATACATACTCTGAGTAAATTACTAAATCAAAAGTGATTTTATTAAATACAGACAGTAGGATTTAAGTAGTTCAAAGTAGTAACAGACAGAACAAAGTAAGTCACCCAGTAAAATAAAATAAAATGCGCAAATCTATGTCTAATCAAACTAAATACAGATAAGTTCCTCACCAGTTCCAGAATGCTCCCTTTTACAGGCTAATCTCCTTTTAGCCTGGGTCCAGCAATCTCTCACAACCCCTGCAGTTACTGTCCTTTGTTTCAGTTTCCTCCAAGTATCCTGGGGGGGTGGAGAGGCTCCTTCTTTAGCCAGCTGAAGACCCCTATGGAGGGGTCTCCCACAGGTTTAAATAGACTCTCTCTCTTGTGGGTGGAGACCTCCCTCCTATGCAAAGTCCAGCTCCAAGATGGAGTTTTGGAGTCACCTGGGCAAGTCACATGCCCCTGCATGACTCAGTCTTTACAGGCCGACGCCATTGTCCACATGGTATCTTGCATGTCTCCAGGAAGACTTCTCATGTGGATTGGAGCATTCCAAGATGCATTGTTCCCCAAGTGTTTCCTGATCAGGTACTTAACCTGGCGAATTCCTTCCTAAAGAAGCTGACCAAATGCCCCACAAAGCTTACTTAGAAATCAAGCAAGCATACAGCCCATATTCTTAACCTCAAGTAGAAAATGATATATATGTACAAATAGGATGAATAGATATAGTAGACCATAACCTTTACGGAGATATGTTACATGGCACAGGCAGCACAAAACATATTTCAGTTATGTCATACATACATTTATAAACACCCCCCCATAAAGCCTTATGGGGTACGCTGTCACACCCTCCCCCTGAACTTACTGCCAGAGACTTGGACACTGTCCATGGCGGAGGCAGTATACCTAAAGTTCCTCTTTTCTGGACAGGGCATCTGCTACCCAGTTCTCCTTTCCTTTAATATGAGTAATCTCCATGTCAAACTCCTGTAGGACCAGGCTCCAGCGTAGCAGTTTGGAGTTGGTGCCCTTAGTTCGGTGAAGCCATACTAAAGGCGAATGGTCAGTTAGAATTCTGAACCTCCTATTAAAAAGGTAAGGTCTTAATTGTTTGACGGCCCACACAATGGCATAGCATTCCTTCTCTATGACAGAGTAATTCTGTTCGGCCGGGGACAGTTTTTTGCTCAGGAAGGCAATGGGGTGCTTATTACTGTCTTCCCCTGTCTGCATCAGCACAGCACCCAACCCTGTGTCTGACGCGTCAGTGCACAACTCAAAAGGCTTTTCGAAGTCAGGGCTGGCCAGCACAGGCTTCGCAGACAGGAGTGCTTTTACCTTGTTGAAGCCTTTTTGGCATGCCTCTGACCAAATGACCTTATTAGGTTGATGCTTTTTACATAAGTCCGTGATTGGGGACACAACGTCACTGAACCCCACCACAAACCTCCTGTAATAGTTTGCCAAGCCTATGAAGGATTGGACTTGCCTTTTAGTCTGGGGTACAGGCCATTTCACGATGGCTTCCACCTTAAGAGGGTCGGGGGATATTTTACCCCCCCCCCACCCAGTGCCCCAGATAAGGGACTTTGGCTGCCCCTATCTTGCACTTGGAGGGCTTCGCAGTTAGCCCAGCCTCTTTGAGCTTTGATAGCACGACTTCCAGGTGCTCTCTGTGGTCACCCCAGGTGTTGCTGAATACAGCAATGTCATCTATATATGCCCTAGCATAATGCTGCAAGCCATTTAACACTCTGTTGACCAGTTTCTGGAAGGTGGCACCCGCATTTACCAGACCAAAAGGTAACACTGTGAATTCATAGAGCCCTATGTCCGTGATAAAAGCTGATTTTTGTTGTGCCTCTCCCTCCAGAGGGATCTGCCAGTAACCTTTGGTCAGATCAAAGGTACTAAGGTACTTGGCTTGACTCAGCACATCCAGCATGTCATCAATTCTTGGCATGGGGTATGCATCTGTTACAGTGACAGCATTGAGTTTTCTATAGTCTACACAAAATCTAACGGTGCCATCTCTTTTGGGGACCAAGACCACAGGGGAAGCCCATGCACTGTCGGAATCCTTAATCACCCCCAAGTCCAACATGCTTTGTATCTCAGCCTGAATTTGCTCCTTCACCTTGCCGGTGGCCCTATAAGGCCTGGAAGGAGGAGGTTGAGCCCCTTTCGTGAGGATCCTATGGGACAGCAAGTGCGTCCTCCCTGGTTTGTTGGAAAATACCTCACTGTACTTCTGCAGTGTTGACAACGCTTCCCTCCTTTCGAGTGGTGTCAGCTCACTACAGATTTCTATACTTTCAAGGGACGACCCGTCTTGGCATTCAGCCATCAGATCAGTGAGTGGGTGTGCCTCAGTTTCCCCTTCGACACAACAGATCATGTTTACCTCGGCCACTCTGCTGTGATAGGCCTTGAGTCTGTTTACATGTACCAATTGGGGTACCGCACCATCCAGGGGCCTTTTAACTTTATAAGTGTCCTCATTCGCCACTTCCACCACTTCAAAGGGCCCCTCCCAGGAGTTTTGCATCTTGAACTTTTTGGCAGGGCCGAGTACCATGACCAAATCTCCTACATCAAAAGTGCGTTTACAAGTATTTTTATCATACCACGCCTTTTGCTTGGCCTGACTGCTCTGGAGGTTGTTCTGTACAATCTCCATCATGTCTTTCAACTCCCTCCTGAACCTCTGGACATACTCAGTCACGGGTTCCTCCCTTACCGTGTTGCATCCTTCCCAGGTATCCCTAATGAGATCGAGGGGTCCCCTCACTTTCCTCCCATACAGAAGGTCAAATGGAGAAAAGCCTGTGGACTCTTGGGGTACCTCCCTGTAGGCATACAGCAGGAACGGTAATAGTTCATCCCAACTTTGGGCCCTTTTTTTGGCATACATCCCCAACATGGATTTTAGGGTCCCATTGAATCTTTCCACCAGCCCATTGGCCTGTGGGTGGTAGGGGGCCGTCTTAAGCTGTTTCACTCCACACACCTTCCATAGCTCATTGAACAACTGCGACATAAAGTTTGCCCCCCGATCAGACAAAATCTCCTTAGGGAAGCCCACTCTGCTGAATATGGTGAGCAGAGCTCTTGCCACTGTCTCGGCTTCTATGTTAGACAGTGCAATTGCCTCAGGGTACCGAGTGGCGAAGTCTACTACCACCAAGATATACTTGTTCCCTCTCCGGGTGGGGCGTGGCATAGGACCCACTATGTCTATTGCCACTCTTTGGAATGCCTCCTGGATGATGGGCAAGGGACGCAGCGGAGCCTTCTGGGGTCCCCCCGGCTTCTTCCTCGCCTGACACAACGCACAAGTCCTACAATAATCCCTCACATCATTCTGTATCCCTGGCCAGTAGAAATTCCTCCTCAGCCTGTCATATGTCCTCTGTACCCCCAAGTGACCAGCAAAGGGACTGTCATGCGCTACCAGCACTAATTCCCCCCGGTGTTGGCTGGGTACAACCAACTGCTTATAGGGTTGACCGGGACCCTGGTTTTTCCCTACAGGGGCCTGCCTGTACAGTTTCCCGTCCTCTTCAAAAAACTTCTCCCCCCCCGCCTTCCTGGAGTTCCCTCCGAGATACACTTTCTTATACTTTCAAGGGAGGGGTCCGCCCTTTGTCTAGCTGCAAATTCCTGACAGACAACCCTTGAGATAGCGTCCCCGTCCCTGGGCACTGACTGCATCTCCCCTGCCCCCACCCCTGGGAGCCTGTTGTCCTCAGCCAGACAGAGGCCTGGCTCTGCCTCTCCCATATTTGGAAGTACCCCTCCTCCCTGCACTGTCCTGTCAATGAGTTTGCCCTGCATAAGCTTTATGCAGGGTAAAACGGATTTATCTGGGTTTAGACCCCATTGGGAGTTGGGCATCTGAGTGCTAAAGACAAGCACACTTCTATGAGCTGTTTTCAGATAAACTTGCAGCTTTGGGAGTTTGCCCTGCATAAGCTTTATGCAGGGTAAAACGGATTTATCTGGATCACAGAAACCCCCTTGGGAGCTGCCACCCAATGTACCAAGACTACTCCTGCTTCTGTTTTCCCTGCCAGCTCAGGACTCCAGCACCCTGTCTTGCTGAATTAGACACTCCAGTCCACTTCAATACAGACCCAGGGTCTGAATCACTTGTCCCAAAGCTGCAAGTTTATCTGAAAACAGCTCATAGAAGTGTGCTTGTCTTTAGCACTCAGATGCCCAACTCCCAATGGGGTCTAAACCCAGATAAATCCGTTTTACCCTGCATAAAGCTTATGCAGGGCAAACTCATAAATTGTTCGCCCTCTATAACACTGATAGAGAGATATGCACAGTTGTTTGCTCCCCCAGGTATTAATACATACTCTGAGTAAATTACTAAATCAAAAGTGATTTTATTAAATACAGACAGTAGGATTTAAGTAGTTCAAAGTAGTAACAGACAGAACAAAGTAAGTCACCCAGTAAAATAAAATAAAATGCGCAAATCTATGTCTAATCAAACTAAATACAGATAAGTTCCTCACCAGTTCCAGAATGCTCCCTTTTACAGGCTAATCTCCTTTTAGCCTGGGTCCAGCAATCTCTCACAACCCCTGCAGTTACTGTCCTTTGTTTCAGTTTCCTCCAAGTATCCTGGGGGGGTGGAGAGGCTCCTTCTTTAGCCAGCTGAAGACCCCTATGGAGGGGTCTCCCACAGGTTTAAATAGACTCTCTCTCTTGTGGGTGGAGACCTCCCTCCTATGCAAAGTCCAGCTCCAAGATGGAGTTTTGGAGTCACCTGGGCAAGTCACATGCCCCTGCATGACTCAGTCTTTACAGGCCGACGCCATTGTCCACATGGTATCTTGCATGTCTCCAGGAAGACTTCTCATGTGGATTGGAGCATTCCAAGATGCATTGTTCCCCAAGTGTTTCCTGATCAGGTACTTAACCTGGCGAATTCCTTCCTAAAGAAGCTGACCAAATGCCCCAAAAAGCTTACTTAGAAATCAAGCAAGCCTTTTAGTCTGGGGTACAGGCCATTTCACGATGGCTTCCACCTTAAGAGGGTCGGGGGATATTTTACCCCCCCCACCCAGTGCCCCAGATAAGGGACTTTGGCTGCCCCTATCTTGCACTTGGAGGGCTTCGCAGTTAGCCCAGCCTCTTTGAGCTTTGATAGCACGACTTCCAGGTGCTCTCTGTGGTCACCCCACGTGTTGCTGAATACAGCAATGTCATCTATGTATGCCCTAGCATAATGCTGCAAGCCATTTAACACTCTGTTGACCAGTCTCTGGAAGGTGGCACCCGCATTTACCAGATCAAAAGGTAACACTGTGAATTCATAGAGCCCTATGTCCGTGATAAAAGCTGATTTTTGTTGTGCCTCTCCCTCCAGAGGGATCTGCCAGTAACCTTTGGTCAGATCAAAGGTACTAAGGTACTTGGCTTGGCTCAGCACATCCAGCATGTCATCAATTCTTGGCATGGGGTATGCATCTGTTACAGTGACAGCATTGAGTTTTCTATAGTCTACACAAAATCTAACGGTGCCATCTCTTTTGGGGACCAAGACCACAGGGGAAGCCCATGCACTGTCGGAATCCTTAATCACCCCCAAGTCCAACATGCTTTGTATCTCAGCCTGAATTTGCTCCTTCACCTTGCCGGTGGCCCTATAAGGCCTGGAAGGAGGAGGTTGAGCCCTTTTGTGAGGATCCTATGGGACAGCAAGTGCGTCCTCCCTGGTTTGTTGGAAAATACCTCACTGTACTTCTGCAGTGTTGACAACGCTTCCCTCCTTTCGAGTGGTGTCAGCTCACTACAGATTTCTATACTTTCAAGGGATGACCCGTCTTGGCATTCAGCCATCAGATCAGTGAGTGGGTGTGCCTCAGTTTCCCCTTCGACACAACAGATCATGTTTACCTCGGCCACTCTGCTGTGATAGGCCTTGAGTCTGTTTACATGTACCAGTTGGGGTACTGCACCATCCAGGGGCCTTTTAACTTTATAAGTGTCCTCATTCGCCACTTCCACCACTTCAAAGGGCCCCTCCCAGGAGTTTTGCATCTTGAACTTTTTGGCAGGGCCGAGTACCATGACCAAATCTCCTACATCAAAAGTGCGTTTACAAGTATTTTTATCATACCACGCCTTTTGCTTGGCCTGACTGCTCTGGAGGTTGTTCTGTACAATCTCCATCATGTCTTTCAACTCCCTCCTGAACCTCTGGACATACTCAGTCACGGGTTCCTCCCTTACCGTGTTGCGTCCTTCCCAGGTATCCCTAATGAGATCGAGGGGTCCCCTCACTTTCCTCCCATACAGTAGGTCAAATGGAGAAAAGCCTGTGGACTCTTGGGGTACCTCCCTGTAGGCATACAGCAGGAACGGTAATAGTTCATCCCAACTTTGGCCCCTTTTTTTGGCATACATCCCCAGCATGGATTTTAGGGTCCCATTGAATCTTTCCACCAGCCCATTGGCCTGTGGGTGGTAGGGGGCCGTCTTAAGCTGTTTCACTCCACACACCTTCCATAGCTCATTGAACAACTGCGACATAAAGTTTGCCCCCCGATCAGACAAAATCTCCTTAGGGAAGCCCACTCTGCTGAATATGGTGAGCAGAGCTCTTGCCACTGTCTCGGCTTCTATGTTAGACAGTGCAATTGCCTCAGGGTACCGAGTGGCGAAGTCTACTACCACCAAGATATACTTGTTCCCTCTCCGGGTGGGGCGTGGCATAGGACCCACTATGTCTATTGCCACTCTTTGGAATGCCTCCTGGATGATGGGCAAGGGACGCAGCGGAGCCTTCTGGGGTCCCCCCGGCTTCTTCCTCTCCTGACACAACGCACAAGTCCTACAATAATCCCTCACATCATTCTGTATCCCTGGCCAGTAGAAATTCCTCCTCAGCCTGTCATATGTCCTCTGTACCCCCAAGTGACCAGCAAAGGGACTGTCATGCGCTACCAGCACTAATTCCCCCCGGTGTTGGCTGGGTACAACCAACTGCTTATAGGGTTGACCGGGACCCTGGTTTTTCCCTACAGGGGCCTGCCTGTACAGTTTCCCGTCCTCTTCAAAAAACTTCTCCCCCCCTCCCTTCCTGGAGTTCCCTCCGAGATACACTTTCTTATACTTTCAAGGGAGGGGTCCGCCCTTTGTCTAGCTGCAAATTCCTGACAGACAACCCTTGAGATAGCATCCCCGTCCCTGGGCACTGACTGCATCTCCCCTGCCCCCACCCCTGGGAGCCTGTTGTCCTCAGCCAGACAGAGGCCTGGCTCTGCCTCTCCCATATTTGGAAGTACCCCTCCTCCCTGCACTGTCCTGTCAATGAGTTTGCCCTGCATAAGCTTTATGCAGGGTAAAACGGATTTATCTGGGTTTAGACCCCAATGGGAGTTGGGCATCTGAGTGCTAAAGACAAGCACACTTCTATGAGCTGTTTTCAGATAAACTTGCAGCTTTGGGAGTTTGCCCTGCATAAGCTTTATGCAGGGTAAAACGGATTTATCTGGATCACAGAAACCCCCTTGGGAGCTGCCACCCAATGTACCAAGACTACTCCTGCTTCTGTTTTCCCTGCCAGCTCAGGACTCCAGCACCCTGTCTTGCTGAATTAGACACTCCAGTCCACTTCAACACAGACCCAGGGTCTGAATCACTTGTCCCAAAGCTGCAAGTTTACCTGAAAACAGCTCATAGAAGTGTGCTTGTCTTTAGCACTCAGATGCCCAACTCCCAATGGGGTCTAAACCCAGATAAATCCGTTTTACCCTGCATAAAGCTTATGCAAGGCAAACTCATAAATTGTTCGCCCTCTATAACACTGATAGAGAGATATGCACAGTTGTTTGCTCCCCCAGGCATTAATACATACTCTGAGTAAATTACTAAATCAAAAGTGATTTTATTAAATACAGACAGTAGGATTTAAGTAGTTCAAAGTAGTAACAGACAGAACAAAGTAAGTCACCCAGTAAAATAAAATAAAATGCGCAAATCTATGTCTAATCAAACTAAATACAGATAAGTTCCTCACCAGTTCCAGAATGCTCCCTTTTACAGGCTAATCTCCTTTTAGCCTGGGTCCAGCAATCTCTCACAACCCCTGCAGTTACTGTCCTTTGTTTCAGTTTCCTCCAAGTATCCTGGGGAGGTGGAGAGGCTCCTTCTTTAGCCAGCTGAAGACCCCTATGGAGGGGTCTCCCACAGGTTTAAATAGACTCTCTCTCTTGTGGGTGGAGACCTCCCTCCTATGCAAAGTCCAGCTCCAAGATGGAGTTTTGGAGTCACCTGGGCAAGTCACATGCCCCTGCATGACTCAGTCTTTACAGGCCAACGCCATTGTCCACATGGTATCTTGCATGTCTCCAGGAAGACTTCTCATGTGGATTGGAGCATTCCAAGATGCATTGTTCCCCAAGTGTTTCCTGATCAGGTACTTAACCTGGCGAATTCCTTCCTAAAGAAGCTGACCAAATGCCCCACAAAGCTTACTTAGAAATCAAGCAAGCCTTTTAGTCTGGGGTACAGGCCATTTCACGATGGCTTCCACCTTAAGAGGGTCGGGGGATATTTTACCCCCCCCCCACCCAGTGCCCCAGATAAGGGACTTTGGCTGCCCCTATCTTGCACTTGGAGGGCTTCGCAGTTAGCCCAGCCTCTTTGAGCTTTGATAGCACGACTTCCAGGTGCTCTCTGTGGTCACCCCACGTGTTGCTGAATACAGCAATGTCATCTATGTATGCCCTAGCATAATGCTGCAAGCCATTTAACACTCTGTTGACCAGTCTCTGGAAGGTGGCACCCGCATTTACCAGACCAAAAGGTAACACTGTGAATTCATAGAGCCCTATGTCCGTGATAAAAGCTGATTTTTGTTGTGCCTCTCCCTCCAGAGGGATCTGCCAGTAACCTTTGGTCAGATCAAAGGTACTAAGGTACTTGGCTTGACTCAGCACATCCAGCATGTCATCAATTCTTGGCATGGGGTATGCATCTGTTACAGTGACAGCATTGAGTTTTCTATAGTCTACACAAAATCTAACGGTGCCATCTCTTTTGGGGACCAAGACCACAGGGGAAGCCCATGCACTGTCGGAATCCTTAATCACCCCCAAGTCCAACATGCTTTGTATCTCAGCCTGAATTTGCTCCTTCACCTTGCCGGTGGCCCTATAAGGCCTGGAAGGAGGAGGTTGAGCCCCTTTCGTGAGGATCCTATGGGACAGCAAGTGCGTCCTCCCTGGTTTGTTGGAAAATACCTCACTGTACTTCTGCAGTGTTGACAACGCTTCCCTCCTTTCGAGTGGTGTCAGCTCACTACAGATTTCTATACTTTCAAGGGACGACCCGTCTTGGCATTCAGCCATCAGATCAGTGAGTGGGTGTGCCTCAGTTTCCCCTTCGACACAACAGATCATGTTTACCTCGGCCACTCTGCTGTGATAGGCCTTGAGTCTGTTTACATGTACCAATTGGGGTACCGCACCATCCAGGGGCCTTTTAACTTTATAAGTGTCCTCATTCGCCACTTCCACCACTTCAAAGGGCCCCTCCTAGGAGTTTTGCATCTTGAACTTTTTGGCAGGGCCGAGTACCATGACCAAATCTCCTACATCAAAAGTGCGTTTACAAGTATTTTTATCATACCACGCCTTTTGCTTGGCCTGACTGCTCTGGAGGTTGTTCTGTACAATCTCCATCATGTCTTTCAACTCCCTCCTGAACCTCTGGACATACTCAGTCACGGGTTCCTCCCTTACCGTGTTGCATCCTTCCCAGGTATCCCTAATGAGATCGAGGGGTCCCCTCACTTTCCTCCCATACAGAAGGTCAAATGGAGAAAAGCCTGTGGACTCTTGGGGTACCTCCCTGTAGGCATACAGCAGGAACGGTAATAGTTCATCCCAACTTTGGCCCCTTTTTTTGGCATACATCCCCAACATGGATTTTAGGGTCCCATTGACTCTTTCCACCAGCCCATTGGCCTGTGGGTGGTAGGGGGCCGTCTTAAGCTGTTTCACTCCACACACCTTCCATAGCTCATTGAACAACTGCGACATAAAGTTTGCCCCCCGATCAGACAAAATCTCCTTAGGGAAGCCCACTCTGCTGAATATGGTGAGCAGAGCTCTTGCCACTGTCTCGGCTTCTATGTTAGACAGTGCAATTGCCTCAGGGTACCGAGTGGCGAAGTCTACTACCACCAAGATATACTTGTTCCCTCTCCGGGTGGGGCGTGGCATAGGACCCACTATGTCTATTGCCACTCTTTGGAATGCCTCCTGGATGATGGGCAAGGGACGCAGCGGAGCCTTCTGGGGTCCCCCCGGCTTCTTCCTCGCCTGACACAACGCACAAGTCCTACAATAATCCCTCACATCATTCTGTATCCCTGGCCAGTAGAAATTCCTCCTCAGCCTGTCATATGTCCTCTGTACCCCCAAGTGACCAGCAAAGGGACTGTCATACGCTACCAGCACTAATTCCCCCCGGTGCTGGCTGGGTACAACCAACTGCTTATAGGGTTGACCGGGACCCTGGTTTTTCCCTACAGGGGCCTGCCTGTACAGTTTCCCGTCCTCTTCAAAAAACTTCTCCCCCCCTCCCTTCCTGGAGTTCCCTCCGAGATACACTTTCTTATACTTTCAAGGGAGGGGTCCGCCCTTTGTCTAGCTGCAAATTCCTGACAGACAACCCTTGAGATAGCGTCCCCGTCCCTGGGCACTGACTGCATCTCCCCTGCCCCCACCCCTGGGAGCCTGTTGTCCTCAGCCAGACAGAGGCCTGGCTCTGCCTCTCCCATATTTGGAAGTACCCCTCCTCCCTGCACTGTCCTGTCAATGAGTTTGCCCTGCATAAGCTTTATGCAGGGTCAAACGGATTTATCTGGGTTTAGACCCCATTGGGAGTTGGGCATCTGAGTGCTAAAGACAAGCACACTTCTATGAGATGTTTTCAGATAAACTTGCAGCTTTGGGAGTTTGCCCTGCATAAGCTTTATGCAGGGTAAAACGGATTTATCTGGATCACAGAAACCCCCTTGGGAGCTGCCACCCAATGTACCAAGACTACTCCTGCTTCTGTTTTCCCTGCCAGCTCAGGACTCCAGCACCCTGTCTTGCTGAATTAGACACTCCAGTCCACTTCAACACAGACCCAGGGTCTGAATCACTTGTCCCAAAGCTGCAAGTTTACCTGAAAACAGCTCATAGAAGTGTGCTTGTCTTTAGCACTCAGATGCCCAACTCCCAATGGGGTCTAAACCCAGATAAATCCGTTTTACCCTGCATAAAGCTTATGCAGGGCAAACTCATAAATTGTTCGCCCTCTATAACACTGATAGAGAGATATGCATAGTTGTTTGCTCCCCCAGGTATTAATACATACTCTGAGTAAATTACTAAATCAAAAGTGATTTTATTAAATACAGACAGTAGGATTTAAGTAGTTCAAAGTAGTAACAGACAGAACAAAGTAAGTCACCCAGTAAAATAAAATAAAATGCGCAAATCTATGTCTAATCAAACTAAATACAGATAAGTTCCTCACCAGTTCCAGAATGCTCCCTTTTACAGGCTAATCTCCTTTTAGCCTGGGTCCAGCAATCTCTCACAACCCCTGCAGTTACTGTCCTTTGTTTCAGTTTCCTCCAAGTATCCTGGGGGGGGGGGGGGTGGAGAGGCTCCTTCTTTAGCCAGCTGAAGACCCCTATGGAGGGGTCTCCCACAGGTTTAAATAGACTCTCTCTCTTGTGGGTGGAGACCTCCCTCCTATGCAAAGTCCAGCTCCAAGATGGAGTTTTGGAGTCACCTGGGCAAGTCACATGCCCCTGCATGACTCAGTCTTTACAGGCCGACGCCATTGTCCACATGGTATCTTGCATGTCTCCAGGAAGACTTCTCATGTGGATTGGAGCATTCCAAGATGCATCGTTCCCCAAGTGTTTCCTGATCAGGTACTTAACCTGGCGAATTCCTTCCTAAAGAAGCTGACCAAATGCCTCCCAAAGCTTACTTAGAAATCAAGCAAGCATACAGCCCATATTCTTAACCTGAAGTAGAAAATGATATATATGTACAAATAGGATGAATAGATATAGTAGACCATAACCTTTACGGAGATATGTTACATGGCACAGGCAGCACAAAACATATTTCAGTTATGTCATACATACATTTATAAACACCCCCCCATAAAGCCTTATGGTATACGCTGTCACAGATGCACAAAGCCCGAGTTAGCTTATAAGAGAGGTCTCTATCTCCTCCCCCCCCGCCATTTTGTGTGGAGTTAAGTGGCCTCTGAGCATGCCCACCGGATCGGGCCCCGCAGGCAAGGTAAGTGGAGGAATGCCTGTCTTCTCTGGGTTTGAGGATCGCTCTGGAGCTCAGCCAGGAGATGGTGTCTGGATGCGGGGAGTGAGGCTACAGGGCGCATGGTCAGAATGAGAAACTTGGGGGCCTAGGGAACTTTTACAGCAGAAAGTTGGGCACCTGCACAATTAGGCAGCAGCCGAGCGGTGGTTTTGTGGATCACAGCAATGACTAAAACTGGGAATTAGGTGTCTAAATCTGGAGGTTAGGCACCTAAATCCCTTTGTGGATTTACCCCTAGCTCTGCCCTTCGTGGGGATCCAAACCAGTAGAGTCCAGCTCCCACAGTAGATTCCATTCCCTTAAAACAAAGGGTGGTGATGGTTTCCAGTGTATCCTTTCTCCATGACAAATAGTCCCCAGTAGAATAATTACTTAAAGAAAAGGGGCGGGGGGTTCTGTAGCATACCCTCTCTCTTCAATAAATAGTCCCCAGTAGAGTAGTAGGAAGGGGATTCTCAGGGGTGAGTTTCCCTCCTTTGCCAAATGCATCTATTGCTTGTTAGATTCTGTCTAAGGCTCCCAGGCCTCTCTGGACTCTTCCTCCGCCTACAGCTCCCGATTCAGCAGCAGCTCAGCCTTCCTTAGATGCAGTTCACGAGATGAGTCTCACTTAACTGTGAATGTAGTGCAGTGTGTGCTGAGCTGCGGCTGAGCAACGCAGTGACTGCTTCCTCCGAACCTCCCCAGAAGTGGCAGATGACATGGGTCCAAAGTGTAGGCAGGCCAAGCCAAGAGCTTGACCCTCAGGTGCAGGGCACCCACAGTGACACAGAAACCTCATAACACCAACTGGCAAGAGATTACAGGGTCCTGATGAGTCTGGTGTGTGCATTCTTGTTCACCAAAGAGTGGCATGTGAGGTCTCCAATAAAAGTCGGTGTCACCCTGGGCGTCAATATAATTGTGAAATGCACATACAGATGCTGGATAAGGAGTTATGTCCGTACACTGGTTTCTTGTCAGAAAAGAAATGTTTATCTACCTGGCAGTTTCCATGGAAACTAAGTATTGTATGATTTCAGAGTAGCAGCCGTGTTAATCTGTATCCGCAAAAAGAACAGGAGTACTTGTGGCACCTTAGAGACTAACAAATTTATTAGAGCATAAGCTTTCGTGGGCGACAGCCCACTTCTTCGGATGCATCCGAAGAAGTGGGCTGTCGCCCACGAAAGCTTATGCTCTAATAAATTTGTTAGTCTCTAAGGTGCCACAAGTACTCCTGTTCTTTTAAAGTATTGTATAGTTCCCAGTGGGTCTCCTCTCACCAGTCTGAACTGAATGCTAATGAAGGATTGTGAAACCTTCAAAGACAGAAAAGTAACAGGAAAACACAAGCGGCGTGTGTGGGTGTGTCCATGTGTACACCATCTTAAGGTGCACATCAAAGGTTTGCCTGAGTATATTTGGGGGACAAAGAAGACATGGTGAAATCCTTCACAGAGGAAGTAAACAGGCAGGGAGTTTGCTTCATGAAAAAGGGATCCCAGCCAGGCTTGGTTGGAAACACTGGAGAGAACTTTGGGTGAGACAAGCTTCTTTAGACAGGAGGAGACTTGCTAGTTAAGTTTCATCTCTAGAAAGTGTGTTATTGATTTTGTTTTCTATGTAACCATTTGTTTCCAAAATTCTTACTCTCACTCACTGACTTTCTGTTCTTTGATAATAAACATATCCTTGTTTTCACTATAGATAGATCTAAGTGCTAGGGTGCTAAGCAAAGTGATGATCCTGAGCTGAATCTTACTGGCTGGTGCGTCCTTTCCTCTGGGAACAGCAGGCCTGGTATTTCTGCCAGTGGCCAAGGGGCTGGACACTGCAGGGAATACTCGGAGGGCTCTGGAGTCAGTGTGTGTCTATCACTAACCTGTATAGAGAGCGAGGCCTATGGAGGCCTGGAAGGCCGGGTTTGTGTTGCCAGAGGCTGGTGGTTTCAGGAAGCTGCTCCACAGCCGGTACAGACAAGACTGCTTCACACTAAGGGCAGGTGGTGGTGAGGAGCCTCACAACACGGGCAACGGATTCTTCCTAAAATTGGGGGGGTGACAAGGCCTCGCCCCCTCCATGGCTCTGCTCCTGCCCCTTCTCTTCCCCACAAAGCCCCGCCTCCCAGCCAAGCCGGAAGCCGTAGTTGGGCTGGGGAGCCGGTGCGGGTGGAAGGCCCACAGCTGCCCCCATGACCCTTACCCCAACCTGGCTCCGGCTTCTGGCCTGGCCTGGGGCGGAGCCTCGGTGACCGAAGAGCCACAGCCGGGCCCTGGTAAGAGCCTCGGCAGCTGTGGGTAGCCGCGGACCCTCCATCTGCCCTGGGTGGGGAGGCCGAGGGGCAGGGACACAGGCCGGTGGCTGCTCTCACCACCTCCCACCCCACCCTGGGCAGGTGGAGGGTCCGTGGCTCCCCAGTCCACCCTTACCCGGCCAGGCTCCAGCTTCCAGCCTGGCCAGAGGGCGGGGCCTCGGGGGAAGAGGAGGAGCAGGGGACTGGGCCCGTGGCAAAAAGTGAATGAGCCAGACCCGTCCACTTTCAAAAGTGGGAGGGCCACGGCCCCTTGGCCCTCTCTGTTCCAGTGCCACTGCCTCACAACCCGGGTTCCTTTCTCCTAAGCTGACCCCAGGGGTGCTCTTTTCTCCCCATTGCCCAGGCGTTCCTGCCCTTGCTGAAGAAGGCTGCCCAGGGAAGCAACCAGAAAGGGCTGAGCTGTAGCAAGGCGGCCATTGTCAACATGTCCAGCGAGGCTGGCTCCATCCAGAATGTCTTTATCTGGCATGTGGGTCAAGCTATCTCCTATCGCTGCAGCAAGGTACAGGACGTGCTCAGTGTCACTCAGTGCTTTCCCCATGTTCTCCGCCCTCCTGCTCAGCCATTTTAGCTTCCACCGCTGTGTAGGGTGGGACCAGCTGTTGTTCAACTGCCCGGAATTCAGCGCAGCTCCCGCAGTTCCCCTTCAGTGAGGAACCTTCCACCATGTGTGTATCCCATCAGGGAAATCCTCATACTGGGAGGCGCATGGGGTTCCTCAGCACTAGACTAGCCAGTCTCCCCCCAGACAGGGGAGGGCCACTATACAGCTATTCATAGAATCATAGAATATCAGGGTTGGAAGGGACCTCAGGACATCATCTAGTCCAACCCCCTGCTCAAAGCAGGACCAATGCCCAACTAAATCATCCCAGCCAGGGCTTTGTCAAGCCAGGCCTTAAAAACCTCCAAGGAAGGAGACTCCACCACCTCCCTAGGTAACGCATTCCAGTGCTTCACCACCCTCCTAGTGAAATAGTGTTTCCTAATATCCAACCTAGACCTCCCCCACTGCAACTTGAGACCATTGCTCCTTGTTCTGTCATCTGCCACCACTGAGAACAGCCGAGTTCCATCCTCTTTGGAACCCCCCTTCAGGTAGTTGAAGGCTGCTATCAAATCCCCCCTCATTCTTCTCTTCTGGAGACTAAACAATCCCAGTTCCCTCAGCCTCTCCTCATAAGTCATGTGCTCCAGACCCCTAATCATTTTTGTTGCCCTCCGCTGGACTCTTTCCAATTTTTCCACATCCTTCTTGTAGTGTGGGGCCCAAAACTGGACACACTACTCCAGATGAGGCCTCACCAATGTCGAATAAAGGGGAACGATCACGTCCCTCGATCTGCTGGCAATGCCCCTACTTATACAGCCCAAAATGCCGTTAGCCTTCTTGGCAACAAGAGCACACTGCTGACTCATATCCAGATTCTCGTCCACTGTGACCCCTAGGTCCTTTTCTGCAGAACTGCTACCTAGCCATTCGGTCCCTAGTCTGTAGCTGTGCATGGGATTCTTCCGTCCTAAGTGCAGGACTCTGCACTTGTCCTTGTTGAACCTCATCAGGTTTCTTTTGGCCCAATCCTCTAATTTGTCTAGGTCCCTCTGTATCCTACCCTCTAGTGTATCTACCACGCCTCCTAGTTTAGTGTCATCGGCAAACTTGCTGAGAGTGCAGTCCACACCATCCTCCAGATCATTAATAAAGATATTAAACAAAACCGGCCCCAGGACCGACCCTTGGGGCACTCCGCTTGAAACTGGCTGCCAACTAGACATGGAGCCATTGATCACTACCCGTTGAGCCCGACGATCTAGCCAGCTTTCTATCCACCTTACAGTCCATTCATCCAGCCCATACTTCTTTAACTTGGCAGCAAGAATACTGTGGGAGACCGTATCAAAAGCTTTGCTAAAGTCAAGGAATAACACATCCACTGCTTTCCCCTCATCCACAGAGCCCGTTATCTCCTCATAGAAGGCAATTAGGTTAGTCAGGCACGACTTCCCCTTGGTGAATCCATGCTGACTGTTCCTGATCACTTTCCTCTCCTCTAAGTGTTTCATAATTGATTCCTTGAGGACCCACTCCATGATTTTTCCAGGGACTGAGGTGAGGCTGACTGGCCTGTAGTTCCCTGGATCCTCCTCCTTCCCTTTTTTAAAGATAGGCACTACATTAGCCTTTTTCCCGTCATCCGGGACCTCCCCCGATCGCCATGAGTTTTCAAAAATAATTAATTATAGCCCTTCCTAGGGGCAAATATACCCAGTTGAGAGACCGTCACTAGGTTTAAATCGAGGGGACCATATCCTCTGTTGTCCCTTGTGAAACCTGGGGGGGGGGAGGGGGAGAATTGATGCCACATTTACACTTCCCTCTGCTCCCCCCCCCAGATCATGCATAACCTAGAGCAGCTTCAGCACTGCTCTAATTTGTACTCAGCTGTCACAGCTCCCCTGAAGCCACACAGTAGCTGTGGCTCATTGAAGTACAGCTACATCCCCTTCCCTATGGTCATGCCCCCGAGAGCACCTTGTTGTCCCCATAGAGCATCAGAGACTGCAGCTCACACCAGGGTCCTCACCCCCTTGTCTGTCTCTCCCTTCCCTGCCCTCAGGATCTGGGATCATTTCCTGTAGGGCTCATTCCCCTTCCCCATGTGCTGCTGTCTCTGCTCATGGTGTGTCTCGCCCACAGGCTGCTCTGAACATGCTCACCAAGTGCCAATCCTTGGGGTATAGAGGAGACGGGATCCTGAGCATCGCTGTCCATCCTGGCTGGGTGCAGACTGACATGGGGAGCTCACCCACCTTCACGGTATATACCTTGCTAGGAGAGGCCAGTTGTAGCCTCATGTCATGGGCAGATGTTCATCGTAGGGGGAATGGTTACGCCGTAACCTGTCGCCCCCTCCACTTCCGACCTGTATGGCGGAAAACTGTCGCAATGAGCCTGTCATCGGCTCTCACCTCCTGGGGATTCAGCACTGTGTCCTGGGCATTGATCCCCCTGCTGCCACTTCCTTGGTTCCTCCGGCTCCTGGCATCGCAAAGCAAACGTCAGCAGAGCTGCTGCCATGGGGAGCTGGGAGCTGGTCATCATGGGCACCAGCATCAGGGGACAGTGACCTGGGTTGGCCCCTCATGGTTTCGGCTGGCCCCAGGGAGATCCTGGCCTCACCCATGGGCACCTAGCGGCCTGGACCAGCACCAGGCCAAATCTGATAGTTTCAGACAAATTTTAAGCCCAACTAGACCCAAACCAGTCCAAGAATGTCAAGTTGTTTTGAAACCAGATCCAATCTGAACCTGACACTGCCCCTGAACCTGTGTCTATGCCACTGCTGCCACCTTGTCTTTGGGGCTCGGCCTGGTGGGGGCTTCCCCTTCACACACCCCATGCCAGCCACCTGTCTCCAGCTGCCTCACGCCCGTGGGGTCAGCATGGCAGTGGCTGTATGCCCTGCTCATGCCAGCCACCACCGCCTTGCTGTGCAATGTGTGCTGCCAGGGGAGAGGGGCTGCCAGTAATCAGCACACTCGCTCGACAGCATGCACAGCGCGGTGAGGTGGTGGTGGCCAGCAGGAGCACAGAAATGCAGCCACCACCTCACCAATCCCATGGCAGGAGAAGGTAACGAGAGACCACCAGACCCCAGCCAGAGTGTGTCAGTGTAGTGGGGTGGACACCCGCTCCTGCCTTGAGGGATTGGAAAAGCCCTACAGAGGGCTGGGGCAGGGCAAGGTAAAACCCTGGCTGATTGGGGGAAGTGGCTGCAGCTGGGCCACACCCTAATCAGAGCCCAGATGGCCTGTATAAAGAGGCTGGGAGCCAGGAACTCAAGAGTCTCTCTCTGCCTTCAGAGAGAGATGGGTCTGGCTGCAGGGAGTTAGACAGGGTACCTGTGGTGGAGCAGGGCTGGGGAAAGGCTGGGGAGCTCCAGCCTGGAAAGCCCCAGGCTGCAGCCTAGGAGAAGGCTAAGGGGTACTGGGGGTTGCAGAGGGTAGCCCAGGGCTAGGCCAAGGCAGCAGGTCCAAACCCAACCTTGCCGATGATGAGTGGCCTATACTGCAGTCTGTCCCAGAGAGTGGGGGCTAGTTGGTGACTGGCAGTGGCCTTATTGTGAGGTGGGGTTAGTGGGTGGGGGTTCCCCTGGGAGGGGAGACCTAGCGTGTGTGGGTATTGCCAGGGGCAGCATCCAGAGCAAGGGGCACCGGGGTCCTGGAAGGGACACGGGGGCCAGTGAAGAGGACAAGGTAGATCACCGGCCTGCAGAGGGTGCTCCAGAGGCTGGTGAGCTAATTCCCTGGAAGACCAGCAGGAGGCACCGCAGGGGTGAGTCTGACCTCCTACAGTCAGGTTGTTTTCAGACCCCACCTGACCCAAATCTGACACCTGTAGTTGGGTCCCTTCAGGTTCCAGTTTGGTTGCAAGGCTCTAGATCCCTTCCCCTGGGCCAGCCCCGGAGCCGATCCTGGTCTTTTCCCTGTTCATAAGGTGTCCTTGGCCGCCCCCTAGGGCAAGTTCTTCCCCCTCACTCTCCCTTGCCCTGTGCAGGCCCCGCTGACGGTGGATGCAAGTGTCCAAGGGATCCTGAACGTGCTCCCTACGCTCTCCGAGAAGGACAACGGGGCCTTTGTGAGCTGGGAAGGGAAAGTTCTTCCCTGGTGAGACGCCCCCCGGCCACACGACAGGAGCCCTGGGCCAGGCCATTCCAGTGACTGCGCCATCAGCCGTGCCTGTGTCCTCAATAAACCCACTGTTCTAACGCAGCAGCCCTGCCTGGCCTGTCCTGACAGCCACAGGCTGTGCCACAGGTGGAGCTGCCGTGTGGGGGGAGCTCCATGTGATGGTTCTCACTGGGGAGAGCCTCACTGATTCCTCCCACCACAACCAAAGCCCAGAGCTGGCCTGCGTGGGAGGAATTGGGGGTGGGGGATGGGCTGGATGGAGAAGGGTGAGCGGGTTGCTGGCTGGGAGGGCGGGCTGGGGGTGACTTTGGTGGCCACCAGGCGTGGGAAGAACACCAGGTCGTTCAGGTCCCCAGGGAACATCCTGCAGGAGGGTTTCTCTCAGGCCAACAGCAGCTGGATTTCAAGAGTGTCTGGAGGAGTTGTTAAGGGGTCTTCTTGTCCCAAGTCCTGAAGCCTCAACCCCCCACCCAGGAACAGACACCACACTGAGCAGTCACTGCTGCAGGGAAGAGATCCCAGGGAAACCCCACACTAGTGCAATGTATTGAATTAGCCATGCTGAGATATACAGGGCAACATTCTGTAACCCGGTCCTACCCCCAAAACAACTCAGAGGGCGCTGGGATGAGGGCAGCCAGGAGCTGCTGGGTATATCAGCTCTTTCTCTTCATGGGGTGAGGGACCCCTTGGGGATGGGGGAGCCTTCCCTGTCTGTTGCCTACCTGGTTGGCATGTGCCCAGGGGAAAGACCAGATAGGCCCATTGGTTGGGGAAGGCAGTGCTCCAGGAGGTGGGGGAGGGGTCACACTTTCCCTGGGCATGGAAGGGAGAGCCAGGAGGATCCATAGGGGATGGCTCGCTCATGGAGCCTGAGTGGGCTTTCCATACAGGGCGAGACCAGCCAGGAGAGGGAGAGGCACCAGCACCAAAGGGAGGGTCTTCCCCACAGGCCTACATTCGGGGACTTGGCCCTTCTGGGAGATGAAGGGACTCTACTCTGCACTCGGCAGGAAGGAGCCAAGCTGGGGGACATTCACATGGGGCAGCTGCCACCCTTGGCCCTTTGGTGTGTGTTTGGGGATCACGGTGCTGCCCACATGAGCTGTGGGGTGAAGGGCTGCCTCCGATTCTGTCCCATCTCACCCTCATGTACCAGGCACCTGGTGTCTGGGTTTGTCTGCAGCCAAGGCCCGTGGTGCATGCAGTGACCCTGCTCCGGCACCAGACAGTGCAGATGGCTGCACATCGCACTGCACGGGAGTCTGCTCCAGCAGCGTCTGCTGTCAGGGTGTCACAAGGTCAGGTGTGAGCCCTATCCTGGTGCCAACTGCCTGTGGGTAATCATTAGTGTGGGTGAGTTGAGGGAATGCTGCAGGGAGCTGTCACAGGCCTGGCTACTGGTGCTTGTGAGAACACACTGAGAGAGAGAGGTGTTCAGTGTCTCTTTTTGAACCCTGGAGCCTAACTCTCAATCTTCTGCTCTAACCACTAGACCGCCCTGAGGAGGGGGAGGGGCTGAGCTCTGGGCAGAGGCAGGGCGCTCTGGGCCCTTCACCAAGGTGCATGTTCCCAAAATTACTTGGCCAATATTAGGTATTTTTGAGATAATCTACATTTATGCTAACGTGAACCATTTTCCCCAGCATCCTCTGTACTATACCAGCATCCTCTATACTAAAATTTATTAAAGCCTGTGTGTAAGCTTTTGCTCTTGGAGTACACTAAGATAAAATAGCATTTTGCTGAGGTTTGTGAAAATAATAAACAGCAGATAGGTGTTGCTAGTGTAACCCTTCTTCCCGTCAGAGTTGGCAGCAACAAGGGCTGGGTTCAGTATCTAGGGCAGGGGTCGGCAACCTATGGCACGCGTGCCAAAGACGGCACGTGAGCCGATTTTTAATGGCACGCTGCTGCCTGCTGGAGTCCCGGCAGGCAGCAGCGTGCCATTAAAAATCCGGCCCGGCCCACTCTTCTCTGCCCTCCGCTCCCTCCGCCCTCCCTGCGGGGGCAGGGGGCAGAAGCTTGGTCCTGCCAGCTGCCCTGCCTCTTCCTGTAGTGTGCTGGGTTCCTGCCCCTCCTCTGCCTCTCCGTCCCTCCCTGCCAGCTGATCAGCTGATGGCCCTTGCGAGGGAGGGGATCGGGAAGGAGCAGAGAGTGAGCGTGCTTTCTGCTCCCAGCGGAAGCAGAGAAGAAGTGGGGGCAGGGCCTTGGGGAAGGGGGGGTGGAATAGGGGCATATCCCCTCCAGCCCCCTGCCCTGACCCCCCCCCACACACACCCCAGCCCTCTGCCCTGATCCCCCCCCCTCACACACACCCAGCCCTGAGCCCTGCAGCCCCACACCCCCCCCAGGCCCGTGCCCTGAGCCCTGTGCCCCACACACACCCCAGGCCCCTGCCCTGAGCCCTGTACCTGCCTCACACACACACAGGCCTCTGCTTGACTCCTTCACGACCCCAGCCCTGACTCTGGCACCCCCACACATACCCAGCCCCCCCACCTCCTGCCCTGACACCTGCACCCCCTCACATGCCCCCCAGCCCTCTGCCCTGACTCTTGCACCCCCACACATACCCAGCCCCCCCATGCATCCCCCAAATCCTGACTCTTGCACCCCCCACATCCCCACCCCCACCCTGAGCACCAAATGGGAGCTCCTTCACCCCCCCCACATTCCCACCTGCACCCCTCGTACCAAATGGGAGCTGCCCAGGTAAGTGCCCCACACCCAAACCTCCTGCCCCAACCCTGAGCCCCCTCCCTCATTCTAGCTCCTGGCCAGACCCTTCACCCCCAGCCCTGTGCTCAGTGCACTCCCACCCTCAGCTCAGTGCAGAGAGAGGAAGAGAATGGGCAAGAACCAGGGAGAAGGTAGGTACCCACTGTATGTGGGCAGGGCCGGAACCCCAGACCGGCAGTGGGCTGAGCAGGCCGGCGGCATAAGATCAACATTTTAATTTAATTTTAAATGAAGCTTCTTAAACATTTTGAAAACCTTGTTTATTTTACAATACAACAATAGTTTAGTTATATAATATATAGACTTAGAGAGAGACCTTCTAAAAACATTAAAATGTATTACTGGCACGCAAAACCTTAAATTAGAGTGAATAAATGAAGATTCGGCACACCACTTCTGAAAGGTTGCTGACCCCTGATCTAGGGTTTCCGTTTCAATAACACAATGCAAAACTGGCTCGAGCCCCCGCCCAGTGACCTGGGACAATTACATATCACCCCCTGGGCACCTCTAAGAAGCAATGCTTCCCCTCTCACAAGCACAGAGTCTGTGGGTACGTCTACACTATGAAATTAGGTCGATTTAATAGAAGTCGATTTTTTAGAAATCGATTTGATACAGTCAATTGTGTGTGTCCCCACTAAGCACATTAAGTCGGCGGTGTGCGTCCACAGTATCGAGACTAGCTTTGGAATTTTGGAGTGTTGCGCTGTGGTAGCTATCCCACAGTTCCTGCAGTCTCCACCGCCCATTGGAACTCTGGGTTAAGCTCCCAATGCCTGATGGGTCAAAAACATTGTCGCAGGTGGTTCTGGGTACATGTCTCTCCCTCCCTTCATGAAAGCAACAGCAAAAAAATCATTTCTTGCCTTTTTTCGTGGGTTACCAGTGCAGACGACATACCACGGCAAGCATGGAGCCCGCTCAGCTCACCATCACCATACGTCTCCTGGGTGCTGCTGGCAGACACGGTACTGCAGTGCTACACAGCAGCAGTTCCTTGCCTTTGCAAGTTAGCAAAGATGGTTAGCAGCTGTATTGTACCATCTGCTGCTGTCTCCTGGTTCCTCTGGGGTGGAGTGGTTGGGTGCCCGGAGGCCCCCCCACCGCGTTCTTGGGCATCTGGGTGAGGAGGCTCTGGAACTTGGGGAGGAGGGCGGTTGGTTACACAGGGGCTGCAGTGGCGGTCTGTGCTCCTGCTGCCTGTCCTGCACCTCAACAATACACTGAAGAATATCAGTTTGATCCTCCAGTAGCCTGAGCATTGCTTCCTGCCTCCTCTCATTATGCTGACGCCACCTATCATCTTGATCCTGCCACCTGTCCTCTCGCGTGTCCCTCCTGTCCTCGCGTTCATTTTGTGCTTCCTGCACTCTGACATTATCTGCCTCCACACATTCTGCTGGGCTCTTTCAGTGTGGGAGGACTGCATAATCTCAGAGAACATTTCATCGCGAGTGCATTTTTTTCGCCTTCTAATCTTCGCTAGCCTCTGGGATGGAGATGATACGGGGAGCGTTGAAACATTTGCAGCTGCGGGAGGGAAAAAAAGGGAGAGTAGTATTTAAAAAGACACATTTTAGAGAACAATGGGTAGACTCTTTCACGGTGAACCAAACTGTTAACATTATACATGGTTTCAAACAGCAGCGCCCTCATTTCCCATACCAAGCACCCATTGGGTTGGCCATTTAAAACGGGTTGGCCATTTAAAAGGAGGGGCTGCGGTTTTTGGGTTAACGTGCAGCACAAACCCAACTAACCCCCCCCACACACACACACATACACACCCCCTATTCTCTGGGATGATTGCTTCACCCCTCCCCCCACCGTGTGGTGCACAGCGGGGATGATTTCTGTTCAGCCACAGGCAAAAAGCCCAGCAGGAATGGCCACCTCTGAATATCCCCTTAATAAAATTCCCCTATTTCAACCAGGTGACCATGAATGATATCACTCTCCTGAGGATAACACAGAGAGATAAAGAACGGATGTTGTTTGAATGCCAGCAAACACCGGGACCATACGCTGCCATGCTTTGTTATGCAATGATCCCAGACTACGTGCTACTGGCCTGGCGTGGTAAAGTGTCCTACCATGGAGGATGGAATAAGGCAGCCCTCCCCAGAAACCTTTTGCAAAGGCTTTGGGAATACATCCAGGAGAGCTTCATTGAGATGTCCCTGGAGGATTTATGCTCCATCCCCATACACGTTAACAGGGCAAATTAATCATTAAACACGCTTGCTTTTAAACCATGTACAATATTTACAGAGGTACACTCACCAGATATCCCTTCTCCGCCTTCAAGGTCCAGGAGCCCGCCTTAGGTGGGTTGGGAGGGTACTGGCTCCAGGGTGATAAACAGTTTCTGGCTGTTGGGGAAAACATTTTCTCCGCTTGCATGCTGTGCGCTATCTTCAACGTCCTCCTCATCATCATCTTCCTCGTCTCCAAAACCGGCATCCCTGTTGCGTGAGAATCCATTGACGGAGTCCACGCACAGGGCTGGGTAGTTGTAGGGGCACCCCTTAGAATTGCATGCGGCTCATCATAGAAGTGGCATGTCTGGGGCTCTGACCTGGAGCGGCTGTTTGCCTCTCTGGTTCTTTGGTAGGCTTGCCTGAGCTCCTTAATTTTCATGCGGCACTGCTGTGGGTCCCTGTTATAGCCTCTGTCCTTCATGCCCTTCGAGATTTTTTCAAATATTCCGGCGTTTCGTCTTTTGGAACGGAGTTCGGATAGCACGGATTCGTCTCCCCATACAGCGATCAGATCCAGTACCTCCCGTTCGGTCCATGCTGGAGTTCTTTTGCGATTCTGGGACTGCATGGTCACCTGTGCTGATGAGCTCTGCTCGGTCACCTGTGCTGATGAGCTCGCCACGCTGGCCAAACAGGAAATGAAATTCAAAAGTTCGCGGGGCTTTTCCTGTCTACCTGGCCAGTGCATTGGAGTTGAGAGTGCTGCCCAGAGCGGTCACAATGGAGCACTCTGGGATAGCTCCCGGAGGCCAATACCGTCGAATTGCGTCCACACTACCCCAAATTCAACCCAGCAAGGTCGATTTCAGCGCTAATCCCCTCGTCAGGGAGGAGTACCGAAATCGATTTTAAGAGGCAGAAGGCACGCTTTCAGGGGGCAGGCCGAGAGCTTCTGCAACACATCCATGAAGGCTCTCATGGGCCTCTGGTTCTCGACAACTAACACTGCAAATTGCTCTCACTCCATCACAGAAACTTCCGGTGACTGCGGACGCCTGAACAATGCATCCGCATCTACATTGCTTTTCCCTGATCGGTATTGAATGCTGAAATCATAGCTAGCCAAAGCGGCCACCCATCTCTGCCCTGTAGCATCCACCTTAGCACTTGTTAACACATAGGTCAGTGGATTGTTGTCTGTCCACACCTGGACCTGAGCACCATAAAAGTAGTCTTGACATTTCTCAGTGATGGCCCATTTCAAGGCCAAGAACTCCAGTTTGTGGGTGGGATAATGAGTTTCACTATCAGACAGTCCTCGGCTGACAAAGGCTACAGGTTTACGTTTGCCTTCCACTTCCTGGTACAGGACTGCTCCCAAACCCTCCAAACTGGCATCAGTATGCAGGATAAACGGCTTGCTTGGGTCAGCAAAGACTAGGACTGGAGCATGAGTTAGGCAAGTAATTATTTCTCGAAAAGCTCTTTCACATCCCTCATCCCACCGTGGCCCAAATGGTTCGAAGGGGCCATAGTGTCTCTGCACAGGAGGCTTTGGGGACTTCCCCTTATTCTTGGTCTTAGATTTGTTCTTGCTGGACTGGTATTCCCGGTAAGATCATTCAGAGGTTTTACAACCGTAGCCTAGTTTTTCACAAATCTGTGGTAGTAGCCACTAAATCCAAGAAAGGTCTTGAGTTCTCTGTAGTTACTTGGACATGGCCATGTAGTGAGTGCTTCTATTTTATCAGGATCAGTACTCACACCCTCTTGGGACACAATGTGACCCACATACTTCACTGAGGTTCTGCAGAACTGGCATTTGTCAAATGAAAGCTTCAAACCATAATCCTCCAACCTATCAAGGACTTTAAAAAGTCTTTCTTCATGCTCCTCCAAGGTTCTTCCAAACACAATCATGTCATCCAAATAAACTAACACTTGCAGTAAGATATGCACAAAGCGTATGGATCATCAGGATATTCAGGTACAGGTCCCCAGCCCGTCGTCTGCAGTAATCTGCGAGCACCTTGAAGAAACTGGAGTTGGTCCCTATCAGCACCGACACATCAGAGGTCCCTTTAGGGTCAGGGCATATTAAGGCAGCTGTGTCTACCTCTTCTTTTACCCCAACAATCTCCTCTGGGAATTCCAGGTGCACTATGACATACTCTTGGTAGGGGTATTCATCCATACTGAGGCCACACAGACCAAGGCCAGTCAGTGGCTGTATAGGCAGGTGCCTAAGCATCTGTTGGTAGAATGACTGAAATATAACAGTCACTTGAGATCCAGTGTCAAGCACGGCTTTACACTCCGCCCCTTCGATCCTCACCGTGACCTCTGCTCGGGGCCCTATCAGTCCTGCAGGGATCCCAGCTGGACAGTTTTTTCTGGGGGGATCTTCAAATCCTGCAAGCCTGGGTGGTCCCCGTCCCCATACCCTCTGGCAGTTACCGGATCTCTCCCAACTGATCCTCAGCTTTCCATACACTAAGGAGGGATTTTCTTCATTACGGCACCTGGCAGCACTGTGCCCATCCTGACCACATCAGTAGAAGAAGAATTGTCCTTTCCCCTTCACCTGGGTGGGACAGTGGCTCTAAATGCTGACTTCTCCATCGCCACAGTCTGAGGCTTCTTATTCCTGGAAGTGTTAGCTCGGTCAATGGTGCTTTGCAGCTCAGCTATCTGTTCTGTCAGGACCTGCATTTGTTGGTCAAGTTCCTCTCTGGTGCTCACCATCAGTACACTGGCCATTTGCAGTGGTGTTGTCCTGGCTGGCTTTGATGTTTGGGCTTCCCAAAACTCGCTGGCAACCTGCCTTTCTTCCTCCTCTCTGACCTCTTTTATCAGCTGGGAGTAACTTGGGGGATGTTCCTGTCGTTCTCTTAGCCGGAGATGAAGTAGAATCGGGTTCTGATACTGAGTTCCTCTTACAATTTGAACCAGTCTGGTCTGATCCATCCGCTCAGCAATCACTGGTCCCCTCATGACAGCTCTCTGAAACAGTCTCTCCAGCCTCTGTATATAGGCTGAAGCCTTCTCGCCCCTTTGCTGTCGGGAATCAAGGAACTTACAGTAGCTGTCTTCAGGGCCCTCTATGCTCCCAAAGGTGTGATCAAGGGCCTCTAGGCAGTCCTTCACACTGACCCCAGGGTCGATGAGCTTCAGGGTGCGAATCACATCTAATGCTGGGCCCCTAAGGCTCTCTATTAGACATCTTCGCTTTTCTGCATCGGGTGCAGCCCATTCCTGCAGCATTTCAGTGGTATGCTCCAACCAGGGTTCAAACTCCTCTTCCCCAGCAAATAACATTAACTTACGACAAGAGTTTGACATAGCATGGGACAGCACAACCTTTTCCAATGTTTGCCCCAGTGCTTTTGCCCAATCACTGGTGAGGCTGCGCCCCCTGACCTAGAGGCTACTGAGCTGGGGCCCAACAAATCTGATATATTAGCCATTATACAAACACTAATTTCCTCAAAATATAAACACAATGGTTTCCCAATGCAGTGGAACACTCAACAGGTGCTTGCGAGGGGTACTGACCCAGGGATCCCAGACGAGTCCCCAAAATGTAACCCTTCTGCCCATCTGAGTTGGCAGCAACAAGGGCTGGGTTGAGTATCTAGGGTTTCCATTTCAATAACATAATGCAAAACCGGCTCGAGCTCCCACCCAGTGACCTGGGACAATTACACACCACCCCCCTGGGCGCCTCTAAGAGACAATACTTCCCCTCTCGCAAGCACAGAGTCTGAGTGTAGCAAAAGCCTTTTAATAAAGGAGGGAAACAATGCGGCATTATGTTGGGGAAACACCACAAACAGGATTCACCTCTCCTCCCAGCTTAGTGTCATCTGCAAACTTGCTGAGGGTGCACTCCATCCCATCATACAGATCATTAATAAAAATGTTGAACAAAACCGGCCTCAGGACCAACCCCTGGGGTACTTTGCTTGATACCAGCTGCCAACTAGACATTGAGCCATTGATCACTACCCGTTGAGCCTGAAAATCTAGCCAGCTTTTTATCCACCTTATAGTCCATTCATCCAATCCACACTTTTTTAACTTGCTGGCAAGAATACTGTGGGAGACCATATCAAAAGCTTTGCTAAAGTCAAGATATATCACGTCCACCGCTTTCCCCCTATCCACAGAGCCAGTTATCTCATCATAGAAGACAATCAGGTGGTTCAGGCATGATTTGCCCTTGGTGAATCCATGGTGACTGTTCCTGATCACCTTCCTCTCCTCCACATGCTTCAAAATGGTTTCATTGAGGACCTGCTCCATGATTTTTCCAGGGACTGAGGTGAGGCTGACCGTTCTGTAGTTCCCCGGATTCTCCTTTTCCCTTTTTAAAAAATGGACTCTATATTTGCCTTTTTCCAATCATCCGGGACCTCCCCCAATCACCATGACTTTTCAAAGATAATGGCTAATGGCTCTGCAATCACATTAGCCAATTTCCTCAGCACTCTCGGATGCATTAGATCCGTATCCATGGACTTGTGCATGTCCAGCTTTTCTAAATAGTCCTTAACTTGTTCTTTCACCACTGAGGGCTGCTCACCTACTCCCCATACTGTGTTGCATGTCGCCTTTCAGCCCAGTGTAGTCATATATAACATTGGACCATTGGATACTCAGCACCATAGCAGTCGGTTACACCCTCCAATTTTCATCCACCCCTCCATCCAACAATCCCAGCCCTGTCCCTGTTCCGGGACCCTTCTCATGAGCAGCTTCCATCCAGTAGGTGCAAGCCCTCCTGTGTGTGGGGGCTGTATAGGCGGTTCCTCAAGAGCTGAGAGGGAAGGGGTTTTACTCCCGATATTTCCTAATCCCGAAGGCCGGGGGAGGGCGTGTCTATGGCACATCGTGGATCGGCATTGCCTCAACAAATATCTGAAGAAACTGAGGTTATGCATGGTCTTTCTGGTCTCCATCATTCCCTCCCTGGATCCGGGAGACTAGTATGCCACCCTCGATTTAAAGGACGCTTATTTCCACATCTCCATCTTCCCTGATCACAGGAGCTTTCTCAGGTTTGCAGTGGGTCAATGTGACTACCAATTCACTGCGCTTCCCTTCGGGCTGTCAGCAGCCCCACGGATCTTCATGAAGTGTATGGCAATGGTAGCCGCCTTCCTCAGGCGTTGAGAAGTGCAAGTCTACCCATACTTTGATGACTGACTGATCAAAGGTTGCTGGAAGGCTCAGGCCCAGCAAAGCATCTGTACAGTATGGGCCACCTTTCTGGTGCTAGGTCTATTGATAAATGATAAGAAGTGAACTCTGGTCCTGGTTCAGAGAATAGAGCTCGTTGGGGAAGTGTTCGACTTGACCCAGGCCCAAGCCTCCCTACTGAAGGCCAGATTCCGAGTTATGTGGGATCTGATCTCCGAGGTCACAATCCATCCACTGACAACCGCTTGGGTCTCCCTCAAGCTGTTGGGTCACATGGCGGTATATACCGACATGATGCAGTTCGCAAGGCCCACATGCACACAGGAAGGTTTGTAAGTAAACAGAGCCATTTACAACCAATTATTCTAGTCAGTGGGTGCCATCAAGATTCTAACCCACCATTAAAACATATGGAGTGCAACGTCACAACTGCATCAAAGTTTTACATCAACAAGCAGGGGCTCAATCTTCATCACTGTGCCAGGAGGCCCTTTGGTTGTGGGACTTCTGCATGAAACATGCCATTCACCTTGAGGTGTCACATCTCCCAGGAGCCCAAAATGCACTAGGGGATCATCTTAGCAGATCCTTTTCCTCTCACCACAGGTGGGCTCTTCACCCGGATGTTGTCAGTGTCATCTCCTACAAGGGGGGTCTCCCCAGCTGGTACTGTTCACCACAGACATAACAGGAAATTCCATCAGTTCTGTTCGCTGCATGGGCACAGCATGGGCGCTCTCTCTGATGCTTTCCTGCTTTCATGGGCAGACTGCCTACTATATGCCTTCCTACCAATCCCCTTGGTTCACAGGGTCCTCCTAAAAATCAAATGGGACAAGGCGAAGGTTATCCTGATATGCCATACCAGCACTGGTTTATTATGCTTCTGGACCTCTCAGTGGCAGCTCCACTCATGTTCCCATCTCATCTGGACTTGATTTCACAAGACCACGGCCGGTTGCTTCACCCGAACCTTGCCTTCCTGCACCTGATGGCATGGTTACTGCGTGGCTGAACCCTGAAGATCAGGCCTGCTCGTAACAGGTTTGGCAAGTCTTTCTAGGTAGCAGAAAGCCTTCCTTCAGGGCTACCTACCTGGCCAAGTGGAAATGTTTCACTTGTTGGGCCTCCAAATGGAATCTCTCTACATCCTGGTCTTCTCTACAGTTTATCTTGGACTATCTGCTCCACCTAAAATATCAAGGTCTGGCAGAGGGGCATTGCTGGCACATGCTAGCTGGCACCTTCAGCGCCCAACTAAAACCTCTCCAGCGCATCATCAAGGGTCTACAACCTATCCTGAAGGACAATCCCTCACTCACACAGATCTTGGGAGACAGGCCAGTCCTTGCTTACAGACAGCCCCCCAACCTGAAGCAAATACTCACCAGCAACCACACACCACACAACAAAAACACTAACCCAGGAACCTATCCTTGCAACAAAGCCTGATGCCAACTCTGTCCACATATCTATTCAGGGGACACCATCATAGGACCTAATCACATCAGCCATACCTTCAGAGGCTCGTTCACCTGCACATCTACCAATGTGATATATGCCATCATGTGCCAGCAATGCCCCTCTGCCATGTACATTGGCCAAACCAGACAGTCTCTATGCAAAAGAATAAATGGACACAAATCAGACATCAAGAATTATAACATTCAAAAACCAGTTGGAGAAAACTTCAACCTCCCTGGTCACTCGATTACAGACCTCAAAGTCGCAATACTCCAACAAAAAAACCCGTCAAAAACAGACTCCAACGAGAAACTGCAGAATTGGAATTAATTTGCAAACTTGACACCATTAAATTAGGCTTGAATAAAGACTGGGAGTGGATGGTTCATTATACAAAGTAAAACCTATTTCCCCTTGCTAATTTTTTCCCCTTCTGTTACTCACACCTTCTTGTCAACGGTTGGAAATGGGCCATCCTGATTATCACTACAAAAGTTTTTTTCTCCTGCTGATAATAGCCCACCTTAACTGATTACTCTTGTTATAGTTAGTATGGCAACACCCATTTTTTCATGTCCTCTGTGTGAATATCTATCTTCCTACTGTATTTTCCACTGCATGCATCCGATGAAGTGGGTTTTAGCCCACGAAAGCTTATGCTCAAATAAATTTGTTAGTCTCTAAGGTGCCACAAGTACTCCTCATTCTTTCATCTATTAAGGTTCACTTGGCAGCCATCTCAGCTTTCCTCCCTCCAGCACATCACAGATCAGTGTTCTCCCACGAGATGATGACCAGGTTTCTCAAGGAGCCGGAAAGACTCTACCCTCAGGTTTGTGATCCGATCCTCCCATGGGATTTAAACCTGGTCCTGTTGAGGCTAACAGGACTTCCCTTTGAGCAGTTAGCATTGTGCCCCATACTGCTTCTCTCCTGCAAGGTCACCTTCCTGGTGGTGATCACCGCAGCCAGAAGGGTCTCTGAGATCAAAGCCCTGATGTCAAAACCCCCTTAAATGGTGTTCTTCAAGGACAAGGTCCAGCTGCACCCCCATCCGGCCTTCCTACCAAATGTGGTGTCGCAATTCCACAACAACCAGGACATTTTTCTACCCGTCTTCTTTCCAAAACCTCACAAGACCGCTGAGGAATGTCGGCTTCATACATTGAATGTTAGGCAGGCCCTCGCCTTCTATATTGAGAGAACTAAGCCCTTCTGCAAGTTCATGCAACTCTTTGTAGCAGAAGCGGAAAGGATGAGAGGAGTACATGTTCCCTCTCATTTTTCCTGTCCATGTGCAGAATGAATTTTGTTATGTGCACCATATTTAGGTAATGTGCAGATGTGCGCCACCAGTAGAAACAAAAAATTTAGATATAATATAAGTTTTTTTTTAAAAGTTATCATAGGGATAAGTCCAGCCACTCCAGCCAGGACAGGTTAGGCATTTTAGAACTCACTACTCAAGGAATTAAATTTAAGCATAAGTGAGAAATAAAAATTATGAAATGCATAGACCAGTCAAGACACTTTGAAAGAAGTATCAAATAACAACAACAACAATAATAAAAGTATATGTTGGGAGGTGAGTGTGAATGACAGTGTGTGTGTGTGACAGAGAGACAGAGACACACACTGTGTGTGTGTGTGTGAGAGAGAGAGAGAGAGAGAGAGAGATTCTGTGCATGTGTGTGTGAGAGAGACAGACACACTCTGTGTATGTGTGAGAGTGAGACAGACACATAGAGTGTGTGTGTGTGTGTGACAGAGAGAGACATGCGCTGCCCCTGTAAGTACGCTGCCCTTTTAATTAGATTGGCATGCAGCAGTCTGAAGCCTGCTTGTTCAGACACAGCAACAGCTGCCAGCAAGCTCCCTCTGTCCTGAACCCTGTCCTGAGCCCTGTCGTGTCCCCCGCTCTGTGGAGATGGAGTACAGAGGTGGGGGGAGGGGGACACCCTGACATCAGTGCCCCCCTCCCCTGCTCTGCACAGCAAGCAGGAGGCTCCCGGGAGCAGCTGGCCAGGGGCTCCAAGGCAGAGGGCAGGAGCAGCATGGCAGTATGGGGAGGGACACCTGAAGTGCGCAGCACTTTATAGCCTGCTAAGCAGCTGCCTGGCTGCACAGCTTAGAGAGAACTTAATACCTGTGTCATCCCAAAGAATCTCATCCCGGATAACCGCCTGTATCCAAGCTTCCTTGGATCCACCTCCGGCCATCGTGACTGATCATTCCTTGAGAACTCAGGCTTTGTCAGCAGCATTCCTCACACAGGTACCAATCCATGACATCCGCAGAGCCGCAACATGGTCATCTGTTCATATCTTCGCGTTCCACTACGCCATCACCCAATGGGCCCATGATAATACCAGTTTTCTGGGGACCAATGTTGCAATCAGTACATCCATGAACTCCAAGCCCACCTCCGGGGGTTCTGCTTGTGAGTCACCTAGCATGGAATTGACACAAGCAAGCACTCAAAGAACAAAAAGTGGTTACTAATCTTTCGTAACTGTTGTTCTTCAAGATGTGTTGCTCATGTCCATTCCATGACCCACCCTCCTACCCCTTTCTTGGAATTATCAGCAAGAAGGAACTGAGAGAGTCCAGGGTCGGTGGCGCACCTTATACCGGTGCATACACACGCAACTCCAGAGGGTGCTAGAGCCGTTCCTACTCATAGCACTGAGGGGAAAATTCCTGCAAAATCTCTCTGCACACGACATGCACACACCTAGCATGGAATGGCATGAGCAATACATCTCAAAGAACAACAGTTACGAAAGGTTAGTAGCAATTTTTTTTAAATGTCCTCATACTAGTACTGCTAGATGCACTGAAGCCATGGGCAATGCAGGACCAAGTAGTAAGAAACAAATGAAGAACAGACAGATTGACAAAAGTTAGATTGATTTTGGTTTCATGCAAGTTAGTGATGGATGACCGCAATGCATTGTATGCTTACGAATCTTATCAAACGAAGCAATGAAACCTGTAAAATTGAAATGACACCTCACAACAAGGCACCTGGAATATATAGATGAATCCAGAGCCTTTTCTTCAATGAAAGAAAGAAGAATAAATTGACAGAAAACTCTCAAATGACAAACATAACATCAGTTCTGGAAAAAGCTCTTAAAGCTTCCTTCTTAATAGTGTTTCAGAGTGCAAAGAGTGAAAAATCCCATACTACTGGAGAAGAACTGATTCTTCCAGCTGCTGTAGAAATGTGCGCAGTGATGGTAAGAGAAGAAGCAGCAAAGAAACTTAAAGCCGTATCACTTTCTAATGACACACTTAGTAGGAGAATTGAAGAGCTTTCAAATTATGTAAAATGTCAACTAATCAAAAGGCTACATACATGTGAACAGTGTGCAATTCAGCTTGATGAGACAACTGATTTTGGCAGTGCAGCACAATTATTAGTTTTTGTTTATTATGTTTGGCTGGGGGAAATTTTGGAAGATTTTCTTTTTTGTCAGGAGTTACCAGAACGGACAACAGGTCAGGAAACATACAGATTATTGGAGGATATCATGAAAGCTGAATTGGGAGAAGTGTGTTGCTGTTTGTACAGACAGTGCTGCCGTTATGACAGGCAATAGGAGTGGGGTTGTCGGAAGAATACCAGGCATAATCTCACAGGTAATTGTAACACACTGTATGTTGCATCACCAGGCCCTTGCATCAAAGAAAATGGAACCCGAATTACATCATGTGCTAAATGCAGTTATCACAGTTGTGAATTTTATAAAGTCCCAGCCTTTGAATTCACGCTGCAACATTCTATACATTGGGGGTGTGTGTCCTGTAACCCCCATATTTCTCATTTAAATATAATTGTGATCTTGCATATAAAGCATGCCATGTAAAGTATCAAGAGAAAGGTTATGATCTGGTGAAAGTCACTGTTCTATCTAAATATGTATATCATTAGTGCATATGAAGTTATGAGATTGTGTTGTATGGTTGTCAGTAAAACATGCTGTAAGTTGGGGAATTGGCCAGATATTAGCTCCTGTCATAAACATACAGCTAAGGGTAGCATAAAATCCCTCCTTACCTGTAAAGGGTTAAGAAGCTCAGATAACCTGGTTGGCACCTGACCAGAAGGACCAATGGGGAAAGAAGATATTTTCAAATCTGGGGGGGGGGGGAAGGCTTTGTTTTGTGCTCTGTGGGTGTTCTCTCAGGAGACAAAGGGAGAGACCAAGCAAGTAATCCAGCTCCTACTGAAACGATACATCTAATATTACAGAAATAGTAAGGAAATGCGTTAGAGTATCTTTTGTTTTAGCTTGTGAATTTTCCTGGTGCTAAGAGGGAGGTTTATCCCTGTTTTTGTAACTTTAAAGTTTTGCCTAGAGGGGAAATCCTCTGTGTTTTAAATCTTTTTGTTACCCTGTAAAGTTATCTTCCATCCTGATTTTACAGAGGTGATTCTTTTATCTTTTTTAAAAATAAACATCTTTTAAGAACCTAATTGTTTTTCAGTGTCCTAAAGACCCAGGGGGTTTGATCTGTGCTCACTTTGTAACCAATTGGCTAGGATATTATTCTCAAGCCTCCCCAGGAAGGGGGTGTAGGGTGTTTGGGGGGATATTTTGGGGGAGGTAGTGCTCCAAGTGGCCCTCCCTGAATGTTTGTTTAAATCACTTGGTGGTGGCAGCAATACCAAGGCAAGGAAGGAATGTGTGCCTTGGGGAAGTTTTTAACCTAAGCTGGTAGAAATAAGCTTAGGGGGTCTTTCTTGCGGGTCCCCATATCTGTACCCTAGAGTTTAGAGTGGGGAGGGAACCCTGACAGCTCCCCAGAGACAACAGCAAGGAAAGTAACCAACGCCCGGGCTGGTGTCAAACAGCCATTGTCCAGCAAGGGTGTTACAATTCAATGACTCACCGGCATGAGGCCACTCCAGGGGAATTGCTCAACTCATTAATGCCCAACAGACATGCCTGGACTGTGTTCTCCAAGCACATGGGACTGAAGGTATAAAACAGAACACAGAGGCTCCATGCTTGGCCTTTCTCCTGCTCCCACCTATGCTGCAAGCAACAAAGACACTCAGAAGACTGAAGACTCCAACCGAGGAGACTGGCCCAGGTTTAAGGCACAGCCTGTGTATTAAGGACTGCAATATCCAGTGGGGTAAGAAAAACTGCTTAATCTAGATGTTGCCCAGTCTAATAGGGTTAAGAGTTTAGGCTGCATGCTTATATTTTATTTTACTTTGGTAACTAACTCTGACTTTTTGCCTATCACTTAATATCACTTAAAATCTATCTTTTTAGTCAATAAACTTATTTTACTGTTTATCTTTACCAGTGAGTTTGCCTGAAGTGTGTGGCAAATCTGCTCAGGTTTGCAAAGGCTGGTGTATATCCACTTTCCAATGATGAAGTGGTGAACCAATTAGTAAATTTGCAATGCTCCTGAGGCACAGTGCTGGGAGTTGGGGGAATTTGGCTGGTGCCTTTCTCTGTGAGATTCATGAGTGGCTCTGGTAGCATTCATGCAATCTGGTTGGGTGTGGGGCTCCACATGCTGTTGTGCTGAATGATAACAGCACCTGGAGGGGCTTGCTGCTTGTCACTAGCAAAGCATTGTGAGAGACAGTGCAGGTTGGAGAGTTGGGAGGGGCGCAGCGGTCCCACATCCCAGGCTGCACCCCGGGGATCCCATCACAGTGGGCTGGGCCACAAGGTGAAGCAATACCCCGGTGTGTCTCCTGTGAGTGAGTCATTGAGTTGTTTGGGGGTTACAGGATGCTCCTCCAATGTTCAGAATACCGCACATGCCTTTTTGTAAAGCTGTGTTTAGAAATGGGTGCAGGACATGACAAATTATTGTTTCATATGGAATTGCATTGGCTATCTTGTGGCAGAGTGTTGGAAATAGTTTTTGAGCTTTGTAAAGAGCTGCTGGGTTTTCTTTCTGTGCACAATCCCAAGATCCCCACAAACATTTCTGACCTGCTAGGGATCGCGAAGCTTGCATACCTTGCAGACATTTTTAACTTGTTGAATGCATGAAACCCGTCCACACAAGGGGGCAATACAAGCATACTTGAAGTTCATGACAAGATTGCAGCATTTCAGAAGAAAGTAGAGATTTGGAAATCTAGACTGAGCAGTGGAATCTCAGATATATTTCTGCTACTTACAGAATTTCTGGATACTAACAGCATGACAATGAATTTTTTAGTGTTTACCTTAAAAATATAAACATGGAGGAATATGACTAGGTTCAGGATATGTTCTCAACTTTTGCTATAATGTCAGCTTGCTGTATGATTGGAAAATCAAAACAGGAGCTGCTCGAACTATCCTGTGACGCACACTGAAAATTAAGTTTCAGGAACAGACACCTGGCCAGTTTTGGCCAACTGTTGCTATGGAGTACCCAGTTTTAGTTACAGAAGCAATGAAAGTTTTGCTACCTTTCCCAACAACATATATTCTGCCATGACAGATATGGAGACAAAGTTCAGGTCCCGACAGGAAGTGGAGAATGATTTAGGAGTTTGCTTGTGAACCATCACCCCATAGATAGACTCTGCAGTAAGAAGTAGGCACACCCATCTCACTGTTATCTGTCAGTACTCTTATACTATTTTTTTCTTAAAGCATTTCTAACAGTATGTGTTTATATGAAGTACACATATACTTTTGTCAATCAGTTTCTCAGTCAGGGGTCCATGATTAACGTTGCATTTGAAAGGGGGTCCGTCAACAAAAGAAGTTTTGAGAACCTCTGATCTATCAAAGTTAGCTAGTTCTGAGTAGCACTCAAAGTTAGGATTAAAGTTAGACAAGACAATAGAACAAAAATTAACCATTAAATAATAAACTTTCACAAAGATGTAATAACATACAGTAGAATTCCAGATTTTAGGAAGTACACAGCAAGACATTTATGATTTCAAGGTTAGTTCTTTGAGCAACAACAAAGTAACTTTAGTAAGCCAGGTGACAATTAGATCAGCCTTAATATACAAGCTTCAAATAATATCTCTTTACAATCATAGTGCACGCTAGGTGAAAAACAGATAACTGAATTAGGCATCAAGCAACTAAGGATATGTCTACACTACAACTTTTGGTCAACATAAATTATATCAGTATACAGCCACTGTCTTTTGTAGATCACTTGGGCACAAACACACTTGGCTGCATGCGTCAGTAGTGCACATCCTCTCCACGAGGGGTTGTGTCAATGGAAAATGCAGTGCACTATGGTATCCTAGTGTGTCCATGCCATTGTCTGGCTCAGTGCTTTGTTGGATATCAACAATTTGCCCAGGGATTTCTGAGACCAAGTGATCAAGTTCCCACAATGCCACTTTCTCCATCCCATTATGTTTATTCCATCCCATAATTTTCATGCTATTCTTAAAACTCCGGTAGTCTTGCTTGCCACTTTTCAGTTTTTGCCATGTTTCTGGCAGAAGTATGGACCCTGCACAGCTCAGCACAATTCTGATTACCGTTGCTAATACAGGACGCACGATTCTTCTGTATTTGTGGAACTTCAGTGAGTACGCCCACAACTAGTGGCATGAGAAAGAAGAAGAGCTGTCCAACAACGACTGGATGCTGATGGACATAGAGAATAAAAATATCAGGTTGCTGCTGGCATTCACGGAGCAGCTCCATATGGTGGATCACCACTACTGGATCCAATAAACTAGCATTGATTGGTGGGATTACATCATAATGCAGGTTAGAGATGAATGGCTGCAGAACTTTCGGCTGTAAAAGGGCATTGCTGGATCGGTTTGCTGAGCTCACCCAGACCTCCAGAGCAGGAAAACCAGAATGAGAGCTGCATTGTCAGTGGAAAAGCAGTTTGGAGTTGGAAATCCCACAGTGTGGGCCGCTATCATCCAAGTGTGCAAGGCCATTAAGCATCTCCTGCCGTACAAGACTGTAACTCTCAGCAGTGTGCAGGAAAGAGTGGATGGATCGATAACAGTGGAATTTCCGAACTCCAGTTGGGTGATCAACAGGACACATCTTGCTATTCTGGCACCAACTCAACTTGCCAGTGAGTACATAAACTGAAAGGGATATTTTCCCATGGGTATGGAAGCACCGGGGATCCCAAGGGATGCTTCACTGACATCAGTGTGGGCTGGCTGAGGAAGGTGCATGACGCTTGCATCTGTAAGAACACAGGACTTTTTCCAAAAGCTACAAGCAAGGACGTTCTTCCCTGACTAGTGCATTCCCACTGGCAATGTTCTAATGCCAAAAGTGATTCTGGAGGACCCAGCCTATCACTTCCTCCCCTGGCTCATGAAACCATACACTGATCACCTTGACAGCACCAAAGGAAAAGTTCAATTTCTGGCTCAGCAGGTGCAGGATGACTGTTGAATGTGTTTTTGGTAGACAGAAGCGTGCTGGTGCTGATGCTGTTTACTCACTATATTGGATCTTAGTGAGGTAAATTTTCCCATTGTGATAGCTGCATGTTGTGTACTGCATCATGTCTGTGAGGTGAAGTGGGAAAGGCTACCGGCAGGGTGAAAAGGCAAAGTGGACCAGATTTCTGCGGAATTTGAACAGGTGGACATAAGGGATATTAGAAGAGCCAATCATGGAGCTATAAGCAGAGGGAGCACCTGGCATCGATCACTGTCGGAAGACAGGATACTGGGCTAGATGGACCATTGGTCTGACCCACTCTGGCCATTCTTATGTTCTTATGAAGCTTTAAAAGAACATTTAAGTTGTCAGCCACAGTAGTGTTGTGTGATGCTTTCATGAACTAGGGTCTCTTCGTGTGTACCAGGGCCGGCTCCAGGCACCAGCTTGCCAAGCAGGTGCTTGGGGCGGCCACTCTGGAGAGGGGCGGCATGTCCAGCTATTCGGCGGCAATTCGGCGGACGGTCCCTCACTCCCACTTGGAGCGAAGGACCTTCCGCCGAATTGCCACCGCAGAGCGCGATCGTGGTTTTTTTTTTTTTTTTTTTTTTTGCCGCTTGGGGCGGCAAAAACCCTGGAGCCGGCCCTGGTGTGTACAGAGCTTAAACGGTGTGTTATTGACTCCCAGTGTGAATTTTGTAATGTGGCAGTTATGCTTGGTGTAGACTAATAAATATTCACTTGGGTTTCCAAAAAGAGAACTTTATTGCATGCAAAAAACAGGAAATAATGTTCAAATGAAAATATGCTTCTTTCTTTCTCTTCCTGATCAGGGAACGGTTCAGCAGGCATGGAGGGGGGTCACCACATGAAAGGCTTCTGAGTAAAACAGATGGATACAGCATTCGCTTTACAGTCACAGTTACATTATTCCCTTAAAGACCTTTGATAAGAAATGAAAATTGTCACATTAGCTTTGAAGCACCTTGTTTACAGCACCACTCTGCACCTCAAGCCATAGTGAGTATGGACTAGTGGCAGGGGAACGGGGAACTGTTGCAGGTTTAGATACTGGGCACCTTGTCTCTGGATATAGGGAAAATCCAGTGAGTATTTCCACTATTTTCACAGGCTGTGGTGATTTTGGCTGATACCTCACTGAGTCCTGAGGGTGATGAAGGCACAGAGAATGTAGCTGCTATTGGTGTTCCAAAGCTAATAGTCTATTTATAACAGTGGTGCTAGCGGAACATATCACAGAGTGGCATGGGAATGTCATGGGGGAAGAAACAAGGCCACCATCCCTGAAATGTTCAGGAGAGGATTGCAGAGTATCTCCATGAAAGTTCCTCAAGATTACTTGAGAGAACAAAAGGAACATTCCTGTTCAGATAAACAAAGTACTCTCTATGGGGAGAATTGTGTCCCTCCCTCATCTACCCAACCTAGCCAAAAAGAAAAAGTGGACTCCGCCTCTATTTCTTTCTTCTGACTCCATCCAAGCACAGGACAGTGATCTGATGTGGACTGTGTAATTCAGAGTGCCATACCAATTTTTAAAAATGTATTTTATAACATTATACATGTAACCCTTCTGCCCATCTAAGTTGGCAGCAACAAGGGCCGGGTTCTGTATCTAGGGGTTCCGTTTCAATAACACAATGCAAAACCGGCTCGAGCCCCCACCCAGTGACCTGGGACAATTACATACCACCCCCCCGGGTACCTCTAAGAGGCAATACTTCCCCTCTCGCAAGCACGGAGTCTGAGTGTAGCAGAAAATGTTTAATAACATGAGGTAAACGACATCAGCATAAAATTGGAAAAACACCACAAACAGGATTCATAACACAAACCATGAGCAAAACCCACCCCAGCAAATTGGGCTGTGTCCTTTCCCTTTGGTTCTTGAATCCAGCAACCCAAAAATCACCCAGAGTCCCCAAAGTCCAACACCCCCAAAGTCTCTGTCCCTGGTCAGTGCAGCCCCAGAGTAAAAGGGGGGGGCACGCAGGGTGTTAAGGGGCACCTTACGTGATCCGAGGCTGGCCAGCCGTCTGTTTCTCCGTGGGGGTTCCGCCGCAGCCTTTACCACGAGCCAGTCCACTTTCCTGCCATCCCACGAACTGCTCCACTCTACAAGCTGCTCCGCTCCACTCCGCTCCACTCACCGACCTGTGAGCCGTTCCAGCCGTCCCCACAAACAGCTCCGCTCGCCATTCCTTGGGCTACTCCAACCGGCCCCGCAAGGCTCCACGCCGCTCGCTGCTCCTCCAGTCGTCCCCACAAATTGCTCCGCCAGCTGCTGAGCAATATAGCTTCAGGCTTCCCCACTAGTTAACACAGCACTCGGTGATCTCAGCTCTTAATAACTTTAGCTCTTCTGTGATTTCAGCTCTTAGCAATTTCAGCTCATAGTATAGTAGGGGAGCCCCAGTGCTGGTGCACCATTGGCCCAAAGTGAATTCAGCTCAGCAGCCTGTAACTAGACTCCTAAGGGAATCAAAGTTAGCTCTGACATTCAACAGTGGAGAGAGGAGGTGGTGCAATTGGTGTTTCAAACCCTCAGAGGGGGCCCATACCATCAGGTACAAATACCTGTCCCCATCCTCTCTCAATTCGCTGGGTTTTGTAACCCATGCCCCTTGTCAAGCAAGTGCTACTTAGGTAATGGTGAAGGACTCACTCAGTCCTTCTGTCATACAACAGTTCCACTGGCCTTGATTCACAGAATCAGGGTAACAAAACTTTATTCTTCCTACCCCAATAATAGAGAAACTGGGGATCCCACACCAGCCAAAGTAACCACTTTAAAATAAAAAATAAAAAAAAATATTTTTAATTATTATATAATTAAATAATTATTTCAGTTGCTGTGTTTCATGCCAGGCGAGTGGGTGTGCCTATGCAAACAAGATCAGCCCCTGGAGTTCTTTTCCACACTCGCCATAATTCACCACCAGATGTCAGGGTAGAGCTCATCCTGACTCTGCTTACATACAAGCAAAGGGATCATTCACAAGTCAATGCCTTTGTTCTCTAAATGTGTGGATAGGTTGGGTGCCATTTTTAATAGGGAAGAAGGGCGGAGGGGAGGAGGGAAAGAGAGGAGGTTCAGGGCAACAAAAAGGTAAAAAATGCTTACAAGGAAAAATGTATGTATAAACTTACCCAAATGCCCGTCCCCTTCATTAGCAGGCATATCAGCACTCACCTGGAAGGACTGACTTGACTCTGGCGAAGTCTGAAACAGCTCCTGACTCACTGCCTGGTTTGTGTCTCCTTCCCTTCAAAGCACAGAAATTCCCTATGGACTCTTTTAGCAGTAAACATTGATTTTAAAATCTTCTTATGCTTTTGATTAGATTAGATTTTCTCACCCTTCATTCTGGTGTTCAGGGAGTCTCTTGGTGTGGTGAAAATTTCTTCTGGGTACCTTTTGGTCTTCAGGAAAGCTCTTTCTTCCTCAAGGCTACTTATAGTTAGAACTTTGGATGTTATGGTACCAAAACCAAATTCTTGTCCATAAACAACTTTTAGTTAACAAAAGTTCCCTCTTGGGAGAGTAGAATTATTGAACATTTCTAATATGTATCGGTTCGGCTCATCTGGGTCAGGATCAGGACACCTCTGCATTTAGGACCTCTGGAGTTTTAAAGGAAGATAGTTGGATGTCTTTGATAAAGATGAAAGATGAACTGGATTGCTTCAATGAAGAGAACAATTAATGTGATTTGGAACCATTTTTTAACAGCATCTTTCCATTCAGTTGTAGTGTGGGCTGACACAGTTCCAAAATGGGACCAGTTTATTGATGTTGGCATCTCTTTATTGGCATTCCCAAAATCTTGGGAGGTAACCATCTCTGATTTACACCTGATATATTTATTTCTTGGACAGGTCAAAGTGTCATTGCACATCTCCTACTCATCCAGTAGATGGGGCACCTATGCTATAGAAAAACTCATCTTTTCAAGGATTTGAAGCCTTTTCTTGGAGCACTTTAATTTCTTAATTAGCATTGTTAATTAAAATATATGCTAACAGAATTGTTTGAAAAGTCTTTTAGCTCCATTTTCTGTTGTCAGTTTTTCTTGAATCATTCAACAACAGTATGAAAGTTTTCTCATATTTTCTATAACTGGGCGATAATCATATTTTCTGGTTTTACTTCATTTTGAAGTTTAAAGTTTATCCTTCTTTCTTCCAGAGCAAGATGTTCTGACACCTTCTGTCAAGTCACTTAAGGGACACTGGTTAGGTTTAACATGTTTATGTATATTCTTACTTTCTAACTAACTCTTGAATACAACAATTGAAACAATTGTAGAAAAATCTAGATGACTTTCTATCATTTAGGCTACTTACTTTTTGCAGTTGACCAAGCTTGTAATAGATCATTTAACTTTTGGAAACATCCTACTAGGGCAAGGCCCTAAGAGTTTATACTGCACCTGCCTGGGGCTCTAGAGGTGTTACCATACTACAAATAATGAACTAGAAACTGACTTTAAACAGGAATGAAACTGACACTTTCAAGTCACGTTCACAGTATTGCCAACCCCAAATGCTCCAAAATCATGTCAGGCTCACCAAAAATCATGCGATTGGCTTAAAAATCATGATATTATGTAAAAATAAAAAGATGTTGTGTTCTTTTTATTTGCCTTCTGCTTTTTGAGCCTTTAGGGTGCACTTGGGTCACATTTTAAGGCTTTCTCCACAGCCACAAGGGCTAGAAACTTACTTTTTTCTTTAAGAATGAAGGCTGAAATCATCACATATCCACTTGACTCCAAGAGATGGGGATTTAAGGAAAACAATAATTATCTTGAGACTCATGACAAAATGATGAGAGTTGGCAACATTGCTTTCACTTCTGTTTAAAGATTAGTTACTTTCCAGAAGGCGCTTAAACACAACACGACAGTGATTGAGTTGCAGGTCTCACAGGAGAATATTTAAAAACAAACACCAAGAAAATTCCACATTTTAAAGTTGAAAAAAAAATTGAGTCTTCTGAGGTATCTCAGGGCCACTGCAGGCGGGAAAGGAAAATAAACAGGCACAGGAGCTCTGGGCAGCTCTTCCTCTTGGAAAAAAAGTTAGAGGGTCAAATCTTCCAGGACTTAATCAGGTAAAACTTCTATTGCTGTCAGTGCCTCCACTCATAGAGATTAACATATGCTCAATAACTATGCACCTCATACTCATCTGAGCCATCTTATCCAGGACTACACATTTTGTAAGCATTGGCTCAGGGACTATATTTTCTGACATCTTCTGAATAGTGCTGGGCACACAGATGATCCCCAGTGAATAATACAGATCATGAGAATAATCGTCGACTTTGTGGACTTTGTGGATGCAATTTCCATTCTTTTTTTCTGGAATTGGCCTGAATACAGCCGAAACCCTAAGAATTTGAGGCATAAACACATCTGATATTCACCTGACACTTTCTCATTCCTTCCTTTTCTCAAACTCAGAACAAAAAAAGGGAAAACAAAATGGCTTTCAGTAAAATCACAGAGCAGCCATTGCTCTACAACCCAGCCACCCATTGGGGGCTGTGATCTGCTCTCATCTGACTCTTGTTCTCTCTCTCTGTCTTCATCCTTTCTCACTTAAGTGCTGCTTTTCATGATGTCAACCATGACATCCTTCCCAGTTGCCTGGGACCGTTTCCTGGAGTCTCAGACAACTGGCCTCTTTTTTTGCAGCATGCAGCACAGAGATAGGCTGGTCCAGTGGATAGGGTGCTAGCCCTGAGAGACCTGAGTTCTTTTCCCTATTCCGTCCATGGACTTCCGGTATGACCTTAGGCCAGTGCCTTAGGGACAGAATTTCAAAGGGTTTTAGCAACAGAGAGTCCTGTGGCCCCTTATAGACTAACAGATGTAACCCTTCTGCCCATCTAAGTTGGCAGCAACAAGGGCCGGATTCTGTATCTAGGGGTTCCGTTTCAATAACGCAATGCAAAACCGGCTCGAGCCCCCACCCAGTGACCTGGGACAATTACATACCACCCCCCTGGGTACCACTAAGAGGCAATACTTCCCCTCTCGCAAGCACGGAGTCTGAGTGTAGCAGAAAATGTTTAATAACATGAGGTAAACGACATCAGTATAAAATTGGAAAAACACCACAAACACAAACCATGAGCAAAACCCACCCCAGCAAATTGGGCTGTGTCCGTTCCCTTTGGCTCTTGAATCCAGCAACCCAAAAATCACCAAGAGTCCCCAAAGTCCAACACCCCCAAAGTCTCTTGGGTCCAGCAACCACCCAAAGTCCCCAAAGTCCAACAACCCCCAAAGTCTCTGTCCCTGGTCAGTGCAGCCCCAGAGTAAAAGGGGGGGGGCACGCAGGGTGTTAAGGGGCACCTTACGTGATCCAAGGCTGGCCAGCCGTCTATTTCTCCGTGGGGGTTCTGCCGCAGCCTTCACCATGAGCCAGTCCACTTTCCTGCCATCCCACGAACTGCTCCGCTCTACAAGCTGCTCCGCTCTGCTCCACTCCACTCCGCTCACCGACCTGTGAGCCGTTCCAGCCGTCCCCGCAAACAGCTCCGCTCGCCGTTCCTTGGGCTGCTCCAACCGGCCCCACAAGGCTCCACACCGCTCGCTGCTCCTCCAGTCGTCCCCACAAATTGCTCCGCCAGCTGCTGAGCAATATAGCTTCAGGCTCCCCCACTAGTTAACACAGCACTCAGTGATCTCAGCTCTTAATAACTTTAGCTCTTCTGTGATTTCAGCTCTTAGCGATTTCAGCTCATAGTATAGTAGGGGAGCCCCAGTGCTGGTGCACCATTGGCCCAAAGTGAATTCAGCTCAGCAGCTTGTAACGAGACTCCTAATGGAATCAAAGTTAGCTCTGACATTCAACCGTGGAGAGAGGAGATGGTGCAATTGGTGTTTCAAACCCTCAGAGGGGGCCCATACTATCAGGTACAAATACCTGTCCCCATCCTTTCTCAATTCACTGGGTTTTGTAACCCATGCCCCTTGTCAAGCAAGTGCTACTTAGGTAATGGTGAAGGACTCACTCAGTCCTTCTGTCATACAACAGTTCCACTGGCCTTGATTCACAGAATCAGGGTAACAAAACTTTATTCTTCCTGCCCCAATAATAGAGAAACTGGGGATCCCACACCAGCCAAAGTAACCACTTTCAGTTGCTGTTGTTTCATGCCAGGCGACTGGGTGTGCCTATGCAAACAAGATCAGCCCCTGGAGTTCTTTTCCACACTCGCCATAATTCACCACCAGATGTCAGGGTAGAGCTCATCCTGACTCTGCTTACACAGATGTATTGGAGCATAAGCTTTCGTGGGTGAATACCTACTTTGTCAGACGCATGTTTTTAGGCACCCAAAGATGCAGCTAGGCATCTAGTGGGGTTTACAAAGCACCGAACCTTCTAAGCACTTTTGAAAATCTCACTAAGTGCCCAAATACTGTTGAAAATCTGGTCTTTAGTCTCTGTGCCTCAGTGCTACATTTGTATAATGGGGATAACAGTACTGCTCTCCTTCACAGAGGGGCTGTGAGGAGAAATAGGTTAGACATTGTGAGGCGCTCAGATACTGCGGTGATGGGGCCACATAAGTACCACAGGTAGAGTGGAAACTTCTCTATATGACTGCTATCCCTTCCCTTGGTTTTGGCCCCTTCTTTTCACCTATCCCCCTGACATCTCCCTCTTTTTTGAATGTAACCTTGGCTGTATTTCTTCTATGCTGATAATACGGGCTGATAAACTCATCCCCTGCAGTTTCTCTTCACCACCATGCAGAGGGATTCCTGTTTTACAGATCTAGGAACTGGAGTGCCTGGCAGTGCTTTCAAGCTTATCTAAGGACTTCCAGATACTTTATTTAATTTAATTACCAGCCGTTTCTTATCTTAATCACCCTGCCTCTGTTTATAAAAAGAACAGGAGTACTTGTGGTACCTTAGAGACTAACAAATTTATTAGAGCATAAGCTTTCGTGGGCTACAGCCCACTTCTTCGGATGCATATAGAGTGAAACATATATTGAGGAGATATATATACACACATACAGAGAGCATGAACAGGTGGGAGTTGTCTTACCAACTCTGAGAGGCCAATTAAGTAAGAGAAAAAAACTTTTGAAGTGATAATCAAGATAGCTCAGTACAGACAGTTTGATAAGAAGTGTGACAAGGGGAGATAGATTCAATGTTTGTAATGGCTCAGCCATTCCCAGTCCTTATTCAATCCTGAGTTGATTGTATCTAGTTTGCATATCAATTCCAGCTCAGCAGTCTCTCCTTGGAGTCTGTTTTTGAAGTTTTTCTGTTGTAAGATAGCCACCCGCAGGTCTGTCATTGAATGGCCAGACAGGTTAAAGTGTTCTCCCACTGGTTTTTGAGTATTATGATTCCTGATGTCAGATTTGTGTCCATTAATTCTTTTGCGTAGAGACTGTCCGGTTTGGCCAATGTACATGGCAGAGGGGCATTGCTGGCACATGATGGCATATATCACATTGGTAGATGTGCAGGTGAACGAGCCCCTGATGGTATGGCTGATGTGATTAGGCCCTATGATGATGTCACTTGAATAGATATGTGGACAGAGTTGGCATCGGGCTTTGTTACAAGGATAGGTTCCTGGGTCAGTGTTTTTGTTCAGTGATGTGTGGTTGCTGGTGAGTATTTGCTTTAGGTTGGGGGGTTGTCTGTAAGCGAGGACAGGTCTGTCTCCCAAGATCTGTGAGAGTAAAGGATCCCTGCTTGCCCTCCCTGCCCAGGCAGAGACGCCTGCCTCTCAGAGACAGTGGCCATGTAGTGCGCTTGGTTCCCCCTCCCTGGCATCTGGGTGACTGCCTCTTAGGGGGTGAGGGGTGGAAGGGAAGAGGCAGTAGGGAAGGGATAGAGGTGGGGGCGGGTAGGAGAGGAAAACTATCAGGGGAAATCTTCATAGCAGTACAATCTCTGCCTTGTGGGGTGTGGATGGAATTGTCTCCTAAGGCAAGGCAAGGCAAGGCGAGGCAAGGTGGGGGGCAGGGATAGCTCAGTAGTTTGAGCATTGGCCTCCTAAACCCAGGGTTGTGAGTTCAATCCTTGAGAGGGCCACTTAGGGATCTGGGGCAAAATCAGTACTTGGTCCTGCTAGTGAAGGCAGGGGGCTGGACTCAATGACCTTTCAAGGTCCCTTCCAGTTCTAGGAGATAAATTAAATGAATGGAGATATCCTATCTGCTGTGCTCTCTGTGAGCTGAGGGGTGAAAACATTGTGTTTAGTCCATGTGCTCTGGCAAACACAAGTCCAGGCACCATGTTGGGGGGCAGGGAGAGTAGCCTGATTTTCCCTCTCCTATCAGGGGAAACCTGAATTGTCTCCTAAGGGAAGGGCTTGTCTTGTGATCATGTTGGGAGGAGGAGGGGGGTATTGCTGAGTCCCAGGGTTGAGTAATTCTCTGGTGATGGTGGTCATTAAATTACTAATTGTCATTCACTTGCTGCACACAATGGCTGGTGATGGTTGTTTAACATCCACCCAGCCATTTGGTCAAGTGCCTTATTTCTTGGGAGTTGCCTTCTGTAACTTCTCTAATTTTATCCCACTCTCCTGTGAGTAGAAATTCAGGTTCTAAGGACCTGGTGCCTGGATCCCATACTGCCTTGCACTAGGATTGGGAATTAGTGCCCTGCAACTCCTCCTATTGTGCCAGTGTAGATCCTGCTGTTAGTACAGCTATTTGCAGGTGCCCTTGTGTTTAGCTGAACCTTTGGACTCAGTTTAGTGGGGATGGACTCAGAGACTGTGAGCTAAACTGACACTACTATCCTGCTGTGTGGATCCCAGTGTGCTTGTACTGTGAATTTGTGGCATACACATGTGGCTATATTTATCTCATTGTGCTGGTGCTACTTCCTTGGTGTGATGATGACATTATGCTAAGATGAATCGTGAAAATAGTGTCCTGGTGTGATGGTCACTCTGTGCTGTTCATGTGAATCTTGCATTTTTGTATGCTGTGTTGGTGTAGCCCTGTTGTTCCCAGGAAATTAGAGCCACAAGGTGGGTGAGGTAATATCTTTTATTGGAGCAACTTTTGTTGGTGTGAGAGAGAGACAAGCTTTGGAGCTTTCACCGAGTTCTTTCTTCTTCCTGAAGAAGAGTTCTGTGAAAGCTCAAAAGCTTGTCTCTCTCACCAACAGAAGCTGGTCCAATAAAATATATTACCTCACCCACCTTGATATATATTACCCCCCCACACCCCCCATATTACCTCACCCAGCTTTCCAGGAGTGAGTTTTCATGATGACATGGGAAGTGCTCTGATTGGTCCTGACTTCTCTGTATCAGCCCCTCTAGCTTGCACTGCAGCCCAGCCCAGTACCTGGGGGCTGGGTGCCTGCAGCGCTGAGACTCTGAGATCAGGGACTCACAGACCCAGCTGGGAGGGGAAGGGCACTCCTCCTTGGCCTCTCTTTCTTGCTTCCTCTTTTTCCCGAGTGGCCTCATGATGCACAGAGCCAGCATAACTACATAACATAGTCTTTAGTCCAGGCAGGTGGTCGTCTGAGTCTGACAGGCTCAAGCCCCAGTTCCAGTGCACTGTCTTGTTGTGTTGGTTCTACGGTGAAGTCATCCAATGCAGACTGGGTGTTGGCATAATCTCCTCTTGGTGCATAGGCAGGTGGAAGATAAGAAGCATTCCATACCCACCCATCAGAAAGTCGAAAACCTGGAATCTTACGCAAAGGGGACCATAAATTCACAGCTCCTCTTAAAATCACAGAGAAGAAGGGACCTTACACCAATCAACTTTCTGATGGGCGGGTATGGAATGCTTCTTATCTTGCACCTGCCTATGCACCAAGAGGAGATCATGCCAACACCCAGTCTCCTCAACTCCTCCCCCCTCCTTCCTGCTTCCTGTCCTTTCAGACTCCCAACAGCCAGTGCTCCCAGTTCTAATAATCACATGCAGCATCTAAACACCACACAATGCCGCATTAAGCAGTATTCATTTTTGAAAGTTTTTAATAAGCCAAGGCGGGGGGGAGGAGGGAGGGGCACAAGGTGGAAGTTTCGCCTAGGGTGAAAAATATCCTTGCACCGGCCCTGCTATTCACCCAAGTCCTCAGCACCGAGAAGCCATTGGCACTGTCCCAGACACCAACAAAATCCTCAGCTCTGAAAAGCTCTCTGGCGCCATCTGCTGATCCTTTTAACTCTCACACCACGGCACCACAGGAATTCACACATCTGTCAGGCCTTACTCTATCTGACCCTCTGGATTCTCCTCCCTTCAGACAGGACCTATACCAAGTCTCACCCACTTCACAGTCAAGACACTCCTCACACTTTCCCTCACGCCCGGCACCTCCTTTCCCTAGGAGAATGGGTCTGAAGAGTATCTTGCCCCATCGACATTGGGGCACTTAACATCAACTTACCAGCCTTACCCGCCCACAACTCAGGGAGCCCAGCCCTTGCAACCATACATTCCCTTCCCACCTAATTGGCCACATTGGAGTCCCTGGGCCATGTATAGTGCACAATTTGGTAATCCTCCACCATGTCAAACTCGCGGGCCTCCATCCATCTCCTCCTCAACAGCCTCCCGGCCTCCAGAACCACAACCTCTGCAAGTACCATCAAAGGAGGAGGAACTGGAAGGAGAGCAGAATGAGAAGGTACCTCTGCCTTGGACTTCTCTTCATTTTCACCTGATGAAGCTATCATGTCACCACCTCTGACGGCAGGTGATGATTTCAGGCACTTTCAGGAGTTGTTTCATAGCGTGGCAGATGCCCTAAACGTTCCACTCGAGGAGGTCAAGGAACAACAACAACATGAACTTATTGACATTCTCCACATCAACTCTACAATGAAAACCACACTGCAGGGGATTGGTCCCATATTGTGGGGCATCTTCACCACCCTGGGCCCATGCACAGACTGTGCAGTCAAGATCCGGCAGGAGGACTTTTCAGCTTGGAAAAGAGGAGACTAAGGGGGGATGTGATAGAGGTATATAAAATCATGAGTGATGTGGAGAAAGTGAATAAGGAAAAGTTATTTACTTATTCCCATAATACAAGAACTAGGGGCCACCAAATGAAATTAATGGGCAGCAGGTTTAGAACAAATAAAAGGAAGTTCTTCTTCACACAGCGCAGTCAACTTGTGGAACTCCTTGCCTGAGGAGGTTGTGAAGGCTAGGACTATAACAGCGTTTAAAAGAGAACTGGATAAATTCATGGAGGTTAAGTCCATTAATGGCTATTAGCCAGGATGGGTAAGGAATGGTGTCCCTAGCCTCTGTTTGTCAGAGGGTGGAGATGGATGGCAGGAGAGAGATCACTTGATCATTACCTGTTAGGTTCACTCCCTCTGGGGCACCTGGCATTGGCCACTATCGGTAGACAGGATACTGGGCTAGATGGACCTTTGGTCTGACCGAGTATGGCCGTTCTTATGAGGTGAAACAGTGGAGGTTTCCTAAAGGGTCTGGGGTGCTGGCTTCAATGCTCAAACCCCAGGCTATGGTCTGAGAACTAGGAACCTTTCACAGCAGCGTTTCTCAAACTGGGGGTCACAAAACTATTCTGAGGGGAGGTCACAAGAGCACCGGCTGATGGCCGGGTGCCCCGCTCTGAAGGCAGCACTGCCACAAGCAGCAGCGCAGAAATAAAGGTGGCCTGGTATGGAAGGGGATCATCACAACCTGAAATATTTTCAAAGGGGGTCCCAGCAAAAAAAGTGAGAACCCCTGTTTTGGAGCGTTCAAGCAGGGTCTACATAAGGCAGTTTCAGACTAGAGACCTTTTAGAGCGTGCCAGCAGGGTCTGCGTGTGGCAGTTAGAGCACTTTAGAGGGCACTGCAGCTTACATCTCTAGTCACCGGCGCAGACTCCAATACCTCGGTAGGTCCAAGGGCAGAATGGGGGGGGCAGGCTCCTCCCTTGGCCATAGTGGGAGTGGAAGAGGGAGAGGTCCTGGCTGTCCCAGGCTGTCTGGTGGGAGGAGAAGAGAGGGGAGGGGAGCTGGGACTCTTTACCTGTCGCACAGGAGATGCCCACACCTCTCCCCATCAGTGCTGTGAGGCACTCAGCAGTGGGTCAGTATGGGGGCACTGCAGACAGGCAGGAGAGCACAGGGGCTGAAGCCACTGGAAGCCCAGGGCAGAGCCAGAGCAATGTCAGGACTCAAGTAGCAGAACAGCTGGACAATAGAGCACCTCAGAGTGAGCAGGAGCTGAGCACAGGTAGTGGGAGGCAGGGATGGGATAGGCTGTGCAGCGAGTCAGCCACTGCTCCCCTGGGACTCCCCCTGCTCTCTTACTGCCCCATCTTCCTCCCAGCTCCTCCCCACTCCACACCCCACTTGCCCCAATTTATCACCCACCACTGTCCGTCCCCCTCTCTCCAGGCGCAGCTGCTCACCTGGGGAAGGACAGAGGCTTGGTCCCAGACTCAAGGGGGCGAGGGAGTGATCAAGCCCGTCTGAGCTGGAAATAGCGTCCCCCCAGCTGAGTGCCAGCCATGAGCCCTGTCCCAGGGCAATCCCAGGAGAGCCTGGCCAACGCCCACTCCCATTGCCATGAGCGCAGCTGTGTCTTCCTGTGCTGTGTTAGAGGAAAGGACAGAAAGGCAAAGGAATATATGTGGGTCTAGGCTTCCTGTTTCCTTAGATTCGACCCTCCCTGTCCAGCATCCGTCAACTGGTAGGTTTGATTTTCCCATAAGGGGGTCCATCCCACCTTGAATAACGAGGAGTCAGTTGGGATAAGGTGAAAAACAAATAAAGCGTATTGAAGAATTGGTGTACAATGAATAGGGCAAAGAAAAGGAGGGAGTAAACAGTAAAATTATGCAGTACAGTGATGCCCCAAAATAAACCCTATAAACAGGCAAGTAAACCCCTCAATAGAAATCTTCTTCTATAGATTAAGCTTCGATTGTTGCCTGGGACCTCAGTCCTCCGGCTAGTTGAAAGCCATCGGAGAGGACCTCCAGGGAGTCCCTTGATGTTCCTCTGGGTCTGAAGAAGAGTAGATGGTGTGACGGAGCAGAGAGCGGAGCAGGGAGTGGGGCAGATTTGACCTGGGAATGTTGCAGGGGGGTTGCATTGGGGATGGGGGACTTCCCTTGAAGGAAGCTACCTGAGCTGTAACCTGAGCCAGGAGGGGGGTTGGGAGAAATAACACCTTCTGCCCGGGAGACTGAACAAAGGAGAGGAGGAGCAGAGGGGAGGGGGGAGAAAGCTGCTGGAGGAGTTTTGGTTTGGTTTCAGTTTGGGCTGGGTGGTGCAATGCAGGGAACCTCAAGCTGGGGTCTAAGCTCCCTAAACCCCCCAGAAGGACTTGATTGAGGGGTTCTGGTTGTACCTACACGCTCTGCTTGGGACTGTGTTCCTGTCATCTAATAAACCTTCTGTTTTACTGGCTGGCTGAGAGTCACGGTGAATCCCAGGAAGAGGGGTGCAGGGCCTTGACTCCCCCACACTCCGTGACAGATGGTATGTCGGGGAACAGCAGCTGAAGATGGATGACGGTGAGTGCGATGTGGCTGTCTGTCCTTCTCTTCTCCTTGTAGGTGATGGCAAATGCATGTCCAAGTGGAAGCAGAGCTGTGAAAAGAAAACCCTACCCCCTCTACCGCTAGGATGCGTAGGTAAGTGCAAGTCAGACCCGTGACAGTCCCTTCCTGTCACTTGGATGGACAACCCCTGAGCAGTGCTCAGGACAGACTTATCTAACCTTGCCTGGGAAACTCTGTAGACGGAGCAGAAAATCCCTTCTGAGAAACCCTGTGGAAAAGGCAGTAAAAACCAGTTCTATCCAGAAGTTGTTTACCACTTCTGAGGAGAAATAAAAGGTGGGAAAACTGTGATCAGCTGGGTCACATTGGCACAAACTCCATTTTGGGAACCAATATGGGTTCCTGAAATTATACAAAACATACAAAATGAACATAACCCAACAATTCCCTCCTAGGAGGAGTTATAGCGATAAGCATAACTACTACAAACATATAAAGCAGATTCTTAAACTAACAATCCCAAGGCATTAATATCAAATGGCATCTTGGTGTCCTCTTACCATTTCCTTTTTTATAGTTAACATCACCAGATATATCAACATAAATATTGTAGTCAAACTCATGGTAAGTACAAATCAAGTTCAGCACCACGTCATCATGATTAGGGGACTTTATATGGATAGTCCCAGATTTTAACTGAGCATCTTGATGATGCATTATAACAGACAAAGACATTTCTCCAGGTGATACCATGGGTAGGGATATGATATTTATTAAAGTACATCTAGTGAGGTCCCTAAAACAGTTAGAAAAAGTCCTTGTGGGGACCTACCATACACATTCTAGGAGAGATTTGCATATAGGGCCAAAAACTTGGGTTGAATTCTGCAGATGTTTGGTGACAGCTAGATAGCATAATCCCTTTGATTTATGTGCAGATAACGTGGCCCATTGCCCTTCCTCATCTCTTATTTCTCTTCCAAATTGCATCCCTCTTCTACATCTCTAGTCCCTTAGGGGCATGGTAGTAGTAGGAGAATCTGTTGTTGTCTCCATAGTAGGCGATGGAGATGCCTCCTTCCGTGGTCTTTCCTGATTTTGGAGTCTTGCTTTATTGTAGTTGGTCTGACATATCCAATCTTCATTTCCCCTAATCGACATAGTACCGCTCTCTTGAAGGAGTATAGCAGCGATTCTTAAAAGAACTATATACATGGTTATGGTTGAGAGGGTCATTCTTCTTCTTTATAACCTTAGCCTGAAAGAAGAAGAGAAAAGATATATTAATCACCTTCTCCTATCATCTTCTCGCTTTTCCTGCTTCCATGGGCTTTACTCCTTTCCAAGCTTTTAGTTGGCTATTGTGAAACCATTTAATAACTTTTCTCTTTTTTCCATTACAGATTTCCAGTTGGTCCGTAGGTCCTGCCTTTTGGATGATCTTTGCTGGTCCCATCCATCTCAGGCTGAGGACATGGTCCTTCTCTAGGTATGATTTAAACATTACATGTTCCCCAATGTCCCATTCTGTGATTTGCATGCCATTATTCAATCGCTGGTCCAGATTCTTTATGCTGTATACTAGTCTAGCAGCTGTAACCTTCTGAGTCTCCACTATGGTAGTAAGGATTCTTTTAATAAAAGTGTCCGTTAACTGTCGGGGTTTAAATTCGTCCGGTGGGATCCTCCCCAGGAGCCACCATGCTTCTGGCATTCTCATGGACCTGCCAAATAAAACCTTATACGGTGTAAATCCATGTGACCCCACTGTTGACCTCATAGCCATCAGGATCATCGTAATTTGTTCATCCCAGTTTTTTCTGGATGCCTCAATTACCTTTCTCAGGGCTGTCTTTAGTGTACGGAAGATCGGGGATGCCCTGCAATATGAAATTGCTGCTTTATTCCAAGGGCTATACACAGCTGGCGAATTAATTCCTGTAAAATGACTTCCCTGGTCTGAGTCAATTGTCTTTGGGAGTCCAAAGCGGCTGAAGGTGTTTTCCATTAAATCTTAGCTGTATTGGCTGCTGTACACTGATTAATAGGGTGTGCTTCGATCCATTTATTAAATGAATCGATAACGATCAGACAGTGCACATTACCCTTCCTGGATCGGGGCAAAGAACGATTCCAGGGCTCTTTTCATAGGTTGATGAAGTAACGGCCCTTTCCTGATCTTCGGGTCTGGGTTGTTCATGGCACTCTTTAAGCAGTTGTGGATATGATGTTCTGTATCCCTGCTAATGGTTGGCCACGATCCCACAGATGACAATCAGTGTAGCATCTTTTGCAGGCCGAAATGGCCTTGCTCATGAGCTAGATGGATTAATTCTTGTCTGATAACCGTAGGGATAACCAATACAGGAAGTGTTTGGCTTTCTTCCCCCTTTTGTAACCCAGCCATAATTAAACCTGAACGATGTTGAACAATTTTCTAGGTTTTATATTTGCCTGCTTTTAATAACTGGCTTAGTTCAGGGTCTTTCCATTGCAGTGTAATAATGTCTATACAGTCTTGATACCCAGATGTATGTGTGGCATTAATCTTGCTTTTAACTTTGTCCCACAGAAAGTTGGGGCCTAACTTAGCTGCCTGCTTTCTAATTTATCCACCTGGTTATTGAGAACTGATATTTCAGCAGACCCCTTGTGATGTGCTCTGACCTTAAATGAGTATGTCTTTTCAGTTCTATTCTCCGTCAGGTTCCAAGCATATAGGAGATAATCAGCATAAGACACTGGATGATTGTAATTAGTTTGCATGTTTCTAGATTTCCACACATGCATCCAGTCTATGAATGTGCATTAGAGTCAGCATTCTCTATGGGCTGGTCTACACTGGGGGCGGGGGCATCGATCTAAGATACATCGACTTCAGCTACGCTACTCTCGTAGCTGAAGTTGCGTATCTTAGATCGACTTACCTCCCGTCCTCACGGCGCGGGATCGATGGCCGCGGCTCCCCCGTCGACTCCACTTCCGCCTCTCGCCCTGGTGGAGTTCCGGAGTCGACAGGGAGCATGTTTGGGGATCGATTTATCGTGTCGAGACGAGACGCGATAAATCGATCCCCGATAGATCGATCGCTACCCGCCGATCCGGCGGGTAGTGTGGACATATCCTAAGGCAGCAACTATGGCTATTATTTCTGCTGCTTGTGCAGAATCAGGGCTGGATTACCCAATAGGCAGACTAAGCACGTGCTTAGGGCACCAGCAAAGCAGGGGGGACCCAAAAAAAAGAGATTTAAAAAAAAAATTGAGATTTGATATTTCAAAAAAAGCATCGAAGTAGTCATCATGGGAAAAATCAGAACTTTGTTAGACTTCCTTACACTCCACTCCACACTTTTCCCCTGTTTTTCTGTTCTCTTTTTATTATTTATCCCCACCTAAACAGGGGGACGTCCTACTAATGTAGATCGAAATAATGCGAGGAAATCAGATCCTGTCATGTATTGCAACAATGTGTCAGGACAGACTTGATTCACTTTCCCTATTGTGTATGGAAGTGGACATGCTTTGTCGAGTCAGCTTCGATGAACTTATACAGAATTTTGCAATCAGAAAATCTAGAAAGAAGCTATTTTAATTTCAGCATACATGTACGTTTTGTGTCATTTCGAAAAATAAAATTTTATTTTACATTATAGTATTGTTTTTATTTTGAATTACATATGTAGGGGCACCATAATATTTTCAGTGCTTAGGGCCTCTAAAGGTCTTAATCCGGCCCTGTGCAGAATGCTTATCTAAGGTGCCCTGGTTTATTTTTTCCTGTGGAGACCTGTAAAGCTGCAAACCCTGTGGCTGGTTTGCCTTCATGGATCAGGCTGCTCCCATCCACTACCCATATTTCTCGTCCCTGAGTTTTAGCATCCTCATACTTTAGTTCTAAATTGAAAGGAGTCTGTATTATAGAAGGAGCTTCAGTTAGGATGGGGCATTCATGGTCTTCCCCTACATTTTCTTCCGGAGCCACTAGAGATAGAGCATTAGACAATTTACTAGGGGAGTTAGTTTTCTTTACAGCAATGTCTCTGTTAAGGAGGGCTAACGTCCAATTTGCCATGTGAGGGTGACTAACCCGTCTCCCATTGGCTCTACCTGACAATACATATCTCACCGGAGTGTGAGTTGTCTTCAACAAGACACAGGCCATCACTATAATATATTCCCCGTGTGACATGGCCCATACAAGGGCTAATACCTCTCTCTCTCATGGTGAGAACTGCATTTCAATGGGTGTTAAAATTCAGGAGCCATACGCGATGGGTTTTAAGGAAGTTCCCTGCTTTTGTAGAAGGACTATCTGTAAGTAATATGGTTTTCTGGGATCTGGGAAGGCTAATGCAGGAGTCTCTACGAGAGCCTTCTTTAATGAGATCACTGCCTCTTGTTCTGGCTGTCCCCATTTCCACTCTTGGTCCTTCTTTAAAAGACGGTACAGGGGTTTTGCTTTCTCGCTAAAGTTCTCTATAAAATCAGGCGAAAAGCCTACCAAGCCTAAAAAAGATTGTGGGGTGCTCACTTCAGTCGGGGCAGGTAAATTAGATATTACCTTTACTCTGTCTCAGTTGGGGCATCTCCCTGTAGGACCCAATCACACTCCAAGGTATACTACTTCCTGTTTAAGTAGTTGCGCTTCCTCAGGATTTATTAAGAAACCTGTGGCTTTAATGATTTCTAGGATTTTATCTAAAGTTTCTAGATTTTCTGCCCTTTTTTGGATGCAATAAGCACATCATCTACATAGCTTATTACCCCATCTGAGTTTCTCACTTTCTTCCACATGCCTGCTATCTGTTGGTGACAAATAGTAGGTGCGTTAGGCAACCCTTGTGGTACTCTTGTAAAAGTGAGTTGTCCATCATCATAAGTGAATGCCAGCTTGTATTGACATTTTGGATCTAATGGAATAGAGAAAAATGTATTTGCCAGATCAATCATTGAGTATCATTGGGCACCCACAGTGATCAATGACATTATCTCAGGGAACTTGGCCACCACAGGGGCCATCCATGGTGTAACCTTATTAAGTCCCCTATAGTCAACGGTAAGTCGCCACGTCCCATTGGCCTTTCTCACGGGCCAAATAGGTGAGTTGCAGAGACTCTCACACGGGATCAGTATATTCTGCTAGATGAGGGCCTTAATGGTGGGTTTGATTCCCTCGTGGGCCTCAGCAGAATATTGGTATTGCTTTATTGGCTTTGGGTCAGGGCCTTGAATATTAACTAGAGCTTTTATTTTTCCGCAGCTAAGTTTGGAAACATATTCCAGTTACATTATATTCACATTCATTAGCATATTTTCATAAAATAATATAGAGTGCAACGTCACACCTGTATATACCAATACTCTCTGTATAAGGCTCCCCAAATCCCCTTCTACTTTGATGGTAACCACGGGACATCCCCACTGGTCATTTTTCATGTGCTTCACCACCCTCCTACTGAAATAATGTTTCCTAATATCCAATCTAGACCCCCCCCACCGCACTGCAACTTGAGACTATTACTCCTTGTTCTGTCATCTGCCAACACTGAGAACAGCCTAGCTCCATCCTCTTTGGAACCCCCCTTCAGGTACTTAAAGACTGCTAGCAAATCCCCACTCACTCTTCTCGTCTGCAGACTAAACAAGCCCAGTTCCCTCAGCCTCTCCTCGTAAGTCATGTGCCCCAGCCCCCTGATCATTTTTGTTGACCTCCACTGGACTCTTTCCAATTTGTCTGCATCTTTCTGTAGTGGGGGGCCCAAAACTGGACTCAATATACTCCAGATGTGGACTCACCAGTGCCAAATAGAGGGGAATAATCACTTCCCTCCATCTGCTGGCAATGCTCCTACTAATGCAGCCCAATATGCCGTTAGCCTTCTTGGCAACAAGTGCACACGGCTGACTCATATCCAGCTTCTCATCCACTGTAATCCCCAGGTCCTTTTCTGCAGAACTGCTGCTTAGCCAGTTGGTCCCCAGCCTGTAGTGGTGCATGGGATTCTTCAGTCCAACGTGCAGGATTCTGCACTTGTCTTTGTTGAACCTCATCAGATTTCTTTTGGCCCAATCCTCCAATTTGTCAAGGTCACTTTGAACCCTATGCCTACCCTCCAGTGTATCTACCTCTCCCCACAGCTTAGTGTCATCTGCGAACTTTCTGAGGGTGCAATCCATCCCATCACCCAGATCATTAATAAAGATGTTGAACAAAACCGGCCCCAGGACCGACCCCTGGGATACTCCGCTTGATACCAGCTGCCAGATAGACATCGAACTGTTGATCATTACCTGTTGAGCCCAACAATCTAGCCAGCTTTCTATCCACCTTATAGTCCATCCATCCAATCTATACTTTTTTAACTTGCTGGCAAGAATACTGCGGGAGACCATATCAAAAGCTTTGCTAAAGTCAAGATATATCATGTCCACCGCTTTCCCCATATCCACAGAGCCAGTTATCTCATCATAGATGGCAATCAGGTTTGTCAGGCATGACTTGCCCTTGGTGAATCCATGTTGACTGTTCCTGATCACCTTCCTCTCCTCCAAGTGCTTCAAAATGGTTTCCTTGAGGACCTGCTCCATGATTTTTCCAGGGACCAAGGAGAAGCTGATTGGGGTAATGATCTAATCAGGCTGGTGGGGTAAGAACTCAATTGTCCCCATCAGCCCACGGCTGATAAAAGAGGCACAGGAAGACAGTGCAAGGAGATGGAGAGAAACGAACGAACGAGCAAACAAAACAGGGCTAGCTGAGCCTAGCCATAAGAGGCTCAGAGTAGGAAGATCTCTGTTTCCCCCCAAGTCTTGCTGCGAGGGCCTAAAGCTTGACAAGGATTGTAAATAGGTGGGAGCATGGGGGACTGTGGTGATATTGGTGAAGGGAAATAGAAATGAAGTGTCATTAAGCGCACACCTAGTGGACTCTGTGTGGTTTCTGCAAGGAAGAGGCTGGGGTGGAGGAAGGCCCCCGTTACAGACAGATGCCATGAACCAGCAGCATGGCTGACTCAGATCTCTTGTCTTGCATGTGGAATGTTTCTCCTCCCAAACACCAGGAGTACAGACAGGGACGGGGCTGGACCGGGAGCCAGGGGCCAAGGCCAGGGGCACAGCTGGGGGTGGGCCAGGGCTGGGCTGGAAGCGGGGCCGGGAGTGGAGCCTCTGCTGGGGGTGGAGCCAGAGCAGAGCTGGGGCAGAGTGAGGCTGGGTAGTGCTCCCTCACTGCCCCCCGTGGAGGCTGGCCCGGCCCCGCCATGCCCCCCCAAATGTTCATCTGCACCCTCACTGGTGGGGCATGCCCCACATTTTGGGGACCACTGCTATAAGGCCTATCCCTGCTCTAGGGCCTGTGTCGAGGGATTCCCAGCTTGAGGCAGATCAGGCATGGATTATTCTACCCAGATCCCATGTGAGCCCTGCTAGCATTGTGGGCTGGTGTGGAGAGGGTGGAGCTAAGTCACTCTGTGCCCCCTCAGGTTGCACAGATGGAGTAGTCCCTGAACAGGGGGACTGGGATGGAGAGTGGACCTTAGCCAGGCCTCGCAATGTGGGAGGCAAAGGCTGCTCCTCTGTGGTGATGGGTTTTGCTGGCCTCTCAGATGCTCCCTTCCTGCCCAAGTCATCGGTACCAGAATTAAAAGCCTGGTTACTCTTGCAGCCAACACGGTGAGGATCAATGAGTGCACTCCCCATGCTGGGGTAACTTACACCTTATTCTGGGAAATGACCAGAGAAGTTCTAGCAGCTCTAGGAGTTGGAGCAGCCTCAGCAACAGCTTTCAGCTATTATTCAAATCTCAGCTTCTAGGACAAAAGTGTTCCATATAAACTTTTGTAATCAAGATGCAAAAGAACTAATCAGAGCACACCCTGAGACTGGCTGCTACCTGCCACCGAAAGAGAATGCTGTGGCAATTTTTAAATGGGCAAAGGAACAAGAGGCAGGTGGAAGGTGGGAACCAAAAATACCTGTTCCATTCAGTGTCCCCCTGAGAATCAATCCAGGTCTATCCTGAGCCCAGTGCACACTGGGACAGGACTTTCGGGGCATTGTTAGTGCTGTGTATGTTGGTCTGAGGATGTGGTCCGTATCTTGCTGCTGAGTTTCAGTCTATTAGATGCTGTTTGATTAGGTTTTGCTCAGCAGGAGCATTTATCCCCACCTGAACTCAGAGTTGAGTGGGGAGCAGCAGGATGGCTGAATTGGGAGTCCTCTCACCATGGGCACCAGGTGTGTATAATTTTGGGTGGTGCCCAGAACAGGTCCAAGCAGAGCCATCCCATCCACAGGATGGACTGAGGCAACTGACCCAGGCCCCATGCTTTGGGGGGCCCTGTGCTTCAGGGGGACGCGGGGTCCAGGGTGGCCCAGAGGGTTAATGGGGGGCATGGCACCGGCAGCAGTGAGAGACCCGCCCCCCACTCCCCAGCTTCCGGCGTCGCTTGGGGAAGGGGGCAGAAGCCAGAAAGAGGAAGGGTGGGAACTTGGGGGAATGGGTGGAATGGGGATGGGGTGGAGCAGGGGTGGGAACAGGCAGGGGCGGAGCAGGGGCAGAAAGAGGCGGGGCTGAGTCTTGGGGTGGAGTGGGGGCGGAGCAGGGACAAGAAGAGGCGGGGCAAGCGGGGCAGGCTGGGTCCGGGTTGCTCCCTGCTGCCAGCTCCAGGACCCCCGCTAAGCCCCCCAGGCTGCCCTGGACCCTGCATCCCCCTGAAGTGCAGGCCCCCCAAAGTATGGGGCCCAGGGCAGTTGCCCCAGTCTGTTCTATGGACGGGACGGCTCTGAAAATATAAGCCTAAACATTGGTGGAGCCGGGCCCACGTTCCTGAATATTGGAGGAGTACAGGCACCACGGGCCCATATAACTCGCCGCCCCTGCCTCTCACCACATGCCCCAATGGCCATAGAAGAAACCCGACCATGAGCTTGCACATATTTCCTACTCGACTCAGCAAACAAATGTGATTGGCTAGAACTCCTAGATCCTTGCTAGAAGAGCAACCCACGCAGCTCTCCATGGTTTGCAGTGAGACATCCCAGCACTGATGCAGCGAGACTGGGATCTTTGGTTTCTCAACAAAATACAGAATTGACAAACATTCTCTCTGTCTAATTGTTTGTGACATGTCTGCGGTTCATTGTGCAGAGTGGCGCCATCACACAGACACACTCATATGGCATGGCACGCATGTGTCATCCACAATGACGGGCCTGCAATTCATGTTTTCTACCCTTGGGCCCAAGGTTAGGGGTGGCCCTAGCTGTTTTGCCAGCCAGGGCAGAAAATGTTTCCAATATTTTTGGCCCCACCTACTCCTGAGAAACCAAACGTGCACATAAGCACACACACACACACACACACACACACACACACACACACACACACACACAAAGAGCCAGCCAGTTGGATGGGAGCCAAAAAAATAATAATAATAAAAAGCTGAGCTGCAGAGCAGTTTTGCGCTCCCCTGGAAGTTACTGCCCTGCTTGCCCACCTCTAGAACCAGCTGTTCCCGCCTGAGGTACCTGAATGTTCAGCTCTCTAGATGGCTCAGTAACAGCATAGCAGGGTTAAATGGATCTCCCACCTGCATCAGAGACCAGCAGAGGAGAAAGGCTCAAGAAATAGGTTGTAATTCAGCTCAGGTTGTTTATTGGTGTGTCATGTACAGGTAACACTGCCGGCACCTCTATGATCTAATCACACCTGGCAAGCTCATCTCTCACCAGGGATAGATTTGTCCATCCCAGCCCACGAAGGAACCATTCTCCTTCTCAGAGAGCATGGAAAGCATCTTCAGGATTGCTTGAGTGGTTTCTTCCACGGTCTGTGGGGCCTGTAGGGTTAAAGTGATGCTGTTAGGTAGGGCAAAACTGCATCTTTCAGGCCATTATTACTGTGACACCCTGGCACCCCAATATTCACCACTGTCATGTAATTAGGATATGTTTTGTACTAAATATGCCTTGTGAGGTATCATTCTAAAAGTCTTGATCTGCTAGATATTAATATCTCATTGGAGCGTATGTGCTATCGTCGTATGTGAAGTTATGAAGTTTGGCTGTGTATGTGTTACTGAAACATATTCTGAGGTTGAAAACACCCACAAGCAGCCTTTCTGCTGCAATAGTAAAAAGGCCCAACAATGTTAATGGCTTACTGAGGAAATGCACACAAGCACAAGGATTACCCCAGGAACTGTGAACAATAGAAACCTGTCATAGATAGCACTACATAATGGGAACTGTTTGACCCAGGTCACAGCAAAAGAGCTTCCCAGCAAGTGGGAAGACGATATAAAAGGGGAAAAGTGAGATCATGATGGGACCTCATTCTCCCGACAACACCACACCTGGAAACACCTGAGGAACAAAGACTGAACAGGGAGGAAATGATGGTCTCAGGCTAGAGGGATTTCTAGCCTGTGTATGAAAACGTGGGAAACCCAAGCGGCAAAGCCAAGGCAGCTTGTGCTTTAGGAATCTGCCAGCCTGTTTATCACTCAGGGTGAGAATTTGCTAATTCATATCCTACCTATCTAGTATGTTAAGCTCAGTTTGCGATTTTGTTTATTTACTAGGTAATCTGTTTTGATCTGTTTGTTATCACTTATAATCTCTTAAAATCTATCCTTTTATAGTTAATAAACTTATTTTATATGTACTCCAAACCAGTGTGCATTTGACTAAGGCGTCTGGGGAAAATCTCAGCTTGGTTTCCACAAGTGTGCATTGTCCTCTTCACATTGAGGGAGAGGCGGACCAGGTGTTAAACCCATATACTGGCCAGATTTGACCAGGGCAGTACAGTGCTGCTCTGGGGCCTAGGCTGGGAGGCTGGTGGTTAGAGAGCCCTGCATGTGACTGCAGCTGGGTGTGTCCCTACCTGTGTGAATGCTGGTGAAAGTGCAGGCTGGAGGGCTTTGCAACTTGTCACAGCAGCACAGTGTGAAAGGGAGCCCAGGCTGGTGGGTCAGAGGCTCAGTGGTACCCCAGTTCCAGGTGGCACCCCGGGGGGAACCCATTACAGTTACTATGTTCCTAGCAGTGGGTGTATTCAGGACTAAGTCTCCTCCCTCAACATCTCATCGTATTAGCTTCAGTAGGGTCTTCAGGGTAAGTTGTCTTTGCAGATATTTGTACAATGCCTAGTACAATGGAGCTGTGGGCTCTGTGCTACAAAATACACGAATAAATAATAATGTACTAAAATGAGAGTTGATGTTCCTCACACTTGTGCATTTATAGTCTTATCAAAACCCCATAGCTGTCAATGGGAATCTTTCCATTGGCCTCAATGGGGTTTGGATCAGTCCCATAGAATCATCCCAAAGCATTAAAGGCCTTTGCAGGAAAGCAGTATGAATAATTTTGTATACACTATTTATGGATCACTTCTGGCATGGAACATGGCAATACTTAACTACGTACAGTAAGAATACTCGGTCACACCTGGGCAAAGAGGGGGTACAATGTTAGCATTCTGATGTGGTAGTTATTAACACCCACTTTACACTGGTACAAATGTGCAAGGTGCAGGGCAGTGGCAAATCAGGCCCACTCTATCCAGATTAAACTGCAGGGGGAGTTTAGCTCAGCTGAATGTACTTCCCGCCCTGTAGTGAGGCGGTGTGGCTCCCCACCGCCCCAGAGGGGGAAGAGCCCATCCAGAGGCCGGAGTGGGCGGAGCTAGGGAGCTCTAAGCCCGCCCCTCAGAGGGTCAGGCGGCGACCCGGAAGTATAAAAGCTCGCCCTCACAGCTCAGTCAGGCCCCAGCCGCCGGAGAGACCAGACGTCTCCAGCATAGTTCGTGACTGGGAAGACCCCACGGCCCAAGGCGGCCTCCAGGACTGGCCGGGCCTGCCCTGCGCCCGCTATCCAGAGGAGCCGCCGGGCCTGCCCTGAGCCCGCTATCCAGAGGAGCCGTCGGACCGGCCGATCAATCCCTGCCCTGACGAACCCATGGTCTTGGATCCCCCAGAGGCCAACACCAGAACCCAGGTAGGCCCCGAGGTGGAGTGCGGAAGTAGCCTGGGGGCAGCCGACCCCAGTCTGGCTGCAGCACTGCCAGAGCCTATGTCAGTGTGTGCCAGGATCCCCACTGACTAAGCAGCGGGCCTTCTGCCGCTGCTAGGGCCCCGGGCTGGGACGCAGTGGAGTGGGAGGGCCTGCGTCCCCCCTACCACCCAACCCGTGGGTGGCAGTCTCCCCCTCTCCCAGGCCTTTTGAGGCTTGGGCCTACTATTGTTGCTCAGCCCTGACTGAGGGCCTGAGCTTCTGACTCAGCGTTTGTTGCCCCGCCCTGACCTGGGGCCTGGACTAAACACTCTTGCTTGCTGCTCGGCCCTGACTGAGGGCCTGAGCTCCTGACACAGTCTTATTGCCCGCCCTGAGCAGGGCCCGGCTTACCGTGTTCTTCCAGTTACAGCAAGAGCTGCCGAGGGAGACCCACGGCTGGACAAATTTCCCCAGCTCACCGGTGTGTAGTGAGCCGGTGTGGCTCCCCGCCACCCCAGAGAGGGTCGAGCCCCGGCAAACTCTTGTACACCCCCACATTGGACTTTGGCCAGGACATTGCATTTATAGAAATCAGTGGGAGTTAAGTACCCAAATACCTCTGAGGATCTGGGCCGTTGTGGTCCACCCCTTGGCTCTTGCACGCTGTGCTGTGGGTTGTTTAGAGGAGAGGGGGAAACTGGGCTTTGCAGGGGAATGCAGGGGTCAGGAGCTGGGGGAAACAGGCCAGTATGCTTTGTCTGCTTTGTGCTGCTCCCAAGTGGGGTAAAGCAGGCAGAGTGTACTGGTGAATCTGGCCATCAGAGGTAAAATGACGAGAAGATTTCATGTGGATACATATCTTCAAATCATAGAAATCTCATCACAGGGTGACTTTCTCTGGGTTTATGTTTATATAGGAAAATTCTAGTAATTTAACAAACCAAACAAAATTCCCAAACAAAAGCCACGTTAAACTGGAGATACTGTTATGGTTATAGTAACTTTAAGTCTAACTTTAACTCTGATTTCCTGGGTTTGTAATGTTAGTTTTGGGGATAGTTACAACATCCCTGGAATGGTTTACCTGTATAGTATTGATACGTATTCCAGTCTTCACTCCAGTTTAACGTAGTTGTGATCTGGGTATACAGATGAGTCTGTGGCAGAACCAAGACTGTAAGGCCTCCCTGATGTGCTGTGGATGGAAGTGGCCAGTCACCCTAACCAAGGGATTGTAAATGTGCTATGACCCCTACCTTTTCTGTTCCCATTCCGGTTTTCACCCAGCCAGGGTGGATAGAAGTGCACAGAATCCCATAGTCTTTGTACTCCAAGGACTGGCACTTGGTGAGCATGTTCAGAGCAGCCTGTGGGTGGGACACACGGTGAGCAGAGATAAGAGCACAGGACAGAGGGGCATCTTCCCTACAGGACATGACCCCCGATCCCACAGTACTGATATGCAAGGGTGGAGGGGGAGTCATCTGGGCTGACAGGGGAGGAGATAAATAGCACTGGGTGGAATATGAGGAGCTTCATACATAAGCAGTACTGCTGAACTAAAGGGCAGCTCCCACTTCACTCAATGGACAAACCCAGCTCAGCTGCTCGGGGCGACAGATAAGGTTGCCAACTCTCATTGAAGCTATTCCGGGAGATTTTCCCCCCCAACATAACATGATGTCATTTTCTTAAAATATCCCATTAAAATCTCCTGGATTGCTTTCAATAGTCACTGGAAGATTGATGCTGATTCTGGGAGACTCCAGGCCCATCCTGGAGGGTTGGCAACTCTAACAACAGATCAAAAGAAAACTGCCCACCTCACAATAAATCTTCAATCTTTGCTGCCCCTGCGTAAAGGGTACAAGGCTGTGAGATACCAAATCCCAGAAATCTCTGGTTTTATCCTTTTATAGACTGGAATGCTGAGCCAAGCAGAAACCAGGAGACCGAATCCTGATAAAACGAAAGGAGGAAAATCCTTGGCCAAGCCCAGCTGTTGGCATTGGCTGTAGCTGCACCTTGAGATTCTACACAGCTGAGACTCATCCAGGGATTCAGTACACAAGGAACAGATGGCACCAGCAGCTGGTTCCAAACCCAGCTGAATTCCTGTGACCCTTGTAGCAATAACATTCCCGGCAGTCTCAGAGTGGGGAGAGGATCCCACTGAACACAACCCTCCTCACTGCCCAATGGCGACCAAAGCTGGATGAGTTTGGAAGCTGGTAATATGTCAGGATCTCTGATTTGTTGTTAAAGAGTAATTCAGGCTAAAGGTTGACTATAAAGGGGGAGATGCAGGGACACATGCACTGTTTCCTTAAATCTGTAGCAAGAAGCCAGGCAGGAGGAGGCTAGGGAGGTTCTGGGGCAGGAGCTCTGCAGGGAAGCAGGGCGGGAGACTGAGGTGTACGGAAGGAGCAGCAGAGGAGGCTAGTTACACTTGAAAGAAGTGAGAGGGGTCCCGTATTGTACCTTGCTGCAGCGGTAGCTGGGGTCTTGCAGCAGTTCCCATGATGTAACAAGTGCTATGGAAGCAGCCGTGCTGGACATGTTGACAATGGCGGCCTTCCTGCAGCTCAGCCCTGTCTGGGTACTCTGCTGGGCAGCCTTCTTCAGCAACGGCAGGAACTCCTGAGGGAGATACCGATGACTGTGTTACGACAGGGGTGACACCGCTGTACCAGGGAAGGAGCCCATCAGTTATGTTAATGTCAGGGAGAGGGAGGCTCTAAAGATGGAGTCTGTGATTCGGGCAGGTTGGTGCATCCCATAGTTCTTGGGAATATGATGACTGGGAAACCCTTCTATGGGTCAGAGTGTGCTCTCCCTGAAGGGAGCCTGCTCTGCTCCTTCCGAGAGGTGAGCCCTGCTGCAGGCACTAGCCCTGCACAGTCCTTTTGCTCCTAAAACACATGGTCTGGGCCTGTGCCCAGTCTCTGGGTAGGAGCATCATGGGGAAGGGGCTCCTTGGCAGGGCACAATCTGGCCCTCACCCTTATGGCTGCATGGCCCTCTGGTACAGCCTTTGAACCAGAAGAGAACATGTGATATACTGACTGAGGAACTAAGGGATAACAACCTACTACTGCGACCAGCTAGTGGAGTTATTTCATTAGCCCAAGTGGTAGAAGACTGTGCTTTGGTGCTCAAGGTTCAAATCCTGCTGGTGGCCAGTGTTAGGGGATGTTAGAGCGTCTTTCTTGAGTCTAGTATCAGAGGGGTAGCCGGCAATATGAGATATTAGGAATGGCAATATACAAAAACCTGTAGGAGAACGCTTCAACCTCCCTGGCCACACAATAGCAGATTTAAAGGTAGCCATCCTGCAGCAAAAAAACTTCAGGACCAGACTTCAAAGAGAAACTGCTGAGCTTCAGTTCCTTTGCAAATTTGACACCATCAGCTCAGGATTAAACAAAGACTGTGAATGGCTGGCCAACTACAAAAGCAGTTTCTCCTCCCTTGGTGTTCACACCTCAACTGCTAGAAGAGGGCCTCATCCTCCTTGATTGAACTAACCTCGTTATCTCCAGACTGATTCTTGCCTGCATATTTATACCTGCCTCTGGAAATTTCCATTACATGTGTCTGACGAAGTGGGTATTCACCCACAAAAGCTTATGCTCCAATACATCTGTTAGTCTATAAGGTGCCACAGGACTCTTTGTTGCTTCTCTTGAGTCTGAAGCTGCAGACCACCTTGTTTTTAAAAAATGAGTCAAAAATTTGTCTTAGCCAAGCGTCTCAGCTCGTTCCAGGGCAGTCTTGGCTCAGTGTCAGAGGAGTTTCCTGGCTGTCAGGTGTGTTCTTACCTGGCTCACCAGCAGGGGCCCAACTGTGTTAGTTAGGTATACAATTGCCATGGTGTCAACGTTCTCATTCTCCATGGTGGTCATCCGTGTGATGCCAGCGTTGTTTATCAGGAGATTCAGTCCATGTCCTTGCACATGCTCCTCCACTCTCTGTGCAGCTGCCTTTATGCTGTTTGGATCTGTGACATCTACAGACAGCACAGGGGATTCAGAAACATCCTTCCTATAGCAGCTCTGCCCTGTCTATCAGCTCTACCAGCCCATTCAGCTGTTGACTCTGTCTTCGGCTGGCCAATGAAAGCAGCCTCGCTAACTCGCTTGCATCTCCCTCAAGCCCCTCTGGGAACTCTCCCACGCTGCCTCTGATTCCAGGAGCAGGGGGAAATCCCTTGACATTTGTAAATAATTATGCTTATCTTCTTTGCACTGCCTCCTTAAAACCTACCTGTGCTGTGGTGTCTGCAAATCACACCCAGGCAGGTGCGTGCTGAGCTGAGATTTCATTTCTGTTTCTTAACCAAACTGTGTCCCATTTGCCTGCTTTGCTGTGTCTGGCACTGGGATCTGTCTGGGGTAGGGACTGTCTTCTTGATTATTGGTCTGTGCAGCACCTAACACAATGGGATTCCGATCCTGGATTGGGAGTCCCAGCGGCTATCATTATACAAATTATAAAGCATCATCATTATGTTTTTTCTGGATCCAAATAGAAACCCACAGCTTTCAATCTAATGTGGCTTTTATTTTAGATCCTGGAAACTCATAAGAAAGAATTAAAGTTCCCATGAGAGAGCACAGTGTGTCTCTCTCCTCCGTAACAAGCTGCTGAACCTCTGAGAACAAAACGGCTGCTGGCTCTGCATGCAGGGAGAGGTTATTGGAATTTGCGGGCTAGGAAACTGCAAACAATGTGCAGCAGTTGCACAGGGACACATGCCACAGGTGCCATGGGGGCATTGCAAGATTTGGTAGGAGATGAAATATCAGTCCCTTGGGCACACTTAATGGGGACTTAGTGGATAAGGCATAGAACCCGCACTGGGTTTGTACCTTCAGCACTAAAATCATGGGTCTCTTCCACTTGAGTTAAGAGTAACTCTATTCGTGGTCAGCCATTACAGCAGGGCAGAGTGGGTGTGACATGCTCCACTCTGAACTGTCAGTGCTTCACAACCACGCACAAGTGTGGCACCACATTGTGCCACCCATGGAGAATTGGGCCTCTCATCTTCCTCCCAAGCCCACCCCTGTCTGAATGAGTAGATGCAGAGATGGCTACATACCCAGCTGCAGCACCACCAGGTTTGGATGCTTCAGTGCCAGCTCTACTACCTCCTGGAAAGAGAAACATTTTCACTTGGTTAGAAAAATCCTGGAAGATGATCAGTGTGTAGGATGGCTCTGACCTCAGCTGTGCAGTACCTGGGATTGGGTGTAACCCTCAAGGAAGGTGCTGGTGACTGAGCGGGGAGCAGCCAATTCCCGGAACTCCCCTGTCCCACAACAAGTGGCATGTGTGTGAGTGAACCAGATACCTCAGAGAGGCTCCTCTGCAGCCTTGTGCAGTGGGGATGGGGTGTTGCAAGAGACCCGGTTACAAAATTCCACCACATAAGAACATAAGAACGGCCATACTGGGTCAAACCAAAGGTCCTTCTAGCCCAGTGTCCTGTCTTCCGACAGTGGCCAATGCCAGGTGCTCCAGAGGGAATGAACAGAACAGGTAATCATCAAGTGATCCATCCCCTGTCTCCCATTCCCAGCCTCTGGCAAACAAATGTAGAAATGTAGGAGGCCTGGGTGATTTCTATGTCCTGTCTCTGACGGAGTCAGCCCTCTCTAGATACCTTTAGCGCATGGGGTTTATCACAGGCCACAGTGGAACATGTTATAACGAGCCCCTTGTTAAAATATTGGTAGCATCTTGCCTCTCTATTCCTGAGCTGAGACACACCAGTGTGAGCTCTGGGTTTCCCATTTGAGCCTCTCAAACGCTTTTAAAGGGAACCCACTCCTTATCTTATCCCATCTTAGCAGCCTGTACTGCAGGGAAACCCAATTCTCAGGCTGTTTCTGGGCCATCAGTTGCCCAAACCTTCCTGTAAAGACCAGATTTCATCCTCACCTTGCTTTGGGATCCATCCGGTTCCCTGGTGGTGGCAAAGATCCATTCTGGTGGATTTGGTAGCTCTAGAAATCGCTTCACGAGTCCCAGGCCGATTCCTCGATTGGATCCAGTCACCAGAACGCTCCCGACATTGAACTCTGCCATCGTCACTGAGCTGCAGCTTCCAGCCACTTGCTCCCCACCTGCAGCTCAGCTTAAATAATGATGCTTGGGCTCCTCCTAACACCAGTGTTGGATCTAGAGTTAAACCTCTTGATTAAAAGTTATGCAGTGTTGGCAGTTCAGGGATCTGAATAACACCCCACTTACTCAGACACCTTGATTACAACATTAGGGAAGCTGGGTGAGGTGATAACTTTTATTGGACAAACTTCTGTTGGTAAGAGAGACACGCTTTGAGCTTACACAAGAGCTCTTCTTCCAGTCTGGGAAATGTATTGAGAGGATATGTTTACACTGGAATAAAAGGCCCCTGGTTGGCCTGGGTCAGCTGACCTGGGCTTTTGGGGCTCAGCCTATGGGGCTAAAAATGTCTGTGTAGATGTTCAGGCTCAGGCTGGAGCCTGGGCTCTGGAACGCTCCTTCCTTGTGGGGGCCCACAGCTTGGACTCCAGACACAGAGGCGGATTAAGGGTTTGTGTGGCCTTGGGTCAGAGAAAGTTGGGGGCACCTCCCTAGTCCTTCCGCCTGCAGTCTCATCCCCCTTCCGCCCCTTCTGCCTGTGGCCCCCCCCATGGCCCCACCCTGTTCTGCCCCTTCCCTCCACTGCCCCACCACATTCCACCCACCGTCTACCCCATTCGACCCTCTGACTGAGGCCCCGCAACCCATTTGCCCCTTTCTACCTCCCCCTGCGGCCCAAAGACTGGAGAAGCTCTGTTCTCTCTCCCTACCCCTCCACCAAGGCCACAACGGGGAGTGAGAGCTCCCCCAGCCCAGAGGCCGTGGCAGGAAGCTAGAGCTCCTCATGTCCCAGGGCTGCAGCCGGAGTCTGGGTGCTAAGCTTTACCCCGCCACCCCACACTTTTGCTAGGGAGCGGGGTTGGGGCACAGTGGTTTGCCCTGCCCACTTGCCCGGTGCTCCTGCCGGGGCATGGGGTTGGGGCACAGGGGCTTCCCCCACCCTGCCCGCCTGGCGATCCTGCTGGGGAGCGGGGTTCGGGAGCAGGGGCACACATTTTTCTGGCGCCTCCAATTGGCTGGGGCAAGGGTCCTGTCAGTCCAGTGGCTAATCCACTACTGCTCCATCCCAAGCCTGTATGTCTACACAGGAATTTTACAGCCCCACAGGCAGAGGCCCACAAGCCCAAGTGAGCTGACCTGAGCCAGCCATGGGTTTTTAGCTGCTGTGTAGAGATACCCAGAGTGTCACAGCTAAATACAAGGTGGAACAGATTGTTTAGCATAAGTAGTTAACACAGATTTCAAGAGACCATTCAAGATGAAGGGGCCCATAAACACCTGGCCAGTCATGGGTGGTGAGATTGTTGTAATAAGCCATAAATCTAGTGACTCCACTCAATGTGCAGCGGCAGTCAAAAAAGCAAACAGAATGTTGGGAATCATTAAGAAAGGAATAGATAATAAAACAGAAAATATCATATTGCCTCTATATAAATCCATGGTATGCCCACATCTTGAATACTGCATGCTGATATGGTCGCCCCATCTTAAAAAAGATGTATTGGATTTGGAAAAGGTTCAGAAAAGGGCAACAAAATGATTAGGGGTATGGAACGGCTTCCATATGAGGAGAGATGAATAAGACTGGAACTTTTCAGCTTGGAAAAGAGACAACTAAGGGAGGATATGATAGAGGTCTATAAAATCATGACTGGTGTGGAGAAAATAAATAGGGAAGTGTTATTTACTCCTTCTCATAACACATGAACTAGGGATCACCAAATGAAATTAATAGGCGGCAGGTTTAAAACAAACAAAAGGAAGTATTTTTTCCACACAATGCACAGTCAACATGTGGGACTCTGAAGAGGATATTGTGAAGGCTAAGACTTCTCATTTATCTGGGGATTAGGTCCTGCTTTGAGTAGGGGGTTGGACTAGATGACCTCCTGAGGTCCCTTCCAACCCTGATATTCTATGATTCTGTAACAGGGTTCAAAAAAGAACTAGATAAGTAAATGGAGGATAGTTCCATCACTGGTGATTAGCCAGGATGGGCAGGGATGGTGTCCCTAGCCTTGGTTTTACCGGAAGCTGGGAATGGGCGACAGGGGATGGATGACTTGATGATTACCTGTTCTGTTCATTCCCTCTGGGGCACCTGGCATTGGCCACTGTTGGAAGACAGGATACTGCGCTAGATGGACCTTTGGTCTGACCCAGTTTGGCCGTTCTTATGTTATATCTGTATTCAGTCCATGATTTTCAGTGTCTAGCTAAATTATGAATTTAAGCTCCCAGGCTTGTCTTTTGAAGGTGCTGTGCAGCTTTCCTTTGGTTTTGAGGACTGAGAGGTCAGCTATAGAGTGATCACTTTGTGAAAAGTGTTCATGATAATGACACGTGGTCTGATTTCCAGAAATCCATGGCTGTATGTCAGATTGTATGTGCACCTTTGTGTGCACTGACAACAACTATGTATTTGAATAATTTAGCTATGTGTGCAAATGGGCAGGTAGATACTTAACTGTCCAGTTAACCAATTTCCACTCTGACTCATGGTAATTGCAGGCAGAAACAGTAATGGAGTTTAGCCCACATGCAATCACAGTAATTGCAGGCACAAATAATGATGCAATTGAGTCCAGGAGCTGTGGATTTCTTTCTTTGGAAAATCAGGCCAGCCATGTTTGCACTGAGAAACCACATGATCATAAGAAAGAGAACAGTATCAATGTCAGCACTCCCCTTATTATGTGCTTCCCTCTGCTATGCCAAGGCTGGTACGGGGTAGTTAGATCATTCATTTCATTCCTCTTTTCTGTGCTTGTTCTTCCTTGTTTGCGCTCATCACTTGTTGTCCCCTACATGACTGTTCCCATCCATATATCAGGCTTCCTTATCCTTTTGAACTTTGTCCTGAGCGGGGGGAGATATAGCATTGGCCTGCTAAATCTAGGGTTGTGAGTTCAGTCCTTGAGGGGGGCCACTTAGGGATCTGGGGCAAAAATCAGTACTTGGTCTTGCTAGTGAAGGTAGGGGGCTAGACTCAATGAACTTTCAGGGTCCCTTCCAGTTCTATGAGATAGGTATATCTCCATATATTATTATTTTATATCCCAATAGTGGGGGAAGGAAGGGATTTTTGTTGGGGTGTTCTTATACTGTGCGGAGGCTGAATCAGAGCTGGTGCTTGCAATTTGTCCTGAAAGTGCTCTGAATTGCAGCCATCCTTAGATTCTGTGGCAGGGAGTTCTCCAGTCACTGGATGGCTGCTGGAAAGGCTCCATGTCCCACCCACACTAGTTTCACCCTGCCCACTGGGAGTTTCACCATCCCTCAGGAAGTCGTAACTGTGGTGGGATGAGCAGTTTCTGAGATGGTGTTCCCTGCCCAGAGAGAGCTTTAAAGGTGAAGACCTGGATGTGGTAATCACCTGCCATTTGACAGGCAGCCAGTGCTGCGGTTGCAGTGTGATCCTATCTGCTTGTGTAATCAGCAAGAGAATTGCTGCATTAGCACCAGCTGGGATTTTGGTAGACTCTGGGTCCTGCAATAATAGCCCCTGAGCTCATGAGACAATGGATTGTTGTGGCTAAGTCAGTATGTGCAAGGATGCAATGTAGTCTGCTCAACCAGACTAGAATGCTGCTTCTTTGAGTAGTAGCCTTATGGGTTCTCCACTTCAGGTGCACATGCACCTCTCAACCCCTTGATTGGAGATTTTTAGTGAGCAGTATCTGTTGAGCCGATGCGTACGCCCTATGCTTCCTCGTGGCAGACACTGAGGCCTGGTCTACACTAACCCCCCCCACTTCGGACTAAGGTACGCAAATTCAGCTACGTTAATAACGTAGCTGAATTCGAAGTACCTTAGTCCGAAGTTACCGCGGTCCAGACGCGGCAGGAAGGCTCCCCCGTCGATGCTGCGTACTCCGCTCGCCGAGCTGGAGTACCAGCGTCGACGGCGAGCACTTCCGGGATCGATCCGGGATCGATTTATCGCGTCTTAACCAGACGCGATAAATCGAACTCAGAAAACCGATTGCTTACATCCGGACCCGGATGTAAGTGAAGACGTACCCTGAGACTATTCAGGGGTATGCAGTCGAACTATCCTCAGTTCTTTCTCTACTGCCTTGTCCAAAGATGGAACATGAGCATGTCCAACTAGAGTAATGGTTCTCAAAGTGGTTCCTTATCGTGTTACTGCGCCTCCATTTCATCCCAGTGGGATGAGGTATTTCCCAGGATAATCATTCACTCTTGGGTTTTTTGACCTTGAAAAACCTAGTACTTAGCACCAGCGTTAAAGCCCCTGCCTCTCTTTCAGCTGTAGATGCCTTGTCAGTGCTGTCTCCCCTTGGTGCAAGCATAGGGTGACCAGATGTCCTGATTTTATAGGGACAGTCCTGATATTTGGGGCTTTTTCTTATATAGGCTCCTATTACCCCCCACCCCCATCCCGATTTTTCACACTTGCTGTCTGGTCGCCCTATGCAAGCATGACAGGTTCGTGTCAAAGCCCCCCTGGGGATGCGCATTCTCTGATGTCAGCAGGCATGTCTGCAGTACATTGTGATAATGCATCCAATTGTATCTGGGATCTCCAACAGTCCACCAAATTTGCAACTTGGAATGTTGTAACTCTTCACAGGCATGATCATCAGGTCACTATCTCACGTGAAATGGACTGTCTTGGTATGTCAATTGCAGGACTAACAGAAGCAAGACTGATAGATCAAGGACATCACGAGGTGGAAGGTTCTTTACTTCTGTATTCTGGCTGCCCCAACCATTTATATGGGGTAGCACTACTACTGTGAGGCGAGGCCAAGTCCTCCCTGACAACCTGGATGCCTGTGTCACCTCGTTTACTTATTGCATGCCTTAAACATCGGCACAGTTACCTCACTGTCATAGTAGTCTATGCACTGTCAGAGGAATCTGTGACTCAGTTAAAGATCATTTCTACGATCAATTGGCACATCTAGTATGCACAGTCCCTTCAAATGATGATCTCGTGATCCTGAGTGACCTAAATGCAGTTACTGTCTCCCTGCGAACTGGGTTTGAACAGGTCATTGGTCATTATGGTTCAGGCACACCCAATGATAACTCTTGCTGCTTGCTTACACTCTGTGCCTCCCAGAAGCTTTCCATTCTTGGGTCATGGTTCAAGCAACAATGCATACACCAGATGTCATGGATCTCTCATGATGGCATCACTCAGAAGGAGTTGGACCACATCATTACATGCAATAGGCATCTCTTCGCCTCCTGTAGAGTATATCGTGGTGCGGAATATGCGGAGAACACAGATCACCATCTAGTGGTTGCCGTGGTGTTGATGCTGCAACAAGTAGGTAAGCCTTCTGTGATGATGAAGAAGTTTGCCATTGATGCACTCCATGTGCCAGGTTTAGCCAACAGGTTTTGTATTGACATCAGCAACAGATTCTCAGCTCTAGTTAATCTGCCAGACGACATGGAGGTTGCCTGGTCCCTGTTCACTTCTACCCTCAACCAATCTGCTGAGCAGATGATTGGCTATAGGCATCCAGCACGCTGACCATGGCTATCAGAGGAGACCTTCCAGATAATTAAATTGAAGGCCACAGCCTGCCAGCGCAGTGATAAGCACACTCATAATCACCTGAAGTGAAAATTTAACACTCTGGCACTCCGCAATTGTGAGGCATATTATAACCAAGTGGCGGATGATGTCGAATTCGGCTTAACCAGGTGCGACTTGAAGCCAGAATTCCACATCATTCATAACCTCCGTGGTCAAGAGGTAGTCACTACAAACAGCATCCTGAACGACAGCCAAGGCCATCCATGTAAATCGGATGATGACATTCTCTCACACTGGGTGGAACATTATCACAGTGTCCTGAACCATTCTCCAGCTGCCGCTTGTTCAGAGCTGGATAATCTGGCAGTCACTGCTGTTCTGGATCTGGACATTTGTACTGATGCACCAACATTGGATGAAGTGAAGCATGCCATCTCTAAACTGAAAAACGGACGCCAGCTGGTGCTGATGGCATCCCCTCAGAGCTGCTAAAATGTGCTATTGATCCTGTAGCAGAATCACTTTTGGCCATCTTTCATGTGGTGTGGAGAACTGGAACCCTACCAACCACCTGGAAGGACAGTATTATGATCTCACTCTGTAAGGGCAAAGGACCGTGCAGTGAATGTAAGAGCTACAGGCCGATCACCTTGCTCTCTGTTCCAGGGAAGGTGTTTGCGCATGTTTTGCTGGCACGCCCGGAGCCTTTGCTACATCTGAAACGTCATACCCAACAGTCAGGCTTTACGAGAAACAGATCTACATTAGACACCATTTTGGCCCTCCGTTTGTTGCCAGAGATACATCGTGAGTTCAGGAAGCCCCTGCACGTAGCGTATGTAGATCTTAAGGCTACATTTGATTCAGTAGACAGTGTCATGTTACATAAGAACATAAGAAAGGCCGTACTGGGTCAGACCAAAGGTCCATCTAGCCCAGTATCTGTCTACCGACAGTGGCCAATGCCAGGTGCCCCAGAGGGAGTGAACCTAACAGGCAATGATCAAGTGATCTCTCTCCTGCCATCCATCTCCATCCTCTGACGAACAGAGGCTAGGGACACCATTCTTTCCATAAATGGCTATTAGCCAGGATGGGTCTTAGCCACCATGAATTTATCCAGTCCCCTTTTAAACATTGTTATAGTCCTAGCCTTCACAACCTCCTCAGGTAAGGAGTTCCACAAGTTGACTGTGCGCTGCGTGAAGAAGAACTTCCTTTTATTTGTTTTAAACCTGCTGCCTATTAATTTCTTTTGGTGACCCCTAGTTCTTGTATTATGGGAATAAGTAAATAACTTTTCCTTATCCACTTTCTCAACATCACTCATGATTTTATATACCTCTATCATGTCCCCCCTTAGTCTTCTCTTTTCCAAACTGAAAAGTCCTAGCCTCTTTAATCTTTCCTCATATGGGACCCTCTCTAAACCCTTAATCATTTTAGTTGCTCTTTTCTGAACCTTTTCTAGTGCTAGAATATCTTTTTTGAGGTGAGGAGACCACATCTGTACACAGTATTCGAGATGTGGGCGAACCATGGATTTATATAAGGGCAATAATATATTCTCAGTCTTATTCTCTATCCCCTTTTTAATGATTCCTAACATCCTGTTTGCTTTTTTGACCGCCTCTGCACACTGCGTGGACATCTTTAGAGAACTATCCACGATGACGCCAAGATCTTTTTCCTGACTCATTGTAGCTAAATTAGCCCCCATCATGTTGTATGTATAGTTGGGGTTATTTTTTCCAATGTGCATTACTTTACATTTATCCACATTAAATTTCATTTGCCATTTTGTTGCCCAATCACTTAGTTTTGTGAGATCTTTTTGAAGTTCTTCACAATCTGCTTTGGTCTTAACTATCTTGAGTAGTTTAGTATCATCTGCAAACTTTGCCACCTCACTGTTTACCCCTTTCTCCAGATCATTTATGACTAAATTGAATAGGATAGGTCCTAGGACTGACCCTTGGGGAACACCTCTAGTTACCCCTCTCCATTCTGAGAATTTACCATTAATTCCTACCCTTTGTTCCCTGTCCTTTAACCAGTTCTCAATCCATGAAAGGACCTTCCCTTTTATCCCATGACAGCTTAATTTACGTAAGAGCCTTTGGTGAGGAACCTTGTCAAAGGCTTTCTGGAAATCTAAGTACACTATGTCCACCGGATCCCCCTTGTCCACATGTTTGTTGACCCCTTCAAAGAACTCTAATAGATTAGTAAGACACGATTTCCCTTTACAGAAACCATGTTGACTATTGCTCAAGAGTTTATGTTTTTCTATGTGTCTGACAATTTTGTTCTTTACTATTGTTTCAACTAATTTGCCCGGTACCGACGTTAGACTTACCGGTCTGTAATTGCCGGGATCACCCCTAGAGCCCTTTTTAAATATTGGCGTTACATTAGCTAACTTCCAGTCATTGGGTACCGAAGCCGATTTAAAGGACAGGTTACAAACCTTAGTTAATAGTTCCGCAACTTCACATTTGAGTTCTTTCAGAACTCTTGGGTGAATGCCATCTGGTCCCGGTGACTTGTTAATGTTGAGTTTATCAATTAATTCCAAAACCTCCTCTAGTGATACTTCAATCTGTGACAGTTCCTCAGATTTGTCACCTACAAAAGCCAGCTCAGGTTTGGGAATCTCCCTAACATCCTCAGCCGTGAAGACTGAAGCAAAGAATCCATTTAGTTTCTCCGCAATGACTTTATCATCTTTAAGCGCTCCTTTTGTATTTTCATCGTCAAGGGGCCCCACTGGTTGTTTAGCAGGCTTCCTGCTTCTGATGTACTTAAAAAACATTTTGTTATTACCTTTGGAGTTTTTGGCTAGCCGTTCTTCAAACTCCTCTTTGGCTTTTCTTATTACACTCTTGCACTTAAGTTGGCAGTGTTTGTGCTCCTTTCTATTTGCCTCACTAGGATTTGACTTCCACTTTTTAAAGGAAGTCTTTTTATCTCTCACTGCTTCTTTTACATGGTTGTTAAGCCACGGTGGCTCTTTTTTAGTTCTTTTACTGTTTTTCTTAATTTGGGGTATACATTGAAGTTGAGCCTCTATTATGGTGTCTTTAAAAAGGGCCCACGCAACTTGCAGGGATTTCACTTTAGTCACTGAACCTTTTAACTTTTGTCCAACTAACCCCCTCATTTTTGTATAGTTCCCCCTTTTGAAATTAAAGGCCACAGTGTTGGGCAGTTGAGGTGTTCTTCCCACCACAGGGATGTTGAATGCTATTGTATTATGGTCACTATTTCCAAGCGGTCCCGCTATAGTTACCTCTTGGACCAGCTCCTGCGCTCCACTCAGGATTAAATCTAGAGTCGCCTCTCCCCTTGTGGGTTCCCGTACCAGCTGCTCCATGAAGCAGTTATTTAAAGTATCGAGAAATTTTATCTCTGCATTTCGTCCTGAAGTGAAATGTTCCCAGTCAATATGGGGATAATTGAAATCCCCCACTATTATTGGGTTCTTAATTTTGATAGCCTCTCTAATTTCCCTTAGCATTTCATCATCACTATTACTGTCCTGGTCAGGTGGTCGATAATAGATCCCTAATGTTATATTTTTACTAGAGCATGAAATTTCTATCCATAGAGACTCTATGGAACCTGTGGATTCGCTTAAGATTTTTACTTCATTTGAATCTACACTTTCTTTAACATATAGTGCCACTCCTCCCCCTGCACGGCCTGTTCTGTCCTTCCGATATATTTTGTACCCCGGAATGATTGTGTCCCATTGATTGCTCTCAGTCCACCAGGTTTCTGTGATGCCTATTATAGCTATATCCTCCTTTATCACAAGGCACTCTAGTTCACCCATCTTATTATTTAGACTTCTGGCATTTGTGTACAAGCACTTTAAAAACTTGTCCCTGTTTATTAGCCTGCCTTTTTCTGATGTGCCAGATTCTTTTTTATGTGGCTGTTTATCATTTGATCCGGCCCTTACATTATACTTTTCAGTCCTCTGCTCCTGACTATAACCTGGAGATTCTCTATCATCAGACTCTCCCCTAAGAGAAGTCTGTGTCCGATCCACACGCTCCTCTGCAGCAGTCGGCTTTCCCCCATCTCCTAGTTTAAAAACTGCTCTACCACCTTTTTAATGTTTAGTGCCAGCAGTCTGGTTCCACTTTGGTTTAGGTGGAGCCCATCTCTCCTGTATAGGCTCCTCCCATCCCAGAAGTTTCCCCAGTTCCTAATGAACGTGAACCCCTCCTCTCTACACCATCGTCTCATCCACGCATTGAGACTCTGAAGCTCTGCCTGCCTACCTGGCCCTGCGCGTGGAACTGGGAGCATTTCTGAAAATGCCACCATAGAGGTCCTGGATTTCAGTCTCTTCCCTAGCAGCCTAAATTTGGCTTCCAGGACATCTCTCCTACCCTTCCCTATGTCATTGGTACCTACATGTACCACGACCACCGGCTCCTCCCCAGCACTACACATAAGTCTATCTAGATGCCTCGAGAGATCCGCAACCTTTGCACCAGGCAGGCAAGTCACCATACGGTTCTCCCGGTCATCACAGACCCAGCTATCTACATTTCTAATAATCGAATCTCCCATTACTAACACCTGTCTTTTCCTAGAAACTGGAGTTCCCTCCCCCGGAGAGGCAACCTCAGTGCGAGAGGCAACCCCAGAACCATCTGGAAGGAGGGTCCCAACTACGGGAAAGTTTCCCTCTGCTCCCACTGACTGCTCTACTTCCCTGGGCCCTTCTTCCTCCTTAACAGCACAGGTGCTGTCTAAGCGGAGGTGGGACAATTCTACAGTGTCCCAGAAAGCCTCATCAACATACCTCTCTGCCTCTCTCAGCTCCTCCAGTTCCGCCACCCTGGCCTCCAAAGTCCGTACATGGTCTCTGAGGGCCAGGAGCTCCTTGCACCGACTGCACACATACGCCACCCGCCCACAGGGCAGGTAATCATACATGCAACAGTCGGTGCAATAAACTGGATAGCCCCCACTCTGCTGCTGGGCTTCTGCCTGCATTGTATCCTAGTTAGTGAAAGGGTGGTTTACAAAAGGGAGTTTTGGAATGTGGTTTGGTTTATAGGTTTTAGGGGGGGGCCACGGGGATGGGGTTACGGCTGGCGAGGGACTCCCACTCCCTTCCCACTCCCCTTCTAAACTCCCTTGCAAAACTCCCTGTTAGCAGCCCCTGGTCGCTTGTGCGCGGCTTTATAAAGCCCTGGCCTGAGTGAATGCCCCGCCCACTGATTAAGGCTCAGCCAATTACCAGAGGCTTCGAGCTTTCAAACCTGCCTCCAACTGCCAGCCAGAGCACACGGTCCCTCAAACAACCAAACAAACAAACACAAGCTCAGCACACAGCAAGTAACCCCCAAACACAAACAAACACACACTACAGACAGTCACTTACCCCACAGATGCTGTATTAGCTCCTCCTTCACCTGGAGAACTCCCTTGCGAAACTCCCTGTTAGCATGTTATGGAAGGCCTTAAAGGGTGTAGGTGTCCTTCCCACTCTGCTGGACTTTATTAGAGAGCTGCATAATGGAACCACTGCCTGTGTTTGTCTGGGTGTCTGGCCCTTTATGTGGGGGTGCTGGGTGCCACTGAACCAAACTGTAAAACCTATTTATAGTGGAAACCACTTCAAGCCAGAGTGTGGCAGCACCCCCGCTCCCACATCCCTAGTTCCAGCACCTATGTGTGTAGTTTACCTTTGGCAATGACCCCAGCCAGCCACTGCTCGGTGCTTGAAGCTGAATTGTTTGGATAATTTCCTCATTAAGGGCTAACATCCATTTCTGTATTTGCTGATTACTAACCTGACCAGTGGCCAGGCATTCATCCAGTAAGATCTTAAGTGGGGTGTGATGGCTGCTAACTATAACCTTATGATTGCCAAGAAGGTACCGGTGTTTCATAATGGCCCAGTATACTACTAGTACAACTTTTTCACACCACCCATACTTTAATTCGAGTGGTTTTAATAGCCATGAGTCAAAAGCCATGGGTCGGTCCCAACCTCTACACTGTTGAATAATAACACCACCAATGGCATTGGGTGTAGTGGTTGGATACAAGTGGAAAGGTTTGTGTGCATCTGGACTGGCCAATGTAGGGGCTGTCCCTGAAGCCTGCTTTAATTGATAAAGTGCCTTGGCATGTTCTGCTTCCCATTCCCAATTTGCACTTTGAATTAAGTTATACAAAGGTTGGGCAATTTCTGCATATGGGGTGTGAAATCCCTACAGAACCCTATAATTCCTAAAAATGACTGCAGAGCTGTGTGGTCCCTGGTATGGGTAGGCTAATAATTGACTCAACTCTGGCCTTATTGATGGACTTTCTTTCCTGACCAATAGTCAACTCCCAAGAAGGTGCCTTCAGCTTTGGCTAACTGAGCTTTTTCACTGTTAAATTTGAGCCCTTCACTTTCAGTTCAGAGAATGGCCTCACTTAGATCTTGACAGTGTTCCTCCTCCGAACATGACAGGATTAGAATGTCATCCACGTACTGGAGAATTCCACTGGGTTTGGTATATATTTCCAACATCGTTCTCATATGAGTGTGGAAAATGGTGGGGCTGGCCTTATGACCTTGGGGTAGAACTGTCCACACCTACTGGACAGTAGTAGTGATGGTGAGTAAAATGTGTTCACCATTTGCTCCAATGCCATAGTCATCAGTTTTAACAATTTGGGGTTATACCTTCAAAGGCTCAATTTTTTTCTCCTGGATAATTAGGTGGATGGGCCAAAGAGAAGGCAGGCTCAATATTTCTTCTTTCGTCCTTGTGATAGATGTTTAATTGGTTGTGGAGGGATGCCACCTAATTCAAAAGGTGGTCACATTTGTCCATTGCTTTCTCATGTTCTTCAACCCTATCCAAATAACTGTTATTGCCCATTAAGGTATGTAGTTTATACGCTTCCTTTGATTAATATCCTCCTCCAACAGATTTTTCAATTTGACATTCTCTGCCCTAAGTGCATTATTTTCCCAAACCAAGGCTTGAACTCCCAACATAGGGCCTTGCAGAAGGACTCCCTAACCTTCTTTTGTTTTTTATCTTCCATGTATTGTTTTAGAAACTGTTCAATATTACCCCAATTTGACACAGAGTGTTGGGGAAACCCAAAAAGGCCTCCTTTCTGTCGGACCCACCCCTCCAGTTCTGCTGCAACCTCACAAAAAAATTTAAACCCTTCTGTGAAGGTTTAACCCCCGCGTCACAGGGCAGCACGGCCTAGTGGCTGGAGTCCACAGAGTTAGCCCTCGTCACAGGGCAGCACGGCCTAGTGGCCAGAGTCCAGGGAATTAGCCCTCGTCACAGGGCAGCATGGCCTAGTGGCCAGAGTCCAGGGAATTAGCCCTCGTCACAGGGCAGTAGGACCTTGTCACTGACTCAGCGGGGCGGGGGGGGGGGGTCCTACCGAAACACGCTGAGGCTTACCGGGACTGAGATACCAGTCCGTCACTCCCCCCGGGTCGCTTCCTACCAGCTCAGCCGTTGGGGTCTCCCACGGGTCCCCTGGTTCTCTGTGAGTCTCAGGGTCTGTTGCCTCCTCTGGTTCCTCCCGCAGTGGGGCTTCGCACCAGCCTGGAGAGGCCTCGGTTCCCGGTAGCTTCAAGAGTGCGGGCTGGTCCTCTGCCGGAGCTCTCCCTATAGGTGCTTCTCCTGCGGCTGCCAGCCCAGACTGAACTGAGTTCCCTCTTTTTATACTCCCTGAGCATTTGGAGCATGCCCAGTATGAGCGGGGCGGGACTTCCGCCGACAGAGCTACTTGTCTGGCACTGCCGGGGCTAGTGCGGGGCGGGGCTGCCCCATCACACCTTCTATCATTTTACAGTCAGACTGGACAATATATTTACCTAAACCACTAGATATTTCCTGGGTTTTGACACCAAGAAAGTTGGGGTCATGACACAGCCTTGTGATAGTACTCCCGACATGTTTCCACCTGCTACCCATCTGGTCTGAGACAACTGCCTCTGGAGTGTTGGCAAGTAATAAACAGCTCTTTACTGAAAAAGTGAGTGTCAGGGTTCCTTCCCTACTCTGAACTCTAGGGTACAGATGGGGGGGACCCGCATGAAAGCCCCCTAAGCTTATTTCTACCAGCTTAGGTTAAAACCTGGTACGCTGCCACCATCAAGTGATTTAACAAGAAACAGGGAAAGGACCACTTAGAGTTCCTCTTCCCCCAAAATATCCCCCCAAGCCCTTACACTCCCTTTCCTGGGGAGGCTTGAGAATAATATCCTAACTAATTGGTTACAAAGTGATCAAAGACCCAAACCCCATGGTCTTTGGACAATGGAAAAATCAGTCAGGTTCTTAAAAGAAGGATTTTATTAAAAAGAAAATGTAAAAATATCTCTGTAAAATCAGGATGGAAAATAACTTTACACGGTAATCAGATTCAAAGAGCCCAGAGGAACCCCCTCTAGCCTTAGTTTCAAAGTTACAACAAAACAGGGATACCTCCCTCTAGCAAAGGTAAAATTCACAAGTTGAGAAAACAAAGATAAACTAATACGCCTTGCCTGGCTGTTACTTACAAGTTTGAAATATGAGAGACTTGTTCAGAAAGATTTGGAGAGCATGGATTGATGTCCCTCTTAATCCCAAGAGCGAACACCACCACCAACAACAAAAAGCATAAACAAAAGCCTCCACCCCCCAAGATTTGAAAGTATCTTGTCCCCTTATTGGTCCTTTGGGTCAGGTGTCAGCCAGGTTACCTGAGCTTCTTAACCCTTTACAGGTAAAAGAATTTTGGTGCCTCTGGCCAGGAGGGATTTTATAGTATTGTATACAAGAGCGTTGTTACCCTTCCCTTTATAGTTATGACAGTGAGTTTCCAAATCACTGGAGCTCTGCTGATCAGCCCGAATCACTGTGGGGTAATCTGTCCAACAGATAACTCCAACAAGCTACCAAAACCATACAACTAATATTTACTAGCTGTTTGGCAATCAAACAATCAACAAATCTCATTATTTTTATATTTATAGGTCTTTTTCTCCCTGCTGACCTAGCTAAAAAAAATCCAAGTTACCAAACAAGCATCAGACACTTTCCAAAGTGACCCATGGCATGTTGAGTGGATCAACAAGAGATGGACAGGAAAGCAGGAAGTTAAACAAACTAGAAATGTGGCTTTAAGATTGAAGGTCAAATCAGGCAAACTGTTACTCAAAGAAATCCAAGCCAAATGTTTTCAGTTCAAATTAGAAGCTGCACATTCGTTTGCCTTGTAAGTTAGATCTACTGTTTCTTCTTCGAATGATGTCCCTGTGGGTGCTCCACTTTAGGTGATTGCACGACCCTGCGCCTCTACTTGGAGAATTTTGACAGCAGTACCTGGCTGGCAGGGCCGGCTCTGGCTAAAAAAGCCACCCGCCCCGCCCCCTCCCCCCCCCAGTGCGGCAGGGAAGGGCGCCGAGCCCGGCCGCGGGCCCGCAATCCCCGACCGGCCGGCGCGCCGGGGGGAGGGAGGAGAGCCCCTGGTGGCCAGAGCGCCGGGGGGAGGGTGGCGAGCCCGGCCGGGGCCCTCCGCTCTCCCCGACCGGCCGGAGCGCCGCGGGGAGGGCGGCGAGCCCAGTCGCGGCCCCACTCTCGGGCCGGAGCGCCCCGCCGCGCCGCCCCCCTCCAGGCGCCGCCCCAAGCACATGCTTGGTGGGCTGGTGCCTGGAGCCGGCCATGCTGGCTGGGCTGCACATGCGCTCTCCCTGTCTCGCAGCTGCCGTGCACTGTGCGGCTGCCCCCTCCCTCAGTTCCTTCTCAACCACCCTTGGCCCGAGTCAGAGCTCCAGCAGTACCTTCACTCTGTTTACCTCAGACTTAGAGTGAGCAGTATCGATAATAGTTAGATTAGTTTAATATATAATAGTTAGGTTAGTTTGTTACGACCCTTTCTTTTTTCTCACTGTTTTATAATTTCATCCTACTAAGGGATATTTCTCTTCAGAATGCCAGGATCACCTGGCTTTAAATGTTGCCTCTCTTGCCGCAAGGCAATCCCAATTTCAGATGTCAGTTGCAATGCGTCCGATGCCTGGGGGAAACACACGTATCTCAAAAATGCACTACAGGCGAGTCTCGTCTTACGCGCATTTAACATGCACGAATTCAGCTTTGCACGGTCGGCAAAAACAAAAAACAAAAAAAGAGAAAAATAACAATTTAAATACTGTACCTTTAGTGCGGGTAATTCCGCCCGCCATTACACTCAATGTAATTTTGACTAAATGCGATTTTCGCTTTACGCGCTGACAGCGGAACGTAACCCCAGCGTAAGATGAGACTCGCCTGTAATTTCCATAACTTTAAGGCCCACACAAGAAAAGAAAGGGACCTTAAACTAAAACTTATTCTCATGGAGAAGTCCCTCCGCCCAGCCTCAGATCTGGGACCGCAAGCTTCTCCTAGTGACCAATTGCCGAATGCTGCTTCTGACAGCCTCCCCTGCCCCCCCAGGCTCCGACTTTGTCTTTTCCCAGGGGGTGCTCGACCCCCACTCCACCCCAGGCCCTGCCCCCACCCGTCCTCTTCCTGCCCCCACTCTGCCTCTTCCTGCCCCATTCCGCCCCTATCCACAAGCATGCCCTGCTCTCTCTCCTCCCACTCCTCCCCAGTGCCTCCTGCATGCCGCTAAATGGCTGATGTGCCAGCACATATGCCCCCTCCTCAACTCCACACAGGAGGGACATGTCTCCTAAAAGATGTGCAAAGAGGAGAGCTACCACTCCTCCTACAGAGACCACATTGAAAAAGAAGCATTCCCCAACTTGATCTACAGCATCGATACCAAACGCACCACGGCTAAATACCTCTGTGTTGGCAGGGACTTCCAGTACTATTGGTACTGTTAAGGCCACAGACCCTAAGCGGGCAGGCTCTAAAAAGGAAGGCAGAAAAGATTGGCTTTTCCACCATTGCACTGGCTGCATCTACAAAACACTCTGTGCCGAGTGCCATTGCAACATCTCAGGCACCGGCACTGCCTGCTTCTCTGCTGCATAGCCCAGATACAACGGCAATGAAACCTATTACGTCTTCCTTGGTGTTGTCGGCGTCTGCACCGATGCTCCTGGTGCCACAGTACATTCCGATACCACAACAATTCTCGGCACCACAACAAATGCAGGCACCTACGCCAGTACCGAAATCACAACAGTTCCTCACACTTAAGGATCTGACAGTGACCCTGGCACCAAAGTCACCTTTCCTCAGTACTGACACTGGTGCTTTCACTACCACACACATCACCAACTAGATCTGCCCCTCCTTTCTCCAGCGAGGAGGATGATGATGAGAAAGGAAAAGTTTCCTTATCCCAGCACTCCTCACCTATGCAAGGCAGTGTCAGGTGTGAGCCACAAGAGTAGCCTCAACACCATCCCAGACCTGATATCCAGGGGTGGTATGCACACCTATGGGGACCTCCACCAGTGCTTTTCCCACCACAATGGCTGTTCTGGGACCCATGGGCAGTGTAATCCCAAATCCCCGAGCGGCCTCAAGGAAGTTCATAAGCACTCCTCACCAACGTCATCAGCACCACCTGATGTCTCCTATGAACAGACTTTTGAGGAAACAAAGGAGGCTTTAGATCAGGAGGCTACTCCTGCAACCAACACCTCTTCCTTGCCCAGTGAGACCATCATGCCTCCGCTGCCTACTACCAGAGACGATTTCAAACAGTTTCAAGAACTGTTTAAAAGAATAGCTGACACACTCCAACTACCCTTTGAAGAGGTTGCTGAATCACAGCACAAGCTCTTGGACATACTCCGAACATTTACTTCCTCCTAGATCGCGCTGCCAATAAACGACACAATTATGGAGCCCGCCACAACCATCTGGCAGACCCTCGCCACAATCTCGCCTACATATAAGAGGGAGGATTAAAAAAATTGCGTCCCTTCGAAAGGACTGCAATTCTTATTCTCACACTCCCAGCCAAATTCTCTGGTAGTAGATGCCGTTAATGAATGGTTGTTGTCAGATGTTGGCTGCGTGTATGTTCTCACTTCATGCTGCACTGGTTCTGGCCAGATAGCCTGTACAGCAGGCTCCGATCAAACTGTCCAATAAGACCAGAAGATTTGGTTTGTAGCGAAGGCACCCGGTCAGGTTTATTGCTGATGAAGCACAATATTAGTGCCAAATATATGTACTACAAGTACACTTAATACATGTATGTCCATGACAATGGACGCAGTTCAGTGAATGGTGGGACTTTCCATTCTCCCCTAGACTGGCCAAAGACACACCATCTGAAACTCCTTTTTATACCCCGAAACAAACAAGTTACATATTACCCCTCTGACATAGCTGTTTACTGCCCCCTGACGTAATTAGTTGCCAACCTTTACCTTGTACATGTTGGTTCGATCAAAACATCTCTATCCATCACTGTCATACTGACCTTATCTCTAAAAGGGGTCAGTGTATCTTTGTATCATCTTCAGGGAGTGTGCTCATACCATACTTAGTATCGAGGTGTTCTGGTACCTCCTGGTGCCGACCAGAAAGAGTTTCCTCTTTCTATAACAAACCGGGACCTATTAGAAGAGCTGAGAGACCTATTAGAAGAGCTGGGTTGCTCCTTGCCACCGTCCAAGCTCCCTGGAGGCTCTCATCTGCTTCCTGCTCTGCCTGGAACTGTTCCCTTGATGCTGGAGACATCAGTTCCTCACTGGATTGTGGACTTGGGCTTGGTCCCTCTGGAAGCGATGTAAGTGATGGGGTTGTTTTCATTGACTGTGGACCACTTTCCGCTAGTGCACTAGGTTGTATTTCAGGCTCTGTCTGAGCCTCTTGTGCAGGTTTAGCTGCTGCTGCCAGGGCAGACTTGGTGGTGCCCTCTGGTGTTGGAGTTGCAGACAGGGTTGCAAATGCTGGATTCAATGCTGGCAATGGTTCTGGTGCTGGTTCCTCTGATAGTTCTGGTTCTGGGACTGGTTGGGTTTCTGGGACTGGATTCACTACTGCTGTCGCAGACATTGGGATGAGGTCCAGTTCCACCACCTCAGTCTGGGTCTCTGGTAACACAGACGAGGCCCTTGTAGAAGGCTCAGGAACAGGGATAGGTCTGAAGGCTTCCTTAGTCTGGCTGCAGGTGACCACCCTCTTGGCTAGCTTCACATGGTAGGCCACGTCTTCCCCCAGCAGCATGGGAATGGGATAATCATCATAGAATATAAGGGTTGGAAGGAACCTCAGGAGATCATCTAGTCCCACCCCCTGCTCAAAGCAGGACCAATCCTCAATTAAATCATCCAACAGATTTTTGCCCCATATCCCTAAATGGCCCCCTCAAGGATTGAGCTCACAACCCTGGGTTTAGCAAGCCAATGCTCAACCACTGAGCTATCCCTCCCCCCAAGGGACTTCAAAAGTCCACATTTCTGACCAGCCCTTGTACTGGACAGGCAACTTGGCTGTTGGCAAGTTTAAAGAGTTTAACTTGAAGGGGTTGTGGAAGCAGAAAAAGAACTGTCAGAAAAGAACTGCAATGCATGACAGTTTGTTAGCAAGAGTCAGGCTAACTGTAGCCCTGATAACGCGAAATTTGTAGAAGCGAGGATTGTGTGAGGCGGGTGAAAAAGTACTGTGTGAGAAGTTATTGTGACCTTGTATAAATAAGGTGTAGAAGACCTTGTGTAGATAAGGTATAGGAAATATTGTATGTTGGCAAGAGTCAAAACAATTAAGAAATAAGATATCAAGATGGCTTATGTATAACAAAATGCAGCTGTCCCTCATTATTTTCTGTAATGAAAGGTATAAATGCTTGTTGTAATTAGGTATCAGAGAGAGAGACCTGCTTAGCTCTCTCCCTCTGCACAATTGTGAAAGTTAATAAAGCTTCTGACTTGCTGCACCCAAACAAAAGAGTGAGAACTCAGTTTTTCTCCGACAATTTGGGGGCTCGTCCGGAATGGCAACGCCCTCAGAGGCACCGGCAGTTACTACGGATCGTTCCCCTTCGAACCCCATGGCGCCACAATAGAGGTAAGAGACCTTTTGAAATCTCTATTGGGGTGTCGGAGGAGGACTGTCCGTGGAGCCGTCTGTCCCTGTTGGGCTCACGCCATCTGAACTTATTGACTGTGCAGCAAGGTCAGATGCTGAGCGGCGTAGGGGAATTGTTTGCCGCCCCCTGTATGCATATGCGAGGTGCATAGGATTGCACCTGTGTTGAGGGGTTGTTACTGCCTCAGCAGGAGGGGTTTTTACCGCCTCATAGTCCGAACAGAGGGGTTGTTTACCGCCTCAAGAGGGGTTTTTTACCGCCTCGAGTGATGCATCGAGGTACTTGGAAATAGTACCTGAGGTACTTGGAAATAGTACCTGGAGTAAGGCCTTGGTGTGTGTGTGTGTGTGTGTGTGTGTGTGTGTGTGTGTGTGTGTGTGTGCACACCAGTGTAAATTGAGTGTTACCGGAAGACGCCCAGAGTACTCTGCGAAGTCTTTTGGCTCGTGACCAAAACTACTCTAACGCAAGCCCGGTAACTAGAGGATCTTTTAGGAGATCCGACCCACGGTACGCTAACTCGGCCTGGCATCGTCCGGCGAGGAGGCTGCCTGGGTCTAGAAGTGTGTGAACCCATCTTCCCTCCCCTTTTCCTCTCCGTGTGAGCCACTGACAGTCTGACCATCTCACTGGATGCAACAGAGTAAGCGGCGCCGTCTCTCTGAGATTAGCCGACGCTCTTTGCTGAAGGGAGGTGTAGGAGGTCATGGCTATCCTCGTTAGTCTCTCCTGTGTGAGTACCCTGTAGGGAGAAATCCTTAGTTTATAAGCCGCTAGCACGGACAGGGCATCCTCCTCCCTGTGTGTGTGATTGGAAAATGGGTGGGGGACAGTCTAAGCATTCCCTCTCACCCCCTAAGGGTACCCCAGCTTATTTTATGTACGTACATTATGGTCCATCAACCTGCAGGTATTTAGATAGTTGGAATCTTTACACGCGTGAAAATCCATCTAAACAATGCCCACTAGAAGGTACCTTCAATTTAAATATCTCAGAGAAACCCTGGCTTTGCCAAAAGCCTCTGATAAGCAGTGGGAGCAATTTGTCTGTTGGTGGAAGGAAGCAACAAAGAGACTCCACGAGTCTTGGGTGCGGAGTCTAAAGGACTCCCAGGAAAAATTAAAACACCAAGTATACAATTTACAACTTAAATGTAAAGCATCAGGCAGTCTTCCTGCTCGAGAAATTCCTTCTGCTCCTCTTTATCCCCAATTTGTTAAACCTAAGAGTGAGGAGGAAACTGCTGAGGACATTGTAGATTTCTTCAGTAACATTCAGCAACAGCAGCCCGTGCCTCCTCCTCCTCCCCCTCTGCCGAATGTGTCTGCTAACGAATCTCACCCGGCAGTGCCAACTTCACCACCGCATGTATCAGCTGCACACATTGTTCTTTCTTCTCCTGGGAGAGAAGCCTCCTCTTCACCACAGAGGGGTGATTCTGATCTTCCCAGTAGCAGCTCTCCCGAGACTGATCTTTCTGAGGAGAGTGCCCGTTATTTTACTAGAAGCGTAGCACAGGCAGTCCAGCTTCCTTTAAGAGAACTGCCCGGGACTGAAGGACAGTTGGTTAAAGTGCATGCCCCGTGGTCACCGGGAGATCTGAAAAACGTGGTGAAGGAATTTCCTAATGTCAGGGAGGAGCCAAAAAAATTTAGAGACGAGCTCCACATGGTGGTTCAGTGTTATAATCCATCTTGGGCAGACATGAATCAACTCTTACGGCTGATTATGCCAGCCGAAGTTCGACAACGGCTTACCAGACAGGCAGCTTGGCCAGGTGCCGACCCTGGAATTGACCGTGATTTGCAAAAGGCTAGGGACCGTCTCTTAAATTCTATTACGGAGGTCTGCCCTAAGAAGACAGATTGGACAAAGATTACCTACTGTAAGCAGAATAAAGGAGAGTCCCCTGCTGATTATCTGGATAGACTAACTAAGGTTTTTGAACAACATTCGGGAATTGCTCAGCCAGCTGAAAATGCTAGAGAAGCAGTAGGGGCTGCTTTTGTTCAGGGACTCTTACCAAAAATTCAGCAGCAGTTAAGAACTATCTGCATAGGCTGGCAAACTAAGCCCCTTTCTGAACTGGTGACAGTCGCCAATCATTGTACAGCTTGCATAGAGCAAAAAAAAAAAAAATACTGAAACAAAACTGTTAACATTGCAGTTAGAAACTTATCAAAACAAGGGCCGTGGGGAAATGAAGGGAGGACAAGGACGAGGTCGTGGGCAAGGAAGAGGGAAAGGTCCCTCGTATCCTGCCCAGTCCAGGCACAATGCATGCTACATTTGTGGCCAAGAGGGACACTGGAAAAATGCGTGCCCAGCCCGATTATCTCAGAACCCTCTACCTCCTTTCCCAAATCCTGAAGCGTCTACTTTTACCCCACAAACTACCTCTTACTAGGACAGCCTGAGGGAACGTAACTGCATCATAAATCCTTTAATTCCCATTAATCAAGAGGGTCCCTATGTAAATTGTAAAATTGCAGGACAATCTGTTACTTGTCTTGTGGATACTGAAGCTAGTAGATCTGCTCTAAGATCCTCGGAGTTTCCTTCTGTTCCTTTGTCAACTTTGTCTGTAAATGCCGTTGGCATTTCAAATCAACCTGTTTCGCATCCTGTCACAAAACCCCTTGCGATTTCACTAGGGCCCCTTGCTAAAAAGCATGCATTCTTGCTCAGCCCCTCCTCTCCTGTAAATCTGCTGGAAAGGAATCTTTTGTGTAAATTAGGCTGTACTATCTATTGCACACCAGATGGCGTATTCTTACAAGTTCCTGATGAGAATACTAATCTAGTGTTGGCTACACTCCACATAGAGGAGCCAGCTAAATTACCAACAACTCTTAGCCCTGACCTTGTGCATTTGTTATCACAAGTTCCCCCCCATCTCTGGTCTCGGCATGCCTATGAAGTGGGACAGATCCGGACTGCTGAGCCGGTTAAGATTTTTGTTGATCCTTCTAAAGCTTTGCCAAGGGTTCCACAGTACCCTCTGTGTCCTAAGGCAGAGGAAGGTATAGCCCCAGTAATGAAGTCTTTATTACAGCAGGGTATTATTGTTGCCACCACCAGTTCTTGTAATACTCCTATCTTTCCTGTAAAGAAGCCAGGAAAGAATACCTATCGGTTTGTTCAAGATCTCCGCGCGATTAATGCTGTTGTTTTGCCTTCATTTCCTGTGGTTCCAAATCCAGCTACAATTCTTTCTTGTATTCCACCTTCAGCCACCCACTTTACTGTTGTGGACCTTTGTTCAGCTTTCTTTTCTATCCCCATTCACCCTGATAGTCAGTATCTGTTTGCCTTTACCTATAAAGGACGCCAGTACACCTGGACTCGGTTACCCCAAGGGTATACTGAGTCCCCATCCTTGTTTTCCCAGATCCTGAAAAAGAATCTGGATGATGTGGTTTTTCCAGGTAAATCAGTGCTTATACAGTATGTGGATGAACTTTTGCTGGCATCCCTTTCCTTTGAATCTTGTAAAGTTAATACTTTGATTCTATTGACTGCTTTAGCTGCTAAGGGTCATAAGGCATCCCAGGAAAAACTACAGCTGTGTCAGCCCAGGGTTCATTACCTTGGTCATAATATTTCCCCTGGTACTCGTCATTTATCAGATTCTCGAATTTCAGCTATTCTAAATATGCCTAGACCTGGTACTATTTCTCAAATGCGTACTTTTCTTGGCATGACTGGGTACTGCAGACAGTGGATTTTAGGCTATGCAACAGTGATTGAACCCTTACAGGATCTGACTAAGGCCTGGTCTACACTACGACTTTAATTCGGATTTAGCTGCTTTAATTCGAATTAACGCTTGACCCGTCCACACAACGAAGCCATTTAATTCGAATTAAAGAGCCCTTTAATTCGATTTCTGTACTCCTCCTCGACGAGAGGAGTAGCGTCAAAATCGGTATTGTTAATCCGAATTAAGGTTAGTGTGGCCGCAATTCGAAGTTATTGGCAATTCAATGTTATTGGCTACCCACAATGCAACGCTCTGGAAATCGATGCTACTTCGGTAGCTTGGACGCACACCACCGAATTAATGGTGCCTAGTGTGGCCGAATACATTCGAATTTATAAAATCGGTTTCCTAAATTCGAATTATATAAATTCGGATTAATCCTGTAGTGTAGACATACCCTAAGTCAGATACTCCTGAGCCTCTTCCTTGGTCTCCAGAGGCTGAACAAGCTTTTGTTGCTATCAAGCAAAGCCTGTCCAGTGCACCGGCCCTGGGACTTCCTGACTATGCTAAACCATTCACTCTTTTCTGTCATGAGCGTAATGGGTTTGCTTTGGCCGTATTAACGCAAAAGCACGGAGATAAACACCGTCCCATTGCTTATTACAGTACTGCCCTAGACGCTGTGGCAGCTGGATTTCCCCCTTGCCTGCGTGCTGTGGCTGCAGCAGCCCTTTCTGTTCAAGTATCTGAATCTATTGTTTTAGGATCTTCTTTGATTGTTGCTGTTCCTCATGCTGTGGCTGCACTCTTGTTAAAATCTAAGACACAGCATTTATCCACTTCTCGTCTCACAAAATATGAGCTTGTTTTGTTGTCTTCCTCTCATATTACTTTGGCTCGTTGCCCAGTTCTAAATCCTGCCTCCTTGTTGCCTGGGCCAGAAGACGGAGAACCACATGACTGTGTGTCTGTAACATCGGTTCTCTCCCGTCCGAGAGATGATTTACTAGATGTGCCCTTGCAAAGTCCTGATCTTATTTATTTTGTGGATGGTTCGTGCTTGCGAGATTCTAAGGGTAAATTGGTTGCTGGTTATGCTGTGTGCTCTGCACACGCTGTTATTGAAAGTGCTTTTCTTCCTTCTGTGTTTTCATCTCAAGTAGCTGAACTTGTGGCTTTAACTCGAGCTTGCATTCTAGCTCAAGATCAAGCAGTTACAATTTATACAGACTCTCGTTATGCTTTTGGAGTGGTACATGATTATGGTTTGCTCTGGAAGTATAGAGGTTTCCTTACATCCACTGGTTCTCCGATTAAGAACAGTCTGTATGTATCTGCTCTTTTGGATGCCCTTTTATTGCCCAAGGCTATAGCTGTTGTTAAATGTATAGCTCACCAGACCCCTCATGATGAAGTTACCCGTGGAAATGCTTTGGCAGATTCTGCAGCCAAAGCAGCGGCCCTTTCTGCACCTCAGGCTGAATATACTTGTGCTTTGATTGAACAGCCTCCAGTAGCCTCCCTTGAGGATCTGGCCAAGATCCAGGAAGCAGCACCTGCAGCTGAGAAACGTTTTTGAAGTGCTAATGGCTGTATTCTACACCCTGACCATCTTTGGCGTGCCCCAGCTGGTCGCCTGGTTGCACCGAAGATGCTAATGCCCTATCTTGCTCGTGTATACCACGGAATGGCACACGTGAGCAAAGGGGGGATGGTTGCTGCAGTTAACCGAGATTGGTGTGCATTCGGGTTCCCAGTCATTGCACATCACTACTGTCAACAATGTGTGATTTGTCAGCAGCATAACATTGGTAAAGCTGTTAAAGTTAGGCAGGCAGCTCACCCTCCCCCTTGGGGACCTTTTGTAAATATTCAGATTGATTTTATTCAACTGTCTAAATGTTGTGGTTATGAATATGTATTGGTTTTAGTGGATGTATTTTCAAATTGGGTTGAAGCTTTTCCCTGCAGGAAAGCAGGTGCCAGGACTGTTGTGAAACTTCTGCTGAAAGGTTTTGTACCACGATTTGGCATCCCTGTGAGTATCAACAGTGACCGTGGAACTCATTTTACTGGACAGATTGTAAAAGAGTTATGTGCAGCTTTGCAAATCCAACACAACCTTCACTGCCCTCACCATCCGCAGTCTGCCGGGGCAGTGGAATGCCAGAATGGAATTCTGAAAAATAAACTGGCCAAGATTTGTGCTGAAACAAACTTGAAGTGGCCAGATGCCCTTCCTCTGGCACTAATGAGTATGAGAGCCACTCCCAATCGAAAGACTGGACTCAGCCCTCATGAGATTCTGACAGGGCGCCCGATGCGACTACCAACTGCGCCCCCACTGACCCTAGCTCAGATGGACATTCATTTAATGAATGACACAATGCTTACGTATTGTCAGGCACTAATAAAATGTGTTAAGTCTTTTTATACACAGGTAAAAGAAGCACTACCCAAGAATCCTGTGCAACCCTGCCACTCGCTGGAACCAGAAGACTGGGTCTACATAAAGGTCCATCAGCGAAAGACTGCCCTGGCTCCACGCTAAAAGGGCCCTTTCCAAGTCCTGCTAACCACCAACACCGCTGTGAAGTGCCAAGGACTGCCCACCTGAACCCATGCTTCTCACTGCAAAAAGACTCCTCCACCTGGAAAGGATTCTCCAGCTGCTGATCAGCCTATTTCTCCTGCTAGCTCTGCTGTGCCTCCTGGACAGCAGGGAAAGAGGACAAGGTGAAGTGCTAGTAACCTCTCCCTTGTCCACTGATAGATCTACAATACCTTTGAATTCTTTTACAGGAATCACACCAGTACAGGGTGAAGTGCTAGTAACCTCTCCCCTGCACTATGGTAAATCACAACTGCTTTTAAAAAAGAAAAGAAGAAACACCCGCTCTGCTGAAACCACCAAAGTCCAGGGATTCCTGACTACAAGAGACATTAAGAACTGGCCCTGGTGGAAGAGACGGAGCATCGTTTATTGGCAAGGAGGGAACTGTGGGGACCGTTCCTGGGAATGCGGGGTCCAGTGGTGGGGTGGATTCTTTCCAGGGGCAGGACTTTGTGCTTATGGACAGGTACCTTCAGGATGCACTGCCCTTTCTAATTGGCTTTCAGAAGATAAATATCAAAACCGCCTTGCCACCACTAGGACTACACCCACTAGTCCCTTGACCCCTGCCACCACCACTGTAACTTACCCAGATACAAACCGTACTGTATATTCCAATGAAACCCAGTGGCCAAGGCTTTCACATCTTAGTAATTTACTGAAATTTTGTTCAAAGAAATTATTCTTTAAAGTTCAGGATAATGTATATGAGCAAATAATTAAATGGAAAACAAATGAATCAGTAGAGATAGAAATACATGATATCACTACCAGCAAACCCCAAGAATTAATAATTGCAATTGATGGGTTCTATAATGAAGTAGATATAATGGTTGTTCCTGGAACTTGTACTGTGTTAAATGATGAGAGATTGGGCCAACTAGAGAAGGCCATTGGCCTTGTTTCTGGAGCACAACTAACCCAGGTACAGGCTGGAGTTGGTGAGTTACATGTTATTTCCGCCCTTAGTTCTATGACCCAGAGGTCGCTAAGAAAGATGGTACTGAATATCACTGAGGCTGGGAAGGCATTGCAGTGGAATCTAGCATGTTCAGAGACTCAGGATTTCCTGAATGACCAGCTGATGTCCATTCGGAATGATCTAGAACATCAGGCTTGGCCCACTGCCCTTACAGACACATCAGGAGTACCATCTGACCTGTGGCCATGGAGACTTACTTGAAAACTTTCTGAATGGAAGTGCGAACGTTCTCAGTGCTCCTTCCAAGCATATGGACCGGTAAGGGGGGTGTGGGCTCCCACATACTGTATCCTGCCGGGTCCATGGAAAGGATGCATGTGGAATTGGGTAATTCACCGAGACATCTGAAAAATTAGACCACCTGGTACGCCCAATCGATTTTTAGTCAGTGCTCCTGGGATTACACCTGACATTTGAATGGGGTTAGGTAGTCTATGGACATTTTGGCCATTAAAACCCCCACAGCTTCAGTGTAACCGTAAACTGAAGCCAGGAAAAGTTGTCACTGTTTATGACTACGTTTGCTGGAAGGGTAGGGGACAAGGAACTACACTGACAGGACACTTACTTTTTCAAGCTAATGATAGCTGTGTGTATGTTAATGACACCACATTACAAGACATACATTTTAATCTCACTACCACTGCAGGCAATCATATTATTTACTGGCCTGTAGATAGAGCTTTCCAAGTAGCCCTTAGGTTCCAAATACCCTTTAATTGAACTAGTTTAGTACCTGATAAATTTCAAAATTTGTTTTCACTGTTACCAGAGATTCAAAAAATCTCTGAAGTACAAGGGCAAATTCACATGCTTCAAAACATATATCAAGTTAAAAAGTATGCCTTTCAGACTGCTTATAGAGTATCCACTTTATGTACTAAGTATAATGTATTGTGCTTTGTAGCTAAGGCTGTACAACAACCCCATTATAGTTTTGCTATGGGAATGTTATTGCTTGTATTGTTATTAGTTATCTTAGGATTATGTTATTGTTGTTGTAAAAGATGTAATAATAGTAATACCTTTCATGTTCATGCTAATCATGCATTGTCATTACATCCAATCAGAACCGCTAAAATTAAAACATCTGATATAAAATCTAAAGTCCAGGACTTGATGCAAATAGAGGTTTGAGAATGTTTGTTGTACTAGAAGTACAAAAGGGGGGGTTGTGGAAGCAGAAAAAGAACTGTCAGAAAAGAACTGCAATGCATGACAGTTTGTTAGCAAGAGTCAGGCTAACTGTAGCCCTGATAACGCAAAATTTGTAGAAGCGAGGATTGTGTAAGGCGGGTGAAAAAGTACTGTGTGAGAAGTTATTGTGACCTTGTATAAATAAGGTGTAGAAGACCTTGTGTAGATAAGGTATAGGAAATATTGTATGTTGGCAAGAGTCAAAACAATTAAGAAATAAGATATCAAGATGGCTTATGTATAACAAAATGCAGCTGTCCCTCATTATTTTCTGTAATGAAAGGTATAAATGCTTGTTGTAATTAGGTATCAGAGAGAGAGACCTGCTTAGCTCTCTCCCTCTGCACAATTGTGAAAGTTAATAAAGCTTCTGACTTGCTGCACCCAAACAAAAGAGTGAAAACTCAGTTTTTCTCCGACAATTTGGGGGCTCGTCCGGGAATCATCACTTGGCCCTCTCGGTTGATGAATTTGGGGTCCACTAAGGATTGGTGTATAGCTAACACTTGTGCTTCAGTGTCCCTCCACGCGATAACCTTCTTTTTGCCCACACTCACTGTTTCCCTTCACTCTGAGGGTATCTGGGAGGCATCTGGGCCTGAGGACCTTTGGTATGATTCCAGTGCAATGAACTGCAATCTGTTGTGGTTCTTGGGGCAATTGGCCTTCTCATGCCCCAGCTCATTACATTTAAAACATCGCCCAGCTGACTGGTCACTGGGGCGAGGTGGGTTGCTGGAGAATGGTGTGGTGGGACGATAAAGTGTCTGGGGTTTTCCTTGGGGAGTAGGGGGGGTCTTGGGATGCCGCCGTTGGTAGTGTGTTGTCTCAGGTTGCCCCTTCTGATATCCACTCCAACTGCTACCAGCTTTCTTCTTCTCCACCACCTCCACCCATTTGGTTCTGATCTCCCCCACCTCGATTACAGTTTTGGGGTTCCCATCTAGGATGTACCTTTCTATTTCCTCAGGAACACCCTCCAAGAACTGCTCCATTTGCATTAGGAGAGACAAATCTTCCAGAGATTTAATGCTTGCTCCTGATATACAGGCATCCCAATTTTTTACAATGTGGTAGGCATCTCAGGAAAATGCCACATCTGGTTTCCACCTTAGGGATTTGAACCACTGATGGGCATACTCGGGTGTTAGCCCCTTTCTAATTCTGGACTTTAAAAAAAAAAGTTCGTAGCTGTTCATGTGTTCTTTAGGCATTTCAGCTGCCACCTCTGCTAAGGATCCACTGAGCTGCGGCCTCAGCTCCACCATATACTGGTCTGTAGAGATGCTGTACCCAAGGCAAGCCCTTTCAAAATTTTCTAAGAAGGCCTCTGTATCATCGCCTACCTTGTATGTGGGGAATTTCTTGGAATGGGGAGTGGTAACTGGAGAAGGATTGTTAGGGTTACTTGGTAGACCCAGCTTTCCAGCTCTAAGTGCTTCAGCTCTAGCTCCGTCCCCAAGCACTTTGCCTCTTTACTCTCCTCCGCCTCCAACTCCAAGCGCTTTAAGTCCATTTGTATTTCATGTTCTTTCTGTTTTTCTTCAGCCTGGTTACTGGTTTGTTATTTTCTGTTTGCTTATTTTGGGTAAGGGAAGTAGGGACAGAAAAGGAAGCAAAATAAGTAAGAGTGAAGATCAGAGGAAGCTAAAACTGCACAGGTTGCAAATTGCCCAGAAAGGCTGAACACTGGGCACTGGGAAAGTCTCTGTTAACTAAGAAGCCCTTGAGTTGAGTGCATCCCAGTTTCAGTGAACTGCAGAGGGGTTGTGGCCCAACCTCTGTGTCTGTGCTGAAGCTGACTGGAGTGTCTAACTTCGCAAGACAGGAATGGAGGGGTGCTTGTTCTGGCAGGAGGAGGTTCTCTGTGGTATCCCAGCTCATTGAGTGACGGTCCCAAGGGAAGACAAATGGAAATTGATGTGCAATTTGCCCGGGAAAAGGCTGCCCTGGAAAAAGAAAAGACTGCCCACCAACAAACCCTGCACTTAAAAGACAAAGCAATTAAGACGCAGATGCATGAACTGGCTGTAATGAAGTGGAAGAGGTGCACAGAGACATGTATCCTGGAGCTGGAAGTTGGGGTCCTGGTGATTGCTGCGGTTGGAACAAACCCCAAGGACTCTGTAGCTGGAAGCAAGCCCAACCTGAGGGGGGGATTGCTGGCCAGTGAAAGGTCTGTCATAGCTGGTAGCTGTGAGCCTACAGCTGGATCAGGGTCTCTTTCCCTTTTGGGGGACACAGGAGTGTCTGCCCCAGAAGGGAGCCCAAAAACGAATTTTAGGTATACTGCCTCCGCCATGGTCAGTGTCCAAGGCCTGGTCTACACTACGATTTTAGGTCGAATTTCGCAGTGTTACCTTGATTTAAGACTGGACCCGTCCACACAACAAAGCCTCCACCTCCGACGAGGGGATTAGCGCTGAAATCGGCCTTGCCGGGTCGAATTTGGGGTAGCATGGACGCAATTCAATGGTATTGGTCTCCGGGAGCTATCCCAGAGTGCTCCATTGTGACCGCTCTGGACAGCGCTCTCAGCTCAGATGCACTGGCCAGGTAGACAGGAAAAGGCCCGCGAACTTTTGAATCTCATTTCCTGTTTGGCCAGCGTGGAAAGATGCAGGTGAGTGCAGATCTCATCAGCAGAGGTGACCATGATGGAGTCCCAGGATCGCAAAAGAGCTCCAGCATGGACCGAACGGGAGGTACGGGATCTGCTCGCCGTATGGGGAGACGAATCAGTGCTAGCTGAACTCCGTTCCAGTAAACGAAATGCCAAAACATTAGAAAAAATTTCAAAGGGCATGAAGGACAGAGGCCATAACAGGGACACGCAGCAGTGCTGCGTGAAAATTAAGGAGTTAAGGCAAGCCTACCAAAAATCCAGAGAGGCAAATGGCCGCTCCAGATCAGAGCCCTGAACATGCCGCTTCTATGATGAGCTGCATGCCATGCTAGGGGGTGCAGCCACCAGTACCCTAACCCTGTTCTTTGACTCTGTCAATGGAGAATCACGCAACATGGAAGCGGGTTTTGGGGACGAGGAAGATGATGAGGAGGAGGTTGAAGATAGCTCACAGCAAGGAAGCGGAGAAACCAGTTTCCCCAACAGCCAAGATATGTTTTTCACCCTGGACCTGGAGCCAGTAACCCCCGAACCCACCCAAGGCGTGCTCCCGGATCCTGAGGGCGGAGAAGGGACCTCTGGTGAGTGTACCTTTGTAAATATCACACATGGTTTAAAAGCAAGCGAGTTTAATGATTAATTTGCCCTGGCATTCGCAGCCAGTACAGCTACTGGAAAAGTCTGTTAACGTGTCTGGGGATGGAGCGGAAATCCTCCAGGGACATCTCCATAAAGCTCTCCTGTATGTACTCCCAAAGCCTTTGCAAAAGGTTTGTGGGGAGGGCTGCCTTATTCCGTCCTCCATGGTAGGACACTTTACCACGCCAGGCCAGTAGCACGTAGTCTGGAATCATTGCATAACAAAGCATAGCAGCGTATGGTCTCGGTGTTTGCTGGCATTCAAACAACATCCGTTCCTTATCTCTTTGTGTTATCCTCAGGAGAGTGATATCATTCATGGTCACCTGGTTGAAATAGGGTGCTTTTATTAAGGGGACATTCAGAGGTGCCCGTTCCTGCTCGGCTGTTTGCCTGTGTCTGAACAGAAATGTTCCCGGCTGTTAGCCACGCGGTGGGGGGAGGGGTGAAGTGATCATCCCAGAGAATTGCGTGTGCGGAGGGGGGGGGGTAATTTGGGTTTGTGCTGCATGCTAACCCACAAACCTCAGCCCCTCCTTTTAAATTGCCAACCCATTTTAAATGGCCAACCCAACGGCTGCTTGGTATGGGAAATGAGGGCGCTGCTGTTTGAAACCATTCCCACATGTTATGAAGGTTAAAGAAGCCAAAAGACTGTGGCTTACCATGGCTGCCTGCAAGCCGAATTCTGTTGCCTGGCCCTGTGTGAGTGATCTCTCACACCAAACCGGCAGGCCCTCAATATAAGAGGCAAAATGCGACCTTGTAACAAAAGCACATGTGCTGTGTAATGTGAACAGCAAGGTTTAACGGGAAAGAGTGTACCTATTGTTCTCTAAAATGTGTCTTTTTAACTACCACTCTCCCTTTTCCCCCACCAGCTGCAAATGTTTCTCCTTCGCAGAGGCTAGCGAAGATTAGAAGGCGAAAAAAACACACTCAGGATGAAATGTTCTCTGAGCTCCTGCTGTCCTCCCACACTGACAGAGCACAGCAGAATGTGTGGAGGCAGACAATGTCAGAGTGCAGGAAAGCACAATATGAACGCGAGGAGAGGTGGCGGACTGAAGAGAGTAAGTGGTGGGCTGAAGATGATAGGTGGCGTCAGCTTGCTGACAGAAGGCAGGAGTCAATGCTCAGGCTGCTGGAGGATCAAACTCATATGCTCCAGCGTATGGTTGAGTTGCAGGAAAGGCAGCAGGAGCACAGACCGTCGCTACAGCCCCTGTGTAACCAACAGCCCTCCTCCCCAAGTTCCATGGCCTCCTCACCCAGACGCCCAAGAACGCGGTGGGGGGGCCTCCGGCCACCCAGCCACTCCACCCCAGAGGATTGCCCAAGCAACAGAAGGCTGGCCTTCAATAAGTTTTAAAGTTTTTAAGTTTTAAAGTGCAGTGTGGCCTTGTCCTTCCCTCCTCCCCCACCCCTCCCGGGCTACCTTGGCAGTTATCCCCCTATTTGTGTGATGAATTAATAAAGAATGCATGAATGTGAAGTAACAATGACTTTATTGCCTCTGCAAGCGGTGATCGAAGGTGGGAGGGGAGGGTGGCTAGCTTACAGGGAAGTAGAGTGAACCAAGTGTGTGTGTGGGGGGGGTCATCAAGGAGAAACAAACAGAACTTTCACACCGTAGCCTGGCCAGTCATGAAACTAGTTTTCAAAGCTTCTCTGATGCGCACCGCGCCCTCCTGTACTCTTCTAACCACCCTGGTGTCTGACTGCGCGTAATCAGCGGCCAGGCGATTTGCCTCAACCTCCCACCCTGCCATAAATGTCTCCCCCTTACTCTCACAGATATTGTGGAGCGCACAGCAAGCAGTAATAACAATGGGAATATTGGTTTCGCTGAGGTCTATCCGAGTCAGTCAACTGCACCAGTGCACTTTTAAACGTCCAAATGCACATTCTACCACCATTCTGCACTTGCTCAGCCTATAGTTGAACAGCTCCTGACTACTGTCCAGGCTGCCTGTGTATGGCTTCATGAGCCATGGCATTAAGGGGTAGGCTGGGTCCCCAAGGATAACTATAGGCATTTCAACATCCCCAACGGTTATTTTCTGGTCTGAGAAGAAAGTCCCTTCCTGCAGCTTTTGAAACAGACCAGAATTCCTGAAGACGCGAGCATCATGTACCTTTCCCGGCCATCCCACGTTGATGTTGGTGAAACGTCCCTTGTGATCCATCAGTGCTTGCAGCAGCATTGAAAAGTACCCCTTTTGGTTTATGTACTCGCTGGCTTGGTGCTCCAGTGCCAAGATAGGGATATGGGTTCCATCTATCGCCCCACCACAGTTAGGGAATCCCATTGCAGCAAAGCCATCCACTATGACCTGCACATTTCCTAGAGTCACTGCCCTTGATAGCAGCAGCTCTTTGATTGTGTTGGCTACTTGGATCACAGCAGCCCCCATGGTAGATTTGCCCACTCCAAATTGATGCCCGACTGACCGGTAGCTGTCTGGCGTTGCAAGCTTCCACAGGGCTATCGCCACTTGCTTCTCAACTGTGAGAGCTGCTCTCATCTTGGTATTCTGGTGCTTCAGGGCAGGGGAAAGCAAGTCACAAAGTTCCATGAAAGTGCCCTTACGCATGCAAAAGTTTCGCAGCCACTGGAAATCATCCCAGACCTGCAACACTATGCGGTCCCACCAGTCTGTGCTTGTTTCCCGGGCCCAGAATCGGCGTTCCACGGCATGAACCTGCCCCATTAACACCATGATGTGCACATTGCCGGGGCCCATACTTTGTGAGAAGTCTATGTCCATGTCTATGTCCTCATCACTCTCGTCACCACGCTGCCGTTGTCTCCTCACCTGGTTTTGCTTTGGCAGGTTCTGGTTCTGCATATACTCCAGGATAATGCACGTGGTGCTTATAGTGCTCATAATTGCTGCGGTGATCTGAGCGGGCTCCATGATCCCAGTGCTATGGCGTCTGGGCTGAAAAAAGGCGTGAAACGATTGTCTGCCGTTGCTCTGATGGAGGGAGGGGCGACTGACGACATGACTTACAGGGAATTAAAATAATAATGATCCTTTGCATCAAGGAGAAACACAAATAACTGTCACACAGAATGGTTCCCTCAAGGATTGAACTCAAAACCCTGGGTTTAGCAGGCCGTTGATTTCACGGAGGGAGGGAGGGAGGAAGGGAGGGAGGAAGCAAATGAATACAAAACAAATCTGGTCTATTTATTGTTTTGATCCACTCCATCTATCTTTTACATTTTTAGGCTGGCAGCAGACAGTGCAGTTCGATTGCTAGCCATCATCATCTCTTGGGTGCTCGGCAGAAGTTGCTGCATTACGACTGCTAGCCATCATCATCTCCTGGCTGCTCGCCAGAAGACGGTGCAGTAGGACTGCTAGCTATCATCATCTCCTGGGTGCTCGGCAGAAGATGGGAATGACCTGGCTGAGTCACTCCCCTGTCTGCCCAGGCGCCTCGATCGTCCGAGGTCAGCTAAAAGAGCACCCAGTAATACGACGATGATGGCTACCAGTCATAATGCACCGTCTTGCTGCCAAAAGGCAATGAGCTGCTGCTGCGTAGCAATGCAGTCCCACATCTGCCAGCACCCAGGAGACGTACAGTGATGGTGAGGTGAGCGGGCTCCATGCTTGCCATGGTATGGCGTCTGCACAGGTAACCCAGGAAAAAAGGCATGAAACGATTGTCTGCTGTTGCTTTCACGGAGGGAGGGAGGGGGGGCCTGACGACATGTACCCAGAATCACCCGCGACACTGTTTTTGCCCCATCAGGCATTGGGATCTCAACCCAGAATTCCTATGGGCGGCGGAGACTGCGGGAACTGTGCGATACCTACCCACAGTGCAATGCTCCGGAAGTCGACGCTAGCCCTGGTACTGTGGACGCAGTCCGCCGACTTAATGCACTTAGAGCATTTTGTGTGGGGACACACACAATCGACTGTATAAAATCAATTTCTATGGGTACATCCAGACTACCTGCCGGATCGGCAGGTAGCGATCGATCTATCGGGGATCGATATATCGCGTCTTGTCTAGACGCGATATATTGAACCCCGAACACGCTCCCGTCGACTCTGGAACTCCACCAGGGCAAGCGGCGGTAGCGGAGTCGATGGGGGAGCCGCGGCCATCGATCCCGTGCCATGAGGACGGGAGGTAAGTTGAAATAAGATACGTCGACTTCAGCTACACTATTCCCATAGCTGAAGTTGCATATCTTACATCGACCTCCCCCCGGCCCCTCCAGTGTAGACCAGGCCTAAAAAACCGACTTCTATAAATTCAACCTAATTTCGTAGTGTACCCCAAGTCTCTGGCTATAAGTTCAGAAGGAGGGTGTGAGACGTTGCACTCTATATGATTTTATGAAAGTATGCTAATGAGTTTAAATATAATGTAACTGGAATATGCTTCATGCAAAAGGTCTCTTGTAAGGTATCATTACAAAGCTTATAATCTACTGAGTGTGGTCATCCTATTTGTATAAATGTACCACTCTTGTATCTGCAGACAAACAGCTGAGAGAGAGGAGACTCAGGCTTTCACCTTGGACAGGTGAACACAGAGCAGAGCTCCTGGCACACCACACAGGTCACAGACATTGGGGAAGATCTGCCAAACCCGGGCTCCATTTCAGACCAAACTACAACACTGCAACAGTACCTCGAGCTCAGATCAGGCTCTGTGCAGCAAGAACATAGCAGGCCAGCTAGGATTAATACTGCTCAGCACAGGGGGAGGATCAGTAGCTGCTCTCCTACAATGGGAAGAAGCTACTTCAGCAAGACACCAATCAGTACCGTGGCCAGGACTGTGATAGCATCTCTAGAGATGAGGAAGTGCAGAACTGCCAATTCTTGCAATTATATTGCACATTTCCTGAAATGCTGTAATGACATGAGAATCACAGCTTGCTTTTAAAAAAGGTTTCTAACCCCTGTGTTGCAGAGAAAAGCTTGAAAACATCACCATTAAAGGCACAGAAACCAGAAGCAAATAAACAAAGCCTCAAGTATAGTATTAAAATATCCCATGATTTTCTAGCCAATCTCATGATTTTGGGGGACCTGAATCATGATATGTGAACCTTTGGGGTTGGCAGTTATGGCAGTTGACCCAGCTATGTGTCCATATTCTACTCTGTCTACCTGGGGGCTGGCACAAGCATCCAGAGTTTTGCTGATACTCCTGCCCTGCATGATCTCTGACTTCCCACCTCCAGCTATGCATTGGTGTCCCCCCTGTGCTCCACTCCCCAGCTTGGCCCTGCCTTGCACCAAGGAGGCGAAAAAGGATGAAAAACCAGTAATGACTCTTTAAAAATCAATTTCATCTGATCACCTAACATGCTTAATCATTACATGGTTATTGAATGGTGTCATGACAGGGCAGAGTTAAGGTTGTTTGGTGCCTTAATTATGCATTTTTTCCCTTACCATATGTGGATTTCTTCTAAGAGACACCTTAACTCTCAATTTCCTGAATTTGTAATGCTTGGTTTTGGATAACTACAGCATCCCTGCACTATTTTTTACCCTTAATTTAATGATATATATTCTCAACATTAACTCGTTTAACTCAGAAATTCTTAACTTAGAATAATTATAAGAAGCTACTAAAGTTCCCAAGAAGAGGCACATTGGCACTGGGGTCACAGCCATCTGTGTCTGTTGGGCAGAGGGATCACATGGCTGGGCAAGGAAGCCGAGCCTCCATGTAAAGGAGAAAGCGAGAGGCCCAGAGAAGGGGCTGGAGCCGGTCAAGGCAAAGGGTTGGAGTGGGCGGTACTGAATGCAGGCTGTGCCTGCTGCAGGCCGCTTGCTTGTGCCGGCATGTGGCGCGATGGTCACCTGGCTGCCATCTCCCCGGAGACAGACTCAAATGGGGTAAAGGGGGACCTGGGGTAAAGGAGGGGCAATCACAGACACCCAACACAGGAGGAGCTGCTGCATGTCCCTCTCCTAGCCCCTGCAATGTTGCTCCTGGCACAAGGGTTGCCACCCATCTGGGTTTTGGCTCCTGTGTCCAGGTGCCATTTAGGGCTGCCAGGTGCCCATTTTTCAACTGGAAAGTCATTAACCCGCATTAGCCCCTGCTTATCTGGGGCCAGCTCCTACTAACAGGCAGGCTCCTTGAGACGATCCAGTGAGCGACCGGGAGAGCGGGGAAGAGGCGCAGGCAACAGGGGCAGGGCCTTAGGAGAGGAAGAGATGGAGCAGAGGCAGGGCAGGGGGCAGGGCCTCAAAGGTCCCATTACCAGCAATTAAAAAGGTGGCAACCTACTGGGCATTGAGGCGCTGGCTCTGGGCCTGGCTGGGTCAAGGCCACACGGTCTGGTATCCCCAGGAGAGAAGGGACTTGGGGCCCAGCTCAGAGGTGTGAATGGCCTGTCTGCACCCAGCACACAAAGACACTGCTGCGCTCATGGCAATGGGAGTGGGGGTTGGCCAGGTTCTCCTGGGACTGCCCTGGGACGGGGCTCATGGCTGGCACTCAGCTGGGGTGACGCTATTTCCAGCTCAGATGGGCCTGACCGTTCCCTTGCCCCCTTGAGTCTGGGACCATGCCTCTGTCCTTCCCCAGCTGAGCAGCTGCGCCTGGAGAGAGGGGGACGGACAGTGGTGAGTGATAAATTGAGGCAAGCTTGGTGAGGAGTGGGGAGGAGCTGGGAGGAAGATGGGGCAGTAAGGGAGCAGGGGGAGGCCAAGGGGAGCAGGGGCTGACTAGGGAGCCCAGCCCAGCCCTGCCTCCCCCTACCTGTGCCCGGCTCCTGCTCACTCTAAGGTGATCTATTGTTTAGCTGTCCTTCTAACCGAGTCCTGACATCGCTCCGGCTCTGTCCCGGGCTTCCAGCGGCTTCAGCCCCTATGCTCTCCTGCCTGTCTGCAGCGTCCCCATGCTGACCCACTGCTGAGTGCCTCACAGCACTGAGGGGGAGAGGTGTGGGCATCTCCAGTGCAACAGGTAAAGAGTCCCAGCTCCCCTCCCCTCTCCTCTCCTCCCACCAGACAGCCTGGGACAGCCAGGACCTCTCCCTCTTCCACTCCCACTATGGCCAAGGGAGGAACCTGCCCCCCCCATTCTGTCTTGGACCTACCGAGGTATTGGAGTCTGAGCCAGTGATTAGAGATGTAAACTGTAGTGCCCTCTAAAGTGCTGTGCTCTAACTGCCGCAGTCATTTCGATGGTGTGGGTTCATATCCCACCCCTACCACCAGTTGTCACGCAGTCACCAGGGCGATGCTCTGAAACTACTCCATATGAAGCCAGTCAGGACTCTGGGGGAGCCTCCTCTCTCTGAGCAGACTGTCTCCAGGGCAAGAAGCTCACATGGCTTCCACCTTCCTGGGTCTGACCTCGGAGCAGTCAGCATCCCCTTCCACAACATGCGCTTCCCGCAGCAAGTCTTCCCGGGCGGGGCTCCTGGGGAAATCAGAGGGCCCTGCACCCCAACTCTGCAGTCAGATGTGACTCTCAGCCAGCCAGTAAAACAGGTTTATTAGTTGACAGGAACACAGTGTAGGGCTGAGCTTGTTAGCACAGAAATCAGTGACTTTCAGCCACTTCCATCTTGTGGGGAGGGGAGCCCAGAGCCAGGGCTCTGGCCCTCCCCCTGCACCCCAAGCCAGCCGAGACCGACTCGCTTCCAGCTGCCTGGCCCCTGCCCTGCCCGTTGCTCCTCCTCCAGCCTTTGTCTCACTTCCCGGGCCAAGAGTCACCTGGTCACATCCCCTTCCTGGGTCTCAGGTTACGAAGGGGCAGCCATAGCATCAATGCAGGCAGCTGGAGCAACCCCCGCAAAAGTCACACACCCTTATTCCCACCACCTAGACATTGATGCAATACATAGGGAAACCGAGGCACACACAGCATTCATGCAAAACAGTAAGACTCACATAGGCTCACATACAACATAACAAGGGAAAATCCCAACTTTGTCACATATCTCCCCCCTTCGAGATCAAACTGAGCGGGGTCACTATAGACAGTGACCTGGGGAAGTTCAAGCCTCCCTCTTTGGGACAGGGATAGCTCAGTGGTTTGTGCATTGGCCTGCTAAACCCAGGGTTGTGAGTTCAATCCCTGAGGGGGGTGTTTAGGGATCTAGGGCAAAAATCTGCTTGGGGATTGGTCCTGCTTTGAGCAGGCGGTGGGACTAGATGACCTCCTGAGATCCCTTCCAACCCTGATATTCTATGACAAAGCATCAGCTATAACATTTGCACTCCCCTTAACATGGACAACCTCCATCTCATAATCCTGGAAGGACAGGCTCCACCTCAGGAGCTTGGCATTGGCCCCACTCACATGGTGCAGCCACGGCAGGGCAAGTGGTCCATGTACACAGTGAAGCACTGCCCAAATATATCTGGCTGCAGCCTTTTAAGAGCCCACTCCATGGCCAGGCATTCCTTCTCTATGGCTGCATAGCCCTGCTCCCGGGGCAGCAGCTTCCTGCTCAGGTACATGAAGGGGTGTTTCTCCCCCTTTTCATTGGCCTGCATCAGCACCACGCCCAGACCTGAGTCTGGGGCATCGGTGAACACCATAAAGGGCTTATCAAAGTCTGGGGTTCCCAGCACTGGGCCCTTGACCAGATCCTCCTTCAGCGTGTAGAGAGCCCTCTGGCACTGCCCGGTCCAGATAAGCTTGTCTGGCTTACCCTTCTTGCATAGCTCAGTGATGGGAGCTGACACAGAGTTAAAGTGGGACACAAACCTGCGGTAGTGCCCCGCCGTCCCAATAAAGGGCTGGGCCTGTTTCTTAGTCTGGGGAGCAGGCAAGTCTCTGATCACTCCCACCTTGGCCAGATCTGGCTTTAAGCATCCGCTCCACTTCTTGCACTTCCCAGCTTTTACAGTCAGCCCTACATCCTGGAGGTGACTCAGCCCCCTCTTCATCTGGGACACATGGTCCTCCCAGGTCTGGCTAATGACACAAATATCATCAATGTACATTAGGGTGAAATTCTCCATCCCCCTCAGTAACTGATCCACCTGGCACTGGTAGGTGACCAGCGCCTCCTTGAGGCCAAAAGGTAGGACCAGGGACTTGTACAGCCCCAAAGGGGTGACAAAAGCAGGTTTCAACCTGGCATCTGAATCCAAATGCACCTGCCAGTAGCCTTTGGTGAGATCCCTGGTCATGGGGTATGGAGTCCCCCCAACTTGTCTAGGATCTTATCAGGCCAAGGTATGGGCAGGCACCAGACATAGTGATGGCATTGAGCTTCCGATAGGCCACACAGAATTGGATCAACCAATCTCTCCTGGGAACACCCTCCGACTCCTAAAAGACAGCAACATCTTACCTCTTAGACTTCACACACACCTCTGAAACCTCTGCATTGCCCACCCAACAGAATTCACTCACACCCAACTTGCACAGTTTGCAGCCATTTTAACCCTTTAGAGATTGTGCTCACTATTACATTGGCACCATAAATCCTGTATTCTCTCATGCTTCAACTATATTCTGCTACTTAGACCATGGTGGGCCTAGCTGAGATACCACAGCCACAGGCTTAGAGTGCATAGCCAAAGGGACAGGATTCCTGGGTAAACTGACAGGATGTAATATGCCTGTTAGCTGTCATGTATGTTTATCATAGGTACCTATGGACCTTACTTACAGCGTGCAGGGGCTGACACCAGGAAGTTGTTTGGATAAACCCTTAGGTGAGAACATCCTGTACCATAACTGTGATTACATATGTTCAGACTGCTTAAACTATTTTAATCCGCCCTTTGATTTTTATGGGTCTCTTTCCCTCAAAGTACAGCTCTGTCATGAAAAGTCACTGCAAAAATGGCACCATGAGCCTCCTTAACTATTGTCTGTGAGTGAGTCCAGATCAAAATATGGCTTGTCCAACTGCCAGCCCACACACTCAACCTGTATGCTCATTTCACCCCAAATCCTAGAACCTGAGATCCTTCTCAGGCCCACTCTGCATGTGGAATAGCCAAAATTGTCTTCCCCACTAAAGGGAAGATGCCAACTCACTCCTACCCCAGCAGCTCAGATAGGCATTGTGAGGAAGGGTGTTTCTGTCTGCCTGGCTCTCAGAAGGAATGGCCCCTCCTTTACTCTGCTCTTCAGTGCTGGTCCCAACAGCAAATGAGAATCATAAAATATCAGGGTTGGAAGGGATCTCAGGAGGTCATCTAGTCCAACCCCCTGCTCAAAGGGGGACCAATCCCCAGACAGATTTTTGCCCCAGATCCCTAATCAGCCCCCTCAAGGATTAAACTCACAACCCTGGGTTTAGCAGGCCAACACTCAAACCACTGAGCCTTCCCTGCCCCCCTCTTACTGTGGCTGCAGGACAAGGTGAGACAAGGGCAAAGAACCCAGCCCCGCCCCTCCCAAATAATCCACATGCTGATGGAGATGCTCCTGGGCCCTGTTACCTTCACTGTTGGGCAGTGTCACCTTCCCTTTCTGTGCCCATGTCAGTTTTCACCTCACCAGATGCAGGGCCATCCTTAGCCATACACAGCACACGCAGCTGCGTAGGGCACCAGTATGTCTGAGGCACCACTCTGCCGGGAGCTGGGACGGACGGGAAGCAGTGGAACAGGTAAGAGCAGGGTTGGGTCGTAGAGAGAGCCGAATGCGCTGCGTGCAGCACATTCTGAGGGAGGGTATTGGCCGCTGGGGTCTCTGGGAAGGAACTCACCTGTGAGTGTGACTCTCCCCCGGTGTGAGGTGAGGCAGGCTGGGCAGCTCTGGCAGTATCCTTTCTTGCCCCCCATAACGTGCATTCTTCCCCCCCCCACAGAGCACCCCCCATTTCCCTCCTCCCCCCTTGCCAAGCAACACCCCATTCTCCCCTCCCCTCCAGCAGGGCTGGGTGGGGTTAGGCGAGGTGCTGCTTGGGCTGGCTGGCTGCATGCAAGGAAGTGAAACTGAAAGTGACTCACTTCCTTGGCAGCCAGCCCAAGCACAAGGGGCTGGATTGGAATGCTCACACACAGCTGGCTGGGCTGGGGATAGGGTGACCAGATAGCATGTGTGAAAAATCAGGACAAGGGGTTGGGGGGGTAATTGGTGCCTATATAAGACAAAGCCCCAAATATTGGTACTGTCCCTATAAAATCAGGATATCTGGTCACCCTAGCTGGGGAGTGCGTCTCTCTCCTGGGTTAGCAGCGATCCATCTCATCCAGGGGGAGCCGCGTGGGGCAGGATGAGCTGATGTAGCCCTGCGGGTGCCCCGTCCCTGAGATCAGATGTTGTGCTAACTTCACCGTGGTCCGTGGTGCTGGTGGTGGTGCCTGGTGGCGTGTGATCTGACCTGAGGGTTTGCTACTGCTGTTGCCACTCTGCACCCCAAGAGGTGGATTTTGGGGTCCTACAGCCTTCCACCTCTTTCCTCCTCTACTGCAGCTATTGGACCAGCAAGCTGGGGGTGAGCCAAGCAGGACTGTGTTGCCATTTAGATTGTCATTTAACAACTTTGTTTGCCAAAAATGCTTGCTAACAATCCTGAATCCAATTTCAATATTTAAAAAAAAAATCAATATCTTAGCCAAAAACAGAAAATTAAGTTGCTGACAATGATTTGTGACAAGTTTGGTTTGGGGCAGGGAGTGGGCCAGTTTTCATCAGAGAAACAAAAAATGTTGACAGGCTTTCCTATAGCCCTGTTACTGCTAAATAGAGCCCTCCAACAACTGTAATATGCTCTTCTCCTTACTAGTGTAGAGAGTGACCATATGTTGTACTAAGATTCTCTTGGGGGGGGGTTCAGTGAGTCAGTATAGTTTTTGCCAGCCCAGAGGTTGGGCAGCCAATGTCTTATGTTTTCACAATGTTTTGCCAACTTTCATAAAGTAAATACATGGTTAATATGAGTTAAAGAGGCCAGGGACACTTCCTTGTGAAGAATCTGTGCAGCAGAGCATGCTAGAGCTGTGAAAATGTCAGTTTTTGATGGAACTTTAGCGGCAGTGATTTCTCATATATTTCTGGCAGTGTCCAAAATGTGCTGCTATTGCTAATGTCTTTCCAAACAAAAATAAGGCACAATAGGACTTCAGTAACATTTCTGTCCTACCTTTATCTAGATGAGATGATTCTGTGCTGACTTCATTTTGGTCACTTTGTGTTTTACCTAGGAATAAAACTAGGGTTATATTTTCCCAGTGCTTGGAAACCCAGCTTATTAAACTGGATAATGCCATTGATCTATTTAAAGTATAAGGTTGATATAGAGTTGTAACTAACATTAAGACTGATGCCCACTATCAGGGCCGGCTCCAGCATTTCTGCCGCCCCAAGCAAAAAAAAAAAAAAAAAGCCGCGATCGCGATCGGCAGCGGCAATTAGAAAAAAAAAAAAAAAGCCGCGATCGTCGTCGGCAGTCAGTGGCAGGTCCTTCGCTCCTAGAGGGAGTGAGGGACCTGCCGCCCCCGAATTGCCGCAGGTGCCGCCCCTCTCCTTTGGCCGCCCCAAGCACCTGCTTGTTAAGCTGGTGCCTGGAGCCAGCCCTGCCCACTATACATTTAAAACTAAAAAATGACTTTGTAAAAATGACATGGGTTTCCAACTCTATTGTGTCTCAGTCAGGGTGTGTTAGGGGGCTTATTTCTTTACCCTTTCACTTCCCTGGTCCTTCTCACATGAACAGAGAGCAACAATACCCAAAGTCCAAAAGTGCAAACAATTTGATGTTTATTGGGGTGAACTTCCAGCAAGCATGATTCCAGTTTCCTTCCTCAGTGTCCCTCTTCCCAGCTCTGACACCACAGAGCCTTGCCTGTGTCCCTGTTCCCATTCCCCCCCTTAGCAAAACATGATTCCAATTCCCCCACCCCCATTTCCTGTTCCCATTCCCCCCCCCCTTTCTAATTGACTGCAGACTATATAGTAAAACTTGAGTTCTGCTTAGCTATACCTTAACCAATCATTTAACTGAAATGTAACCAACCAATCCTAACACATTGTAACATGGTTATTTAACCAATTATATCCCACCACCTTAATTGGTTTACACCCAACAAAATTAATTATACAGCAGACAGAAACAATCACAAAACCAGACAGAGATTATACAGACAAACAATAGGAAAGTGGAAACTACAGTGACAGAACAATACAGAAATAAAGATTTCACATCCCAGCTATTAATAAGTAAGTTCTTGGCAAACAGGATGCTATCAAACTAAGTTTCCTTTTACATCTTCTAGGCTCTTTCCTTTCTCTGGAGGTAATAAAAATATCAGGACAGGACTGTATTTTTAACAGCCCAATAGCACCTTATTTCAATGTGACTAGTTTGGAATGTAAGGAGGTGACCGTACACTTCCCAGCTTATGGCTGCCTCTGCTGCTTCGCCAAAGGCTTAGCCTAAGAACCAGGCCTCAGACTGTCAAAGTAAAAAAAGGCCCTTAGACCGGCAAACAGTGATTTTGATTCTTTCTTTTATACCTCTATAACTAGCTAAGTAATAAAAATACACCTACATTCTTAAAGTATAGGCCTTTGCAGACAGGCCTGAATATCTATATCCTAACAGGGTGGAGTGCCTTGTGAGGTGTCTTCACACTAGCTCAAGGTCACAGACTTATGGCTATCCTATATTAGTTATTTTAAATAATATTTCTGATAAACTGACAATAATTTAAATAGTTATTTCTTTAAAAAACACCTTTATAAGTTATGTCGTATCGAAAACAACTTTCCGGGTCACAAAAAAGAAAATGGAAAGATGAAATAGGATTAGCTATACAAGCACAGAAGGGTTCTATGCTTAAGTTTGTACGTCATGAAAACAACAAAGTTGATCAAGATCATCAAGTAACTGCCGAAGAAAATTTTTATGCAGACGAAGCTCAAGAAACACAACAACACGCGGAACAATCACTTGAAACAGATGCAGACACAAAACAAGAAATTACAACAGTTGAAACTGTACTAGAATGGGATATAGATGACATTGGCGCATGGCCACAATCTTTAAACAACGAATTACGTGCTATTAAACTCGAGAAAGGCCCTGTGAGAATAAAAGATCTTGAATATCCTATTAGAGGTAGGAAATTCACAGAAAACAATGACTATAAAAGACTTTCTAATGGTGAAATTGTCCACAGATGGTGGCTTGTGTACTCTAAATGCAAGGATGCTGTATTTTGTTTCCCATGCAAGATTTTCAATAGTTGCAATTTTAAGATAGCAACCATGGGTTTAATCATTGGAAAAATCTTAGTCACACATTACCGCAACATGAAAAGGCACAACACCACATTGAAAGTATGCACAAATGGCGTGAGCTGAGTGTAAGGTTAAAAAATCAGACAACTCTTGATGCCCAAAATCAAAGATTGCTGGAGTCAGAGAAGCAGCATTGGCGTCGTGTTCTTGAACGTCTATTATCTATTGTTGAATATCTATTAACAAACAATTTGCTTTTAGAGGAAGCATTAAGAAATTATTCCAGCCCAAAAATGGCAATTTTTTGGGCCTTGTACAACTGCTGGGAAAATTTGACACAGTGATGAGTGAACATCTCCGAAGAGTAACTGAAAATGAAATACATGACCACTATTTGGGACCAAGAATTCAAAATGAACTGATCATGCTAATGAGTGATAAAGTGAAAGACAACATTGTTTCATTGGTTACTTTGGCAAAATATTTTGCCGTAATTCTAGATTGCACTCCAGACATAAGTCATCAAGGACAGATGTCGTTAGTAGTGAGATTTGTCGACATTAGTGATTCAGCACAGATTACAGTTAAGGAATCATTTATCACATTTTTAGAAGTAGAGGACACTACAGGTTTTGGACTTCTTCAGGCTCTTCTTGATGAACTAAAATGAATGGGATTGTCCGTAATGAACATTAGAGGACAAGGCTATGATAATGGCGCCAATATGAGAGGATGCATTTCTGGCGTGCAAGCTAGATTGCTGGCAGAAAATCCACGAGCCTTTTTTGTTCCGTGTGCATGCCACAGCTTTAATTTGATTTTTGTGATATGGCTAAGGCTACATCCTCACTACAGGGGGGGGTCGATTTAAGATACGCAAATTCAGCTACGCGAATAGCGTAGCTGAATTCGACGTATCAGATCCGACTTACCCTGTTGTGAGGATGGTGGCAAAATCGACTGCCGCGGCTCCCAGTCGACGGCGCTTACTCCCACCTCCGCTGGTGGAGTAAGCGCGTTGATTCGGGGATTGATTGTCGCGTCCTGACGAGACGCGATAAGTCGATCCCCAAGAGATCGATTTCTACCCGCCGATTCAGGCGGGTAGTGTAGACCTAGCCTTAGTCTTCTGTAGAAGCTATTTCTTTTTTTGGTTTGCTGCAATGCATTTAATTGCTCTTTTCAGCTTCCACTCAACGATGGCAAATATTCAAAGCACATGTCAGTGGTATTACCGTTAAGCCTCTAACTGAGACACGCTGGGAAAGCAGAGTAGAAAGTGCAAAAACGTTGAGATATCAATCCGAGGAAGTTTATGAAGCTATTTCAGAAGAAGCCAGAGATTCAAAAGCTAAAAGTGAAGCACAGTCATTGGTCTCTGAAATATCCAGCTTCAAGTTTCTAACATCTGTCATAATCTGGTATGACATTCTTGTTAAAATCTCAAGTGTAAGCAAAATAATGCAGAGTCCAATGATGCAGCTTGATTCAACACTTACCTTACTAAACAACTCACAAGACTTTTTAGTGAAATACAGAGAAAATGGATTCAAAGAAGCACAGGTAGCAAGGGAGCTTGCACAGGCACTCAGTGTAGAACCAAAATTTCCATGTCCGAATGTGACACAAGTTTCAAGGGAAAAACGGCAAGCGGAATATGAAGGAGCAGATGAGCCCATAGAAGATCCAGAAAAGAAATTTGAGGTTGAATTTTTTAATGTTGTGATGGATAAAGCAATATCTGCCGTTGATGAAAGGTTTAATACCTTACGAGTACGCCATGAACAGTTTGGATTTTTGTATGACAACTAAATTCAACAAAATAGAAAAACAAGAGCAGCTAATGACAAAGTGCAAGAACCTAGAGAGCCTCCTGAAGTACGGTGATAGTTTTGATTTAAATGGACTTGAACTGTACGAAGAATTGAGTACATTGTCATCAATGTTGCCACATGCAAAATCGGCGATGGACATTGTACAGTTTATTCATACCAGCAAACTTGTTGACATATATCCTAATGTGTACATTGCCACTCGTATTCTACTGACAATTCCTGTAACAGTAGCATCAGGCGAACGGAGTTTCTCAAAACTAAAGCTCATTAAAAACTATCTCCGTTCTACAATTAGTCAGGAACGCTTGACTGTCTTTCTATTCTTACAATCGAACAAGTCATCACTTTGTCTTTGTCATACGACATTATTACTGATTTTGCAGCCAAAAAAGCCAGAAAGATTGCTTTTAATTAAAAACAAATCCTTGTTTCAATACCTCTTCATAGAAATTTCCAATAAAATGTTGACAAAATTATATTATTTGCATCATTCTGTCAATAAATCAGAATTTTTTCTATAGCGCTACTTCTTTAGTGCAAGTATAGTCCATCAGCATTACAGTGTGCTTAATTAGTTTAAACTGTTTTTAATAAAGTGCATCTGGCAAGTTTTCCAATACTGTAAGCTTATGTTTGTCTTGCTAAGAGCAAGTCGGGCATAGGGGCACCAGTTTAATAATCCCGCGTAGGGCACCATAAATCCTAAGGACCGCCCTGACCAGATGGACTGTGGTTCACAGAATCCCATTCTCTTTGTACCTCACAGACAGACATTGCATGAGCATGTTCAGAGGAACCATGAGCAGAGGCTGGTGAGGACCATGGAAAGGAAGGGGAATAATAGCTTCTGTATTAAGACAAGTGGTGGAGAGAGCGAGAACAAGGAAGAGCAAAGCAGGTGCTTCATGTGGGATGACAGGGGAGGAGACTGTGGCAATGGCTAGAGCTATCTCTGAAGCTGCCTCAAGGTTGGCAGCTTTTGAAATAAGGGAGATCTTTGAACTCACTGTTTAAGAGCAGGTAATTCCCTGGTCCTTGCCAGCACCTGCATAGCCAGAGGAGACTGCAGTTCAGGACTGCATAACCAGAGACATGGCCAGTGCCCCCTTTGCCTTTATAAATCCTCACCTCTGAGACCCTCACCTCCTCTGACCTGAAAAGGGAAGATCTTATGTAGGGAACCAGAAAATCATTTCAATCCCAGGAGCTTTACAATCAGATGAACACTCAGGGCACGCCACGCTCAGCCAGATGAAAAAGTGACTGGAGCAGTGAGTAAGTTGTATACCCCTTTGTGACACAGGGCCAGAAAGGGTTACACAACCAGAAGGCTAATTGACCAGATTCAACCTTTAGAGACATATTAGTAGATAATGGTTGTGGTTTTGATGTGTTTACGTATATATTATTAGAGGCTGACAATATAACCCAACGGTTCCTGTCTATTGCTGTATTCTATTAATTCAGAGATCAAAGAAGATGGGTAATTACCTTATGCTAATCAATGATGCTTAGAAAATAGGAGGTTACTTCAAAGATACTATTCTTCACCCAAGGAACCACCTGCTGTCAAGAGGCTGACAATAGCCTGCCAGGGGTCGATAAAAACTCTTGGGCCCTGATCTTTTCATCTCAGATCTGCTTAAGCTTCATCGGGGCAGTTTGAGTTGCAAGACCGAGGTCTCCAGTTCCATTCTGAATCGCCTTGATATTGGATACTAGTCATTGGACGATAACTTATGGACTAATTCTGAAAAGACTCTTTGCGACTCTAAAGCTCACCATCTTTACTATGAAACTGACCTAAGGACTCTATTCATATCTGTATGTATAATGATCTTTTAACCAATACTCTCTCTCTCTGTTCTTTTTTAGCTTAGTTAATAAGAATTGGCTGTAAGTGTGTCTTTCGGTAAGATCTGATCTGGTGGGCAATGTGTCCTTTTGGGATTGGTAGAACTTTTTATATGATGAACAAGATTTTCAGTAATCCTCATCCTATTTGACTTGGCTCTCTTGATGGGAGCTCAAGGCTGGGTTGCTTTAAGGGAACTGTGTTTTGACTTCTGGGTATTGTAGAAGCTGTTTTGTTTCTGGCTTGGTGAATCTAAGTATTAGAATAATCACCAGTTTTGGGGATTGTCTGCCCCATGCTTTGCAGTTTGCCCTAATTCAGCAATCTCACCGTGGCCCCCCTGGGACCCTGGTCACACTCTATACCCACCCCAAGAGTAATCAAGATGCTGTATTGAGTCCTAGGTGCTAGCAATGGAACACCCTTTCCAGTAGCTCACACAGCAGCTTCTTACACTAACCTAGCCTCCATGTCACACCAGAGCTACCACATACGACTCTCCTAACCAAACTGTCCAACATCAGTGCCTGACTGAGCTACCCCAGACTACAAAGCCCTCGCTACACTAATGGTTCCCTATTAGAAAACAGCAAGCCCAGGCAACACTGCTGTCCATCCTCATTGTAACTAGATCACCAACTCCAAATGCCCTCTCTTGGACTGGGATGGCCATGCACATCCCAGCCTCAGTTTCCCTCTGAGATTTCCAGAAATAATCCACAAAGGCTTTCTTGTGGCTAACAGTCCTGTGTGGGACTGGATTAATAACAAACCACACAGTACAAAAGTTCATCCTCAGTTCTGGTGTCTTTAGCCAGTCCTGGAGCTTGTCTTCACTCCCACTCTGCTCTTCAGGCAGCCAATCCCAGCCCTTTCCACCTGGAGTCCTTTCTTCCTCTAGGAGAGGTTCCATCACTCTTGCTGGGTTGTCTTCTCCTGGCTCAGAGAGGCCAGCAGGAAAACCCCCTCTGCTGGGCTCCTGCAGGGACCTGGTTGATCTCAGTAGCCTTTTCAGGCCTCTCCTGAAATTTCTCTCTCTCCTACACAGGGCTGACCTTTATGTATCCCAGAAGCCTGACAATCACATGACCCATCTTCATTTTCCCCAACTGGGCAGTTAATTAAAGTCACAGGTGAGGTTGGGACCCATTTCCCATTCCCTGCCACTGTGAGAACTGGGAGCATCACATGGTTCCAGATCCATGGTTAATGTGACAGCCCCACCCACATGCTGGGCTGACCTTGTCAGTGCACTCAGAGCCACATTTCAATAGAGTGGCAGGCTCAGCTCCCACACTAGCTTCTGCCTGGTTCTGAGAGGAGTGTGCTTGTCACCCAGCTGGTGCAGAGTGACACTCTCCATTCACTGTGCCCTGATTCTCCACTGCCTTCCCCTGGGCACTGGTGCAGAGTGGACATAAGTTACTCCCACCAGCATCTGCGGTGAGTTCTGGTCGGGGAGTGTTTGCACTGGTCTAATGACAAGCCCAGGCACAGGCAGGGGGAGACAGGCCCCCCTGAGCAGAGCTCCTGGCAGAGCACACATCACCTCTGCTTTGAGATTTGCACTGGCAGGGTCTGGTGCCAGTTTTGAGTTTGTGTGTCCTGGTCTGTGTGAACTTGCTTCTAATGATGAGCTTGGAGAGGTTAGGGGGTTGTTTGAAGGCCATGCGAGACCAGGAGTTTACTACAGTCATTAACAAAAACTGAATGTCAATACACTCAGACAGAGAAGGAGACTTTGGCCTTAGTCTATGTGTGTAAAAAGTTTCATGTTTTTATTTATGAGAGGCCTGTGTTAGTTTAAACTGACCATTAACCACATATTGCCCTGCCAAAAGGGGCAAGGCAGACATTGCTCTGATAATACAGAGATTATTTTTTCAGCTACAAATGTCTGATTTGCAAACAGAATACCAACCTGGTGAAGGTTTGGTGCTTGCAGACACACTCTCTAGAGCATTTAACATAAGCAGCAGTGGAGCAAAATCCAGAGCTAGATGTTTGTACATTTCAAACTGATTTTTAAAAAGCTTGTCCAGTCTCATTCACATCATGGGCTGTGACTGCCAGAACTACTGCTCAGGATGAAAACCTTCAGAAATTAATTAAGGCCTTGTCTACCCCACACAGTTTTGTCAACAAAAGCTTACTTTTGTCGACAAAACAGTGGAGGTGTACACACTGAAATGCTTCTCCTGCCGATGTAACTATGCCAACATAATAAAACCACCTCAACGAGAGGCGTAGGTTTTATGTCGGTGTAGTTAGGGTGACGCAATGTCTGTGGAGACACAGCATTGTTTACTTTGGCTTTTGGCTCTCATTCTTGTCAATTTCATGGTAGAGACCAGCTGCCCCCTGCTCTTCTGGAGAACTGGGAGGCTGGACCCAACTCCCGGCTGGGAGCTGGGGCAAGAAGCCAGGATGGCTTCCCCACCCTACTCCCAGCTGGGAACATGGGCTGTCTTGTCAATTTCAGAGCGCTGGAGCTCTGAAATTGACAAGGCTGCGGGGCTCCCAGTGGGGCAATGGGCAGGGGAGGGAGGGTGTGAAAAGCTGTGACAGCTGGACCCCCCTCTGCAGGGGGCAAGAAGCCCTTGGTGGCTTCCCCCCACTCCCAGTGGGGAATGGGGAGGCCAGTGGAAGGGCAGCCTGAGGGGCATGTGGGCTCCCGGCAGGGAGCTGCCAGCAGAGCTGAGAGACCAGGCTCTTGGCTCCCCACACTGCCCCTCTTAGTTTGGTGGAAGCGCTCCTGGTGAGGATGTGCACCACCAACCCAAGGAGGGTAGTGTGGACATCAGTCACTGCTGTAATTATCTTTGTAGTGTAGACATATCCTAAGGCTATTAGCATTGGGTAGCCAGGAGATCATATTCCCAGTCCATATAATCAATTTAAGGGGTAGATGGGATTTTATTTAAAGGCACCAGGACAATGTTTCCTAACGTGTTACAGAAAAATATGTTTTAAAGGATACATGCAGATCATTTAGGGATTGGAAAATCTAAGAGAAGGGCCAGACATGTTTTATCCCAGCCTCAAACAAGCAGCAAACTTGAGAAAGCTGTCAGACTTGTCTCACATGCCAAAATACAGGTCAACTCAAGCGAAACAGCCCATGTTGGTGGCACTGGAAAAACTGGCCCCTGAAGCAAAGTAGGCATAGATTTGTTTCTTTAGGCCGGAAAAAATTATGTACTTTTAGACTCACTTCTCTGAGGTAGCCTTAACTAAAATACACTAAAGCTAAACTGGTCATTGTGCATATCAAATCTATTTTTATTATATACAGTATACCTAACAGACTAATGTCTGACATGGGCCACAGTTTAGTGGGCATGAGTTTAAGCGGTTCACAGTGATGTATGGGTTTAGACATGCAACCTCTACTCCCCATTATTCCCAGTTCAACAGGTTGGCAGGAAACTGTGTCAAAATAATAACATGCCTATGAAAAAGAATGCAGAGTCAGACTCTGTTAAATTACAGCATGGCCCAATGAAGCATAGGCTGTCACCTGCTGACATTTTGTTCAACAGAAAAGTGAAAACAAAAATACCTGCACTGTTGGAAACTGCTGTCAGAGTCACTGGGAACTTTGAGGTGCCTAAAGATTGGACCTCTGTGTTAGGAGTGCTAGTGCCAATGTAGGATTCAGGCCTGTATTTTCACCTAAGATAGTATTTTGAGTTTTGTTTGACTTTTTGATACACATACATTCTTACTCATATGTGTCAACAAAGGACAAAGACACTGTATATGTTGCTTCTGCCTAGCCAGATGGGTTTGTTAGCATAATGGGAACTGATAAGAGCAGTTAAAGTGTTACTGCAGTGTACACTTTAAGCTTGCCTCAACTCCTATCTCAAGGAAAGGTCAAGCAACAAGTTGGGAGGGGCAAAGGGGGATTTGGGCAAAGGTATAAAACACTAAAAGGCCAAAGAAATGCCTATCCCTGACCGCAGCACAACCTCACTCCTTACCCCTCCCATGGGGTATAAAAGAGGTGGGACAAAGACCCCAGACCCATGACCCCCCAAAATGGAACATGACCATAAGTGGGACTGTGGGTGTGCATTGCAGGTATAATTATGTCTCCTGATGAGTGGTGGGGCGGGACACTGGGAGACACGGGTCTGCGGCGTCAGGGTTATGGGACATATGCTTGCTGGAAACTAACCCCAATAAACATGGCATTGCCTGCATTTCAGACTTCTGGTCTTCTGCTTTCTGTCTGCATGACAAGAACCAGGGGAGAAGGGAAAGCCCTCTAGCACTCTGAATATACAATTTTGATATGCTTTTACTTAGAAATTACAAAGTAATGCCATTAGGAAATAGATAACTTGGGATCATACACTGAGCCAAGCTAAAGGCAAGAATCATCTCCCAATGAACTCTGGGTTCTTATAAACTCTGTTTATTGTAGTTACAGTCAAAGAGAAATAGAGTTGAAGGAAAAGAAAGCAAATGGCCTCCCTATCAACACCGTAACACAATCCACTTCTAAGAAGGGTAATTCATCCTCTTCCACCTTCCTCTTTGCTTATACTCCTGAAGCTATGATACTGAACTCATACATCAGCCAAACTGGAAATAAAATGTAATCCCAAAGAGGTCTCAAAATATGTTTAATCCTAAAACAAATATGGTAATGTATCTCTTTAAGAGTCGCAGGGAAAGTCACAAAGAAGGTTGTAGTTTACATTTTGTGTTGAGGTAAACACAGCCCTGTTAGCTATCAACAGTCGGCCTGAATATTTAGGGGTGCCATTTAGGGGGCGTTAAATGGCTTCTGCCCCCTCCCCCACAAGTTTCACACAGCAGATCTGCTCACGGATCACGCCCAAGCCCCAGGGCAGTCCGACTGTGGAATGTAATGAGTTCTGCAGAGAAGAGGTGCTGCTCCCAGCCTGTGTCCCAGAAGCAGGGAGTCTTTATAAACAGAGGCAGGGTGATTAAGACAAGAAAGGGCTGGTAATTAAATTAAATAAAGTATCTGGAAGTCCTTAGATAAGCTTGAAAGCATTGCCAGGCACTTCAGTTCCTAGATCTGTAAAACAGGAATCTCACTGCATGGGGATGGTGAAAAGAGACCTCAGAGGATGAGCAGTGTTATCAGAATAGAAGAAATACAGCCAAGGTCACAATCAAAAAAAGAGGAGATGTCAGGGGGATAGGTGAAAAGAAGGGGCCAAAACCAAGGGAAGGGATAGCAGTGGTACAAAGAGGTTCCCACTGTACCTGTGGTACTTATGTGGCCCCATAACCGTAGTAACTGAGCACCTCACAATGTCTAACCTATTTCTCCTCACACCTTCCAGTACGCAGATGGGGGGGGGGGGGCTGCGCTCTGCTCCTTAAAGGAGCAGAATGCTGCTAGGGAGGTCATTCATTCTTTATATGGCTTTAACAGTACAATACATATGCTAGCAAACTTAAACAAAGGCTTTGTTTAAATTTGTTAGCATATGTATTGTGCTGTTAAGTTGGTCAGAAGTCCTCAAGAGTGGAAGGGAGAGGGGTCAGAAGGTGTTTAAATAAAACAGTGGTTTTGATTCTGTTTCTCCCCATTGGTCTGAATTATCCATGAAATTCATACTGCATCATATCAAGTTCAAAGGTGCCACAAGTACTCCTCGTTCTTTTTGCTGATACAGACTAACACGGCTACCTCTGAAATCTGCTTTCACTGACCAGAGGATGTTTGGATTCTGATGTCAGCCCAGTTCTGCAGTCTGACAGGAATCAGGTGTTGTACCCAGTGTACATAGAATTCTTTTTTGCAGCCGAACTAGTCTAACATGCATTTTGTTAACTGGAACTGGAGCAGCAAAACAAAGAAAACAAATGCTTCATTTTCCAGCTTTGTGGGTGAGAGAACTATAAGTGAAGATTATAATGCTGGACACTGACGGCCTTAAACCAGCCACTTCAGGAATCTGCCAAGAACTTATATGAAAATATGTTCCTCATCTTAGCAACAGAGCTAAGACTTATCACACATCTGTCCATCTTTGTTCAAATGAAACTCCTTCTGATCTGACAGCTCAGGTATTGTCAGTTTCATCCAGAACTATTTACAAACTTGGAACCTAATCCTGTAAATCCTTAATCATTTGATCAATCCCATTGAAGACAATGGACTATTTGCTTGTCTAGGGTCCACTTTTGTGGTAAGAGTTTCAGGAGTCTGTTCTTCCTATAAAGGAAGTTGAATCTCCCATTGAAATGCAACGTTTGGGTACAATACCATAGTGCAGTTTAGGATACAGTTCTACTTAAAATTTGTCTTTTAATAAGTCATACATATGCTGAAATGGCTCCTCACTCAACTCCCATATTCCATATAAACAGACTGAATACTACATATTTGGGGGGAAAGTAAGTAGTTAAGCATGTTGATGTTTGTATATACAAACACCCATTTCATCACTGTACTGGAAAATATAGTTGAACTTAATTTTCTATAAAAAGAACAGGAGTACTTGTGGCACCTTAGAGACTAACAAATTTATTTGAGCATAAGCTTTCGTGGGCTAAAACCCACTTCATCGGATGCATGCAGTGGAAAATACAGTAGGAAGATAGATATTCACACAGAGGACATGAAAAAATGGGTGTTGCCATACTAACTATAACAAGAGTAATCAGTTAAGGTGGGCTATTATCAGCAGGAGAAAAAAAACTTTTGTAGTGATAATCAGGATGGCCCATTTCCAACCATTGACAAGAAGGTGTGAGTAACAGTAGGGGGAAAAATTAGCATGGGGAAATAGTTTTTACTTTGTGTAATGACCCATCCACTCCCAGTCTTTATTCAAACCTAATTTAATGGTGTCCAGTTTGCAAATTAATTCCAATTCTGCAGTTTCTCGTTGGAGTCTGTTTTTGAAGTTTTTTTGTTAGAGTATTGCGACTTTGAGGTCTGTAATTGAGTGACCAGGGAGCTTGAAGGGTTCTCCGACTGGTTTTTGAATGTTATAATTCTTGATGTCTGATTTGTGTCCATTTATTCTTTTGCGTAGAGACTGTCCAGTTTGGCCAATGTACATGGCAGAGGCGCATTGCTGGCACATGGAGTTTGAAAAAAGAACAGGAGTACTTGTGACACCTTAGAGACTAACAAATTTATTAGAGCATAAGCTTTCGTGGGCTACAGCCCACTTCTTCGGATGCATATAGAGTGGAACATATATTGAGGAGATATATATACACACATACAGAGAGCATGAACAGGTGGGAGTTGTCTTACCAACTCTGAGAGGCCAATTAAGTAAGAGAAAAAAACTTTTGAAGTGATAATCAAGATAGCTCAGTACAGACAGTTTGATAAGAAGTGTGAGAATACTTACAAGGGGAGATAGATTCAATGTTTGTAATGGCTCAGCCATTCCCAGTCCTTATTCAATCCTGAGTTGATTGTATCTAGTTTGCCTATCAATTCCAGCTCAGCAGTCTCTCGTTGGAGTCTGTTTTTGAAGTTTTTCTGTTGTAAGATAGCCACCCGCAGGTCTGTCATTGAATGACCAGACAGGTTAAAGTGTTCTCCCACTGGTTTTTGAGTATTATGATTCCTGATGTCAGATTTGTGTCCATTAATTCTTTTGCGTAGAGACTGTCCGGTTTGGCCAATGTACATGGCAGAGGGGCATTGCTGGCACATGATGGCATATATCACATTGGTAGATGTGCAGGTGAACGAGCCCCTGATGGTATGGCTGATGTGATTAGGTCCTATGATGATGTCACTTGAATAGATATGTGGACAGAGTTGGCATCGGGCTTTGTTACAAGGATAGGTTCCTGGGTCAGTGTTTTTGTTCAGTGATGTGTAGTTGCTGGTGAGTATTTGCTTTAGGTTGGGGGGTTGTCTGTAAGCGAGGACAGGTCTGTCTCCCAAGATCTGTGAGAGTAAAGGATCATCTTTCAGGATAGGTTGTAGATCTCTGATGATGTGCTGGAGAGGTTTTAGTTGGGGGCTGAAGGTGACAGCTAGTGGTGTTCTGTTATTTTCTTTCTTGGGCCTGTCTTGTAGGAGGTGACTTCTGGGTACTCGTCTGGCTCTGTCAATCTATTTTTTCACTTCAGCAGGTGGGTATTGTAGTTTTAAGAATGCTTGATCGAGATCTTGTAGGTGCTTGTCTGTATCTGAGGGATTGGAGCAAATGCTTATATCTTAGAGCTTGGCTGTAGACAATGGATCGTGTGGTGTGTCCTGGATGGAAGCTGGAGGCATGTAGGTAAGTGTAGCGGTCAGTAGGTTTCCGGTATAAGGTGGTATTTATGTGACCATCGCTTGTTAGCACAGTAGTGTCCAGGAAATGGACCGCTTGTGTGGATTGATCTAGGCTGAGGTTGATGGTGGGATGGAAATTATTGAAATCATGGTGGAATTCCTCAAGGGCTTCTTTTCCATGGGTCCAGATGATGAAGATGTCATCAATGTAGCGCAAGTAGAGTAGGGGCGTTAGGGGACGAGAGCTAAGGAAGCATTGTTCTAAGTCAGCCATTAAAATGTTGGCATACTGTGGGGCCATGCGGGTACCCATAGCAGTGCCGCTGACTTGAAGGTATATATTGTCCCCAAATGTGAAATAGTTGTGGGTGAGGACACACATCACTGAACAAAAACACTGACCCAGGAACCTATCCTTGTAACAAAGCCCGATGCCAACTCTGTCCACATATCTATTCAAGTGACATCATCATAGGACCTAATCACATCAGCCGTACCATCAGGGGCTCGTTCACCTGCACAACTACCAATGTGATATATGCCATCATGTGCCAGCAATGCCCCTCTGCCATGTACATTGGCCAAACCGGACAGTCTCTACGCAAAAGAATTAATGGACACAAATCTGACATCAGGAATCATAATACTCAAAAACCAGTGGGAGAACACTTTAACCTGTCTGGCCATTCAATGACAGACCTGCGGGTGGCTATCTTACAACAGAAAAACTTCAAAAACAGACTCCAATGAGAGACTGCTGAGCTGGAATTGATATGCCAACTAGATACAATCAACTCAGGATTGAATAAGGACTGGGAATGGCTGAGCCATTACAAACATTGAATCTATCTCCCCTTGTAAGTATTCTCACACTTCTTATCAAACTGTCTGTACTGAGCTATCTTGATTATCACTTCAGAAGTTAGTTTGATAACTCTGTCCCTAAGGCACAGGCCTGAGGTCATACTGGAAGTCCATGGGGGAAGTAGGGAAATGCACCCAGGTCTCTCAGGGTTAGCACCCTATCCACTGGACCGGCCTAACTCTCTGCTGCATGCTGCAAAAAAGAAAGGACTCCGATAGATGGCAGTAAAACCAAGAAGGCCAGTTCTCTGAGACTCCAGCAATCAGTCCCAGGCGATTGGGAAGGATGTCATGGTTGACAGCATGCAAAGCAGCAGGGAGGTCAGGATGAATGAAGAAAGAGAGAGAATGAGAGTCAGCTGAGAGGAGATCACTTAACCCCCAAGGAGTGGCAGGTTCTGCCCCAGGCTGGGTTGTAGAGCAATGTGAAATTTTACATTTTAACTGAAAACCATCTTGTTTTGTCATTTTTTGTTCTGAGTTTGAGAAAAGGAAGGAATGAGAAAGTGTCGTATGAGTATCAAATGTGTTTATGCCTCAAAGTCAAAGTCTTAGGGTTTCAGCTGTATTCAGGCCAATTGCAGAAAAAAGAACAGAAATTGCATCCATAGAGTCCATAAAGTCAATGATTATTGTCATGATTTGTATTATTCACTGGGTACCCTCTGTGTGCTCAGCACTGTTCACAAGACGCCAGAAAATATAGTCCCTGAGCCAATGTATATAAAATATGTAGCCCTGGCTAAGATGGCTCAGATATTTAAGTATGAAGTGCATAGTTATTGAGCATATGTTAATCTCTATGAGTGGAGGCACTGACAGCAATAGACGTTTTACATGATTAAAGACTGGAAAATTTGACCCTCTAACTTTTTCTCAAGAGGAAGAGCTGCCCAGAGCTCCTGTGCCTGTTTATTTTCTTTTCCTGCCTGCAGTGGCCCTGAGATACCTCAGAAGATTCCAATTTTTTTTCAACTTTAAAATGTGGAATTTTCTTGGTGTTTGGTTTTAAATATTCTCCTGTGAGACCTGCAATTCAATCACTGTCGTGTTGTATTTAAGCACCTTCTGGAAAATAACCAGCCTTTAAACAGAAGTGAGTAGTGTTGCCAGAGGCGGATTTACCATGAAAGAAACAGGGGGGGCCCCCAAAATGCAGGATAAATCTCATCTGACAATCTCCCCCTGAGTCCCGGCCGGTGGCCCAGCAGGGCTCAGGCAGGCAGGCTGCCTGCATTCCATGGCTGGTGGCCCCACGCTGCTCACGGAAGCGGCTGGTTGCTGGCATGTCTCTGCATGCCCCTGGAGGGGAGGAGGCAGCTCCGTGTGCTGCCCTGCCCCAAGTAGCACACGGAGACCTGCTGCCCCCCTCCCCACAAGGGGCACAGAGAGATGTGCCAGCAGCAGCACAGCCGGGGTTGCAGGGCCTGCACTACTGCTGGACCGCATCAAAGACCACGGGCCAGTAAAAGTTCTGCAGCAGCTGCTGCCTGGGGCACTGGATCCCCTGGTGTCCTGAGAGAGGGATATCATGGGCCAGGTACAACAGCCTGTGGTGGTACTTCTGGGGCACCACCAGCTGCCTCCTGATTCCCCACAGTTCTACCCCTTGGGGAGCCCATTCCCGGTACAGGGATCCCTTCTCCCACAGGACTCTGTCCCTGCAGCCTTCCCCACGGGGGTTTGCAGCGCTGTGGCCAGCAAGTTCCCTCAGCTTCTCCAAGGAAGGAGCCTTCTGCACCTCGCTCTGGAATTCAGCTGCTGGGGAAGGGAATGGGACCTGTTCCCTCTCGCTGGCTGGGTCTGGGGTCACAGCCCTGCTGAGCCCTGTCCCTGGTAGCTCCCTCCCTGCCATGGGATCACTTCCCAGCAGCACGTCTGGACCAGGCAAACCTGGTTGGCAGCCGACCTGCCCTGCCTATGTGTCCCCCCACTCAGCTGGGGTCTCATGCTCAGTGCTGCCCTTGCTGTCCCACTGAGGCCAGGCAGCGAGCTCTCTGCTCTCCTTACAGCATCAGAGCCAGCGTGAGCCCCCTCTCCAGTCTGCAGGGGGGCAGAGAGCATCTCTCCATCCCACTTGGCCCCAGGGGTCTGGTTACAGGTAGGCAGGTATTCTGAGCCCAGCAGCTCCTCCCCCCTGCCAGCCAGGTCATTTGCATTTTCACTGACAATTTCAGTCTCAGCCGATTGGTTCCCTGGATTCAAATTCAAATACTCGGCCATTAATCCTGTCCCAAAGAGACACAGTCATCCCCCAACAGGACCTCACAGCCGATATCCTGGAGAACCCCAACTACCAGCCAGCCCGACCCCTCCTGTGTCTGCACAGGGATCCGGGCCATAGGCAGGGTGGGGGGCTTCATCCCTGGGACCTTCACCCAGGTCACACAGCCCCTCAGCATCTGGTGAGGCTGCACCACCCGGGGCCTGACAACAGTTCTCTCTGTCCCAGGATCTCGCCACCCCAGGAACGTCTCCCCATTGACCCCCACCTTCCGCTCCCACTGGGGGTCCGAGGGGCCTGAGCCCAGGAGAGTCCACACAGACATATAGGCTGGGGTCAGGAGTAGAAACCTGTCCACCACGCCACCCATCTGGCTGATGGCATCTTTGGCCTTGGGACCCAGCAAGGGAGCTAGATACCGGGGCTTTTCCGCAGGGCCCCCCTGATTCAAATCGCCCGTCTGCTCAAAGGCAGTGAGGTGGGCATCCACATCCCCCCCCTTCTTAACCAGGGGCAGCAATTTAGTAACGAGGTTCCCTGTGGAACTGGCAGCCTGGGGTCTATCCCTACTCACCCCTGGGAAGTCCCCTATGCCTCTCCGCTCCACCATTGCCAGTTCATGCTGCTGCTGCTTCTCCTGCATCTCTTTCTCGGGCTCTCGCTGTCTCTCACGGTCCTCTCGCTCTCTCGGACTCAGCTCCAATTCCATCCATCTCCGATCCCTTGATGGGGAACCTGATCGTGAAGACCCCCTATCTGGTTAGGGACCAGACTCTTGGGGATGCCTGGCTACTGCTCCTGCTGCTCCCATATCCTCCCCCATCTGGGTCAGGAATCTGCTCCTTAGAGCGGTCCTCGTCCTCCAGCTCACAATTAACTGTGTCTTGGTGAACTTTCCAATGCGCAACCTTCTCTTTTTGCACAGATTTACAATGTCCTTCTTAAGGAGATGGTGATAGGCCATCACTTCAGCTGGGGTCTCAAGTTGTTGTGGACTCGCAGGCCTGTGTGCTCTTAGCTCCCCACGGTTTCCAGGAAGAACCCCTAGTGTGCCAGCCCTTCTCAAGGTCACCACCTCTTCCCCAGGGTCGAGTCGCAGACTCCTCCGCCCCTGGGACCGCTCACTGCAGTCCCCAGGGGGACCCTGTTACTCCAACAATCCTTCTCGCTGGTCACACACTCCCAGGGGTTAAGCATAGCTCCTCCACCCCCTGAAACCTCCGCTCGCTTCAGCACGCCTGGTTCTCATTAATCCCCCTTCGTTTTACTGCTCCCCAGTCACTTACTGCAGGGGTGCAGAAGATCCCACCACTGCCACCAGTTGTCATGGAGTCACCAGGCGATGCTCTGGAACTACTCCACATGAACCCAGGCAGGACTCTGGGGGAGCCTCCTCTCTGTAAGCATACTGTCTCCAGGGCAAGAAGCTTACCCAGCTTCGGCCTTCCTGGGTCTGGCCTTGGAGCATTCAGCATCCCCTTCCACACCATGCGCTTCCCACAGTGAGTCCGCACAGGTGGGGCTTCTGGGGAAGCCAGAGGGTCCTGCATCCCAACTCCACAGTCAGACGTGACTCTCAGCCAGCCAGTAAACAGAAGGTTTATTAGACAACAGGAACATGGTCTAAAACAGAGCTTGTAGGTACAGAGACCAGGACCGCTCAGTCAGGTCCATCTTGGGGAGGCAGGGAGGCCAGAGCACCTCTGGCCCTCCCTCCATTTCCCCAACCAGCTCCAAACTGAAACTCTCCAGCCCCTCCTCTGCCTTTGTCCCTTTCCCGGGCTAGGAGGTCACCTGATCTCTTTGTTCTCCAACACCTTCAGTTGGCACTTTTGTAGAGGAGGGGCCCAGGCCATTAGTTGCAAGGAGACAGAGTGTCAGCCATTCTCTGTGCAGACAGTATCACAGGGGCCCTCTTGGGCTCTGCAGCAATCACACACCCTGATCCCCCCACCTAGATACCTAAGAAATGTATAGGGAAAACTGAGGCACCCACACAGTATTCAGAGAAAACATTAAGAACATTCCCACTTCATCACAATGACCTCCTGAGGTCCCTTCCAAGCCTGATATTCTATGATTCTATGACACTGAGTGGCCCGAAGGTGTCTACTATGAAGGAAAAAGTGACGGTGGTGTGGAAGAGGTGAACCTCTCCATGAACCTACGACGTATGCAGTGACAGGAAATCAAGGAGCTGTGCACTAGCTTTGCACCAATGTTCTCAGCCACCCCAGGATGGACCAAATGGGCATACTACTCCATTGACACAGGTAATGCTCGCCCAATTAGAGCCCAATTTTCCCAGGTGGCTCCTCAATCCAAAACTGCTATAGAATGGGAGAGCCAGGACATGCTACAGATGGGTGTAATCTGTCCCTCTAACAGTGCCTGGGCATCTCCAGTGGTTCTAATTTCCAAACCAAATACACTTTTGCATGGACTACCGTAAGCTAAATGCTGTAACTCGCCCAGACAACTATCCAATGCCATGCACAGATGAACTATTGGAGAAACTGGGACATGCCCAGTTCATCTCTAACTTAGACTTAACCAAGGGGTACTGGCAAGTACCGCTAGATGAATCTGCCAAGGAAAGGTCAGCCTTCATCACCCATAAGGGGCTGTATGAATTTAATGTGCTCCCTTTCGGGCTGCGAAATGCACCCGCCACCTTCCAGAAACTTGTAGATAATCTCCTAGCGGGATTGGGAGAATCTGCCGTCGCCTACCTTGACAATGTGGCCATCTTTTCTGATTCATGGGCAGAACACCTGGAGCATTTAAGAAAAGTCTTTGAGCACATAAGGGAAGCAGGACTAACTGTTAAGGTGAAAAAAGTGTCAAATAGGCCTAAACAGAGTGACTTACCTTGGACACCAGGTGGGTCTAGGAACTATTAACCCCTCACAGGCCAAAGTGGATGCCATCCAAAAGTGGCCTGTCCCAAAGTCAAAGAAACAGGTCCAATCCTTCTTAGGCTTGCCGGATATTACAGGCAATTTGTACCACACTACAGCCAAATCGCTGCCCCACTAACAGACCTAACCAAAAAGAAACAGCCAAATGCAGTTCAGTGGACTGATGAGTGTCAAAAGGCCTTTAACCAGCTTAAGGCGATACTCATGTCTGACCCTGTGCTAAGGGCCCCAGACTTTGACAAACATTTCCTAGTAACCACAGGTGTGTCCAAGCGTGGTGTAGGAGCAGTTTTAATGCAGGAAGGACCAGATCAAGAATTCCATCCTGTCGTGTTTCTCAGCAAGAAACTGTCTGAGAGGGAAAGCCACTGGTCAATCACAGAAAAGGAATGTTACGCCATTGTGTACGCTCTGCAAAAGCTACGCCCATACGTTTGGGGACGGCGTTTACACCTGCAGACTGACCATGCTGCGCTAAAGTGGCTTCATACCATCAAGGAAAATAACAAAAAACTTCTTCGGTGGAGTTTAGCTCTCCAAGATTTTGATTTTGAAATACAACACATTTTGGGAGCTTCTAACAAAGTGGCTGATGCACTCTCCCGTGAAAGTTTCCTAGAATCAACTGGTTAAAATCGTCCTTAAAATGTGGAAAATATTGTTAGTTTTTATATAATCAGTAGTATGTCTAGACGTGCATGTGTCTTATTAACTCTGTTTTCTCCTAGAGCTCCAGGAAGACAAATTACAGCCAGTGTGCAACAGGCTGTCCAGCCCCGTCTGTGATTTGGGGGGGCGTGTCATAAATATAAAAAATAGCATAGCATAAAACCCCTCCTTGGCAGCTGTACTGAACCGCTTTACCTGTAAGGGGTTAAGTAGCTCAAATCACCTAGTTGGCACCTGACCAGAAGGACCAATGAGGAAAGAAAATACTTTCAAATCTGAGGGGGGAGAGAATTTGTTTGTGGCTCTCTTTGTTTGTTCCCTCTCCGGACGGAGGGAGAGAGCAAGCAGGTACAACGTCTCCTGAAAACATACCTGGAAATTACAGAAATTGTAAGTAAGGCAAGGAAATGCGTTAGCTTCTCTTTTGTTTTGGCTTGTGAATTTTCCTATGCTACAAAGGTAGTTTTATTCCTGTTTTTGTAACTGTGCAGCTGAGTCCAGAGAAGAATCCTCTGTGTTTTAAATCTTTTTATTACCCTGTAAAGTTACCTTCCATCCTGATTTTGCAGGTGTGATTCTTTTACTTTTCTCTTTATAATAAAGTTCTTCTTTTAAGAACCTGATTGATTTTACTGCCCTAAAGATAAAGGGTCTGGTCTGTACTCACATTGCTAAGGCAATTAGTTGGTATATTATTCTCAAGCCTCCCCAGGAAAGGAGGTGAAGGGGTTTGGGGGGATATTTTGGGGAGATAGGGATTCCAAGTGAACCTCCCCTGAATTTTTGTGTAAATCACTTGGTGGTGGCAGCAATACTGTCCAAGGACAAGGAAAGGAATTTGTGCCTTGGGGAAGTTTTTAACCGAAGTTGGTAGAATATAAGCGTAGGGGGTCTTTCATGGGGGTCCCCACATCTGTACCCCAGAGTTCAGCGGGAATCCTGACAGGTGGTAAGTGGGGCTGGTTAGGGTCCTCTGTCCCTGAGCTGGATGCTGTGCGTGGGGCTGTCATATGAGTGGCAGTTGGCTCCTCTGGTACATGGTGTGATGGAGTAGGGAGCAGGGAATATTAACCTTGTAATGTGGCATGGGAGTTTTACTAGTTTACTGTCTGCATTAATACTAGATGGTAGTAGGATATAAGGGTGTGACTTCACCAAGGGATGATACCTGACAGCCAACACGTAATCTGAGCCCAGGAGGTGGTTGGGGCCAGGTGACACCTTCTGCGCGGGAAACTGGACAAAGGCTGGAGGAGGAACCAGGGTGTGAGACTGCTGGAAGGAGTTTGGTGCTGGCTGGAGAGACGGGGAGGGGGAGGCCCAGAACCTGGGTCTGGGCTCCCCACCCCCCAAGATGGACCTGACAGAGGGGTCCTGTTTTCGGTACCTACAAGCTCGGTTTTTGACTGTGTTCCTGTTGCCTAACAAACCTTCTGTTTTACTGACTGGGTGAGAGTCACAGTGAATCACAGGAAGTGGGGGGTGCAGGGCCCTGACTCCCCCACAGTCCGTGACAACTGGTGGCAGTGGTGGGATGTACTGCACCCCATGGATGGCGCTTCCTGCAGTAAGTGACTGGGGAGCAGTAAAATGAAGGGGGATTAATGAGAACCAGGCGTGCTGAAGGCTCAGAGAGGAGCAGTTTCAGTAGGCAAAGGAGCTACGCTTAACCCCTAGGAGTGTGCGAGAAGGACTGTTGCAGTAACGGGGTCCCCCTGGGGACTGCAGTGAGCGGTTCCAGGTGCGGAGGAGTCTGCGGCTTGACCCTGGGGGAGAGAAGGACCATTGCAGGAATGGGGTCCCCCTGGTGAGTGGCTCCAGGGGAGGAGTAGTCTGCGGCTTGACCCTCGGAGAGAGGTGGTGACCTGGAGAAGGGCTGGCACAATAGGGGTTCTTCCTGGAAACCATGGGGAGCTGAGAGCACACAGGCCTGTGAGTCCACAACAACTTGGGAACAGCGGGGAGATGTATAACTATCTCCTTAACAGGGACCTTGTAGAGCTGTGCAGAGAGAGAGGGCTGCACACTGGAAAGCTCATTAAAGCACAACTGATTGCCCAGCTGGAGGAGGAGAATTGTTTGAAGGAGCTGATCCCTGCCCCGGAGGGAAGCAGCCCGGCAGATGCAGCGCTGGCGCCTGTGTCTGTCCCCGCTGGGAGTGGTCAGTCTGCTGCCGAGAGCACTCCGAGGCCCCTCCTACTTATGGCTAGGGGAGGGGCTGGAAGGAGCCTGGCAAACACCGGGGGCATAGAATCATAGAATCATAGAATATCAGGGTTTAAGGGACCTCAGGAGGTCATCTAGTCCCACCCCCTGCTCAAAGCAGGACCAATTCCCAACTAAATCATCCCAGCCAGGGCTTTGTCAAGCCTGACCTTAAAAACCTCTAAGGAAGGAGATTCCACCACCTCCCTATGTAACCCATTCCAGTGCTTCACCACCTTCCTAGTGAAAAAGTTTTTCCTAATATCCAACCTAAACCTCCCCCACTGCAACTTGAGACTATTACTCCTTGTTCTGTCATCTGCTACCACTGAGAACAGTCTAGATCCATCCTCTTTGGAACCCCCTTTCAGGTAGTTGAAAGCAGCTATCAAATCCCCCCTCATTCTTCTCTTCTGGAGACTAAACAATCCCAGTTCCCTCAGCCTCTCCTCATAAGTCATGTGCTCCAGACTCCTAATCATTTTTGTTGCCCTCCGCTGGACTCTTTCCAATTTTTTCACATCCTTCTTGTAGCGTGGGGCCCAAAACTGGACACAGTACTCCAGATGAGGCCTCACCAATGCCAAATAAAGGGGAATGATCATGTCCCTTGATCTGCTGGCAATGCCCCTACTTATACAGCCCAAAATGACGTTAGCCGTTGTGGAAGCAGAGAAAGAACTGACAGGAAGGGGATTGCAATGCATGACAGTTTGTTAGCAAGAGTCAGGCTAACTGTAACCCTAATAACGTGAGATTTGTAGAAGCGAGGAATGTGTGAGGCGAGTGGGAAAGAACTGTGTGAGAAGTTGTTGCGACCTTGTGTAGATAATGTGTAGATAATATGGAATGTAGACTAAGAGTCTACATTAGTGAGCAAAACAAGATATCAGAATGACCTATGTATAAACAAAACGCAGCTGTTGCTCGTTATTGACTCGTAACAAAAAGTATAAATGCTTGCTGTAATTGTTTACCTGTTTAGAGACGTGTTTAGCTCTCTCCCTCTATGCAATTGATAGAGAGAAAATAAAGTATCTGACTTGCTGTACCCAAACAAAAAGTGAGAACTCTGTTATTCTCCGACAGTTTGGGGGCTCATCCGGGATGGCAACGCCCGCAGAGGCACTGGCAGCTGCTATGGATTGCTCCCCTTCGAACCCCATGGCGCCGCAATAGAGGTAGGAGACCTTTTGAAATCTCTATTGGGGTATCGGAGGAGGACTGTCCGTGGGGCCGTCAGTCCCTGTTGGGCTCACACCATCTGAACTTATTGACTGTGCAGCAAGATCAGATGCAGAGCGGTTCTGGGGAATTGTTTTGCCGCCCCCAATAAGGTAGTTGTATGCGGTTCTGGGGAACTGTTAGTTTGGCCGCCCCCATGTGCATAAGAGAGATGCATAGGTATGCACCGGTGCTGAGGGGTTTTTACCGCTTCAAGAGGGGTTGTTACCGCCTCATAGTGTATTGAGTCCGGACATAAGGTATAGATGCATCGTGGTATTTAGAAATAGAGGCCTTGGTGTGTGTGTATGTGTGTGTGTGTGTGTGTGTGTGTGTGTGTGTGTGTGTGTGTGTGTGTGTGTGTGTGTGTGTGTGTGTGTGTGTGTGTGTGTGTACACCAGTGTGAATTGAGAGTTACCGGAAGACGCCCAGAGTACTCTGCGAAGTCTTTTGGCTCGTGACCAGAACTACTCTAACGCAAGCCCGGTAACTAGAGGATCTATAGAAGATCCGACCCACGGTGGGCTAACTTGGCCTGGCATCGTCCGTTGAGGAAGCTACCTGGGTCTAGGAGTGTGTGAACCCATCTTTACTCCCCTTTCCTCTCTGTGTGAGCCACTGACAGACTAATCATCTCACTGGATGCAAAGAGAGTGAGCGGTGCCGTCTCTCAGAGACTAGCCGATGCTTTTTGCTGAAGGGAGGTATAGGAGGGTCGTGGCCATCCTCGTTAGTCTCTCCTGTGTGAGTACCCTGTAGGGAGAGATCCTTAGTTTATGTGCCACTAGCGCGGACAGGGAATCCTCCCTGTGTGTGTGATTGGAAAATGGGTGGGGGACAGTCTAAGCATTCCCTCTCACCCCCTAAGGGTACCCCATCTTATTTCATGTACGTACATTATGGTCCTAAAACCTGCAGGTTTTTAGAGAATTGGAATCATTACATGCGTGCAAATCCATCTAAACAATGCCCACTAGAAGGTACCTTCAATCTAGATAAGATCATACATCTCAGAGGAGCTTTTAATCACCAAAAAGCCTCTGACACACAATGGGAGCAATTTGTCTATTGAGGAAAGGAATGGGTTAATTTGAAATTCAGCTTGGTCCAGAGATAAAGAGAAAGTTAATTTGCGTTCAAGGTCAAGAATCAATGCAGACCAGGCTAAGTACAAAGAAAAACTGCTTTCGGTCCCAGCTGGCTGTGAAAAAATATAGACAGAGTCAAACCAAAGGCAATACAAGTTACAGTGCTGAGATTACATTTGCAAAGCTTAACTGTCCAGTGAGATCCAACAGTCTGCCTTTGCGACCCTGGAGCCAGCGTGGTTTGGGGACGCTGAAGAAGCCACAGGCAGCCGGCCTGGACTGGAATCTCTGAAAAGACGCCCCAGGAGACCCCAGGGCATAAAAGAACTGCCCTCCCAAGAGAGTAAGCAAGTTGGAGATTGCACAGTGCCTTCTCTGAACGTTATACACAGACGTGGCCAGTCTGGACGTACGAGTGTGAGTATGAAAGTGTGCCTACTCTCAGCCGCAGTAAGTCTGAGAACCGGAGAGGGGTTTAGCATTCCTCTCTCCACCCCGGTTGACCGGGAAGGGTGTCAGGTGGATCTACCCCAGTCGTAGCAGGACTGGGCAATAGAGAAGTTGGAGAAAAGGGAAGAGTTGTGTACTTGATAACTAGAATTGAGCAATTAAGAGCATAGATCATGAACCAGGCAGCAACTCAAACCTACACCCAGGGCAAGTTGCAAGCCTTGAGACAGGACTTCCAGGCAGAAAAGGAAGCACTGGCTAAGCAAGTACCGGTCCTTCAGGGACTTGTCAGAATTTAAGCATTTGTGTTTGCATATGCTGTAACAGCAGTGTGTTTGCCACAAGAGAAAATTGAATAGTTAAACGCCAATGGGCCCATGCGTTTTGCCCAAGTGGCAAGCCTCACGAGGGAGGACTCGGGTAGCTTTGTGAGTAAGAATGTTTAAGAGAAGAGACCAGGAAGGGTGGGGGCTAGTTGAGAAGCCCACCCTCCTATCTAAATTGGTAGTGAAAAAGCCGGTGCGCATGGAAGGGACGGTTCAGCGAGAAAAGCAGGATCGGGCCCAAGCGGGCAGGCAATAGATAGAGAGATTGGAAAACAGGTTGGAAACTTTGAGGGCATAGTGGAAGGAAAGGAGTAAGTAATTATAAGCATGGGGATTTCAACTCCCCAGGATAATAATTGGAATGGTAAAATCTGAGTTGATTGGGTGTCGTTTTGGGAGACAAGCAAGTGATTTAAGAAAAGAGAGTGAGAAGTTAACTCTGTAGTTGCTAGAGGGAATCAAGCAGTGAAACTTGGTAGGAATGTCTGTAAGTAATCCAGGCAAGAGGTTATTTAAGTGGAATTATTCGACTATGAATAAGTTAGTCTAATTTGCTGAAGAACACTCCTGCTGTGTACAATCTGTTTTATATAAGTTTGAGATGAATTGGTATTGTTTTAAAGTTGCAAAACTGAGAATACTTTTGCCAGACACAGGAAACTAGTATTGTTTAAGGTATTTAGCATTTATTCCTTAAGGTGACTTAATGCTTTACAAGATTTAAAATGTTTTAATTAAAGACCAAAGGTTGTGGCTGCAGCAGGGTAGTCAAAGCCAGGAGAATAAAAGATTTGAATTTGTTTTTGGGTAACTAAATAACAGATGAAAGATCTGGTAGAGAGAAAGAAGAACAGTGCCCCTGACTCTGTGTGGTCGAACTGTCTTACTAGGGGTGCATGGAGATTTTGTAAGCACAAAAGAAACAGTTACACCTTGTGTAGAAATTGATGTGGCTAGTGTTGTGGAAATTGAACTGTGGAGAGGATGTCCATTTTCCCCAGAACATGTGCAGTGTATATTGTAGCAGAGGTAAAAGAAATGCAAACCTACCAAAATAGGTTGTGTTGTCTTTTTCAGATCACTGGGTGTTTGAAAACAGGAGTTAAAAGTTAATTGTGTCCCTTTTTAAGTAAGAATCTTTAAGTTGTGGATAGCTTTGGATCTGGAAGCAAGCCAGAAAGCATCTGTATTAATGCAATTATCTAACTGATAAGGTAGAAGCCACTGAAACCTGGGCTGCCTATGAAGCAAATACAAGGGAATATGGGGTAATTCCTCTGTTTTGCCTGAAAAGGAAAAGAGTATTTGTATATAAAGGAAATATTTTAAGCAATGACTGACTGCCCAGAAGGGGTAGACCTCTGTTCTTTTGTCTTTCAGATCATCAGAGAAAATGGATGCCAGCTGAACAGCATTCAATGTACCATGCATTTACTGGCACAATAGGAATTATTTTTGTGTTCTTTGTCCTGTCTTGTGGTGTTTGTCTTGTGGCCAGAATTGTTGGGTTTAATATTTTCATAAGACAGTCTAGTTCAAAATTAAATAGAAGGGTTAAATCAAAAAGCAGATACTTGTTTTATTTAACTTGGAATACAAAGTGTTTGGATAAATCAGGAAAATGTGATATACTAAAGTCTAATACATTTGCTTAAATAAGAAAAAGAAACTTCATTGGCCAGATTTTTTAATTGAAAAATTGTTGTTAAAATTTGCATACCAACAGTCTTTGGAAGCAAGGACATGGAAGGTTAACCCACTCCCCATATTGCACATGGGATCCTTCTGGCTACCTCAGATTTCTAGCCAGAGGGCTGGGGAGGGAGGAAAGCTATTGGACACCAGAGGTTGTACCGAGTGGACTCCTCAAAAGTGGGTGTGCTTGTCCTGGTTTGTTGCTCCAAAGCTCTGCATATAAGTTATTTTACTGGAAGGGTGTATATGGCATACATTGAATAATAAGACTAATGTACTGTATAATGGCAATGTGTATGTGTTCATTGTTGGGAAAAGGTGTATGAGTGAAGAGTGGAAGTTTCCTTTGTAGGTTAAAAGAAGCCAAGAAGGGGAGAAGGAAAAAGAACAGAACGAGTTAACTGGAAAAATAGTTAGCAAGCTCAGTCCAAAGATAAGACGCTGGCCCCATCCAAGGACACTGCCCACAGCTAAGACTTGGCTGACAGCCAAGAAAAGGGGGCCTGAATGTGCCCAAGCAACTATGAGATCTGCAAAACACTGCCAGGCATTAATGAAATGTGTTATGTTTCTTTTCTCACAGATAAAAGAAGTGCTACCCAAAGACCCTAGCAGCCCTGCCATTCATTGAAACAAGGAGACTGAGTCTACGTAAAGTCCATCTATGAAAGACTGCTTTGGCTTCATGCTGGAAAGGCCCTTTCCAAGTCCTGTTAACCACCGACACCGCTGTGAAGTGCCAAGGACTGCCTACCTGGACCCATGCTTCTCACTGTAAAAAGACCCCTCCACCTCGGGAACACTCTCCGACTGATGATAAGCCTATTTCTCCTTCTAGCTCTGCTGTGCCTTCTGGACAGCAGGGAAAAAAAGACAAGGTGAAGTGCTAGTAACCTCTCCCTTGTCCACTGACAGACCTAATGTGCCTTTGGATTTTTCTGGAAGAAGCAAAACCATTACAGGATGATGTGCTAGTAACCTCTCCCCTGTATGATGCTGAACCACGACTGTTTCAGGAAAAGAGAAGAAGGAACACTTGCTTCATTGAAACCACAAAGTCCAGGGATTCCTGACTACAAGAGACATTAAGAACTGACCCTGGTGAAGAAACAAAGAATTATACACTGGCAGGAAGAAACTTGTGGGACCCATGCTTGGGAATGTGGTACTGATTGGAGTTTGGGGTTTATTCTACAGGCTGCGCCCTCTGTTTTAGATAAGTCCTTCAGCATGTATTGCCCTCCCTAACTGGAGTTTAAATGATAAGTACCAAAGGCACCTTGTTGCCATTGCCCCTGCCATCTCCTCCATTACACTATTACCCCTGTAACACATCCAAATACAGACAATGCCATATATTTGATAAAACCAATGGCCAAGGCCTTCACACTTTAGTGATTTATTTAAATATTGTTTGAAAAAAATATTTTTAAGGTTCAGGATATCCCATATAAGTGAACAATTGAATGGAAAACAAATGGATCAGTGGAGATAGAAATACATGATATCACTACCAGTGAACCCCAAGAATCTGTAATTGCAATTGATGGGTTCTATAGTGAAGTAGATATGATGGCTGTTCCTGGAATTTGCACTGTGTTAAATGAGAGAGGCCCTTATTATTATTTGGTCACCCAATTAGTGAACAATTAAACGAATACCCAAAGAGTTTGTTCTGCCACTGGAAATTTTACCTGCATAGAGAGTATTCCAGTGACTAAAAATGTGACCTGTACCTTATTGCAATACACCCCTTCTTATGCCATTAATATCAATGCCTCCCGGAAATACATAAAGGTGTTCAACCAACAGATGTGGTATAGTACTACACCAAAGAGAGATGTATTAGGATATCAATGGACTGTGATTAACACTACACTAGGGACTGTTAAATTTTCATTGCCCTTATCCAGTTCGCAGATCACCTCTACATACCCAAATTGTTCAAAGGGGGCTGCCATTAGATTAGCACAACAGAGGGCTTGGGTTATTTCCTCTAGAAAGAAGAGAGACTTGACTGGATCCCTTTGTGATGGGGCCAATAGTGCAGCAGCAGTTTGGAATATTTTTAAGAACCAAGAACATGATGAGAAATTGGGGCAACTAGAGCCTTATTTCTGGGGCACAGCTAACCCAGGTACAGGCTGTAGTTGGTGAGTTACATGTTATTTCCGCCCTTAGTTCTATGACCCAGAAGTTGCTGACAGAGATGGTATTGAATATCACTGAGGCTGGGAAGGCATTGCAGTGGGATCTAGCACGTTCAGAAATTCAGGATTTCCTGAATGACCAGCTAATGGCCATTTGGAATGATCTAGAGCATCAGGCTTGGCCCACTGCCCTTACAGACACATCAGGAGTACCATCTGATCTGTGGCCATGGAGACATACTTGGAGACTTTCTGGGTGGAAGTGCGGATGTTCTCAGTGCTCCTTCCAAGCATATGGACCAGTTGGGAGGGGGTGGGCTCCCACATACCGAATCCTGCCGGGTCCATGGGGAGGATGCATGTGGGATTGGGTAATTCACCGAGACATCTGGGAAATTAGACTACCTGGTATGCCCAATCGATTTTTAGTCAGTGCTCCTTGGATTACACCTGACATTTGAATGGGGATAGGAAGTCAATGGACATTTTGGCCATTAGAACCCCCACAGCTTCAGTGTATCCGTAAACTGAAGCCAGGAGAAGTTGTTACTCTTCATGACTACGTTTGCTGGGAGGGTAGGGGACAAGGAACTACCCTGACAGGACACTTACTTTTTCAAGCTAATGATAGCTGTGTGTATGTTAAAACCAGCACATTGCAAGACATACATTTTAATCTCATTACCACTGCAGGCAATCATATTATTTACTGGCCTGCAGATAAAATTTTTCCAGTAGCCCTCAGGTTTCAGATACCCCTTAATTGGACTAGTTGAGTGCCTGATCGATTTCAGAATTTGCTTTCACTGTTACCAGAGGTTCAGAGAATCTCTGAAATACAAGGACAAATTCACATGCTTCAATATATATAATCAAGTTGAAAAGTATGCCTTTCATACAGCTTATAGAGTGTCTATTTTATGTACTAAGTATGATGTATTGTGCTTTATGACTAAAACTGTACAAAAGTCCCATCATATTATTGCTATGGGAATGTTATTGCTTGTATTGCTATTAGTTAGTTTAGGATTATGTTATTGTTGTTGAGGATGTAATAATAGTAGTACCTTTCATGTCCATGCTCATCATGAATTGTCATTACATCCAATCAAAACCCCTAAGGTTGAAGCATCCGATATAGAATCTGAATTCCAAGACTTAATGCAAATAGAGATTTGAAAATGTTTGTTGTACTAGTAGTACAAAAGGGGGGGTTGTGGAAGCAGAGAAAGAACTGACAGGAAGGGGATTGCAATGCATGACAGTTTGTTAGCAAGAGTCAGGCTAGCTGTAACCCTAATAACGCGAGATTTGTAGAAGCGAGGAATGTGTGAGGCGAGTGGGAAAGAACTGTGTGAGAAGTTGTTGCGACCTTGTGTAGATAATGTGTAGATAATATGGAACGTAGACTAAGAGTCTACTTTAGTGAGCAAAACAAGATATCTGAATGACCTATGTATAAACAAAATGCAGCTGTTGCTCATTATTAACTGTAACAAAAGGTATAAATGCTTGCTGTAATTGTTTACCTGTTGAGAGACCTGTTTAGCTCTCTCCCTCTATGCAATTGATAGAGAGAAAATAAAGTATCTGACTTGCTGTACCCAAACAAAAAGTGAGAACTCTGTTATTCTCCAACACCTTCTTGGCAACAAGGGCACATTGTTGACTCATATCCAGCTTCTCATCCACTGTGACCCCTAGGTCCTTTTCTGCAGAACTGCTACCTAGCCATTCGGTCCCTAGTCTGTAGCTGTGCATGGGATTCTTCCATCCTAAGTGCATTACTCTGCACTTGTCCTTGTTGAACCTCATCAGGTTTCTTTTGGCCCAATCCTCTAATTTGTCTAGGTCCCTCTGTATCCTATCCCTACCCTCCAGCGTATCTACCACTCCTCCCAGTTTAGTCTCATCTGCAACCTTGCTGAGAGTGCAGTCCACGCCATCCTCCAGATCGTTAATGAAGATATTGAACAAAACCAGCCCCAGGACCAACCCTTGGGGCACTCCGCTTGACACCAGCTGCCAACTAGACATGGAGCCATTGATCACTACCCGTTGAGCCCGATGATCTAGCCAGCTTTCTATCCACCTTATAGTCCATTCATCCAGCCCATACTTCTTTAACTTGCTGACAAGAATACAGTGGGAGACCGTATCAAAAGCTTTGCTAAAGTCAAAGAATAACACATCCACTGCTTTCCCCTCATCCACAGACCCAGTTATCTCCTCATAGAAGGCAATTAGCTTAGTCAGGCATGACTTTCCCTTGATGAATCCATGCTGACTGTTCCTGATCACTTTCCTCTCCTCTAAGTGCTTCAGAATTGATTCCTTGAGGACCTGCTCCATGATTTTTCCAGGGACTGAGGTGAGGCTGACTGGCCTGTAGTTCCCCGGATCCTCCTTCTTCCCTTTTTTAAAGATGGGAACTATATTAGCCTTTTTCCAGTCATCCAGGACCTCCCACAGTCGCCATGAGTTTTCAAAGATAATGGCTAATGGCTCTACAATCACATCCGCCAACTCCTTTAGAACCGTTGGATGCAGCGCATCTGGCCCCATGGACTTGTGCTTGTCCAGTTTTTCTAAATAGTCCCGAACCACTTCTTTCTCCACAGAGGGCTGGTCACCTCCTCCCCATACTGTGCTGCCCAGTGCAGCAGTCTGGGAGCTGACCTTGTTTGTGAAGACAGAGGCAAAAAAAGCATTGAGTACATTAGCTTTTTCCACATTCTCTGTCACTAAGTTGCCTCCCTCATTCAGTAAGGCACTGTGACTCCTGCAGTCAGCAGGGGATCCTCACAGCGGAGCTCCCCATCGCTGGAGCTGAGGCACCTGGAATGGGAGAGGGAGATAAAACTGAAAGAGATGGAGGATCTGGAGAAACAGCGGCAGCATGAAGTGGAGTTGGCAAGGCAGAGGAACAGAGAGCCCCCTGCTGCAGTGAGTGAGGGGGGAACCCAGGACTGCATGGAACGTTGATAAGCGCATCCTGTCCCAGTTTAAGGAAGGGGAGGACATAGATGAATTCCTGATTGTGTTTGAGAAGGCCTGCGGGCTGCATAGGTTTGACCCTGCAGACAGACTCCAGTTTCTCACCCCTTTACTGGACCCCAAAGCCATGGGGATGGAAGGGGTGGAGTCAGGGGACTATGAACTGTTCAAAAAGACCCTGCTACACAAGTTTGGGATGACTCCCGAGGCATACCAGAAAAAGTTCCGGAGTCAGCATAAAACCCCTGAGGACACATATCTGGAACTGATCCTCCGAATGGAGGGATATGTCCACTAGTGGGCAGATGGGACCCAGACTAAGGAGGACATGGTTAAACTGATTGTACTGGAGCACCTCTATGAACATTGCCCATCCGAGCTGAGGACATGGTTAGTGGACAAAAAGCCAGAGGCCCTGCAGAGCGCAGGGCAGCTGGCCGATGAGTTTGTGGACAGCCGGTCAGGGGGTGGAATGGAGGAGTCCCAAAAGAATAAGTCCACCACGGTGCAGAGAGAGAGTCACCCTGGGACTCCCCAAAGGGAAAATGTGGAGAACCCCCTCTCCTCTCAAGGGGAACAACCGGCATCAGGACCAACCGCCTGGCTCGAGGGAACCAACAGAACGTGAATTGTTATTACTGTGGGCAGAGAGGCCACATACAGACCCAGTGCCCCAAGCTCAAGGACAGACTGAGCATGTCAAATTCTCACAGGGTTAACTGGGTAGGGACCCAGGTGGAGGAGGGGCAGGCTTCCCAGGCAGGAGGGGCTGGCAGCTTATCAACTGCTCAGGAGGGAGGAGTTTCCCAGACCAGCTCCTCTGGGGGGGCTTGATGCTGTAGACTCAAGGCTCTTAGTTTACAGGGTGGGCACGGGGCTGTCCCTGTGGAGCAAGTGCCTTGTTCCCCTGGAGGTGGATGGGAGGAAGGTCAATGGATACTGGGACATGGGCGCTGAGGTGATGCTAGCCCGGCCCGAGCTGGTGGCCCCAGAGCGGGTGGTGCCCAATACCTACCTGACCCTGACGGGTGTGGGTGGGACCCCATTCAAGGTGTCCGTGGCGAGGGTACATCTGAAATGGGGGGCCAAGGAGGGCCCCAAGGATGTGGGGTGCACCATCATTTGCCCACTAAGGTGTTGATGGGGGGGGTGACCTAGAGGATTGGCCAAGCAACCCCCAGAATGCCCTAGTAATAACCTGTAGCTAGAGCCAGCAAAGGGCACTACGCCCTGACATCAGGGAGGGTACCTCACCGGAGGCACGGGACCCTACCCTGGTGGGGAGGGAGCGCCCAGGGACAAGGCTCAGAGGGGCGGCAGCTTTAGACTCAATCAGCAAGAGGGAGCATGTCCCCATTACCCAGCCACTGAGTTCCAGGCCGAGTTGCAGAAAGATCCCTCCTTGCAGAAGCTAAGGGACCTGGCCGACCTCAGTGTGATACAGACCATAGGGAGAGGTTGCCAGGAGAGGTTCCTATGGGAGAAGGGGTTCCTGTACCAAGAATGGGCTCCCCCAGGGAAGTGGAGTCGTGGGGGATCCGGAGGCAGCTGGTGGTCCCCCAGAAGTATCACCGCAAGCTACTGTACCTGGCCCATGACATCCCTCTCACAGGACACCAGGGAATCTGGCGTACAAGGCAGAGGCTGCTACAGAACTTTTACTGGCCTGGAGTCTTTAATACTGTTCAACAGTACTGCCGATCCTGTGACCCCTGTCAGAGGGTGGGGAAGGCCCGGGACAAGGGGAAAGCAGCTTTGAGACCTTTGCCCTTCATAGAGGAGCCTTTCCAGACAGTGGCTGTGGACATAGTGGGGCATCTCAACAAGACGACCCGGTCGGAGAAGGAATACATTCTGGTGGTGGTAGAGGCAGTGGCCTTGTCTTCTATCAAAGCAGACACAGTGGCAGATGCACTGCTGACCATTTTCAGCTGAGTGGGGTTCTCCAAGGAAGTCTTGATAGACCAAGGATCCAACTTCATGTCAGCCCTGCTCCGGGGTCGGTCCTGGGGCCGGTTTTGTTTAATATCTCAAGGGAGAAAATTATTCCAGGAGTGGGTGGGTCAGCTTTTGTGGCCTGCATCATGCGGGAGGTCAGACTAGATGATCATAATGGTCCCTTCTGACCTTAAAGTCTATGAGTCTATGAGTCTAATGATCTGGAGGATGGTGTGGACTGCACTCTCAGCAAGTTTGCAGATGACACTAAACTAGGAGGCGTGGTAGATATGCTGGAGGGTAGGGATCAGATACAGAGGGACCTAGACAAATTGGAGGATTGGGCCAAAAGAAACCTGATGAGGTTCAACAAGGACAAGTGCAGAGTCCTGCACTTAGGACGGAAGAATCCCATACACTGCTACAGACTAGGGACCAAATGGCTAGGTAGTAGTTCTGCAGAAAAGGACCTAGGGGTCACAGTGGACGAGAAGCTGGATATGAGTCAACAGTGTGCTCTTGTTGACAAGAAGGCTAACGGCATTTTGGGCTGTATAAGTAGGGGCATTGCCAGCAGATCGAGGAACGTGATCGTTCCCCTTTATTCGACATTGGTGAGGCCTCATCTGGAGTACTGTGTCCAGTTTTGGGCCCCACACTACAAGAAGGATGTGGAAAAATTGGAAAGAGTCCAGCGGAGGGCAACAAAAATGATTAGGGGTCTGGAGCACATGACTTATGAGGAGAGGCTGAGGGAACTGGGATTGTTTAGTCTCCAGAAGAGAAGAATGAGGGGGGATTTGATAGCTGCTTTCAACTACCTGAAGGGGGGTTCTAAAGAGGATGGAGCTCGGCTGTTCTCAGTGGTGGCAGATGACAGAACAAGGAGCAATGGTCTCAAGTTGCAGTGGGGGAGGTCTAGGTTGGATATTAGGAAACACTATTTCACTAGGAGGGTGGTGAAGCACTGGAATGCTTTACCTAGGGAGGTGGTGGAATCTCCTTCCTTGGAGGTTTTTAAGGCCCGGCTTGACAAAGCCCTGGCTGGGATGATTTAGTTGGGAATTGGTCCTGCTTTGAGCAGGGGGTTGGACTAGATGACCTCCTGAGGTCCCTTCCAACCCTGATATTCTATGATTCTATGATTCTATGGTGTTTGTGGGAGAAATATGGGGTCTGGAACATCTGGGCCTCAGCATTTCACCGCCCATCCAGTGGGCTGGTGGAGAGGTTCAATGGAACTCCAAAGATGATGCTGAAAACCTTTATGAACCAGCACCTGCAGGATTGGGACAAGTACTTACCTCACCTGCTTTTCACGTACAGGGAAGTGCCCGAGGAGTCTACCGGGTTTTCACCTTTTGAACTGTTATATGGAAGAAGGATAAGGGAGCCTGGTGAGAGACGAATGGGAGGGGAAGGCCACTCCCAATGGAGAATCAGTGGTGGAGTATGTCTTGACCTTCCGAGAAAGACTTGCTGAGCTCATGGGCTTGGCCAAGGAGAATCTGGCCAGAGCTCAGAGGAAACAGAAGGTTTGGTATGACTGCACGGCGTGGGCCCACGCCTACGCCAACAGAGACCAGGTGATAGTTCTCATCCCCATGAGAAAAAACAAACTACAAGCTGCCTGGGAAGGGCCCTTTCAAGGTTGTCAAGCAATGAGGTAAACTAGGTGGTGGAACTCTCTAACCAGGCACACCACCACTGGGTGTACCATGTTTATGTGATGAAGCCATATTATGACAAGGGGAATGTAGTGTTGGCTGTGTGTGGACATTCTTGACCTGCTGCTCACAAACAGGGAAGAATTATCAGGGGAAGGAAAAGTGGATGGGAATGTGGGAGGCAGTGACCATGAGATGGTCGAGTTCAGGATCCTGACAGAAGGAAGAAAGAAGAGCAGCAGAATACGGACCCTGGGCTTCAGAAAAGCAGACTTTGACTCCCTCAGGGAACTGATGGGCAGGATCCCCTCGGAGAATAACATGAGGGGGAAGGAGTCCAGGAGAGCAGGCTGTATTTTAAAGAATCCTTTTGAGGTTGCAGGAACAAACCATCCCGATGTGTAGAAAGAATAGTAAATATGACAGGCGACCACCTTGGCTTAACAGTGAAATCCTTGCTGATCTTAAACACAAAAAAGAAGCTTAGAAGAAGTGGAAGATTGGACAAATGACTGGAGAGGAGTATAAAAATATTGCTCAGAAGTGAAATCAGGAAGGCCAAATCACAATTGGAGTTGCAGCTAGCAAAGGATGTTAAGAGTAACAAGAAGGGTTTCTACAGGTATGTTAGCAACAAGAAGAAGGTCAGGGAAAGTGTGGGCCCCTTACTGAATGAGAGAGGAAACCTAGTGACTGAGGTAACATGAATGGACAGTACTGTGTAGTAACTAATTACAATATATTTATATATAAAAGCCTCAGTGGTAGTGTCACTACTCCAAATTTCTGTTTTACTTCTCATATACATAATACTGTGGAACACACTATAACAATGCTTATCCCAGTATTTCAAAACACTCAGCCTACTACTAAGGTTTTTAAGGTCAGGCTTGACAAAGCCCTGGCTGGGATGATTTAGTTGGGGATTGGTCCTGCTTTGAGCAGGGGGTTGGACTAGATGACCTCCTGAGGTCCCTTCCAACCCTGATATTCTATGATTCTATGTGTAACTTGTTTGTACTTGTGTATAAGAATACATCCCTGGGGCGGTGTCTTTGTCTGGCCCAGGGGGCAGTGGAGTGTCCCACCACTGACTGAGCTGTGTCCATTGTCAGGAGGCACATATTCGTAGTATGTCCTGTAGAGTCTGCTGAAAACTGTTACTGTGCTTCGTTTGACAATAAACCTGGCCGGGTGCCTTCGTACCTGTGGTCATTGGGGGTTCTCTCGGGGTCTGCTATGCCAGTGATCTGCAGAGCTGGGGCAGCACACAGATGGAACACACACATGCAGCCAACTGTTATCAACACTGAACAAGAGCAAAGCACCACACCGGTGGCGTCTGACAACACCAGCCATGGAGAATTGGCCCCTCATCCTCTTCCCAAGCCCACCCCTGTACGAATGAGCAGATGCAGAGATGGCTACATACCCAGCTGCAGCACCACCAGGTTTGGATGCTTCAATGCCAGCTCTATTACCTCCTGGAAAGAGAAACATTTTCACTTGGTTAGAAAAATCCTGGAAGGTGATCAGGGTCTAGGACGGCTCTGACCTCAGCTGCAAGTCTGGGATCTGTAATAGGGAATGCTGTGCAGTGCCTGGGGTTGGGTGAACCCCTCAAGGAAGGTGCTGGTGACTTAACTGGGAGCAGCCAATTCCCCGAACTCACCTCTCCCACAACAAGTGGCATGTGGGTGAATGAACCAGGTGCCTCAGAGAGGCTTCTCTGCAATCTTCTGCAGTGGGGGTTGAGGTGTCACAAGAGCCCCTGGTTACAATTCCACCACCAGAAATGTAGGGGGCCTGGGTGATTTCTCTGTCCTGTCTCTGACGGAGTCAGCCCTCTCCAGATACAACTAGGGCATGGGGTTTATCACAGGCCACAGCGGAACATTTTATAACAAGCCCCTTGTTAAAATATTGATAGCACCTTGTCTCTCTATTCCTGAGCTGAGACACTAGTGTTTGAGTTTTACTGTGAGCTCTGGGTTTCCCATTTGAGCCTCTCAAATGCTTTTAAAGGGAACGTGCTCTTTATCTGATCCTGTCTTTGCAGCCTGCATTGCAGGGAAACCCAATTCTCAGGCTGTTTCTGGGCCATCTGCTTCC